>NW_026695065.1:0-2400000 GCF_021218885.2 Marmota monax
GCTGCAATTTGCCTGCGGCTTGCAGACAGATTGCTAGGGTTCAGCGCCTGGGGGCTTCTTAAAATCTGATCTTATCGGAGTGAACACGGAGCGCGGGGCGGCCAAGTCCCGGCTCCCGGAACCGTCCCGGAACCGCCCTGGCTCAGGGCTGCGGAGCCCGCGGAGGCTGCTTCTTGGACCCTGCTACTATCAGAGCATACACCAAACACTAAGCGGCCGAATTCCGGCTCCCGGAACTGAGCCCGCGGGGGCTGCTTCTTGGAGCCTACACTTATAGGAGCTTACACCGAGCACGGAGCGGCCGAGTTCCGGCTCCCGGAACTTCCCTGGACCGGGGCTAGGAGCCCGCGGAAACTGTGTCTCGGTCCGGGTCCTGCTGAGGGCAGGTCAGGACTCACCCATTGCTTGGGTTGCCTGGCAAGGGGAACGAAATGCTGCCATTCGCATAGGATACCAACATGGCAGAGATCTGATGTCAGCAGAAAGCGGTGGAGGAGAGATCTTCATCAATACCAGCGGTGACATAAGCAGTTGGTCTTCTGGTAAGGGGGGTGAGGCTCAGTCACCCGAGTCTCCTCAATTTGTCCTCGAGCCGGAGGGAAGGAGCCGGGCCGCCGCCAGCCCCCGGAGCAGGCCCAGCGGCTCGCCAGCGTGGTGACCGCGTGACCCCAATTGGAGAGGGGGCGGAGCGGAGCCGCCACCCACACCCGCCAGGTGGGCAGACCCACGACCCAGTAGTACATGGGCGTGGTAGGAGGGGCAGGGCAGAGCCGCCCTTCGCGCTTGCAAGGTAAACAGACCTGTGACAGCCTGGCGGGTCAGGCCCAGTGGCCTGCCAGTGTGGTACACACGTCACCCCAACTCGAGTAGGGGCAGAGCAGATCCTTATCCCACGCCCGGATCAGGCCCTGCCGGTGTGGTGGTCACGTGACCCCAATTGGAGTGGGGGTGGAGCGGAACCGCCACCCGTGCCCGCAGGGTGAGCAGACCAGTGATCAACCTGCAGATCAGGCCCAGGGGTCCGCAGGCGTGGTAGGAGGGGCAGGGCAGATCCGCCGCCAGCGCCTTCAAGGTAGGCAGACCTACAACAGACCGGCGGATCAGGCCCAGGAGCCTGCCGGCGGGGTACAAACACCACCCTAATTGGAGTAGGGACAGAGCAGAGTCGCCTCCCTTGCCAGGAACAGACCCAGCATCCTGCAGGCGGGGTAGTCACGACACCCCAATTGGAGTAGGGGCAAAGCAGAGCCTCCACTCGTGCCCGAAAGGTGGGCAGATCTGCGACCGACCAGCAGGACAGGCCCAGTGGCCTGCTGGTACGACAGACACGACACCCCAATTGGAGTAGGGGCAGAACAGAGCCGCCACCAGCTCCCAGAACAGGCCCAGTGACCTGCCGGCGTGGTAGCCACGACACCCCAATTGGAATAAGGAGAGAGCAGAGCCGCCGCCCGCACCTGCAGGAAAGATACGCAAGCAGTATGAAAAGACAAGGAAAGAAAGGACCACAAGCAATGCAGGTCAACGCAACTTTAGAAGAGGTAACAGCTGCAGCAGATGGAATGTCAGATAAAGAATTCAGGATATACATGCTTCAGATGATCTGGAGTATCAAGGAAGACATTAAACAGCAAAATCAGACAATGAAAGATCACTTCGACAACGAATTACGCAAACAAATCCAGGAAGCAAAGGATCAACTATACAGGGAGATAGAGGTTATAAAAAACAAGCAATCAGAAATCCTAGAAATGCAGGAAGCAATAAACCAACTTAAAAACTCAATGGAGAATACTACCAACAGAGTAGAACACTTAGAAGATAGAACATCAGACAATGAAGACAAAGTATTTCAACTGGAAAAGAACATAGACAGCTCAGCAAGACTGTTAAGAAACCATGAGCAGAACATCCAAGAAATATGGGATAACATTAAGAGACCAAACTTAAGAGTCATTGGGATACAGGAAGGTACAGAGCTCCAAACCAAAGGAATGAGCAGTCTATTCCATGAAATAATACAAGAAAACTTCCCAGACTTGAAGAATGAGACAGAATCCCAAATCCTAGAAGCCTACAGGACGCCGAATGTGCAAAATCATAAGAGATCCACACCTAGACACATTATAATGAAGATGCCCAACATACAGAATAAGGAGAGAATTTTAAAAGCTACAAGAGAAAGGAAGCAGATTACATTTAGGGGCAAGCCAATCAGGATAACAGCTGATCTTTCAACACAGACTCTGAAAGCTAGAAGATCCTGGAATAACATATTTCAAACACTGAAAGATAATGGGTTCCAACCAAGAATTGTGTATCCAGCGAAATTAAGCTTCAGGATGGAGAATGAAATTAAAACCTTCCACGATAAACAAAAGTTTAAAGAATTCGCAGCTAGAAAACCATCTCTTCAAAACATCCTAGCCAAAGTATTACAGGAAGAGGAAATGGAAAATAACAATGAAAACCAACAGTGGGAGGTAGGACAGTAAAGGGGGGGGGGAAACAATCAAAGAGGAAAACAAACAATGTTTAGTAACAGAAATAAACAAATATGGCTGGAAGAACAACCCATATCTCAATAATAACCCTAAATGTTAATGGCTTAAACTCACCAATTAAGAGACACAGGCTAGTAGAATGGATCACAAAACAAGACCCAACAATATGCTGCCTACAGGAGACGCATTTGATAGGAAAAGACATACATAGGCTGAAGGTGAAAGGTTGGGAAAAATCATATCACTCATATGGACTTCGGAAACAAGCAGGCGTGTCCATACTCATATCAAATAAAATAGATTTCAAGCCAAAGTTAATCAAAAGAGATAAAGAGGGACACTACATACTGCTTAAGGGAACCATACACCAACAAGACATAACAATCATAAATATTTATGCCCCAAACAATGGTGCAGCTATGTTCGTCAAACAAACTCTTCTCAAGTTCAAGAGTCTAATAGACCACCACACCATAATCATGGGAGACTTCAACACACCTCTCTCGCCACTGGACAGATCTTCCAAACAAAAGTTGAATAAGGAAACTATAGAACTCAATAACACTATTAATAACCTAGACCTAATTGACATATATAGAGTATACCACCCAACATCAAGCAGTTACACTTTTTTCTCAGCAGCACATGGATCCTTCTCAAAAATAGATCATATATTATGTCACAGGGCAACTCTTAGACAATATAAAGGAGTAGAGATATTACCATGCATCTTATCTGATCATAATGGAATGAAACTGAAAATCAACGATAAAAGAAGGAAGGAAAAAGCATACATCAATTGGAGAATGAACAATAGGTTACTGAATGATCAATGGGTTATAGAAGACATCAAGGAGGAAATTAAAAAATTCTTAGAGATAAATGAAAACACAGACACAACATATCGGAATCTATGGGACACATTGAAAGCAGTTCTAAGAGGAAAATTCATTGCTTGGAGTTCATTCCTTAAAAAAAGAAAAAACCAACAAATAAATGATCTCATACTTCATCTCAAAATCCTTGAAAAAGAAGAGCAAAACAACAGCAAAAGAAGTAGAAGGCAAGAAATAATTAAAATCAGAGCTGAAATTAATGAAATCGAAACAAAAGAAACAATTGAAAAAATTGACAAAACTAAAAGTTGGTTCTTTGAAAAAATAAACAAAATCGACAGACCCTTAGCGATGCTAGTGAAGAGAAGAAGAGAGAGAACTCAAATTACTAGCATACGGGATGAAAAAGGCAATATCACAACAGACACTTCAGAAATACAGAAGATAATCAAAAACTATTTTGAATCCTTATACTCCAATAAATTAGAAGATAGTGAAGGCATAGATAAATTTCTTAAGTCATATGATCTGCCCAGATTGAGTCAGGAGGATATAGAAAACCTAAACAGACCAATATCAATTGAGGAGATAGAAGAAACCATCAAAAGACTACCAACTAAGAAAAGCCCAGGTCCCGATGGGTATACAGCAGAATTTTACAAAACCTTTAAAGAAGAACTAATACCAATACTTTTCAAGCTACTTCAGGAAATAGAAAAGGAGGGAGAACTTCCAAATTCATTCTATGAGGCCAACATCACCCTGATACCTAAACCAGACAAAGACACTTCAAAGAAAGAAAACTACAGACCAATATCTCTAATGAACCTAGATGCAAAAATCCTCAATAAAATTCTGGCGAATCGGATACAAAAACATATAAAAAAAATTGTACACCATGATCAAGTAGGATTCATCCCTGGGATGCAAGGCTGGTTCAATATACGGAAATCAATAAATGTTATTCACCACATCAATAGACTTAAAAATAAGAACCATATGATCATCTCGATAGATGCGGAAAAAGCATTTGACAAAGTACAGCATCCCTTTATGTTCAAAACTCTAGAAAAACTAGGGATAACAGGAACATACCTCAATATTGTAAAAGCAATCTATGCTAAGCCTCAGGCTAGCATTATTCTGAATGGAGAAAAACTGAAGGCATTCCCTCTAAAATCTGGAACAAGACAGGGATGCCCTCTCTCTCCACTTCTCTTCAACATAGTTCTCGAAACACTGGCCAGAGCAATTAGACAGACGAAAGAAATTAAAGGCATAAAAATAGGAAAAGAAGAAATTAAATTATCACTATTTGCAGATGATATGATTCTATATCTAGCAGACCCAAAAGGCTCTACAAAGAAACTATTAGAGCTAATAAATGAATTCAGCAAAGTGGCAGGATTTAAAATCAACACGCATAAATCAAAGGCATTCCTGTATATCAGCGACAAATCCTCTGAAATGGAAATGAGGACAACCACTCCATTCAAAATATCTTCAAAAAAAATAAAATACTTGGGAATCAACCTAACAAAAGAGGTGAAAGACTTATACAATGAAAACTACAGAACCCTAAAGAGAGAAATAGAAGAAGATCTTAGAAGATGGAAAAATATACCCTGTTCATGGATAGGCAGAACTAACATCATCAAAATGGCGATATTACCAAAAGTTCTCTATAGGTTTAATGCAATGCCAATCAAAATCCCAATGGCATTTCTTGTAGAAATAGAGAAAGCAATCATGAAATTCATATGGAAAAATAAAAGACCCAGAATAGCAAAAACAATGCTAAGCAAGAAGTGTGAATCAGGCGGTATAGCGATACCAGACTTCAAACTATACTACAGAGCAATAGTAACAAAAACAGCATGGTACTGGTACCAAAACAGGCGTGTGGACCAATGGTACAGAATAGAGGACACAGAAACCAATCCACAAAACTACAACTATCTTATATTTGATAAAGGGGCTAAAAGCATGCAATGGAGGAAGGATAGCATCTTCAACAAATGGTGCTGGGAAAACTGGAAATCCATATGCAACAAAATGAAACTGAATCCCTTTCTCTCGCCATGCACAAAAGTGAATTCAAAATGGATCAAGGAACTTGATATCAAATCAGAGACGCGCCGTCTGATAGAAGAAAAAGTTGGCTACGATCTACAGTCGGTGGGGTCGGGCTCCAAATTCCTCAATAGGACACCCATAGCACAAAAGTTAATAACTAGAATCAACAAATGGGACTTACTCAAACTAAGAAGTTTTTTCTCAGCAAAAGAAACAATAAGAGAGGTAAATAGGGAGCCTACATCCTGGGAACAAATCTTTACTCCTCACACTTCAGATAGAGCCCTAATATCCAGAGTATACAAAGAACTCAAAAAATTAGACAATAAGAGAACAAACAACCCAATCAACAAATGGGCCAAGGACCTGAACAGACACTTCACAGAGGAGGACATACAGTCAATCAACAAGTACATGAAAAAATGCTCAACATCTCTAGCTGTCAGAGAAATGCAAATCAAAACCACCCTAAGATACCATCTCACTCCAGTAAGATTGGCAGCCATTAGGAAGTCAAACAACAACAAGTGCTGGCGAGGATGTGGGGAAAAGGGTACACTTGTACATTGCTGGTGGGACTGCAGATTGGTGCAGCCAATTTGGAAAGCAGTATGGAGATTTCTTGGAAAGCTGGGAATGGAGCCACCATTTGACCCAGCTATTCCCCTTCTTGGTCTATTCCCTAAAGACCTAAAAAGAGCATGCTACAGGGACACTGCTACATCGATGTTCATAGCAGCACAGTTCACAATAGCAAGACTGTGGAACCAACCTAGATGCCCTTCAATAGACGAATGGATAAAAAAAATGTGGCATTTATACACAATGGAGTATTACTCTGCATTAAAAAATGACAAAATCATAGAATTTACAGGGAAATGGATGGCATTAGAGCAGATTATGCTAAGTGAAGCTAGCCAATCCCTAAAAAACAAATGCCAAATGTCTTCTTTGATATAAGGAAAGTAACTAAGAACAGAGTAGGGATGAAGAACAGGAGAAGAAGATTAACATTTAACAGGGATGAGAGGTGGGAGGGAAAGGGAGAGAGAAGGTAAATTGCACGGTAATGGAAGGAGACCCTCAGGGTTATACAGTGGAGGGGGTAGAGAGAGAGGAGGGGAGGGGAGGGGAGAGGTGGGGAGGGGGGAGGGTGGATGATGGGAAAGGCAGCGGAGCACAACAGACACTAGTATGGCAATTTGTAAATCAATGGATGTGTAACTGATGTGAATCTGCAATCTGTGTATGGGGTGAAGGTGGGAGTTCATAACCCACTAGAATCAAAGTGTGGAATATGATATGTCAAGAAATTTGTAATGTTTTGAACAACCCACAATAAAAAATTAAAAAAAAAAAAAAAAATATAAGCCCTAAGGCCATGCCCCCATGACTGATTTCCTTCAGTCATGCCCCACCTGCCTACAGTTACCACCTAGTAGTTCATCAAAATTAATAATTCATGAAATGGATTAAACCACTGATGATTTTTGAACCCTTAGATCCTATGATTTCTTAACAGCTCTACCTCTTAACCTTGTATTGGGGATGATGCTTTCAACACATGACCTTTTGGGGGATGAAATTCTATATCTAAATAATTATATTCTATCCCTGGCCCCCAAAAGCTTATGCCCATCTCTCAATGCAAACTGCAGTTGGACCACCTCCAAATTTCTGCATAGTCTTAATATTTCAAGCATTGTTAAAAAGTCCACATCCAAATTGTCCAAGACTCATGGGAAACTCTTAGCTGTAAGTTCCTGTAAAAATTAAAAGCTAATTTCATGCTTCTATTATAAAATACCTCAGTGTAAACACTCCCATTCAAGGAGGAAGAATAGGGGGATGGAAATAAGAAATGGGACTAAAGCAAAGCTAAAACACAGCTGGGAAAATATTAAGTCCTGTAGTTTTATGTCTGGTGTCTGGGTCATGTGGAAGTAAGATGTGGGCCCCAAAGGACTTAGGCAGCTCCACACCTGTTGCCTTGACAGTTGAAACCCAAATTGCCTCTCTCTGTCTCTCTGTCTGCTTTCTGTTTGCCATGAACTAAAGAGTTTTTTCTCTATCATGCCCTTTCACCATGATGTTTTTGCCTTGGAGCCTGCTGACTATGGAAGGAAGCTCTGAAACCATGTGCCAAAATTTAGTTTTCCTCCTCTAAGTTGTTCTTATCAGGAATTATATTCACAGACATTAAAAGCTAACACACTATGTTTATTAACAGGCACATATTTTTATCAAGAATAAATGTTCTGAAGCTATGTTACAGTTTCACTCAAGATGAGTTTATAAGAGAATAATGGGAAGAAATGTGGGTGGTTCACTTTGTGATCTAAGTTATTTTAGGAGGTGGCCCTTGCTGTGTGTGTGTGTATGTGTGTGTGTGTGTGTGTGTGTGTGTGTGTGTGAATCAATTTAATTAAGCAATACCAAATTGCCTGATAGTTTGAAATCCAGAAAAAGAAAATTGAAATATCAGGAGTAGAGTCATGTAGATGGCCCTATGAAAGTATGTACTAAATATTGTCCTCTAGAGATTATCTACCAGGAAATAGCACTAAAAAACTGAGTAGAAAGAATTACAAGGTTAGTCAATATTTTCCAGTCATGATCATCAGCGCTTTATAGAATATGAATGGAATGGTCCTGACAGAACAAACAAAAGGCATGTATGAGAACAATAGTAGGGGTTCCCACTCAGAACAACTGATTAAGCTACCACCACTTAAAAAGCCCAACCCAATAGCAATAACGAACTAAATTTTAGCCCTGATAAAATTATATACCAAGGAGAGCAAATTTTATTGAGAAAATCAAAAAGAACCTATTGGAAAATAAATGACATTTAAAAACCTTTTGTCTTAAAAAGGGACAATGATCATTTTGATTGGAAAACACATTCACATGGAATTCCCCATGTTCTCAGTTGACATTTCATTTTGATCATATTATAGCCCAGCTTCTCTTCCCAATCTTGGTTTCTTTCACTTTCTGCACAGAAGTTAAAACTGAGAACACTCTGTCATAAATGTCATGCATTCTATTTTTTATTTCACTTTTGGCTTCCTGAAACATTATTTCTACATAGAATCATAATAGGTGATATTTTATATATGATATTTATATTATGATATTTTATATATGATATTATTTTCTTTGAATCTCAGATATTTTAAATTTTCTATCATATATAAAATGATTTAAATTTATGTTTAATTTTTTACAGAAATGTTTTATCATGTATCAATTATATATAATTTATAGTCAGAAAATTGTATTTTTATTTAAAAAGTAATAAAACAGTTTTAATGCAATATCTTTTAAATAAATTGACTTGTTATGAAAATTTCTCATAAAAAATTATGATGACTGCCCATTACTTGGGATAGTGGTGATAGTAGTTATGGAATAAACCAGCATCTTAGGTTGCAATATAATTTTATTACCTAACTGAATCAGTTTGGAATTTAATATTCACTGTTACCCACATTGATTTGCAACAATATTTGATAACTACTCATTCAACAAAACTTAGGTGAATCACCCATTTATAAAGAAATACACAATATGTAAATGGTTCTTTTTCTTTCACAATGTCTAGATTAACTCCTATGAGTAATCAATAATTTGTTGACTTAGTCAATATTTTGAGTAACCATATTTTATTAGTCACTTGGAGATGTGATGGCTATATTTATGCATCCACTTAGACAATGGCACCTAGGGACTTGATCAAAGAATATTGTAGCAGTTTTTATGAAGATACGTTTAGGCATGATTAATATTTAAATCCATATAATTTAAGTAAAGAAAATCATCATCCATAATGTGGGTGAACCTCGTCCAATTAGTTGAAAGCCTTAGAAGAAAAGAGGCTGACTTCTCACAAGGAAGAACTGGGATGAGCCAATTATTTCACTTTCTGTCTTTGTCTCTATCCTCTCTTTTTCACTACACACACACATACACACACACACACACACACAAGATGTTGGCAATAGAATTCTAATTAATTCATTGGAGTTGCAAAAATATTACAAGTCCCTTAGTAATTAAATTTCATGCAAGAAAAATACATTTTTACTCTAAGTTATTAAAAATGACTAATGTATTTTTAAAATCTCACTAGTTGTCTAAAAGTTACCTGGGAAATTATTGAGATCAGTGAGTGAAATCATTTGCAATTATCCATTTTCAATTAAATTCTGTTAACCTGAAGTAGATTTGTTTAAGACTAATTGCCTAAGATAACTAGAACCATATGTCCCATTGATATTCTCTTTTATTATGTAAGCTGGCAACACCCTCATTAAACAGTGGGGTCTTATTCCCTGTCCTTGATGTGGACTGGGCATTTAGCCTAATTTGAGCAATAGAAATATCTCTTAAATGACTATTTAAATTCTGAGGTGTACTTTAGGAGTTCCACATCTTCCACCACTACCTCTTGGAGCACTATTTGAAAACTCATGTGCCATGTTTTAAAAAGCACTAGACATGGATGGGCTGGGGTTGTGGCTCAGTGGCAGAGCGCTCGCCTAGCATGTGCAGGGCCCTGGGTCTGATCCTCAGCACCACATATAAATAAATAAATAAAATAAAGGTATTGTGTCCAACTACAACGAATATATAGCTATAGATACAGATAGGTATCAATATAGATAGATAGATAGATTGATTGATTGATTGATAGATAATATGTAAAAGGTTCTCTTTCTTTCACAATGTCTAGCACTAGATATGGAAATTCCTTTCTTACAAAACCAAGCACACGGTTTATATACCTTCTTGGTCTTCATGTTGCCAATTTGAAATGCCTAGCCCTATCACAATTCAACTTGATACCTCATGAAGCAGAAGAGCTGACTATTTAACCAATAGAAACATGCAAAATTATAAATTGGTTTTCATTTTAAGCCACTAAATTTGGAATATTTTGCAACACCAACATAGATACCTGAAGTTTTAATAAAATTGCCCATTTTTTAATGGAAGTATTTCATGATTTTCTAAATTCAGCAGACCTAAAGAAAGACAAGATGCCATGCAAATGACATGGTAGATTGAAACCTAAGTTTTTAAGGAAATAATAATGATGATTCAGGCTTACATTATGCTCCTATACTTTGGGGATAATTTCAGTTGTGAAAATCATAGACAGTGTTTCTCAGTAGCTTTAAAAGTAATGTCACCACAAATCATCCTTTTTAATGTCTTGTAAAGTTGTCATAAAAACTGAAAAAATGAATCCACATATACACAGACTAATTAAAAACCTCTGGAAGAAAAAAAAGAACAACTTTTTAAATATTAGAGCAAGAGTTTCAATTGGAAATTTAGGATGATTATAAGTGTTTCATTTTCTAGTAGAAACAAAGGACTCTAGCACAGCCTATTGAAGCCAATGAAAGCCACCTGAAGTAGTTTTTAAGTTACTAAGACAAAAGTTCATCATTAAAGAGTCATATAGTTTAGTTTTGTAGTGTCAAATGAACCCAAGTGTAAATCTCTTACTCATATCACTGGTCAGGTATTTGTTTTTAAAAACATTATCGTATGACAGCATATCTCATGTGCATAACATAAAGCACTTAAAGCAAATAGTGGCTACAGAGTAGGTATCTCTAATCATACCTCTACATGCTGTAGAGTTTCTAAAAAGACAGAAATTCTGATAATTTTAGGGACTGAGTAGTAGTCAAAAACCACTTATACAAAAAAAGACCATTTCACCTGAGGATTTCTATGCCTCCTTAACATTCATGACTCAAGATATTTAAAAAAATAATATCAATAAAAAATTAAAAAATAAAATTAAAAAAATATATAACTAAAAAATAAAATATGTAAAATGAAATTGTTTAACAACAACAACAACAAAAGCATATTCCTGAATGAGTCACATGGCTCCTGGTTGCTCTGAGTTTCTGTGGCCAAGTTTCCTCCTCTGGGCCAGTAGTAAGACTGGTAGGCTTCCTGTCTTGCCTAGAGTTTCCCACCTATGCTTTTGCTTGTACTCTGGTGAATAACCCCTACTCCTGCCTGGTGGCTCTGCTGCACCAATGTCACATTGCCCTATCATCCCACTACCTTAAATGGAAATGCACTGGTATCAGAGAGCAACTAGATGCTGAGCTCCTATGTTATTCCAATAGGGCATTGTTAATAAAGTGTGTTCTAGCCACATTGGTTGTTTAGGACATGGATATTTTAATACCTATATCACTAAACCTGAGCAGACTTCAGTTGAACAGTGGCAAACCTTGGAGGTAAGCATTGATGATGAACTAGAATTAAAAGTATTTCAAGACCCAGATGCTGCTAGAATATTCAGTATTCAAGGAAAAATTTTAAATATTAGTTGTTTACAGTCTATGTGTCCTGATGTTTCTGAAGAAGTAGCAGAAATCAGAACTGAAAAATCTGTTGAAAATATTCCAAAGAAGATAGACCCAGAAATTTATGAAGTAAAATATGCTGCCACAGAGGTAGCAGATTATTTATTTAGTTATTTATTTTTTAATATTTATTTTTTAGTTGTAGTTGGACACAATACATTTATTTTATTTGTTTATTTTTATGTAGTGCTAAAGATAGAGCCCAGGGCCTCACATGTGCTAGGTGAGCACTCTACCACTGAGCCACAACCCCAGCTCGCTAGCAGATTTTTTAAATGTCCATTCTAAGAAAAGGAAAATCTATGGGATGATAATAATACGAATGGCGTCTGTGAGGAAGAGCCAATGAAACAGCAGCAGCAGCAACGTGAATATCAGGATTGTGTTTTTCAAGGCAGTAACTCCAATGGTTACTGAAGTGATCATAGAAAGAAATGAAGAAAAGAAAACACACCAGTTGTGGAATGCTCACCTAAGAAGAAATGAAAAAGTAATTGTAATTAATATATTTTAAATGTGATTTAGTTGATATGATATTAAACACAATAGATGAGTAAATGTTTTGAAAAATGTTTACATTATTCTGGGTATGGAGGGGCAAGTTTATAATTCCAACTACTCAGGAGGCAGAGGTAGGGTATTCCAAATTCACAGCTAGTCTGGGTGACTTAGTGAAACCTTGTCTCAAAAAAGTCTGAGGATGTGGCTCAGTGGTAGAGTGCACCTGGGTTGAATCCCTAGTACTGTAAAATAAACAAACAAATGAACAAATAAATAAATAAATCAGTAATTTATAAAACACGGAACACTTGATTAGGAGATCAAGGGTTTTGTACTAAAATAAACTGGCTAATTTGGATAGTATCAATGATATTAAATCTGCCATTTTCTTTTAGACAGAATATAATGGTTAAAAGTTGCTCTCAAAATACATAAATAAATAAAATATACTTATTTATTGCAATATGTTTAATATAATTGATAATTTATAGATTCCCCCAGCCAGAACAAAGGCTTAATCCTAGAAACAAAAACAGTACTAAATTAAAAAAAAATTGTAGATGGATATAATACCTTTATTGAACCCAGTGCCTCACACATGCCAGGAAAGTGTTCTACCAATGAGCTATGATCCCAGTCCCCTAAAAATTATTTTTATTTTCATAAAACTTGTCCATTCTTTATATCTGTTTCTTCCTTTAATCTTTATTGCTACTACTTTAATTTAAGTCATACTAGCCTTATTTATAACCCACTTACAGTAGCTTAACTAGTTTCTTGGTGTTTCTTCTTTCCTTCGTACAACTATATATAAAAACTATTACCAGAGTACTTTTCTTAACACTTCTAATTTTTAGTGGTGCTTCATAATTATAAATAATATAGGGAATCATTATAATATATTTGTACATGCTTATTCCCTAGTACATTCCCTTCCTTTCTCCTCTTTCTTCCCCTGATTCTAATCTTCTACTATTGTGTTTTACTGGATTCTCTTTTAGTTTCTTGAAAACACTTCTTTGCTTTTTTCTCTCTAGCTTTTACGTATAAGAGAAAATATAAGCCAGGGTGGTACCTGCCTGTAATTCCAGAAGCTCCGAGACTGAGGCAGGAGGATGATGAGTTCAAAGCCAGCCTCAGCAATGACGAGATGCTAAGCAACTCAGTGAGACTTTGTCCCTAAATAAAATACAAAATAGGGCTGGGGTTGTGGATCAGTGGTCAAATGCCCCTGAATTCAGTCCCCAGTACACCCACCCCCCAAAAAAGAGAAAATATATACCTTTAGTTCTCTAGATTTGCATTATTTTCCTCAATAATTTGGATTTTTTATTAACAACATGATGTTCTTAAATTACATCCATTCTTCTGCAAATGATATAATGTCATCCTTTATGATTTGGAAAACAGCATTGCGATATATACATTTTTTATCCATTCATCTGTTAAAGGGCACTTAATATGTTTCCATAATTTGGCTAGTGTGCATTGTGCTATTATGAATATGGGTATTTATGTATCATTATAGTGTGCTTGCTCTAGATATTTTGGACAAATACTGAGGAGTGGTCTGTCTAGGTAATATGATGATTCCATACTTATTTCCTTGGTGGTTATACTACCTTACAATGCCAGAAACAATATATAAGTATGCTTTTTTCTCCATATCACTTTGAGAATTTGTTATTATTTATCTTCTTGATGATATATATTCTAATTGTAGTGAAATAAAATTTCACTGTACTTTTGATTTGCACTTCCTGAATACTAAATATTTTGAACATTTTTATGTATTCATTGTCCACTTGTAATTTTCCTATTGATAAATTTCTGATTAGTTTCTCCCATTATGTAGGCTTTATCTTTAGGCTGTTAATGTTTATCCTTTGTTTTAAAAAGGCTTTTTAGTTTAATGTCTTCTCATGTATTAATTATTAATATCACTTCTTGTGCAGTAGGATTCCTATTGAGGAAGTTGCTGCCCGCACTTTTTTTGAAATGTTGCTTCTACCTTTTCTTGTAGCAGTTGCAAAGTTTTTGGACTACTGCCTAAATCTTTGATTTGCCTTGAGTTGATATTTGTATAAAGGAAGAGATAAGAATCCAGTTTCATTCTTCTACACACGGATATTCAGTTGTCCCAGCACCATTTGATAAAAAGGTTGTCTTTTCTCCAAAAAATTTTGGGTGCCTCAGTCAAGGATCTGATGACTACTCAGTCAAGGATCTGATGACTACCTGTGTGTTTCCCTCTGTCTTCTATTTTATTACATTGGTCTAAATGTCTGTTTTTATGTGAATACCATACTATTTTTATTACTGTATCTCTGCACATTAACTTAAAATCAAGTATTGTGATGCTTTCAGCATTGCTCTTATTCTTCAGAATGACTTTGGCTATTCAAGGACGTTTATTCCTCTATGTGAATTTAAGACTGATTTTTTTCTATCTCTTTGAAGAATCATTGGTATTTTAATGAGGATTGCATTAAATCTGAAGATTACTATAGGTAATACGGCCACTAAAAATATGAATTCTGCCTGTTCACAAAATGGGAGGTTTTTTCATATTCAGTTGTTTTCTTAAATTTCTTACTTCAGTCTTATATAATTTTCATTAAAGAGGTATTTCACTTCCTTGACTAGATTAATTCTAGCTGTTTTTGAAGCTCATGTGGATGTAATTGTCTCAGATTCATTATTACTGTATAAAGAAGCTATTGATTTTGTATGTTGATTCTGTAGCCTGCTATTTTGCTGAATTTGTTTTTCAGCTCTAGAAGTCTCCAAGTGGAGTTTGGGATTATATCATCTTCTTACTTTCCTTTTTTTAAAAAAACCCTTTTACCTACATGACTTGAATAACTGCTTTTGCTACAATTTCAAGGACTGCATTCAATAGCAGTGGTGACAATGACTATCCTCATTCTGTTCTTGATAGTAAAAAAAAAAAAATCACTTATATTCTCTCTCTTGTTTCAAATGGTATATTTTCATTTTCCCATAAATTAGATTTCTAACTCCTAGTTGAAATATTTTATGATGTGGAGATTAAGTTGGTACACATATTGAGTTCATAAAAATATTATTTTAAAATCTTTAAATAGTTTCTTAGAGTACAGAAGACGGCAGATTAGGGGAAAGAAGCACCTCACAGAAACACTTCAGCATCAGAATTACAAAGAGGGAAGACTTCTTCTCAGCAATGTGAGTAATTAAAGAAACTCACTAAAAATACTGAACTGTTAAAAATAACCCATAAAGACTCAGGAATTAGAAATTGAACAAAGAAATAATAAATTAAGAATATCAGTGGTGGTAGCAAAGGTGAGGGGCAACACAGATAAACAAAGAAGACAGGTATGCCCAGTAGATAAAGAATAATAAAATAAAGAAAAAAATCAATTTGGGGAAACCAGTGGATTAGAGAGGAAGGCTGATTTTAATGGACAAAGAGTCAGCAGGATAAGTGAATTAATGAAAGCAAATCCAAAATTACCTCCCAGTAATGAGAAATGTTCTGGGAGCAGAAGATGTTCCTAGACAAAAAAAAGCAGACACAGTGCCCTGTGGGAAAAACTTCCAGGGGCATAGCCATAGTCTGTGCTCATATCTCATGGGGAAAACCACTACTGGCACTAGTACCACCACTATACTCTCTCTGCATGCCCCTGATGGGAAAAACATCAGCTTCTACTGCTGAGCACCACACACACAATGTGGGCGCTGCTGCATCTGTGTGGAGGAATTGCAAGCAAAGATAGGAGATTGAGAACTCTAGAAGCTGATTAAAAAATTGTCCAGGAGGTGCCTGAGCCAGAGACTGAAACAGGCACAAAGAAAATTATATCTGGACAGTTCCATCTCTGGATCCCAAGGGACAAACTACCTTTATTGCTGTTGCTATAGTGGCTACAGAGGAGCATCTGCACTCCAGGCCAGATATATGGTATTTCTTATGGGTAGCAGTGAAGATGAAACTGGTGGAGGTTTTGTCACTGTGCCATAAAACTGGATTTACCAGAAGCCCTATAGCTCCAGACATCCTGCAGATGCCAGCATCTCCCACCAATAAGGTGGTCTGGACCAACTCTCAAATTCCTTCCCACAGAATTTCAAAGTTCATTTAAGACTAAACCCCAATTATTAGAATCTCCAATTTAGAAATCTACACTACCTCTGTCACCCAAATTGTGCTACAAATTGTGTTACAAGGGTAACAAAGCCAAATGAATATGAACAATTAAAATTCATCCCTGCAACATTTTGACCATCTTAGCATAAATAAGCACTTTATTTCTCAAAAAAAGATTTCTTTTTTTTCTATATTTTTTTATATTTCTGTTTTTCCTTTTCTGCATACGCCCCTTATTATTTTTAAAATATTTTTAAGTTGTACATGGACCTTTATTTTATTTATTTATATGTGGTGCTGAGAATCAAACCCAGTGCCTCACACATGCTAACAAGCACACTACTACTGAGCCACAACCCCAGCCCTCTCCCATAATAATTTTAATGTTCATATTTGTAGTTTTTAACTATTTGTTTTGATATTCCTAAACATCATTTTATTGTATCCTATTACATTTTACTTTTTTCCATTTTACATGGTTATGTGAACACATATATGGGGGTGTAGGCATGGATATGTGTACTCACTGTGAAAATAGGTTAAAGAAAATATATGCATATTCTTATAAATTAAAATTTCACATTTATTGCTTCCTTCTGTTTCTGTTTTTTAGGTTTGATTTGTCTTAGGTGGAGCTCAAGTATATGTGGATTCAAGTTGATTTGATATTATAGTTGCTATTTTTTTCATATCTGGGTTCTTCCCTTCTAATCTCCCCTTCTTCACTCTTTCCTACTAATAGCCAAATTTTCCTGCCCCCAATTCCTCTTTCTTTAATTACTCTCATTTTATCTTTTATTTCTTCTTATTTATGGATGACATCTGTTACCTAACTCCTGTTTGTCTTCTGATCACTTTCTTTAAATATTTCATAGTTTATCCCACATTTCTACCTTATTTTTTCTATACTTAAAAAACTGTAATCCAACTTACAAATAGATTTATATAGTTTATTCAATTCATGCCCCATTTATGTTGAGTTGATAATTAATATAGTGGATGATATAGTAGATACCTGATATTGAATTCATGATCTAGTTCAGAGTTTTGTATTGCTGGTACATTATTTACTGACCTCATTATGCCTTTATAGGTGGCAATTAATTTTACATATGTCAAAGTAGACATTGGACATTTATTTTTATATATGAGACGCCGACATTAGTGCTATTCCTGGTTCCCCCTCCCTCTAAGAAGAGCTCAAAAAGTGATTAGGATACTTCAAGATTACAGAGTAGTGATTCTCCTACTGTGAAATTCTCATAAACCAGCTAAACAAGATTAACTCTCAACCCATACAAGATCTAATGCCACTTGAACCTAAATTTAATTCAATGCATAGAATTGGTGAAACAAAATTCCCAAACTAAAAAATAGGCTCTGCAGAGGAACAACCACAGGGGAATTTCAGGTGACCTCCCTTGACACCTCTTCATATAACAGGTAGAAATCCTAGAATAAAAATAAATACACATGTAAGGACATGCAAAATAAGAAATGAGAATCCACTTCCATTGATGTGCCAATCCAGGACTTCTAAAAACATGAGAAAAAGGCAAAAAAACCTCCCCCCAAAATTTACAATCCCTCAATAAAGGATCCCACAGATACAGAAGTGGATAAAATTTCAGAGAAATATTATAATAAACTGATTATTTTAATGCTCAATTAACTAAAACAAGATCTAAGAAATGAATTAAGAGACCACTTCCAGAGATGAAAGACCCTTTTCAACAAAGGAATAGAAATATTGAAAAGAAACTACTTATATTTCCTGGAAATGAAAGGTGCAATGAAACAAATTAAATATTCACCTGAAAAATCATGAAAATATTAGATTTTATAGGAACTAGAATTTCAGGCCTTGAAGACAGGATACATGAGTTTGAGTACATGGAATGGAATAAAGAGAAATAGTAATAGAACATGATCAGAGTATAAACAACTCTGGGACAGCATCAAGAGACCAAAGCTGAAAATCATTGGGATAGAAGAGAACATTGAAATAGGAGTTAAAGCCACTAAGAACATTTTCAAAGAGTCACAGAACAATTTCATGAGAAAAAAATTTCTAAGATGTATTATAATAAAATGCATAACAGAAAATTAGGAGAGAATATTGAAAGATATAGTGATGCCACCTGTTTCACTCTTCCTGCTAAGGATTGCTTTGGCTACTCTGAGTCTCTTATTCTTCCAGATGAATTTCATGACTGCTGTTTCTATTTCTATGAGGAATGTCATTGGGATTTTGATTGAAATTGCATTAAAGATGTGTAGTGCTTTTGGTAGTATGGTCATTTTGATAATATTAATTCTGCCTATACAAGAGCAAGGTAGATCATTCCACCTTCTAAGGTCTTTTTTGATTACTTTCTTTAGGGCTCTCTAATTTTCATTATATAGATCTTTCACTTCTTCATTACTTTGATTCCCAAGTATTTTATTGTATTTTTTGAGGCTATTGTAAATGGAGTAGTATTCCTTGTTTTCCTTTCTAAGGATTTCTCACTGATATACATAAATGTATTTGATTTATGGGTGTTAACTTTATGTCCTGCTACTTTGCTGAATTCATTTACTAGTTCTTGAAGTTTCCTGGTGGAACTTTTTGGGTCTTCTAGGTATAGAATCATATCATCAACAAATAGTGATAATTTGAGTTCTTCTTTTCCTATGTGCATCCTTTTGATTTCCTTCATCTGTCTAATTGCTCTGGCCAGTTATTTAAGAACTATGTTAAATAGAAGTGGTGAAAGAGGGCACCCCTGTCTTGTTCCAATTTTTAGAGGAAATACCTTCAATTATTCTCCATTTAGAATGGTGTTGGTTGGGCTGGGGATGTGGCTCAAGTGGTAGCGCTCCCGCCTGGCATGCGTTGCGGCCCAGGTTCGATCCTCAGCACCACATACAAAGATGTTGTGTCTGCCGAAAACAAAACAAAACAAAAAAATATATATTAAAATTCCCTCTCTCTCTCTCTCTCTCTCTCTCTCTCTCTCTCTCTCTCTCTCTCTCTCCTTCCTTCCTTAAAAAAATTAGAATGGTGTTGGCCTTTGGCTTAGCATAGATACCCTTTATGATGCTGAGATGTTTCTGTTATCCCTAGTTTTTCTAGTGTTTTGAACATGAAGGGATGCTGTATTTTGTCAAATGCTTTTTCTGAGTCTGTTGATATGATCATATGATTCTTATCTTTAAGCCTATTGATGTGATGAATTACATTTATTGATTTCTGAGAGAAACATCAGGTCACATTTTAGAAGTAAAATAATAAGGTTCACTTCTTATTTCTCACCACATACATTAAAATGAAAGAGAGCCTAGAATGAGATATTCCAATCCCTAAAATAAAATAATTGGCAGTGAAAATTGCTATTCCCAGCAAAACTCTTTTTCATATTTAATGGAAAAATATTTCTATGGCAAGGAAGAACTAAAAAAATATCAGACTACCAAGCCAACACTGAAAAAGAATGCTCAAAGTTAAATTGATCAGAAATGAATATAAATACAAAGCCCAAAACTTCAAAAAAATGAAAATTAATAGAAGAGTAATCAGTTAAATGGAAATCAAGACAGAATTAAATATAACAAAAATTATGACAGCATACCACAAATCGCACATAATAATAATAATAATAATAATAATAATAACAATAATAATAGACAAATAGGGCCATTACATACTGGTGAAGGGGACAATTTAACAGAAAGATATGATAATGGTAACTGTGTATGTTCCAAATGTCCAGTTACATTAAATTAATCTTCCTCAACTTTAATCGTAAATAGAAGACAATGCAAGAGTATTGTGTGATTACAATACAAACTTATCACCAATAAAGTGGTCATCAAAGCATACAATCAATAAAGTTATAGTTAACCTAAAGAACGTTATAAAACAAATGAAGCTAATAGAATCTACAGAATATTTTGCCCCAAAACATCTTAATTTGACTTACTTTTTAGGAGATAATAGAACTTTTTGAAAAATAGATCATATTCTAGGTCACAATATAAGTCTTAGCAAATACAAAAAGATAGATATAAATCATGAATGTATGCAACTAAAAATAAACAGTGAGAAAAATAATAGAAACCACATAAACACATGGAAATTAAACAATACTCTTTTAAATGAAGAATGGATCAATGAAGAAATAAAAGAAGAAATCAAGAACTTCTTAGAAACATGAAAACAAAAGACAACATATTAAAATATTTGGAACAATTTGAGAGCAGTATTATGAAAAAATTGTTGAATTGACTGCCTACATTTAACAAAAATTGAGATTCCAAATAAGTAAGATTATGCTCCACATAAAAGCCTTAGAAAAAGTAGAACAAATTAACTTAAAAATCAGAAGAAGATGAGAAGTAATAAGAATCAGAGCCAAAATTAAGTAATTTGAATATAACAAACAATGCACAGGATTGATGCAACAAATATTCTATTCCTCAAAGAGGTAAATAAGACTCATAAACCACCAGCCAAACAAACCAAAAGAAAATAGAAAGAATGCCCAATTAATTAAAATTAGAGATGAAAAGGGAGATATCACCACAGACACTTCTGAAATTCAGAACACTGTTAGAAATTATCTTGAAAATTTATACTCCAATAAACTGTGAAATCTAGTAGACCTTGACAAATTTCTAGACACAGATGACCTGTCCAAATTGAACCATGAAGATGTAGAAAACCTAAACAAACTAATACCAAGTAATGACACTGAAAGGGTAATTAAAAGCCTAATAGTAAGAAAGCTCAGTATTAGATAAATTTTCAGGTTAGTTCTACCAGAACTTTAATGAAGAACTACCATCAGTCTTTCTTAAATTCTTCTATGAAATTAAAAGGAAAAGAACAGTCACAAACACATTGCCAGAATCCAGTATAGTTATGATAAGAAAACCAAATAAAGACCTCACTGGGAAAGAAAAACACATACCAATATTCCTGATAAACATAGATGCAAAATTTTTTTTCATAAAATGTTGCCACAGGACATTCAAAAGCATATCATTAAAACAATACACCATGATCAATTTGTTTCATGCCATGCATACAAGGTTGGTTCAACATATGGAAAACTGTAAACATAATTCACCAATTAAATAGAATTGAGAACAAAAATCACATGACATTACAATAAACACAGAAAAGGCCTTTGATAAAATCCAGAACCCATTCATGTTAAAAATACTAGAGAAAGTAGTACAAGGAATTTACCTCAACATTATAAATGTTTATATGACAAACCCAAAGACAACATCATACTGAATGAAGAAAAAAAAATGAAAGATTTTTTTTTCTCTAAAATCCAGAGGATTTTTTAAAGAAAGAATTTCTTTCTCTAAAGGAAAAGAAAAGGATGCCCTCTGTCACAACTGTTATTCAATCTCTTTCTCAAAACCCTAGCCAGAGCAATCAGGCAAGAGAAGGATATTAAAATGATACAAATAGGAAAAGAAGAAATCAAACTGCCACTGTTTACCAATGAAAAAGTCTTACATCTAGAAGATGCAAAAAATTCCACCAGGATGTTTATAATTCTAGAGCTAATAAATAAAGTTACCCATGTAACAGGATACAACAACAACATCCATAAATCAATAGCTTTCCTATACAATAACAGTGATTAAGATATAATGAAATCAGGAAAATGATACCTTCATAATAAAACAACCCTGAGAAATAATCTATCCAAGGAGGTGAGAGATGTCTACAATGAAAACTATAGAACACTGAAGAAAGCAAAAAGAAATTGAAGAGTACCTCAGAAGACAAAAAGACCTCCCACAGTCTTGCATAGGCAGAATTAGTATTGTCAACATGGCCATAGTACTAAAAGCAATATATGTAATCCCCATCAAAATATCAATGAATTCTTTATAGAATTAGAAAAAAAGTTGTAAAATTTATTTGGAAGTTTAAGATACCCAGAATAGCAAAAGCAATTCTGAACAAGAAAGAAGATGCAGGAGACATCATAGTACATGATCTCAAATTATGTGACAGAGGTATAGTAGCAAAAAAAAAAAAAAAAAAAAAAAAAAAAAAAAAAAAAAAAAAAAAAACCTATGGTATGCATCAAAATGGAATAGAATAGAATATACAGAGACAAAGCAACATAGTTACATCCATTCAATACTTGATAAAGGTGCCAAAAATATATTTTGGAGAAAATCAGACTTTTTAACAATTGGTATTGGGGGAAACTGGATAGCTATATGTGAATAAATGAAGCCAGATCCCTATCTCTCACCCCACACAAAAGTTAAATCAAAGTGGATCAAATACTTAGGAATTAGACCATAAACCTTGAATTTTCTAGAAGAAAACATAAGGGCAACCCTCCATCACAAATAGGTGTAGGCTCCTCAACAAGACCCCTAAAACTCAAGTAATTAAACCAAGAGTCAATAAGTGGGATACCATCAAATAAAAAACTTCTACACAGCAGATGAAATGTTAAGCGAGTGAAGGGACAACTTATGTTATGGAAGAAAAATTTTGCCAGCTAGTCCTTCTACAGGGAATTAATATACATAATGTATGACATATTCCAAAGCCTCACTGCTTAAATTATAAATTGCCCAATAAATACATGGACAAAAGAACTAAAGGGAAATTTCTCAAAGGCAGAAACACAAATGTTCAAGAAATACATGAGAAAAAAATGTGAAACATCTCTAGCAATCAGGATAAATCAAAGCAAAACCATTATAATTAATATATAATTTAATTTTAGTCCAAATGACAGTTATCAAAATACAAATAGTAACAAATGTTTGTGAGAATGTGTGGCAAAAGGTATACTCATACATTTTTAGTGGGACTAAAAATTAGTGCAAATAGTCTGGAAAGAAGCATGTAGATTCTTCAAAATACTAGGAATGGAACTGCCATAAGACTCAGCTATCCCATTCCTCAGTTTTTATCTAAAGATCTAAATCAACATACTATCATGATGTAGCTCCTTTTATAGCAGCACAATTCACAACAGAAAAATTATGTATTCAACTCAAATGCCCATCAATAAATGAACGGATCCACAAAATGTGGTATATATACACTCAGTCATAAAGAAGAAAGAAATAATGGCATTTTCTGGTAAATGGACAGAAAAGAAGAAAATTGTGCTAAATGAAATAATCCAGGCTTAGAAAATCAAAGGTCAGATATTTTTTCTTGTATGTGCAAGCTGGAGCAAATAAGGGGAGATTGTATATCATCAAGATACAGGAAATATCAGTGGAGTAGAAGAAGAACAAGATGGAGAGAGGAAGGAAGGGAAAGGGGAACAACTATGAATTGAACTTACTAAAATCATGCTACATTCAGATACAAAGGAACCAAAGGGAATTTCACCTTTATGCCTATGTAGAAAATACCAATCAAAAATAAATAAATAAGAGAATGAAGAGAAGATTAGAAGAACAGAGTAGAGAGAACAGGGAGAGGGAAAGAGGGGATAGGAATTGAAATCAAATATATTGCATGTATGATTTTGTCAAAATTAACCCATATACTGTGGTTAGAGAACTGATTATCAAAGGAAGAAACAACCAAAGCTACATTTTGATCTCTAGCCAGGTTTTCTTTTATACCCTTATTTTATGTATGTATATATGCATGCATGTATTCATTTATTTATTTTTATGTGGCATTGAGGGTCAAACACAGTGGCTCATGTGTGCAAGGCAAGCACTTTACTACTGAGTCATGACCCCATCCCCTCAAGCCAGCTTTGACAATACTTTTATATATCCCTTTCCTTAAAGACAAAGTTTTTAGGTTGAAGTATGAAGGGCTATAGGCAATTTTCTTGGTATTCCTTGTCATTGGAAATCAGTCGAGAATTATTTGATATGGTTCTGTACTCCCTAGGCTAAATGAAAATGAACCTTTAAGTGGAGCTAAGGAGATTTTGATTCTTTACAAGCATTATAGCCATTTGGTAGGATATCTCTGAATAGACTAAATCCATTATTTATTTTCTAGTATGAGATTTTAACTTTTACATGAGAAGAATTTTTTTCAATTTTTTCAGAAATGTTTCATCTTATTTTCTAATTCCTAGAGCATCCTTAAACAGCAAACAATTTTTAACACAATCTCATTCTGTGCAATAATAGTTGATATTATTTATTTCTCATTTTATGTGACTTCTTTTCTTTTTAATTTTTTAAGTTGTAAATGGACATAACACCTATATTTATTTGTTTATTTATTCATTCATTTAATGTGGTGCTAGGCAATTTATATTATTACTTGAGCCATGGGAATTCTGTTCAGGATGACATTGACTCTACCTGTATATTTGTATTCCCTATGGTTTATCCCAGAAGTTGTCTAGTTTCTGGAAAGAAACCTAACCTTTAATCCATTTTGAGCTGACATTTGTGCATGATGAGAGATATGGATCTCCTTTCATTCTTCTGTATATAGATATCCATGTCTTTTCTCCAAGGTATATTTTTAACACTTTTCCAAGTATCAGATAACTGTAAGTATGTGGCTTTGTCTCTGTGTCTGTTATTCTGTTTCACTGGTTTGCATGTCCATTTTTCTGCCAATGTCCAGGTGTTTATATTACTAAGGCATTGTAGAATAATTTGAAATCTGATACTGTGATGCCTCCATTATTGGTGCTTTGTTCAGGATTGCTTTTGTTTTGTTGAGTTTTTTGTTATTTTAAATAAATTTAAGTATTTTTTTGAGATGTCAGAAAAATATCTTTGATATTTTAATGTGGATTGCTTTGAATCTGTAGATCACTTTGTATAATATGGTCATTTATTTTTGCCTACCCAAAAAATATGGGAGGTCTTTCCATTTTCTATTCTCAACATTCTGTAATATCTTGTTCAGAAGTATTTCACCTTTTTTTATTAGATTCATCCCTAAGTATTTCTTAAAGCTTTTGTAAATGAAATCCTTTTCCTCATTGATGTCTTATTTGTATTATTATTGGTGTATAGAAAAACTATCAATTTTTCTATGTTTATTTTAAACCCTGCTACATTCCTGAATTTGTATACCAGCTCTTGGAGTCTTCCAGTGGAGCTTTCAGGGAGTTATAAATATAGTATCATATCATCTACGAATAGGGTTAATTTGACTACTTTTTTTCATAATTTTATCCCTTCTTATTTCTTATGTCTTTCCCTTGCCTAATTGTTATGGATAATAATTAAAAAATATCTGCACAGAAAATGAAGCAATAAACTGTATGAAAAGAAAGCTTACAGGGTGGAAGAAAATCTTTGTCATCTACTCTTTTGATAGAGGATTATAACCAGAATATATAAAGAATTTTAAAAATTATAACACAAAAAATAATTTCATTAAATACGCAAATTAACTAAACAGACACTTCTAAAAATAAGATGTACAAATGTTTAAATAATTATATAAAAATGTTCAACATTGTTAACCTCCAGGGAAATGCAAATAAAAAGTACACTGAGATTTTATTTCACTCCAGTCAAAATGTCAACCATTAAGAATATAAATAACCAAAACCAGGCAGAGAAACATCAAGGGAAGAAAACTTCAGACCAATATCCCTGATGAATGTTGATGTAAAATTTCTCAATAAAATTCTGGCAAATCACATACAAACACATACTTAAAAAATAGTGCACCATGATCAAGTGGGTTTCATTCCAGGGATGCAAGGTTGGTTCAACATACAGAAGTCAATAAATATAATTCATCATATCAATAGACTTAATGATAAGAATCATATGATTATACCAATTGATGCAGAGAAAGCATTTGACAAAATACAGTACCCTGTCATGCTCAAGGCACTAAAAAAACTAAGAATAGTAGGAACATACTTCAACGGTGTAAAAGCTATCAATGCTAAATCAAAGGCCAGCATTATTATAAATGGCAAAAAAAGGAAGTATTTTTTTTTCTGAAAACTGTAGCAAGACAAGCAAGTCCTCTTTCACCATTTGTTTTCAACATAGTCCTTGAAACTCTACCCAGAGCAATTAGAAAGAAGAAAGAAATTAAAGGGAAACAAAAAGGAAAAGAAGAACTCAAAATATCATTATTTGCTGATGACATGATTCTATATCAGAAAACTTCTAGAATTAGTGAATTCAGCAAAGTAGCAGAATATAAAATCAATACCCATAAATCAAATGAATTTCTATACATCAGTTTGGAATCTTATGAAAGATAAATTAGGAAAACCACCCAATTCTCAATAGCCTCAAAAAACAAAAGTAAAAACAAAAACAAAAACAAAAACAAAAAAAAACCTGGGGAATCAACTTAACAAAAGATGTGAAAGACTTACACAATGAAAATTACAGAACACTAATGAAATTAATTGAAGAAGACCTTAGAAGATGGAAAGATCTCCCATGCTCTTGGATAGACAGAATTAATATTGTAAAAATGTCCATACTACCCAAAGTGCTATATAGATTCAATGTGATTCCAATTAAAATCCCAATGTCATTCCTTATAGAAATAGAAAAAGTAATCATGAAACTCAATTGGAAAAATGAGAGACCCAGAATAGCCAAAGCAATCCTTAGCACGAAGGCTGAAGCATGAGACATCACAATACCAGACCTTACACTATACTACCAAGATGTAGTGACAAAAACGGCATGGTATTGGCACCAAAACAGACATGTAAACCAATTGTATAGAATAGAAGACACAGATACAAACCCACTTAAATACAGTTATCTCATACTAGACAAAGGTGCCAAAAACATACATTGGAGAAAAGATAGCCTCTTCAACGAATGGTGCTGGGAGAAGTTGAAATCCAAATGAGGCAAAATAAAATTAAGCCCCTATCTCCCACCATGCACAAAACTCAACTCAGCATGTATCAAGGACCTTGGGAATTAGTACAGAGACCCTGTGCCTAATAGAGGACAAATTAGGCCCAAATCTTCATCACATTGGATTAGGCCCCGACTTCCTTAACAAAACTCCTAAAGCGCAAGGAATAAAATCAAGACTTAATCAGAAAGACTACACTTTGGGAACAAATTTTTGTCACATACATGTCAGATAGAGCACTAATATCCATTATACATAAGAAACTTGAAAAACTTAACACCAAAAAAACAAACAACCCAATCAATAAAAGCGCTAAGGAGCTGAACAGAAACTTCTCAGAGAAATAAATACAATCTATCAACAAATACATGAAAAAATGTTCAACATCTCTAGTAAATAGAGAAATGCAAATCAAAACTACTGTAAGATTTCATCCCACACCAGTCAGAATGACAGTTATCAAGAATACAGACAACAATAAACATTGGCAAGGATGTGGGGGAAAAGGCATACTCATACATTGCTGGTGGGACTGCAAATTGATGCAACCAATCTGGACAGCAGTATGAAGATTCCTTACAAAACTTGGAATGGAACCACCATTTGACCCAGCCATCCCACCCCTTTGTCTATACCCAAAGGACTTAAAATCAGCATACTTTAGTAATTCAGCCACACCAATATTCATAGCAGTTCAATTCACAATAGCTAAACTGTGGAAGCACATAGATGTCTTTCAATACATGAATGGAAATATTACTCAGAATTAAAAGAAAATAAAATCATGGCATTTTCACGTAAATAGATGGAGTTGGAGAATATTATGCTAAGTAAATTAAGTCAATCCCAAGAAACCATAAGCTGAATGTTCTCTTTGATAATTGGATGCTGATCCAAAATGGGGAGGTGGGAGGCATGGGAAAACTGGAGGAAATTTGTGCAAAGGGGAGAGAGGGTAGGGTGAGTAGAGGGGCCAGAAAACATGATGGAATGAGGTGGACATCTTTACCCTAGGTACTTATAAGACTGCACATAGGGTGTGAGGCTACATCATGTACAAACAGAGAAATGAAAAGTTGTGCTTGCAGTTGTGTACAATGAATCAAAATGCATTTTGATGTCATATATTCCTAATTAAAACTAAAAAAGAATATAAATAACAACAAGTGTTGGTGAGAATGCAAAAAAATATAAATTAATACTTAGTTTTGATGGGTATCTAAATTAGTATACCCACCAATGAAAGTTATTATGATGATTCCTGAAATCTAAAAATTGGACTACCATATGACTCAACTATCCCATTAGTCAGTATTTATCCAAAATAATTAAATTTAGCATACTTTAGAGATACATTCATACCCATATTTATTATAGTACAATTCACAATAGCCAATTTGTGGAAACATTCACATTTCTTTCATCATAAAAATGGATAAAAACATGGTATCTATGTACTAAAGAGTTTTATACTGTCATAATAAAGAACAAAATTATATTATTTGCAGGAAAATTAATGAAACTATAATGCATCAAGTTAAGTAAATACACCAGAATTGGAGAGAAGAGTGTCATATATTTTCTTGTCAAATGTGGAAGCTAGTGGAAATTTTTTTTAAGTTTATTTTGAAATTAGAAGGGAGATCATCAGGATATAGGAAGATATGTAGGGAGTGCAGGAGTGTAAAAGGATATATTGGAGAGAGAGGAAGGGAGCATGAAACAAGATGATGAGGAGAGAAATTGATCAAAACATGTTATATACACATCCTAATATTCCACAATGAAATGTAGCATTTTGTATAATTAGTATGTTCTAATAAAAATAAATAATATTTCAAAATATACCTGCAACAAGAACAAATTTAATGAAAATATTTTACAAGTTTAGACAGTTTCATGTGTTTTCTCATAGGTTTGCATGTGAAATATGCCTTGGTAAAATGGATTATCATTGAAAATGGATCAGCTCAGCTACCATCTATATACAACCAAAAAAAATCAAATTTTATAATACTCTGTGCCTCATATAATTTGATGATTTTGTGATTTTTATTTAAAAATGTGTGTCTGGAAGTATCATGTCAGCAAACTGGTGGAAGCTTACTACTTAGGAAGCTCTAAGTTCCCAAGGGGCCTCAAAGAAACGTAGGAACAAATTATAACTTCTCAGAACCACATTTCCAGGAGCTATAGAAAACAATCAAATATTTACAACAACAAAACAAGTATATAAAAAAGAAATCTCATGTACAAAATAGTAGAATACTATGGAAGCATTTTTCTCACCATTTTCCCCTTCATTCCTAAGATGTCAGCAACTTTGGAATTGAGTGACCGCTGCTTGATTCCCATCACAACAGTCAGAGTAAACATCACATGCACATTATTGTTTTTTTTTTTTTTTTACTAACTTATCTTTTGGATACCTGAAGGAATCATTCATATGTCTCTGTCTTGCATAACTTGAAAAGCAGTTGGAAAAAAATGCAATGATTCTATAAACCTAAAGATGCCTTGGCCAAAAATGTTCAGAGGAAGGCATGCAATAGACCATCTAAAGCCTGTCTGAAAGTTGGACATGGATTCTTTGGGCAATCAGGGCATAAAAGAGAATTTGCATGTATAGAACAATTTTGAAAGCCATGTTCATATCCAGAAAAGATGTATGCTCAGAAAATCCTGAGAAAACCTTAATCTTTCCCTACAGGATTGTTATGGTTTTCATGTGAGGTCTCCACAAAGCTCATGTATGAACCAATGCAAGAAGTTTTAGAGGAGAAATGATCAGGTTATGAGACCCTTAACTCAATCAGTGAATTAGTCCTGTGATGGGATTAAGTAGATGGAAACTGAAGGCCAGTAGGGTATGGCTGGAGGAAGTGGGTCACTGGGGATGTGCCTTTGGGGTATATATTTTGTATCTGGCAGGTGGATTCTCTCTCTCTCTCTCTCTCTCTCTCTCTCTCTCTCTCTCTCTCTCTCTCTCTCTCTCCCTCTCTACTGATCATCATGTGAGTTTCTTCCCTTCACCACACTCTTGCACTATGATATTCTGCCTCACTTCAAGCCCTGGGGAATGGAACTTGCTGTCCATGGACTGAGAACTCTGAAACCATGAGCTGCTAAATAAACTCTTTCTCCTCTAAAATTCTTCTGATCAGACCTTTTAGTTACAGCAGCAAAAACACTAACTAAAAGAATGATGATTAGTAGGCTCAGACCAAGCTCTAGGTAATAATTAAAGTAATTCACCAGGACAGTGATTTGACTAGTAGCTGTTTGTGTGTGTGTGTGTGTGTGTGTGTATAAAACACACATGTTAGCTTCAGATCTTGACATTCAAGGAAATCTGCCAAAACATTAAATGAATACATTAAATTCAATTAATTTACATTGATTTAAATATCAATAAAGACTTCAGTGAGCACATATGAAAACAAATGTTCTTTGCAAAAATAGTTTGGAACAATCTGAAAACAATGAATTATTAAAATCTCTAAACATATAAAAGGTTCAAATATCAGCTGATTTTTGCATCAGAGACTTTGGGGGCCAGGGCCAATTGTGTGGTTTTGAAAGTCCATAAAGAAGTAAACTGTAAGCAAAGAATTGTATATATCAGCAAAACTGTTCTTAAAAAAGTTAAAGGTACAATGAAGACATTCCAAAATCTGATGGAGTTCATTGTCCTTAAAATAGTACTGTGAGAAGTGATTGAAGATATCTTTTAAATTAAATAAAAGTTAAGTTGACATTAACTCAAAGATATATAAATATCAAAAATTCTCTAGTAAAGATAAATACAGGGCAAATAGGAAGTTTAATACTACTATAATCTGGTAGCTGCTTGATTTATATAGTAGTTATAAACAAATGAATGAAAATATCAATGCATAAACAACATATAAAGATATAATTTCTGATAAATTATATAAAAAGGGATAAAGTTCCATAGTAGTAGTATTATATATAATTAAAACTTTGTATCAGTTTAAATTATAATTTTAGGATTCAATCCCCTTATTAACTACAAAGAAAATATCTATAGCATATACATAAAGAGAAGTGAAAGCATGATCTAAATATAACACTTTAAAAGTAAAATAAATAGGAAAGAAGACATTAAGGAACTAAGGAAGAGGTACAAAAGAAAAACAAAACAAAACAAAACAAAAACCCTGAAGGATATAAAGAGAATGAATATGAAACTTTCTATATGTAATTTCTTCCTCATCAGTAATTATTTTAAATGTAAGTAGATTAAATTATCCAGTTAAAAGCACAAATAACAACAAAAAGGAAGTTCTAATTATATGCTGTTCACAAAAGATTTAATTCAGATCTAAAGAAACAATTAGTTTTAAACTGAAATCATTAGAAAATATTTCATGAACAAAAAATATTTCAGTAACAAAAATAGAGTTGGAGCATTAAACTAAAAACAGAAGAAATACACTTTCTATTAAAAACATTTAAATAGATACATAAGGACAATATACGTTGATAAAATGGTTTAATTTACCAAGAAGATGTGATTGGAAACACACACACACACATACATGCATCCATACACACACACACACACACACAGAGTTTCCAAAATTATTATGATTTGACATTACAAGAGTACAGTACAAACATTGTAGTTTCCAACTTATAATGATTTGACGTAATTTTCTTACTTCATGATGGTTTTTATAACAATATGCATTCAGTAGAAACTATATTTTAAATTTTGAATTTTGATGTTTTTCAAAGTTTGCAATATGTGGTATGATTCTTCTTTGTGATGTTGGACATTGGCCAGAAGTCAGAATAACCTCTTAGCTATGTGACTATGAGAGTAAACGACAAATATTCTATAGGGTATGAAGTTACTGCACTACAATGTTCAATGGATAGGTGATTGAGTGCATTTTCTTCTTATGGTATTCTCAAATTATGATGAGTTTATTAAGACATGACTCAATCATAAGTTGAGGAATATCTACATAGAAAATATCAGAGATCCAAAATATATGAACTAAATGTTCACAGAAATAAAGGAAACAACTAATATTTCCATGATAGCAGAAAAACTGAATGCCCTATTTCCAGTAATGAATAAAATAACCAGACAAAAAAAATCAGTTATGAAATAAAACACTCATAATGCAAACCAATTAGACCAAACAGGCATGTACAGAACACTCTGCACCTAAATATCAAAGAACATATTTTCTCTAGTTCATGTGCAGTATTCTCCAGGTCAGATCATGAATTAGGCCACAAAACAAGTCTTAATGTTAAAAAATGAAATTATACAAAATATTTTTTTCTAATCAAATTGGAATTAAAGTAGAAAGAAGTAGAAAAATAAACAAGAAACCCCCAAATATGAGAAAATCAACCCACTTTTCAACTACCATTGAGTCTAAGGAGAAATTATCAGACAAATGTAAAAAAAAAAATCCCACTACGAATAAATAAAAGACACGGATCCCTACATTCATTTCTTTTATTTAACAACATATTAGAAGTCCCAGCCAAAAAAATTAATGAAAAAAGAAACATTAAAATTAGAAACTTAAAAGTAAAACTGTATTTGTTCAGAGATGATAGGATATTTTATTGAGAAAACCTTGAAGTTTCCATAAAAATAATATATATGTACAAAATACATATGTATGTAAATATGCATATATGTGTATATATACATAAATATATTATAAACATGCAAAAATCAGTTATCAACAATGAACATCTGAAAACAAAATTATAAAAATAATTTCATTGGCAATGCCATCAATAATATAAATTACATATTAATAAACTTATACAGGGAGGTAAAATATACACATACAAATCTTTAAAACAATGCTGAAAGAAATAAAAGACATTGTAAAGATATCCCATGTTCAAAGATTTACATAGTTAATATTGTTTATATTGATATTACCAAAAGAACATACATATTCAATGCAATTCCTATTTGTTTTCCAATGACTTTTCAGCAATAGAAAAAAATTCTAAAATTCACATAAATCTCACAGTATCCTAAAAAGGCAAAATGATCTTCAAAATAGGATTAAGCTGGATGACTCACACTTCTTATTTAAAACTTAACAGAAATTCATAGGAATAAAAATAGTATATGGGTATATGGTGCTGGTATGTGGCTCAGCAGTAGAGCACTCGCCATGCTCGTGAGCAGCACTGGGTTCCATCCTCAGCTTCACATAAAAATAAATAAATAAAATAAATAAAGATTTTGTGTCCATCTACAACTAAAAAATATATTTAAAAAAGTATGGTACTGGATTGATAACAGATATAGGTACCTAGGATATAAAATAAACAGGTCAAAAGAAAACACTTATATTAATATAAGAAACACTTATATTAAAAATCAGTCGATTTTTAACTATGGAGTCAAGACATTTCAAATGGAAATTCTTTTCAACAAATGATGCCAGAATAACTGTGTATCCACTTACATTAATACTGAAAATGAAACTTTATATTATACCATATTAAAGAAAAGATTAATTGAATATGGATCAATGTAGTGAGCATAAGTATTAAAGTTTATGATACTCAAAGTAAAGTAGAGGGAAATATACCTATAATATTGGTTTTGCCAATGATAACCTGGATATCTCACAGACAAAAATAATGGAAAAAAAAAAGATTAATTGGATTTCATCAAGATTAAAATCTGGGGCCAGAGATATAGCTCAGTTGGTATAGTGCTTGCCTTGCATGCACAAGGCCCTGGGTTCAACCCTAGCACCAAAATAAATAAATAAATAAATAAATAAATAAATAGATTAAAATCTTGTCTGCATTAAAGGACACTATCAAAATATTTTTTAAAAATCTATACAAAGGAAATTCTTTTTCAATTCACATATCTAATAGAAGATTAATATCTGATTATATGCAAATCACCTGAACAACAAAAACCTCCTGATTCAAAAAGGGGCACAGACTTTAACAGAAATTTACCTGAATAGAATGTAGATTAAGCACATGAAAAAAAATGCTTAATAACACAAGTCATTAGGGATATGCATATCAAATCCTCACAATCTGGTATGTTTACACACATCAAAATTAATAATAAACAATTAAGTAAGAATAATAACTATTGACAAGGATGTAGAGAGACTGGAGCCCTGGTGCATTTCTAATGGGAATGTATACAGTACAGTTGTTATGGAAACTATATGATAATACCTCAGAAAGTTACATGTAAAATTACAATATCATCCAGATATTCTACTTCTAGGTGTATATTCAAAGGACTGAAAGCAGAGACTGAAATATGTGCTTCTTCTTCCTTTTTTTTTTTTTTTTTTTTTTGTATTGGGGATTGAACTCAGGGCCACTTGACCACTGAGCCACATCTCCAACCCTATTTTGTATTTTATTTAGAGATGGAGTCTCACTGACTTGCTTAATGCCTCACGTTTGCTGAGGCTGGCTTTGAATTTGTGATCCTCCTACCTCAGCCTCCAGAGCTGCTGGAATTACAGGAGTATTCCACTGTGCCCAGCTAAAGTAAGTGTTTGTAAATCAATGCTCACAACAACATTGTTCTTAAGAGCTAGACAGAAACAATCCAAATATGTACTAATAGGTGAATGGATAAATGAATTGTGCTATACACATACATTGGAAAACTATTCGTCTCTAAAAAGTAATGAAATTCTGATGCATGATACAATATAAGTGGACCTAGGAAATATTATGCTAAATCAAAAGGGCCAAAATTAAAAGTACAGGTATTTTATGGTTCAACATAATAGGTAATTAGGGTGATTAAATGCACAGAGAATGTAATAGAATATTGGGTAGCAGAGCATCAAGACTGAATATATAGGTTGTTAGTGTTTAATTAGTGTAGAGTTTGTGTGTGTGTGTGATGATGGAAGAGTTCTCAAAATAGATATTAGTGATGATTTGACATTGCCAATGAACTAGTGACACTGAATTTCATTGTTATTTTTAATATATGCAAAATTTTCTATAGGGGTTAGGGATATAGCTCTGTTTGTAGAGTGCTTGCCTCGTATTTACAAGGCCTTGGGCTCAATCTCCAGCAACCCCTCCACACACACACACAGACACACTTTATATATATATAAAGTGTGTCTGTGTGTGTATTTGTATGTAATTACATATAATCTATATATTGTTATATTTTGTTATTGACATTTTATTGTAATTAGAAAATATTTTAATGTTTTAAATATTATAGAATCAAAGAAAATAGAAATGAGTTTTATATAATAAGTTAGGTTTCTGAGAAATATAAGGCTAACCATGTTGGGAGGTACAAGAGCAATGTGATAGTATATTCAATGTTTAAGAAAAGATCACTATGATTCCAAAATGGTGCCTAGATACTTCATTCTCACAATGTGTATGAGGCAGAAACAAGTGTTCTCACATGGTGGAACAGCAGAAGACCAGACAGTGCTCTGAGGTCTCTTTATAAAGACATTAATCTCATTCACAATGACAGAACCACCATGACAGTCACTTACTGCAAAATTCCACCTCTTAATATCACCACTATATGAATTTCAGAGAGATATAAATATGCAAACCTCAGCAATTTGGAATCAGTGGTTCTCAAAATTGGCTACTTAGCCAAATCATCTGAAGAAATTATTTTAAAATAGAGACATTTAGTTTCTAATTAAATCTCATTAAATTGGAATCTTGGAAATTGTGATTGGGAATTTATATTTTCACCAATTTCTTTACAGATTATTACCAGGCATTTTATTACCAGTCTATACAGCTGGGCACAAAACATACAATCATCAAAATTATTATTTTTTCTAAAATATTTGAATGAGTTTATAATATCATCTATATCTTGTTAAGTTTTGAGTAACTGTTCAGTTATATGATAAATTATGAATGCTTTAATGATGGAAAAGGAGCAATGTTTATTATGTCTTGGAAAATTGGCTCTCCTGTGCAAGATGACATGGTGAAGGAGACAGAAGACCAATATGAGGGCAATAGACAGTTATAAGGAATTCACAATTTGGAGTAGACTACATAGTATGATCCCAGAGAGAATGGAATTCATTTACATTATGTTAATCACGCACTGAAGAAAGTTCCCAGGAAATATCACACCACATTCTGTAGAAGTTTACTGCTGAAGTTTAAGTAAGTCAGGAAAACTTCAATCTTTTAGTATCTTTTAGTTTCCAGATTACATGGTATTTGCCATGCACTTAATTTTTTTTCTAATCTGTTTAAGCATTTATGTTCTAACTTAAGTCTTACAGCAATCTAATGAGGAAGTGAGGTGTCATTGCATTATTTTTCAGATAAATAGCCAATTTCCTGAAAGATTTAGTGACTGGCTCAATATGCAATTAAGTCTAGAAAAAAATATGAAAATTTGGGTATTATAACTGCATTTTCTATATATTATTCCGGACATATCTGGGATGAGACATTAAGTTATTTTTTCCAAATTTATATTTGTCCTTTTTAATTGTTTTTTTTTCCTAGAGAGTTCTATATTTGGGGGAAAGAAGTACTTTAAAAATCTGAAAATTTTAGAACTAGAGATTAGACCAAATCTTTAACTACATGTGGATCCTGATTTTTCTTATGCCTTTCATTGTAAAGATATATAAAATCACTGTATCTTCACTACTTTTTTCTATTAATCCTCTCAACCTTCTTATAGTGAAGTAATGTTGATTTGTTATTCTGCAAGTTCATGTTTTTTATTAAATTCTGCATATATTTTTATTGTGCATATCAATATATTGCTAGAATGAAGTAATAATTTTGAATGTGAGGCATGATGATAAATTGTGAGTGAATTTTAGGAAACCCATACACAAAAAAAAAAGAGTAAATATGTGGCTTTCTACCTTGGTAACCCTAATCTCTAGATTAATATAAATTAAACTTTTCTCATGAATATCTGTGCTAGATGTCATCCAAGGGGCTCCTGTGGAATATAATAGGAACACAACATTATGACATTATTATCTTGCTCTATACATTAGACCATTAGGTGTTAAATCCCTCATTAAGAGATTGGATTTTTAAGGAAGTATACATTCCACTATTAGGATATCCTCAAATAATAATAATAATAATAATAATAATAATAATAATAATAATAATAATAATTTTTTATTAAATATAAGCATGTAATAATAACATACATTATATATTGATATACAATGTTATAAATCATAGTCATGTGGTTCCATTTCTAATAAAAAATAAATTCAACTCAGTAAGAGCTTATATTTGTCATTCCACAATATAACTAAATAATATCTCACTACAAGCTAAAAGAAATATTCTAATGATGCTTTTATATAACCTTACTAGATTGCCTTAGATCACTGTTATGCACTTAACTAAACATGGCAAAGGCGGGGAAAGGGTTGTGGCTCAGTGGTAGAATGTTTGCCTGGCATGCATGAGGCACTGAGTTTGATCCTCAGCACCACATAAATATAAAATAAAGATATTGCATCCACCTAAAACTAAAAAATAAATATTAAAAAGCACAGCAAAGGCAATTCTGAAAAGGTAGTCAAGAAACTAGTCCTTTAAGACTTTGTTTCCATGTATTACTCAGAGATTACTTTTCTGAACCAGAATGTCTTCAATTATAACATAATGGTATGAAATTTCCAATGGGTGTTAGCAACATGGAGTATTAGGAAGTTCCTGGCTCTAGGCCTTTTCACAGAATAAAACAGCACCTGTTCTCAGGAAAAAACACCACAAATTCCAAAAACTGGGGATGAAGCTGAAGCACTCTTTTGGAACAAAAATACAGAAAAGATGTGGTAGAATGGTAAAAAGGGTGACTTCACTTTGACCAAAACACCTCATTCCCTAGCAAGCACAGAAAGAGAGACATATGAAATTTAAACTATGCTTTCTCCAGTGTGAGATAGAGAACCTGAGATAGAAATCAAGCTTCTCCAGAACAGCAGAAACATCCCCCAAATCCCACTTTCATTTCACCTCACAGGAATTGGAATTTGTAGGATTTGACTACCTAGGAGCAACAAGGAGACAAGACTTGGGGTGATGCTCACAGTAACTATCATGTCAGTCTTGCTGGTGGCACCATCTCTCTTCTGGAAGCCTCATCCTACCTGGTAGAGCTCAGTCTGCAGACTTTTGTGACCATGAAGCATTGTCAGTAGTTCTTCCTAACTGAGATCTGAAGTCAGTGGTCCAGCTTCAGACCCTATACCATAGCCCCACCTGTTTTTGGAAAACAGTGAAGCTAGCTAATCTTGAAGAATAGCTGGCAGGCTTGCTTTGGCAGGGAATCAAGCCAGATTTCACACAAACTACAGAGCACAGCCTTTGGTCCTCACTAACCTGGAAGCCTGATAAGTAACTCTTCCAGACTGCATAGTACAATCAGTAGCAGTACTCAGACAGGGAACAATGTCAGTGACCCAGTGTTGCCGCAGTCTGTCTGGGCACAAAATAATCAAGCCACCACAAAGCCTTGTCGATTCCAACAGCAACTCTTTATTCCCGAACTCTCACCAGCACTCTACTCTCGGAAAAATCCACCCTAAACCTGGAGCCACCCTAATCCAGCAGGATCCACCCTAAACCTGGAGCCACCCTAATCCCTGAGCAGGGTCACCTTTCAACCAAAAATGCCATGCGTCCTACTTGGCTATGGCTCTCAGCACAGTGTAACTGCAGATAATGTGGCCTCCACTAATCATGGAGTCCAGCTTGCAACCCCAACTGAATGCAGAACTCAATAAGCAGCCTTACCTAACCTCAGAGCACAGGTAGGAACCCTGATCAATAAAAGATTCTGGCAACAATCCCCATCTTTTCATATATGCTGTTAGCCTTTCATGAAACCCAGGGTAGATTAAAGATATTCATCCACCAAAAGTGAATCTGTAAAAGGATATAAGAATGCATACTTTCTTATCTGCAAATACCATGTTCTTATTCTTTTTTAGCACTGAGTAATATTACATTGTGTACAAATGCCACATAATTTTCATCCAATCATCCACTGAAGGGCATCTAGGTTGGCTCCACAGTTTAGCTATTGTGAATTGTGCTGCTATAAACATTGATATGGCTGTTTCCCTGTAGTATGCTGTTTTTAGATCTTTTGGGTATAGTCCAGAAGAGGAGTACCTGGTTCAAATGGTGGTTCCATTCCCAGCTTTCCAAGGAATCTCCATACTGCTTTCCAAATTGGCTGTACTAATTTGCAGTCCCACCAGCAATGTATGAGTGTACCTTTTTCCACACATCCTCGCCGACACTTGTTGTGAATTTGGTGTCAACATACTTTATATAGAAACAGAGATATGATAAATTGTGGTATAAATGTGTATTAAGAATTGTAATGCAAAAAAAAGAGAGAGCTCATGTATAATGACATAATTTGACATGAACATACTTTATATACAGAGTTATGAAAAATTGTGCTGTGAATGGATAATTATGAATGTAATGCATTCCACTATTGTCATGTATGTAAGAAATAAAAAAAGAAAAGAATGCATACTTTCTTAAATATGTACAGACCAGCAATAAAAGATCATAGCAGGATGAAAGTATCACTAAGAATCAGACACGACCAAAGAAAACTAATACAACTCCAATAACCAAACATAAAGAAATATAGAATGATGAAGTGACTGAAGTGGTTCAGAATAATCTTTTTAAGGCAGTTCACTGAAGTAGAAGAATATACAGAGAACTGAAATGAATTAGTAAAATAATACACCAACAAAATGTTGAATCCTCAAAAGAAATAGAAACCATATTAAAACACATTTAAAGTTAAATTATGTAATTACTGAAATGAAAAAAATTAAAAGACCTTTAATAGCAGACTTATGCAAACACAAGAAAAATTCAGTGACTGCCGCGTCCGGCTAACGGAGCCGAGTCCGGCGAGGGACGGCGGGGTTAAAAATACACAGGACACCAAGGTTCTTCATCCAGGAGGGAGCGTTTGCGCGCTTTATTGCCAAATTTGTTCCCCTTATATATCTTTTTAACAGCTGCGGGAAATTACTCAAAAGTGAGGAGGGGAGAGTAATAACTGCGTCCTTGGGTTACCGTCACGTCACAGTCCCCTATCAGGAGGCTCGAACAGGTCAAGATGTTCCCAAGAGACACATATGTGCGAGGCAGATAAACAGGGAACCGCAAGCCCACGTCATGGCCTTGTGAGCTGGCCACATTGACATGCATAACAAAGAACTGGGGGTTGAGTCCCCAGGGGCCAGGGCAGGCCTGCTATCAGCAAGTGACATCAAACAAAATTGTTTGAAATTAGTCAGAGAAACAATAAGAAAAATTATGGTGACAAAAAATGAATGAGGCCTTTGAAATTTATGAATCACCATCTAGCAAGTTTATATACTCATATGGAATCCCAGTAGTAGAAGAGATAAAAAGACACCACTCTATTTAAAGAGATTATGACTAACTTCTCAAATTTGAGGAGAAAATGGATATTAAGATTCATTGGATCTGAGGGCCCCTAAATACCCTTCATTTAAAAAACTACACATAGAAACATTTATGAAAGAGAATTTTGAAAGCAACAAGGAAAAACTGACCCATCACATAAAAGGGAGCACCCATAATATTATAAGTGGTTTTCTCAGCACAATCATGTAGGTCATGAAAAAGTTGATGCTATATTCAAAATATGAAAAGGAAAAAATGCTAAACAAGAATAGCATTCCCAGCAAAGCTGTATTTCTAAAATATAAAAAATAAACAAATACTTATGTAGTTATAGAGACTGGATAGGCTTTACATGTTATGCTAAAGGGAGTGTTTCAAGCTCAGATTAAGCAGTGGAAAATTAACAATATAAAATCACATGAGAATGTAAAACTCATATAAATGAATGTATAGTGAAGTTTAGATTTAGTGTATAAATCACTCTCAACTCTAATATGAAAGTGAAAAGAATTTTAAGTGCAATAATTTGGTAATGGATACATAATATTAAAAAGAAATTTTAACATCAGTACCATTAAATATGAGGGGGAAGGAAAATAAAATCATGAAGCATTTGTATATGATCAAATTGAGGCTTTTATCAGCTTAAAATAGGATATTTTTTTCATTTTGTTGATTGTGGGGTTTGTTGTTGTTGTTTTGGGTACTGGGGATTTAACACAGAGTTTTGTAGATGCTAGGCAAGTACTCCATCACTGAGTTTAATCCTCAGTCCTAAAGTACAATATTATAAGGTATCTTATATAAAATTCCTGGTGACCAAAAAGGAAACCTCTGTAGTAAATAAACAAAAGATTAAGAGAAAGGAATCAAACTAGACAAATGAAAAAAAATTTCACATCCCAAAGAAAAATGGAGAGGAAGAAAAAAATGAAGGAAACACAGTCTAAAACAATTAACCAAACAGCAATAGTAAATAATTTTCTATTAAACATTACTTTAAAATTAAATTGCTTAAATAATTCTCTAATCAAAAATCATAAAATAGGGCTATAGCTCAGTGGCAGAGCACTTGCCTAGCATATGAGAGGCAATGGCTACATCCTTAGCACCACATAAAAAATAAATTAATAAACAAAGATATTATGTGTCCCTCTACAACTTAAAAAATATTAAAAAAATGGCTGAATGTAGCAAAAGAAAAAGTAAATTTAAAATAATGCTACAACAAAAGCAAATATAAATAGTGGATTCTATTACACAAATTTTTTTTCATAACAAAGGAAATAATTAACAAAATGTAAAAAGCAACCTATGAAGTGAGAGATAATTTTTAGAAGCCATATACTCACAAAGGATTAGTATCAAAATATGTAAGGAATTCATACAACTCATTAGTAAATTATATATTCCAACTGTAAATGGATAATGAACCTAAATATCCATTTTTTTCCAATGAAGACCAGCAAATGGCTAACAAGTAGATAACAAGGTACTCAACATAACTGATCATCAGAAAATGTAAATCAAATCCACAATGAGATGTCATCCCATTAACAAAGAGATAAGAGATAATAAGTGTTTATGAATGAATATACCTCATCAACAGTTATTAGATCTTGTCTCTTTGTTACTATATGTATAAACATTGATTAGCACCTATCCCTAGGGAAGAACACATTTGAAAATTCCAAATTTTCAAAGATATGGGGGATAATTAGGGTTGACAAGGATATGAAGAAGCTAGAAACTTTGCACGTGGGAAAATAAATTGGCACAACCATTATAAGAGTATGAAAGTTCCTCAAATAAGAATACAACTACTACATTATCCAGCAACCCCACTTCTGGGTATATACCCAGTGGAAACAAAATCAGTATTTAGAAACGTTTTCTAAACTCCCATACTCATTGAAGCATCAATTACTATAGCTAACACATGAAAACAACCTAAATACCCATTGAAGGATGAATGGATATAATATCACAAATGCACAAAGGAGCATTTTTCTGGTATAAAAATAATGAAAAAAAGTAGAGTGATCACCTAGCATGTGTGGGGCACTAGGTTTGATCATTAATACCACATAAAAATAAAAAAAAAAATAAAGATATTGTGTCCAACTACAACTAAAACAAAATATATAAAAAAGTGAAAAATCCTGCCATTTGTATCAACATGAATGAACTTTGAGATAATGCAGTTAGAGAAAGGCAAATATTTTATTATCTCACTTATATATAGAATCTTAAAAAGTTAAAATCATAGAAACAGAGTAGAATGGTGTTTTTCAGGAGTTAGAGGAAGGAAATGGGAAGATATTTGTCCAAGTGTAGAAAATTTCAGTTATAAAATGAAACAAATACATTCTATGGATGCAACATATACCATGGTAACTCTAACAAATAGTGTTTTGTTAGATACTTGGAATTTTGTAAGAAAGTTGATGTTAAATATTCTTACCTGACATAAAATTTTATAACTATGAATATGCCAAATGATCTGATTGAAATAATTATTTCAAAATAATCAGAACATACAATCTAAAAAGCTATGTTTTGTTTTTAATGCAGGGATGCTTTACCCCTGAGCCACATCCCCAACCATTTTTATTTTTGTTACATTTTGATTCAGGGTCTTGCTAAGTGGCTTAGGGCCATTCTAACTCACTGAGACTGGTTTGAATTTGCAATCCTCCTGTGTTAGCCTCCTAAGTTGCTGGAATTTCAGGCATTAGCCACAATACCTGACTACAAAACTACAATTTTATTTGTTGCCTACCTACATAAAATTGGGGGAGAAAAACTGAATAGATTCTGCAGCTTTTCTCAAATTTGGTATTTACTATTTTATAACTTCAGAAACTCTTGTAGGGTGGTGTTTGCTATTGGCAAACAATGACGATGCCTGGTGGGAAAGTATCTGCTTGCTTACAATAATACATTTGGTACAAAAAGTTTCTCCCTTATTCCATTGAGAACCCACATGATATAGTATCAGAGGACAGTGATCACCAGTTCAGTGTATCCAATAAGATATACTATTTAATGTTTTTGGTCTGAGACCTGGCTTATTAAAGAATCAGTTTACACTAGATAAAAAAATATTTTGAATTTAATTTCTAGTTATAGATGTAATATATGGCTGAGGCTTGCCATTTATTCTGACTAAAGACAAAGTGGAACTCTATGTCATATTTAATGCAAATAGTTTGTGGATTTCAGAACTATTGTTCTATATAGTATTCACTTCTAAACTGCCTTTTTTTTTTTGGTTTGGTTTGCACAGTTGCATACATTTTTTTTTCTTGTCTAGACTAACTCTTTTGTTTTATTTTCCTTTTTATTTTTTAATGTCTTATTTTCTTGGTATTGCCCTTTCACTTGGAAGCATCAAAATGCCAAAAAAACAAACAAACAAACAAATAAAAAAAACACATTTCACTGTTATTATGGGAAAATAAACCACTAAGAATAAGAGAACTTGTTGATCTACTATAAACCTTAAAAAATAACATCATATATGTTTTGGCCAACCCATCAATAAGCTCACTTCCAACTCATACTATATCTGGCACAAACAAGACAATAAAGAATATGTTGATTCATGACACAAAAAAGAAAATGGAAAATAATTTTGACATTGTTTTTATGTATTTTTTTATTTATATATGACAGCAGATTGCATTACAATTCTTACATAGAGCACAATTTTTCATATCTCTGGTTGTATACCTAGTATATTCACACCATTTTGTATCTTCATACATGTACTTTCGATAGTAATGATCATAACATTCCACCATTGTTAATTATCCCATGACCCCTCCCTTCCCCTCCAACCCCTGTGCCTTATCTAGAGATTAGTCCCATGCTCCTGCTCCCTATCCCACAATGAATCAGCCTCCTTATATCAAAAAAGAAAACATTTGGCATTTGTTTTTTTATGTTCTCTAACTCCATCCATTTACCTTCAAATTCCATGATTTTATTTTCTTTTATTGCTGAGTAATATTCCATTATGTATATATGCCACATTTTATAATCCATTTGTCTATTGAAAGGCATCTAGTTGGTTCCACAGTTTAGCTATTTTGAATTGGGGTGCTATAATATTAATAAAAACAGCGTGGTATTGGCACCAAAACAGACTGGTAGACCAATGGTACAGAAGAGAGGACACAGACATTCACCCACAAAACTACAATTATCTTGTATTACACAAAGGTGCCAAGAACATGCATTGGAGAAAAGATAGCCTCTTCAACAAATGGTGGTGGGAAAACTGGAAATCCATATGCAACGAAATGAAATTAAACCCCTATCTCTCACCATGCACAAAACTCAACTCAAAATGGATCAAGAACTTAGGAATACAACCAGAGACCATGTTTCTAGTAGAATAAAAATAGGCCCTAATCTCCATCATGTGGGATTAGGCCTTAACTTCCTTAATAAGAATCCTGTGGCACAAGAATTAAAATTAAGAATCAATAAACGGAATGGACTCAAACTAAAAAATTTCTTCTCAGAAAAAGAAACAATCTGTGAGATGAATAGAGAGCCTGCATCATAGGAGCAAATGTTTACCCCTCACACATCAGATAGAGCATTAATCACTAGGGTATATAAAGAACTCAAAAAGCTAAACATAAAAAAAAAAATATTACCCAAACAATAAATGGGCCAAGGACCTGAAGAGACACTTCTTAGAAGATGATGTATAATCAATTAACAAATACATGAAAAAATGTTCATCATCACTAGCAATTAGAGAAATGCAAATCAAAACCACTCATTGCACTCAAATCAGAACGACAGCTTTATGCATACAAACAACAATAAGTGTTGGCAATGATGTAGGGGAAAAGGTACACTCATACACTGCTGGTGGGACTGAAAATTGGTGCAGCCAATGTGGGAAGCAGTATGAAGATTTCTTGGAAAATTGGGAATGGAACCACCATTTGACCCAGCTATCCCTCTCCTCGGACTATACCCTAAGGACTTAAAAACAGCATACTACAGGGACACAGCCACATCATTTTGACATTTTTTTATATTTAATTTTTAGTTGTAGGTGGACATAATGTCTTTATTTTATCTTTATCTGGTGCTGAGGTTTGAACCCAGTGCCTCATGTGTGCTAGGCAAGCACTCTACCAGTGAGCCAGAACCCCAGCCACTCATCTTGACATTCTAAACAAACTTTTCAATAATGTATGAAATCAATCTCATTAGTACTGGAATGGTTAAGTGGTAACCACTTTAATGGTAATTTGTTTTTCCTGTAATTAACTGTAAAAATGACACAACAATATAATTTCACTTGGGTTTATATCTTTTTTTCCTTAACTGCTTTGTTTTAAACTTTTTGAAGAAGTAATTTAATCTTTATGAACATTTATAAAATGAAATTAACTGTCATCTCACTACCTCATCTATCTGTGACAGATTCAAAACTTCTTTGTGATTTTTAACAAAAACTCGCTATGTAAATCCAAGGCACTATTGTTATCTGGTATATAAAAGTATATAATGCCTAACAGTGAAAAATGCACTTATATATCTGTTCTTATTTTTACAATGAACAATTTTCACATATATCATAATCTTATACATTAGAAAATACAACTACAAACCTCTAATACAAAAGTAAACAAACTGAATGTAAAATTAAGTTATCCTAGGTATATTTGCACAACTCTACTTATTAGGAACATGGCATCAAGTACACAAACACTTAATTTGGATTGGTTTTTCAAAGGCTTATTAATGTTCTCAACTTGGTGTGAGTAAGCATTTGTAGGAAATCAAATTACTTAAAAAATTTTATAGCTCTTTCTAGTTGAATACATTATTTGCAATTTAAAAAAATCATAAAAAGTGGAAAAGTTAGCAAAATTTAGATTTATGCTTTTAATCATAAATACATAAAAACCATTGTTCAATATATCATGGTGACTGATTTCTTGACTTTGATTTATCATTGCACAATGGACATAGATATGATAGCAATAGGCCATTATTCAAACAAGGAGGCCATGCATTTTCTGTGCTCCGAATTTTCATAGATTCGGCAGATTCTTATTATTAATGATCAATAAAAATCTTGGAGGTGTAGAATAGCTTCAAATTGATTGATTTTCGCATGCCTTCATATTTTACTAAAAGCAATTCCCCAAACATCTTTTAACTGGATATAAAGTTAATTTATCAAATCTCACATTTTCTTTCTCATTGTTGGATTACATATAATAGGAGGAGATTGAAGTTTTGCTTTAAAAGTGTACAAATTAAAAATGTGACAATGCAATTTTGCTTCCCATACATATGGTATTCAACATTTTGCTTTCATTGTCACCTAATACTGCCAGATATTTCATTTTGATATAAAGAAATGGGCCAACTGGATATACTATGCTTTCATGCAATCACTAGTCTTCTTAGTCCCTGTAAATAGCTGTTGACATGTTTGTCATGGTTGACAGATTGACACAACAGATGGAGATTCTGTTTGTCACTCACACTTTTCCCATTGAGACTGATGCTGTATTAGCAGTTTTAGTTCAACTTTTCTCTTTGAATAAAATGAATATTCTTTTAGCATTAACAAGAGAATGCCATTATTAAAAATACTTAGATTCATTATATCTTTACAGAATAGTAACTGATGGTTTCATCCCTCATTAAAGTAGCTTTCCAGTACTAACAGGGTTTGTTCAAAATATAGATTTTATTATTTTTATTTTAGAGAAAAATAATAGAAAATTTTACTTAATATATTTTAAGGATACAGTACAGGGATCCTAACTACATTCACCTTGTTTTACTATCATCTACCTCAGATCCTCTTCATCTTTCTAAATTATTTACACATTGAACAATAACTCCCCATTCCTTCCTTCACTCAGTCTCTGTCAACTATCATTCTAGTTTTAGTCTCTACAAATCTGGCTATTCTACCTTTTTTATATGAGTGAAATTATATAGTATTTGGCCCTTTGTAATTGCCTATGTCAATTATCATAAAAACTTCAAAATACATCAGGATAGATTGACAGAATTTGCTTTCTTTGAAGGCTAAATAATGTCCATTCTATGTGAAGATTATGTTTTGTAAATCCTTTCATTCAACAATAGTCACTTGTCCTTATTTATATTCTTTATACTATTTTTTTATGTTAGCCAATTCACAATCTTTGCAAGCCTTAAGGGAAAATAATCTTGGACCTTCAAAAAGATTCTCTCTCTCTCTCTCTCTCTCTCTCTCTCTCTCTCTCTCTCTCTCTCTCTCTCATTCTCTCTAGTCACTAGTTGAATTCTCTGTTGCCTCTGGAGTTCCAATTAGTCCCACCAATATTTCATATATTTATTTCTGTTTTATGCATTTTAGCTTTACTTCCTCACCGTATCTCACCTGGTCTACTCAACCAAACCTAACATTCTTCACAGTAAGGACTCTCCTAGACAGTGCCTATTTTGGCTTATAGTCAGCCTGAGATTTCAAAATCAGATAAGATGGAAATCAAAACACTAGTGAAGTGCTAACAAATTTTATATGTCAGGTTGCTTACAATTCTTTACCAAAAAATATTTAAAGGAGGGATAAAGATGTATCTCAGTGGTATTGTGTTTGCCTAGCATGTGTGAGACCCTGGGCTCGATAATTAGTACAACAAAATAAAGTTGTTCTCATAATCAAAAAGTAATTTTAATTACATGTCACTATACATTTTTTTACAAACTTCAAATCTCAGTGTACTTTTAATTTTCATTTTCCTCATTGCTAAAGATGTTGAATATTTTTTTTTCATATATTTGTTGCCCATTTGTATTTCTTCTTCTGAGAAGTGTCTGATTAATTTATTTGTCCATTGAGTTATTGGGTTGTTTTATTTTGTTGGTGCTGTTTTTTTTTTCAGTTCTTCATACAATCTGGATATTAAACCTCTGTCAAAAAAGTAGCTGGCAAAGATTTCATCATATTGTGTAGGTTCTCTCTAAACTTTGCTAATTGTTTTCTTTGCTGTGCAGAAGTTTTTATTTTTTAATTTCATGTCATCCTAGTTATTAACTCTTGACATTATTTCCTGAGATTTAGGGATCTTACTGTAAAAATTGTTGCCTGTGCCTATCCTGCAAACAGGATTCTTTTACTGATTTTTTTTTAATTCATAAGTTCTTAATTAGTGTGTAAAAAAGTTCCTGATTTTGTATTGTGCTACTTTCTCAATTGATTAATCAAAACTTATTTATAAATTTTAAGAAATTTTGGGTAAATCATATCATCAGTAAAGAGGGTTACTTTGAATTCTTCTTTCTCATTTGCAGACCTTATCCGTGTGTATCACTTTTATTTATTTATTTATTTTGTCTAGTTGTTCTGGCTAGAATTGCTAATTCTGTATTGACTAAAAGTGGTGAATGTGAACATTCTTATCTTATTATTGATATTTGAAGACATGATTTCACCTTTTACCATTTTGTATGATGTTGCCTCTGCACATTTCATATATAGCTTTAATCATACTGAGCCATGATATTTCTATACCTGACTTGTTCAGGGGTATTATTATGAAGAATTGTTTAATGTTATTAGGGGACTTTTCTGCATCTATTGGTATGATCACATAATTTTAACCTTTGTTTTATTTATATACTATCTTACATCTATTGATGGCATATATTGAACCTATCTTTGTGTCCCTGAAGTTAAATCAAGTGGATCATGTGTAATATTTCAATGTTCTGTGTTATGGTTTGTATGTGAGGTGTTGCCCAAAAGCTCTTGTGTGAGACAATACAAGAAGGTTTGGAGGAGAAATTATTGGGTTAACCTCCATTTACCACTAACTGGAGGTATGTGGGGGTATGGCTGGAGGAAGTGGTTCATTGAGTGCATGGATATGGGGTATATATTTTGTATCTGGAAAGTGGAGTCTTTCTCTCTGCTTCCTGATTACCAGTAAGCCACTTCCCTCTTCCACACTCTTCTGCGATATTTTTCATGTCTCACCTAGAGCCCTGAAGAATGGAGCCAGCTATCTAGAATTGAGACCTCTGAAATTGTGAGCCACAAATAAACTCTTCCTCCTCTACAGTTGTGCTAGTCAGGCTATTTAGTCACAGCAGTAAGAAAACTAAAAAAAATATATATACTGTTAAATTTGATTTTCAATTATTTCATTGAATATTTTTGTATATATGTTCTTCATAAATTTTGTTCTATTGTTTTATTTTTTCTTGTGTCCTTATAAGTTATTGAAATCACTGTCTTCATAGACAGAAAAATGCAGGGGCTTCTTAAGGAGTAAGCTTAGACAACAGTGCCCTTCTCAAGATGGCTTTCAGTTACAGCACTATGAAAATGTGCTGAAAAATGTGGAGAATTTCTTCAGAGCCAGCTTACCATGCAAATCCCAGGTCTGTTGTCATTCAGGCTGTATTGCTGCAGGCCAACAAATCTTGTGCCAGTGTTGCTCTCTGGGACTCTCCCTTTTTTACCAGTAACCCTTTAGAGGAGGCACTTCCACCCCCACCCTCAGTCATGCTTCCATGCAACTTGTGCTGGAGTGATGGGTTTCACCTTGTATTCTACTAACCAAAGCATCTGGTTTTCTACAAGTTATTGACTACAATTGGGCTTCAGCCTTGTTCCATAATTCTCCACTTAAATAAGTATATAGACTCTAGTTGTTTTGATTCTATCACATGGAGAAGCAATCAAGGGTTGGGTGATTCTAATATGTTGTCTTGAATCTTCCTTCTCTGTTCTGGCTATGAAAATTCAATTCAAAATAGAATATTTTAATCATTTGAGGCTTATTATTATGACCAACTTTTAAAAATTCAAATTATAGGCATACCTTAGCTCCAAAGAATGAGAGATTCTTAGACATAAAATACATAATATTAGGATAAAATATTGTTTGGGAAAATAAATGAAAATACAAGTTCAGTGACATTGAAGAAAAAATATAAAATATGCATTTGTTAAACATGAATATGTCCATATATTTTATTATGCATCATATCAATTCAACCCAAACATTTCATTTTATACATTATAAAGTGTAATATAAAATTTTCTTTCAATTCCAATATAACAGCATGCTAGTTATTGATGTTTCTGCAACTATTTAAACTATTTGTCAAAAATATTAGTTGTCAATTTATAAAATGTTAGGAGTGACACATATTTACAAAATTATTTATGCTAGCAAAATATTTAAAGATCATTGATCTTGACAAGCCTTAGAAATTAGCTACATGTTTTTAAAAATTTTGAAATTCAGATCACCTATGATTTTCAAATCTTAAGTCTGCTCCTACCATTTGTAAGCACACAAACATGATTGAATCTGCCATAGGTAGTTCCCCAGTTTCCTAAAGTTTATCTCCAATAATACTGTAACCAGTTTGGTACAAGCAGAACCTGAGTATCCAGAATGATTTTATAGATAAACATAATTTGCACTTGGAAGCTCTAGGGGACCATTTAAATGAACTAAAATGTGAATAATTACTCTTAGAGTTGGCAACCCTGCTCTACCAAAAGTAAATTTAAAAAACAAAAGCTCATATCCCAAGACAATTCAATAAAATCTTTTAAGTTCAGTTGCCTGATCCTCTCCAAAATAAGCAAGGTGACCAGTGTATTACCTTTGAGAATAAACCATAATTTCTCCTGTGCCTTAAGAGTGGATGCAACTAACTTACTTACTTACTAGTAGTAATGCCTAATTTATCAGTATGTATTTTTGAGGAAGCAATTTGTCTTATAATTCTGTAGTTCCACTCTAGCTTATTTTTGGTTTTATTTCCTCTCCTGGAAAGTTGATGTCTATGTCTACCAAGAGTTCCAAGATAATCACCTTAATTTCTTTTTGAATTATACCTGCACATAATGGCTACCAAAGATAGAAGAAACAAGAGCAACATGTTTAGAAACTAGGGTATTTATAAGTTAGCACGTCTAGTTAACAGAGACAAGCTAGACTATTATGGGTTAGTATGGTCTTTCTAGCAGAGCCGATTAGTGATTGCAAAAATTTGTAAATAAATTACAGAGAGATTGAAAGTACTTAAAGTTGAATGGGAAAAGACTTTTAGTTTGCTTAACTATATGCATTATAAAAGTATATTGTTTTGTAAGTGAATAATAATTTTGTTTTCACCTATATATTACAATAGTTTGTGGCCCTTCAGAGGTTTATAGAACTTGAAAAAATATACAAAATATCTGAAATATAAAAAAGAATTACAAAGTAAAATACAGTTATGTTTCCTTATACAAAAACATTGTCAATGCATAATTTAATGGTACTGTAGAGTAATCCAATCAATTCTACTAATTTAATCAATTAGATTTGAAAAAAAAATCATCATTGATAACTGAAATACAGCCTTCTAAGATTTCAGCAAAAACATTAGAGAACTTTCATCTATTATATCAATTTTATTTTAGAAAAGTCCAGAAAGTTTCATAATAATTAGGAAATAAAGCCATACTTAGACCTGTGACTAACTCTTCAGTTATGATGTAGACTAAAGAATAATAATGTTGACTGACAAAGGAAAATGTATAAATTTCTAATACTAGAGAGGAAATTTTTCACTTAACAACTAAAATAAGATAGCTTTTGGTTATGCTTGTTGATCCCCAATTTATGTTCTCTTTTTCTTCCTTTTATAATAGAATTACCAAATTTTAACTGAATTTGTGCCCACCAGCTAAGAATATCTTCTTGAGGCTGTATTGTAGCTGATGTGTCCAAGTAAATTAAAATGATGCATGCAACTTCTGAGTTTTTTTCCTTAAAGAGAAGAGGACTGCTTTACATTTCCCTTGTTTCCTTCTCAGTGACTAGAATACAGATGTAAAGGATGGAGTTGAAGAAGAATTAAACCATGAGACATAAGCTGTGTTTGAGGATGGCAGAGCATAAAGGTACTAATAACCCTGTTAAAATGGATCAATTATCTTAGTTCTGTATTATTAACACTTGCATCATTATATAAACATTCATTTTGCCTTAAGTTGTAATTATTTTGGTATTTGTTTATAGCATGTGAACTTGGATTTCAATTTTTATAGAGTAATACATAGATTTGAGATGATTTTACCATTACTTATAAATTTTGGACATTTTTATCTATTATTTAGGGTCCTTATTTTCTACAAAAAAATAAAAGTGATAATTACTTCACAAGATTGTCTAGAAGATAAGTGGAGATAATCTTTGCATGATATTTAGTACAGAAGTAAATAAATGCTCCTTTTCTTGTTTATGCACAACTCAACAAATTATAAAGCCCAAATTTGGAATTTGATTTTGTAATTATCCCCAAGTGAATTTATAATTTTGTTTGGGAGCACAAATCAACTTAAATATTCTCAAGATCAGAGCCATATTTAAGAATATTTGCATTCTGTGCTCCTTCTCCTGCTTATTGTTTCCATTGTGCCAGATATTTTCAATTTTTGCCTTGGACTTATATCAACCTGAAATTCCTTCCTTAACATAGAGAGTCAGTCGGTTATCTGGATATATGTCAACTTTATTCCACAAAAGTCACACACACACATACACACACACACAGACTCACCTCACATCATGTAGGTGTGTGTATATATATATATATATATATATATATACACACATATATATATATATATATATATACACACATATATATATATATATATATATATATATATATCATCTATATGTGTTTAGACATATATATACATAACCATATACAGTAATAAAAATGCCTTAGGTGTACCATTCATTTCAATTTCAAATAGCACTCTATTGAATTATAATTTAGTTACACAGTTTAATCATCAATGAATTCTACAGATAAACTTATTGCTGAAAATCACACTTTCTGATCTGGTGAACATCAAAGCATATGTCAACATGCAAACTCAATATGTAGTAGAAATAAATTAATTCCAGCACCCATAAAGAAGTAGTCATTTTTATATTAACTAGGGAGTAAATGTGGATTAACAGAGCTGAATTAAATAGAATTCTATAGGAATTCCATTCCAATATCAATGTGGCATATTTTTTTCCAGACTGGGAGTATTCTTTGCATAAGTACATATGTTACCCCAAAATTTTGGGAGCTAGTTTTTAACAAAATCTTTCATATTAATTTTAACTTTTAATAGCACCATTTATTCCATTCTCTGAACAGAATGCTGAATTGACAGATGCAGAGTATAATCATGTAAATTCAACTTTAATTTATTTCTTCAAATCAATTATAAAAAATGAATGTGCCCATGATGCTTTTTACTATATTTGCACTTCATTTATTTTAGTAACAATGTCACCTGCTATATTAAATAGAACTGCCAGTTCTACTAATATCCCCTCCAAGTAATAATGAACTGTCTGTTCTAATATCCCTCCAAAGAATAGGTAATTTAGAGATAGAATTTATTTCTGGAAAATATAACCCAAATATATTCAGAAAAAAATACTACAAAAAGTTCTGTGCATATCATAAATTGTTATACAGAATCTTTTGGAATATCATTAATTCTTTAATTTTAAGTATATGCAACATAAAAACGAAAATAAAATGCAAACATATTCAAATATCTGTTATGGTATGGATATATGGTTTCTCCCCCCAAAGAACTCCTCTGTTATGGAATGAATGTTCAGAGTAGAAATTGTTAGATTATTAGAGTTGTTGCATAATCAGTTCATCCTAGTTTGAGTAGATTGACTGGGTGGTAACTATAGGCAGATGGGTTATGACTGGAGTAGGTGGGTCACTGGGAATCTGGCTTAGAAGGATTCATGTTCCTTATAGATAATTGGTAATATCAAAGTTTAATGCCTTATGTCAAAAATAAATGTCAAGAAAGTAACATCAATGTTCAGTTCACAATAGCCAAGCTATGAAGCTAAACTAGGTCCCTTTTAACATAAGAATGGATAAAGAAAATGTGGTTTATATGCACAATGGAATATTACTCAGCCACTTTATGGCATTTGCTGGAAAATGGATGGAACTGGAGACTATCATGTTCAATGAAATAAGCTAGTCCCCAAAAGTCAAAAGTCAAATGTTCTCTCTGGTATGAAGAAATTAATCCAAAATAAGGTAAAGTTGGATGAAAAAAAAGATAGAAAAAAGATCGGTGGAAAAGATAAAAGGGAATGAAGAGAAGGGAGAAGAGATGGAATAGGGAAAGATGGTAGAATGAATCAGACTTAACTTTCCTATATACATATACAAATATATCACAGTGAATCTCACCATCATGTACATCTACAAGACACTAATTTAAAAAGTATGAGTAAATAGCAGAAAGAACAGTAGAGTATAGAGAAGGTAACAGGAGGGAGAAGGGGAAGGGAAATAGGGAAGGATGAGGGAAAGAGGGACAGGAAAAGGAAAATACTGAAGATTGAAATAGAAGAAATTATATTCCATGGTTTCATAATCATGTCAAAATAAATCTTATTGTCATGTACAACTAAAAAGAACCAGTAAAACAAATAAAACATAAAATAAATTTAAAAATAAATTGAAGAAAAATTCAAAACAGTATTATTGTTTCTGAAATACAGGAGAATTCTGGTTCTAGAAGATGGTAGTATCAAGGGGTGGCCTAATTATTAGCAAGAACAATAACAAACATATTTAGGCTACAAATAAGTGCATTGAAATAAATTAAGTTTATTCTCTGATTTCCTTGCACATCATACACACAAACAAATGTGTATACATACACATTCACATAAAAGCCAAAGTGCAACTTTGAAAATAATAAGAAATTCTGCTTTCAGGGTTTCAATTCTCATAATATTTAAAGGTAACAAAAATCACAATTCTCATTTTATTCAAAATATTTTTCAGAAAATTATCAAACTGTCACTGTTACTATATTGGTAAGTATCATATATTAAATTGTGTTTCAATTAAAACATGAATATGTTGAAATTCTAACCATTGGTATGTTAGAGTGTTACAATTTGCAAATAGATTCTTTACCTAGGTAATCAGAATAAAATGTTGTCATTATGGTAAAATCCAATGCAATATGATTGATATCCTTAGAAAAAGTATAAATTTGAACACAGATATACACAGAGGGAAAATGATGAGAAGAGAGACAAAGAGATATCCAAACATAAAAGTCCTAAAACAGATCTTTTTTAAAAAATATTTTTTCACAGCTGTGGAAAGTAACCTGCAGACACCTTAGTTTTGGACTATGAACTTCCAGAATTGTGAGTCATTTCACATTGTAAGACATTTGGAGATAGAAACTATTCCTACAAGATATAATCTGATTGAAAACAAAAACTGATGTACAACCGAAAAGTTCTCTGTATATCATAATTTATTATACAGAGTCTTTTGGAATATCATTCATTTTGAAGTTCTGAAAGAACATTTCTATTTAGAAGTCCATTTTCATTTTATCTAGGCTTACAGGAGAATAAGAAAGATATTCCCTTAGTCAACTTACCTTGTCCAAAATAACCTAGTAAAATTTCTCTTTCTTGGTTCTTCTCATTTCCCCTCTGATGCTAGGTGTCACTCTTTTGTACTTGCCTCATGTTTTCTACATCAATCTAATAGATGAGAAGTAACAAGTGAATATTTTCTTTCCTTTCAAAATTATTGTTACTGAAGGAAATATATTGTTGCTTGCTGATAGACAAAAAATTTCCATTTTGACTCTTCTCAAAGGAAAAAAAAATATGGACATTAAGAAGTATAATAAATAAAGAAGTGAAAATAAATAAATATGTTTTATTCAGAAACTGTTGGCAAATAGAAAAGAGCTGAGCTCCTTTTCAATTTTTGAAGAAGTTAATAACTTTTTTTCTTTTGCATTGCAGGAAATCAAACCCATGGCCTTGCCCATTGTAGCAATCACTGAGCTACAACCCCATACAAAATGTCCATTTTATAAGGACAACAAAGAAGGGGGAGATAAAGTGAAAAATTACAAAGACTTGAAAAGTATAAACATGGTTATTTCATCTATATCTGGTACTTGTTGATTATCAAAATTAGGATTCTATTTTCCCACAGAAACTAGAAGACAGTGGCCTTTTCTTTCCTAATGACTTCATTTGCGAGGAATATCTTTCTTGTTCTTAAGAAAGATTCTCCTGAGTGCTAGGGGGTACATATAAACCTCAAAACAACAGATGTGGTCACAATTTTAAGCCCTTTTAGTGAATGCTGTAAAAAAGTGGGGTGACTAGAGGTATGTCATAAAGTGTTGGATAGAACAAACTGTGAATTCCCTTATATATTTGAACTTTTCCAGGCAAGCATTTTATTGATTTATTTTGTAATTGGCAAATAAATTGTGCATGTAGCTTAGCATAGAACATACTGTTTTGAAATATATATATATATATATATATATATATATATATATATAGTGAAATGGCTGAACACAACTACTTACCATAGACTTTACTTCACATTTTTTAGTTATTTGCAGTTGGAACACTTAAATTCTAATATCGACAATTTTCAAGTAGATAATGGAGTGCAATTACCTATAATTAACATTTTATGCCATAGATCTCTTTTTTATGTCATTTTTTTTAAAAAAAATCTCTTATCCTTTATTTTTTTTAAACATCAGAAATTTATTAGTTGCTCAAAACATTACATTGATCTTGACATATCATATATCGTACATTTGATTGAAATGGGGTATGAATTATTCCCACGTGTACAGATTGCAGGATCATATTGGTTATACAGCCACATTTATACATACTGCCATACTAGTGTCTGTTGTATTCTGCTGCCCTTCCTAAACCCTTCCTATCCCCCCTTCCCTCCCCTCCCCTCCACTCCCCTCACCTCTCTCTACCCCATCTACCATAACTCATCTCTCTCTCTCTCTCTCTCTGTCTGTCTCTTTTCTGCTTCCCCTCACATCCTCTTATATGTATTTTTATATAACAATGCGGGTCTCCTTCCATCTTCCTGGCAATTCCCCTTCTCATTCCCATTCCCTCCCACCTCTCATCCCTGTTTGATGGTAATCTTCTTCTCATGCTCTTCCTCCCTGCTCTGTTTTGAGTCACCCCCCTTATATCAAAGAAGACATTCGGCATTTGTTTTTTACGGATTGGCTGACTTCACTTAGCATAATCTGCTCTAATACCATCCATTTCCCTGCAAATGCCATGAATTTCTTATTTTTTAGTGCTGAGTAATATTCCAGTGTGTATAAATGCCACATTTTTTTTATCCATTCATCTGTTGAAGGGCATCTAGGTTGGTTCCACAGTCTAGCTATTGTGAATTGTACTGCTATGAACACTGATGTAGCTGTATCCCTGTAGTATGCTCTTTTTAGGTCTTTTGGGAATAGTCTGAGAAGAGAAATAGCTGGGTCGAATGGTGGTTCTATTCCCAGCTTTCCAAGGAATCTCCATACTGATTTCCAAATTGGCCATACTAATTTGCAGTCCCACCAGCAATATACAAGTGTACCCTTTTCCCCACATCCTCGCCAGCACTTGTTGTTGTTTGACTTCATAATGGCTGCCAGTTCCTAGCTACCCCCAAATACCCTGGTCCATTCTCCTGTTAATATCCCCCTTTAGTAGAGCAATCTTCCAAGATAGCTAAGACATACTAACCCCCATACCATCACAACACCTGACCTAAACATAAAGTCCTAAGACCAAACCGCAGATAGCCATACACCTTCCGAATCCATATGCCTTTTATGAAATGAATGAATTTGCTTTAAATTACAATAAAGCCCAACATCTCTAGACATAGTCTCCCATCACAAAGGAGAGATCCCAGAGATATACAAAACCAAAACAAATTAATAGAAGAAAATAGAAACAGCAGTCAAACAGAGCTGGAAAGTAAAGTGAGCATCATGAAAAAACAAGGGAAAGAAAGGATTACAAACAATGCAGGACAGCTTAAATCTACAGGAGAACCTAGAGGCATCAGAAAAATGGACAGAGAAAGAACTCAAGGCATACCTGACTCGGAATGGAATCTTAAAGAAGTCATTAGACAGCAAATGCAAACAATGAAAGAACACTTTGAAAATGAATTACATAAACAGATTCAAGAAGCAAAAAATCAACTCTACCAGGAGATAGAGATTATTAAAAAAAAGCCAAACAGTAATCCTAGAAATGCAGGAAACCATAAACCAAATTAAAAACTCAAATGAGAGTATTACAAGTAGAGTAGATGAAGTAGAAGTCAGAACATCAGATAATGAAGCCATAGATCTCTTTTTAATGGTGAGCATGGATCATCCTTGATAAATGTCATTTTGCTACTAGAAACTATGCTCCAATCTCATCAGATCTTCTGCAGGAAATTTGTACTGAGATGAATTTCTGGCCAGGCACAGTGATGTACTCCTTTAATACTAGCAAATTGTGCAAGTTCAAAGCCAGCCTGAGCAACTTATTCCCTAAACAACTTATTGAAAACGTGTCTCAAAAGAATAAAATAAAATAGAAAGCAGATGAGGGTGAGGATCAGTTGTAGCAAAGTTTATTAGAGGAGAAACAACAAGAGAAAAAGTCACCTTGAAGGGAGAGAGTGAGCCCTTTCGAGAGGAGAGTGACACCTCACTTCTTTTTGATCAAGCTTTTATTGGGGTAGGAGGGAGATTGTTAGAAGTTCTCACCCAAGTAGCATTTATTAACTCTGTATTTTAAGATTACATTAGTTAACAACCCACGGGAAACTCATAGTCATCTTTGCTCATACTGACAGCTTCTAATTGGAAATGATTTTATAGAATTTATGATTGCTGGACTTTCAGTCTTAATCTGCCTGCTTTCTTATGTCTAGGAATCTTTGTGTTGTTAGTGTAGGTTCTTGCTTAATGTGTCTTAACAATTAAACCCTTTTGAGCAAAAATATACTTGCACTTACCTGTATTTATCTTTCTCTTTATATGAGAGGAATAGTTTATAAGGTTGAGATCAGGCGAGGATCCTTAGATGGCTATCATGTCAAACCTTATGGTACCACTAAGGCATGGCTGATTATTAACTGATTTGTTCTATAGTAGTTCTTAAACTCCCTATCCACTAGTCATTTGTAACAGCTACCTATCATATCTGAGAGATGGACATATAATAACTTTAATTACAAAGAGCAGTTGTAACGAATCATAAAAAGATTCAGTTTTCTCCTTGCTAAGGCGTTTAAAATGGAGACAATATTTTCACATACTCTATGGTTATATGAACAGTTGAGGACTTACGCATGTAGGTTGCTATGCTCTGTTCAAGACAGCACACTGCAGGGGCATGGGGTGACCTGGTGGCTGAAGTGTTGAGTAGAGGCAGGAAAGTGAGTCTTTGACCAGTGGTTGGTACTCAGGACTGAGTTTGGCTTACCGGGTTAGGGGTCCACATGAAACAGGGAGTCATGGCTGCAGTTAGCAGTGCATGCTGGACCCTGGTCTATGCCTTCCCTCTAGAGGATTTGAGGGTGTAGAGAGACCCTCAGCAACTACACAGAGCTCCTCAAATTTGGATTTCCCATGTTATGTGCTCATGGTGGCTTCCAGGATGCTAGCTGTGCTACACTACCTTGGAACTTTCCTCTATGTCAGACATGCTCAATATAGATCTTTAAAGAGGTTCATAGTTGTGCACTGTTTGTTATGCTCTGCCTTTCCTTGCAGAGTCCACTGATACCCAGGTGTATGCTACTTTCTAGCCCCTATCCACCCTAACACTGGTATTTAGGGAACATCTTATTGCAGTGGTGCATAGTTTGCAAGGTTTGGCCTTCTTTGTCATAGCACCTACCAGTGAAGAGGTTTATCTAATTTCTTTGCACCACCCTGCTCTGTTGAGGCCCATGGTAGTAGTGCTGTAACATGTGGTGCTTCCTAAGCTTTAGAAGCTGAGGTATTTGTCACTCCCTAGGCACTTCTCTCCTTGAAGTGTCGTAGACTCTGCTTGACCTCCTTGACTTTGCAGATTTGGGGGTGGGTGGATCAGCAGTCTTCAGTTTGGAAGATTTCAGTACACAATGTGTTTTGTCAACCCATTTCAAGGTGTTCCCTATGACATCAATTGGTATCTGTATTTGAGATGAAGTTGTGAATTCGAGTTCTTCCTGGATTGTCTGTATATAGTCACTGCAAGGTGACTGACTACCAAAATTCTCCACCAGCTATTTGAGAAAAGAGAATCATTCTCAAATGGCAGGTGGTTTAGCTACTCTTTTCTTAGCTGAACTATGTTTGATTTTTTTCTACTCCCTTTGTTTCCAAAACAAGTTTGTCAGAATTACCTCTCCCTCTTTTCCCCTTTGTTTTCCCACTCGTAATCATTACCCTGTTGATTCAAGTGCTAGTTTTAGGTTAATCATTTCTTTCTGGTTCTATGTTCCAGTAACCTAAATTACCAAGATCCCAAAAACCTTCTGACCTTCCAATACATTCTGTTGCCAGCTGGCTGGGCTGGCGAGATGAAATGGGTTCAAATAAGCTGGCTGTATCAATAATTAAGAAAACAGCCAAGGAACCATGCAGCACACAAACATGAGTTTCTAAGGGCAGGATGCCTTGGTGACCCCAAAGGTCAGCTTCATCTTGGGCAGTGCTGGAAAGAGTAAGAGAGTGAGTAAAACTGAAACCCCCTATTTATTGGGGAGAAGACATTCAACAGAATATTCTGCCCAAATAAGATAAGGGGTAGGGTTTGGAAGGGTGGAGTCTTGATTGGTGATGTCTTATGGTCATCAGATTGATTGACATCTTGGCAAGTCACACACATCTCAGGTGCTGTGTGGGATCACAAGCAGAGTGAGAGGAAAGGCATATTTGTGTCACACAGTGCACTTAGCACACAATGCCAGACCAGTCTCCTCATACCTCAAATGCACATAGCTCACACACACAGCCCATAAAAGGCTCACGACAATTGTCAGTGCCTATCCACTGTCACTCACAACTTTGATCATATATCCTTTCATTTATTTGTATCAAACCTATAGAGGGATTGAGATCTGCAGCTTACCACCTCTATTCTGCCATCTTGAATATAAATGAACTTCATTTAATGTGTCATGAAAGAGTGAGTTTTACTTTAGATTTTTGAATTATCCTAAGATTAAAAGTTGATATCACTTAATAAAAATGATTGACTCATTGAGACTTATTTGATTTGGTATATACAATTATGGGCAGAATGATATTTTAAATATAAATTTTCAACTTTACAAAAGCAGAATATTGCACATAAAAATCTTGTCTATGTAGCAAAAATCAGAATACCTCCAACAGTTCACTGGTGTTATTTGATTATCAACAAGCACATGGACCTGAGCAATAGCTGTATATTTTAGGTCAATGCATGCTCTCTAGTTTTTCAATATTTCTTTTTACTCCCATGTTATTTCTTTCAAAATCTAAGTTTTACTCATCCAATTGTTTTGGTTTGGATCTGGAATGTCTCCCAAAGGCTCACAAGTTTAAGGCTTGTTCTCCAATTCAGGAATATACAGAGGTGGGGTTTTGAAAAGAGGATTGTGATGACTCAGACCTCATCAGTGTATTAATCCATTGATAGCTGAAAAAGATGGTGGAGTTTTGCAAGATGAAACCTATTTAGAGGAATTAGATCATTGGGGAATGATTTGAAAGTCTATAGTTTTTGTTCCTGTCCCTGGATCATTTCTCTCTCCCCCCACCCCAGTCTCTCCCTCCATTCCTCCCTCTCTCTCATTCTTTCTCTCACTTTTCAAGCTACCATGAGGGGAGAAGATATCCTGCACAACTTCTTTTTACCATTATATTCTTCCCCACTTATGCCTAAACTATGGAGCCAGCTGAATATGGACTAGAGTCTCTGAAACCACGAACCAAAATAACTTTTTCTCTTCTGAATTGTTTATGTCAGATATGAATAATACAGAAAATTGGTTTGTGGTTGTGAATATACCTGATTGGTTCAAAACTCTGTGTGACTGGTTTGTGGGAGGAATTTGGAAAAGTTTGAAGTCAGAGGCCAGATAATCCCTGGAACATTGGAAGCAGAGCTAATCCAGCAGTTGAGATTTGAGTTTAGAAGGCCGAAATGCTGATAGGAATGCACATAGTAAAAACTGTGTTAATGCAGTTTCATATAGTGTTCTACTGGAAATGGAAGCAGAGGTCACATGTGCTTCATTTTGACAAAGAACTTGGCTACATTATATCCATGTCTTGGGAGTACATGAGTTTGAATATAAAGGTAGCAGAATAATTTACTTGGTGGCAGAAAATTTCAAGGAAGCAAAAGATTCATGAAATTGTATATGTATTTCTGGAAACATTTAGCCATTTTTAGAATGAGAATTAAATGTGAAAAATAGAGTATGAAGATTTGAAAATTTGCAGTTTATCCAGAAAAGCACATGTAAAATTGGGGTCAAGAAAGGTGTGGTTACTGAAGAGATTAGAACCGTTAAAGAAAAATCAGGTATTTTTTCACTGAGACAATGGTAAAAATTCCCTGAGGGCATCTCAGGGATCAGCAAAACTCACTTGTTGCAGAATCAGGAGGCTAAAAGTGAAAACTCATTTGGAAGATTTTGCTTTGAGAAGAAAGTGCTAGGGTGCCCTGTTCCCATGGGGTACTTAAGAATCTATTTACTAGGGCTGGGGCTAGGGCTGAACAGTAGGGTAAACATTACATTCTGTAGGTCAATATCTGGTATCCAGGGCACATGATGGTCAGATGTGATATCCAAAATGTTTGGAGACCCATTGTTATAGCCTTGTCACATGCATTCTTTCCTTCTCTCATGAGAAAGAGATGTGCAAGATGAGATTTCTCTACTTACATGTGAAAGTGGAATTGAATTCTCTATTTAGGCATTCACATTCATCAAGATTGTCATTACTTAGGGAAAAAAATTTCTCCATGAATTAAGGAAAGTCTTAGGGAAAAACTAAATATTATATGTTTTTACTCTGTCCTAATCATTCCAAATGTCTTTTCAGTGTCAAATATAGTTATTGTCTTTGTATAAGATGATGATGGAGGTTATTTGATGAATGCAAAGACTTTTAAAATCAGATGCTACTCTTTGTCATCCTTTTTTACATACTTCTTTCATAATTAATATAGCCCAGCATGATCCAAATTAACACTGGTTTCTATAGTGTAGTTTGGTTAGGTGACATTTTCTTAGAGGTGTAGAGCACCAATGGTGTGCCAGATGTGGTACCACAGCTGTCACTTGATAAAGATATTATATTTCATGATGCTATTAATCTTTCTGTTTTAAATTAAAGCAGGAGAATATTTTAGTGAGCACACAAATTGCTCACCAAATTTTTAAAAACAGGCATTTCATAGAAGATATACAATTGATTAACAAACATATGAAGAAATGTTCAACATCTATAGCAATTAGAGAAATGCAAATTAAAACCACATTAAGATTTCATTTCACTCCAATGAGAATGTCAATTATCAAGGATACAAGTAACTATAAATATGGAGAGAAAGGTACACTTATACATTGCTGGTGGGACTGAAAATTGCTGCAATCTCTATGAAAAGTGGTATGGTGATTCCTCAGAAAACTTGGAATGGAACCATCATATGACCCAGCTGTGGGTGATACATGGGTGTATAACTGAAGGACTAAAATCATCATACTATACTGATATAGTCATATCAATGTTTATAGCAGCTCAATTCACAATAACTAAGGTATGGAACCAATGTAGGTGGCCTTCAACAGATGAATGGATAAAGAAAATATGATATTTATAAACAATGAAAATATTACTCAGCCTTGAAGTATAAATTATGGCATGTGCAGGTAAATGGATGGAACTGGAGACTATCATATTAAGTGAAATATGCCAATCACTAAAAACCAAAAGCCAAATATTCTTTCTGATATGTGGACACGAATTCACAATAAGTGGGGAAGGGGGAGGGAACAATAGAAGTTCACTGTGTTAGACAAAGGGGAATGAAAGTAAGGCAGGGGGAATGGGAATAAGAAAGATAGTAGAATGAATTGGACATAACTTTCCTATTTTCTTTAATTTTTTTTGTACTTGGAGATGGACAGAATGCCTTTATTTTATTTGTTTATTTTATGTGGTGCTGAGGATTGAACCCAGTGCCTTGTGCACTCTGCAACTGAACTATAGCCTCAGCCCCATATTTTCTTATATAAACACATGACCAGTGTAGCTCTACAATATGTACAAACAGAAGTATGGGAAATTATACTCCATGTATGTATCATATGTCAAAATACATTCTTCTGTCATGTATAGCTAAAAAGAATAAATAAAATTTTAAAAAGCCTATTTTATAAGGGCTTTAACTTTACTTTATTTTCTGGGTAATAGCCCTTGTGGCATAGTCACTTCATTAAATGCCCACCTCTTAATTGTGTCACATGTGTAATACCTGAACTTTGGATAGGACACATTCAAACCCTAGAACCATGTCCCTGCTCTCAACTATGTCATGTTCATTGGACATACAAAATTCATTCATTCTACAACAAAAGCCCCCAAAGACTTAGCTCATTGCAACATGAACTTTATAATCTAAGTCCAATATGATGCAAACATAAGGGCAAGACTTAAAGAATGGTTTATTCTGAGGCAAATTACCCTCCATCTGTGATCCTGTGAAACAAAAGAAGTTATGTACTTTCAAAATTCAATGCTAGTGTAGGCATATAACTGACATTTCCATTCCAAAATTGAGAAATATTAAAGTAGAAAAAAGTAATATTATGTCTCAAGTTAGTCCAAGAAATCAAAAAGTAAAAACAAACAAACAATAAAACCTTAAATACTGATGTTTGATGTTAAACTGATTTGATTTCTTGTCCTACCTGCAAACATATTAGAGTTGGAGCTGGATTCCCAGGGGACCCCACCTCCATGACTTTACTTGGCACGACCCATGCCACAGATCTTACAAGCTGGAATTAGGTGTATTTGACTATCACATGCTAGTGTCATATGCTGCTGAATCTACACATCCAATATCTTAAGAGTAGCCATTCTCACACAGTTCCATTTAGTATTACCATATTGGGAACTCTCTGTTTTGGCTCTGAATATGTATCAGCTTTCAGCCTAAGCTTTAATCTTCTTTGAGGCATCCATTGAAATTTAGGTGGAGAAAGCCATGTTTCCATGGCTCTCAAACTTGTTGAGTGTGTAGAATTTGAGCCACATGGATGATACCAAAGTACACTACTTATGAATCCAGAGTGGCTACACCTGGGCCTCCTTGAGCTATCCCTGAAGTACTTAAAGAGTGATTCATGGAAACACAGGTAGCAGAGACATAGGATGGATGTGGACAGGAAGGGAGCTGCTTTGCTATGTGTAAAACCCCAACTGAGAAGCAGATCATGTACAAATTGTTTAGTACAGGTTCTATCATGGATGTGTGTTGTAGAATTGGTGATATGACAGCCCACTTTTAAGATCAAAAAAGCAGCAGTTTCTATCATCTCATTAAGGCCTCTCTTTGCTTCTAAGGAAAGCTCACAAGACCTATATTATAAAAGCTTCCATCAAATTTATAAGGGAAAATCCCTTATGGCCTAGTCACATATTTAAAGATAATACATTTTAAAATAAGCTTATTGGTAATACCTGATTTTAGAGGAAACATTCAAACCATAGCAATCTGTATACTAGTACCTTTCCCTGTGGGTATTCCAGGAACTTCTCAACATGTAAACCAATGAGAAAGACCAACACACTAAATAGACAGGTAAATCAACATAACAAATAGCCAAAACATAGTCAAGGTGATGCTTCATACTAGGGTTTATTTACTGAACTTTGTAAGCCTACTTGGGACAAAAATAAAGAGTTTTTAAGGAAAAGTTCCAGACATATAGAAATAACATATCCAGACCCAGACATAACATATTTCAAAGAGAAAAACTACTTGCATTGTCATGCAGTGACAAGATACTCAGTGGAACTATTTATTTACTTCTTATTTAGATCATTTTTTATCATATTTTTGGTATTAATATATTTATCTAGCATCCTCTCAAGAAACATTGTGACTATTTTGTGGAGCCATATATGCAGAGACAGGAACTATAAAAGATGATCTAACATCCTTTTATACACTCAACAAACTTTTTAAGGATAAAAATCTCTACAACATAATGAATCATTTTCAGATATAATTCATTTCAATGTTAAAATTCTTTCAAGCAATAACAAACTATATATAAGTATGCATACACTTACAGTAAATCAGAAAAAAATGAGATAAAACCATAGGTTTGGGACCCTAAGATAAATATATCTATAAAGAATTTTAAATGAGTCACTCTTTAAGATAATTTTGTTTTACAGATTAAATTCCTTATTACTAATAAAAGAAAAATTAACCACCTCACCTAGGCAAAGAGTGCTTTTATTTCACCCACATTAATATATTGCAGTGCTTTGGTTACATGGCTACGACATAGAAATCGATGCTATAAAAAGAATGTGTGTAAACTTCACAAAATTAACTTTTCAATGTGGTTCACTAAAAAGCATATAGATCCCTTGAAAAGCTACCCATTGTGTGTTGTTGCATATAATAATGACTACTCATTGGGTATGTAGTTCCTAAGATGCCCCCAGAGCTTTCTAAGATATATGAGGAAATTTATATGATGTCACTTTTATGAAGCTAATGATATAATGAAATTGCACATGCAACTAATTTGTCATGCTGTCCTGTTATTAGTACTTTTTATTTAGAATTTTAGTAGATGGCAATTAGTTCACTAACAGCATGGGAACTCTGCATTCTGATTTTTAAATTCACTCTCATGTGGAAGTACATGGTTAAGATAGTTTTATATCAAGCTGGAGAATTAACTCAATAATATAGAAATTCCATGGTGTGCACAAAGCTTGGGTTTAGAACCAAGCACCACTAGTAGTACAAAAACAGTTTTATATTTCCAAAAAATGTTTTACTCAAATTTATGAGCATTTCCTTATGTACCTGTGTACTCTGATGTATTCTATAATTATTGTTTACTAGTATTTCTTTAATATTAGGAAAAGCAATGCAAAAAAATGACATTATGTGTAATAACACACAGAAATAAAGTATGATAGTGGAATAACTTAGTGTTCAAAAATCAAGTTATACCACTTCCTGATTTGCACTATATTCTTTAAAAAACATTAGAAAGAATGTGGTGAAACTCTATGACAGTTTATTTGTGCTTACAATATAAATATGTTAAACTTGTACTTGGGTTTCTGAAACAGACATTAAATGATTATGTAGTTCTGTATCTGGCCTATTTTACATAATATAACGTAATACAATTCCATCAATGTTTTTGTTGAAAATTACTGTATTTTGTCCATTTTCATAGTAAACCATTGTATATATTTACCATGTATTATTTAGCCTTTTATTAATTGATGGACATTTGTTTTTCCATTTCTTGGCTATTGTGAATATTGATACAAAAAATGTGGGTGGGCAGATGTCTCTTTGACAGACTGATTTCATTTCCTTTGGATAATATTTGAAAGTGGAGTTCCTGGATTATATGCTATTTTTAAAGTTTTGAGAAACCTCCTAAATGCTTTTCATAATGACTGTACAAATTTAGATTTCTACCAACAATATGTAAGTGTTCAACTTTCTACATACCCTCATCAGTACTTGTTATATTTAGTCTTTTAGATAATAGCTATTCTTGCTGAAATACGGTGATGGTGATATCTCTTTTTGGTTTTGATATGCATTTCCCCAATGATTACTGCTGAGATTTTTAAAAAGTAATTATTGAGCCAAGTGTATTGTTGCAGGCCTGTAATTCCAGCAGCTCAGCAGGCTGAAACAGGAGGATTCCCTTTTTTGTGGTGCTTCCAAAATCTCAAGGATTAATTCATTCAATTTTTTTGTATTCACCTTCTTACACCATAATTCCTAGGCCATTGCAATACTCTGAAAATGTTTGAAATTGTGTTTAAGCTGAAAAAAATCTTTATATTTTGCCACACCTTATATATGAGGAAATATATTCTTTTAAATTTCAGCTATCATTTTTTTATAATTCTGAATTTTTAAAGCATTGCATATAAGGCAATTAACTGTACTGGTTATCAGTGTCAATAGTGATCTGCTGAATATTTTTTCAGACATTATTGGGCCATAAATAAATCTGAAAGGACAAGATGAATTTGTTAAAGAAAAATTAATGATACAAAATATATTAGCTATTAAAGATGCATTTATAAAAGTCAAAAAAATTTTCGAATCATATTTATAATATATTAAATATGCTTTAGCAAATAATAAAATAAGAAAAATGCTTGTTAAAATATATAAAGTGTCAACATATACTTAATTTTTTTGATTATATGAAAAATTAAATATTATTTTTCCCAGAAAAAAATTATCTGTAATCCTATAGACTTCAGGCTACTATATTTATTTTGTAAATATTATAAAGCAACTATTATTATTTTTAAAATATCTTTTATATAGAAGTATAGTTTTGTACATTCTTTCTTATCATGTTTGAGTGTGTGTGTGTGTGTGTATGTAAAGTTTTGAATTAAGCCTTCAGAGAAGAGAAATTAATCCCTGTGTTTACTGGTCTCAGTTTTACTATCAGTGTCGTAACCTTTGTACGTTTTTTGCATTTGATACCTCATGTACAAAATGATGGGGATGGACTAGACTCAATGACAAGATGTTATGCAATCATAATATTTTATTATTTTTATAAACAAATGGGTCCTTCTAATATTTATTTTTAAATGCTATAAATCTTAAAGTAAAGTCATATATGTATACATATATATTAAAAGGGAGAAATGAATTATAGACTGAAAAATTATGAATACAATTTGTGAGTAGAAATCTTTTAGAATTTTAATAAGAATGTTGCAAAAAGAAATCAAACTGAAAGAGAGCAGTTGAAATTCACATAATATCCCCCTAAGCTTTCAATTTGGTTGATTATCTATTATCCTTCAGTCTTTCCTTGAATTTCATCTTCTCAGAGAAGTTTACCCTAAGTACCCCATTTTATATTTTGAACTGGCCTTCATTTTGAACCTCTCAATATTTCTTCTTTTTTCTACTTATATTTTTATATCACTTATCACCTATAGTAGAATTAAAACTTTATGAGGTTATAAGAATCATTCAGTTTATTCTACTCTGATAAACCTCCATCAGAGAGAACAACTCCTTATCATATAAAAGACAAACGATATTGATTAAAATAACAAATTGGTTTGGTGATTATAGGATACAGATTGAAATCAACTGGATAGTTAATAGGAGTTAAAGGTACATACCCTAAAAGTAGTCTATTTTTTTCTTGAATTTAGGCTATGAATGGAAAGAGCCTAAATAATTAGAATAAACTACATCAACACTACAAGTTCTGTTTTTTTTTTTTTTTTTTTTTTTTTTTTTTTTTATTTCGGTTTAGATTTTTATTCAGGCACACCATGGTGCTCAATATATTAATTACAGTGGGAATTTTTCAATATAAATTTTAAAAAGTACAGTTGATGAAGATATATCCACGAGAATAGAGAAGATTAAATTCTGAAAAGATGAAAGGTGAAATAATTCTTACTCTAGAGGAAGAATCTTTAATTTTTTGAAATATTATGGGAAAAGTGGATTTGGATAAAGATGTCTTTATTTGTAGGAAGTCAATATTTTGAGGAATTACCAATACAAGTGCTCCTATAACTATGATGGGACATATATTCTTATAAGCCCATCATAAAGTAAAATTAATTAAGTTAAAAGTACATTTATCACACACAATCTACAAATAGCATCATTTAATATAGTGAAAATTTTGTTTGCTTACCATTGTTATCATGTGTCTGACCGGAGCTGTTAGCTCACAGATCATGCTCTTACACGAGAGTATTAACGCCAAGTATTGTTCACCTGAGAAATGATTAACTTTCAAATTTAGAACTCTGATTTCTACTGACTGCATATCACACATAATGTCATAAAAAATGTTTATCCAGTTTAAGTTCAAGACTGTATTTTTCATGTCATCTATTTTCTCTAGTGTATAAGAAATTATATGAACAATTGGAAAGAAGATATAAGCTTTGCAGAAATACTGGAAAGGAATACCGTAAGGCCAAATCAAAAAATTGTGCTTTAGTCAGCCTTTTCACTAGTGTGATTAAAAGATCTGATCAGAACAATTATGGAGGAGGAAAAGTTTATTTGGGGGCTCACAGTTTTACAGGTCTCAGTCCATAGATAACCATTATATTTTCCCATTGAATTCTTAAATAAATCTTGCACAAATGTTGGTGTTTGGTATATAAGACAACTTCTGGCTAGCAGCAAGTTACTGGTCACTGAGTATTTTCATGCATATGCATATGCATGTGTATATGAAAACAAATTTTGTCTTTTCTCATATTACTTTATCTAGGCCCCTGAGCAATTCAGAATTAAATTAATTGTTGTATTAACATATCTTGTATTATAGGGCTGATAAGGGAAAAAAAAGTACCCCAATCTGGTTGGAACAGAGCATTTGTGTGTGACATAATTCATAACAACTCTCAGGGTACAAATTAACCATTTTAATAAAAATTTTGTGCAATGAATGTGATAGAATCTTGTATCTAACTTTTAACAGAAAGAGGTGTTTAATTCTGTGTTTAGTTCCTTTATGTTCATAGCTTGAAATCAGTCATGGCTGGAATATTTATATCACTTAAATTAGTGAAATCTATGAAACATGGCTTTTTAGCATTGACTCCTAATCCTTGTATCCTAACTAGTTGTTAAAATTTTCCAGTGTAACGATGGACATAATTACTTTAGTCCATCCAGATTGCAACAACAAAATGCCTTTAACTGGGTGATTTATAAATAAAGAAATTGATTTTTCCTATTCTGGAAGCTGGGAAGTTCAAGATCACAGTTTCAGTAGATTTTATATCTGTTGAGAATTTTATTTCTGCTTCCAAGATAGCACATTTTTACGGCATATTCACGTTAGAAGGGGCAAGACAGAGACTCTGAGACTCTTTTAAGAATATTAATAACGAGGAGAGGCTGGAAGATGGCGGCGAGGGGAGTGCATTGCCCCCGTGTGCCGCGTCACTGTGTGGGAGTATGACAAGTCAGGACGGCTAAAGGCTATCTTGTTAGGAATTTCCAGCAATAGTGGGGTGCTCCGGAACCTGGAGGAAGGATTTCCATCACACGAGGATCGGCTACGGGGACTCAAACGCGAGAGATTTGTCACATGGAGAGTAACACTGCTTATTCAGCAAATCGCCCCGGGGCTAGAGTCTGCAGCGCACGCTGGGAAACGAGGAGGAGATAGTGGCACAGGGATACAGCGCTGCAGTTTCTGCCAGCCGTGCAAGCACCGTACTCAGTGCTGAATTCTGGGTTCGAGACGGGGGAAGGAAGCAGTCCATTTCGGTTCTCCACACAGGTCAGACCACAGAGGAGGCCAGCGGCCACCATCTTGGAGAGCTGACGTCACCATCCCTGTTTTCGACTGATCACAGCTCATTCAGCCATAGAAGAGGTAATTTCAGGCTGCCATTCGCCTGCGGCTTGCAGAGAGATTACTCAGGCTCAGTGCCTGAGTGCTTCTTGGAGCCTGCTCTTATCAGAGCATACACCGAGCACGGAGCGGCCGAGTTCTGGCTCCCGGAATGGCTCTGGCCCAGGGCTAAGGAGCCCGCGGAAACTGCTTCTCAGTCCGGGTCCTGCTGAGGGCCGGTGAGGACTCACCCGTTGCTTTGGTTACCCGGCAAAGGGAACGAAATGCTGCCATTCGCATAGGATACCAACATGGCAGAGATCTGATGTCATCAGAAAGCGGCGGAGGAGAGAACTTCATCAATACCAGCGGCGACAGAAACAGTTGGTCTCCTGGTAGGGAGGGTGAGGCACACACACCCGAGTCTCTCTCGATTTGTCGTCGAGCCAGAGGGGAGGAGCCGGGCCACCGCCCGCGCCCGGAGCAGGCCAAGCGGCTCGCCGGCGTGGTGATCGCGTGACCCCAATTGGAGAGGGGACGGAGCGGAGCCGCCACCCGTGCCCGCAAGGTGGGCAGACCTGCGACAGACTGGCGGGTCAGGCCCAACAGCCTGCCAGCATGGTGCACACATCACCCCAACTGGAGTAGGGGCAGAGCAGAGCCTTCGCCCGTGCCCGGCTCAGGCCCCGCCGGTGTGGTGGTCACGTGACCCCAATTGGAGTGGGGGCGGGAGCGGAACCGCCACCCGTGACCGCAGGCTGAGCAGACCTGCAACCAACCTGCAGATCAGGCCCAGGGGTCCGCAGACGTGGTAGGAGGGGCAGGGCAGAGCCGCCACCCGTTCCCGCAAGGTAGGCAGACCTGCGACAGACTGGCGGATCAGGCCCAGGAGCCTGCCCACGTGGTACACACGTCACCCCAATTGGAGTAGGGGCAGAGCAGAGTCGCCCTGTGCCAGGAACAGGCCCAGCGACCTGCCGGTGTGGTAGTCACGACACCCCAATTGGAGTAGGGGCAGAGCAGAGCCGCCACCCGTGCCCGAAAGGTGGGCAGACCTGCGACCGACCAGCGGGACAGGCCCAGTGGCCTGCCGGTGCGACAGACACGTCACCCCATTTGGAGTAGGGGCAGAGCAGAGCTGCCGCCCGCACCTGCAGGGTAGGCAGACCTGCAACTGACCGGCGGTTCAGGCCCGGTGGCCTGCCAGCGTGGTACACTCGTCACCCCAATTGGAGTAGGGGCAGAACAGAGCCGCTGCCCGCGCCCGGAACAGGCCCAGTGACCTGCCGGTGTGGTAGTCACAACACCCCAATTGGAGTAAGGAGAGAGCAGAGCGGCCGCCCGCGCCTGCAAGGTAGGCAGACCGCAGCCCGACCCTGCAAGGGAGACTTTTCAACTATACAAGAGCAATATAAATATATAGGAGAAAAAAAAACATTTCAAAAACACAACAGTTTCACCAAGCAGAAAGAAACGCAAGCAGTATGAAAAGACAAGGAAAGAAAGGACTACAAGCAATGCAGGTCAACTCAACTTTAGAAGAGGTAACAGCTGCAGCAGATGGAATGTCAGATAAAGAATTCAGGATATATATGCTTCAGATGATCTGGAGTATCAAGGAAGACATTAGACAGCAAAATCAGACAATGAAAGATCACTTCAACAAGGAATTACACAAACAAATCCAGGAAGCAAAGGATCAACTATACAGGGAGATAGAGGTTATAAAAAACAAACAAACAGAAATCCTAGAAATGCAGGAAGCAATAAACCAACTTAAAAACTCAATGGAGAATACTACCAGCAGAGTAGAACACTTAGAAGATAGAACATCAGACAATGAAGACAAAGTATTTCAACTTGAAAAGAACATAGACAGCTCAGCAAGACTGTTAAGAAACCATGAGCAGAACATCCAAGAAATATGGGATAACATAAAGAAACCAAACTTAAGAGTCATTGGGATACAGGAAGGTACAGAACTCCAAACCAAAGGAATGAGCAATCTATTCAATGAAATAATACAAGAAAACTTCCCAGACTTGAAGAATGAGACAGAATCCCAAATCCTAGAAGCCTACAGGATGCCGAATGTGCAAAATCAAAGGAGATCCACACCTAGACACATTATAATGAAGATGCCCAACATACAGAATAAGGAGAGAATTTTAAAAGCTACAAGAGAAAGGAAGCAGATTACATTTAGGGGTAAGCCAATCGGGATAACAGCTGATCTTTCAACACAGACTCTGAAATCTAGAAGATCCTGGAATAACATATTTCAAACACTGAAAGAAAATGTGTTCCAACCAAGAATTGTGTATCCAGCGAAATTAAGCTTCAGGATGGAAGATGAAATTAAAACCTTCCACGATAAACAAAAGTTTAAAGAATTTGCAGCTAGAAAACCATCTCTTCAAAACATCCTCGCCAAAACATTACAGGAAGAGGAAATGGAAAATAACAATGAAAACCAACAGTGGGAGGTAGGACAGTAAAGGGGGGGGATAATCAAAGAGGAAAACAAACCATGTTGAGTAACAGAAATAAACAAATATGGCTGGCAGAACAACCCGTATCTCAATAATAACCCTAAAGGTTAATGGCTTAAACTCACCAATTAAGAGACACAGGCTAGTAGAATGGATCACAAAACAAGACCCAACAATATGCTGCCTACAGGAGATGCATTTGATAGGAAAAGACATACATAGGCTGAAGGTGAAAGGTTCGGAAAAATCATATCATTCATATGGACTTCGAAAACAAGCAGGAGTGTCCATACTCATATCAAATAAAATAGATTTCAAGCCAAAGTTAATCAAAAGGGATAAAGAGGGACACTACATACTGCTTAAGGGAACCATACACCAACAAGACATAACAATCATAAATATATATTCCCCAAACAATGGTGCAGCTATGTTCATCAAACAAACTCTTCTCAAGTTCAAGAGTCTAATAGACCACCATACAATAATCATGGGAGACTTCAACACACCTCTCTCACCACTGGACAGATCTTCCAAACAAAAGTTGAATAAGGAAACTATAGAACTCAATAACACAATTAATAACCTAGACTTAATTGACATATATAGAATATACCAACCAACATCAAGCAGTTACACTCTTTTTCTCAGCAGCACATGGATCCTTCTCAAAAATAGATCATATATTATGTCACAGGGCAACTCTTCGACAATATAAAGGAGTAGAGATAATACCATGCATCTTATCTGATCATAATGGAATGAAACTGAAAATCAATGATAAAAGAAGGAAGGAAAAAGCATACATCACTTGGAGAACGAACAATTGGTTACTAAATGATCAATGGGTTATAGAAGACATCAAGGAGGAAATTAAAAAATTCTTAGAGATAAATGAAAACACAGACACAACATATCGGAATCTATGGGACACATTGAAAGCAGTTCTAAGAGGAAAATTCATTGCTTGGAGTTCATTCCTTAAAAAAAGAAAAAAACAACAAATAAATGATCTCATACTTCATCTCAAAATCCTAGAAAAAGAAGAGCAAAACAACAGCAAAAGAAGTAGAAGGCAAGAAATAATTAAAATCAGAGCTGAAATTAATGAAATCCAAACAAAAGAAACAATTGAAAAAATTGACAAAACTAAAAGTTGGTTCTTTGAAAAAATAAACAAAATCGACAGACCCTTAGCCATGCTAGCGAAGAGAAGAAGAGAGAGAACTCAAATTACTAGCATACGGGATGAAAAAGGCAATATCACAACAGACACTTCAGAAATACAGAAGATAATCAAAAATTATTTTGAATCTTTATACTCCAATAAATTAGAAGATAATGAAGGCATAGATAAATTTCTTAAGTCATATGATCTGCCCAGATTGAGTCAGGAGGATATAGACAACCTAAACAGACCAATATCAATTGAGGAAATAGAAGAAACCATCAAAAGACTACCAACTAAGAAAAGCCCAGAACCGGATGGGTATACAGCAGAGTTTTACAAAACCTTTAAAGAGGAACTAAGACCAATACTTTTCAAGCTACTTCAGGAAATAGAAAAAGAGGGAGAACTTCCAAATTCATTCTATGAGGCCAACATCACCCTGATAACTAAACCAGACAAAGACACTTCAAAGAAAGAAAACTACAGACCAATATCTCTAATGAACCTAGATGCAAAAATCCTCAATAAAATTCTGGCATATCGGATACAAAAACATATAAAAAAAATTGTACACCATGATCAAGTAGGATTCATCCCTGGGATGCAAGGCTGGTTCAATATGCGGAAATCAATGAATGTTATTCACCACATCAATAGACTTAAAAATAAGAACCATATGATCATCTCGATAGATGAGGAAAAATCATTCGACAAAGTACAGCATCCCTTTATGTTCAAAACTCTAGAAAAACTAGGGATAACAGGGACATACCTCAATATTGTAAAAGCAATCTATGCTAAGCCTCAGGCTAGCATCATTCTGAATGGAGAAAAATTGAAGGCATTCCCTCTAAAATCTGGAACAAGACAGGGATGCCCTCTCTCTCCACTTCTGTTCAACATAGTTCTCGAAACACTGGCCAGAGCAATTAGACAGATGGAAGAAATTAAAGGCATAAAAATAGGAAAAGAAGAACTTAAATTATCACTATTTGCAGGTGACATGATTCTATACCTAGCAGACCCAAAAGGGTCTACAAAGAAACTATTAGAGCTAATAAATGAATTCAGCAAAGTGGCAGGATATAAAATCAACACGTGTAAATCAAAGGTATTTCTGTATATCAGTGACAAATCCTCTGAAATGGAAATGAGGACAACCACTCCATTCACAATATCTTCAAAAAAAATAAAATACTTGGGAATCAACCTAGCAAAAGAGGTGAAAGACTTATACAATGAAAACTACAGAACCCTAAAGAGAGAAATAGAAGAAGATCTTAGAAGATGGAAAAATATACCCTGTTCATGGATAGGCAGAACTAACATCATCAAAATGGTGATAGTACCAAAAGTTCTCTAGAGGTTTAATGCAATGCCAATCAAAATCCCAACGGCATTTCTTGTAGAAATAGAGAAAGCAATCATGAAATTCATATGGAAAAATAAAAGACCCAGAATAGCAAAAACAATGCTAAGCAGGAAGTGTGAATCAGGTGGTATAGCGATACCAGACTTCAAACTATACTACAGAGCAATAGTAACATAAACAGCATGGTACTGGTACCAAAACAGGTGGGTGGACCAATGGTACAGAATAGAGAACACAGAAACCAATCCACAAAACTACAACTATCTTATATTTGATAAAGGGGCTAAAAGCACGCAATGGAAGAAGGATAGCATCTTCAACAAATGGTGCTGGGAAAACTGGAAATCCATATGCAACAAAATGAAACTGAATCCCTTTCTCTCGCCATGCACAAAAGTTAATTCAAAATGGATCAAGGAGCTTGATATCAAATCAGAGACACGCCGTCTGATAGAAGAAAAAGTTGGCTACGATCTACATATGGTGGGGTCGGGCTCCAAATTCCTCAATAGGACACCCATAGCACAAAAGTTAATAACTATAATCAACAAATGGGACTTACTCAAACTAAAAAGTTTTTTCTCAGCAAAAGAAACAATAAGAGAGGTAAATAGGGAGCCTACACCCTGGGAACAAATCTTTACTCCTCACACTTCAGATAGAGCCCTAATATCCAGAGTATACAAAGAACTCCAAAAATTAGACAATAAGAGAACAAACAACCCAATCAACAAATGGGCCAAGGACCTGAACAGACACTTCTCAGAGGAGGACATACAGTCAATCAACAAGTACATGAAAAAATGCTCACCATCTCTAGCTGTCAGAGAAATGCAAATCAAAACCACCCTAAGATACCATCTCACTCCAGTTAGATTGGCAGCCATTATGAAGTCAAACAACAAGTGCTGGCGAGGATGTGGGGAAAAGGGTACACTTGTACATTGCTGGTGGGACTGCAAATTGGTGCAGCCAATTTGTAAAGCAGTATGGAGATTTCTTGGAAAGCTGGGAATGGAGCCACCATTTGACCCAGCTTTTCCCCTTCTCGGTCTATTCCCTAAAGACCTAAAAAGAGCATGCTACAGGGACACTGCTACATCGATGTTCATAGCAGCACAATTCACAATAGCAAGACTGTCGAACCAACCTAGATGCCCTTCAATAGACGAATGGATAAAAATAAAATGTGGCATTTATACACAATGGAGTATTACTCTGCATTAAAAAATGACTAAATCATAGAATTTACAGGGAAATGGATGGCATTAGAGCAGATTATGCTAAGTGAAGCTAGCCAATCCCTAAAATACAAATGCCAAATGTCTTCTTTGATATAAGGAGTGTAACTAAGAACAGAGTAGGGACGAAGAGCATGAGAAGAAGATTAACATTAAACAGGGATGAGAGGTGGGAGGGAAAGGGAGAGAGAAGTGAAATTGCATGGAAATGGAAGGAGACCCTCAGGGTTATACAAAAGTACATACAAGAGGAAGTGAGGGGAAAGGGAAAGATAATACAAGGGGGAGAAATGAATGACAGTAGAGGGGGTAGAGAGAGAAGAGGGGAGGGGAGGGGAGGGGAGGGGGGATAGTAGAGGATAGGAAAGGCAGCAGAACACAACAGACACTAGTATGGCAATATGTAAATCAATGGATGTGTAACTGATGTAATTCTGCAATCTGTATATGGGGTAAAAATGGGAGTTCATAACCCACTTGAATCAAAGTGTGAAATATGATATATCAAGAAATTTGTAATGTTTTGAACAACCAACAATAAAAAATTTTAAAAAAAAGAATGTTAATAACATTTCTGAGAATGAAAACCTCATGTTTCAATCACTTTCTAAGAGCCTCATGTCTTAGTATTATCATATCACATATTAATTTCCAGTATGCTAATTTATTAATTTTGGAAAAACAAAAATAAGATCACAGCATTAAGTAATATTAAGAACTTCATAAAAGCTACTTATCTGCCAAACTAATTATCAACTTGCTCTGTGAAGGGTATAATGTTCTACCATTTTCTTTCAGTCATTCTTTATTCTTTAATATGTATTTGTCTTGTTTAGACCTCTTTCCTTATAGAAAGTATAAAATAAAAACTTGATAAATGTTCTTAACTAAATTTTATGGGTTCAAAATACTTTTAAAGAGATAAAATTCTTCTGTTAGGAGAAATAGCCAAATGATAAGTACTACTTTATGTTTGTGAACATAATAAAGGTATATGGCAGTGGATTAAAAAATGAAGACAGTTATACCCTGCCAAATAGGGTTGCTCTAAGAGTCATTGTCAGGAAAGAAAATAATAGCAACAAATCAGAGATTGGTGGAGAAAAACACTCTAAAAATTCTTCAGAAACAGCTAGGAAACACAAAAGATAATGACTACTGATATTTCCTTCATAAAAAAAGTATAATCTAATTTATTGGTGATGGACTAATAATGATTTAACAATTAGGATGTCTGAATATTTGTTTATTTGAACATAGTGCACCAACTGAGGTTTTTAAAGTTAATTTTATACCACTGTAAAAAAAGGAAAAAAAAAACACTTCACTGCCATTCATATAAATTTTAAAACATAAATTGTACAATAATATTTGATAATGATAAAAATAACTATGGAACTGACTTATGGATTAATATACTATATATTATCATTATTTTAGAGAATACTGCTTACACTTCCAAAAATAGTTTACTATAAAGGTGTATACTATTATTCCTGCAGAATGTGTTCTCCTTTATACATCTTATTTGCTGAATATCTTAATTGTATTATTTTCCCTCATACTTAATTTAATCTCATTTTCTCCCCCTTGGTCCCTGAGCATATGAAATCCACTGCTGATGTTGCCAGTAAGTATTTACATCTAGTGACTGAACTAAAAGCCAAGTGAAAATGATTTAGAACCATTTAGATGAAAAATCATTGATGGGTATTGCTTACCAGTCAGGCATGTCCCATTTGATCACAGCTAAGATTTTGCAGGACAAGAGCAAAGTGATAGAAGTTGGCAGAAGATAGGTTACACAGGCAATGAAACAAACAAAAATATAAAATGGGAAGATATCAGATAGAAACAAACTTCTAAGAACATGGATTAAAGACCAGACAAAGAATTATGTCCCTTTCAGCACCATGATGTTCATGGTCATGCTGAGAGTATAAAGTTTTTTACATTAGAAGATAAAGCTAGAACTGACTATTCTGTTGAGTTTACTGCTAGCTCTGAATGGCTGAAATGATTCAAGAATTATTTTCATGACATAAAAAAAGTGATGAGTTTGAAAGTGCTGAAGGCAGCTAAAGAGTTTTATTTTAATTATAGGTAAACTGTGCAGTGAAATTACTTGCAGAACAAATCTTTAATATAGACCACACATCTCTATTTTGTAAAAGTATGCCTGAAAGTAATTAATCCATTAGGAAGTGAAGGCAAGGCAAGATTTCAAGGCTTGTAAAGAGTGTGTAACAGTCGTGCGTAGGAAGCAATGTTACAGAATACAAGTGGTCTGGCACAATGAGAGACCCATCCTTCAAGCATATCAATAAGCACACACTGAGAGTATACCGCAAAAGCAATAATCATATATGACTCGTCTCTTATAAGTTGACAGCCTGGATTGCTATACCAGCGAAATGGAAAAGTACTCTTTGGAGAAGAATATACGTTTTATAATTTTGTCTATTTTTGGTAATGCTCTTTCATAGCCTATTATTATGTGTGATTTTTATACCATCCAAAGAACACCTCTTTGACTCCACCAATGAACCAAGGTATTATGGCAACTATTAACATCTATGAACTAAACAAGACCTTTCCTTGGGTTGTTGCTATGTATGAAGAAGATACTGAGAAGACACTGAAACCTGATTGGAGTTCAGTCATTCTCACCAGGGACTGTATAAATGACATCTTGAAGAAGAAGCCATTATGATGGTTAATATGGATTGTCAATTTTATTAAATTCAGAGACTTTACATTTTGATGAAAGTGTTTCCAGAGATTTGTGGCATATTGGACAACAAACTGAAGGAGTAGTATACACTCATCCTGAATGTGGGTACTTTAGCCTAATGGGCTGGGGGCCTAGACAAAAGGAGGGTGGAAGAAGGAGGAATCCAACATAGATCCAGACACCATTCATTCATTCATTCATTCATTTTCTCTCTCTCTCTCTCTCTCTCTCGTACTTGGATCACTCCTTCCTTTGCATGAAGACCTCCTCAGACTCCAGTTTATTCACTCTTTAAAAGCAGACTACAATCAGTGACTCTCCAGTAAATTCCTAGGCCTCCAGTCCTGGAATGGGACTGCATTATTATTAGTCCCTCTTATTCTGAGGCTCTACCTTCTTGGAGTGAGCAACTTCTAGTTCCTCTAGTTTTCCTGTCTGTGAACAGCCATGTGGGACTATGCAGTTTCTGATCTGGTAAGCCAATCTAATAAACAAATCCCCTTTTATAAAGGGTTCTATTCTTTAGAGAATTCTAATAAATATTTTAGTATAAGGCAGGGTTCTAGATAAAAGGCATTAGAAGGATGAATTTCCTTATTTGGTTTATGGTTTCTGGAGTTGGCTTTCTAAGTTCATTAAGATTAACATTACTGAAGTCTTTCCTGGTATTATGAAGAGCACTGATATCCCGTGGCATAAATTATTTAAAGATATATACAAAGTAAGTGCATTCAATTATTCTAATATACCACTTGTGAGAGGCAAGGGTTCTAGTTACTTTACATGTGATACTTTTGAACATTTCTCAAAAGCTAAGACATAATGATACTAGATGGTAGCTTTTGGTTTCACTGGACAAAACAACAAGCAAATAGGATGAGCTCCAGAGATTCAATTTCTCAGCTCTAGAAGTGCACAACCAATCTAAAATTGTCTCTGCTTTGAAAGACAACCTTCTCTCTTATATGATTGTGGTTGCTGAAAATCAAACACAAATCCTCATCCTGTGATTGGCTCAATTATGACCCTTTTGAACTCTCAACTTCAACAAGTTTTTGTAGTTAAAGTGAGGGCATTACTTGGAAAAGAATTGCATCCTGTAAATTGGAATGGAGATGTGTGAACAAGAATGCACAATGAAAAATCTGGGGACATTGCACTCCAACATTCAGAGAAATTTATTTTGCCTAAGAGTTAGCCTCACCACCCTTAGCACCAGTAGCAGGGGCATTTCCCCCACCCCCCTGCCACTCTTACAGATATTGGTGTTTTCAACCACTTCAGGACCCACACTCATCACCCACAGATGTCTCTAGACCTACTACTAGATCCACCTCCAAAGAAGCTTCTAGAGGTGAGGCTCACACTGTGACTCACAAGAAAGTGAGTGACACTCCAAAGGAACTTCTTTAGTTTTCTAATTCAAAAACTCTGGTCAGTTGACCATATATGCAAATGAATTATAAGGACATTATATAATCATGGAAAAAACATAAAATTAGACCAGTTTGAGTTTATTTACATGGGCTCATTAAGTAGAGATTCTGGATTTAATAGAGCAGCTCAGTTATTTTTAAAAAGTACTAATAGTATGTTTGGTTAGTTAACTAAAAATATGAGTCAAAAGATATCCTACTGTGAATGAGCTGGAAATACCTGGAATACCTTGTTTTTTGTTGTTGTTGTTGTTGATGATGAGATTCATAGGTTCAGAAAGATTGCAATGCTGGAGTATATTTGCAATCTGTGACTTCTTCTCACTGGTAGGGTCCTGAAGATGTACCCTTTGTCAATTCAGCAGAGAATAATGACACCTTAACCAATTTCATGCACAGATTTGTGAGAGGAGCACCAGCATCCTTGAAGAGTACTGCAATTGCTCTTCTTGATATGTCAGAACTTGTAGTGGAAGCCACAATAAATCTATTGGAAAACTTAAATGCAGTGGGAATAATTGGATCACAGAGTGATAGAAAACAGTTGGACGCATTCAGCAGCCAAAGGTAAGGTGGTCATACTTATAATGAGGAACAAAGGAGAAGCAGTGGATAGAATGTTCTGTCTCATAGATTTGTAGTGATTGAAAATAAATTATGCTACTTACAGAAACCAAATAGATGGAAAACCCACCAAATTCTTACTTGATCTATATAAGCAGAAAATTTCCATGGCAAATACATAGAATTATGCCTTGGATTATAACAGTAGAGAATCATGACGTCTTAACCAATTTCTAGACATGAACCAGTTTACAGAACCATAACCCCTTGAATTAAGAGGTCAGGAATCCTTCAAGAAGGATCTTTGTATAGTATCAAAAAGTTTTACTGTGAATCTTTCCCCATCATTCCAGAAAGGGACCTACAGCTTTCTGCCAGATTAAATACACATCAGGAAAAGGCAATGTTCAGCTTTTTAATGACTAGTCGACAAAGACTCTGAATTGACATCAATTCTGGGAGATACAAGATGTCACTGTGATCTTCCTATCAAAGTAGAAGCTTTTGGAGATCAGGTGATTAATGAAGCTTTCACCAATTGGTCTAATACTTGGAGGGATTTCAGATATTAGAACATGAAAAAAAGAGCATGAAAAAAAATTGGGAGATGGTGAGAGTGGTGCCGACCACATTGCCATACAAATTTTCTCTTTGAAGATGGATGGATCTTGGAGAGTGTTGGCTGGATTATCACAACATAATCAGATGGTGACTCAAATTCAGCTGCTGGTTTATTTGCTCCTGATAACCGCTTTTTTGCCATGCCTAATTACAAGGCCCACCAGAAACAATTTGTTTTCAGCAATATAACTTCACTGTCATTCCTCAAGGGTATATGTAGTCTCCAGATCTATGCCATAGATTTATTTGCAAAGATCTTTCCTTTCCATATGATATCACACTGATCCATTACATTAATATAATTATCTTGATTGGACCAACTGAGCAAGAGATAGAAATGACTCTTAACTTACTAGTGCAACATTTGCATAGAGGGACTGGGAAATAAATACTACTAAAATTCAAGAAACTTCTACCTCAGTAAAATTTCTGGAAGTCCAGTGGTTGGGACTTGCCAAGATATAACATCTAAGTTAAAATATAAGTTGTTGAATATAGTTCCTTATACTAATGAAAAGAAAACCACAATATCTGGTGGGTCTATTTGAATTTTGGAGAAGGCTCATTTCTCACTTGGATGTGTAACTCCACCCAATCTACCAAGTGACTCCAAAAGACGTTACTTTTGAGGTGATACCAGAATAAAAGAAGGCTCTGCTAAAAGTCCAGGCTGGTGTGAAGGTGACTCTGTCACTTGAACCACGTGATCCAGCAGATCCAGTGTCAGTGACAGATACAGATGCTGTTTGGAAATTTTGTCAGGCTCCCTGTGAAAATTACAAAGGAAGCCCTTGGGATTTGGGAAAAGGTTCTTCCACCATTTTCAGATTACTTTCATTTTGAGAAATGACTCTTGGCCTGCTACTAGGATTTAGTGGAAACTAAATGACTGATCAAGGCCCACCAAGTTACAATCTGAGTTGCACATCATGAACTGGGTGCTATCTGATACACTGAACAATAAAGTTGAATGTACACAGCAACATTCCACCTTCAAGTTTAAGTGGTACTTTAGATTGGGCCCAGGTATATCCTGTAGGCATAAGTAAATTATATGAATGCATAGTACAAATGCCCATGGTTCCTACTCTTGCCAGAATGATATTTGCCCCTCTGTGTGAAACTACAGCCTGATGGGGTGTTCCCTATGATCAGTTAACAGAGAGGGAAAATCCTGGGCCATTGTTTACAGAATGTTATGTATAATACACACTTATCACCCCAAAGTGGACAGCTCTGGCACTATAGCCCTTTTCTGGAACATCCCTGAGGGACAGTGGTGAAAAGAGATTTTCACAGTGGGCAGGACTTTGGTCAGTGCACTTAGTTGGAAGAAAAAGTGGTCAGGTGTGACTGTATGTACTCTAGTAAATGGTTTTGCTGGATGATCAGGGACCTGGAAAGAACATGAATGGAAAATTGTTGAAAAAGCCATTTGAAGAAGAGTTATGTGGATACATCTCTCATAATGGGCAAAGCATGTAAAGTATTTGTGTCCCATTTGGTAATTTTGATTACCAAAAGCAGAAGACTTAAATAATCAAGTGCATAGGATGACTCTATCCATAAATAGCAATCAGTTTCTTTTCCCAGCTATCCCTCTCATTGACAAATGGGTTCATAAAAAAACAGCTATAGTGACAGCAATGGGATTAATGAATGGGCTCAGAAAAGCTGAATGTCCAATCTTCCAGCAGCAGACAAAAACTAAGCCCCTAATATGAAACATTTCCTGGGGTGATTGCCCACAACCTGGTGACAAGTTGACAATATTGGAAAATTTCCATTATGCAAGGGACAGCATTTCATCCTTATTGGAATGGACACTTATTCTGGGTATGTATTTTCCTTCCCTACTCATGATACTTCTGCCACAACTACCATCCACGGACTTACAGAATGCCTAATCCACCAACATGACCTTCCACATGACATTACATCTGATCAAAAAACTCACTTCATAGCCTAAGTAGAATTGTAATGGCATCAAGGTCATGGGATTTAGTGGTTTTGCCATGTTTCTCATCCTACTAAAGCAGTTGGTTTGATAGGATGGTGGAACCACCTTTTGAAGATATAGTTATAGCATCAACTAGGTGGCAATACATTTAAAGTTCTCCAGAAGGCAGACTATTCTCTGAATCAGCATCCACTATGTGTTACCATTTTTTTTTTCTATATTTAGTATTAATGGTCTAGAAATCAAGGGGTGGAAATGAAAATAATATCATTTAGCATCATTCCTAGTGACCTACTAGAAAAATTTTTGTTTCTTGTCATCATGACCTTGTGTTCTTCTGGCCTAGAAATCTCAGCTCCAGGTGGAAGAATACTTCTATCAGAAGACACAACAATAATTCTTTGAACTGAGGTTTTCACTTTCCTCTGGACATTTCAGGCTCTTCATGCTTCTGAGTCAACAGGCTAAAAAAGGACTTGTGATGTTGCCAGGGGTCATGGGTCCTGATTATCAATGGGGGGATTGGATTATTACTACATTGTGTAGTGGAATTAAGGAAGAATATGCCTGGAATGCAGGAGATTATTTAATGTATCTTCTAGTATTATCATGTCCTGCTTTTAAGGTTAATGGAAAACTTCAACAACCCAATCTTGGTGGGAAGACAAATGCTTTAGATCCTTCAGGAATGCAAGTGTTAGTCACCTCACCAGGTAAAGAATGAATATATTCTGAAGTGCTTGCTGAAGGAAGAGGGAATGCAGAATGATTTGTAGAGGAAAGTGGTTATAAATACCAACTATAGCCACATGACCAGTTATAGAAATGAGGATTGACATTATCCCAAATATCTATTTATTATTTGTTAGGAATATTTACATCTAAAAAGAACAAATAAAAATATGTGCATAAATATATAATCAGATATGTTTGTTGGCTCCCTTCACTTATTTCTTTATCATGTAACATTAAAAATATTGATTGACTTAATATCAGTACTTAAAGTGATGTTAAATCTACATTTTAATATTTAAGTTGTGGGATACCAGAAGATTAAGCATTGCTAAAAAATTGCTTCCCATTCTTGGAAATACATTAGTGTGTGGTTTTTTGAAAGATAGTTCTATAATGTTTAGTGAAATTATGTCTTTGTCATTGTGTTTGGAGATTAAGTATATTTTTTAAAAATATTTTAAGTTGTTGGTAGACCTTTATTTATTCATTTATTTATATGTGGTGCTGAGAATAGAACACAATGCCTCATGCATGCCAGGCAAGTGTGCTACTGCTGAGCCACAGCCACAGCCCATAAGCATAATTATATATATATATATATATATATATATATATATACATATATATATATATCCATATATATATATATATATATATATATATATATATATATATATATATATATGAATGATTGGGTGTCAATTTAAACAAGTGGATTTGTGGGGAGTGATGATGTGAATCAACGTGTCTGATATACTTGTGATTCTGGCATGCTAACACAGGGAATCCCCTTTTTAAAAGTGCAGAATTAACACTCCCCAATTGCTATGACATGCCAGCCCTGGTCTCTCTGGGCAAATGTCCAGAGATTTCATTTTCATCCTTGAATTACAGACATTGATTCCTAGGAGTAGAAGATTCTGAACCTAGCATGATAACTATAATGTTTCACCTGAGCTGTGACATTCAAGTCAGCTTCCATTCCAGAAACATTCTCACAGATAACCTTTTGATGATAAAGCCTATATAATAAATGTGTGGAGCCAGCTCTGGGTCACTGTTCTTCGATCAGAGGACAGTATTCACCTGATCCAACCTTTCTCTCTAAATGTTTTCTTGCTTTTCTTAATCACCCATGGCCCCTGGCACATTTCTGAATTAACAGTCATACAGGTTGAAACAGTTGATAACTGAATGGGGACCAGAACATAGGAGAACTTCTCATTTAAGATTACAGGTGACACTCCTGGAGGATGCTTTCATTTAAATAAAGGCAGGAAGTTCAAGCATATAGTCAGATGTAAAATATGGGACATACAAGATCCAAAGAAAAATATTTTGTTATTGCTTTGCTTAAGATTTTGCTTAAATCAAGGCAGGGAAAGTTGTCACAATTTTTAAAATGTGTTACTAAAACTAACAATTGGTTTCCTAAAGAGGGAGTGGTAAATGTAGAGATATGGAAGAAACTTGGTAAACAACTGCTGGCTATATAAACAGTCAAGGGACCAGAAAAAGATCCCCTTGTATACTTTCACTTTGTGGTCCTGTTTTGAGATTGTCTCAATCTATCTCATCAAAGTATAATTGATTGGATTCTGACATAATTCTTGGTTGTAAAAACACTGTTAAATATTGTAAACAGTTAACAGCAAGTGCTTAGCTGACACTGTATCTCCTTTCCCCACCAGAGTCCTTGCCTCTTGAGAGTAAACAAAAATTAGAGGTGGAGAGAGGAGAACTGGGACAAAATTAACATTACAAGTACCAGGTCATCAATGTTGTCACCACTACAATAGGGTTTCCAGAAGAAAACATAAACTATAGCACCATGCTTTCAGAAAATCTTGCAAGATTTGCAAGGCTTATGAAAAGCCATTTTGGACAAAAGGAAAAGAGTGTCCCTTTTAAATTCAAGGTGCTTTGGCTATATTAGCTATCTTGTCTACATCTGGCTCTCTGCAATGCTTTTTTTCTTAACAAGTTCCTCCCTAAGTGCAATAGAACAAAAAGAGAAAAACTGAATGAACTGACTTTAACCTAAGCTAAAAGTGCACTTTGATTTGATAAATATGTTCTATAAGCTCTTTTAGTAATATATAGTGGACATGTAATTGTTTTCTAGAACTCCTGTTCTTTAGAATTCTATATTTTTGAGCTTATAGTTTTATGGAGAATTAACATTTAATCTTGCAATCCTGAATTTTTCTGATCAGCCTTATTTTACCTAACTCTATAGGTTTTTACACAATGTCTTTGTTCATAGACCAATTCTTACAGGGTTAACTCTCAAATACATTTACAAAAATGCTTTTTACTACATCCTAAAAAAAAGGACATAGACATGGTGATGTTGGGGGTGGGGTATGGATCTGATTGCCATCAAGGACAAATGGTCCCATATCTGAATGTTTGTTTAAAGTGTCCTCCACAGCTATTAGATTTTAGACCTGGCATTTTCTTTTTTTTAATATTTACTTTTTAGTTGTTTTTAGGTGGACACAATATATTTATTTTATTTTTATGTGGTGCTGAGAATTGAACCCAGTGCCTTACGCATGCCAGGCGAGCACACTACCACTTGAGCTACATCCCCAACCCTAGATCTGGCATTTTCAACTGTATAAGCTGGCTCCATATTTACATTATTATTTTAAAAATCTGATAGGCTTTATTTTTAATTTCTAGCAATCTAAATCTAATAGAGACTTTAATAAACATCTATAATATTGTTTTCTATTTATAGAGCTCCACTTGCAAAAAGTTACAAAATCTTTATTTCCTGTTTTTTGTATATGTGCACATCTGTGTATTGTGTAGTTGTATCTACCTATGTGCTTGTGGCTATATATCATGTATATGGTATCAAAATTGACATATAGATAAATGAGCATTTATAAATTACAACTTCAATAAAAATGAATTCAAATATTTTTAGTTTATGTGATTTCAAAAAAGGTTCAGTTGCGATTATATAACAGATAAAAATAAAGAACTTTAAAATTACTAACTCACTAGTTTTCTAGCTGATCAGACAATTAGTAACGTGTTGGTTTCTATAAAATATCTAGGATGTTATATCCATTGCTCCTAAGATTATGTTTTCAATAAAAAAGGGATACTTAATACTGTTAACTACATTTACTTGATATCTTCGTTTTTATAATAAAAAATGAGTAAATTAGATTTAACAGAAATGAGATTAATTTTAATAAACATGTTTGTTAAAGGAGACATATGATTTGAGCACAAAGTTAAAGTGCTAAAACTTCAACTACTAAATATAAAATCAAGCATTTTAACTGAAATATATTTAAACATTATATGGGTTTTCATAAATTGGTAATAGGAAAGGTTTGAGGTTGCTTCATTTCTGTGTCTTCATTAAAAATAGAATTACTGGGAGTTAAGATTCTGTCAGGTGTGATTTATATTATACCCAAAGTAATTAAAATCAGCATATTACAGTTACACAGCCACATCATTGTTTATAGCAACTCAATTTACAATATCTAAGCTATGGAACCAACCCAGATGTCCTTCTACAGATGAACAGATGAAGAAAATTTGGGATAGATATAGATATAGATATATAGATAGATACAGATATAGATATAGATATATTAATATAGATAGATATATCTATATATCTATATCTATATCTCTCTCTATATATATACACACACACAATATTACTCAGCCATAAGAAGAAGAAATTTCATCATTTTCAGGTAAATGGACGGGATTGGAGAATATCATGCTAAGAGAAATAAGCCAAACCCCAGAAAACAAAGCCTGAATGTTTTCTCTGATAAGAAGATGCTGATCCACAATGGGAGTTGGTGTAGTGAAGAATGAAGGAAATTTGGATTGTGCAGAAGTGAATGAGTTGAGGGGAGAGAGTGTGGGTATGGAAAGGATGGTGGAATGAGATGAATACTATTACACTATATACGTGAATGATAACACTAAAACCATGTTCAGCCAGAAGAAGGAGAAGTTATGCTCCATATGTGTACAATGTGTCAAAATGCATTCCATTGTCATGTGTAGCTAATTAGGACAACAATAGCAAGAACAAATGAGTGTAAAAGGATTTAGTCAGATTTCAGTTAAAGAAATTAAAAAAAAATAATTAATCTTATTAAAGTGGACTAATTTGTCCAAATTGAAAAGTTTGACAAAGATTATTTCTAAATAAAAATTTAAAAGGGTATCAATGGCTAAAAAATTTCATAAAAGGGTTTTACATATAGAAATATATTTTTATATAAATAATAAAAACTGTTTTTGGATAAAAAGTCTTTCATTTAGTAAATAAAGTGTTGTAAATATCTTAATAAGTAATAATATTGTGGAGGATATATTTCAAAAGGTTTGTAAGTGAATAAATTGGTTATATATAATTAACATAACCAGCTAAATTTGTTTAAGGCTTTTTTGTCTTTTAAAGTTCCTGATCTGCAAGGCTGGCTTTGTGCAGGTTTCTGGCATGGAACACACATGTAAAAAACAGATTCAAAAAAAAAAAGTTCTTTTCATGGATATCTGTTACATTTCAAAAGAAAACAGACTCCTAGACAGTAGGACAGTTATTTCAAATGCAAAACGTAGGGACCCATGGTTAACTAAGCTTTCTAAAAAAGACTCAGAGAGAAAAGTGGAACTGATGCTTTCCCCAGACATAAGTCAAATATAAATGTACTAATATAAAGTAATTTTAACCATCTAAGTGTTAAATAATAAGGATTTCTTTAAACATTAATTACTCTTTATATCAAGATAATTTCTGGTATCAAATAAGTTTTATTATTAAGAAAAACTAGTTTTAAATGAATTATTATTTGTGTATCTCTGGTTAAATAACAACTATTATTCTAAAGTATTACACTACATTCCAGATTCTAAATTTTTCTTTAAAAACTAAACTTCGTTAAGAACATAAGTCTAATTGTTGTGCTGTTACTGGCTTTTTTGTATTCTAACAGCATTCATATACAGCCTTTGAAATATAAGTTTTGGAGAATATTTTACCAAGCTGGTGTGCTACAAACTAAAGTTCTCCTTAAAAGTGATCGCTTACAAACTTATATAAAAATAACAAATTTAATTGAAAAATTATTTATCATTTAACATTTCATAATTAAATAAAATAATCTGTCATTAGTTATAAAATTTTGTGTTACTCTTTATATCAAAATGGAAATTCTAATACATTTTAAAAGACAATAGGAAGAGCTTTTTTTTTTTTAACAGTTTAACAATATGGGATATAAAGACATTTTTCTACTTTCCCACAAAAAGGATTTAAAAGCAATCTTAACTTGTTTGATTCATGTTTCAGGTGTAATATTTAATTATGTCAACTGATTTATATAGACTCAAAAATATAAAACTTTATAAAAATAATATTTTAAAGACACTAACATTAGTTTCAAAAATAAAGCTTACCTAAGATTTGTAAAGAGACCACCTCACCTAACTTAAGACTATGCCTCTCACTTTATTCCATGTTAAGATAACCACTCAGGTCCATTTAAAGTTAATTTCAAAAGATAGGTTTTTTGTTATTACTGTAATATTTAAATAATCAGAAAATATATAGATAAATAAAGATTTGGGATTATAAAAAATTATGCTTCTTGCTTCATAGCTATTGTACAAGCTATTGTGCAAACTAAATATGTTTTGGCTCTTGTTAATTTTTGAATTTTCCTTACAAACCTTACAATTGTTATATGTTAATGCCTTACAAAGTAAATTATAACATAACAACCTGAGTTAATTTGACATAATAAGGCCATCACCTATAAGACAGACAAGAAGTAAGGCTGACTTTCAGTACTTATACTGACCCCATTTTATGGTTCCATTACTCAGCTTATTACTAAAAACAAAAGTCAAGTCATACAATTGGTAGGAACTGAGCCTTCTTTTACTGTGGTGTCCTTTTTAGTTTAAAAGCAGTATTGGCTTTGATAATCCTTACTTGCCTGACAGATGACTTATTCTACTTATACTGGCCAAGTAAATAGTACAAATCAAGTCATTTCCCATTATTTAGCTAATTTTAAAGTGCTGGGTTATCCTCTACATATTAAAACTGATAATGTTCCTGCTTAACTAGTTCTTCTTTTCAACAGTTTTGTAATCAATATCATTGATAACTGATCTGGTATTCCTTATAATACCCATGGCCAAGCCATTATAGGGCGGGTGCACTTGTCCCTTAAATTATAACTAAAATATAAAAAGGGGGAGAGAGAAACCCACAAAATTGTTTGAATCAGTTCAAACTTTTTAAAACTATTTTTAAAAATTGTGATGCTAAAGGTCACATTGGTGCTGGCCCATCAGGTATAGTCTGAAGGAGAGACTTACAAACCAGAAAATGAAGTGGACCAGATATGTTAATAGTATGGGGTAGAGGCCATGCTTGTGTCTTCCCAGATGGTGCATCTCATCCTATTTGGGTACCTGAGTGTGCTGTTCATCATCACCACTGAAGATTTTGAGCCATAATTCAAACAACCGAAGAATCTGATGTATCAGGCTGAGCAGATAGTGCACCAGCAGGGAGGCACTAAGTATGTTGCCACCATATTTGTGGCTATGCTGGCTTTATTAAGCTATCAGGTAAGTAGGCTTCATGGAGAAACCAGTTGTTTTCTCCCAGATCCACCTTTATTATACCCAGCTGTGTGGACTGGAGGATCCATTCCAGTATTTACTAATGATACTCAAATGATGGGAGGTTTTTCAGATAAATGTATTATACCTATTCATTCAATTAGATTTAATTATATGGGTTATCATGGGTGTCAGCCTATATATTAGTCCCAGAAGAAAAATGCTGTTTTTTTAAGAGTAGCCCCCAAAGAAAAGTGCAGCATATGGGAAAGCCAGAGTAGCCATTATCACTGGCCCCTGGAATTTAAAAATGTGCTTCTAGACAGTTTCAAATATGGGACATGAATGAGTTTTCCATGAAGAATTAACCAGTAGCTTACTGTCCTGATCATACAACAATAGAATTGGGTGCTTTTCCTATATGGATGGAGTGTGCCAGTATTTTGCCAGTGTGACATAATGTCTCTGGCAGTAGTAGATTTTTCTGTACAGATCTTGTAGATTTGATAAAGGGAACCCACATCAATAATTTATGACTCTGGAGGATTTGTAAATAATGTTCTGACCTTAGTGATGTTGACATACAAAAAGATTTGTGGCTTTTGATAGCTGTACTAGATTTTATCAATTAAACTGGCCACTCACGAATTGATTTTCTGGATCTTGTATGGCTTGCTAAACAAATACTTGATAATTTAAATAGTTTTAAGCCTTGAAATACATTAAATCATATAATATGGTACATATTTGTAATTATGTGTTTCCTACTAATTCTCTTTTGTCTTACAACAATAGGATGCTGCATCCCCTGAGGTGAAATCTAACAACTTCAAATAGTAGCACATCATTTGTGCTTCAAAATTATAAAAAGGGGGAGATGTGGAGAGCAGTGATGTGAATCAAGGTGTCTGATTAACTTGTGGTTGTGGCACACTAACACTGGGATTACCCTGTGCAAAAGTATAGGGTTGGGGCTGGGGCTGGGGCTGGGGCTCAGTGATATAGTTATTGCCTAGAATGGATGAGGCACTGGGTTTGATCCTCAGCACCATATAAAAAATAAAATAAAGGTATTGTGTTCACCTCCAATTAAATACACACACACACACACACACACACACACACACACGGTTAATATGCTGCTTCTTGGTCTCTCTGAACAAATGTCTAGATTTCAGTTTTAACCTTGAATTACAGACACTGATTCCTAGGGTAGAACATTCTGAACATCACAAGATAACCATAATGTCTCACTTGAGCTATCACCTTCAGGTCTGCTTTTTTTACAGAAATTTTCTCTCACACACACCAAACACACACTCTCTCTCTCTCTCTCCAACCAAAAGGGAATGGATTGCTGGATCCAGTGCCAAGAGTTTATAAATGCTGCGTTATGTCATTATAATCATCATTTCTTTCTTTCCTTCTTTTTTTTTTTTTTTTGGCCACTCAACCACTGAGCCACCATCCACAGGCTTTTATATTCTTTTGTATTTTATTTAGAGACAACATCTCACTGAATTGCTTAACACCTCTTGCTGCTGAGGCTTTGAACTTGAGATCCTCCTGTCTCAGCCTCCCAAGCCACTAGAATAACAGGCATGTGCCATTACCCAGAGCTATATAATCAGCATTTCTAACAAGGTCTAAAGAGATGCTGTGGCTTTTAAAATCGTTTTTGAAGCCATATCTGATTGGATTATTGAAATGCTTGAATATGTCTTCAATGGGAAAACCTGCATGCTTTTGTTTTAAAATTTACCTGCTCCAACCGACTATTGCTTAAGCAAAATAATTACTGCTTTTGTTCGTAAATCATACCATTGAACTGAAGTAATACCTAATCCTGGACTTGTGAAAAACCCATTTGATCATTTTATATAATTTTATTTAAAGAAAGAATAAAACAGACTCCTTAATAGCATGACTTTGGCTTAACTGCTTTATACAAAATGACAACATATTTTAAGCAAATTAATTAAATTATATTAAGTTCAGCTTTGAAAGGATTATTGCATTATTAGTTTTTTTTTTTTATTTTTTCCCAACTGACTATAAATGCCTTCAGCTCCTAGCTTTCATTTTTTCCCCAAGTATTTCTTGGGTCAGGCAAGTCTATGAGTTATTTCTTTTCTTTCATGTATCCTTTATTCTATTGATTGGCATGTATGTTAATTATAATATCATTTACCTTGATTCAACAAAGTCCAAACAAATTGTCATAACTTTGTGCTTCTCGGTTTTAATTTTCATATGAATCACTTAGTGGTATGCATCAAATTGCAGATTCTAATTCATTAATTGTATGAAAAGCATCAGATTCTACATTTCTAAATAGCTTCTCCCATGTGATGCCTCTACTGTTGGTTCTTTAACAAAACAAGTGTCATCTAACATGATTTGTTTGTTTTAAATAGAGATCTATTTGATGAAGAAGAATCACAATAATTCAACAATTATTTTTGATTATTTACTATGTGTAATTTTCTCTCATTTTTCTACATACAGAAGTGGATATCTGTGTTGACTGATAGAAGTGGATATATACAACCTGGTAAATTTAGTCCAGATGGTCTAAAGACATAAATTATTTGCAGACTGAGTTTTGTGAAGGGAAGGTGTTTAATTTAATCACAGATCTCAAATCTACTTTTCTCCCCTACTGATAAAGGTGTGGAAGCTAGGTGGAGAAAAGTCCTTCATTTAGAGAGACTAGTGGAAAATTGCCCAAATAAATTTCATTAAATAACTCATATACTGGAAATAAAGGAATACTAAGGAAATAATAGAAGAATGATGTAAAGCTTTTCATTTCAACTGAGAAAAAACATTTTTTTGTACCAGGGCTTGAACCCACAGTAGCTTAATCACTGAGGTGCATTCCCAGCCCTTTATTATTATTATTATTATTATTATTATTATTATTATTATTATTATTATTATTATTTTGAGACAGGTTTTGCTAAATTGCTTAGGGTTTTACTAAAATTCTGAGATTGGCTTTGAAATGGACATCTTCCTGTGTCAGCTTCCTGAATTGCTAGAATTATAGGCATATGCCACTTACTTTAACAATTGAGAACATTTTACAGAGTTCTCAAGAAACATACTGGAGTCCTTTTTAACAGAAGTTAATGCATACTTTTTACAAATGTAAATAATTCACACTTTTCTCCATCAATATTCTTTCATACTAATGGAGATAGGCTCTAATATATATGATATTTTTTTCCCACTAGAGCAGTTGAAGACATGAAAAAAGATATATCTAGATTATATCTAGCTATACTGTTATCTATTAGAGGCATCTAGAAAAATGCTATAATTCAGTAAATCAAACCCTAGGCATTCAGAATTAATTGTATCCCAACAATAGGTGCAAGATTCTAGAATAGTGTAAATAAACCAGAAGCTATTAAGTCTATTAAATTTATCCTCCTGTGCAATTCAAATACACAATATTTAAGAAAATAATTCTTCACTCCTGAATATTTTGAAAAAAAGAGGAACTAACTTTGAAGTTTCTACTAAACCTTGCAAATTATCTCTGTACCCATTTTCCACTTTTTATTCGATCTTTCTAGGTCATGTTTCTAAGAGTTTGTTCCTTTCATCTATATTATCTAATTTGTGGTAAAATAATTAATTATAGCATTTTGAAACCTCTTAAAAAGGTTGGCCATTTTTACAGATCTTTTCATAAAAAAATATAACCCTTGGTTTGTTGATTCACTCCATTGTTATTATCTTCTCTATTTATCTCTGATCTAAATTTTTTATAATTCCGTTTACTCTTCTGACTTCTGGTTTAAGTTTATTCTCCTTTTTATAGTTGCCTTAGATGTATATTTAGGTTATTTGATATTTTCTTTTTTAAAAAATGTACACAATTTGAGTTAGACATTAATTTTACTTTGAACATTGTTTTCCATGCATCCCATTGATTTTTGTATGATGTATTTTAATTTTTAATTTCAAAGTATTTTCTAATGTCTCTCTTGATTTTTTTTTATATTTGATCCATTGGTTGAGAATATATTGGTTTATTTCATCAATTTTTTGTATTTCTAGTGTATCTTAGACTGGTTATTTCAGTTTTGTTTAATTGTGGTAGTATGGCCATATTGATAATATTCATTCTGCCTATCAAAGTATATGAGAGGTCTTTCTATCTTTTAAGGTCCTCTTCAGTTTTTATCCTCAGTGTTCAATAGGTTTAATTGTAGTGATTTTTCATCTTCTGGCTTAGATTTATTTCCAAATATTTTATTATGGGAGGAGATGTTATTTTTAATGGGATAAGTTTCCTAATTTCTTCTTCATCAAATCTTTTTATTGGAGTATAGGAAAGTAATTGATTTTTTTGACCTAAATGTGTTTATTAGTTTTGGAAATGCTCTGGTGAAGATTTCGTTGGTCTTCTAAATATATAATCATGTGATTAACAAACAGAGATATTTTAATTTTAAACTATTTGCACCTTTTTTCATGATTTTATGCCTAGTTTCAATAAGTATGTTGAATAGGAGTGGTGAAAGTTGGCATCCTTGTTTTTTTTCCTGTTTTTAAAGAAAGTGCTTTCAGATTCCCCTGTTCAGAATACTGTATGTCCTGGGTTTGTCATATATAGCCTTTACTATGTTGAGATAAGTAAATTTCCTCTATTCATTGTGTCTTTAGTTTTTTAAACATGAACCATTTCTTGACTTCAGCAAATACTTTTTCTGCAACTATTGAGACAATCATGTGTTTCTGTCCTTAATTATATTTATATAATAAACTACAATTATTGGCTTGCATACTTTGAATAAACCTTGCATTCCTGGCAATAAACTCGCTTGATAATGGTGCATTATCTTCTTAATGTGTTTTCTAATGTGATTTGTAATATTTTATTAAGGATTTTTGCATCTATGTTTAGCAAGAATATTAGTATGTAGTTTTCTTTCCTAGATGTGTCTTTGTCTGGTTTTGAGATCAGAGTTATACTGGCTTCATAGAAAGAAGTTGAAAATGTTCCTTCCCTTTCTTTTTCATGGAATAGATTGAGGAGTATTGTTATTAATTCTTCTTTAAAGATTTGATAGAACTTAGCTGAGAATCTGTCTGGTCCTAGGGTTTTCTTTACTGGAAATGCTTTCAATAGCTGCTTTAGTTTCATTGCTTGATATTGGTCTGTTTAAGTTTTCTATATGTTCCTGCTTCAATTTTAGTCAGACACGTGCCAGGAAATTTGTCAATGTATTCATGATTTTTTTTAACTCATTGTAGTATATATTTTTGAACTACTTTCTCAAGATCATCTGGATTTCAGTAATGTCTGTAGTAATATTTACTTTTGTCATGTCTGATTTTTGTCAGTTGGGGTATTCTCTTTCTTTGGGTTCATTTGTCTAAGGATTTATTAATCATATTTACTTTTTCAAAGAACAAACATTGTTTAAAGTATTCTTTTTATTGTTTATTTTTTATTCTCAATTTCTTTAATTTTGGCTATGATTTTAATCATTTTATTTCTTCTACTTATTCTGGTACTAGCTTTGTCTTTCTCTATAGCTTTGAGGTTTAACATTATTTTATTTTTTGTTATTATAATTTTTAAAATTAGAAACACAATACTATACACTTTCCTTAGAACTGCCTTCACACTTTATGAAAGGTTCTGATATGCTTTCTTTTTATTTTCATTGTTTCTAAGCCTTTTCTCTTCTGGGTTCTTCTGCAATCCATACCTCATTTAAAAGTGTATTATTTATACACTATATATATTATAATGGTTTTTTGTTTTATTTCTTGTCATTGATTTTGAATTTCATTCCATTATTATTTGACAAGATGCAAGGAATTCAAGTGGTGAAAGAGGGCATTCCTTGTTCCCATTTTTAGAGAAAATGCCTTTAATTTTTCTCCATTTAAAATGATGTTGGCATGAGGCTTAGTATAGATAGTCTTTATGATGTAGAGATATGTTACTGTTATCCCTAGTTTTTTTAGATTTTTGAACACAAAAAGTGCTGTATTTTGTCAAATGATTTTTCTGCATCTATTGAGATGATCATATAATACTTATATTTGAGTCTATTGATGGATAAATTACATTTATTGATTTCCATATGTTGAACCAACCTAGCATCCCTAGGATAAATCCCATTTGATCATGGTGCACTGTTAGAGTCTGTAAACAAGTCAAAATAACACCTGGCATTTTGCCAGGGGAATGTTAGAGTTCGTAAACAAGTCTGGATGGTGCCTGGCAAAATGCCAGAGGGAGTGGTTTGAGAAGTAACAAAAGCAAGCCATTAAGTGTGGAGATTCCTGATTGGTTGACTGATGTATCTAGTTTATGCTAATTAGATAAGCTCTGTGGAATGTATAAATACTGCTCCTGTCCTGCAATAAATGGCTCCCACTCCTGCTGTATCAATGTACACAAGTTGTTCGTCACCCCCCGGTTATTTTGCTGCAGCCAGCCGGACTGCGGCAGTGCACATCTTTTTGATATGTTTTTGTATTTGATATTCCAGAATTTTATTAAAAATTTTTGCATCTATGTTCATTAGAGATATTGTTCTGAAGTTTTCTTCCTTTGATGTGTCTTTGCCTGGTTTGGGGATCAGGGTGATATTGGCCTCATAGAATGAGTTTGGAAATGTTGCCTCTTTCTCTATTTCCTGAAATAAATTGTAGAGTATTGGTATTAGTTCTTCTTCAAAGGTGTTGTAGAACTTGGCTGTGTATCCATCTGGTCCTGGGCTTTTCTTGGCTGGAAAGCTTCTGATGGCGTCTTCTATTTCACCACTTCATACTGATCTGTTTAAATTGTCTATATCATCCTGATTAAATCTGGGCAAATCATATGACTTCAGAAATTTGTCGATGCCTTCATTGTCTTCTATTCTATTGGAGTATAAGTTTTCAAAATAAATTCAAATTATTCTCCATGTTTCTGTAATGTCTGTTGTGATATTACCTTTTTCATCACATATGTTGGCAATTTGAGTTTTCTCTCTTCTTCTCTTCGTTAGCATAGGTAAGGGTCTGCAGTCTTATTCATTTATTCAAAGAACTAAAAAGAACTAACTTTTTATTTTGTCAATTTTTACAATTGTTTCTTTTATATTGATTTCATTAATTTTAACTCTAATTTTAATTATTTCTTCCTTCTACTGCTTTTACTATTGATTTGTTCTTCTTTTTCTAGGGTTTTGAGGTGTAGTGTGAGGTCATTTATTTGTTGACTTTTTCTTCTTTTAAGGAATGAATCCCATGCAATGAATTTTCCTCTTAGTACTGCTTTCATAGTTTCCCAGAGATTTCAATATGTTGTGTCTAAGTTCTCATTTACTCTAAGAATTTTTTAATCCCCTCCTTGATGTCTTTTGTAACCCATTATTTGTTCAGTAGCATATTGTTTAGTCTGCAAATGAAGGAGAAATTTTTATTTTTTTTTATTTTTTCATTGATTTCTAATTTCATTCCACTTCTATTCAACATAGTTCTTGAAACACTGACCAGAACAATTGGACAGACAAAAGAAATTAAAGGGATATTTATAGGAAAATAAGAACTTAAATTAGCACCATTTTGATGATATGATTCTATACCTAGAAGACCTAAAAATCTCCACTAGAAAAATTCTAGAACTAGTAAATGAATTCAGCAAAGTAGCAGGATAAAACATCAATACCTATAAATCAAAGGGATTTCTGTATATTAGTGACAAATACTCTGAGAAGGAAATGAGGAAAACTGCCCTATTTAAAATAACCTCAAAAAAAGATAATTGTGAATTAACTTAATGAAAGACATGAGAGATCTATACAATGAAAACGACAGAATCCTAAAGAAAGAAATCAAAGAAGACCTTAGAAGATGGAAAGATCTATCTTGCTCTTGGATAGGCAGAATTAATATTATCAAAATGACCATACTACCAAAAGAACTATAGAGATTTAATGCAATTCCATAAAAATCCCAATGGCATTCCTCATAGACATAGAAAATGTCATGAAATTTTCATTCATTTCAATCACGAAATTCATCTGAAAAATAAGAGACCCAGAATAGCTAAAGCAATCCTTAAACTATACTACAAAACAATAGTAACAAAAAAGCATGGTATTGATACCAAAACAGACTGGTAGACCAATGGTGCAGACTAGAAGACACAGAGACTAACCCACAAAACTACAAATATTTTACATTAGACAAAGGTGCCAAAAACATGCACTGAAGAAAAGATAGCATCTTCAACAAATGGTGTTGGGAAAACTGAAAATCCATATTTAACAAAATGAAATTAAACCCCATTCTTTCACCATGCACAAAACTCAATTCAAAGTGGATCAAGGACCTAGGAATTAAATCAGAGACTCTGCATTTAATAGAAGAAAAAGTAGGCCCTAATCTTCATCATGTGGGACTAGGCCCCAACTTGCTTATTAAGATTCCTATAGCATAAGAATTAAAACAAAGAAGCCATAAATGGGATGGAATCAAACTGAAAAGGTTCTTCTCAACAAAAGAAACAATCTGTAGGCTCTCTATTTGCTCATGGTAGCAAATGTTTACACCTCACATATCAGATAGAGCACTAATCTCTAGGGTATATAAAGAACTCAAAAATCTTAGCACCAAATAAATAAAAAATAAATAACCCAATCAACAAATAGGTCAAGGACCTGAGCAGACACTTCTTAGAAGAGGACATACAATCAATCAACAAATATATGAAAAATATCTTCATCATATCGAGTAATTAGAGGAATGCAAGTCAAAACTACTCTAAGATATTACCTCACTCTAGTCAGAATGGCAGCTATTATGAAGACAAAAAAACAAAAAGTGTTTGCAAGGATGTTGGGAAAACCGTACACTCATACATTGCTGGTGGCACTGCAAATTGGTGCAGCCAATATGAGAAGCAGTATGAAGGTTCCTTGGAAAACTAGGAATGGAACTACCATGTGACCCAGCTATCCATCTCTTTGGTTTATACCCAAAAGACTTAAAAACAGCATACTACAGGGACACAGCCACATCAATGTTTATAGCAGCACAATTTGCAATAGCTAAACTGTGGAGCCAACCTAGATGCCCTTCAGATGAATGGATAAAAGAAAATGCGGCATATACACAATGGAATTTTACTTAGCGATAAAAGAGAATAAAACCATGGCATTTGCAGGTAAATGGATAGTTTTAGAGAAGATAATGCTAAGTGAAGTTAGCCAATCCCAAAAAATCAAACGCCAAATTTTTTTTTTTTCTGATATAAGGAGGCTTACTCATAGTGGAGTAATGAGGAGGAGAATGAGAGATACTGATAAATTCTAGATAAGGCAGAGGGGTGGTAGGGAAAGGGAGGGGGCAGGGGGTTAGCAAGGATGGTGGAATGTGATAGACATCATTATCCAAAGTACATGTATGAAGACACGAATTGGTGTCAACATACTTTATATACAACCAAAGATATGAAACAATGTGCTGCTGTATACATGTAATAAGAATTGTAGGAGGGAGAGGAAGATGGCGTAGAATGGAGTGCGAAACCCCATGTCCCTCATCACTGTGCTGGTGATTAGCGAGTTTAGAATGGCTGGAAGCTATCTTGAGAGGAATGTCCAGCAAAATTGTGGTGCACATAGGCTAGCAACCTGGATTAAAAAATCAGATCCAACAATATTCTGCCTTCTGGAGACTCATCTGATAGGAAAAAACACACACAAGCTGAAGTTGAAAGGCTGGGAAAAATCATATCACTCACATGGACCTTGGAAGCAAGCAGGGGTGGCTATTCTCATATCAAATAAAATTGACTTCAAGCCTAAATTAATCAAAAGGGATAAAGAAGGACACTATATACTGTTAAAGGGAATCATTCACCAACAAGACATAACAATTATCAATTTGTATGCCCCAAACAATGGTGCTGCTATGTTCATAAAACAAACTCTCCTCAAGTTCAAGGGACAAATTGACCACAACACAATAATTATGGGTGACTTCATTACACCTCTCTCACCACTGGACAGATCTTCCAAACAAAAGTTGAATAAAGAAACTATAGAACTCAATAACACTTAATAACCTAGACTTAACTGACATATATAGGATATATCAACCATCAGCAAGTGGATATACTTTTTTTCTCAGCAGCACATGGATCCTTCTCAAAAATAGACCATATATTATGTCACAGAGCAACTCTTAGCAATTATAAAGGAGTAGAGATAATACCATGCATCTTATCTGTTCATAATGGAATGAAACTGGAAATCAATGAAAAAAGAAGAAGGGAAAAACCCTACATCACTTGAAAAATGAACATTGTGTTACTGAATGATCAATGGGTTACAGAAGACATCAAGGAGGAAATTAAAAAAAAAACATTGAGATAAATGAAAACACAAACACAACATATCGATATCTATGGGACACAATGAAAGCAGTTCTAAGAGGAAAATTCATTGCTTGGAGTTCATTCCTCAAAAAAAGGAAAAACCAACAAATAAATGACCTCACACTACATCTCAAAGCCCTTGAAAAAGAAGAGCAAAACAACAGCAAATGTAGTAGAAGGCAAGAAATAATTAAAATCAGAGCTGAAATCAATGAAATTGAAATAAAAGAAACAACTGGAAAAAATGACAAAACTAAAAGTTGATTCTTCGAAAAAATAAATAAGATCGACAGACCTTTAGCTTAAAAATAAAAATTAAAATAAATTAATAATAATAATAAATAAAAATAAAAAATAATAATAAATTAAAATAAAAATAAAATTGATTAATTTCTCCTGATTTTTGGCCTGAGATTGTGACTCCGTGTTAGAGCACTCCCTTAGAAGAGGTGTGGCACTGAGTTTGATCCTCATCACCCCATAAAATTTTTTTTAAAAATGAATGCATTGGGTCCACCTACCCTAAAAATAAAATAAAAATAAAAATTTTGACTTATTTTTATTGTTTTGCTTTTTAGTTGTCAATGGACCTTTATTTTATTTATTTGTATGTGGAGCTGAGGATTGAACACAGTGCCTCACACATGCTAGGCAAGTGCTCTACTATTGAGTCAGAATTCCAGCCCCTAAAATTCCTGAGTTTTTAAAGTTCATTTTTTCTTATTTAGTCTTTCCACAGAAGAAAGCCCTTAATTCTCTAGTAGAGGAGTTAAAATAAATTTAAAAAAAATACATATAAAAAAGATCTCTTTAAAAATTATTTAGATGAAAATATTGAACAGAGAAAGTCATGTAAGATGGGCAAAGAGAGAGAAGTTTTCTCCAGGCTGGAAGACTCAGAGGATGTCTTTTGTTTGTTGCCTCACCACACAAAGATTCCTGAAATCAATAATGTTAAATATTTAGCTTCACAAACTCTATAAAAAATGTGTTGTTATTATAAAAAAATGATACATACACACATTTGTAAAAATTTGTACTCACAGGAATGCTGTAAAATTCTGTTTGCTAATACAACATCTGGCCTTGAGTTTGCAGAAGCTTATTTTCAAAAATCATTATTACTCCACGATGTAGACAAAGGGTGACAGCAATACATTAAAAAAATTACAATTCTTTCTCAATGGTAGTGTGGACAAAAACCAGGAATATGATTTCCTATCTTGAGACCTCAGGAAAATTGCATGTATTAATTACTTTTTATTTTATTTTTTATTTTTTTTATTGGTTGTTCAAAATGTTACAAAGCTATTGACATATCATATTTCATACATTAGATTCAAGTTGGTTATGAACTCCCAATTTTACCCCAAATACAGATTGCAGAATCACATCGGTTACACATCCACATTTTTACATAATGCCCTATTAGGAACTGCTGTATTCTGCTACCTTTCCTATCCTCTACTATCCCCCCTCCCCTCCCATCTTCTCTCTCTACCCCATCTACTGTAATTCATTTCTCTCCTTGTTTATTTTCCCATTCCCCTCACAACCTCTTATATGTAATTTTATATAACAATGAGGGTCTCCCTCCATTACCATGCAATTTCCCTTTTCTCTACCTTTCCCTCCCACCTCATGTATCTGTTTAATGTTAATCTTTTCTTCCTGCTCTTCCTCCCTGCTCTGTTCTTAGTTGCTCTCATTATATCAAAGAAGACATTTGGTATTTGTTTTTTAGGGATTGGCTAGCTTCACTGAGCATAATCTGCTCTAGTGCCATCCATTTCCCTGCAAATTCCATGATTTTGTCATTTTTTAGTGCTGCGTAATACTCCATGGTGTATAAATGCCACATTTTTTATCCATTCATCTATTGAAGGGCATCTGGGTTGGTTCCACAGTCTAGCAATTGTGAATTGTGCTGCTATGAACAGCGATGTAGCAGTATCCCTGTAGTACGCTCTTTTAAGGTCTTCAGGGAATAGTCCGAGAAGGGCAATAGCTGGGTCAAATGGTGGTTCCATTCCCAGCTTTCCCAGGAATCTCCATACTGCTTTCCAAATTGGCCACACCAGTTTGCAGTCCCACCAGCAATGTACAAGAGTACCCTTTTCCCCACATCCTCTCTAGCACTTGTGGTTGTTTGACTTCATAATGGCTGCCAATCTTACTGGAGTGAGATGGTATCTTAGGGTGGTTTTGATTTGCATTTCTCTGACTGCTAGAGATGGTGAGCATTTTTTCATGTACTTGTTGATTGATTGTATGTCCTCCTCTGAGAAGTGTCTGTTCAGGTCTTTGGCCCAATTGATGATTGGGTTATTTGTTTTCTTATTGTTTAATTTTTTGAGTTCTTTGTATACTCTGGATATTAGGGCTCTATCTGAAGTGTGAGGAGTAAAAATTCGTTCCCAAGATGTAGGCTCCCTATTTACCTCTCTTATTGTTTCTCTTGCTGAGAAAAAACTTTTCAGTTTAAGTAAGTCCCATTTGTTGATTCTTGTTATTAACTTTTGTGCTATGGGTGTCCTATTAAGGAATTTGGAGCCCGACCCCACAATATGTAGATCGGAGCCAACTTTTTCTTCTATCAGACGCAGAGTCTCTGATTTGATATCTAGCTCCTTGATCCACTTTGAGTTAACTTTTGTGCATGGCGAGAGGAGGGGATTCAGTTTCATTTTGTTGCATATGGATTTCCAGTTTTCCCAACACCATTTGTTGAAGATGCTATCCTTCCTCCATTGCATGCTTTTAGCTCCTTTATCAAATATAAGATAGTTGTAGCTTTGTGGATTAGTCTCTATGTCCTCTGTTCTGTACCATTGGTGCACCCGCCTGTTTTGGTACCAGTACCATGCTGTTTTTGTTACTATTGCTCTGTAATATAGTTTTAAATCTGGTATCGCTATACCGCCTGATTCACACTTGCTGCTTAGAATTGCTTTTGCTATTCTGGGTCTTTTATTTTTCCATATGAATTTCATGATTGCTTTATCTATGTCTACAAGAAATGCCGTTGGGATTTTCATTGGCATTGCATTAAACCTATAGAGAACTTTTGGTAATATCGCCATTTTGATGATGTTAGTTCTGCCTATCCATGAACAGGGTATATTTTTCCATCTTCTAAGATCTTCTTCTACTTCTCTTTTTAGGATTTTGTAGTTTTCATTGTATAAATCTTTCACCTCTTTTGTTAGGTTGATTCCCAAGTATTTTATTTTTTTTTTTTGAGGATATTGTGAATGGAGTGTTTTTCCTCATTTCCGTTTCAGAAATTCTGATATACAGAAATGCCTTTGATTTATGCATGTTGATTTTATATTCTGCCACTTTGCTGAATTCATTGATTAGTTCTAGTAGTTTTTTTGTAGACCCTTTTGGGTCTTCTAGGTATAGAATCATGTAAACCGCAAATAGTGATAATTTAAGTTCTTCTTTTCCTATTTTTATGCCTTTAATTTATTTTGTCTGTCTAATTGCTCTGGCCAGTGTTTCAAGAACTATATTGAATAGAAGTGGTGATAGAGGGCATCCCTGTCTTGTTCCAGATTTTAGAGGGAATGCCTTCAATTTTTCTCCATTCAGAATGATGCAAGCCTGAGGCTTAGCATAGATAGATTTTACAATGTCGAGTTAAGTTCCTGTTATCCCTAGTTTTTCTAATGTTTTGAGCATAAAGGGATGCTGTACTTTGTCGAATGCTTTTTCTGCATCTATTGAGATGATCATATGGTTCTTATCTTTAAGTCTATTGATGTGGTGAATAACATTAATTGATTTCCATATATTGAACCATCCTTGCATCCCAGGGATGAATCCTACTTGATCATGGTGCACAATTTTTTTGATGTGCCTTTGTATCTGATTCACCAGAATTTTATTGAGGATTTTTGCATCTAGGTTCATCAGAGATATTGGTCTGTAGTTTTCTTTCTTTGAGGTGTCTTTGTCTGGTTTCGGAATCAGGGTGATGTTGGCCTCATAGAATGAATTTGGAAGAGCTCCCTCTTTTTCTATTTCCTGAAATAACTTGAAAAGTATTGGTATTAATTCTTCCTTAAAGGTTTTGTAAAACTCCGCTGTATACCCATCCAGTCCTGGGCTTTTCTTGGTTGGAAGTCTTTTATTACTTCTTCAATTTCATCTATTGATATTGGTCTGTTTAAGTTGTGAGTATCCTCCTGACTCAGTCTGGGCAAATCATATGACTTAAGGAATTTATTGATGTCTTCACTATCTTCTATTTTATTGTAATATAGGTTTTCACAATAATTTCTAATTGTCTTCTGTATTTCTGTAGCGTCTGTTGTGATATTGCCTTTTTCATCCCGTATGTTAGTAATTTGAGTTCTCTCTCTTCTTCTCTTCGTTAGCATGGCTAAGGGTCTGTCGATCTTATTTATTTTTTCAAAGTACCAACTTTTAGTTTTGTTAATTTTTTCAATAGTTTCTTTTGTTTCAATTTCGTTGAATTCCGCTCTGTTTTTAAGTATTTCTTGCCTTCTGCTACATTTGCTGTTGTTTTGCTCTTCCTTTTCTTGGGCTTTGAGATGAAGTGTGAGCTCATTTATTTGTTGGTTTTTCCTTTTTTTGAGGAATGACCTCCAGGCAATGAATTTCCCTCTTAAACCTGCTTTCATTGTGTCCCATAGATTCTGATATGTTGTGTCTGTATTTTCATTTATCTCTAAGAATTTTTTGATTTCCTCCTTTATGTCTTCTGTAACCCATTGATCATTCAGTAACATATTGTTCATTTTCCATGTGATGTAGGATTTTTCCTTCCTTCTTTTATGATTGATTTCCAGTTCCATTCCAGTATGATCAGATAAAAAGCATGGGATTATCTCCACCCCTGTATATTTACTGAGGGTTGCCCTATGGCATAATATATGGTCTATTTTTGAGAAGGATCCATGTGCTGCTGAGAAAAAAGTATATCCACTTGATGATGGTTGATATATTCTATATATGTCAGTTAAGTCTAGGTTGTTGATTGTGATATTGAGTTCTATAGTTTCTTTATTCAACTTTTGTTTGGAGGATCTGTCCAATGGTGAGAGAGGTGTGTTGAAGTCACCCATAATTATTGTGTTGTGGTCTATTTGATTCTTGAACTTGAGGAGAATTTGTTTTATGAACGTCGCAGCACACTTATTTGGTGCATAAATATTGATAATTGTAATGTCTTGTTGGTGAATGGTTCCTTTTAACAGTATATAATGTCCTTCCTTATCCCTTTTGATTAACTTAGTCTTGAAGTTGATTTTATTCGCTATGAGGATGGCCACCCCTGCTTGCTTACGAGGATCATGTGTGTGGTATATTTTTTCCCAACCTTTCACCTTCAGCCTGTGTATGTCTTTTCCAATCAGATGTGTCTCCTGGAGGCAGCATATTGTTGGATTTGTTTTTTTAATCCATATTACCAGCCTATGTTGCTTTATTGGAGAATTTAAGCCATTAACGTTTAGAGTTACTATTGATATATGGTTTGTACTTCCAGCCATGTTTGATTATTTATCTTCTTCTTTTTTTTTAATTTAGTTTGTTTCTCCATGGTTAGCTTTCCCCCCGCCCTCTGTCTTTATAGAGGCACTTCCCACTGATGGTTTTGGTTATTGTTTTTCATTTCTTCCTCGTGTAGTGTTTTGCTCAAGATGCTTTGCAATGCTGGTTTTCTGGCTGCAAATAATTTTAGCTTTTGTTTATCATGAAAGATTTTTATTTCATTGTTGTACCTGAAGCTTAATTTTGCTGGATACAGAATTCTTGGTTGGCATCCATTGTCTTTCAGTGTTTGAAATACATTGTTCCAGGATCTTCTCGCTTTCAGAGTCTGTGATGAAAAATCCATTGTTAACCTTATTGGTTTACCCCTGAATGTAATCTGCCTCCTTTCTCTTGTAGCTTTTAATATTTTCTCTTTGTTCTGTATATTGGATATCTTCATAACAATGTGTCTTGGCATTGGTGTACTGTGATTTTGTGTGCTCAGTATCCTGTATGCATCTACAATTTTTATATCTGTTTCCTTTTTTATTTCTGGAAAGTTTTCTGTAATTATTTCATTTAGCAGGTTACTCATTCCCTTGGTTTGAATCTCTGTACCTTCCTCTATCCCGATGACTTGTAGGTTTGGTTTTTTTTATGTTATCCCATATCTCTTGAATGTTTTTCTCATGATTTTTAACCAGCCTTTCTGAGTTGGCTAGGCTCTTTTCAAGATGATATATTTTGTCTTCAGTATCTGACGTTCTGGCTTCTACTTGCTGCACTCTGTTAGTGATACTCTCAATTGAGTTTTTAATTTGGTTTATCATTTCCTTCATTTCTAGAATTATTGTTTGAGTTTTTTTTATAATCTCTATCTCCTGATAAAGATGCTTAACTTCTTCTTTTATCTGTTTATGTAATTCATTTTCAAAGTGTTCTTTCACTGTTTGGATTTGCTGTCTCATATCGTCTTTAAGGTTCCATTCCATCTGTCTAAGGTATTCCTTGAGTTCTTTATATGACCATTTTTCTGCTGACTCTAGGTCCTCCTGAATATTTAGGCTGTCCTTCATTGTTTGTACTCCTTTTCTTCCTTGCTTTTTTATGCTGCTCATGTTACTTCTTGCTCTGTTTGACTGCTGAGTCATACTGTTTACTCTTATAAATTTATTTGATGCTTGGGAGGAAAGATATTAGAAGGGAAGGGAAGAAGTCACTAAAGAGAATGAGAGTAGGCAGGTAGAATTCAAGGAAGGGGGAATAAGAAAATTGAAAAGAAATGAAAAGACATAAGAAACAAACAAAAAAAATTAGAAAATAAAGAAAGAAATGAAAAATTTTTTTTTACAAAAAGAGTAATGATTAAAAAATGAAAATTAAAATTAAAAAAAATAAAAATAATAATAAAAAAATTAAAAAACATTAAAAACATTAAAAAAGTTAAAGAACAACAACAACAAAAATTGAAAATGAAATAAAAAGAAAAAAAGAAAAAAAATGTTAATAATAATAATAAAAAATGCAGTCCTAGAGTTCGATTAACTTCTCTTCCAGTAGGTGGAGCTGTGCCCACTGGGTCAAGCTTCGCCTCTCAATAGGTGGGAATCAATCAATGTGCAGCAGCTCTTCCTCCCAGACTGGGCGGGTCTCCAATCCTGAGTGCCTAGGGCCTTCTCTTGTGTTTCCTCAAGCCAGGCCGCGCTCACCTGTGACTCTCACCACAATACTGGCTACACGCCAGGTGTGCTGCTCCTGGGAGCCCTGTTTTCATGAACGCCTGGGCTCACTCTCCCTGATTGACTTCCTCAGACCCTAAGTTTGTAGAGCTTGGGGCTGAGAACCCCCAACAAATTTGCTTGCCCTCTGGTAGCCACTCCCCTGGTAGCTGGTGCAAGAGACCTCAGTTGTCAGCACTGGTTGGAGCGGTAGCCGGGAGTTCCGCGCCTCGAGTCCCACGCCACTCCTGATTCCCTCGGTCTGGCTATTGCGCTCACAGGAGAGCTGGGAGGGGCCCTTAAGGTTTCCCCCTGCTCTGTGGAGAGAGATGGCTAGGGGATTACACACCTGTCGCGCTGGTTTCAATGCAGTTATTTCCTCCACCCGTGACGTCAGTTCTCTGCCAAGATGTTATCCCATGCAAATGGTGACCGTTCTCTTTGCCGGGTGACCAATGCAACGGGTGGGTCCTGACTGTCTCTCCCAATCCCCGTTTCAATCCTGTGGCCACTGCCTATGAAGGCTCGGTTGGCTTTTACCTCTGTAAGTTCATAAGGGCCAACCAGTTATTTCAGCGGGATCGGTAGTGCTGAGTCACGAGAAGCCGGCGAACCGGAGCTTGAATGCAGTCAATCCGGGCTCGGTGTGTGTGTTCTGAGGGGCCCAGACTGTACGCCCCAGATCCACGTCAGCTCAGCATTGCCTAGTGATCCTCAGCATGCAGCCCAGCTCCAACCTCTAGATGCGGCTGCCGGACAATGTAGACAGAGCCATCAAGACAGCAATCAGAAAGCAAATGGCAGCTTCTGTGGAGTTGATTTTCGGCACAGAAACCACAGCCCAGCCAACAATCCCAATCCACAAACTCTCCCTGTATAAAAAATATTAAAAAAAAAAGGTGGGCTGCACTGAGCTTTCTTTGTCTCGGGTACTTACAATCCACTGCTGATTACACATTCAGCTTCTCTGCCCAGAGCGAAGCGAAAGAAGAAGCAGATGGGAGCAAAGCACCCTAGGCTCTGAGCAGCAAAGCGTCCGGGAGCCAAGCGTCTCTTTTTTGATCTCTTTGTTCTTCCTGCTGCTTGGCAAAATGGTCCGCTACAGATTAACGGTGAAAGGAGCTCTAACAAGCTGTGCGAAATCTCGATTAAAGCCGCTGCTCTGAGCACCACTCTCAGCACTTCAGCAACCCCTGTACGCAGCGGCCATCATCCTATTAATTACTTTTTAAACAATGTTCACTGATTTGAATGTTAGCACATGAAAAACTTGCTACTTCTATAATTAATACTGTCATCTTATTTTTCCTACTGAAAATCTATTAAACAGAAAAACCAGATGTTCTAATCTGTTCTGATCTCTTAAGTTTTTTTTTTTTTTTAACTCACCTTTATTTATTTGAAAAACGTTCTCTAGTAAGGAAGAAGGAAGTGACATAGGATAGCTTTGTGATCAGAAACACTCCATCTCTCAAGAAACACATTTTTAGGAGGAAGAAGAATGCCGAAAATATTTATTATTATTATTATTATTATTATTATTATTATTATTATTATTATTATTATTATCATTAGGCACTGGGATCCAACTCAGGATTGCTTAATCACTGAAAAACATCCTTAGCGCCCCCCCTCCACACACCGCTTTGTTTTCCTAAGACAGAGTCTCACTAAGTTGCATAGGACATCACTAAGCTGCTGAGGCTGGTTTTGAACTTGCAATCTTCCTGCCTCTGCTTTCCAAGCTGCTGAGATTACAGGTGTGTGCCACTATGCCCAGAAGTATTTCTGTTTTGAATCCCATGATAAACCTATATGGTGGGGAAGACTGGTACATTTTTGCTTTAGTTTAAGATTCAATCCTGCTTAAATGACATCACTTGGAATAATTCATACAGATATCAAAGCTGGTATTTGCTTTAAAATTGAGTGCCTAAACAACAATTTTTTACCTCTAGACTATCCTAGTGCAGTGTCATTTTTTTTCAGTGATTTCCTTAGAGGTTCAAGTATAGAGGTGTCAGAAATAATTCTGATCAGGAACAATGGGATGCCAGTCATAGGCATGGAATTCATATTCTTCTCTCAAGTTTCCACTGCTGCCATTCATGTTTACCATACTACACTCAGTAGGACTCCCATGGAGGCAAAACTGCCATATTTTTTCTGACTATCCATCATACTTGGATTCCCACCCAATATAGTTTGGTTTGATAGCATGGAGAAAGCACTGATAATTTTTCCTGGAAGACCTCAGCCCAAAAGGGCTATATAGAGACACTATGCTGTCATAGGGAGGAAAAATGGCCAGCACAGACCATGGACTTCTCAAACATGGAGAATTATCTCCTTTAAACATTTGTTGCCTTTTCCCCAGACTGATGCCATATGTGGATATGGGATTATTATAAAAGTCAAAAAGTCAGATGACCAAGAATATATCTAGATTATCCAGGTCTCCAGAACCCTCTTCACTTGTATCTGTCTTAATTTTAGAGTCATTCTCTTGACCTGAGCTAAGAATGGTACAGTTGTCACACTGATTCATTTTATTATGCATTCTTTGCACCTGGGGTTGACATTATTTAGATAGTTTGTCACTAAGATTATCTTATCCATCAAATACCTAAGAATTACATTATTCATATTCTTTTTTAATGACTTAAGATTTCTTGCTTGGAATTTCTTCAATCAAAAAAAAAAGTTTTAGTGCTTGTGTCTGTCTCAGTGGCTTCTGTGGAAATCTTGACTACTTTGGTTGGTGAATTCCCATTCTGCAGCAACTTGTACAAAATTTAGTGCCTCCTTTACAACAGTGAGGCATGCAGATTGGATATGAAGGACATTCCTCCTGCTGTTAAGGAAAAGAATCAAGAGGGGCTGGCAACACTAATAGAAGAGTCTTTACAACTTGAATCCAAAGGAGAGTTGGTCAAGAAGTAATGAACTCATTCATCAGAAAAGCAGATATGTAACTGCAGACATTTTTTATGACCTTTGCTTTACAAAGGACCCATTTGAATGTATAAACCTTCCCCAATGCTATCTTTACTTTCTTTGTCACTAAGACAATCTCTACCATCTGAGTGACACATTGAAATCTTCATGAGATTCTGGTCATATTATAAGCCTAGGGAAATTTTGGAATCTTGACTGCCCATTTAACTTGATTGCGTTATATTTTTAATATGAGAGTTATCAAATTTGGTTTCTGATGAAGACACAATAAATGAAAGAGAAGTTCCCACACTCTCACTGATGGGTTGCAGGGCATTGAGAGAGCTGCTATAAAAGTTCTGAATCTCAGTGTTGCCAGAAGATCCCATGGGAGTGTACATGCCTACATTAGGGAGAATCTGATGTGAATCCATATTTAGACTCCCAGAATTATAAGAAGAAATCAGGATACTCTGTAGGTGGGAACCAAGACCAGGACTGCCATTTCAATGACTACTCATGTTGATCCCATCATTATTGTTCTGCTAAGAAGAAGGTTACTGCATGCCTGACCCAGAGGTCCATGAAGCTATGTTATTGGAAGACCCATACCAGTTTCTCTCATCTGCTTTATGATGCTGAGGTCTAACCATGAGGCCTGCTGATCTGCAACTGTAATGCTTGGTTTGGTGACATACTTGTGCCTCCTATAAAACTGTCGCATCTAGCTGCAAGAGAGCTAATGCATTGTCCTATAGAATTTGGGCTTATTTAATACATATTCTGTTCCCTCTGTAAAAAGTATGCTGAGAAAAAGTTATGACAATATTTTTTATGGTATTTCAAAAGAATTTGATTTTTTTGTTTTTTGTATTTTGTTTTGTTGTTGTTGTTTGTGTAGTCACTGTATTTTCATCAACCAAGGAGAATCAATAAACTGAGGATTCTGCATGGCCATGAATATAAGCTTGAAAAATGACATTACTAGGACCATGACTGCCCATCATTCAAATTTAAAAAAACCCTGACTACACTTTTGGATTATAACTTCAAAATCAGGCTTCATTGAGAATATCAGCAAATTTATATCTGTATTAAAAATGTGTATCTATATTGATCTAGAAAGTTCATGTTTAGTAATAAGGCTCTCAGGATTTGATGGAAATGCTCTTTCTCCTTTAGTAATGTGATATGCCACACTGATCATACATGACAACAAATATTCCCCTTCCTCCACCATAGCTTGTGACTGAGATCAGGAAAAACACTGCATTGTTTAATATTTCTTGTACATTTCAGGACTGATATTCTTTCATTAATATATGGCAATTAAATATATGATATTTTCATCTCAAGTTCTCACTTGCCTAGGATAGTCTATTAACTATAGATTTTAGTAAGTTTTTAAAGAAAATACTTTTAATATTCTTCATGCAAGATATTGTAGATATATGCAGGTCTTTTTCAAATATTGTGAGACATATTCTGACATAAATCCAATGCTTCTATCTTAATTCACCACAAACAGGAAACCATCCAATGACTAAAGGAAAAGCAGTCCTAAAGAGATTTATCAATAATTCCCTGTTCTGTAATAGATACATGAGTTTTCTGAACATCATCATTGGAAAAATCTTTTACTTGCTATTGTTTTTTTTTTTTTTTACACAAATGTGTCCTTAAAAATCACAAATTTACTGGTTTGATATTGGAATTCCCAATATCACTAATATTTGCAGATACGTGTTCAGCCAATTCTTCAATATATTTACTTTTAAGTTCTCTCCAACTTTTCACCAATGAATGTAATATAGTACCCTGGAGCATCACATGGCAATTTGTGTTTTCTTTTCAGTGGCCATGGAACCCAAGACTTTTTTCTAACTCACTGATATTTAATTTTTTTTTTTTAGTTTGTAGATGGACAAAATATCTTTATTTTTATGTGGTGCTGACAATTGAACCCCATGCCTCATGTATGAAAGGCATGTGCTCTACCACTGAGCTATAACCCCAGCCCCAATTCACTCATCTTAAATATAGATCAGCTACTGGCTGTCTAGTCAAATGATATTCAGGTAGTAGCTTGGTTTCAATATTCTGTGAGTCTACAGGCAGTAGTTTGATTTTAATATTCTGTGAGTCTACTGTTCAGCAAGTATTTTGATCTATCCCTAGCTATTTTCCCTGTATCTCAGCTTTAAATGGGAAACGGTCACTCAGCCAGCAGTGGCTGCCACCCAACTTCACCATAGGGGACACATTTCCTTCACTGCCTCCTGGAATCTCATGACTGCTTTAAAGTTTAGTAATTTAAACTGCTTTAAAGTTTAATAATTTTACACAGTTGGTAGAGTGCTTACCTTGTATGCACAAGGCCGTGGGTTCAATCTCCAGACACACACACACACACACACATGCACACACACAAAGTAATTTTACTGTGGTTTATTCTGAGTGTCTTAAGTATCTATTGTATTCCCTTTTTCCTTTTTTTGTCATTAAACATGTCTTATTTTATTTGTCACAATGAATTAAAAGATATTTTTATTACTTCCATTTTCAAATAAGAAAACTGAAGCTAGGAAAAATTTAGATACATTTCAAATGTTATCCTATTGTTTATACAGATTTACAACTTGGTATTTGTATTGAATACTGTTATACAATGTTTAACATTTGTTTACATAGTACTTGATTCAGAGTGTGGTTATCAGAGAGGGATGCTTTAGTTGCAATTGACAGAGAAGCCAACATAAATAAATGGTCTGAGATCAAATAGAATTTATTGACCAGTGTAGCTGAGAAGTCCAGAGATAAGACTGGATTTAGGTAAACCTTCATCTAGAAGTTCAAATAACGTCATGAGAGATCACTTTTTTTGCCATATCTTGCTTCTACTTTCATAAGTACTATTGCATTCCATAGTTCCACAGGGTGGTTCCTGGGACAGTGGATTAGACAAAGGGGAATAAAGGGAAATAAAGGGGATAGGAATAAGAAAAACAGTGGAATGAATCTGACATAACCTTCCTGTGTACACACATGAATACACCATAACGAACTTCACCATCATGTACATCCAACAAAAATTGGATGCTAATTTGAATAAGTCATACTCCAAGTCTGTATGTCAACATATATTCTACTATCATGTATAAATCTATAAAGAACAAAAAAAATTAAAATATTATATTTCTGTCTTGTAATCCTTTCTTTTAAATATTTTTTTTTTTAAATTTGTGGTTGGACACAACACCTTTATTTTGTTTATTTATTTTTATGTGGTGCTGAGGATGGAACCCAGAACTCCGCACATGCTAAGCGAGTGCTCTACCAATGAGCCACAACCCCAGCCCCTGTCGTAAAGTCTTTTACACCTGAATGAGCACAACTCTGCATATCCTAGTTACTCCTGTGCTGTAGTAATCATCACTACTTTGAGTTCCCATCTGATACTCAACTTATGTCATATTTTCTCATTGAATTTCAACACAGGTATGGAAATATTAGTCCTTCTAACAAATTACAGAAAGACTAGGTCATTACAAATATAATTTATATTTATCTTTACGTCTCAAGGTAGAAATCAGAAATTAAGCAACTTTCCTTCAATGATGTGATATGGGAAAGAGTAGTAAAATTAAAACTAAAAATATCATAATATTTCCTGGTATTTTGAATGTAACTTTTTCTTGTTAGGCATTCACTTGTTTTTTGTCAAATATTAAATGGTTTTGAGAATTCCTACATTAATATCCAATCACTGTTATTGTCTACTTGATGTTTCCATAGATAATTGTGATCCTGAAACTTTTTTTGTCAGTCATATTACTAGCTTTGTTTTTTATTTAGAAATGTATTTAAATCAATAATTTTACTCTTAAATTTATAAAAAAAAAAGTTGTCAATATAAAATTCAATATTTTTTTTCTTTTATTATTCGATACAGTTCCTTTTCATCTATTTTAATACTTTTTTCATTGAGTTCAATTTTGTCTGAATGGTATTGATACAGAAGTTGCTTTTTAGTATTTGCTGGACATTTTTTCCAAGATCTTAATGTAAAATAATTTTTTTGTTGTTCTTTTGTTCCAGTTATTTTTCTTTAGAAGCATATAGTTGAATTTTTGGTACAAAATGATCATTTTGTATTTCAAGTTTGTTATTACTAATATATTTGTTAATTTGCTTATATTCTTCTCCTTCCTTTCCTTTTTTATTTTATATTATCATGACAATTGCACAAATTCTGTTAGTTTGGAAGATAAAATTTGGATATATGTTACTTTCATTGTTAGCCTAAAATTTAAAATACATGTGGATAAATTTACATTTTTCTAATGTGTTGAGAATCTAAGAATTTTTTTCCTCTTTTCTTTCTGAAACTAATCATTGCTTTAGGACATTTTTATCATCTATTTACACACTTTTCCAATCTTGCTAATTTGGTTGTAATTGCAATTTTATTTGTTCTTGAACCAAATGGTTACAATATACTTTAGCCATATCACTTTTCAACACTTTTTATTCTTTCCAGCGACTATTTGCTACATTTGATTTTCTTCAAATACATTCAATGTTTACTTTAATTAAAATTATCACATTGCTTAATTCTGAAGTGACTGAGAATTTCTGAAGTATATTCCCATTCTGTAATAATAGTTTAGTTAGTTATAGAAAGTTAGGTTAACATCTACTTTTTCCTTATAATTTTTTGTTTCTGACTTTCTCATCAACTAAATAATAATTCCTGAATTTAATCTATTTAGTAGCTTCAAAGTTTATTAGTTTACACTTGTCTTGATGCAGTGTTACTTCTATGTGTACATATGGATGGGCTTATTTATTTATTTATTTTCATTTTGGTATTGGTGTAGCTCTTTTCATTGAAGGACTATCATGTTTTATTCCTATAAAATATTTCAATTTTTATCTCTCCTGCTTATGTTTATGTTTTCTTCTTTCTGTTCTCCTACATTGGTTCTTCAGAGTTTCTCTTCCAATTTTCTTAACACTTTTACCCCACTTAATTTTTGTGTGTGTGTGTCAAAGAGAGAGAGAGAGAGAGAGAGAGAGAGAGAGAGAGAGAGAGAGAGTTTTCAGTATCATTCTCTCTTATATTATTACAATAGTTCTCTTTTCCAAGATTTTGGTTTTCTATTAGAGCAACATAGCTCTTTTTCCTTAGTTTTGCTTATCCATTTATGTTTTATTGAATATATTTATTTCATTATTTTTTATGAATCTTCACATTTACTTTAAGATATTTATTTTGAAATATTTTTCTAACTGTAGTAGAAAACTATGTATCTAGAATATTTAAAGAACTCAGAAGTGTAATTCTAAGAAAAAGCAAATAAATCAATAAATAGATGGACAAAATAAATCAAGGATATGTCTCAAAGGGAGAAATGAAAATGTTCCATAAATACATGAAAAAATGCTCAACTTCTCTAGCAATGAATAAAATGCAAATCAAAATTACACTAAGATTTCATCTCACTCAAGTCAAAATGGCAATTATCAACAATACAATAATACAATCTAGTGAGGATGTGGGGGCAAAGTTACACTCATACATTTTTAGTGGGACCTCAAACTAATAGAACTATTCTGGAAAGCACTATGAAGATGCCTGAAAAAACTAAGAATGGAAATATGTATTACCTAGGTTTCCCACTTTTTGATATTTATCCAAAAGGACTAAAATCAGCACATATAGTGACACAGTAATTTCAGTGTTTATGGCAGCAAAATTCACAGTATCCAAATTATGAAATCAGCCCAGAGGCCTACCAATAGATCAATTGATCAAGAAAATGTGACACATATACATACATATCACACACAAACACACACACACACACACACAGAATGGAATTTTAGTAACCCATAAAGAATAATAAAATAATAGTTTTGTAAATAGATGTGAATAAAATGTGAATAGAAAACATCCTGCTAAATAAAATAGAGCAGACTCAGACGAATAAGTTTTTCTTACATGCAGAAGCTAGAGCAAAATAAGGCAAAGAAAGTGAGGGAAGTTGGATATCAATGGTATAGGAAATATCAATGGACCAGAAGAAAGAAATTGAGGAAGGGAGGAACAATTGGGAAAGCGGAAGAATTATGGAATGAATTTAGCAAAATCACATTATATGCTTATATAAATATACCATAGAGCATTTCATATTTATGTATATGTATGAAGTACCAATAAAAATAAATAAATGAGTAAAAAGAAGATGAGTAGAGAAAGGAGAAATAAAATAGGGAAGAGGGGAGGGAAGGGGGACAAGGGATTGAAATCGAATTCAATGCATATATGATATTGTCAAAAATAACTCAACTATTACATATAATTATGATGCTTCAAAAAAGAAATGTTTTTACAACTATAGTAAAAATTAATTTTGTCAAAAATGTATTCATTTATCAATTATTTGTTTTGTTATTTATTTTCCTTGCTATTAGATATTCTAAAGATTTGGGGAATTTTTACCTCTAATCTTATTTCAAGTATACAATATAACATGCTTAACAGAACAAGGCATATCATAAATAGAGGAGTTATTTCTCCCAGGTTTGCATTTATGCACTCTACATATTATTTTTAAATTATTTAAGTGGTAGGGAAAATTTTCCCTATTCTGACCTTTACTTTTTCTCTCCTTATATTAGCTTTTGCCACTGTTTTTGCCACTGTTTTTTTTTAACTACCTGCTATAAAATTTCTCTTATTCTTCTCTTTTTTTCTCATTATTTTATTATTACATAGAGCAAACTATGGGGTAACACTATTGGTATTTTGATGAACTTATCTTATTTTTCATCTTTGCATGAATTATTTATTATGTCTTTATCTTAATGTTTTAACTCCTATCACAATGTTTAGTATACTTAATTTCAAATGAATATATGTATATTTTCTTCACTAGAATACAGGTGTTTTCATTTCCATTTATACACATTTTGGTCCATGGGCTAATTCATTTGTTATATAGTAATTAAGCATTTCTTCAGCCACTGTTTTTTAGCAGTGGAATATGTAACTGGGATATTTTACACCTAGAGATTTCTTTAAACATTTCCCTCATCTGTTGAATAAAATTATCTGAATTAATAATCATTAAATAAAAATCTGTCAAAATAAAATAAATATCTAAGGGGACAAAAGTTTTACACTAACATTACTATTTTACAGCTATGTAGATTTTGAAAAACTACAGAAAACTTGTACAATTCTTATTCTCTAAATTTTACATAAAAATATAAACATCATGTGGACACACTGAATATTAGAATTGAACAGTATTTCAAACTTATGGTTTAGTTGCATGAATTTTTTGTTTGTTTGTTTGTTTTCTTGTGCTGGGGATCAAACCTTAGGCCTTGTGCATGCAAAGAAAGTGTTATACTAATTGAGCTATATCCTCAGCCTAATTGCATGAAATTCTAATATCAATGAGTAAAATATCTGAGTTCTTGCATGTTATAATGTTGAAATATCCGAATTAACTTTCACATAAAAAAAATGTGTTATGAAAACATAAGGAATATAAATATATTAAACTGAAATGTATGCAATTAAAATTCTACATAAGCTATACTAATTGTTTAGCACTTAGACCAACAAATGATTTTCTCAGAATTTTTTCCTTATCATGGCATTGTTTGGAATTGTTGCCATATATTGATAATTGAAATCAATTTTAATTTTCATCAGTCCATTGTTCTAAAATTTTCTAGGATAAACCCTTTTAATGTATTCACTTAAGTTCAATATTTCCCACTATCATTTATGTGCCATTGTATACCAAATATTTCCTAGCAGTTTCTAAACAGTATGTAACAAAATTATTTCCTTATTTTTTATCTTTTTGTGTATATATATATATATATATATATATATATATATATATTTATCTTTCCCACTGATGCAGGCTTTTAATATATATTTGCCATATAATATGATATTTTATTATTCCAAAAATCTAATTATTAAGTATTGTCACTGACAAGTTACTAATGACTAAGTTCAAGATTATCAAAATTAATTAAAATATTCAAGATCAAACACCTATTTTTTGTAACAAATGCCATTCTTATTCTGCCTCCACAACTGATATATTAAAAGTTTGTGTAAACCAAAGCTTAGTAATAATTTGAAAAAAAAAAAAAAACCTAACATATGTATAAGGTATTAAAACTAACCACTTGCACAGGAATCACTGGAAAATTGGAAACATAAAAAAGCCAAAATTATCAATCATACTGGGAGCTGTGGTACATGCGTGTAATCCCAACAGTTTGGAAGGGTGAGGCAGGAGGATTGCAAATTCAGTCAGCCTTAGCAATGGTGAGGCACTAAGCAACTCAGTGAGACTCTGTCTCTAACTAAAAATACAGAGTAGGTCTTGGAACTTAGCTTAGTGGTTTAGTGTCCCTGAGTTCATTCCCTACACAAAAAAAAATCAGTCATAACTGTTTAAAATAATTTACTAACTATTCAGATTTTGGATGGCAAGGGGAAAAAAGTGCCCATTTGTTTCTGACAGCTCAGTTTTATCTATGAAATAGAAACTCTGGAGAGATGCATGTAATTGCCAGTGAGGAAACTCCAGTCACATCCTTGAGAGTTAGCATGGAATCACTGATGAGAGGGTCCATAATTTGAGAAGATGAGTTAGAAATATGAAGTCTGTTAGAAGCTAGTTCCTTTTTATCATCTTTTCTTATTCTGCTCTTTAAAAAATTGTTCCTTTTAGTTATATATGACAGTAGATTCTGTTTTGACATATTTATACAAACATGGACTAGATATTATTCTAATTAGGATACCAGTCTTGTGGATGTACACCACATTGAGATTCACTAGGTGTATTCACATATGTACACAGGAAATTTATGTCAGATTCATTCCACTTTCTTATTCTTATCCTCCCTCCCTTCCCTTTATTCTCTTTTTCCTAATCCACTGAACTTCTATCCCCCCAACTTTGTTGCAAGTCAGAATCTAGAGATCAAAGAGAACATTCAATATTTGGATTTGGGGGATTGTCTTATTTCATTTAGCATGACAGTCTCTAGAGCAATCTATTTACCAGAAGATTACAAATTGGTGCAACCACTCTTGAAAGCAGTATGAAAATTCCTCAAAGAGCTAGGAATGGAATCACAATTTGACCCAATTATCTCACTCCTCTATACATAACCAAAGGATTTTAAATCAGCATACTATAGTGACTCAGCAGCATCAATGTTTATAAGCAGCACAATTCATGATAGCTAAGTTATGGAACAAATTTAGGTGCCTATCAACAGATGAAGTGATAAAGAAAATGTGGTTTATGCACACAATAGAATATATTTGCTATTTTCAAAAGTATTGTCGTTTTTCATTATTTATCTCCAAATCTCCTGTAAGATAGTTTTTGGACCAATATTTTTATAATGTGAATCTCAGAAGCACAGTTACTAAGCATTAGTCAAGTTAAAATAGTCCAGTGTACTGAAAACCTATGGAATAATTTTCCTTAAAAATCTCTTTGAAGAAATGTACAGTATTAAAATATATGCATCACATATTAATTAATTAATTAATTAATTAATTAGTTTTGATACAGGGGATTGAACCCAGAGGTGCTCAACCACTGAGGCCTTCTAAACCTCCAGCCTTTTTTTCTATTTTACTTTGAGACATGGTCTCACTGAGTTTCTTAGGGCCATAGTAAATTGCTGAGTTTAGCTTTGAAGTTGTGAATCTCCAAGCTTTTGGGATTACAGGCATGCACCACCATGCCCAGGTGCATACCAATTCTTAAAAATTATTTCTAAATTACAGATTTTATTCTAGGTGTAACCAAGTAAGTACATTAAAATAAGTATCTCTGCAATGATTGAAGATAAATGCTTGTATAGCATTGATATTTTCACAAAATTTAGCTTTTTTGCTCAACCTTTACATCTATCTTTCTTCTTATAAAGCAGACTTCATTTCTTGGATAAAAATTTCATGAAATATAAGCCAACTACTTGTATTTATTATTAAAAGTAATAAACTATTGCAGTGTACCCAAAGAGTCAATTTTTGACAGTTTACATTAATGTCATGAAAAGAATATATATAGAATAAAATCGTGTTTGGAATGACAATCTCTAAAATTAAAAACTCAAGGGAGACATAATCATTTTTTCATTCTTCATATGAGAATTTAATAAAAATCAGCTAAAAGAATTATGAATATTTAAAAATATATTATATATGAAGCAGATAGAAGGAAATATATATATATATATATATATATATATATATATATATATATATATACATATATATTCTCCTACCTGTTTCCCTCGATTCTCTCTTTTCTTCTAACAGCCAATCTCTTTTTTCTTCTGTATTTTCTCCTCCTCCCTCACAATAATCACATCCTATGTCACTACTATTCTCTTCCTGTCCACCATCTGAAAAATGTAAACACTTTTGCAAACTTACTATTTTTATTATAGGCAATAACTGATCATATCATTTCTGTATATTGTGATAATTACCATAGTATATTTCATAGTAGGAACTATTTGATTTAATGCTGTAAATTATTAGAATTTATTGTAATTAGTGTCTCCCTAACCAGTGAGGTACTGGAAAAATTCAGGTACACTATATGTTCACAGAGTAGAAAATCTACTGCCTCAGATTCATACTGTTAGATGGGAACACACAAATAACATGAAAAAGCAAAGGAAAATATTGCCCCAAGCAAACCACGATATTCCAGTAACAGAATTAAACAACACAACATTTACAAAGTGTCAGAGAAGGAGTGTAGAAAGTACATAGTTAAACTGATCTGCAGAGTAAAGGATGATGAAAGAGAGCAAATACATGTAACAAAAGATCACTTCAATAAACAGATAGAGAATCTGAATGAAATCAAACAAAAATCCTTGAAATGAAGGAGACAATAAACAAAATTAAAAACTCAATAAAAACCATCATCAACAGACTTGATCACTTGGAAGAGAGAACCTTAGGCAATAATGACAAAATATATAATCTTGAAAATAGAGTGGACCATGGAGAGAAGATGTTAAGAAACCATGAGCAGAATTTCCAAAAATTATGAGATAACATGAAAAGACCAAATTTAAGATTTACCAGGTTAGATGAAGGCATGGAGATACAACCCAAAGGAAGGCACAATATTTTTTGTGAAATGATACCATAAAATGTTCCAAATCTAAAGAATGAAATGGAAAATCAAATACGAGGGGGTTACAGGACCCTCAAATGACCAAAATTACAAAATGGAAACAGACCCACATAAAGTCACATTATAATGAAAATGCCTAGCATACAGAAAAAGGATAGAATTTTAAAGGCTGTGAGAGAAAAATCAGATTACAAATAGTGGAAAACCAATATGGACCTCAGCTGATTTTTTTTTTATTGGTTGTTCAAAACATTACAAAGCTCTTGACATATCATATTTCATACATTTGACAATCAACAAGTACATGAAAAAATGCGGACCTCAGCTGATTTGTCAACCCAGACCCTCAAAGCTATGAGGCCCTGGAATAACATATACCAAGCTCTAAATGAAAATGGATGTCAACCAAGAATCCTATATTCAGCAAAAATTTATTTCATCTTCATTTGAAGATGAAATAAAAACCTTTCATGATTAACAAAAGTTAAAAGAATTCACAACCAGAAAGTCTGCACTTCAGAACATTCTCACTAAATATTCTGTGAAGATAAAACTTAAAAAAAATGAAATCCAGGGAAGGAACAGTCAATCAAATAAGATATAAACTATCATATATGTTGTCATATGTGGTATATAATTGTACTATAACCTTAATATATTTTTAGCTTCTGTAGGGGTATTTTGATAGCTCTCTTTACTTTTGTATTAATTTTTGTATTCTTGATTTTTTCTTGATAAGATTTGTTTGATTTTTATCAAATGTTAGCTGTATTATTTCTTCTTTATTTTATATATTTCTGCTCCTACTCTTATTTTTTCTTCCTACTACTTAATTTGAAAATCATTTGATAGTTATTTTTGCTTTTTTCTGATACAAGTACTTAAATTCTCAGTGTTCAACTATTATTTAATCCCAAAGATCCTGATATTTTAAGCTTTTGTTATCACTTAGTTAAAAAGCACTTTTTATTTATTTTTCCTGTTCCTTCTTCCTTGACCTTACCTATATTTATGAGTGTGCCATTTAATTTTGAAATAGTTGACATGGGGATGGTGTACTATATCTTAAGATAATTGATTTCTAATGTAGTAAATCATGCAGGAAACACAATCTGAATAATTTCAAATTAAAAAATAATAAATGTAAATGCTTTTATGTTGATTGTTTGGCATGCATACATGTCAAAATTGATCAAATTGCATATTTCAAATATGTGCATTTTATTGTACTTCAAGTTTACCTCAATAAAGCTATGACAAAATTTATATCATATACTAAGAACTATGACTATATATTTTAAACTGAATAGAATATATGACGTAAAGATATAAACCTTCTTATATATTAAATAATATCAGAAATATATCTTAATGTGTCATATCAGGGAAATATAATTTATATTTAAATTGTATGCCTAGCCTAGTCCCACCACTCCATTATATTTTATAAATAGATAACTTGTTTGATTTTACAGACTTCTGGACACAAAGGGATTTGTCTCAAAATGAATCATGCCTCGATTTTCACCCAAATGATGTTAATTGAAACTGGACTTTTGAGTTGTACTAACAGGAGTTTGGGGGATATTGGGATAGATTCAATGAATTTTGTTTGTGAGAAGTTGTGAGTATTTTGGGATGAGGATTGGAATACTATAGTTTGACTGTTTAGTTGTTGTTGTTTTAAACTCATGTTCACATTTAACTGCTTTTGTAGGGGATGTGACCTTTAAGAGTTGATTTTTTTATGAGTGCTCTGCCTGCATAAATGGATTGATGTTATTACCATGAGAGTGTATTCATTATAAAATGGCAATTTTAACCATCTTTTTACTCTATTCTTCATTCTATACTTGCCTTCTGCCATATGATTATTTTTTTTTCCCATTTTCGTGATGCTGTAACAAGGTACTGCCAGATGCATGCTTCTTAATTTTGACCTTTCCAGACTCCAGTGCTGTGATAAATGACTCATTCTCGAGTATTGTTAAGGCAACATAAAATAGTCTAAGACCTGGCATATACAAAAAGTCTGTTCTAAAACAGAAAATTAAACCTTAACAAACTTCAGAAGGCAATATGTCACATTGGTTCATGCAACAAGTTCTCTATCATTTTTCTCCTATTATTTTAAATAGACCTACAATTCTGAATTAACACACAGCACATCCTTCCTTGAGTAAGAAAATGTTAGTCAATTTCTGTTGATACATGATAGAAGTGTTATCAAAAAATATGGAAAGATAATTCATGAATCTAGGAACATAATCAACATTAGAGCATCAGGTAGTGGTAGAAGAATTCCATATTAGTGTTGTGCATGTATTTTTATTGTCTTCATAAATACTTTTATAATAAAAGGAAAATTTATATTTAAACCCTACTAAATGGAATGATATTTTGCAACTCCAACTTGATTAATATCAATAAAGAAACTATGATCCATATTATAGATAATAAATATCTAGATTTCACATGATCATGATTTGTCTTTCTGGTCATTTAGTGAATGTTGGCATTTTTTCGCATAGGTTTGCTATAGCTGCCACTTAATGCTAAGGCAAAAATAAAATTACATCTATAATATAATATAAAATCATGTATTTATGTCTATGATCAAAATTAAAATATTTATAATTCTATGTAATATTTGTAACCTCAAAATATTTCAGCCCCTAATTACATATAAAACTTTTCACATTTTCTTCCATAACTGATTGGGCAATATTCATTTTCAGATCATAATTAATATCTGTGTGTATAAGTGCATGTGTGGCAGAGACACAGAGAAGAGAAAAAGCATAGTCTGTATTCAATAATATGGGCATGTTTTAAAAAAGAATAAATTGAGGAAAGTAATTTTAGATTTCAAAATTGATTTAGTTAATATGAATGTAAATTAAGGATAAATGAATTAGTAAATTCATTGAAGGATTTAAGAATAAGTTAAAAATCAGTCAATCAGAGGTGTTTTGATGGAGGCAATACTTCTACTATTTAAAAGCAAAGAAATTGCTATCTGAAAAAGATGACCTTCAGGTGTAACAGGAAAGGCTCATCAAGAATAAGTTGATCAGAACAATACTCTTTAAAAATGTGCTTTCTCGGATGCATATTAGGTATTTTGAACACAGCAAAAGTACTGGTTTGACAACTCATATGTCACTGATATACTGTGTGAATAGGTAATGTCAAAAGACAGTGAAACTTGGTTAATTGCATGTACTGTAGCCTTTATCTGTATGTAAAAGTGACTAAGGTCCAGGGGAGTTTTGATTACACATAAAAGAAATCTCACTATGAAAACTTTGAAAGTGAATGTGTGAGCAATTCAAGAGACTGAATGGTAGAAAGCATGAGAACTATGAAAACATGTTTGCTATGAACTGGAAGAGAATAACAAAGAAAAAGGCAGAATCTAGAATTTGATTCTCAAATCCCTTACTACTATGTAAAGAATTGTTCTCTAGACAGCATCATTATCATACCATGTGAATTTATTAGAAATACAAAATCTCAATTTTAATGACTAAATTTGTGAATCAGAATCTGTGTCTTAAAAATAGTTCCATGTAATACATTTGCTCATTAAAATCTGAGGAACACTACAAAAGCCTTATAACTATTCTTACATTTTTTTTTTTTGTAACAGGGACTGAACCTAGGGGCATTTAACCACTCAGCCACATCCCCAGTCCTTTTAATTTTGTTTATTTTGAGACAGGGTCTCACTAAGTTGATGAGGCTGGCTTTGAATTCACAATCCTCCTGCCCAGGATTCCTGCAGCTGGCATTACAAGTGTGTACCACTGTTCCTGGTTTATTCTTGTAAATTTGTGTTTAATATAATCATCATAAATGTGACCTCAGGATTAGGAGAGGTTTATTCATGATGTCAAAGGTTTGAAGAATAAATGGAATTACTTACAGTTAGCAGTTTGTCAATTATTGAAGGAGAAAACTGGTGCGTAAAAGTCAAATAAATGTTGAATATATTGTTTATTTCTTATTCAATCAACTCTTAATAATCTGAAATATATATATATATATATATATATATATATATATATATATATATATGGTATTTATGACTAGCTTTGATAAAAATGCAAGGGATTTGTAGAAATGTACAAAGCTTAATTAGGGGCCATTGATAATAAATGGTCAATTGGAATAAAATTATATTCAAGCAAGGAGAATTTTATTAAGCTTTTTGTTGGTATAAACAAAATCCCAAACAAGAAAATTGCAGAGGAAGAAATTTTTTTTTGTCCCATGGTTTCAGAGGTTCAGTCCATGTTTGGCTCCAGATCTCTGGGCATAAGTGAGGCACAACATCACGGCTCAAAGGCATGGTGAAAGAAAGTAGCTTAGGACACCACAATCGTGAAGCAGAGAAAGCGCTACTCACCAAGGGCAGAATATAAACACCAAAAGCATACCTTCAGTGATGTACTACCTCTAGTCACAAATACCTACCTACAACTACAAATCAGTTAATCCATATCAGTGGATCAATCCACTGATTAGGTCACACATCTCATAATCTAATCATTTTACCTCTGAAAATTCTTACATTTTGCCATAGATGAGCTTTTTGGGGACACTTGATATCTATTTCTTGGGAGGTAATATCAGCAATTGAACTCAGGGGAGCTCGACCAATGACCCACATTCCCAGCCCTGCTTTGTATTTTATTTAGAGACAGGGTCTCACTGAGTTGTATAGTGCCTCACTTTTACTGAGGCTAGGTTCCTGTCTAAAGCATACATTCCACCCCAGCCCCCAACCTCATGCCTGTATCAAAATTCAAAATCCATTTAATTCATTCCCAAAAGTCTCCATAGTCTTAACTGTTCCAGCATTACTCAAAAGTCCAGTGCAAAATCTCATTCGAGATTCAAATGAAACTTTCGGTTCTGAGAGTAAAGAACAAAAGCAAGCTATGTATCTCCTATTTATAATGGCACAAAATAAAAATTTCCATTCCAAAATGGAAAAATAGTGGTATAGAAATAATAGATGGGACAAAAGCAAGACTGAAATATGGGGAGGGGGCAAGATTTATAGCTTTATGTCCAGCACCTGATGTATAAGGCATTGTGACATATTCTCTCTCTCTCTCTCTCTCTCCCCCCTCTCTCTCTCCCCTATATTTTTTATTGGTGCATTATAATTGTGCACAAGGTTGAGATTTGGTTTTACATATTTATACATGCATAAAATATAACAATATAATTATGTCAATATCACTTTCCAGTACAATCCACTTCTCTTAAAGATTTGGGGAGCTAGAACAAATTACCTGGTACATAGTATATCATCACAGCTCTTCTCACAAAAACACAATGTATCACAATAGAAACAATTTTAAAATATAATTTTTGTAATATTGCCAAATTGTCTATCATGGATGGATGTTGAGGCTGGGAAACTTTAGTTGCCAGGTATTTTCAATTTTATGAGGTGTGGCTTTAGGTCAGTCACTTCACCTTTCTGCGTATTTCAAATACTACATCTGTAAAATGAGGTAATAGCAAATAGTAATAAGAACTAAATGAATTAACATTTCAATTAATTTAGAATTCTTTTTAAAGTTTTTTTAAAATTTATACATGACAGCAGAATGCATTACAATTCATATTACACATGTAGAGCACAAATTTTTCATATGCCCGGTTGTATACAAAGTATATTCACTTCAATTTGTGTCTTCATACATGTGCTTTGGACAATGATGACTATCACATTCCACCATCATTTCTAACCCCATGCTCCCTCACCTCCACTCCCACCCATCTGCCCTATCTAGAGTTTGTCTAGTCCTCTCATGCTCCCCCTCCCTATCTTACTATGAATAACTCTCCATATATAAGAGAAAACATTCAGCATTTGGTTTTTTGGGGATTGGCTAAATCCATGTAGCATTATCTTCTCTAACTCCATCAATTTACCTGCAAATACCATGATTTTATTCTCTTTTATTGCTGAGTAATATTCCATTGTGTATTTATGCCACATTTTTTTCTCCATTCATCTACTGAAGGGCATCTAGGTTGGTTCCACAGTTTAGCTATTGGGAATTGTGCTGCTATAAACATTGATGTGGCTCTGTCCCTGCAATATCCTTTTTTAGGTATGTTGTGTATAGACCAAGGAGAGGGATAGCTGGGTCAAATGATGGTTCCATTCCTAATTTTCCAAAGACTCTCCATACTGCTTTCCACATTGGCTGCACAAATTTGCTGTCCCACCAGCAGTGCATGAATGAACCTTTTTTTCCACATCCTCACCAACACTTAGTGTTGTTTGTATTCATAATAGCTGCCATTCTGACTGGAGTGAGATAATATCTTAGAGTAGTTTTGATTTGCATTTCTCTAATTGCTAGAGATGAAGAACATTTTTTCATATATTTGCTGATTGATTGTGTATTATCTTCTGAGAAGTGTCTGTTCAGGTCCTTGGCCCATTTACTGATTGGGTTATTTGTTTTGTTGGTGTTTAGCTTTTTGAGTTCTTAATATACCCTAGAGATTAGTGCTCTATTTGATGTGTGAGGGGGTAAAATTTTTCTCCCAAGATGTAGGCTCTCTATTCACCTCACAGATTGTTTCTTTTGTTGAGAAGAAACATTTTAGTTTGAGTCCATCCCATTTATTGCTTCTTCACCTTAATTCTTGTGCTATAGGATTCTTCATAAAGAAGTTGGGGCCCAATCCCACATTATAGTGATTATGGCCAACTTTTTCTTCTATTAGATGCAAGGACCTATTCCTAGGTCCTTGATACATTTTGAGTTGAATTTTGTGCATGGTGTGACATTGGGGTTTAATTTCATTTTATTGCATATGGATTTCCAGTTTTCCCAGCACCATTTGTTGAAAAGGCTATCTTTTCTCCAATGCATGACTTTGGTGCCTTTGTTTAATATAAGATAATTGAAATTTTATGGGTTAGTCATTGTGTCTTCTATTCTGTACCATTGGTCTACCAGTCTGTTTTGGTGCCAATACCATGCTGTTTTTGTTACTATTGCTTTGTAGTATATTTTAAGCTCTAGTATAGTGATGCCATCTGCTTCACTCTTCTTGCTAAGGATTGCTTTAGCTATTCTGGGTCTCTTATTTTTTCCAGATGAATTTCATGACTGATTTTTCTATTTCTAGGAGGAATGACATTAGGATTTTGATCAGAATTGAATTAAATCTCTATAGTGTTTCTGGTAGTATGGTCATTTTGGTAATATTTATTCTCCCTATCCAAGAGGAAGGTAGATATTTCCATCTTATATGGTCTTCTTTGATTTCTTTCTTTAGCATTCTGTAGTTTTCATTGTATAGATCTTTCACCTCTTTTGTTAAGTTGATTCCCAAGTATTTTATTTTGTTGAGACTATTGTAAATGGGGTGGTTTTCGTCATTTCACTTTCTGAGGATTTGTCACTGATATACAGAAATGCATTTGATTTATGGGTGTTGATTTTATATCTTGCTAGTTTGCTGAATTTGTTCACTAATTTGCTGAATTTGTTCACTAATTTGCTGAATTTGTTCACTAATTTTGTTCATTAAGTTTTCTGGTGGAACTTTTTGGATCTTCTAATTATAGAATCATGTCATCAGTAAATAGTGCTAATTTGAGTTTTTCTTTTCCTACGTGTATCACTTTAATTTTTTTGTCAGTCTAAGTGCTTTGGCCAGTGTTTCAAAAACTATACTAAGTAGAAGTGGTAAAAAGGGGCATTCTTGTTCCAGTTTTTAGAGGGAATGCCTTCAATTTTTCTCCATTTAGAATGATGTTGGCCTGGGGCATAGCATAGATAGCCTTTATGATGTTGAGATATCTTCCTTTTATACCTAATTTTTCTAGTGTTTTGAACATGAAGAGGTGCTGTATTTTGTCAAATGCTTTTTCTGTGTCTATTGATATGATCATATGATTCTTATTTTTAAGACTACTGATGTGATGAATTAAATTTATTGATTTCTGTTTGTTGAACCACCCTTGCATCCCCAGAATGAATCACACTTGATCGTGGTGCACTGTCTTTTTTTATATATTTTTGTATTCAATTTGCCAGAATTTTATCAAGAATTTTTGCTTCAAAAATTTATCTTCATTAGAGATATTCGTTGGACTTTTTTTTTTTCTTTGATGCAACATTGCTTGGTTTTGGAATCAGCATGATATTGGCCTCATAGAATGAGTTTTTGAAGTGCTGACTCTTTTTCAATTTCCTGAAATAAATTGAAAAGTATTGGTCTTAGTTCTTCTTTAAAGGTCTTATAGAACTTGGCTGTGTATCCATCTGGTCCTGGGCTTTTCTTGGTTGGTAGACTTCTGATTGTGTCTTCTATTTCACTGCTTGAAATTAATCTGTTTCAATTTTGGATATCATCCTGATTCAATTTGGGCAAATCATATGATTCTAGAAATGTTTTGATGACTTCAGTATTTTCTATTTTATTGGAGTACAAGTTTTAAAAATAGTTTTTAATTATTTTCTGTATTTCTGTAGTGTCTGTCATGATATTTCCTTTTTCATCCCATATGTTAGTAATTTGAGTTTTCTCTCTCCTCCTCATTAGCATGCCTAAGGGTTTGTCAATTTTGTTTATTTTTTTAAAGAACAAAGTTTTTTTTTCTGTCAATTTTTTCAATTGTTTGTTTTGTTTTAATTTCATTGATTTCAGCTCTGATTTTAATTATTTTCTTTTTTCTACTGCTTTGGTGTAGATTTTTTGGTGTAGACACAACCCAAATGCCTACAGTTACCACACAGTCAATACATTCAAGTCAATTAATGATTACATCAAGACTTTGATAAACCAACCACTTAAACTCTAAACTTTCTTGCATTGTCTCACAATATCCAGCACCTGATGTATAAGGCTTTTGAGAGACACCTTATACCTAAACCACAATAGTCTCACACATAGAAAACCATAAAGAACTCTCCACAAAAATAATGAAAATAAATCCAGCAATGTTTCAAAATACAAAATCAATAAACAGAATATCAGTAACATTGTTATATTCCAAAAGCAAATAAATTGAAGTAGAAATTAAGAGCAGAGTACCAATGACTACAGAAATATTCAGAGATAAATTTAACCCAGGAGTTTAAAGTTTCTATAATCAAATTTATCAAACAAAAGTAAAGGAAACTAAAAAAGACAAACAAAAATGGAAGACACTGTAAATTCATGATTTGGGAGAGTATATATTGTGAAAATGTCCATGCTATCTAAAGTAATTTACAGATTCAAAGAAATTCCTATTAAATTAGTAACAAAACTCTTAAAATAAATAGACAAAATGGTGAACAAGTTTTGGCAACCCATGACTGCTCCATGAGAATGATTTATACCAATAGATACAGGTGAAGAATGGGGACAGGCAGCAAAGCAAATTTGCTCTAATTTAATTTAGAGTGTCAGTGACTATGTGAAACACAGAAATTGTATTTTTCTTCATATGATAAGTTAAGAGAAAAAAAAAAAAAAATACATAGACTCCACTATCACCAGGCATGAGGCATCCACACTGGGAAAGGGGAAGTTATCCTTTAAGGAGTTGAAAAAAAAAAGAATTATAGATATTTTAGAAAATAACAATTTTATATTAAAGAGGCATACAGTTTGTGCAGAAAGGAAATTTAAATTCAACATGATGATATTGTATGCATAATGACATGCCTAAACTCTCAGGCAAAAAAATGAAACATAATTCTTTCAAGATAAGCATAAACTAAAAAAAAATTGTAACAACTAAGTCAACAATTCAGAAGATACTAAAAGAAACCTTACACCGGAAAAGATATACTAACAGCAGAACTAATAAAAAAAGTAAATTTTATTAAAATAGTAATTAAGCAAATAATTTTTGGCTTCAAATTGAATAAAAGAAATAAATCGAGGGCTGGGGATGTGGCTCAAGTGGTAGCATGCTCGCCTGGCATGCCTGCGGCCCGGGTTTTATCCTCAGCACCACATACAAACAAAGATGTTGTGTCCGCCGAGAACTAAAAAACAAATATTAAAAAATTTAAAACAAAAAAGAAATAAATCGAAATTTCAGAAAATTATAAATACCACTCTATAATAACTCTCTCACTAAAGACATAGAATATAAATCCAAGAATTAATTAGACATTGCCTGAGACACACTATATTGGCAAAGATATCCACAGACTAAAAGTGAGACGATAAAAAAATTATATTTGATGAAAGTGAAACAAAAAGCAGAAAAGTTACTGTCATATTCAACAAAGAAGACTTCAAGTAAAACTTAATGAGAAAAGAAATTTAGTTTCTATTAGTAAATGGAAAACTACAAAAGGATAATATAATAGAAAATATTTATTCTCCAAATGTGAGTGCAACTAATTATGTAAAATACAGCATTCAATGTAAAAACTTAGGAAAAACAACATCTACAACAACAACAACACAATTATACTGTCTGAGTTCTACATAGTTGATTTACCAATAGATAGGTCATCCAACTGTAAAGTCAGCAAATATATTCAGACAAAAAAAAAATTCTTGACCAAATTGCCTTAAAAAGTCATCTACAGAATGTTTCATTGAACATTAGCTAAATTCACCTTCTCAGTGGCCCATGGAAATTTACTTTAATATAGACCATATTTAGGACACAAATGAGCCTCATCAAATACAAAAAAAAAAGTGTTATAATTACTTCCAGATAATTTCTTTATCAGATCACTGTGGAATGAAATGAGAAACTAATAACCAGTAAAACTGTAGCAATGACATAAACACATGAAGACTAAAGAATAAACATTTGAATACTAAAAGGATCTTACAGGAAATAAAATGAGATAATTTTAAATGTTAGAATCAAATAAAACAGAGATACAACATACCAGAATCTCTGGGACAGAGTGAAAACAGTTTTAAGAGGGAAATTTATAGTTGTGATGCCCATAATTAAAAACATCATGGGACATTTTTTTTATCCATTCGTCTATTGAAGGGCATCTAGGTAGGTTCCACAGTCTTGCTATTGTGAATTGTGCTGCTATGAACATCGATGTAGCAGTGTCCCTGTAGCATGCTCTTTTTAGGTCTTTAGGGAATAGACCGAGAAGGGGAATAGCTGGGTCAAATGGTGGCTCCATTCCCAGCTTTCCAAGAAATATCCATACTGCTTCCAAATTGGCTGCACCAATTTGCAGTCCCACCAGCAATGTACAAGTGTACACTTTTCCCCACATCCTCGCCAGCACTTATTGTTGTTTGACTTCATAATGGCTGCCAATCTTACTGGAGTGAGATGGTATCTTAGGGTGGTTTTGATTTGCATTTCTCTGACTGCTAGAGATGGTGAGCATTTTTTCATATACTTGTTGATTGACTGTATGTCCTCCTCTGAGAAGTGTCTGTTCAGGTCCTTGGCCCATTTGTTGATTGGGTTGTTTGTTATCTTATTGTCTAATTTTTTGAGTTCTTTGTATACTCTGGATATTAGGGCTCTATCTGAAGTGTGAGAAGTAAAGATTTGTTCCCAGGATGTAGGCTCCCTATTTACCTCTCTTATTGTTTCTTTTGCTGAGAAAAAAACTTTTTAGTTTGAGTAAGTCCCATTTGTTGATTCTAGTTATTAACTTTTGTGCTATGGGTGTCCTATTGAGGAATTTGGAGCCCGACCCCACCGTATGTAGATGGTAACCAACTTTTTCTTCTATCAGACAATGGAGTATTACTCTGCATTAAAAAATGACAAAATCATAGAATTTGCGGGGAAATGGATGGCATTAGAGCAGATTATGCTAAGTAAAGCTAGCCAATCCCTAAAAAACAAATGCCAAATGTCTTCTTTGATATAAGGAGAGTAACTAAGAACAGAGTAGGGAGGAAGAGCATGAGAAGGAGATTAACATTAAACAGGGATGAGAGGTGGGAGGGAAAGGGAGAGAGAAGGGAAATTGCATGGAAATGGAAGGAGACCCTCAGGGTTATACAAAAGTACATACAAGAGGAAGTGAGGGGAAAGGGAAAAATAATACAAGGGGGAGAAATGAATGACAGTAGAGGGGGTAGAGAGAGAAGAGGGGAGGGGAGGGGAGGGGGGATAGTAGAGGATAGGAAAGCCAGCAGAACACAACAGACACTAGTATGGCAATATGTAAATCAATGGATGTGTAACTGATGTGATTCTGCAATCTGTATATGGGGTAAAAATGGGAGTTCATAACCCACTTGAATCAAAGTGTTAAATATGATATATCAAGAAATTTGTAATGTTTTGAACAACCAACAATAAAAAAATTAAAAAAAAAAACATCATGGGGCTTCAGTTGTGGCTCAGCGGTAGTGCACTTGCCTGGCATGTGTGAGAGACTGGGTTCAATTCTCAGAATCTTATATAAATAAAGGTCTATCAACAATTAAAAAATAAAACTAAAAAGGAAAAAAATCAGTAAGAAACCAAACAAACTACTAAATGATATATCAATGTCATAGAAAAATAAAAATAAACCACACAAAAACTAACAGAACAAAGGAAAAAATTAATATCAGAGCCTAAATTGATGAAATATAGAACAAAAAACAAAAAGAATGAATGTATTAAAGAATTTGTTCTTTGAAATTATAAACAAAATTAATAAACCCTTAGCCAAACTAATACAAGAAAAATTAATATATAAATCAATAAAATTAGAAATTAAAAAGAAAGTACCACCACATACATCACTGACATACACAGGACAATTAGTGACTAACTGAAAATTTATATTTTAATAAATTTACAAATCAAAAAATGCATAAGTAAATATAGGATGGGTTGGTGGTTCAGTGGTAGCATGCTTGGCACACATGCATTGAGCACTGGGTTCATTCCTCAGCACCGCATAAATAAATAAAGTGAAGGTATTGTGTCCATCTACAACTAAAAATTTAAAAAAAAAGAATAAATATATACACACATATGACCTACCAAATTTCAACCAAGAGAATTTAGAAAACCTAAAGAGACCAATAACAAACATTAAGATTGAAAATATAAGTACAGTGGTAGAGTGGTTTCCTGGCATGTGTGAGGCAATTGGTTCAATACTTAACGTTACATAAAAATAAATAAATAAAGGTATCTACAACTGAAAATATATATTAAAGGAGAAAAAATAGATTGAGGCAGTAATAAAAAAGCCTTCCAACAAAGTAAAGGCAAGGACCCAGATAAATTCTCAGTGGCATTATACCATATATTTTTTTAAAAGACATATTACCAATGGTTCTTATATTTTTTTAATAACACAGAAAAATAGGATACACTTTCATATTCATTTCATGAAGCTAGTATCACCCTGATACTAAAACTTATATAGACACATCAGGAAAATAACAGCCCAACATCTATAATGAATATAAACATACAAACATTTTAATAAAATATTAGCAAATCACACTCAACAACACATTAAGATTATACATAATAGTCAAGTTGATTTTATTCCAGAGATGGAAGAGTGTTTCAACTTAGCCAAATCAATAAAAGTAATTCACAACATAAATAGAATCAGGAACAGAAATATCACAATAATTTTGATAACTACAGAAAACACCTTCCAGAAATTCAACACATTTTTTATTTAAGATAGCAGAGTAGTAGAAGGAATCACTTCCCTCTTACTGCATTGATTAGAATTTAAATTACAGGACTATTGCTTTATAATGATGTTGGTGTCTGAAGAAAATCATTATAAATCAATATTTCTCAGAGATTCAGAGAAGATCAGAGATTCTACTGTTGCGAACAAAGCATATAAAGGAATACACCTGAGCTGGCAGCAGCAGGGGTTCTCTGTCACTGCAAAAGAGTTTCAAAACAAAGGGAAAAAAGGAACACAGTGGACAAATTTGACACATTAATACTTGCAGAATACAGTATGCATTTAGCTGATATAAAGAATACACAGTTAGCTGGTGTTTGAAATATTTTTTGTGTTTCTCAACTTGTACGAGAGGAACTGATGTGGTAATCCAATTGCAGGAGCTTATGCTGAATCTTCCTATAGGAAGGCAAGAATTCTTAGCCTTCTGGCTCAACCATTGATTAGGATGTGACTTAAAGCACACTGTCAAATCATGAATTCAAAAAATTTATAGAGGATTGTGGATCCAGGAGGATTCTAGATAGGGAAGAGAGATGGGAGGGAAAGGGAGGAGGCAGGGGATTAGCAAAGATGGTGGAATGTGATGGACATCATTATCCAAAGTACATATATGAAGACATGAATTGGGTGTCAACCCACTTTATATACAGAGATGTGAAAAATTTTGGTATACATGTATAATAAAAATTGTAATGCAAAAAAAAAACAAAGTACATGTATTAAGACATGAATTGGCATGAACATACTTTATATCAAAGACATGAGAAATCGTGCTTTATATGTGTAATAAGAATTGCAGTGTATTCCACTGTTGTGTATTTAAAAAAAAAATAAATAAAATCAACTAAATTTTTAAAAAGGCAAAGATACAGAGGAGAGTGAAACCTGCTCTCCCTTTAAGGTCTCTGGTCGAATGACCAGCTGAAAAGATTGAGAAAATTAGACAGGCAGACATAATAGTTGGGGATAGAGACTAGGAAGTTCATGTTTTATGGTAGGGCGCAAGCTACAGGAAACCTGCCTTGCACCATACATCCATAGTGGTCTGTTATTCCACTCTGTGAATAGAAATCAGGAGAATCTAGAAATTCCATATGTCCAAGTGTGATCTCCATCTGGTCAGACCTAGGGATGCAAGAATTTAATAGCTATAGAGTAGATACTCCAAATAAAGGTCCAAAATATTGTTTACAGTTTGATCCCCAAAAGCCAAAATTAAAATTCCCAAACAGATCTCTAAACCACTTCCAAACAGAGAAGTGATCAAAGATATCCAAACAAAACCCCAAAAGAAAGAATTCCAGTTACATCCCCCATGTACTAGAGATCAGAGGACTTGAGAACCATTTCAATCAAGCTATGCTTTTAAGTAACTTCAGCTGGCAGAGTGGTAAAAATCACAAAAGGATTATGGGTTTAATAACAACTAGCCCTTCCTCTCTCTTAGAAGTGAATAGCACAATAAGTAAGATTTATAAAAACAGTCAGGAATAGGATATAAATATTCACAGCATCAACCAAATCAATGGAAAATTTCTAGCATTTGTATTTAAGAATAAAGATGTACCCTTACAGGGCACACCTCCAGTGACCCACTTTCTCTAGTCATGTTCCATCTGCCTACAGTTAACTTCCAGTCACTCCAATCAAACTAGAACCAATTGATTATTTTAGAGTTAACATACGCATTCTACCTCTGAATATTCCTTCATTAACAGGAGCTTTTAGATGATGCTTCATATCTAAATTATATCAAACTAGAAAAAACAAATAAATAAAGTATTTGACAATAAATCTAACTAAGGAAATCAGAGTCCTCTCCAATGAAACCTATAGAACATTGAACAAATAAACTGAAGACCTTAGAAGATGTAAAAACCTCTCATTTCTTGAGGAGAAAAAAAATATTTTCAAAATGGCCATATTTCAAAAAGAATCTACAGATTCAAAACAATCATCAAAAAACTACAATATTTTCCACGGAAATAGAAAGAATTCCTAATATTTCTGTGGAAGAATAAAAGACCTAGAGTAGACCAAACAATACTTAGCAAGAAGAGTGATGTTGGAAGCCTAACAATATGTAATCTTAAATTATACTACAAAAAACAATATGGCACTGGCACAAAAGCAGTCATGAAAAACAATGGAATAGAACAGAAGACACAAAGATAAAGCCACATACACACAGTCATCTGGTACTTATCCAAGTTGCCAAAAACAGAGAAGATATATATATATATATATATATATATATATATATATATATATATATATATATATATATATATATGATTTTTATATAATTTTCAATTGTTATTGAACACAATACCTATATTTTATGCATTTATTGTATTTGGTGCTGAGGATCAAACCCAGTATCTCACACATGCTAGGCAAGTACTCTACCACTGAGCCACAACCCTAGCCTAAGGAAAGAGCTTTTTTAACAAATGATGCTAGGAAAACTGAATGTCCATATGTATAAGAATAAAACTAAATGTTCTTTTCTTGTTCTGCATAAAAGTTAACTCAAACCCAATATTGACCATCTATTCGAGCATTAACCAAGACACCTGGTATCCTAGTGACCACAGCTTTTGAGTGTCTCGGTGGCCATGCATGGTGAAACAACTTCCTAAACTCCTGTAAAAGTAGGATGTTCCACTGGTCTCCTTTCAAGAAATTTTTACTTTTATATCCTTGAGCCTGAGATGTGTGTAATCTTCCAAATTCCTGAGATGACTTCATGTCATTTTTTCTACTAATTCTAGGTAAAGTATTTAATGTTTCTTTTAGTGGTTCTAATCTCTTTGACAACCATGCTTCTCTTAACCTCAGTTTTTCTTGAAGTTTTCTGAATAAAGTGGAAGTTTTTCAAATATTTCCTCTTTGCTTTCTGGTCCTGATTATCACAAAAATGTCAAAAATCTTCCAGTAATATTCATGCCAGACTAAGAAGTACATCACCTTTAAATTCAGTTTCACAGAAAGTCATAGGACACTGGAAGAATGCAGAAAACTTATTCAGAATATAACATTAATGATCTCTATTCCAATTTCCAAGAGTCTCCTTGACCTCTGAAAGCAAATGAGCCCAGTCTTTTCTGTTCACAATCATTTCTGATCTTTGGTTCTCCCACCAGAATTGCCCATTAAGGTCCACTTATAACATTCCAAAACTTTTCCAGTGGGCATCATTAAATTTTCTAAAATTTCTCCCATAAATTACAAAAGGCTCCATATACTTCTGAACCTCATGGTCAGGTTGCTTCTGAACCTCATGGCAAAGACACAACTTCTGGTGCCAATTTTTATTTCAGTTAGCTTTTTGGCCACTCTGACCAAAAGACTTGCAAAGAAAAATTTTAGTCAAAAACATTTATTTGGATCTTATGGTTTCATAGTTCTCAGTCCTTAGATGTCAGAGTCCATTACACTGGCCCCAAGATGAGGCAAAACATCATAATAGAAAGGCATTAGCAAGGAATACAGTTAGGGATACAGCAACCAAGAAGCAGCGAGACTTTTCCTCTCAACAAGATTAAAATTTATGGCCCAAAGTCACACTCCAATGATACACACCTCCTCCAGCCAAATGCTGCCTACCTACAGTTACCCCTCAGATAATTCCTATGAGTTAATCAATGTATTGATTAGGGTAAGATTCTCATAACCCAATTATTTTACCTCTAAACTTTATAACATTGTCTCACACATAAGCTTTTGAGGTACATATAATATCTAAACCCTACCAGAGGCCCTATAGAATGGGAAAAATATTGCCAGCTATTTATCTGACAAGGGATTAATATCCAGCATATATCAAGAACTCCAAAAACCTTACCATCAAAAAAAAAAAGAAAGAAAAAGAAGAACAAACAAACAAACAAAAAAATCACCCAATCTAAAAATGGGCAAAAGCACTACATCAATATTTTTCAAAAAACCAGCATAAGTTACCAAAAAATATGTGAAAAAGAATGTTCACCATTCCTAGTAGAGAAAGGCAAATCAAAACTATAAAAACTACATTGAGATTTCATCTCACCTCAATTAGAATGGTAATCATCAAGAATACAAATAATAAATGCTGGCAAGGATGTGGGAGGAAATATACACTTGTCATTGTTGGTGGGATTGCAAATTAGTACATACAATCAGAATAGCATTATGAAATTTCCCCCAAATGTTATGAATGCTATCACCATATGACCCATCTATTTCACTCTTTGGCATTTACCCATAAGAACAAAAATTATTATACTCTAATAATACAGGCATATCAATATACATAGCAGTGCAATTCACAATAGTCAAATATATAAGCAGTCCAAGTGCCTATCAACAGAAAAATGGGTAAAGAATATGTGATACCTATGAACAATAGTATTTTATTCAGCCACAAAGAAGAAATTATGGTATTTCTGGTATATGTATGGAACCAGTGAACAAAATAAGTTAAATAAGCCAAACTCAGAAAGTCAAAAGTTAAATGATTCATTTCATATGTCGATATTAGAAATAGAAAAATATACCTGAGGGATTTCATAATATTAGGAGGGATGTCAGTGGGGTACAAGATGGAAGTTTAGGGGGGAAGAGAAAGGATGGGAAATGGTAGAAACTGCAGAATGAATATGACTAAATTATGCTGTGTACATATATGAATATACCACAGTAAATTCCACCATTATGTATATCTATGAAGCATTAAAAATAATAAACAAATAGAAACAAATTAAGTAGGTTAAAGGAAGGAGTGCACAAAAAGGGAAGAGTGTCTGGTGAAAATACTAGTTATTTTAATATAGTGATTTATAGTCCATGCATGTAAGAATATGTCAAAATTAACTTTAATATTATGTGTAACATTTAAAAGGTTAAAGATGATATATATGTAAACAAAAGTTTTTAACACTTATTCATGATAAAAACACGGAATAAACCAGAGAGAGAGAGAAAAGAAATTACCTCAACATCTTACAGGTTACTTTATACAAACACAAGGACAAGAAACATCAGGAAAATTAAAACAGCTTTCTTTAAAATCAGGGAGAATAAAAGCATATCAACTCTCACCAGTCTGACTCAATATAGTAATTTAAATATTAACCCAAGCAATAAGGAAAGAAGCAAAAAAGGAAATGGAAGATATATAAATAGGATAGGAACAACTCAAGTATCACTTTTGTATATATGATTTTATGCTTAGAAGATGCAGAATGCTCCCCTAGAAGATGTATAGAGATAATAAACAAAATTAGAAAAGTACTAGAATATAAAATCAGTATGTGAAAGTCAGTAACTTTTATATGCACTAATAATGAATCCTCACTATTGCTGAGGCTAGCTATTGATAGGATCAAATCTAGCACCTTGCACATGCTATTGCTGAGGCTAGCTTTGACCTTATGATCCTCCTGCCTCAGCCTCCCAAGCCACTTGGATTACAGGCTTATGCCACCAAGACTGGCTCAGTCTTCTGATCTATACAAAAGGAATCAAAAACATTTGTTATAGATAAGACAGCTATTTGAAAAAAAAAATGGTGCTTGGAAACCTGAATATCCATATGCAGAGAATTAAACTAGATCCTTATCTCTCACCCTATACAAAAGTTAACTCATAATTCATAACTAAGAATTAGACCAGAAACTATACAACTACTCCAACTAAACAGAAGATTGACCCTCCAACACATATATGCAGGGAACACCAACAGATAAATGAAAAAAATGTTCAACGTTATTAAACATTAGATATGTACAAATCAAAACCTCAATGACATACCACTTCAAGCCACACAGAATGACTGTATTAGTCAGGGCTCTCTAGAGGAACAGAATCAACAGGAAGTATAATTATTAAAAGGGACTTATTAGTTTGGCTTACTTGATCAGTAGTTGGACGGTAAACAATGTCCAACAGCAGGATGGAGATCTGGGAGAACCCGTAGCTGCACAGTCCAAGAGGTTGAAACCCAACAAGAGGGATCAAGGGTGCTACTCTAGACTGAGACCTAAGCCATCTGGAGAATCACTGTCAAAGTCCATTTTGGCAGAGTGAAGAAGTGAGAATCCTCTATCCTCAGAGGATCACAACAGCAATCAAAAAATCTGTATAAAGAAGGGAGATTGCATGTATTGCTGCTTGCATTGCTGCTTCTTTGTTCTTCCAACTTTTTAAAAATTTTTGTTTAGTTGTAATTGAACACAACACCTTTGTTTTATTTATTTATTTTTACACGGTGCTTAGGATCAAACCCAGCACCTTGCACATGCTAGGCCAATGCTCTATTGCTGAGTCTCAACCCCAGCCTTTTTGCTCTTCCAAATTACATTACATCCAACCCATAATAGTATTGGCGGGTGCTGCCCACACTTAGGGAGAGTCTCCTATTTCATTTGGCTATCCCACATGCCAATCATTCCTAGACATACCCTCACTGACACACCCAGGATTCACTTAATCCTTGGCATCTCTTAATCCAATCAAGTTGAAAATTCAAATTAAGCATTACTATGATATATACTAAAAGTAACTAAAGATTACAATTGCTGGTGGTGATAATGAAAAAAGGGAACCCAAGAAAACTGTAGGCAGAAATGTATGTAATAACAGCCATCATAGAAATCAGTTTGGAGTTTCCACAAGAAATTAAAAATAGAAGTATATGTGTTCTAGTATACCCACTAGTGTGTATACATACAAAGAAAATGAAATCAGTATGCTGAAGAGACATCTCCACTCCTTTGTAAATTGGAGCACTACTCACAATAGGCAAGAACAGAAACAACCTAAGTGGCCATCAGCTGTTGAATGGACAAAGAAAATGAGGTACATACATGCAATTAAATACTATTCAACTTAAAAAGATTGAAATACTGTCATTTGCAATAACATGAATGGAAATAGAAAGTATTGTGTTAAGTGAAATAAGCCAGACAAAGGGAGGTATCACATAATATCACTCATATGTGCAATTCATAAAAGTTGATCTCAAAGAGGTTTAGAGTAATATGGTCATAACTAAAGCTGGGGGAATTAGGGGTTAAAGGAGGGAAAGAAAAAAATTGCTCAATGTGAATTAAGTTATGCATACAAATGAAGATTTGGACAAAGATTAGGAGAAATACAAATCAAAACTACACTGAGATTCCACATCACTCCAATCAGAATGGCAATCATCAAGAGTACAAGCAAAAATAAGTGTTGTTGAGGATGTAGGGGAAAAGGTACTCTTATACACTGCAAATTGGTGTAACCACTATTGAAAAGAGTATGGAGATTCCTAATTAAACTTGGAATAAAACTACCATTGAGCTAGTCATCCCACTCCTCAGTTTATACTCAAAGGATGTAAAAGCAACATACTACAGTAATTCAGCCACATCAATGTATATAGCATCTCAATTCACACTAGCTAGAATATGAAACCAAACCAAGTGTCCTTCAAACGATGAATGGATAAAGAAACTGTGATATATATACCCAATGGAATATTACTCAGCCTTAATGAAGAACAAAATTATGGCATTTTCCAGCTGGTACATGGATGGAACAAATAATATTTTGCAAAGTGAAATAAGCCAATCCTAAAGACTCAAAGGCAGTGGCTGGGGTTGTAGATCAGCTGTAGAGCACTCTCCTCTCACATGCAAGGCCCTGGGTTGGAACCTCAGCACCACATAAAAATAAATAAGTGAAATTAAGTAATTGTGTCCAACTACAACTAAAAAAATAAATATTAAAAAAAGAGCCAAAGGTGAAATGTTTTCTCTGATATGTAATGCTAATTCACAATAAGATGTTGGGGGTGGGGGGATAGAGGTAATTTGCATTAGGCTGAGGGGAGTGAATGGAGGGGAGAGAATATGGGAGTAGGAATGATAGTAGAATGAATTGGACATTATTACCCTATGTGCATATATGATTATTACATGACTGGTGTGATTCTATCTCACATACAACCAGAAGAATGAGAAATTATATTCCATTTACATATAATATGTCAAATGCACTCTACTGTCATGTATAACTAATTAAAACAAATAAAAATATATGTAAATATACATATGCATGCATACATATATATGTGTATATATATATGTATATAGCAGCTCAATTCACAAGAGCTACTCTCTCTCTCTCTCTCTCTCTCTCTCTATATATATATATATATATATATATATATATATATATATATATATTAAAAAAATGAAGTCTTGTTATACTATTGTCCAGATACCAAAAATAGTCTGTATATTTTCAAACCTAGAAGAAAGGATTTTAAAAATTGCATCATGAAAATATTATGAATGCTTTAGGAAATAGATATGTTTAACTTGATTTATGCCTTACACAGTGCATACCTGTGTTGTAATATATTATCGCATTCATTTGTATGATTTTCATGTTTTAATGTACCACTTAACAATTAAATTTACTTTAAAAGTAAAAGTAAAATAAGGCACAACTCTAATAACCACAAAAATTTATCATTAATTTGTTAACTCAGATTTTGCTATGGAACTGATCTATTAGTCTATAAATAAATTACCAAAGTAGTTGAAGAAAAATGACTGAGACAATTCATTGATTTTAACATATAAGTTATCACTTGATTACGTTATCATGAAAAGTTGATTAAATTACATGGAATTCCTGTATTCAATTTCTATATTTGTATTCATATGGTTGATAAAAATGGTTGATGAACTATAATCTGTCAGTCTTTTCTAATCTTTTATATCCCATTGCTTAGAAAGTTAATTAGGATACTCAATTTAACAAATGACGGCTCTACTGACTTCCCTGTTGTAACAAACAAGGTTTTTTTTTTTTTTATTTCCAAATCACTTTTGCTAAAATTTTATGTGTGTAAGCTACTGTAACAGATTTGTTCTCTTCAATGAGAATAGTGTGTAGCTTGATATTTTGGAAATTATACACCATTTTAAAAAACACATCTTTTTTGTTTTCAGAAAAGCAAACTCACAAACATGAAAATTGATTTTTCAGAGTGTTTTTAAATTTAAAAATATCATTAATGATCTCAAATGTATTGGTATTAACAAAAACCAATTTATTATTTTTATTACCTATGTGTATATACACACACATGTAATATTTTTATTCAGTCTTTGTAATAAAATGCATTTATTTTTAAAATAATGTTTCTCAAAATATGTGAATATAATATACATATTTTATTTTTTTCTAAGTACAATAAAAAACTTTCTCTATATTTTGAACTTTCCATTTAGATCCACTTAAAAAAGTGGTAAGTACTCCATATTTTCTTGTCAAGACACTTGTTGTATGATAGTTTCACAAAGTATTTTAGAGCAAATAAAATCAATCTGAATTTTAAGCATGTTTTTAATGGCAATTAAATTAAATATTTTTCAATGTGAAAGCATTTAAATTTTTAGAAAATTTGTGATGGACACTAACATGCATATTACTATTCAAAGAGCATAGAAATCTGAAAATTGTCCACTACAATCTTTGCAAAACATATTTATAAGCAAAATAAAACATAAATGTTTTTCAACCATTTTGTTTCTAGAAAACAAAAATCAAATATGAACTGTGTGTTATTTCCAAAGGCTGTCTTTACTCACAATTAATAGGAAACCAAATTGCACTTTGTCTATGAGGACAGATACAAGCATAGGTAATCTGGAAAAAAATAACAAGCAGGCAGGACAAGTTTCTATATTCAAAATGATAAACCAATATGGTTTCCAAGTGGAAAATACAGACTTTCTGTAATTAAATTGAAAATTTTAAATATTCATCTTTAAAGAGGTGATTTGTGTGTGAATGTGTGCATGTGTTTGTGTGTGTTTTAGTATTTTAAGATAGCTTTTCATTTACAGATGAAATTGATAAATGCTTGATGATAACTTTGCAGTAAAATTCTTGAAGTTTAAATGCATACTCTTCTCTGTGTAACATTAACATTTCCTATCCCACAAGTACACACACATGGAGCAATAGCTTATCACTTTTATGGTTCAATGTGGTGTGTTTGCAGAAAAATAGATTCAGTTAGCTTATGCTACACCTTTCTTTAAGTAGGGATGCTGGTACAATTAGATTTGAAAAGATGAATTAATACAAAGGCTATTCTGAAGTAGGTTTTAAGTGTTAATATGCTCATTTATAAGTAAATTTCAAAAGTTTAAATATGCTATGTCATATTAAAGAAATTCATAACTTCTGAAGAAATAAACATTTTAGAATATTTTTAAATTATATAATTATTTCTGCACATTTCTTTCATGATAGTAATAGAGGTGAAATGCTTGATGCTGAGAGTTAAATTGGCTTTGCAAGGTGATCTGGTCCTATCTACTTTCATGAAAGAGTAACAAATTCTGTACAAATGCAGATTCTGTTATAAAAGTTCCACACAGCTTTTACTATTTTCTTCAATAATCCATTGCAATATTTAATGACTATTCATATAATAACCAATAAAATATAAAGTTTGATAGGAAGAATTACCTTACATCTGCTGTAGTACAGGGAATAGTTTTACAATGTCAAATAGGAGGTAAAAGTCTTAAACTTCTCTTGTACTTGCCCTTGTAATATGCTCTCAGATAATTCAGCTTATTATTTCTGGACCTAACTTAAAAAGTTTGGCTAAGAGATTTTATGTTCTCCATAATCCTGAATTCAATTATTTCATAAACATAATGTGGTTTTTATCATGCCTTTAAGTAAGAGGTAAACATATGATCATGAACAAGTATATGGGTACACACAAATGCACAAACACTCATACACACACACACACAAGCACACAAATTCAAATATGGAGAAGGTAATAATGTCCTGAGAAACCCATTAAAATAATACCTACTTTTCCTATAAAAAAAGAATGCATTTGTTTTATATTTTAATTTTACTGCCATAATAAATATTCCATTTGACTGTGATTTGCTGAACATAATGTCAGATATGATTTAGATATACAAGGGAAAGAGAGGAAAAGTTGTATGATGAGCAAATTAAAGATATAGCGTTCAAAAATTGCTCTTAGAACTTATGTGTGTCTATGCATGTATATGTTTGTGTGTGTTTGATCAAATCACTCATTTATGCTTCATACAGTGCTTATACTTTTCAGATATTATCTATTTTTTACTCAGAGATATGTACAGCTGACTTTTCTCTCCCCAGTAATGTTTAACCAATGCCCTTCTTCTTGACTTTTGTATAAATGAATTATGAATGACTTCATGAGAATAATATTCTTCTACCTTTTCTGAAAACTAGATTTGAACAGGCATGAGTATTTCTAATTTCCACAATAGTTCACACAATTTGGGTGTGTATTAAATATTTATGGAATGGCAAATGGTATTTCTGGACCACAGTTTGTTTTGAGGAATTGACTTTTTTGGGTTAACATTTTAATTTTTTTTTACTTCACTATCAATGTAAGAAATATACTGTCTTCTGAATATATGTCCTAGTATGCTATAATCGTAGATTATATGATCTATGATTATGACCATCTCTAATACCTCTGAAAACTTATTATTGCAGTGAAGTAGACTCACTACAAGAGTTTGAAAAGCTGGGACCTTTCAGTTATAATAGAATCCTTAAGTGTTTTGAAGGGAATTGGTTCTTTATTAATTGTCAACATTTAAATCACATGTATTTATTTCTATATAAATATTACTAGAACCTCATCAATGTGTTTTGATCTGAATTGGATAAGTTAATAAAATAACTGTGATTTATAAAATAATTGGAAAATTGATATAACTGCACAATCTGTAAAAACCAAATAAGAATAAATTTCAGTCACTCTACTTAGGGGTTCGTTCTATATGGAGTATGTAAAAATCAGACCATTGTGTTTGATGATTTTAGGATTCAGGAAATTAAATGTATAATATTTGGAGAAGATGTCTCATGGACTGTGAATTTTAAATAACTACACTATTTTAATAAGGAACAAAGGTACTAGAATTGAATCTTGACCTTGATTTTATTGGTCAACAGTACAATGTCAAGTAATGGACAAAACATCATAACTAATAGAATATGTATAGATTTTTGTAGGTTAATTTGGGAATCATCAGTAATAGTATTTTCTTTCAGGTGCTGGTGAAATACCCACTATTATGCAGTACATTTCCTCCCTAAGCTCTTACTAATTTGATGTCCATTTCAAGAATCAAGCAGACCTCTTGTACCATGATGTGTACACTTAGTGAATCTAGTGTTGGATTGTAGATGTCTGATTAGTTTTACAACACCCACATATAGAAGTTGTTGTTTACAAAATGAAGTTTCTGTGTTTAGATAACAGAATAAAAATAGATCCATTGGCATTTAATGTAACATTTCAAATACTGCCATATTCATTTCACAATCTAACTTAAAAATCAGATGTGTAATTAAAACAAAAGCATGAAAGTAGCTTGAAAAGAAGTTTGATTTTGTTTTGCACACTTATAATGCTCACCCAATATACTGCAAAATCAGAGGCAGAAGGAGGATTAAAAAGTAGTTCAATGATTCAGATTTGGCTTCTGGCAACATGATAATTATTATTTTTTTATTTTTTTTCATACTTTGTCTTTTTTCTTTTTTACATTGGTTGTTCAAAACATTACAAACTCTTGACATATTATATTTCATACATTAGATTCAAGTGGGTTATGAACTCCCATTTTTACCCCAAATACAGATTGCAGAATCACATCGGTTACACATCCACATTTTTACATAATGCCCTATTAGTAAATGTTGTATTCTGCTACCTTTCCTATCCTCTACTATCCCCCCTCCCCTCCCCTCCCATCTTCTCTCTCTATCCCATCTGCTGTAATTTAATTCTCTCCCTTGTTTTTTTTTTTTTTTTTGTTGTTGTTGTTGTTTTTTTCCCATTCCCCTCACAACCGCTTATATGTAATTTTGTATAACAATGAGGGTCTCCTTCCATTTCCATGCAATTTCCCTTTTCTCTCCCTTTCCCTCCCACCTCATGTCTCTGTTTAATGTTAATCTTTTCCTCCTGCTCTTCCTTCCTGCTCTGTTCTTAGTTGCTCTCATTATATCAAAGAAGACATTTGGCATTTGTTTTTTAGGGATTGGCTAGCTTCACTTAGCATAATCTTCTCTAAGGCCATCCATTTCCCTGCAAATTCCATGATTTTGTCATTTTTTAGTGCTGCGTAATACTCCATGGTGTATAAATGCCACATTTTTTTTTTATCCATTCATCTATTGAAGGGCATCTGGGTTGGTTCCACAGTCTAGCTATTGTGAATTGTGCTGCTATGAACATTGTTTCCTTTATTAGGCTACTATTCTTGTATGTTCCAACATAGTCTGGAGTTTAGTTCAATGCTGAATAAGTAAAGGGCAATGAAAAAGTGAGAATTATGTGATAGAAATGGTGAAAATTATGTTAGTAGAAATACAAAATCAGTAGCAGTTTCTAAGATTATGAACATAAGGTATGGCAGGTTCGTTGTAAAACAAGTTTACAAATTATGGTACATATTTCAGTGTTTACTTAATTATCCTACATATATTCTGAGGACCAATGTATGGAAGCAACAGGGAAACAATTTTAACTAATACGTATCAATTTGTAATTGCATGTAATAATTGTCAACAGATATGAAAATACTGTGACTTAAAAGTTTGGGTGTGTAGTATTATTTTTGTAAAGACATTTGAAAAAGGTAGTGCTGAGATAGTACGGAAACTTTGTAAAATTGCTAAAACCTCAATTTCTTTCTGTTCTAACATACTTAGCACATAATTTTCATCCTTTAATTTAAGGTTCAATATGATAATTCATGGGTTTATGACCAAGGCTGCTAAAGAAGACCATGAATTCAGAAGGACCCTATGATTGAGATTTAAATCTAGAAGCTACTGGCTTAAAATTTGTAATACTTTTTATCTTGAATTTATGTATTATAAGTGGAGTCAAGTGTGGTAGTGGAATATGTGCCCATATGCAGTCATGTCACTTATCTTCTACCTAAATTCTATGTTCAATTTCTCAACCTCACTGTTCCTATCTCTGCCTCACTACTGTAGCTTCTCTGTGCCCTAGCTTATATCTAGGATGGATTGGTAGGAAAAGGCTTTCCACCCTGGGGAGCTTAATAAGAGTGTGGGGATACTTGAAGTTGGATGTGTCTCCCATGGTATTTCAGGGAAGGGAAAAGCAGCCACCATCTGGACCCTAGGCTGATGATTCAACAAAAAAAACTCAGTGAAACCTCTTTTCCACCACTAAATATGACTGAATATAAGTTTTCAGTCATATTCATTGGGGAGGCTACAATCTTTGGGAAGATGCCCATTTGACATGGGTTGGAACAGTCAGCCCATACAAAGGAAAGATTGATTTCCATATTTTCAGTGGGGGCCCTCCGTATATATTGTGCAGCTATCCTGATTTAGTCATTGAATTGATAAAGAAAAAATAAAATAAATATTAGCTAATCAACCAGAAGTATCTGTTTCGACAAGAAAAAAAGAAAGAAACTAAAAAATTTTGTTTATCTATAAAATAATGAGATTCCTGGGTAGTAATAAGTTTTGTGATACTAGTAGTATACAAACAGAGGGTCTGTGGATTAAGCAGTTGTGCTAGAATCCACATAAGCATCAACGGGGGTTATAATAACTGAGAGCTCTACTCCTTTTTTGTTCCTCAGTTTCTATGATTTTAGGTGAGAAACATATAATTGGTAGATCAACCTATCTTTAGCTAATAAATGTTGAATTTAAATATTAAAGATCATTGAATATAAACTATATGGTTTGTTAAAATGCGACCTATATCAGTATAATATTATTTTTTAATTCCAATAAATTTGTTTCTATGAAATGACACTTGCTATTATTTGCATGTGAACAAATACATATATAGTATGTTTTTAAATATTTTTAGATGTTGATGAACCTTTTTTATAATTTTATTCATTTATTTATATGTGGTACTGAGATTCAATCCCAGTGTTTCACACATAATAGGCAAGTATTCTACCATTGAGCCACAACCCCCAGCCCCAGATTTCTATTTCTAATGTGTTAGGAAATAGCTATGGTAAACTATTGAGAGTTATTGTCAAATTCTCTCTCTATATATATACACATTTCTAATATATATATATATATATATATATATATATATATATATATATATATATATATATATTTTTTTTTTAATATATAAATGTATATAAAATACATGTGTGCAAGCATATGTATACATATATTTCAGATACTCATCATGCTTATCTTGATATTGATCCATAGTCAGAAGGGCTCACTTTCTTTCAATTAATTTACTCTAATTGCCTCAGAAGTCTGATTTATATGATTTTCATATGTGACATACTTATCACTAGAATATAAATTGTTTAAATATATAAATTAAAAACATATAGCATACAGCAATTTATCATGTCTACAATTTTAATGGTGAAAGGAAGTTGTGTATGTGAATTTTCTAAACAATATTTTCTCATTAAATTTTTTAGTTGTCAAAATAAAAGAAGCAAAACTATTAATTATGCATCAAACCAAACAAAATGATACAATAGGCAAGGGCATTTTCTGGGTTAGAAATCTTCACAACATCTACTCTCTACTTGTTGATTAACTCTCAAGAGCAGAGAATAGTTTTTATATAATAGCAGAAAGGAAATTTCTCTGATTAGTCTTTAAATAGCATGGCTATAAAATATGATTCATCTGCCATGCTTTCATATAAATATTTTCAGAAGAATACATAGTAGCGGAACATAGATATTTTTTGATTTCCATAAAACCTTAACAAAAAATAAATTGTATATGATTATCACATGTAATGTATGTGATTGCCTATGACATAATTATATATGAAAATTTCTGGGTCCTAGGAATATTTCTCATCTATTACCTAAAATAATGTGATGAAAGTATGGAGAAATTTGTGTTAATGCCATATAATCTTCCCATTTTCTTTCTTGATTTTTGTTTGTTTTGTTGGTTTGTTTTGTTTTGTTTTTGTTTTCTGCAACACAAAATGTGGGGTTTATCAGACCAGATCCACACAATAGTAATTGACTAAAATTTTCCAATGTGAGTGGAATCTGATTTGCATAGGCAAATAGAGACTATTTCAATAATTTCCTGAAAATATCTGTAATGTAGTTCAAAGGTAGGCTTATAGGAAATTTATAGAATGGAAGATAAATTGAAACAAAAATTCTATTAAAATCATATAAGTACTTTAATGCTTTGGATTAAGCATCAATTATTTACCACTTAAATGAATGTTGATTGTGAATGAAGATCTTTCTTTGTTCACTGACAGATAGATGTGGGTACTACATTTACATGCCAATTTAGAAGAATTGTCCCAAGTATTGCCTTCAAAGAATATAATTTACGTGTTCAGAACTATTATTTAGTCTTGGACACAGTTTTATGGCAGGTTTTCACAGAGTGTTTTAAGAAGTCACCATTGCAGTTATCTCCATATAAAATTATTTGCACAACTCATTGAAATGAAGTTATAGTAAATATGAATTGGACTTCTAATTCCAATATAATCATAGACCCCTTGACTGCAATAAAGACTCACTCCCTCAAAACTCACAGATATAGGAAGTTTTAATATGATGAGAACATTTCCAATATCCAGTTTATTTTTATTATTTTTTTAAAGAGAGAGAGAGAATTTTAATATTTATTTATTTTTTTTTTAGTTTTCAGCAGATACAACATCTTTGTTTGTATGTGGTGCTGAGGATTGAACCTGGGCCGCATGCATGCCAGGTGAGTGTGCTACCGCTTGAGCCACATCCCCAGCCCATCCAGTTTATTTTTATGTACATCTGACTGATTTGACTATTTTCCTTAAAAAACTAAAAAAAAAATAATTTTTCAACTATCATATAGAGATAATATAAAAACAATAAAAATCTGGGAAGAACAACATAAAGATGTTAATATAATTAATTATGATGACAAATTTTGTGGTATTGAATATACCAGGACCAAGGCCGTCTAGTGGTGAATCTTAACAAAATTCATATCACAATACTGACTGACTCTATTGAATCTATATTTAGAAACTCAAATTATTGGAGAAATATCTATATACTTTGATTAACAGGGACTTTAGAGTTATTCATTCCATGCTAGCTACTCAACACAATTATATATAGATATAAAGTTAATTGATTTATTCTCTTTACTTACCTGAGTCAGGGAATACTCTGCATTCATCAGAATCCACAGCTCCCATACTCGGCTCAAGGGCACGGCAGCCTTCTTAGATATATCAATTATAAACTTCTCTTTTAGTGGTAACTAAATTTTTTTTAATGTAATGTTATTTTTACATGTCACTTCTGGGTCAGTGCTTTAGGAATAAATCTTTCCGCTTCCATATTTTCTTTCCTGGCTACATAGCCAGAATATCAATAGCTAGGAAGTTTCTGCAAACTGTATATAAAATGTCAGAAAGTTATCTTTACATAGAGTACTGAATGAGGGAGTGAAAAGTAGAGTGACCTTATATCCTGAAATAAGAATATTTAATTGCTATGTAATAAATAAATACATTTCTTGTTCCTGAACAGCTAATATTTCTGATTTGTATATGTTATAGTAGTTTAGTCTGACATCCAAAAAGCTATATAGTCTGTTCTTTCTTGATTTATTAGGTTTGGGAATATTTTATTGATTTCTTGGTATAAGACTTTTAAAAAATGTAGCTCTTACCATGTATAGTGGCACATACCTACAATCTCAGTGACTCAGGGTTTGAGGCAGAAGAATTGCAAATTCAAGGTCAGCCTCATCAACTTAACAATACCCTGTTCAGGTCTCAACTGAATAAAGAAATAAGTTAAAAGTGTTGGGGATGTGGCTCAGTCACTAAAATCCCTGGGCTTAATCCCCAGTAACAAAAACAACAACAGCAAAAATAGCACTTTGTGTGTAATCCCTCCCCTCATGCACAAGGGTGCACATGTGTGCACACACGCACACAGATGTAAAAACACGTATACGCAGGTTTGTTTCTATTTTTTGCCTTAGAAGAATTAATTGATTTCCTGAGCTGGGCTGGGTTTCGGGGGTGGGAGAAGATTATGGTTGGTAAGCCTCTCATTTCCAGCCTTTTGGAGGTGCAAGACTGTTCTGTACTCAAAGTTGCGATTATATATGTTCTTGTTTTCTGGCTCCTGTCTTACTCTTGCACTTTGGAAATCTGAACTCTTCTTTTTATGTTTACTTTCTTGAGAGAGTAAAACTCTAACTTCCTGATTACAGGTATTAGGTGAGTGGGAGTTGAAAAATTTCAAAGCATATTAACTCTGTTATAAATCAACTGATAAATTGTAGTTTCCTCTGCTCTTCCACTAAAGCAGTTATCACTTAATCAGCTATTTTCAGTTCTCTAAAAATGTGTTCCTATCATATTCTTAAGATATTCCTTCTATGTTTTTCATGGAGATTTGTGCACTTTTATTCCTAATTTCTCATTTTACTTTTGTACATTTACTTAAAAGGAGTAAATATGCACGTTATGCTACCTTTTAATTGGAAACCTTATATCTCCTTTTTTTGTCAAATTTTAACAGACATGGGCAGTACAGTGTAACATTTTCTTTTCAAGTTGGCTCTTACATTTATTTTTATCTCCTAATTCATATATAGCTCAAATACTGAGCTGTTAAAGGAGCTTGAGAAAGGCTTCTAGAATGAATGGTCCAATGATAAAAACCAAGACTTCATTAACATCTAATTTCAGAGGAATGTGTTTTAATGAACTTTTCATTGCTGTGAATAAAATACCTTACAAGAGCAACTTAGAAAATGTTTTACTCAGCTTTTTGTCACTGTGACCAAAATACCTAAGAATAACAATTTTAGAGGAGGAAAAAGTTTATTTGACACTCGTGGTCTCAGTCCAGAGATGGCCATTCCACTGGTTTGGGTCCAAGGTAAAGCAGAACATGGTGATGAGAAGTGTGGAGGAGAGAAGTAGCTTAGGGCATGACAATCAAGAAGTAGAGAGAAAAACTCTACTCAACCATGACAAAATATACACTCCAAAGGCACACACCAAGTGACCCATCCTCATCCAGCCATACCCCACTTTCTTAGTCACTACCCACTTAAACCATTCAAGTAGATTCATGCATGCACTGATTAGATTAAGCCTCCCCCAACCCAACTGTTTCACTTCTAAACTCCCTCACATTTCCTCACACATGAACTTCATTCATATCCAAACAATAACAGAGGAAAAGTTTATTTTGGACTCAGAGTTTTAGAGGTCCAGTCCACAGTAGGCCAACTAAATTGCTCTGGGCTTGAGTTAAGGCAGAACATCATAATGAAAGTGTATGGCAAAGAAAAACTGCTCAGCTTTTGGTGGCCAGAAAGCAGAGAGAGAGAGAGAAAGGTGTCATGGCCACAATATTGTTCAAGGACACAACCTTAGGGACTTATCCATCAGTCATGTCTCTGCCTACAGGTACCTCCCAGTAGTCCATTCAATTATTTCATATTATATTTTTTATTATTTTTTAGTTCTAGTTGGACACAATATCTTTATTTATTTATTTTTATGTGGTGCTAAGGATTAAACCCAGGGCCTCACATGTGCTAGGCCAGTACTCTACCACTGAGCCATGACCCCAGCCCCCATTTAAATTAATAAACTATCAAATCAATTAATCCATGGATGAGTTATAGCCCAATGATCTAATCATCATCTAAAAGCCGCACTTTTGAACAATACTGTATTGAGGAAATGCTTTCAAAATGTGAGCCTTTGAGGGGTCATTAAGGACCCAAACCACAACAGATGGGAAGCTATTTAAAAGAATCATAAATCTCAAACAAATATCAGGATCAACATCTTCTGAAGCTATAAAATTCGCCAGAGATTGACAGCAAACACACACACACACACAAATACAGGGTTTAATCAGACACTTAGCTAATTGTATATGACAGAGAAAGATTATTTAGTTTACTTGGTAAAGCTATCAAATTATAAATTATATTACTCTTTTTTATTTTATTACTCATATATAGGAAGGGGGATTGCAATAGTAGCACCTAGTATAATTGTTAGGATTACAGCAGGTTTTAAATAAATTTTACTTATGTAGACCTATAATTAAATGGAGAGACTGCATAAATACTTTCATTGTTACCTTTTTCAATAATTGAATTACTTTCTTTTGGTATTTATTCATTCCTAATAATCAACCAAATACCATGTTAATACAATCTTTAAAATATATTCATACTTACATACAAAACAAAACACACCAAACTACATATTATTTTCTTCTCAATGTAACACATTTTTTTTAGTTCATGAATATGGACACCTAAAGGAATATTTCATTGATTTTATTCATATTGGTAAAAGAGTATATTAATTTTTCACTGTAACACTGCAACTTGTCTTGATCCAATTCTCTTTGTTACTTGTGTGATGAGGTTTTGCGTCTTACATTTGCTTACTCTGGTACAGAAGAGTAGTTGAGCAAAAGTTTAAAATAAATAAATAAATAATAAAACAAAACACCAAATTAGGAATATAGGTTTTTAATATTATATTTTTTCTTAGAATACTAATTTAATACGTTTCTAAGTGTTAATTGAAAAATTCACTATTCAAAGCTGTGGTAGCCAGCCTCATCCTAAACATATTTTGGTAGGCTGGATTAAGCAACCAAAGCTCTTTACGTGTATAGTATAAATACTATTTCATAGTTTACAATCTCGCATTTCTTTGTAATATCATATTCAGTATAATAAAACTAGAAATTTAAAACTGGCAATGACTTATGAAAGAAATCACCAAATGTTAAAAATCAAAGATTTATTATTTTGTAATTGACAATCTGTTTTGTTTGTTTATTTGTTTTATTCATTTTTGAAGCATAAAGAGCCAGATGGTAAATACATTAAGCTATGTGGGCTATTGTATCCCCAAAACTCTCATACATAATACATTATTATGTCCCACTAAAACTATATTTAGAAAAAAAAAAACACATAACAGTTAGTATTTGTTCTGCATTTAACAGTTTCTAAACCTTAGTGTAGATGTAAAAATTTTATAAAGAAGATATTAATAATGTGGTTCAAATTCAAATATGCCATGTTTCCAGCCACTTCATTGTGAATAACAGAATATCAAGAATATATTCTTCCAGTATTTGAAAACTATTAGTCAACCAAATAAATATACTATCTATACAACTTCAAATGTTTCAGAACATGAGTGAAGTTCCAAATATAACTTCATGTTTTCCACTTTTATGTTATTCATCAACCTACACAAAAATATAAACTTGAGCTGGATGTAGAAGGGCTTGGCATTCATGGCAAGATGGCAAGGGATGATGTCATGAGCAGATCCAGATCAAAGGATCATGAAGAGAATCTTCCAGTGAGGTCAACTTCCCAGTTGATGAAAAGTTCTCATGGACGCAAGTAGGGGACACTTCTGTATGGTGCACCTGTGAGGAATCCAAAAATTAAACTGAAATAGACATATGGATATGTGGAACATCAATGAAATATACCCAGAGGAGAGCATGGAAGGGATAAAAGATAAGAAATGGAGGAAGTCCAGAGAAAATCCAAACCTTCTCTGATGGACACTTGGCTCTGAGGCCCCTTCTCTTTAGAGAATTCTGTTGCTTATAATTACAATAAATCTTTGTTCACCTGCTATCTCTGTGTCCTGTTCTTTAAATATTTGCTGAACCGATATCACTAGCTGAAGACCAGATGGTAACAAACCAACATTCATACCAAAATTACACTCAGTTTTTAATTATAGGTAAGGTTGACTATAGCTATAAGAGTTTAACAAAAATCAAAGAAGCATTCTTTAAATAATTATCTATATGAAATTAGAGTATTGTATATTACATTGATAAATATATTTTTTATTTTTATTTGTTCTTTTTAATTATAAATGACACTAGAATCTACTTTGACATAGTTATTCTATATCCTTTATATTAGCAAAATTTATAATAACACATTTAATTTTTTACCCAAAACTGGTTGTTTATATTTACCTGCAAATCATTACACATTACTATGCTGTTCTACTTAAATCATGGCTGGTGTAGTTTATCTGGTGATGAAAATGCAAGGCTTATTTAAAATACTGGCACTTAAACATTAAACCAAAAAATAAATAATTTCTGAATTCCTCTTTTAAAGATTACTATGTAGCTAGAGCTTGAATACATTACTGTTAATAATCACAATTCATTCTAATGTGGATTTTATTGAATTGATTATTAGATTTTTTGTTTTCTTATCAGTATACACTATTAGAGATACTTTATTGGGCTATCTTAGTTCATCCTTCTCAAATTGTAGTTAATTCATGTGTGTGTGTTGTGTGTGTGTGTGTGTTCTTTTCTGGGAGAAAAGCTTTTCCACTGGTCATCCTCAACTTAGGCAGGTTGGTGAAGGAAAATATGCTTTAATTCAAGGCCAGATCTTAGAAAGATGAAGATCTTTCCATTGACAGTCTCTATCTTTGGGGCTCAGGGTCACAGACAGCTTTTGTGAGAGGAATAATGGTGCAGTGGAACAAAAAGCAGGAAATTCACTTGAAGAGACTTGCCCTTTTCCAGATGTACCCCCTCCTCATTGTATATATTTATCTCAGTCTCTGATGCTCATTATCACATCAAAGGGAACCTCAACATCCTAGTGTCACGATCTGATCTGCATTTCCTTTTTAGATAATTTTTTTAAAGGAAGAGATGGCTTTCTGTAGAATGTAGAATTTTGAAAAAGGGATGTTAAAGATTGGGGACATAGATTAAATAAATATTATAGGTGGAAGTAACTGTAAGGAAAATGTTTCATCCAAAAGAATAATTTGGTTTAAAAAATTTCTCCCCAAGTTGTTCTGTTACATTTTCCCGTTGTCAGAACATTTCACTCCATTTTCATTGAAAAGTGGGGCCTTGCTTCTGATTTGGTTACTGCAAATAGGTGGGGGCAAAGAGTGAGAATGGAAGATCTTGACATGGCAAAGTACATAATTTTGTTATCTGTTTTAGGGATATGACATTTTAAATCATATGACTGCTATTTTGATGGTATGTCTAAATTTTTGTATACATGATACAGTAGTCTTAAACCCCAAGAAAGTTTCTATTATAATTATTATTTTTTCTATTTTTTTATTTTATTTTTTATATAAATGAAGCACAACTTTTCATTTCTCTGGTTGTACATAATGTAGAGTCACAGCATTCTTGCATTGATACTCATACATAGGGTAATAGTGTCCATCTCATTCCACCGTCTTCTCCTCCACACACCCATTCCCACTCCTTTTCTCCCCTCTGCTCAATCTAAAGTCAGTCTATTTTTCCCTTGCCTCCCATCCCATAATGGATATGCATTAACTTATCAGAGCAAACATTTGCCTTTGGTTTTCTGGGATTAGCTTACTTTACTTAGGATATTCTTCAATTCCATCCATTTACCTGTAAAAGCCATGATTTCATTCTTCTTTAAAGCTGAGTAATGTTCCATTGTGTATACATACCATACTTTCTTTATCCATTCATTTATTGAAGGTCATCTAGGATGGTTTCACAGTTTAGCTATTGTAAATTAAGCTCCTTTAAACATTGATCTGGCTATGTCACTGTAGTATGCTGATTTTAAGTCCTTTGGATGTAGATTGAGGAGTGGGATAGCTGGGTCAAATAATGGTTCCATTGTAAGTTGTCTAAGGAATCTCCATACTGCTTTCTAAAGTAGTTGCAACATTTTACAGTCCCACCAGTAATGTTTGAGTGTGCCTTTTCCCCCACATCCTCGCCAGCACTTATTGTTATTTGAATTCTTGATAATTGCCATTCTGACCTGAGTGAGATGAAATCTTAGAGAAGTTTTGATTAGTGTTTCCCTAATTGCAAGAGATGTTAAACATTTTTTTTCATATATTCATTGATCATTTATATATCTTCTTCTGTAAAGTGTCTGCTCCTTTCCTTAGCCCATTTATTGATTGAGCTGCTTTTTTTTTTTTTTTGGTGTTAAGTTTTTTAAGTACTACTTTATATATCCTGGACATCAGTGCTTTATCTGAGGTGTGTGTGGTAAAGATTTCCTCCCATTCTGTTTGCTCTCCTTTCATGTTATTGATTGTTTCTTTTGCTGATAATAAACTTTTTTAGTTTGAATCCATCCCATGTATTGATTCTTGATTTTGTATCTTACACTTTAGGAGTCTTGTTAAGGAAGTCATGTCCTTAGCTGACATGGTAAAGATTTGTGCCTGCTTTTTCTTCTATTAGGTGCAAATTCTTTGGTCTAATTGCTAGGTCCTTAATCCACTTTCAGTTGAAATTTGTACAAAGTGAGAGAGGTTTAATTTTGTTTTGCTGCATATGAATTTCCAGTTTTCCCAGCACCATTTGTTGATGAGGCTATCTTTCCTCTAATGTATGTTTTTGGTGCATTTGTCTAGTATGAGATAACTGTATTTATGTGGGTTTTTTTCTGTGTCCTCTATTCTGCACCATTAGTCTACTTGTCTTTTTTGTTGCCAATACCATGTTTTTTTGTTTTTGTTTTTGTTTTTTTTTTTAACTGTAGATCTGTAATATAGTTTAAGGTGTGGTTTTATGATGCCATCTGCTTTATTCTTCTTGCTAAGGAAAGCTTTGGCTATTCTGGATCTCTTATTTTTCCAAATGAGTTGAATAATTGCTTTTTCTATTTCTATGAGGAATGCCATTGAGATTTTGATGGGAATTGCATTGAATCTATGTAACACTTTTTGTAGTATGGTCATTTTGACAATATTAATTCTGCTATCCATGAACAAAGGAGATATTTCCATCTTCTAAGGTCTTGTTTTATTTTCTTAGTGTTCTATAGTTTTCATTGTAGAGGTCTTTCACCTCTTTTGTTAGGTTGACTGGGAGGTATTTTTTTGAAGCTATTGTAAATGGGGTAGTTGTTCTAGTTTCTCTTTCAGATGATTATTCACTGATGTACAGAAATACATTTTATTTATTTTTTATATCTTACTATTTTACTGAATTCATTTATTAGTTCTAGAAGTTTTCTAGTGGTATTTCTTGGATCCTCTACGTATAGATTCATGTTATCAGCAAATAGTGATACTAGAGTTCTTCTTTTCCTATTTGTATCCCTTTAATTTCCTTTGTCTTGTAATTGCTCTGGCTAGAGTTTGAAAGACTGTATTGAATATAAGTGGTAAAAGAGGACATCCCTGTTTTGTTCCAGTTTTTAGAGTGCATACTTTCATTTATTTTTCCATTTAGAATGATGTTAGCCCTAGGCTTAGCGTTGATAGTTTTTATAATGTTGAGGTATGTTTCTACTATCCCTAGTTTTTCTAGCCTGTTGAACATGAAGAGGTGCTATATTCTGTCAAATGTTTTCTTTACATTTATTGAGATGATCAAATGATTTTAATCTTTAAGTTTATTGATGTGATTATATACATTTATGGATTTTCATATGTTAAACCAACCTCACATCCCTGGGATGAACCCCACTTGATTGTGGTGCACTGTATTTTTAATATGTTTTTATATGTGATCTGTCAGAATTTTATTGAGAATTTTTGCATCTATGTTCATTAGAGATATTGGTCTAAAGTTTTTTTTTTTTTTTCCTTGATGTGTCTCTTTTACTATTTTAACACAGGGTTATGTGAGAGCTGAAGGGTTTTTGTCTGACTCACGGGAAGAATGAAATATGCAGTGATAGAGAGTGAGAAATTTTTATCAAATTTATAATAAGTAAGCAAGGAAAGCTCTCATAGAATGAGAGGGGTCCCAAAGAGGGCTCTGTGTCAGTGACTTTGTGTAGGGGTTTTATACAGTTTTGATGAGGAACTAACCTTTCATTGGAGACTTTCAACCTTGATTGGTTTCTTTTTCTGAGTCAATTGAAGGCGTGCAGTTTTAATTTCTTATCCCCATAATAGAATGGTTTAATATCTTTGTTAAACTGAGTTTGTCATGTATTTGCTATTTCAAACAAAATAATTGCTTGAATTCAAAACAATTCTCTGGGTTTGACTAATGTCAGGGTAATCAAGAAAACTTGTGGTAACAATAGAATGCATGGGCATGCAAACATGAGTTGGGCCTTTCAGTCAGGAAGCCAAAAACAAACAAACAAACAAAAATAAAATAAAACAAAGAAACAAAAAACAAGCTTTAGCTTAGGGTTTCAATCTGGGGTGGGGTATTGAGAGGTGTGAATGAATCATTGCTTAGAACTATGTAACCCTGGAGAGCAAGACGCCTCTCATGGGAATCTTTTGGTGTGAGGGTTACTAGAGAAATGCCAATTTGCAGGTGACTCCTGTTGATAAGAGAATTCCATGCTTGTCATGGAATTTATTAGTTCAAAATCCTTTAATTCAAATCCCAGCTGCCCAGAGGTAGAAGAAATGGGCATCATAAACTGATAAGCTCTGAATAAACTGTTTTGCTCACAAACTTGGCTCTATTTACCTCAGGAAACTTTTTCACAGTGAATTTCCTTGATGTTTAAAATCTATATTATAAACATGTGGAGCTTCATTCATTGTTGAATCAGACCCCACCAGGGCTCATTCACCCACCAAGTCCCATTTGCATCTCTAATTCAGTCTTTGTCTTTATTTTTCTTATAATTTCTTATTTTCCTAATCTGCCTACTACCTGTCATTGCAGAATTGTTTACTCACTCTGCAGGTTGTGGTAATATTGGGTGATCCCATTCTCGAAGGTCCCCATAACTCTAAAACACCTTCAAAGATGGATCTGATCGCAAATATTTGAAAAATAAAAATTAAAAAATGGCTCCTTATAGAAGAATAATGTGATTTTACCACAGTACTCAATTCTCAGTTTCTAATCAGGATCATGCCTGCAACAACCTGGGGACAAAGAAGATCAGAAAAAAAGCATGTTAGAAGAACCTTACTGGCATACACCAAGTGAGGCTTGGGATGGCAAATCACAGACAAATTCTGAACTTTTTTAGTTAAGGCATTACTCCGTTGGCATGTGGCATAATGAAAAATAAGGACATAGCAAGAAGTGTTAGTACCTGCATAATTATGTTTCTTGGATGTTTTATTCTCTTAAATAACTATTTAAAATCCTCCATCAGTGAGAAATCCCAGGTGGGATCTAAAGACAAGTCAGAAATGCCTTTCTAAAGCACAACTTGCTTTACTCTAGATGGATTTATCCTAGGTTTTACACCTGCAAGCTTTAATGAAGTGTGAGTTGGTAATAGGAAATCAGATGGACATTTCCACTTTTATTCAGCTGCTGGATAGACTTTTGAATATTTCAAGCTTTCAGAAATACTTTATCTCTCCAGGATGGAAGGTATAGAAAGGCTCATCTGTCAAATATACAATCTTTAGTGAGCAAACTGAACCAAAGTGGTTATTATCTGACTCAATTACTGTACATATTTATCCTGGTTTTAAGCCCATTTTGGGGTACAGAGTGACAGTCAATATTTACCCCATGTTAACTAAATCTCTTGATAAAGCTTAGCTAGCATTTTTTATTATTATTTAAAGTATGGTTCATTTTTTTCTATCTTTCTGGTGGTCTGTGGTGTCATAAACAAATGCAATTTTCAGGTAATTTTTGAAACTTTACTCACATTTTGAGTGACTTCAGAAAAAAAATATGGGTTAATATCATTTTAAATAGATCTCCACAGTCCAAATATGGACATAGCTTACTTGAACACAAATTAAATTACCTCTGTTGTCTTCTTGGTTACAGTAGGGTATGTCTCCACAGATCCTGAGAAAGTACCCCTAAATATTATTAATAACAACATAAAATTATCTATTGTTTTATGCATTTTACTGAAGTCTATTTGCCAGTCCTCAAAGAGACAAACCTTATATTGCACTCAGTTTTGAGGAGAACTGCTTTCAATTTGGGGGTAATTTTTAACACACAAATTGCATCCTTATGTAATCCTTCAAAATCTCTTCTGAGGGTGTGGCCTTTTAAAGTAAGGACGTGTTAAACCTGCCAGTGCATCCTTGTCATACCATATTGTAGGTGTTTTTAAATTAGGTTTGAAGTGGAATAGAAGACGCTGGATACCTGAGGAATTTTCAGGAAGCAGGTTCATTGACTACAGGGTACAGACGGGCTGTCATTTAAAAAAAATTATCCCCTGGACCATGAGTATAAAAATTATTTGAACTTTATACCCAGTGGGGCGGGGCAAGGAGGTTCATATGACAAGCTCTTTTTATTCAATCCTCTAGACAGAGGTTCAACAACTTTTTTTTCCCTGCAATCCCGACAATTACAAAATGAGGAAACTACTAACCACAATACCCTTCTGCAGAAGTTTTTGCTTAGAAATGGCTTTCTGACAAAGAGGAACTTATTTGTTACAAATATAGTGGGGAGGTTTTGCTTAGTTATGGTAAGAGTCTTCCTGGTGGGGTTCTCTGATCTTCTTAATGTACACCAGGCTTTCAAGAAGCAAACTCATTCTGTCATCCTGTGCTCATTAAGTTTTCATTGTAATGGTCTGTATTAGTGAAGATACATTTTGAGTCTATTGTTCATCCCATTCTGTGCAGTGCAGATTGAATTTGGACAAGTTCAAGTGATATATGAAAGACCCAATAGATTCATTCCCTCTAGCAGACTGTTTAGTGGCTCTGTCAGCCTTAAGAATGTCTTTGGTCACTTGAAAGTCAAATTTCTGGTGCCATGGAAGTTTTTAATAGATGCTTGGGCTGGTAAAGCAACCACGTGGCCTAGGGTCCTTATTTCCATGGGATGTTGGAAGCCCATATTTTACAAAGTTAATAAGTCTTTCTTCCTAATAGTGCATGTGCATGAACTATCATAAATGGATATTTGGAATAGGTATAGATGTTTACTTGTTTCTTCCCTGGTAGTACTGTGGCCTCTACACTAACTAGGGGTTGATTCAGAGTACTACAAATATCAATTTCTTCATTTCGTTTATATTTCATGTTCTTTTTTAAATTTTGGTTGTAGATGAGCACAATGCCTTTATTTTATTTATTTATTTTTATGTGGTGCTGAGGATTGAAACCAGTGCCTCACATGTTCCAGGCAAGCACTCTACCACTGAGCTACAAACTCAGTTCCATCTTTCATGTTTTAATATCTATGAAGGAAGAATGTTTTTCCCTTTTCTCTGAACCATCAACTTAGTTCCTTCCTTCTTAGAATCCTCATTAAGCAATAGCATGAAACTTTGTATGTGAAGGATTTCATCTCATTTACCTGATGTGTGGCAACATTATTCCAATTATAGTATGATAATTTAAGGCAGTCATTTCTTACCAGAACTAACACATATATGTGCTATGGCCATGTTACCATGATATCCCAACTCCTTTTTAGTCAAGGAATCACAGTATCAGTTGTCCAGCCAGCTAGTATGTGGCCCAGTGGATCCTTAGATGGTATCCAAATCCATTCGCCCATCCTAGTAATGAAGCAGACAAAAGAAGAAAAAACAAATCAGACTACACAAATAAGTACTCTCAAAATGGACAAAATTGCTTAAAATTTTGGCCCTCTGAATAATATCCCATACATACTGGTATACTATCCCCACTCTCCTCCCACCAAAAGGAAAAGAAAGAGAAAAAAATAATCCCCAACCTAAATAATAAGGTCCAAATGGCAGAGACAATCCCCAAATCATGGAAAAAAATCTTCTTTATTTTTTTATACCTTTATTTCACTTATTTATTTTTATTTGGTGCTGAGGATCGAACCCAGGGTCCCACACATTCAAAGTGAGCGCTCTACTGCTGAGCCACAACCCCAGGCTCAGAGCTTCTTTCTTTATACTACCTTATACTGCAAAATGTACTATGTGAAGTCCAAAAGGCTATTTTAACCCCAACCAGCAGAGAGAAGTATTTACTGTGTGTACTTTGACATTGCATCCCATTAGTTACCCAAAACCTTTTTCTTTCCTTAATGAAGAATTTATGGATAGTGGATACCATAGTCACAAGTAAGAGAATCCTTCCTCCAGATTTAAAATGTCTCCAGGCAGCTAGAAATTGCCCTGAAATTCTAATTATAGGTTTGTCTACTCAAGAATGTGAAGCCTCTCCCTCCTGAACAACCACTGTCACTCATCTCAGTGGAGATGACTAATGGGTAGGACTCTTATTCCTGGCTAGATTTACCCCAAACTGTTACCTGGACAAAGCTTCACTACTCAAGCTCAGGAGGCAGTTTAATAGTGTAAGACAGGCTTTATTCAAAGCCAGCTTTGAGGAATATATTAAAGAGAACTTTCTATCTCAAATCTCCATCTTCAGGGGCTAAAGAATGTGGAAAGATTTTATGAGAGGGGAATAGAGAATGCATTGAGACAAAAGACAGGTAAATCACTCAAGGGGATTTGCCCTCTTACAAAAACATTTTCAGCTCCTTGATTCTCCCTCTGAGTCTTTGTTGCCTCCTTATCAAATAAAAAGAAACCTCAACATCCTGTGGACCAAATCTGTATTTCATTTTTAAATGAGCATATTAATCTGTGAGTTGATGAGAGAAGAGGGGAGGGCAGGCTTATCATAGGGCTTTCTTTAACAATTAGAATACTATGAGAAAGAGATGTTAAAGATTGGGGAAATATATTAGGAAAGTGTTGGTAAACTAGGAAGTAACTGTAAGGAAAACATCTTTCCAAGGGAATTATTTTGATAAAAAATGCTTTATAAATTTCTGTTATATTTTGCATTGTGAAGAGGTAGAAAGAGAGAAATGAAATAGTGGAAAGAGAGAAGACAAAATTACAATAAATTAACAGATAATGTTCAAGTTATTTGTGACTGAGTCTTTAGTATGATGGGAGCCACCCCCATTCTTTTTAAAGGCTAAACATTTCTACTCCTATTCATTTATTAAGATGTTGTTTCTTCTAGATAGTTCTTGAAATTTAAATAAATAGCACCTTTGTTAACTGTAGAAATTATCTAGAAACCAGCTCGTCTTCAAACTACCTTCTCATCAAATCTTTCATTTTCAAAGAACCCTGCTTTAAAACAAGCTTAAATAGAAAACCTAACAAAGTCATTAAAATAATTTTAAAATATTTCATTCATCACAAAGTCTTATGATTGCTTTTCTTTATTCTTTGTAGAAGGCTTTTCATATATGTCTGCAAAAGATTAATTATGTGTCTGTACACAGGATATAGGTACCTTTACTAAATCCATAGTATATAGGGAAGAAATTCATAATACCATATCATAGCATTGGTGTTCTGTTATCAGTGTACTGTAATGTTTTCAAAGTGTCTCTGGTCTTCTCCACAGGACATTTCTTAATTTACTGTCTTGGTACCCTTTCTTCTCTTTTATTTAAAAAGCAAATAAACATCCAATTGCTTTTTAATTAATCTAATCCATGGCTTAAAGCCCTTCATTTGTCTTTCATTCTATGTAGAAACCCACCTACTGCATCTTTCCTTTCATGTGATTCCAGAAACCATTTTATAATAGTCTCCCTACAGGCCTAAGATGGATAAAGTTTCTATTCTTCCTGATTTTCAGTGAACTTTATTGCTCCCTATAGATGAATAAATAAAAAGATATGGGAAAAAGCATCAATTTTATATGCATCTATAGGAAGTCTAGAAACCAGAGGCAGAAGAAATCAAAAGGAAAGTGCTTGAAGCTGACTATCAGAATCATGACAAGAATGTTTTGGAAATACCCAATTCTGTGATCTATAGTAGAATTCTGTGATATACAATTACTCATTTATGGATGTGGGGGCTATTCTCAATCCTGTGAATGATTCCTATGTAAATATTTTTAGTCATTAAAATTGAAAACTAGTGTCCTTCATAAATGTTAATCAAAGTTGTTTTTTTCCCTAAGCATCACTTAGGAAAATTTTATAAATTCATATTCTCAAGCTGCACCACAATCTCATACAATTGAAAACACTGAGTATGGGGTCCAGGTTCTTCTGAGGCATGCTAAAGACTGACTGAGAACCACTATCTGGAATACAGAAAATAAGATACTCCAATTATGGATGGTATAGGGTCCCTTGCACAATTAGGCACCATATTTACAAATTTCATATTCACAATATTTAATATTCACCAAAAGTTACTCTTTATCCTTTCTAAATATTTAGCATTCAAAAAAGCTGCTCATTATCCTTTATTTCTAAAGTGTAGAAAATTTTCCTTCTGCTTCTCTATAAAATCTTTCTGCATGTGTGTTTTTCAAGAGAATTATTCTGCATGGAGAATAGGCAAATGATAAGCTTATTGATTCACTCATAATAAAAGTAAAACCTGGTCCCTGAAGAACCATAATTAGAATCTAGCAGACTTTTCTAACGAGGAAAGTACAAAGCTCTCCTGTGATTTTGGTCTGGAAAATAAAGCTACAACTGCATTATTATTACATAAGTTGGATGATTTTATATGGGAAATAAGTGATATGTTAATATAAACTTTTTATATATAGTCTGAGGTTATGAGATTGAGCCAACCATTAAATTCACATTTATTTCTATTTGGAAAAATCATTTTTTTCCTTTACATGAAAAAATACACGGTACACCTGGTATAATTATTTACAAAGGTGATGTTAATTTTAAGGAGATTGAGCTTTTAGACACAGCATAATTTTTTATGACACTTGCGATTCTTATAAATTTCTTGCAGTTATGCTTTTACAACTTAGAAAAATATTTGAATACTTTTGCATTTATAGTTTCTATATAATTCAGCATAATAAAATTAGAAGATTAAAAAAACAATCTGAGGACAATAGTAGATAAAGAACAAGGACAAGTACACTAGCTTCTGGAAATGGGATAATTTAAATAAAACTTTCTGTTCATATTAAAACTATTTTCTTTCAATTACTCTCATTGGAGGCAATAGAGGTCAAATTAATTTCTCAGAAACTTAAATATGAGATCAGAGAAAATGTTACGTATTCTTGGTAAATGGAACCCATTAGAAGTTAATGCTTCCTCCATTCTTCTAATTTGATTTAATGCATTTTTTTTAACTTGGGAATTATACTTTAGAAAATTTTAGACCAAAAACCTTTCTGAGATCAATCTCCATTATTGTTTATTCCAATATCAAATAAAAAGCAATTTTCAGCTCAAATATTTTACTTAATATCTTCCTTTTGTGTTCTGCCCTCTAGCCAATTTTCAATTCAATAGTTAATTTCCCTTCTGTTTCATGATTCTATGCCTTTGACCTTAAGTTTGATAGATGCTTTTGGAAAATCTTGTAACTTTAACTTAAAGTGTGTCTATATTTCAACAGTATCTTCAAATATGTTCAGTGTGTTTCAGACATGATCTTCAGTTTGGAAAGCATTTTCACTATTGATGAAGCTATGTTTCTCCCACCAAAATGTTCCTCAAAAAATCTTCAATAGGAATTTAGCAGAAAGACAGAAATTCACTGATTCTTAAAGGAAATACCCAGAAGCCATTAAGATTCGGAAAGTACTATGGTATGTCTTGAGCAACATGTCCTTTACCAGTGCCCTTGCAAAAATGATGGAAATACTGAAGTGCAGGGAAAACTGGTGTGAACTTGTGCATTTTGACCCTTGCCCCAGATCGAGTCTGGCCCCTAACCATTGTTCCTCTATAAATATTGTACCCCCAACCCAAGATGTGTTTCTCACTCTCAACATAGCCCACATTTTCCCTTGAATATATGTCTACTTCCTAAAAAACCCTTTGTTTGTGCTTTTGGAGCATGATGAAATTCTTTTTCATTAAGTATGCCAAGAACCTTTCCTTTCTGGAAATTCTTCAGACCCCTCTCCACAGACATATCTTCTCCTGTGACAAACTGTGTTTTTGTTAAAAGCCTGAGAATTTTCCTGTTAGTCATGTCAAGTTGATTGAGCTATGACCCAAAAGAGATTTTTCTGGAGTAAAGGAAATTAGCATTTGTGGCTTCACTTCAAAACATGCTACGAATTTTAAATAAAAATCCACCATACCACTTAGGCTTTTAAAGTATATATTTATAAATTATTAGGTATTCATAGGCATTAACTCATATTTCCATTTATTTTTTAAAATGGTCACTAGATTTTTTCATGTAGCACCCAAAATTATCAACTCAATTTTAATATATAATCTTTGATAATAATATAATAAGTGATCCATAAATGTTTTTGAGTGATGGAAGGTCTAATTTAAATTTCACCAGAATATATGAACTTCAATAAAATTTTATTTCGGTATGTAATGACCAACAATCCTGAAGTACTTGAACTACTTCCTACATATAAACTAGATTTTAAATAATATACTTTAGAAGCAGCAGTAATTATTTTGTGATTGCCTTAAGGCAGAGTATTTTTACATTGTGTCCCACAAAAATGTATCTTTCTATTAGAGCTTCTTAGAGGTTCATTGGCTATTTATAAGTAGCAGATACATTTCAGTTTTAAATTACTTCATTTCTTCCCCTGCTATGCAATGCCACAGGTGTAAAAATATTTACCTTCTGTAGGTTTAAATTTGCAAAATTTCTGAATTAATAAGAGCAATACTTGGTAGTCTATACACTATTTTTTCCTTCACAAGTACCCAAGAATTTTGAATGAGATCATAGCCTCAATCCCAAGACATCTGAAGTCATACTATGTGCATCGTTTATGTAGTCACCTTCCCTCTAACTTCTGCTAAGTACATACCATTTAAACAACTGAATTTCTAAAGCAGATTTTGCTTCTCAGTTCCCCAAATTGCTAATTCTTTCCCAATAGTTATTGATATTTTTTCCTATAGCTAAGGTCTTTTTCTTATATCTTTTGAGAGAGATCAATATAAAAATATATGAACTTTTGTATACCTGAAATTGAGGTAGGAGAACAAATTAAAGAAGCCTAGAACCCTTCTGGCTTATCCTTCAACCCTTTCTTACCACTGCATGTTCCATTTTCATTATATGCTGCTATTGGTTTCTTTATGTATTGGCAATAAACTTTATCTAAATTAATTTGGTACAGCCTCCATGTATTGAAATATGCAGTATTGGCCACTCTCTAGGAGTACAGTCAAAATTATCCAGGCATACTCTCTTTTACAACAGCCTAAAAATACACATAATGCCTAAGTTCCAAGTAAAAAAAAAAAAAAAAAACTGAGCCAAAATGCTTAGTACTTTAAAAACAATAAGCCATTGAATTCCATAACACTACTGAAGAAGAATTTTTTCTGTTACCCTTTTGAGATGTAGAACCCAAAATGCAGATAAACAAGGTAACTTGCCCAAAGCCCACATTATATTCAAATGCTCATAGTTTATTGTTCCAAATCAGTGTATATTTCCCTACACTTCCCAGCCTTATAGCTTGTAACCATGGATATAGAAAGTACAAAGGGACCAAGATTTTTGTATCACTCCTCCTGAATTTAATTCAATGTCACCAATTATACTAGTATTTATTTGGGACTACTGCTATTATTACTGCCATTGCTGTAGGATGGCAATGAAAAGGAGGCTGAATTTAATTCTTTCAGTATCATGCTGAGAGAACCAAACTGGAGGGAAAAAAGCAAGGGAAGAAAATGCATACAAATTATCTGAACAATGCCATCATATTATTTATTTGCTATTATCACGTGTGATTATGTAACTCTTTTCTCCTGGAAACAAATAGTAGCTCTATTTAATAGTTTATTGGTGTTTTTAGGGCATATGTTGATGCTTTTAACTCTCTCAGGAACTTACACATTTGATTTCTTAATTTCTTTTGTGTCTAAGATTCTACCATACTAAATATTTCTCCCTTTTATGGGTACTGAGTTTTATTTTTTTATTAGTAGATAAGCACATTTTCTTCACAACACTAGTAATTCTTCACCTCTGAAAGATCCAGATATGTGAAAGAAGTGTAATATTCTGTCCAAGAATGTTCCTAAATTGCTAATTTGGTCATAGTTGCAATGAGCTTTCCCTGTAAACTATCAATTAGTCTGTGCCTACAGGCATACCAATTTGAAAACTTTGATTGGGTAACTGAATTTCTTATATTCTCAAGGTTGGCAGGTTATAGTCAAACTGGTTCATGAATTTACAAAACAGGTTAATTTGAATTTGTTAAATGTAATATTTTTCATACAGATGCAATGTTTAAGAAAAATACTAAGGACAATTATAGACCAGGATTTAGTACTGAGTAAAAAAAAATGAATTTGGGAATTCAATCCAAAAGAGAAGTTTAGATATATTAAAATGATAGGCAATAAACTGAAAAGAAAAAAAAAATTAACAGGTCTTAAAAAGAGAAAATATCATTTACCTGTTTTCCTGAATAAATCTATTTAAGAGCCATTAAAAGGCCAAGCAACTTCACTTAGCATTATGTTCTCCAACTCCATCCATTTACCTGCAAATGGCATGATTTTATTCTCTTTTTTTCCTGAGTAATATTCCATGTATATATGCCACATTTTATATATATGACAAATGCCGAAAGTTTTCTCTGATATAAGGTGACTGACTCATGGTGGGGTAGGGAGAAGGAGCATGGAAGGAACAGAAAAACTCTAGATAAGACAGAGGGGAGGGAGGGGAAGGGATGCAACAGGGGGTTAGCAATGATGGTGGAATGTGATGGACATCATTATCCAAAGTACATTTATGAAGATATGAATTGTTGTGAACACATTTTATATAGAAACAGAGATATGAAAAATTTTGCTCTATATGTGTAATAAGAATTGTAATACATTCTGCTCTCATGTATTTAAAAATAAAATCAATTAAAACAAAGAAGAAGAAGAAAAGGAGGAGAAGAAGAAGAAGAAGGAGGAGGAGGAGGAGGAGGAGGAGGAGGAGGAGGAGAAGGAGAAGGAGAGGAGGAGGAGGAGGAGGAGGAGGAGGAGGAGGAGGAGGAGGAGGAGGAGGAAGAGGAGGAGGAGGAGGAAGAGGAGGAGGAGAAAGAAGAAGAAGGTGGTCAAGCAAGGTTGGCATCTGTGAAGTTTTGGGAGAAAGACTGAAGTCTCTTGGAGACCAGAAATAAATTACTGGTAGAATATTGAGATTCATCCATAGTGATCAGAGCATACAAATGGGCTCAGCATGGGGTTTTTATATCCAAGGGGCAAAACACAATGCATCTGAATGTCAGGGATTGTGGCAGAAAGATAGGGAAGAAAATATTGAAAGCAGTAATTGCAAACTGCATACCAAGAGAGTGGATTAAGGCAACAAATAAGTGTGTTTAAATAACAGTAGCCATATTTCTCACTATCAAAAAAAAAAAAAAAGAGCTGGGTGTGGTGTAGGCCTGTAATCCCAGTGGCTCAGGCAGCAGAAGCAGGAGGATCATGTGTTCAAAGCCAGCCTCAGCAACTTAGCCAGTTCCTATCTATAAATAAAATATTTTTAAAAAGGGCTCCAAATATGGCTCAGTGGTTAAGTACTGATGGTTTAATCCCCAGTTTAAAAGAAAAAAATGTTTTTTGGAAATTGAAAAACAGAACAAAATGAAAATGGTGGTTTTGTATTAAATTAAAATTAATTGGCAATATTGTTGTGAATGCTAGTCATTTTCAATATAGAGAGAGATGGATTAGATGTAGATATATAAATTAGGCATGTATGTGTATGTGAGTGAGTGTACATAAATATAGATATATTGCCTAGCTCTGACTGGGATCAGTACTACCTAAATGCAATGAGTGTGCTCTAGATTTCTGTTTCTATATGTCTTTGCTGTTACAGTTAAAGCATTGTTCCAGCGTTTCATAAATTGACTTCCAGACCACTTTATTGAAGCACACCGGTGGCGACTGACCAGAACATAAAGCTGTTCCCCTGATCAATCCCAAACAATTGCAAGAGCACTCCTTATAAGCCTGAAAACTGCAAAAGGGACATTTGGGGGTCTCGCCAAAGCAAGCAAGCCAAGTTACAGAAGCAGGAGAGTGCAGTCAGGCTCAGGGACGCTTAGCCAATCACAATTTGCGCAGTCACCCCAGTTACAGAAACAGAGCCCCTTTACCCTAGTTACAGAAACAATGCCCCATTAGGCAGTTCCGTGTTCTTAAAGGTTTCTATAGCAAAAGGAAAAGAACATCTTGCACTGATCATGACCTTTATACTTGGCATGGTTGTTTTATATTGCTTATTTAAAAAAAATGCTTTCATCAGAAAATTGGCTGCTTTCAAGTTTGGGACAGGGGAAAAAAAGAGATGTGTGGGCAGCCTTGTTATGTTATAAAACAAGAAAGTATTCAAAGAAGGATGAGACCCTGTAAAAAAATATAAGAACCAGTCTGAAGAGGTTCCACTGGCAAAGTTAGTTAAATGAGCAATAGGCTAAAAACCTTCAGACAGCTAGGTACATGTGGGGCATTTTAGAATTTATGACATCCAGGTGCCCCTAGTGATTATAGATGTAGTTGTTTTAATTTGATTATTGAGTGACCAAATTGGGAATATATTACAAACTTGTGGTTATAGCAATGTCACCAGGCTTGTTTGATCACATTAGGGTTCATAGCCCTGGTTGGAAAAGATTCCAGATAGGATGTATAGGTAATCTAGTCATTAATCATTTAAATTAGGTACATTTATAGCACTTTATTTTTTTTTTAAATTTGTACTTTAAATTTAATGTCCAGTAAAATTGTAGAGTTTTTATTGTTGTTCTAATTAGTTATACATGACAGTAGAATGCATTTTGACACATCATACATAAATGGAGTATAATTTCTCATTCTTATGGTTGTAAAAGATGTAGAATCACACTGGAAATGTAGCCATATATGTACACAGGGTAATAATGTCAGATTCATTCTACTATCCTTCCTACCTCCCCTCCCTGTATCACTGTATTTTACATAAAATGAATTCTCCACATAATTTTTTTCTATACAAGATGGAAGCCTATTATATTTACAAGACAATAACTACAGCCCAACTAAAAATTATTAGTACTTAATATGGAAATACTACTTCAGTATTTAAATTCTTTTTTAATTTCTACATTTCACTGTATCGTTGAAAATGTTTACAAAAAATCCAAAAATATTAACATAATAGAAAATCATAGCTGTAAAACACAATTTCTTTGATCAAGTGTCTTCCTTTTGAGATATATATATATATATATATATAATCTTTGTAGATGATATTTATCCATATTTAAGAAATTGTTCTTATTTATTACATAGTCTCTTTAATAAAGTTTTTATTGAGTCCAATACTTATTTAGTTGTACTTTAGGCAGCAATTTAAGTGTTGATAGCTCTGAATATGAATAAAATGAATATGTTTTTTTCTCAAAATAATTCTGAATAGATACATTGAGTCAAAGAAAAATCTGTAAAGCAGACTTCTAATGAATTAGACATATAGGCTGTCCAAAAAGTAGATAAAAATTAGTACAAATATATCTAACTATAATGTCCTTGTAAATGGACTTCATTGCTACTAAATTTTCTTCTGTTATACTGAATTCTTCCCAAAGTACGTGTAATCATACATACATACTCACGTACAAACACACATACATATTATATATGCCTATATGTATATGCATGTGTGTGAGTGTGTGTGTGTGTGTGTGTATACACACACACACACACAGAACATTTCATTAGAGAAAAATGCATAGAAGTAGCTTTATTTTGATCCCAAGGTTTAACTTATTAGGAAAAAGTGTGACAGCAACATATTTAATGATTCTATGTGAAATTCTCTTGCCATAGTCATTAATTATGGCTTACAAAAAATGTTGTCTACTCAAAATATATTCTTTCTACACCTTAAAATGATAAATATCATGAAAAATTGTTTTTGCTGGAATCACTCAACACAAATATTTTGTATTGAAGAAATATGTAATGAAGGAATAAGTTTGGTAAAACTTAGGTCACTAAGATTTTCAGCTAAAAAATGTTTGAAAAATATGACAGCAGTATGGGTTTATTATTGCTCCTGATTTCAGTTTTCCTTTCTCAGAAATTCTTAGTCCTTCACAGAGTACGGAATCCCTTACTCTCTATTCTAAATGGGCTTACAAATATCTAGCACCCTTGAATTGAGGGTAGTTCAGAGGTGACCTCAGAATCAGGGATGGGTCCTTTATGCTCATCTTTGCTTCCTGGACATTGAGGACAAAAGCTGTCCATTCAACTTTATACTTATAAAACATCATCCTCACATTTGCTTTATGTTTGGCCCTATTTTCTCTAATTTTCCTGCCAGTCTATAGATTTACACTCAGAAACTAATCTTTATTCATATTTTTATAGAAATCTTTGTTTCTTCATTAAAGTGGAATGGGGAGAAATATACTCCTCAAGATGCAAGTGAAAAGGAGAGGTGGAAAAATATAGCAGATCTGTAGTTTACCATCTTAACATATTTATATAGTATTGGCTAAAATACAGAATATAAACATATTCCTTAAAGCTACTGGGATAGTGGAATTGTCTTATTAAAGTAAAAGTCCATCTATTAAACCATCCTAAAAATAACTTATTTCTCTGTATTTAAAACTGAAGAAAATTATTTCTTTTTCTTTCAGGGAAGCTTCATCAACCTTGCCAGGAATATATTTCTCCGTTATTTCTAACTTTGCCTAGTCCTTCCATCTTATTAAGCACTAAGTATGAGCTAAATGTGGAGAGGCATGATATTTCTCCTTATACACAACACCAATGGTGTGCTAGTCAATAAAGTTCCTCAGTGGTGTCCTTGTCAATAATGTCTTCTCTCTGTAAGATTAGAAGATGATGATTTTTTTAAAAAATCAATTATTAAAATAAGCCTGGAAATACTGCCTTGTCATGCAATAAGTGGTCAATAAAGTCTGAATACTTCATTAATGACTGATTAAAGTTACAATAAATACCATAATAAAATGAAAATTCCTGCAGTGTTTTTCTTGTGACTCTAAAGTTTTAACCTTAATCCAATGCTAGATACAATACAGTAGTACCACTGTATCCATATATTTCCTTTCCATGGTTGCTATTACCAATGGTCAAACATGGCCCCAAAATATTAAATGAAAAAGTAAAAAAAAATGTATGCTTTATATTGTGTGCCATTCTTGGTAGTGAGAAATCTTGCACTGTCTCACTTCATTCCTTCTTGGATATGAATCATCACTTCATTCAGTGTATTGAGGCAATATATGCTGTACTCAACTTAATCATATAATAGCTGCCACAGTTATTGGGTAAACTGTCCTGGGAGTGAGAAAATAAAGAGAACACATTCACACAACTTTTCTTATTATTATAGTATATTGTATGATAGTTCTATATTACTGTCAATGGCTGTTAAACTCTTATGATCCATAGTTTATAAAATAAGCCTTCTCATATATATGTAGAGAAAAAGTAGTTTATATATGGTTCAGTACTCTTCACAGCTTTAGGCATCCACGGGAGGAGATCTTGCATAAAGGGATTCTACTATATCCAAAATATAAAAGTAAGCAAAAGGAGTCTCTCTCTCTCTCTCTCTCTCTCTCTATATATATATATATATATATATATATATATATATATATACTCCTCAAGATGCCAATGAAAAGGAGAGGTGGAAAAATATAACAGATTTGTAGTTTATATATATGTGTATTCACATATATATAAACACATACATACATATATACATATATATGAATGATATTTCATATATAAATATGAAATATATATTGCATATTATGTCAAATTTCATATATATAAAATATGATATAAAATGTAACTGAGTGATATGCCAAATAATAATTCACAATATTCCCCAAATACTCCCAAAAAAGAAACTGAAAAAAATTCATAGCCAAGAGTAACCAAAGAAGACATGACAATTGAATGTAATGTAATATCCTGGGATACAATCGTAGAACACCAAAAGGATAGTAAATTAAATCTAGGGAAACCTAAATAAACTCTAGACTTCAGCTCAAAAGAATAAATTAATATAGGATCATTAACTTGAATAATGTGTTATGCTAATATAAGATATTAATTAAAGAAAACTGTGATGTGGGTTATATGGAAATTATATATAATAACTGATCATTTCTTTCCATAAATATAAAATTTTTAAACTTAAAAACTACATTAAACAGAATAAAAAGAGAGACTTTCAATGTAAGTTAAAAACTGCAAAACATCATCTTTTAGTTCTGGAGAGCAGAAATCCAAAGGAGATTTCACTGGGTGAAAATAAAGGATTCAACCTAGCCAAATGCTTGAAGCTATGTAAGAGAATTTCTGTCCTTATCATTACCATCTTTCTAGAATTTCTTTGTGGCCTCTTTCTCCTTTTTTTTTTTTTTTTTGTTCGTTTGTTTGTTTTGGTACCAAGAATTGAACCCAGGGGTGCTTAACTATGAATCACATTATCAGGTTTTTTTTGTTTTTGTTTTTGTTTTTTGAGACAGAGTCTTCTGAACTTGCTTAGGAAGTAGCTATGTTGCTGAGGCTGGCTTTAAACTTGGAATCCTCCTGCTTCAGCTTCCAGAGTTACTGGAATTATAGGCATTCACCACCATGCCAGGAATCCCTTTTCTCCATTTCAAAACCAGTAATAAACCATCTTTCAGCATCTCTCTGTTGGTGTCTTCACATTGTCTTCTTTCTTACAAGGCCCTTTGTGATTCTATTGATCCTACCCAGGAAGTCCAGAATAATCTTCCTATTATAATCTCATTTTTTAATTAACTCCTATGGCCATATAATGGAAATTTCACTTGTTTTCTCTGTCCCCCTTCCTAATGAACAACTAGAAACCATTACTCTATTTCCTGTTTGCAAAATTTATCATTTTATACATTGTGTTATATGTGGAATGAGGTAGCTTTCTTAGACTTACATGTTTCACTTAGCAATACACATTTAAGATCGGTAAGTGAATTTGTATGTGGCTTTATAGATATTCTGCTTAATTTTTCTATCAGTTATTGAAAAAGAATTGTTGAAATATCCAAGTATATTTTAGTTTTCATATTCCCCATGCATTTCTATCATTTTTTGTCTCACATATTTTGAAGCTTTGTTATCAGGTGAATACAAAGTTAGTACGTTTTTTTTTTTCATTTTCATGGTGAATTTACCCATTTATAATTATATCCACTTATTTTCTCAATCTCTTTTCTTCTACTAATTTTCCTCATTTATTAAGTATTCTTTTCCTGAAATTAATGTATCTATTTCAGTTCTCTTTTGACTAATGTCAGCATAGTGTATTTTTCTGATCCCTTTTCTCTTACCATATCTCAGACTATATATTTGAAGTGAATTTCTTATAGATTTCACACAGATGACACTCAGGTTTTTTTAATTCATCTATAATTTTCTGACTTTTTATTGGTATAGTCTATTCCCTTTTAAAGTGATCATTTATATTCTTGCATTAATAACAATCATATTTGTAACTTTTTCTATGCATTTATTGAGGCTTCTTTATCTTATTACCACTGAGCCGCACATTCAACCTCTAAATTTTCTACTTAGTATGTATGTTTTCTATACTATATCTCTTGTAAATCTCATAACCAGAATTTGAGATAGAGATAATTATTTTCTCTAAATCACAGTTTCATTGCAAATAAAAGTTAATAATATTCTGAAATCATTGAACTTTTTCAAGAGTCAGAGCTTAGATTTTTAATCAAGTCTTTTTAACACTGATGCCCAGGTTCTTTTCTATGTATGTGTGTGTGTGTGTGTGTGTGTGTGTTTATTGGACACACGCTGGTTTAAATAAAAAGACATTTATCCATATCACAAAAAAATAATCAGAATATTTTGCTATATAATAAGTGTGAATTACTTTGAAATATTTACTCCTAGGTACTTTAATTCAATTGAAATTATCACAGAAAAATGACATTGTTTCAAAAAGCCATTTGCATGACATCTCTTTGAAGTTCCTGAGTAACCTACTGTTGTTTTTTTCTCATTTGTTATATCTTTTATTCTCTCTATTCAATCCTAAACTTCTTTTTTCCATACATTTAAAATATTTATGTTAGTGTGAGGGCATATGATATTATGGTTTGGATATGAAATGCTCTTCTGTTAATGTAGAAATATTTGGCCATAAAATAATTATATTATGAAAACTGAAATATAATCCGTGTATCCTAATTTGAATGGACCAACTAGGTTGTAACTGTAGGCAGGAGGGGCATGATTAGATGTAATGTGTCATTGGTGATATGTTCTGGAAAATTGGATTCATCTTCCCTATGGCCACTTCCCCTTTCTCTCTGCTTTCTGTCTGCCATAAATGGAGCAGAACTCCTCTGTAATGCCCTTCTGCCATGACGTTATGCCTCATCTTGGACCCAGAGAAATGGAGGTGGTCAACCATAAACTACACCTCTGGAACTGTGAACCAAAATCAACAATTACTATTCTAAATTTTTCTTTTTATGTTTTTTGCTTGTATTGACAAAACAAAATGACTAATACAGAAATGGATTCCAGGAGTGGTGTTGTTGTGGTGACTAACATGATCATGTTGTTCAGAGGCCTTTGAAAGTTATTTCCAAAAGGGCTGGGGTTGTGGCTATGTTATGGAGTACTTGCCTGGCATGTGTGAGGCACTGAGTTCAATCCTCAGCAACACATAAAAACAAATAAATAAAATAAAGCTGTTGTGCACATGTACAACTATAAAAAATCTTTTTAAAATTATTATTTGTGAAAGAAATTTGGAGATTCAAGATGCACAACACTTAGAATTTTGTACACACAAATTAATAGGTATAGGTGGTCAGAAGACCAAATTTTGATAGGAATTCAGACCATGTTCCTGAGGCTTCAGAGAGAAAACTGACGACTCTATTGGGAATCAAATAACTTGTTTTGTATTCAAAACAGAATGTGTTTCAGATTTTTTTCCCTGTGATGCTGAATTTAAAGGTTATGGGCTACTTAATCTGGTTGTGGATATTTCAAGGCAACAGAATATTCAGTTAACTACATGGACTTTGCTGACAGGTTTTAGCCAGGTCTACTAGAAAAATTGGGAACAGAAAGCAGAATGGAAGGATTCTAAAAACTTGCATTTTGACCATAAAAGTATCTATAAAACTAGAACTAAGAAAAGTGGTTCTTAAAATTAATTACAGACACTAAAGAGATGTTGAGTACTTTGTAAAAAGACAATAGAAAAGATATTCTGAGGGCATTTCAGTAACTTTCAATATTATACCTATTTCAGACTCAAAGATGTAAAATGGAAAATTTCTTGGATAAAATGTGTTGGGAGTATTGTTCCTGCTCAGGAAGACCTAGTACATTTATGACTGTGCTAAGCTATGCAGGCTCTCTGAAGCTGCTGCAGCCATGATTTCAGGAGGCATAGCTCTTACAAAAGCTGGAAGTGACATTTGGCCTCATCCATGTTCTGTTGGTTCTGCAGGAATGACATATACAAGATTAAGGGGTCATGGATGCTTTCACCAAGATTTCAAAGGAACACCTGTGAAGCCAGACAAAGTGTACCAGGGTTAGAATCCCAGTGGGCTGCCTTTGAGAGGGCAATACACAAAAGTGTGAATATAAAGCCAAAGCTGAAATGGGGACCCCAGTAATTTAGTTAGGACAGGAATGTGGACTCTGCTGAGAAAAACTTCTTATTAAAGAGAGATCCAGACTAAGAGAGAAGACAAAGGGGTATAAGTGCCTTGTCTCTTTGTAAATCACTAGAGGCATGCTCTGGATATGTTTATCTTCCCTGTGGCTCCTTCTCCTTTCTCTCTCCCTGCTTAGTGGCTAACATGAGTGAAGCAGCACTCTTTCACCATGCATTTCTGCCATAATATTCTGCCTCACCTTGAACCTGAATCAATGGAGTTTGTCAAACATGGAGTAAATGTCTGAGACAAAATAAAAATAAACTTTCTCCTCCTCTAAGAATTTCTGCACTGAAGATTGAACCCAGTAATGCTACATGCCCAGCCATTTTTAAAAATTTTTTGTTGGGAAGGGTCTTGCTAATTAATTAAGGTTGGTCTTGAACTTGTGATCCTTCGACCTTAGCCTTCCAAGTTGCTGAGTTCATAGGTGTGCACCAATAGGCCCATTTTTTTGTGTGTGTTTTCTTTATTGGTACTGGAGATTGAGCCTATGGACAATTAACCACTGAGCCAAATCTCCAACCCTCTTTTGTATTTTGTTTTGAGAGAGTGTCTCACTGAGTTGCTTAGGGCATACCTTAGCATACCTTAGTTGCTGACACTGGCTTTGAACTTGTAATCTTCCTGTCTCAGCCATCTGAGCCACGAGTATTACAGACATGTGCCACCACATCTGGTTCTAAGTTGTTCTTGTAAGGTATTTTGGTCACACTGATGAAAAGATGACTAACACCAATGTTTTGCAATGAATCAATTATTATTGTATCATTAATAAAGATTACTAACAAATCTATAATACTTGATACCTAGCCATCTATTTCCTTTTTATGGATTTTATTTTTCCTATTACAATGTGATCACTGAAGCCATAGGCATTAAATAGATTTTATTGTTTTCCAACTCCAATTAGATAGTAGTGGCCTACTAGTTGAGATGAATTGGAGGCCATGTCTTTGCTGAATAGAGAAAAAATATTGTGAACATTCAGATAGTTGTGTGGGTAGTAGTAGTATTAGCTGATGTGAAATATATTTCCCTCTGTGATTTGAATTGTAGTCACTTTTTTATATTTTGTTACTAACCAAATTGAATATATCCTCATGGGATGCTTTTCTGCTGTTGTCATATAAGTTTCAGGAAGAATATACCATATCCAACTGCAACTGATTTATTGTCCTAGATTCCAATATATAAAAACATACCAGCATTTACTGAAGACTTATTCTACACTAGACACAGTTTTACATTGTTTACATATGTATTAGTTATTGTTATCACCTTTAATGTACACAGTGATTGTGGTTAATTAAAAACACTTCCATTTTCAATGCATATTTGCCTTAGATCAAAGATTGTTTATGAATGAAAAGCTATGTAAAAATATTCAAATTTATTTTCTTAATGAAATAGCTAATTAATTAAAAATTTCATTTATTGAAATAAATGTCAAACTCTTAATTTCCCATTAATACAGTGAACATTCTTTACCATCAAACAGGGTGCCTCAATTTCTGTTGGACAAATACTTGGGGATCAAATAAGAGGTTGGTTGAAAAAGTTCAACTCTTTCAAGTTGTCCCATTTCAAAAGATATTGTGACTAGGGACCAATTCACTTTCTGTGAGGAGAGAAAGATATAAGATGAAGCAATCACATTTTATTTTAATTTTTTAGTTGTAAATGAACTGCCTTTATTTTATTCATGTATTTATTTTTATGTGGTGCTGAGAATCAAACCCAGTGCCTCACACATGCTAGGCAAGTTCTTAACAACTGAGCCAAAATCCCAGCCCTTGCAATCACATTGAAGTCCTGGAATTCAATTTAATTTTGTTTTCCTCTTCCTAAATCTGCTAAATGACAGGGATAATATATTTGAGCATCTAAGTTTAGAATTGGTGTTGTCCTTTTCTACAATGGCATGGCAAAGCAAATGAGCGTGATATTCAGTGCTTGCTAAACTTGTCAAATTAACAATTAAAAAATAATAAACTAGTAATTCTTATGGCATTGCCTTCTGTTATTTAATGTGTTTATTTTTGGTATCTTAAATCATTAATTATAAGAAGGTGACATCAATTTTTTTAGTGGCCTAATGGAAATTAAATAATGACTTAGGTTGTCTTTCAATTATTTCATTTGGACAAATAAAGAATCAAATTTTCTGGCATTACTAAAAATAACATTCTAGGGGCTGAGATTGTAGCTCAGTGATAAAGTGCTTGCCTTTCGTGTGTAAGGCACTGGATTAGATCCTCAGCACCACATAAAAATAAATAAACAAAATAAAGATATTGTGTCCAAGTGTAACTAAAAATATTTTTTTAAAAATAGCATTCTATTTAGGGTTAATTATTCCTCATTCTGGTAGTTCAAATTTCAAGCTCTATAATTTTCTATATGTACAACATTGATCATCTCATTAATTTTGTCAATGTATTACTTCCTCAATTTAAATATCTATAAAATATATAAAAGAAAGTTAATATAAGCACAACCAAATTCATGATATAACCTGATATTCCAAATATGCTGCTTTGATATTTGATTACTTTGAGACAAATGTGTGTAAAAAGCAGTAGATGCAGATATGGGGAAAAAGGTACACTCATACATTGCTGGTGGGACTACAAATTGATGCAGCCAATATGGAAAGCAGTATGAAGATTCCTAATAAACTTGGAATGACCCAACTATCCCACTCTTTGATTTATACCCAATGGACTTAAAATTAACATACTACAGTGACACAGCCACATCCTGTTCATAGCAGCTCAACTCACAATAGCCAATCTAAATGCCCTTCAACAGATGAATGTATAAAGAAAATGTGGTATGTATACACAATGGAATATTACTTAACATTTAAGAACAATGAAATTATTGCATTTTCAGGTAAATGGATGGAGGTAGAGAATATCATGCTAAGTGAAATAAGCCAATCCCAAAATACTGAAGGCCAAATATTTTTTCTGAGATGCGGATGATAATTAACAATAAGGTGAGGCGGACTAGGAGTGAAGGGAGGGGAGTGGGTATGGGATAGGAAGGTAGTAGAAGTCATTGGACATAATTAGCCTATGACATATAGGATCATTGTATCACCAATGTGATTCTACAAAATATACAACCAGATGAATGAGAAGTTATAATCCAATTATTTATGATTTGTCAAAATGCATTCTACTGCCATGTATAACTAATTAGAACAAATTAAAAAATTAAAGAATATTTTTAAAAAGTACTAGGTGCAAGGAAAACACTAATTCTCTGTTTTTTTTTAAACAGGTGATAAAATTAACATGTAAAAGATGTCCTCCTTATAAGGAAGGAAATTATCATTCTTATCATCAAGGATAAGAAAATATGAACTAACAAACTTTGTTAAATTAATATCATCTTTTTAGGTATTTGTCTACCCACTAACAACCTTAGTGCAAGCCCTTTGCCTAATCTCATTTTCACAATTTATTATACTTTGCCATATTCAGTATCAAAATGTTCAATACTGGGTTTTGGGGTCTTATTTTTTTAAAAAAAAAAGTATAAAATACTATATATTACTTACATTAAACACATTGTATGCTTTTCTCCTGTTCATCTGTCTTATGTCAGTATAATTTTCAAACTCTAGGAAGGTATATAAAATTTTGCTTCTCCTACAATGATATTGCTATGATAATCAGATAAATTAAATGTAGCAATGCTGTATTTAAATGATTAATTACCACTCATTAATATAATTTATGTGTACATATGCTATGAAATGATATGTAGAAATAAATAGAAAAGTAATTTCAAACAAAATAATATGTACACATCTGAAAGACAAATGTAGAACTAGAGAATTTTTTTCATTATGAGTTTCTGGAACAACTGTATTCAATATTGTATAGGTATTAATTTTAAGGTGAGCAGAAAGCCCATAAATACCTCAAAAAATCACTTAAGAATATGTTTTGTATTTAAGGAATAAATGGTAACTTTAAAAAATATCTTATGCTTTATTTTATGTTCTATTTGTATTGCTTGTGCTTAATAGTAAAATGTAAAACCATGATTTGCATAAAAAAAGAACTAAAAGCATGCAAATGATGATTTTATAATTCATTAATTAATGAAGAAACAAGTAGGATGTTAAAGTATCTAAGTGTATAAAAGGAGATAAGAACTTTCTTAGGCAATTTATTAAGAGAATATTGGGACATCATATTAAGTATGTTAGAGTACACTAAAATTACTTGAAGTTATATATATATATATATATATACACACACACACCTATATGTATAAAATATATATAACTTTAAATAATTTTATACATATGTATATATATATATATACATACATATATATTTAACATTTATTATATGGGTGTATAATATGTAGTCACACACACATTAACCCTCACAATTTGATGTTATAATTTTCTACAAGAAATAGTTTATTTACATCTCCACTGCACTGTGACTGTACTAAGTCCAGAAACTATATAAAATAATAGTTGAACAAAGTTTATTCTCCAAATTTCTTGGTGGGCCTCTGCCCTGTATGATATTAACTGGATATATAATCCATTTTTTTTTTACTTATTCTATTTTGTATACATTTCTTTTTTTTGTATACATTTCTTAACAAGCTATTATACTTTGAACATCTTTTCATGTAGTTCAATATCCAGTAAAATATTGTAATAGCCAATGAGGATTTATTTTGATCAACTATATCATTACATATAATTATGAAAATAATTATGTTAATGTTTTTAATATTTCCTTAACAAATTAAAAATTTTGATGTTAGCATTAAACCAGTAGGCAAAGGGCATAAGATATAAAATGTTCTCTTGTTTCAATCTCTTCCTACCTCCAACGAAACCAAATCAGGGCAGTTCTTATTGCCATTTAATGTTCATTAAATGTTTTTCCTTATAATATTGGCCAAATTCTGACATGCATTATACCTATATTTGTTTATTTTCTGGGTCCCCTGATAGTTTGAGCAGGAATTTTTGTTTGGCTTTTATTATTCATTCAGCAGGATTTTCTTCAGTTCCATTTACCAGCAAATTATATAATTTCATTAATTTTTTCATTTTCCTTGATTCTTTTTTGTTAACCATGACAATAGAATCTATTTTGATATAATTATACAAGCATGGGATATATCTTATTTGAATTAGAATCTCATTCTTATGTGGATGTACACAATAGTGTCATTGTGTACTTGCAATCCAGCTTGATTGAAATTGCAATGTACCTGATTTAACTTGCTATCATATATGTATAGGAAAGTTATGTCATATTCATTCCATTGTCTTTTCTTTTGTCTATTCCTTCTCCCTTTCCTTCATTCCCCTTTGCTTAATCTACTCAAACTCAATTCCTCCCCTCCAGCCCCACCTTATCACGGGTAAGCTTCCACATACTGTGAAAATGTTTGCCCTTTATTCAAGATTTGCTTAATTCACTTAGCATGGTAGACTCCAGATCAACCCAGTTCCTGGCAAATGTTGTAAACTCATTCTTCTTAAAGACTCAAAAATACTCCATTGTGTGTGTATGTGTATATATATTGCATTTTATAATCCATTCATTTGTCTAACAATACCTTGGCTGGCTCCATAGCTTAGCTATTGTGAATTGTGCTGCTATAAATATTGATATGGATGCATCTTTATAGTATGCAGACTATAAATCCTTTGGATATATACCAAGGAGTGGGATAGCTGGCTCAAATGGTGGTTCTATTCCTATTTTAGTGAGGCATCTCCATACCACTTTCCAGAGTGGTTGCACCAATTTGCTGTCCCCCAATCATATATGAGTACACCAATTTCCTCATATTATCGCCAAAATTTGTTGTCACTGTATTATTTTTAGAACATAGCATTTTATTTAGTTCTTCATTAAACTGTTAGAATTGAGAACCATGCGTACTTAACAAACCTCCAAAAATAGACATTGGAAGGTACTTTTTGCTTAGGGCAAGCAGTAATGGAGTAACATGTAAACAAGCTGGCTTCTCTGTACCACACCAGCCAAGTCATCTTTCTCCATTGTCAGATGCATCAGCTTTGCCCTCCCTTCACTTAACATCAGTCAGACCCCCCGTAGGTCTTACCCAGGTTTTTCTGTGGGACACTGTTGCCTCCCTGGAAATGCTGGAAACAGGTTGTTAAAGTAATTGTGTTGTTGAGGAAAAAAAAATCTTTTAAAAACTGCCATCTGAGCAATGACATTCTCTGTACTATGCCATATCCCAGAATAAAATAAAGAGGCAATCATAAAATTTTCACATATGAAATAATTTCCTTCTCCCTGTCACAAGCACTATTCTCTGAAAGAAACTGGTTTCTCTGTAGTTACACAAGCTGTTCAGAAAGCTCACTGGAGTTAAAATCTTGGGAGGAATTATTGTGTACTGTGGAGTACTCAGTGTTTCTTATAAATAATAAATTAAAAGCTATCTGGTACCAAAAAGTGCAATCTATAGACCCCTCACGTACTGCCCTGTGACTTCTCTGTATGACATCACAAAGGTGCCCAAGTGTCTCTTTTTCTAGACTAGGAGTTGGTAAATTTTGGCTGGTGTTAAAACCATGCATAGGATTGGTTTATGAAATGAAAACCTTATTAGGTACAACCTCCAAAAGACAGCTGAAAGTGGAGAAATTTTGATTTGGTGCTATTAAAGAGGTGGAAATTAAGAGCATAAGCAGCAGGGAGATATTTTAATGGTAAATTCCTTTTTTCATTTATATCAGAATTGAACTCTGACTGCAACTTCCATCATATGAGAGATAGATTGGATAGGGAACACTCCTTGGCAAAGAGCTACACAGTTAGAAATAGGTCAAGTTACAGAGAAAATAAGAGGAGGGCTTCATATTCATAATACAGCAATTATACCCAGAGCTGCCATTAACTACCAGAAAGTGGTTCGGGAATCCATTAAGCACATTGGATATGATGATTCTTCCAAAGAATTTGACTATAAGACTTGTAATGTGCTGGTGGTCACTACTTAAAATAGATATGCTTAAATTGTCTATATCCTCTTTGTTCAATTTGGGTAGGTCATATGTCTCAAGGAATTTGTCTTTAAGATTCTCTAGCTTATTAGAGTACAAATTTTCAAAATAGATTCTGAATATTCTGTTTCTTAGTAGTGTCTATGGTGATACTTTCTTTTTCATCAAAATTTGTTTTTCCTCTTTCTCTTGCTTAGTTTGGCTAAGGGTTTATCCATTTTGTTTATTTTTTTCAAAGAACCAACTTTTTGTTTCATTGATGTTTATTTTTTTTAATTTTCATTTCATTGATTTTGGCTGGTATTTTTATTATTTCTTGTCTTCTGATTTTGAACTGAGGTTTTATCTGAGCCTCAAAACATCCATTCAATGTGTTCAAAATGCTCTGTTAAATCTGCAGCTCTGCTTTAAGATGTTAGAATAACAATCAGTAACTGCTACACAATTTGAAGCAAACCATATGTCAATATATAACAAAAAGTTATTGAACCTGTTTTCTACAATTCCATAACCAAATAAAAGACTGTGGGTTTGATTAGATAAAATTAGGTAATAATTAAAGCAAAATTAATATTAAATTATATAGAAATGGAAGAAAAATATAGGAGAAAAAGAAGAAGAAAGAAATAAAACAGTAGCTAAGAAGAGAAACAGAAGAAATATGAGAAGAGAAAGAAAAAAAAAGGTCTGTAGTTGTTACTCAGTGGTAGAGCACTTGCCTAGTGCATGTAAAGCACTGAATTCAATTCTCAGCACCACATAAAAATAAATAAATAAAATAAAGCTATTGTGTCTATCGACAGCTAAAAAAATTAAAAAAGAAATACAATATAAGAGAAAATAAAAGATATAGTTGAAATCTAATTAATAAATTAAGAAAAATACTTAAAGATATATAAGTTGTAATATAGCAAGTAGTAAATGGGGCCTAAATGAACCAATGTAGAAAACAATAAAATAAAAATTAAAAAAAAAGAAATAAATATGAAAAAGTCTAAATCTTCCCCTTGCTGAGATATTTAACATAAAGAGATTTCATTTAAGTAGATCTCATTTTGAAATCTACCAGTTATTATAGTCATGACCAATTTTCAACCTTTGGCTACACATCTCCTGACTTACTCTTAGCATGGAGTCAATGAAAAAAACACTTAGTTCTGCACTGGTGTGCACAGATTTGTATTTATTTTTACCATGTCTAGATCACTTTCTCACTCTGAAAAACTGCATGGAACTCAGTCACCCTAGCCTATCTAGTCAGTTTTTTCCCTGACTTCCTCTCCCTCTGATGTGCTTAGGGAATTCTCAGTGTTGTGTTATGGGTCTGTGAGTTTGTGGGTCCACTAGGGAGTGTGCATTCCCCTATTTGGTAGCCAGATTCCACCTGCTAGTGCTCAGAGGGACTTCTTTTTGCATGAGAACAACCTCTGTGGGCCCATGATTAATCACAAAGACTTCACCTTTCTCTCCTCTAGAGCTGCCCTAGATGACTCTGGAAATAACAGAGCATGGGGTTCACTCATGGTAGCCTTCCAGTGTCCTAACTGTATAAAGTATTCAGACTGCTTGTGATCAATTTATTCTTCTTTGGCATATATGTTGTGATCTCTAGAAAAGATGAAAAATGTAGTGGATTATGTTTCCCTAAGGTGCATACTTAGGTTTGACCTCGCCAAATGTATCTCCATAACAGTTTTGTGTTTATAATTTAAAAGAAGTGGAGCACTTATCACCCAGATGTTAAATTCAGACTGACTTTCCCCTTTGCCACTGCTTCTGTATCAGTTTTGTCAGATATGCCTCTTTTTCTTTCCCTTTTTATAAATCCTCTTCTCTGAACTGCCCCAATAGGACAGTTATGGTTCAGAACTGACTCTCACTCTTTCAGTAACCAGAAACTGTATCTCTCCAAGTCTCTCATTGTATAGTTTTGAACTTCAACATATTCTGTCTCACCCACCATAGTGAGTAGCCCTTTTCCAGCAATTTTGAATTAAAATTTTGAAGAATCTCAGGCATGTAGCTGTTTTTATGCTGCCAGGTTGCCTTCTTTTTATGTACTGATTTTAAAGTATTAGCATACTTTCATTATGCACACTTTCCTCAGAAATTCAGAGAGTTGTCCAGCTAACCACAATTCTTTATTAGCTATGTATTTTTTGCTTCTTCCCTTTGGTAAAATTTCATTTCACTTTTTTCAACCCAGCATTTCATTTTAAATGGGATTTTCCATTGTTTTATTTGACTCAACTTTCCAGTTTTGGTGATATATATGAATAAGCTACAGAGGTAGGTCAATCAAAAACATTTCCACTAATTTTAAAAACTTATCTTGAAGCAGAAAATTGCTTTCCTCTCTTTGAATTGTAGACCTATAAGACAGTGTCCTCTGCAACCACATTTCTATAACCTGAAAAGGAGAATACAGATAAGGCAAATGAAATCCTGATGTCAGTGGCATCCTTAGTTCCTCTTGTTTCTAAGAAAAGTTACACTCCTCTCAGTCTTGTAACAGTATGAAAAACAAATAGATTTTGCTTTTGCTAACGTTTTTTCAAATTGTCTTTCTTTCTATGGTAAGAATTTTGATTTAATAAAAGTTATTAAGTATATATTTGAATAGTTAAAATTTAAGTGTTTAAAATGTATTCCTTTCTAAATTATAAATTAATTTGAACTTTACATAATGATATTTTTACATATTTATCTTTAAAATAATAATCAGTGGGGCTCGGGTTGTGGCTCAGTGGTAGAGCGCTCGCCTAGCACATGAGAGGTCATGGGTTCAATCCTCAGCATCACATAAAAATAAATAAATAAAGATATGTGTCCAATCAAAAAATAAATATTAAAAATAAATAAATAAATAAAATAATAATTAGTAAGATGATACAATTGTTTTGAATACTAATGTGTAACTTCTTCCATTAATATTTTTACAGATTTCTGATATATATATATATATATATATATATATATATATATATATGCCATTTTGTACATCAAGTGAACCTATTAAACTAGTTAAATAATAAAAAAATAGTAACTTTTGGTTTTTAATTATAAAAATAATTATTTTATCCATATTTCAAATAATAATATGCCTTTTCTTTTGTCTGAATGTTTAAATAAATGAAATTATTATCCAGTGCACATATGTGATTCAATCTATTACATAATACACATGCATATACATGATGTATTAATTAATAGTTAGAATGGAAGGGGAAAGATAACGAGAAATATAAAACATGCTGAATTTGTGCTTGAATTGTTAAAAGAAATAATAGATATTACATGATGATGAAAAGTAAATAAAACAATATTACCCCAATTTTTCTAGGAAATTACACGACCAGTGGAAATTTGCTATTGGTGCATTTCATAGCTACTCATCATATCAATTAAATTATTAAAATAATCTGAACACTTAATTCCTACAAATATGAGTTTGTAAAATTGTAAATATTGATCAAAAAATTTTAAAAAGGTCCAAAGTCTGACAGAGAAGGATTTTATGTGGTAGCTCAGGATGAGAAACTTAGTGAGCTCTCATCTCAAAGTAAAAAAATATAAAATAAAAGATGGAAGAAAAGAGAGAGAAAGCTAGAGTATATCTCAGTGGTAGAGTGCTTGCCTAGCATTCATGTAGTCCTGTGTTCAATCCATAATATTGAAAAAAGTGTCATGAATTGCATCATGAGACAGTTTTTTAAATGTAAATTTATTTTATTTTTAATATTAATGTACATTTAAATTGATATTGAAAGGTTATCTCCATGACCTACTTTAGTGTCTTCTGAGTTATCCTGGATGAAGCCTTGAACATTTGAGTTTTCATGTTTGCCTTTTCATTGTCCAATCTTAGCATGAATTCTTGTGTCAATTTGTTCAGAACTACTTACCAAGCATATCTGACTAGAATCTTCAACCCCAGTCCATCCTCTATGTGATATCTAATCATCTGCGATGACTTCAATGCAATCCTGTTAGGTATATTAAAACTTAATTCCTCCTTTCCCCTTATGTTTCTTCTTAGTAATTTTCCATCTACCAACTCTACAATGCCATTGCTTAGTATAAAACCTTATTTTTTTTCTTATTGTATTCATAATTGATCGCTGTTCTGAGGTCTCTTTTTACTTATTGCAAGTTTCTGAGCAAAATCTACTTTTAGTACTTTAGCTGCAATCTCTTGGTTTTCTTTACCAATATACTTGCTGTAGTTTGATTAAGTGTCTCCCAAACACCTATGTACTAAAATATTTGTCCCTAAGCCAAGGTCCTATTAAGAGACTGTGGAATGTTTAGGAGGTAGGGCCTTGTGTAAAGAAGCTAGCCTTTTGGAACATGACTTTAAATATCATATTAGAAATTCAGCCTCTACCTGTATGTCTCTGTTTGTTTACAACTCACCATAATACTCCTTCAATAGTGTACTATGCCATCACAAGCCCAAGACAATAGGGCCAAATAACTATGGACTGAAACTATAAAGCAAAATAAACCTTTCCTCCTGATATGGTTTGGATGTAAGGTGTCCCCCAAAAGCTCATGTGCAAGACAATACAATGTTTAAAGGAGAAATATTTGGGTGATGAGAGTGTTAACTCAATCAGTGAATTAATTCCTTGGTGAGATTAACTGAGGGTAACTGAAGGCATATAGGGTGTGGATTCAAAAGGTGGGGCATTGGAAGTAAGCTTTTGGGGTATACATATATTTTGTATCTAGAGAGTGGAGTCTCCTTTCTCTCTGCTTCCTGATCATCATATGAGCAGCTTTCCTTCCTCACACTCTTCCATTATGATGTTCTGCCTCACCATGTACCTGAAGAAATTCAGCCAGCTGTCTATGGACTGAGACCCCTGAAACTATGAGCCCTCAAATAAAAGTTTTCTTCTCTACAGTTGTTACTCACAACAGCAAAATAGCTCACCAAAATACTTCCTTACAACATTATTATCTTGGTAATTTTGTCAGTGATGGAATCCTAACCAATGCAATAAAGTTCTATGAAGTTTATCACAAAGTAAACTTTGTATAATCATTATCATAGTCAGGATTCAGAACAGTTCTGTTAAAAAAAACAAAACTCCTTTATAGCATTCCTAAAAGGAAATTTTGAAATATACATTTTTATTTGTATACCTTTTTACAACAAACATGGTGAAATTTTTATAAGTAGACAAATATGTAATTCAGAGTTGAACCAAATCTACTACTAATTATTTTTATTTCATTTAGAATCTGGAATGTTCATGCCGAAAGGCAGAAACACATGGATGTCTCTGAAACAAATGAAAGAGAATTTTTTTTTCCTTTAACTTTCCTTCTATTTGGGACTTCAAATAGAAGCCATAGCCTAGCATGATAGTGTATAACTATAATCCCAGTGGCTGGGGAGGCTGAGACAGCAGGATCTCAAGTTTGAGACTAACCTCAGCAACTTATCTAGGTCCTAAGCAACTTAGTGACATCCTATCTCAAAATAAATGAATAAATAAATAAACAAACAGGGCTGGGTGTAAGGAAATAATAATAAAGGGAGACACAGAGATAAGATGCAGAGTCAGGGAAGGTTTCAGAGTGGCTCATTGTTAAAGCAGCTATGTTTATTTATACCAATAGGTTACATTGGGTCATTATTACCATAAGTACATTATTATTTAGAGTATCAGTAAGGTTTCTTATTCTGTAGTTACATTTAACAGTTACAATATGCAATGTTAGAAGTTTTGTGCAGTTCTCAAGAAATACCATTGTCAGATGTTACTGTTAGGTGGGCAGATCCAGGAGCACCAGAGCTTGGTGAAACATTGTTTTTATCAAGCATGCAAGTTCCTTTTGTTCCAGGAGCTATGTGCCTGCAATCAAGGCCCAGGCTTGATGAGGCTCTAATGCAGAGGCTTCTCAAGGCTTTTCCATACCAGCTAAACATTGTACATATATTAGCTATATTAGCAGATCCTAAGAGAGATTTCAGGGCATTCTAAGGGTGGAAAACAGGGTGTCTGTTAGCCCCCAGGAAGTTTGCTCACCAGGGGAACACTTCCCTGTACATTTCTATGGTCAGAATCCCTACACCTCCCCTTTATTGTTTTTTAAGGCCTTTTGGATGAATAATATTTTTTTTTCTTAATGCTGGTGGAGGTAAAACATAGGGTAGAAATTGACAACAGCAAGCACAATGTAACAATTCCAGTATTAGTAAACATCCACCTATGAATAATTGTTTGACCTAAGTAAAGTTGGGTAACCACAAAGTTAGCCAATCCAATAAGTCTAAACCTCCTTCATCTTGTTGGACCTTATCAGTGATATCTTCAAAGTAATCTAACTCCTTTGAAATAGAATTACTATTATCACTTAAGTTAAAGCAACACATATTATTAAGCTCCTGACATCCTTTATGATGTAAAAATAACAAATAATCAATTACTGCTAGATTGTCAAGTATGGCTTGATGATGTTGTTTTCATTCTTCATTAAGTATATTAATTGCCATAAAGATATGATTAATATTTTTCAACATAGCAAAGGTCAGTTTTATAGTGGTTTTGTAAGCCCCGACAGCTAGTCTAGGGATGCCCACTAAGGAAAATGTCAAAGCATTAAATTCTGCCTTAGAGAGAAGGTTTACTGAATCATCACAGTTTTTATCAAGGGGAATAGACCTTTATGAATATGTTGCACAGGATGGTGGCCTATTAAATCCTGTGGGCATGGTAAGAGCACAGTTAGTCTGCTAAGACAACAATGGGTACCATGAGACATTTTTGCAGGTATATAACAATTTCAGCCAAGAGAACCCAGATATTATAATGGGTTTTAGAAGCCAAGGAGTCTGACTATACTGAATTTCCATAGCTGGGCTACAATAAAAGATCAACATTATAGTTAAGACCAAAGTATTTACAGAATTCTGTGTGAGCTTAGCAATCAAAGCAGTAATCAACTTTTTCCGAGTACATTTTAACCTCATTTGAGTCAACACTTGTTGAAATGACGTTGTTAATGATTTTGTATCTCCCTAAGTCACTGGAAGTCTAGTGGCTTAGGATTCTCTTTCATTGTATCTTCTCTTTTGAAGAGAATAATCATTGTCCTTTTCTTTGGTGGGATTCTTCTCATCCACAATCAAATGAAACTTGGGGATCAGCTTGTGAAGTCCCTAATGTCCATTCATAATTAATAGGTCTCACACACCAAGCTGGAACCCAAATTGGACCTGTTGGTGTAAGCATAGCAGTCTATCCTTTTCCCCATGTGATCAGAGGCATAGGGTTTTATCATTTGGGTCTGCTGGAAACCTATATATTATATAATTTTTTGAAATGGCTGTTTGGGAATTGTGACTATTAACTTTGTATGGCATGTTGAGTGTATTTTTTGTAAATAAAACAATATTTAAAACATTATTAATATGAGAGAGGATAGATGCCCCTTTTTTGTTTTTGTCTGAAAAGGCAAGTTTTAAGAGTATTATGTATTTGTTTAACCAAAATTTTTCCAATAAGATTATGGGGAATTTTATTATTTGAAATTATATTTTATAGATTACAAAATTGTGCAAAAGCAAAAGATGCATATGTAGAGATATTATAGTTTTTAAGTGAACAGGCTTGCCCATGGTGGCAAAACAAAGTAATAAATGAGAAATGTAAACAGATATATTATCAGACCTATGGGCACTAGCCCAAATGAACCCAGAATAAGTATCAATAAAAACATGAATATAGGAGTAAGGATGAAAAGGAGGGAAATGAATAATATCCATTTGCCTAAATATATTAGAAGGTAGACCTCATGGACTTACAGATTCAATTCCCAGTACTCAAAAATTAAATATGAAATAAATAAATAAATAAACAAACAAACAAACACATATTTGCTAAAAGGGTCTGAAAGAATCTATTTTGATTTATTTCAGTAGTTGCTAAGAACATTGCAAAAGACGAGAGAGAGAGAGAGAGAGAGAGAGAGAGAGTGAGTTTGATTTAGCTCAACTCCGTGTAACAAAGCTGGTTAGATATTCATAGCCAGTGAGCAGATTTGATGGATGGAAAATTACTGGTATACCAAGGATAGAGAAATTCTTGCTAAGCTTACTTAACAGAACTCTCACTTAAGGCAGGTTAAGGTGATCAGATTTCAAGGGCAGTAAACGTTTTCTAAAGTGGCTATTATGGTTCAGATATGAAGTGTCGCCAAAAAGTTCATGTATGAGAGTATGCAAAAACATTCAGAGGTGAAATGAATAGGTTATAGTTGCTATAATATTATCAATGGATTAATCCCCTGATAGGGTTTAACTGGGTGGTAGCCTAGGAATTAACTGGGTGGTAGCATTGGGCAGGTAGGGTGTGGCTGGAGGAGGTAAGTCACTGGTGCATGCTGTCTTGGTTTACATGTTTGTCCCCAGTGAGTGGAGCACTCTCTCTACAGTCTTGTTACCATGTCCTGAGCTACTTCATTTATCACACCCTTCTGTCCTAGTGCTTGCCTCACTTTGTGCCCAGAGAAATGGAATCACCTGTTTATGAACTGAGGTATTTGAAACCATGAGTGCCAAATAAACTTTTCCTTCTCTAAAATTGTTCCTTTCAGGTCTTTTTGGTCAGGGTAGTGAAAAAGCTGAACCAAACAGTACCTTTACAGTGTTTATACTAAAATACATCTATTAAGGCCTGGCATCAATGAAGGTCAATATCAAAGCCTAATCAAGAAGAGGACAGAGAGAAGACTTACTCAAGTTTGCTTTGGAGAGGGTTTTCTGTTGCCGTTATCCTGACAAAGTCATCAAAAACAAGCAAAATCTTCTAAGAATATCAAATACAAAAAAAGGCTAAGTAATCATGATAGCAAAATTATATTATATATGGAAAAGAGCAGAAAAAGAAAGTGAAGAAACACAAAGAAGATCTGAAAAAAGTATGGACTTTAGTTGAAATATTGTTTCAATATTAATTTACTAATTATAAAAAGTACCATATTAATATCAATATTAATGTTAGGGGAAATTGTATAAATCAGGGTTGAAGGTGGAGAGGCATAAAGAATGCTATACTATTTTCTTGATTTTTCTATAAATCTAAGGCTGTTCTAAAAGTTAGTCTCTTGAGAAGAATAAAAAAAGAAAATAAAAGCATCTATGAACCTACTGTTAGGTCTCCTGAGCATGGATTTATACTGTGCAGTTACTTAATAAGACAATTATATACCTAGCAATATTTAGTAATATTTAAGATTTTATGCAAGATTATATACATATATTGGAATAACTGGACAATATCTTTAGGCAGATGGAACATGGCTTGAGGAAGGAAAACACTGGGGAAATGCCCTTGAGCCGTATGGTATCCCTTGTTACTCTTTCTTTTTCTTTGCTTCCTGACTGCCATGATGTTCTGCCTTACCACAGGCCCAGAGCAATGAAGTTGGCAGATCATGGACTGATCCACTAAAACTGTGAGGGCAAAATAACTTTTCCTCCTTAAGTTGTTCTTACCATATATTTTGGGCAGAAAAATGAAAATCTGGCTAACAAAAAGCTTATTCCATGTGTCCAGAGAAATAGTTCTTTAATGAGTGATGATAAAATATCTGAATTTTTTTGTATTGAATTGACTTCATATTTGAAAATATGTAAGATATTCAAATTTCTTCTAATTTTCAGATTCAAGGAAAAATTAAATTATTTATTGAGCAAAAATAACTCATTTAACTTTGTTCCTATTTTGTTGGTAATGTCAAACTTTAGTTATTTTTGTTTCCCTAAAATTTAATTTTATAAAAAAACCTTGCCCTAAAAACAGATGACTGAAGATATGAGTCACAGCTATGTTCTTATAATATATAAAACAAAACTTTGAAATTTCAGAGTAGCTTTATTATTGTGACAAAATCATCATAAAAATACTAAAAATAAAATCATCATTGGGGGTGGGGGTTTGATTAGACCTGGATGAAAACAGAATTTATATATTCCTCTACCTTTCTACCTAGACTGGCAGGGTTTATGTGGTTCAGACAAATATTACATCTTATCTTTGAGAATGATGGTAAACTTACAATGTTGTCATATCAGCTCTTACAGAGGAAGCTGGATCTGTAAAACTATTTTAAATTATATAATGAGGAAATCTTATCTAACATTAAACACCTATTGAGTCAGAGACAGATTTCTCCTTTGATCAAACAAAAAACCAACCACATACCACAGCTGCTTTTTGTGATAAGAAGAAAATCCAGAAGTACAAAAATAAATTAGGATTGAGATGCAAAAATATTTAACATGTAATTTGTAGGTCAGCTTCTTCAAACAAATACCTGTTATAGTAATTATAAAATTAATGAAGAGCTTTCTATTTTGAGAAACCTATTATTACTTTTCTGCATTATTCTATCTCAAAACATTTAATGAAGCCACCTGGTGAACTTAATCTTAATCAAATTTCTTATTTTCTCTCAAAATTTTTAGTATTAAGGTGATAGAAAGAGGAAAGCCTTAGTGAATTGATTGCCCAGGCAGTGCAACCCAGTGTACATATTGCCCATTATTCTAGTAATGGATCATTTTCTCTGTGAAATCATAATTCTTGTCTTCAGATTTTAAAAAATTTTTGATGCATACTTGCCAAAACTCTTAAAAATAATAGTTTTATCTTAGAAGGAGGTTCTTTGGGTGTAGGAAAAGAAGGAAGGCACAAATTCAGGTGAACTGTTTGCTAGCCCTATAATAGACTTACATCCTGTTATTTATTCATCTAGTTCACCTTATAATCTGCTACTCATGAATACTAAATTGACCATTGTGGAGTAAAAAGAGATCATTATTTCAGCGTAATGTGACTTAACTTTGTGGATTTGAAAGTGGATGGCATCATTTCTTGGTAGCTGGCAAGGTAGAGAAATGTAGGCTAATGTTCAGAACTCTAAACTTCATGGCATTATTATAATAGCTCAGGGATAAAATTACTATTTAGTTTTCTCTTTTTGTCCTATTTTCTTCTGCCCTTTTTAATTTTGAGGTTTAAACATAGTACGGGTCCATAGTTAAATCTCCTGAATTAATTGAGGGGTTTATAATACACTAGTGTAATATAAACATTAATTTGAGTATAAGGCAATATTTTACAAATTAAAGACATTTTAAAAGGTTCTTTGCATCCAAATTTCTTTCTCATTTCAGACGTAACCAAATCATTAATATGAAATATTTTTAAAAGTAGACTTTTAGTGATAGTCTTTCATTTTCCAAAAAATAGTTCCATATATAGTCCAAACTTATAACTGTTTAATACTAATTTTCCTTGTTAATCCTTATTTATTTTACTTATGAATTGCTTCTTTTATTTGATTTTAACTCTTAAGAGCAGGACTTATGTTTTATTCATTATTTACATTCCTCCAATGTTTACCCATAGTGCTTAAAGCATAGAAGAACTTCAAAATTAGTTTCTTGTACTAAACACTATTGAAAAAGATCAGCATGTATTAAAAATATAATATAGCCATTAATGGTAGAGATCAAGAGAAAAAGAAAGGTGAGAAATAAAACTGAGTTTTTAAAATATGCAGGACAAAGAAACCATTAGAGATACTTAGAAAAGAAAGGGGGTTTAATAAATTTTCAAAGATCTCTTAATTAATGGACTCTGGGAAATACAATTCTGTGCCTTATTTTTTTATTTAATAAATATTTATGTTGTTTTATTATGTGTCATGGACTGTTTTAGGTGCTGATGTTTGGCTTTTGATACCTTAAAGGTTGTGCAGAAAGTAAAACAGTAAAAAATAAACAAGAAAATAAATTTTAAAAACACATAACAATAAATTATGTTTTAAAAAATAATAATGAGCTGAATGTGGTGGTGTACACCTATAATCACTGCAACTCAGTAGACTAAGGCAGGAAAATCACAAGTGCAAGGCCAGCCTCAGCAATTCAGTGAGGTCCTAAGCAACTTAGTGAGATCCTGTCTCTAAATAAATAATAAAAAGGCTGAAGATGTCGCTTAGTAGTTAAGTGCCCCTGAGTTTAATCCCTGGTTCCAAATCAATGATAAAAACAGCAACAACACCAACACTAATAGAAATTATTGAAGAATCATTTGAATAAATGACATTTTATTTGACATCTGAACAAAAAGAAGTTTCTGAAGTCTGACAGAGAGAAGTGATTCCAGAGAGAGAGAGAAAAGGTAGTTCAAAGGAGATAATAATTAGTATATTCAAGGAAAACAAAGCCAGTATTGCAGAAACAGCAAAAGCAAGGAAATAAAAAGTTACTAAATATAGTCTGTGGATGTGGAAGAGCTGAAGTTCATAAATCAGAAGAGCTCCTTAACAAATGGGGAAAGGGATGGGAATGAACATCAGAGATAGAAATTTCTCTGCTAAGCAGCATTAACTTAGAGTCAGGTATAGTAATGCATGGCTGCAAACCCAGCAACTTGGAAGGGTGGATCCTAAGTTCAAGATCAACCTCAGGAACTTAGTGCTACCCTAAGCAACTTAGTGTGAGAAGCCATTCTCGCACGTGATTGGGCACCTCCCTGACTGGGTGTGAGGCATTCTGGCTAAATTGTGTCAAACTAATCCCCACCCTCTCTAGGTGCAAGAGCCCTTCTGTGTGGGGGTGTGACTCACCATTGACCCTGAGACCAATCACTGACCCTGACCTTGGAATGCTGTCCACCTCAACCTTCATTGGATGGAATTTTCCCCTGAATTTCTTGTTCCCCAATAAAAGGCCACTCCCTGGCATGCTCTCTCTCTCTCTCTCTCTCTCTCTCTCTCTCTCTCTCTCTCTCTCTCTCTCTCCTGCTAGTCCTGAGTAAGCCTCGCTGCCCCATCGGGTGGCTCGAGGCAGGAGCCAGAGGGAGGGCAGTCTCAGACCTGGTCAAAGAAAAAGGTAAATTGAGTTTGTGTGTTTATTTTGATCTCACTAGTTAACTTCGATGCTTAGAACATCTTGTATGAAGCCAGCGTGCTGGTTGCGCAGCGGAACTTAGTGAGACTCTGCCTCAAAATAAAAAAGATAAAAGAGGCTGGGTTTTTGGCTTAGTGGTACAATCCTGGAACAAAACAAAAAGAAAAGAAATAGTAACTTAGGTAAAGAATAAGGGCTGCTTATGTGTCAGAATGCATTCATCCTATGACGGCTTTCTTGCCAAAAGAGAACAAAGGGAGGTGGGAACAACTAACTTTTTTTAGTAACCCAATATGAGACAACAAATCCTAGATGATGTTCAGGAAGAATACTCATCCAATGAAGAACCAGGTGAAGGACATTGCACTGTAGGGGATAAAATGCTGATTGTATTCAATCTGTGTATCTCTGCTACCCTCAGATTTCTAGTCTTGCAAGGCACTTAATCTTGCAAATCTGTAAAAAAAAGAAAAGCCTCATATTTGTTAAACCTGTGTCTCTCAGTCTATTCCTTGGGTTTGGACAGGTGTGTATGTTTCTCACAATTTAGGGGCTCATCTGGGATTTCTATGCCTGCTTGGAGTGGAACTTTGATGGACAGAGGAGACACATTTTACCTCACTGTGGGTACAGATATACTGTCCCCTCAGAGGCCATGTAAAGACTTGAGATTGTTTCAAAGGGCAGTGAAAGCAATGCTAGGGGAAAAATAACAAACAAACAAAAAACAGGCACCAGTAACCAATCAAACTTGTTCATGATCAACATAGAAAAAACTGGACTAGGAGTAATGCCTTGGCAGTTGGGAATTTTTAGAATATGTGTGTTTGTGACTTGAGATGTGTCCTGGACATGAAATGAGGGTGTAGTACCGATCCACAATTGTGTTTTCCCATGAGGGAACCAGTCAGAGAAGAATAATGGGAGAAGTCAAAATGTGCAATAAATCTCTAATAAGGGAGATTGAGTACACAGGGAAACTCAGTTAAAGGAACCTACAAATGGGGAAGCAGAGTAACAATTCCAGGTCATGGGGACAGGAAAGGAATATAGAAAAAGCACACATGTACAAGCCTTCTTTTATGTAAAAAATTTTTCCTGAAGAACTTGTGGACTTCCACATTCTTTAATATTTTGTTCTGGCTAGGCTTATTTTGTCTAACTGAAGTTTCTAGCTCTTTATTTCTAATGTATTTAGTCAGAGGCCAGTTATTCAAGGATCAATCTCAAATACACTAGAAATGGAAACATATCTTATCCTTTGAAGAGTCCTTAGCAAGGAAAACAAATAGTGGTGATAGTGGAAGTAAATTTATCCCCATAGATGATAAGTGGCCACCCAAATGTTTGATTTCAGCACCTACTATGGATGACAGACTCTATTATTCATGTTCCGAAATGCACAGGCCCTGTCCTTGTCCAAGTCATAGTATAAAAATCTGCCACACTTTCTATTTTAATTTCCATGGGGTCAACTTACATTGGTAAGAGGAAAGATATCTTTGAAAATACTGTCCTACATGTTTTTCTAGATGGACAGCTCATCAAAAAATATTAGTTTCTAAAAACTGTGCAAAGTGCAATATACATTGATTTTAAAACATTTTCTTTGCTAGAAATAACTGATTTAAAACATTAACTAGACTTTTCTGATTTCTTGGTTTTCATGTGTAACCTAAGTTAAATGTGGGCAAATTGGATTTCACATAAATGGGATAAACATTTATAAATTTGTTTAATAGAGGAAATATCTGATTAATTTGCAAAGTTAAAATTCTAAAACACTAACCACTAAATATAAATTTAAGTACTCTTGGCTTTTAAAATCATACGTATATTTGGGTATAGTAAATTTATTTTTCTAAGTGGGTGAATGGAAAAGTAGTCTTTGGTTTGGGGCCTAAAGTAAAAGCAAGCTTATTAAAAGTTAAAATTCTAACAGTTATAATTTTATATGCAATGAATACAATAATTTTGACTGAGTTTTTATTATTGTAATGTAAAAAGAGTGAAGTATTTCATTGTATTAAAAAAGAATAATTTGGGGGCTAGGGTTGTGGCTCAGTAGTAGCAAACTTGCCAAGCACTTATGAGGCACTGGGTTAGAGTCTAAGCACCCATGTAAAAATAAATAAAATAAAGATATTGTGTCCATCTACAACTAAAAAATATTTTATAAAGGAATAATTTGACAGTAGAATGAATCAGACATAATTTTCCTATTTATATGAATACATGACCAGTGAAGCTCTACATCATGTGCAACCACAAGAATGGGATCCTAATTAGAATATATTATACTCCATGTATCATTTCAGAATATGAATTTAAGAACTGGTCTGAAACTAAAAATATATATATAAAAAGTCATGTAAACATTTTAGTATAGAAAATTGGGGGAAAAATGTTTCTGGATGAAAAAGGATTTTTATGATAAAATTATATTTTTATGTTAATGTTCAATATGAAAGAGAGGATCTATGGATGTAGACACTTTGGTTTCAAAAGTTCTAAGTAAGCTGCAGAAGTTTTGTGGAATGTAAATCTCAAAATATTTGTGTATGTGATTAAGATACAATGAGCATAGTCAGTCAAATTATTTAAGAAATGTTTTAAGGTCAGATTTTAATGCACAGCTATGAAACAAACTTTAAAACTTTGATCTGTTCTTATCTATGAAGATCATGTCTTGTGTCTGCTTCTCTTTATTACTTAGGAACATTAAATCTTAAAAGAATTAGAGGTTTTACCTGTTTTATAGTCTTTTAAATGATTAGTTTATAACAAGTCAAATTAAAAAAACAGTTATTTATGTTATTATGATATAGTTAATACCATAAATATGAATGATATTTATACATCTGAGAGATTAGGAGAATACTAAGCTGGTTTTCTCTAAAGTTATCCACAGTGGTAATCTATTGTAGACTTACATAAATATAGCAAATTTAAAGGGGGATTTATTTATGTCATTTAGTGTTTTGTAACTGGATAAAGATACCAGTAAGTTAAATATAAAATTTTGTGTTAATTTTTATAGTGGGGTGGACTTTTTTAAAAATACTTTTTAGTTGTTGATGTATCTTTATTATTTATTTATTTATATGTGGTTCTGAGGATTGAACCCAGTGCCTCACACATGTTAGGCAAGTGCTCTGCCACTGAGCCCAGTGGGGTGGGCTTTTAAATATATTTTTGGAAACCTGATTTCATTAAATTTTGAAAATGTGGACGATGGGGTAAGTTTGCCACATTTTCTGCAAAAATAAAGTCAGAACTTCTCTTAGCTTTCCTTTAATTCATATTTTACAAGTAATTTTATACTGTGTTAACTGATTTTCATATTGACTCAGAAAACAATATATGAGAACCTTGCAAAAAGTTATTTTAAAAGAGACAAATATCAGCTTCAGAAATAAAACAGTTATCTAGGATTTTTCAAGAGCCCTATCTCACCTGAGATAAAGCTCTGTCATCTTTCTTTATATTAGGAAGGTTCTAAACTAGGCTAGAATCAAGCTCATTTAAAGTTATGTTCAAAAGGCAGATTTTTTGTTGTAAAGATTATTGTGACCTGAAAACAAACAAGATATATAACACAAATCAAATAAAAATTTGGGTAAACTATAAAATATATTAAGTTTGTAAAAAAAGTTTTAAAATATGGCAAGGATGTAGGGAAAAAGGTACACTCATACATTGCTGGTGGGACTGCAAATTGGTGCAGCCAATATGGAAAGTAGTATGGAGAGTCCTTGGAAATCTGGAAATGGAACCACCATTTGACCCAGCTATCCATCTCTTAGGTCTATTCCCAAAAGTGTTAAAAAGTACATACTACAGGGACACAGCTACATCAATGTTTCTAGCAGCACAATTCACAATAGCTAAACTGTGGAGCCAAACTAGATGCCCTTCAGTGGATGAATGGATTTTTAAAAATGTGGCATATATATGAAATTTTTACTCAGCATTAAAAGAGAACAAAATCATGACATTTGCAGGTAAATGGATGACATTGGAGAAGATAATGGTAAGTGAAGTTAGCCAATCCCCAAAAAACAAATGATGAATGTTTTCTCTGATGTAAAAAGGCTGACTCATAGTGGGGTAGGGAGGGGGAGCATAGGAGGAATAGATAAATTCTGGATATGTCAGAGGGGTGGGAGGAAAAGGGAGGGGGCAGGGGATTAGCAAGGATGGTGGAATGTAATAGACATCATTATCCAAATTACATGTATTAAGACACTAATTGGTGTCAATATACTTTATATACAACCAGAGATATGAAAAATTGTGCTGTATACATGCAATAAAAATTGTAATGCATTCCACTGTCATTAATTTTTTTAAATCAATAATTTTTTTTCTTAAAAGTTTTAAAATAATGTAAAATTTAGAAAGGATTTCATACATAATTTAATTGATAAATCTATGGGTCTTTGTAGAGGCAAAGTGAACATCAAAATATATTAGTATTATCAAAGAAATTATGTTTCTTATTTCATAGCTATTATAGAAACTGAATCTTTTTGCTTTTATTACCTTCATTTTGTATTTTTATTGTAAATCTTTATAACTATTGCCTGTTAGTGTTTTGCAGATGTAATGCTTCTCACAGAACTACTTGAGTTAATTTGAGATAATAAGTCATCACCTATATATAAAGCTGACTTCTAGTACTAATTTTGAAACCAATTAAATGTGATGATAACTATAAAATTATAGACATTGAAGTTAAAACCCAGTACTCCTCTTTTGAGACTGGTGAAACTTGCCTGTTGAGTGTTTGAAACCAAAACATAGAGAGGAAAGTCAAGTAAGTAAAAGGGTCAAAAAAAAGGTAGCTAATATACAGCCCTTGCCCTCTAAGTTCAGCCAGGATCCAGTGAATGATGGGACCTATCTAAGTACCCTGCAACTCTGGTGAGTCACCTGACTTTTTGATCAGAGTGATTGTGAGAACCCTAGAGAACAGAAGCCAACAGTGCATATTCTGCAAATAGGAGGGTCAGTGAATAGGAAAACTTCCCTGATGCTTCCAAGAGAATCCACATGTGTTCAGTAAGATACTGACCCTGTAAGACTGGAAGACGCCACACCGCACTATGAATGGGAGATACCATACAACACAGATCACCGAAGAGGTTCCGCTTTATTACAAAAGGCTGTGTGTTTATATAGGTCTAAGGAGAGGTAGCAGGGCTGAGGTAGATAACGGATCGCCCGTTTATTGGCAAGCTCTTCCATATGTCAGTTCCGGAGCCCAAGAAGTTAATTCTTATTGGGGATAAGGCTTCCCACCAGCAGGATTTGAACACTGGCACTGGCGGGAATGTTTCGTGCCAGTGAAAGAAACAAAGAGGAGAAAGAGGGTCGTTAGGCTCCATGTTGGGGTTTTTCTCTGGGGTGCTGCTGCCATTATATGTTTTCCCAACAGACCCATCCTGGCAGATGACATAACTGGTAGGAGAATGCTAAAGGAGCCAAAACACTTCTCACATATTGTCAAGAGTCACCTCTGAGAAATGTCAGCTGACTTTAAGAGTAGATAAAAAGACAGTCAATTTTGAACAACTTGGTCTTAAACACCTGATGGGAGGGTATAATCAAAACACAGTCATACATGGACATTTAAAAGCTAAGAAAATCTTTCTTTTAATGAACATAAGCTGTAGATTTATGTTATTTTCCCAAAAATAGGCATAACTGGGAGTTTATAAGGTAATTTTATTTATTTATTTATTTGTTTGTTTGTTTGTCTATTTATTTATTTATGTTTAGAGGAGTGCCTGATAAATATCACAAAAATCTGTCAGAGTCACAAGCTTGTACTACATCAATTTGAGACCTATATTTCTTTCTAACCTTCTGCATAGGTAGACTTTATGGGTTAATGTGTGAATCTGATTTTGTTTTGTTTGTTTGTTGTTTTGTATTTGGTGTGATGATTATGAGTTGCTATATGGGTTCCATTACTTGGGGAAAGTTGAAGAATTTTCTACCATTGGAATTAAAGGCCAATTTCTAAGAAAATAAATATTGGTCATATTCTTCACTTTATTGTCCCTCAAATTGAAGGAATTCCTTGTCCAGACTCCTCCTCTGAATTTTTCAATTCATAACTTCCAGTCGATTGATTTGGTTTTAATAAAGACCTGGAAAGGATAGAAGTTTCAAAATGAGCTGGAAATTATCTTTACAAGTGGTTCTGACCACTGGATTGGCTATTTGAACTGCTGAAAAGGGGAAATCTCATTACAATGGTAGGTTTATACCTCCAAATGTTAGTATGGCTAGGATGAATGAATATATCAAATGGTACAAGAACATAAGTTATAGCCAAAAGGTATAAAAAGAAAAGGTGGGAGTTGTGAAAAATAGAAAATACAGTGATTCATTTTAAAATAATATAGTATTTAGAATTAAATGTAAAATTGGGTTGTAATAAAGGCAGCCAGAGGGAAAATAGAGCCAAACAGAAAGTTACACAACAACAATACATAGCCTATGTATGTGGCAGATCCAAAGTCTATGCACTAAACAGCCCACTGAAAAATGGGAGGAGGGATAAAGGATTAGCCTAACCAACTGAGATAGATATCTCTTTAATAAGAAATTGTAATTTAAGAAGCAAGAGTGACATACTTGTCAAAGAATGAATTTACCCAGGAAGGCTTTTTTGCCACAAGAGAAAAAAGGGAAGTAGGAACAACTATGGTATATTTCTTTAAATAAGCCCATAAGAGACAATAAAATCTAAATAATGTTTGGAAAAACTGTACACTCTAGTACTCAATCAATATGGAACTGGGGGAGGGACCTTTCATGTTAGGGGTTAAAATGCTGGTTGCACCCAATCTGTGTATGCCTGCTCCCTCCAGATACCCAGTCTTATAAGACTATCAGTAAAGTAAAGGATCACTTTTTGCTATACATTTTCTCTACTCCATTCCTTGTGTTTAGATAGGTGAGCTCGTTTTTCACAGTCTTTTGTGATGCCTCATTATCTGGAGGATGAAGTCTGAGCTTATTGAATTTAATGAATGGTGATATATCTTTTGACTTTCATTCATGTCATTGTTATTCTTGTGCTTTCTGTTACCTAAACTGCAACCAACTTGAGGCCTAAGCCTCAAAATACATGTTTTTGTTTTTTGCCAACTGTACTATTTTTGAAAATCTCTCATTGTAGTTCTGATGTATAGTACATAAAACATAAAACACATACTCTAGTTTATTCTATGGACTGATTATTTTAAATCCCCATCCACCAAACCTTCATTACCATATTTCTTCTCCATGTAAATGTAAAGCTTCATCACACATTATAGATAAAACAATAGTAATTATGCATTAGAATAGTGTCTGGACTCAAAGAATATGTGGTGAACAGTCTTCCTAGAACACTGCTGGAATACATTGAACTACAGCTTGTAGAAAGCCATCCCTAATGCTTTTGTCTGTCTACTGAGTTATTGAAGTCTTTGGATAAGTTATTTTCTTGTTTTTCCCCCCTTTAGTTTCATTATCTATAATATGAAGGTAAAACACTTACTAAATTACTCTTAGTTTTTTTTTTTCAAGTTTTAACATTGTATTAGTCTATCAATGTTCATATTTTGCAATATTAAAGACCTAAACAAGGGCTGGGGTTGTAGCTCTGTGGTAGTGTACTTGCCTAGCATGTGTGAGGCACATGATTTGATCCTCAGCACCACATAAAAATAAATTGAAAAAAGGTATTGTGTTCATTTACAACTTAAAAATAATTAAAAGGAGACCTAAATTAGGTATGTAATTTTATTTTTTTTCTTTCAAACAGCTACACTGTTTAATTCACTTAGCAAGTACTTTAATATTTTATCATGTGGCAAATTCTGTGTATTAAGGGAGCAATAAAAATGAGGTAAAAACAAATGGAACTTGTCAATGGGCTTATGGTAGAAAAACTGAGACATACAGTTTGCAAATGTGTATGCAAATGGAGTACTTGTGTTCATTTTTGACCCAAACCACAAGCATAAATTTGCTCTTACCTTTTTTAAAAAAATGCCAAATGAAACACATAAATTATACACCAAAAATATTATCACTATGATGTTATTAAGACTGAATTATTTGAAAATTTGGTTGATTATGAAGCAGTGTATGAAAGAATATAGCAGGTGAAGTATACCTTATGAGTTGTCATTGATGTTAAAATTAAAAATATGTGCCTCTGATATAGGCAGGATCCTGGCCATTAGAAAAGTAGGATGTGATTAGCAATGATAAGAAATATCTTGGAATGGGTAGAAAAAAAGTGGGCAGTCAGAAGAATAAGAGCAAAGAAGAGCTTGAGACATCAGAGTGAAGAGATGAACTTTGACCTTACTATGGAAAGGGAATCTAATTTAACTACATCAGAGAAATCTATTAGGATTTTGAAACAACTTGTGATCAGTTTAAGTGGGAATGGAATAGAAATGGAGAAACACGTATAAAAACCAGGCCACATTTTACATCATATTTTAAAATAATGAAATAAAATTTCAAAGGTGGTATTCTTTTTTTGTTGTTTTATTTTTTAGTATGGGAAATTGAACTTAGAGATATTTAACCACTGAGCCACATCTCCAGCTCATTTTCATATTTTATTTAGAGATAGGGTCTTCATGAGTTTCTGTTGCTCCCTGCAACAAGGGTACGTGGGAGACAGGCAGGACCAGCCTGTTGTCTCCAAGGGGCTGAGTGAGAGGGTAAGTGTCGCGGCCCAGTCCCCATGCCAAGATCGGGAAAGCCGGGAGTTGTGTCAGCCATGAAGGCGCAGCAAACCTCAACTTTATTGTGTCAGGGACAAGGTTATATAGTGATAGAAGGAGGGGGTAAGAAGAGACAGTAGCGAGAACCAATAGGGGGCAGTTATGTCACTATCACTAAGGGGCTTAGGCAGATTTCAGGTTAAACCATTAGGCGGGGCTAAGGTCAAAAACCCATGCAATCCAGCCAGGTCACGTATATGGAAATGCTCTGGAAGAACCCATGAGGCCACCTCAGCCAACACCCAATAATGGCCGTGGTCCTAAAGGAGGTAAAAGTTTCCAATAAGTTTCTAAGGGCCTCACTAATTTCCTGAGGCTGTCTTTAAACTCAGGATCCTCTTGCCTTATTTTCCCAAGCCTCTGGGATTACAGGTGTGTGCCGCCATGTCCAGGAAAGGTGTTCTCTTGAATCAAGAGAAAGATATTACTAATGCCTATACTAGAGGATTTGGGGACAGGGTTAGATTTAGCGAGAAAATGAAGACAAGACTTTAGTATGTGAATTTGAATATGCTAATTTTCAGGTGTCAGTAGAGCCACTGGTCTCTCACTTATCCTGGTTAAAGCTAGGTAATATATAAAAGTAAGACAATTTACATGTTCCATTGCTTTTCAGGGGTAATTAATTTAAAAATTCACAATATATTCTTTGTGAACTCAGTATTAAACCTAAAAAAATATTTCTGTACTTAATATTCAACTTGCTTCTTAAAATACAAATATGGGAAGTGCTTCTTGGGTAACATACTCATTTATCAATATGGGAATTTGTGTTTGTGCAAATGTTATTATTTCAGATCTACATTTCAAAAAAAAGATTTTTATTTAAAATCAAATCTGTTATTACATTATTTATAATGGATTTGAGGATGTGTTTGAGTGAGGATTAAATTATTTTTGAGATACTATGCATACACATACACTCACATACTTTTTACAGAGTGATATGTCTTGCCTCTTCCCTGACCAATTACAAGTGAAATCTGTTTACACTTATATTAAGTGTTGAACTTGGGAAATGGGGACATTTATGCTAAATAAAATCACAGTATGACATATTTATGCAATTAGTGCTGCCATTTTAAAAATGATGAATAGTTACTCTATGAATCAAATGAACACAATGCCCTGAATAGCTTTATTATTTCAGACTTTTTAAGCTGTACTTCAGATCCATCAAAGAAGTTAAATCTTCGACTTTACTATTTTCTTTTAAAATCTTCAAATAACAAAATAAAATGAAGTTATTTATTTATTTATTTCAAATATTCTTGCATACTGATGCTTTTTAGATGGTACTTGAAATTCCATCACAATCTCAAAGAATCATAATGTATACTATGAATTTTCAGTATTGAATTAGTATTTATAAAGCTTATTTTCTGATACCTTATTGTCACACTGCAAAAGCCATTTTCACTCTTCTCTTATTTTATTCATTAGTAAAGCTGTGCAATAATAACCCACATCCAATTCATTTACATAGGAAAGAAATCCAAACTTTTCCTGTGAAGATTCAATATTTGATTCTGTTGAAGTAATGTAGCAATAGATTAACAGAGAAAGTCAAAACAAATTTGTGTGACCACAGTTTTACATGACATAGGAGCCTTTAGACTGAACACCTAAAAAAACCAGAGTGAACTGTTTTTATTCTTGTGTTTGAGAAAGCACGGCTAGCAGTGCAGAAATGTGATTGTGTTGTAGGGACAGATGAGGCAAGGCACCAAACATAGCAGGAAACCGTTTTATTTTAGGTTCAGGGGGTACAGCTTTCACTGTAATCAATTAATCCCCTGAACCCTGACTTTAGATAGTTACAGAAATTTATATCAAACAGGGAAAAAGAGGGGCTCAGATGTTCACAGTATGCAGAAGTGAGAAACTGATGTGACTCCATCTTTGAAGAAAAAAGTAAATAAATAGCAGCAGCTTCTACCTCAACGCCTGTCCAAAGGAAGGGGGCTTGACACTTGTCCTTGGAAAACCCCAGCACAGAGAGCTCCTAGACACACAGCCACCCTGTTGAGTTGTTTGTCTATAAATAACAGGAGAGATCTTTGGTGCCAGGTGTCCCTGACTCAGTTAAGCTAGGTGAGGACCCCTAGCAACCCCTTAGCAACCACCAATCAGCATGAGACAGGGAAAATACCTCGGATGCCAGATGACCCTCCCAGTAGTTTATGTGGTTGATAACATGTTGGGAAACCATGTAGTTAGGCACGTACACCCCTCACAGATTAAACCAATCAGTTCAAAGGCATCCCCCTCTTGTACTAACCAATCACCCCTACCCAACTTGTTCCCTCCAGTGAATGTGCTAATCAATGTTAAGATTTGTTGTTTGATTTTCCCACAGTGTGAAATGATTTGCTGTGTGATGTTGTGACATACAGAGCACCCTCAAAACCTATAAAATCTCACTGAACAAAGGACCAGGACTCACTCCTTGGGACTGCTGCATCACAGGGTTGTGAGTCCAGGCTCAAGCTTGTAATAAAGACTCTTGTGTGAATGCATCTGATTCGGCTCCTGGAGGTCTATTGGGGTCCCATGAATCTGTTCTTTCACTGTTCTGGGCAAGTTAACACTTCAGGGACAATACCTGGGAATGGAAGAGCTTCTTCCCTTTCTTTCCTCCTCTTGCCAGCTGTTACCATGGAGCCCAATTGGTAACTTCTCTTAGAAAAGTAGACATCTCTGTGAAGCTCCAGCTCATGGCCAGAGGCCTTGTTAAAGGATTTTTTTTTTATTATTATCCCATTTTGCATTTGAAAACACACTTTTACAAGCTACTATATTTGATAAATGTTTCTGAAAAACTAGTAAGTGGGCATTCAGCACCTGTAATGCTGACTCATTCCAGGCCCCTGGCCAAGTAAAATAGAGCAATAGGAAAAGAGGAAGTTTATTTAGATTGAACTCTTTTGTAGAGACTCTTCTGCTGACAATCCTAAAATCAATTATGGTGAAGATTTCTGAAGCTTAGTTAAGAGTTTCTGTGGACAAGGGTGTCAGATCAGGCGAGGCGGGCAGCGATCAAAGGAGGCAAATTTAAAAAGGCTGCTGAATGAGGCTTTATTGAGATATCACTCCTGGGCGGAACTCCATCAGACCGACAGAGTGGACAGGAGAAGGGTCTGAGGAGAAACAGCATGGAAGCTTGACTGGATTGGACTTTTATGAGGCTTACAGCAGGAAGGGAAGGGCTTGGGACAGGAAAAGGTGTTTTTAGGGTCCCTTGTCCCATTGGAGTTGGTCAGGGGAGTTGGCTGAACTCCAGGATTGACCAGGGGGTCCTGATGACCAACAGGCATTAGTCAGGAGATCTCGCTGATTGACAGGCATTTCTGCTGGCATCTGAATGATGTTCCTTTCCCGTGTGGGCTGCTTTGTTCTAAATCGCCACCACCGACCTAACAAAGGGGGTGCCACTACAATTGGATAAAAAGTTATAATCAGTAATATACTAAAGGAGGGATCTTAAGCCTTTCTGTTCAGATTCTTCTTAACCATTCAATGTAGCTTTCTTTTCTTCTAGAAACAGGGCAGAACCCTATGTGAAATGGGGGCTTATGACCTATAATCCAGTGAAGTAGGTTAGAGAATTTCTTTATGGCTAAATCTTACACAGAAAGGTAGAAAAAAATCAAAGTATGTTTTTTGGTTTTATGGCTTGTTTTGTGGATAAAAGTTTTTGGTTTCTATGACCTGCCCTGGGAAAGATAAATTTCTGTTTCTATGGCTTGCCTTGGGGGAGAATAATGCACAAGAGACAGGAGGACAAAAGAAGTCAGAGGGAAATTTTGCTTCTGAGACTGTTTCTGAGGTTGTCACTTTAGGATAACATTTTCTGAGCCCCAACAATTACATGAGCTAAAACAAGGGAGGGAAAACACTGTTTTCCTTCTTCCTTTTTTCAGTACTCTTACACTTCAGAAATTATTGGTATTATTCAGTGTTTGTGAATCTAACAACTTTGAATGAAAATAATAAAATGCATTAAATCTATACTCACTAAAATTAAAAAAAAGAAACCTATCCTATGCCCGCATGTTTTCTTCATAATGTATCCATTTAAATGCAAATGACCCAAGATAATAAAAAATGTTAGATCTTAGATGGCTTATATATATGATAATGATGGACTGACTATGATATCATAATGTGTGCCTCATTGGGTCAAGATGTTTTTTTTTCAAATATATTACCTTTGGTGCTTCATTTGCTTTAATATTAGTACTTACAAAGATTTTCATCAGACTTACACAGTAATAGAGGAAGAAAAAAACGAATATCAGTTTAAAAATTATGGGTGGCCCCGTAAAATCGAGAGAAGGTAGAATATAACTACGAGAGACAGAGAGAGAGAGAGAGAGAGAGAGAGAGAGAGAGAGAGAGATCTGATAATGAAAATAAATTGAGATGAGGACACTACAAAGTGTGAGTCCATGAAAGAATCATGAGAAACCATCATTGGGAATAGATTTTAGTGTGGTGTGGTACTACAGTGGTATTTGAAGTTTAAAGCACAGAGTTTTCTGATGAACTTTTTCATCACACAATAATTTGGGAAAATAAATGAAGATTCATATTCATAGTTTCTTAGTCCATGTATTTGGACAGGGATTTTCCTAAAAACAACAATTAATTTATTAACTAGTATTTTCATTTATATCAATAGAAAACTGTTACCACATGTAAATCAATAAACTTTTCACTTAAACAAAAAATTAACTATGATGTCAACAAATAGCTACTGCTCAACAAGTTCTCTGCTATTCAAAAACATTAAAGTATGTGTGTTAATTAAGAAAATGAGCCAGTGTGGTGACAGATGTCTGTAACCCCAGAGGCTTGGGCAGATGAGGCAGGAGGATCAGGAGTTCAAAGCAAGCCTCAGCAATTTAGCAAGTCCCTAGGCCACTCAGTGAGACCCTGAGTCTTAAGGAAATACAAAAGAAGGGCTTGGGATGTTGAAGCAAGAATTAGGCAGATAGACAAGGGTTGGACCTAGAGAATGGAGGTATTGAAATGCTAATTCCTTATCAAGATAACCTTATCAACATAACCTACCCCTGCCCCAACCTGTTGCTAAGGTAATCAGTCCCAGGGATTGTCCCTCCTAGCAGGGAGTTATAAAAGTTGTTATGTATGCCCCCTTTCTGCCCAGATCACTCCAACTTGGCCCCTTGATCCCATCTGGTTCTCACCTTTTGGCAATCCCACCAGCATCTCCCAGGTCTAGTCACTATGCAGGAAGGATAGAGATAAGGGGAAGAGAGCAGGAGAACAATGAAAGTCTAAGACATATAATAAAGGCAGAATGCTTTCACTTCTTCAGATACCAGGATACTATCTATGGCCCCCTTCTCCCTCCTGCCAGAAGTCTATGATACACCTTTTAAAATAAACCCTGATTTATATGTGTACCTTGGTGGAAGCAAACTCACAGATAACCAGCAATATCATTGTGACTCATGGTTAAGTGACCCTGGGTTCAAACCATGGTACAAAAAAAAAAAAAGTAAAATAAAAAAAGAAATTAACCTTTCAAATATGTTTTTATAGAAAAAATTGAAATAAATAAATATATATTACCAGCAATTTGCAGATGGCAGAACATGGGGGTTCTCAACATTCATACTCACATGAGCCAACTCATCAGAGTAGCTCATCTCTTTCTGTACATCTTTCTACATATTCTAAAAGGTTATGTTTCTCTGACTAACTCTTACTATGAATATAATATAATTATGAATTATGTTTTTTCTACTGGCCATAGAAGATATAAAAGATATAAGATGTCCCACTATTGGGATTTGTCTGATATATATATATATATATATATATATATATATATATATATGTATAATTAAACCAGCATTTGTGTTTGAAAGGAAGATTACAAAGATAAAATGGAATTTTCATCAGGAAATATCTAGGTAGATATTTCATTTATGCTTATTTAGGTTGATATTTATTATCTAGCTGAAGCAATATTTGTTAGATTTCTCTACTTTGCCTTATCATTTTCCCCCTAACGTGTTGTATACTTTAGAAGGAAGTTACTATGAACTATCCACATTTGAATAGCAAGGAGTTATATTTCACTTCCTTAAGAGTGAAGTAACTATATACATTATTTAGAGAATTAGGAGATTTCCCCCTTTTGCCCATTCTTGAATCTACTTAATCATTCATTTCAGCATAAATCTCTCAATGTTTATTTAAGACTTTATACTATCTTTCAATAGTAATTTATTTTTTTGATCAAATTTTGTCTAGTTTGTACATTTGGGATTCTATCAGTTGACTTCTATTTTCCTTTGACATATCTGAATGTTAATTTTGTTAATGCTTTCTGATTTCCTGGCACTGATAGATGCTCTAGGATTCTACAATATATTTCCTACTTTAGTGCTACTCTGTCATTTCTCAAAGGATCCCTGTCTTCTTTTATATAAGATAATTGTATTAGAATACAAGATCTGAGCTGAGTATGGTGGTGCATCCCAGTAATTCTAAAAACTCAGGAGGCTAAGCCAGGAGAATTGAAAGGTAGAGACCATTCTTGGCAACATAGTAAAACCTGTCTCAAAAAATAAAGGGGGCTGCAGTAACACATAGAAAGAAAGAATAAAGGAAGAAAGAAAGGAGGGAAGGACAGAAGAAATTGAAAGCAAGATCTGTGTTCTAGTTATACACCTTGTTAATGGGATATTATTTTTATGCCCTCAACTGACAGAGCAAATATGCATTTATGTGTATATTAACCCATGTATAAACCATATGCAATAATATTTCTGTTTGTAACCATCTATTTATTAAGGTAAATGTAAATTCTTTATGATGCATCCAAACTCTAATTAGCTATCATATTGATTATACTTGTTTTATGTATATACTACAATAATAAACCAATCCCCTCCATCTACTATCTATTTACATTGTAAATATTTTTATACCTGTAGCATTATCAGAATTGTTAACTAATATTCCTATGGAATGCAATATTATTAACAATGATACAGTGCTTATGAGCAGGTTACTTTGTCTTTAGTGTCCATAGCCCCCTTTAATTTCCAGACTTACTTAGGATTGCAGCTTATTCACCCACCTGCTTCAGAGAGGCTGTTTCAGTACTAGTAATGCAGTTGGATTTTTTTTTATGGTATGCATTCTTTCCTGGGATCTCCTAATTTATTTTCTTAAATATGCACACATTTATGATTTACATTTATAATTCATGCAATTTTACAAATGCATGACTTTGAAACAGGCAATATTGCATATAGCTCCTGTGTTAGTAACACAAAATTTATTTTTGTTGCTCTAAAATTACCTGTTCCTCACCTATGTATTCTTCCATTATTTGCTACCAAACCTCTAATAATTACAGATCTTTGTATAATATTTACATTTTTTCTTTTTACAAAATATCCATTAATATAATAAAGCATTCACCTTTATTCAGACTGGCTTCTTTCACTATCCATTTAAGATTATCCCAGACTGGGTACTGTGGCACACTCCTCTATTTAGAAAGTTGAGGCAGGAGGATCATCAGTTCAGGGCTATCCTCAGCAAATTAGTGAGATCTTATACCTCAAAAATAAATAAATAAAAAACAAATGTGAAACCAGACTCAACACTGGAAATTCACTCCACCTTTGCCGATTTTGCTAGAAAAAACTTCAGGTGAAATTCAGAGGCTTAGAAAATGAAAGTTTTATTCAGCAAAGTGAGGGTAGGAACAGAAACAAAACTATATTCTTGTATAAGGAAACTGACCCATGTTTCTGTTTTCTATATTGAGTTTTAAACACATGTTCTCACCCCACGTAGTAGATAATTTATTTCTCTTCTTTTTCTCTAACCTACAACCACTACAGTTATATAACTATTTTGGCAATGTGCATGCTCCTTAATCATAGGCACCCAAGTGGAGCTCATTTCGGGGGGGGGGGGAGGAGAAAAATTGGATTCCAATGAAATTCAAAGTATACATGATAAAGCAAATGTAACTATGAGTCACCCAAGTTGGGTACAACTGGTCATATTTTTACTAGATGAGAATACTTAATTCATCTATCTTATTCCTGACATTTACATTAATAGTCTGGATTCTCTGAAACTATTTTTCTCCCATGGACCAAGGAACATTTGTCCCTAGCAATTTGAGAAATTAGTTGTCAATCTAAAATGTGTAGCATATCCTATAGCCCCTATAGGATAGCACTTACCACTTCATTGCTCATATTTTACTAATGCTTAACAAATAGGGCTGTTGATGTACCTCATTGATAAAACACCTCTGGATTCAATTCCCAGTACTAAGAAGAAAAAAGAAAGATTTATCCAGGTCTTTTCATTATTACATATGTATTTTCTCTTTTTTGCCAGATAATACTCAATTGTGTAGATGTACCACAGTCTGTTTAACCATTAATCTATTGAAAAATATCTTGTTTCCAGTTTGAGGCAATTGTATATGAAGCTTCTAGAAATATTTATTCTCACTTTTTTTTTATAGACTTAAGCTCTCAGTTTAATTGATTAAATATTTAAGAGCACATTTTCTGGAGCATGTATTAGGATTAGTTTTAGATTATGAAGAAACTACCAAAGTGTCTTAAAAACTTGCAGCATCCTTTGCATTTTCACTAGCAGCAATTGAGAGTTTATGCTACTCCACAGCTTTCTTAGACAACATGTACTGCTGTAACAAAATACCTGAAACCCCACGTAGTAGGGTTCATCAAATGCAGAAATTTCCTGTAGAAGCTGATACGTCCAAGATCAAGGTGATGATAGTTTTAATTTCCCATGAGGATCCTTTTCTCTTCATCCAAGATAGCACCTTGAACAGTGTGTCCACACAAAGGGGAAGAAAATGAAAAGAAGAAGGAGAAGGAGAAGGAGAAGGAGAAGGAGAAGGAGAAGGAGAAGAAGAAGAAGAAGAAGAAGAAGAAGAAGAAGAAGAAGAAGAAGAAGAAGAAGAAGAAGAAGAAGAAGAAGAAGAAAGAGGGGGAGGGGAAGGGGGAGGGGGAGGGGGAGGGGGAGGCCAAACTCACTCAATCAAGCTGTTTTTTAAAGCAATCTCATTTATGAGGGCAGAATCCTCATAACCTAATCACCTATTACAGGTCCCCACCTGTTAATAATGTTCTAGGGGTTAACTTTAAATATGAATTTTGGAGAAAGAACAAACATCCAAGTAAAAACAATATCCTTGCCAGCATTTTTTTATGAGTTTAGCTATATTACAATGTAATCTGCTGCTTCATTTTTAACATTTGAAATTCTATAATTGCATATGACTTCAGCAACTTTTTCATGTGCTCATTTGCTGTATTCTTGCATAGTATGTCTTTTCAGTCTTTTAGCCAATTCTAATTGGGTAATTTTTTTTTCCCTTACTATTGAGTCATCACAGCTTTTATATGTTTTGGATACTTGTCTTTTTATCAGATTTGTGTTTTGCAAATAGTTTTTCAAGTATTTTCCTTTTCTTTTCAATGTCTAAACATCATAATTTACATAGCAGAATTTTTAAATTCTAATACAATCCAATTTATTTTTATTGTAGATAATGCTTTGTCAATATACTTAACAAGTCATCTCAAACCCAGAGTCATCAATATTTTTGTCCTGCATTGTCTCCTTTAAGGTGTATAGTTTTTAAAATATTTATTTTATAGGTGTACACAATACCTTTATTTTGTTTATTTATTTTTATGTAGTGCTGAGGATCAAACCCAGGACCTTGCACTTTCTAGGCAAGCGCTCTACCGCTGACCCACAACCCCAGCCCCTAAGGTGTATAGTTTTGCATTTTCCACTTGGATTTATTTTCAATTTTAGTTATTTTTTGTGATTGGAATAATTCTGAATATATTTTTACATAATATAAATCTAAATATTTTGGACCATTTCTTGGAATGTGATCTTTTTTCTGTTGATTTTTTCTTTGTTCTGTTTATCTTGTCTTTGTTTTTGACAAAGCCCAATTGACCATAAAATTTGATTTTTTAAAAATTCTCTGTTCTTTTCCTTTGATGTGTGGGCCTATTTTTTAATCAATGCAATGCTGTTTTTTTTTTTAAGTACTGGAAATTGAACTCAGAGATACCTTTCTAAAGAGCTACAACCCCTGCCTTTTTATTTTATTTTGAGATAGAATCTTGGTAAATTACTGAATCTAGCTTTCATGGTTTAGATACTAGGTGCCCTCCAAAATCTCATGTGTGAGATCATGCAGGAAAATTTAGAGGTGAAATGTTTGGGTTATGAGAGTTTTAACCTAATCAATGCATTAATACCCTGACATTGATTAACTAGGGGTCAATTACAAGCAGGTAGGGCATAGCTGGAAGAGGTGCATCATTGGGGGCATTCTTTTGGGAAACATATTTTTTTGCTTGTGAGTTGGGCTCTTTGCATTTTTGGTGGCCATGTATAGACCTGCTGTCCACAGCTCCTACATTATATGATGCTGTTCTGCTTCATCTTGAGCCCATAGTAATGGAACTGGCTGTCTGTGAAGTGAGATCACTGAAGCCATGAGCGCCAAATAAATCTTTACTCTTCTAAAATTGTTTTTGTCATGCATTTTGGCCATAGTTGCAAAAAAGCTGAAATATCAGCCTCAAATTTGTAATCCTATTGCCTAAGACCCCCAAGTACATGAGATTATAAGCAAGTGCCACTAGATCTGGTTTGCTGTCTTGATTATAGCTCTTTTATGCTAACTGTTAAATTATGTTTCCATACCCCCAACTTTTTATTTTACTTCAATGTTTTTTGGCAAATATTGTTCTGTAATATTCCCATATAAACTTTATTTTCAGTTTCTCAGAATCAACAAGTCATCTTGGTGAAAATTTTGATTTCCATAGTGGTGAATTTGTAGATCAACTTGGGAACAAATTCCATCATAATAATATTGACTCTTGCAATCTTTGAATATGGAATGATTTCCCCTTTCTAAGATCTGTAATTTCTTCCATAAGTTTGGTAGTTTTCTACACATAGATAATATACATGTTTTATTATATATGCCTAAGTGTTTTAGTCAACTTCTCATCACTGTGACCAAAAAGAGCTGACAGGAACAAAGTAGAGGAGAAAAAGTTTATATCATGCTCAAGGTTTCAGAGTTCTCAGTGTCATAGATGGTTGCATCTATAGCTCTGGACTGTAAGTGAGCTAGAACATTATAGTAGAAAGGCCCAGTGAAGGAAAGCAGCTCAGGACATGGCACCAGTAAGCAGAGAAGCTCTACTCACAAGGAACAAAAGCATGTCCCCAGTGACCTTTTTTTTTTTTTTCCAGCCAGCCTCCACCTGCCTACAGTTACCATCCAGTAAATCCACATCAATAGATTAATGAAATGATTGGTTAAGACTTATAACTCAATCATCTCACCTCTGAAATTTTTTTGAAAAAATTTATTTAGCTGTAGATGAGCACAATACCTTTATTTTGATTAGGTTTTTTTTTTTAATGTGGTGCAAGGAATCAAACCCAGTGCCTCACATATGCTAGGCAAGTGCTCTGCCACTGAGCCACAACCCCAGCCCTCAAAATTATTTTATTTTCTAACCCATGAGCTTTTGTGGGATGCCTCATATATAAACCAAAACACTAATTATTTCATTTTTTATTCTAATCTAAACAATTCTGCTCTAACATTTTGGTTCCAACATAATCAATGACATGTAAATTTGAATATTGATTTGCTGATATACAAAAATAAAATTGTATATGTTAACATTATATTCTATAACATTAAAATAATTAATTATATTATCTAGAATTTATGTTGTCTATTTTTGAAATAAGAAAGACTGACTTTATTTTTATTTAAGTATTGAAAACAACTATCTCTTTTTCTTGTTTAGTTGGCTAGAATTTTTTAATGTTTATTTTATTTATTTTTATGTGTTGCTGCAGATCGAACCCAGTGCCTCACATGTGCTAGGCAAATGCTCTATTAGTGAACCACAAACCCAGCCTCATCATTTTTATTTTTTTCTTTAAAAACATTAATTTGTTTTAATTAGTTATACATGACAGTAGAATGCATTTATGCACTTTGATATATCATACATAGATGGGGTATAATTTCCCATTTATCTGAGTGTACATATTGCAGAATCATATTGGTCATGCAGTCACATATATACATACCATAATAATTTGTTTCATTCTACTATCTTTCCTATTCCCACTTCCCCTCTCCTTCCCTCCCATCACTTCCCTCTACCTAATCTAAGGTGGCAACTATGTTTCCTAGTGCCCTGTGCCTTATTGTGAATTAGCATCTGCATATGAGAGAAAATATTTGGCCTTTGGTTTTGTGGGATTGGCTTATTTCACTTAGCGTGATATTCTCCAACTCTAACCTTTTACTGACAAATGCCATAATTTCACTCTTCTTTAAAGCTGAGTAATGTTCTATTGAGTATATATACTGCATTTTTTTAAACTATTCATCTATTGAGGGGCACCTACGTTGGCTCTATAGTCTAGTTATTGTGAATTGAGCTGCTATAAACATTGATGTGGCTGTATCACTATAGTATGCTGATTTTTACGTCCTTTGCATATAAACCAAGGAGTGGGATAGCTAGGTCAAATGGTGTTTCCATTCTCAGTTTTCTGAGGAATCTCCATATTGTTTTCCCTAGAGATGACACCAATTTGCAGTCCCACCAGCAATGTATGAGTGTACCTTTTTCACCATATCCTCACCAACATTTATTGTTAGCTCACTAGAATTTTTATAATGCATTTACATTTTCAAAAAATAGCTTTTGGTTTTATTTTTGAAATTCTTTAGTGTTTTCCATTTTTCAATTTCATTGGTTTATTTTTTATTTTTTTTTCATTTCTTTTAGACTAAATTTGACATTTTACTCTTTAGTTTTATGAGGTAAACTATTAGAATAATGATTTGAGATTTTTATTCTTTTTTAATAAGTGCATTTATTGAATCCCATGCATTTCCCATACTTCACTGCTTTTTCTCCCTGTGCAAATTTTGATGGACTGTATTGTCATTTTTATTTAGTTCAAAGTTTTAAATTTTCCTCACAATGTATTATTCATCATTTGATACTTAGATATTCAATATATAATCTTTAAATATTTTCGAATTTCCAGCTTTATTCCCCTAGTAACTTATAGATTAGTTTTATTGTTATCTAAAATATATATTGTTTTGTTTCTATTCTTTTAAATTGGTTAATGTAAATGAACCAATAGGGGATCCCAAAAGTTCATCCTTCTAAAACAGCAATGAATAAACTAACAGTAAGTACGAAAATCATTTTTTCTTAAACTTTCAAATATAATCAAAGGCTTATGATACTTAAGGGGATTTTTGTTTATTTTTTTAAAGCTGACTCAAGGTAAGAGTACTTTGAAGTATTTAACATACTTTATGCTTAAATTATTTCCATTATTCAGTTAGATAATAACCATAAAATATATCTTCCTTTTTTGTAAAGAATTCTATAATATAGTTTGCTATTTCTGAAGGAAACAGGACAATGTTATTCTCATATAATTACTGTTGTTTGATTTGTTGTGTCTAATTGCTTTTTAAAGAGTAACTTAAAAGACTCACCTTTATTTTACTTAATTGGAATTCTCTCATGGTTGGAGCTGCTATGTGTATAGGAATTAGCCAAAAGTTGAATCCAAACATATGAACTTCTACCAATAGCCAAATTATGCTTCTAAGAGGTGACAATTTTTGTTAATTTCTTATTAGTTGGCCTGCAAATGTTCTATGGGTAAATAAAATCAGGGTAAAACCTTTGCATCTGTACCTCCATTTTGCATCTGTCTCCTTTGCTCAGAATTAGTTCTTTGGATTCCAAGAAGAATTGCTCTGATCAATAAACATCTTGTGCACAGTAAAAACTATTCCCCAGACAACAGCAACTTTTTTGCCACCTCTATCTCCCTGACCAATCCCGACTTAATGATTAACAAAAGCAGTTTCACCAATGCTACTTGACTGTGCAAACTTCTGTTTCCTCTATCTGTATAATCTGGAGGTTCATGTTTGTACCCTGATGGCAAATCTGGAAATGCTTGTCAAATTATCTTCCTAATATGGCCATAGTGATTAAAATTGCTTTCCTGTTTTTCATCAATACTTTTTGTCTGTGGGACAGTGGCTAGACCTGATTTGTTGAGATCCCAAGTATTGGATGTCTGGCCTAGGCCTTCAATAACACTACCAGTAGAGTATGAAAATTCTAATTCATCCACTTTCCCTCCAATATCTTGTCTTCTTTATCATTTCTTTAATTTTGCCTTCTTGTAGAAGTATCATAGTGTAATTTGAGAGAGTTTCCATTTTCAACATGATTAATGAAGCTTATTGTCTTTCAATATTTATATTGGAAATGCAAGTATCCCTTCTTTTCCATTTTTCTATTGAAACTTATATATTCCTTTTTAGTCCATTTTGAGTCACTGTGACCAAAAGTTCTGAAAAAAAAAAAAAAACAAGGAAAAGCTTATTTTGGCTCAGAGACTCAGAAGTTCTGTTCACACTCAGTGGACTTCATTGTTCTGAGTCTGAAGTGAGACAAAAACATCATTGTAAAAAGGCCTGGCAGAGGGAAGCCATTCAGACTTTGGTAAGCAGAGAACTCTGATCACCAGGGACAAAATTTCAAACCAAAAGGCATATCCCCAGTGACCTACTTCTTCCTGCCACTCCTACATGTCTATGGTTATTGCCCAGTTAATCCATATCAGTGGATTAATCCACTGTTTAGGTTATACCTTTAAATAATACAATCATCTCACTTCTGAACACTTTTTCATTGTCTCACACATGAACTTTTGGGTGACACCTCATGTTTAAAATATAATAATTTTGCCTATCAGTTTATAATAGTTTTTAACACATGCTGGATATTAGTGATTTTTGATATGTATACTGAAGAAATATTCTTTTACTTTTTACTTTTTACTTCCTGACTGTATCATTGAGTAAAATTATTAAAATTTCTACATTAAGGCAGTGTACAGTAGGTGGTGAGAGGTAAGCATTCTCATTGCATTAATGCATAAACTAAATATAGTAATTTCTTTGTGTTTTAAAGAAAGGACAGAGATCCATGGAAGCTACATGAATGAAAAGAGCAAAAATTCCTGAAAGGGGAAAGAATTACTATAAAGTGTATAATTGTCTCTAACATATTCCACCTTTCATTTTCCCTCTAAGGACAATTCCTATCTCCCAAAACAAGCTAGGAATTAGGCTTGGATCACAATTAGTGTTTATAATCTTATTATAACATAAGCACTTATTAACTTAAAGAAACCATGTAGGGGCTGGAACTGTAGCTCAGTGGCAGAAAGCTTGCCTAGCATGTGTGAGATCCTTAGAACCACATTAAAAAAAAAAAAAACTAAACAAATAAAGGTATGCTGTCTACTTACAATTATAATTTTTTTTAAAAAAGAAACCATGTTTTAGATGTAAATGATCATCATAAAAATGTTTACTTGTATATTTTTTTTCTCCAAATAAATATGAAAGTCCAATATATAATACATCTTTACAATAATGGCAAAATTATCCAAGTGAATAATTGTGCTACTTTGAGTAGGCATATAAGTTACACTACTAAAGGACTATGGAGGGGCTGGGGTTGTGGCTCAGTGGTAGAGTGCTCACCTAGAATGCACACGGCACTGGGTTTGATCCTCAATACCACATAAATGTAAAATAAATATATTGTGTTCATCTAAAATTTTAAAACAATAAATATTAAAAACAAATTATGGAAATGAGATTACATTTATACATTCAGTTAAAATTTACATTTCACACTGGGTTTTTTTGAAATATAAAAATATGGAACCAAGTGGTCTCAGATTTATTGTACTTATATTACATGCAAATTAAAATTATTAGAATATGTAATTAAGATTTATGTAAAAGATCCCTACAGATATGCTAAACAAATATCTAGGAACATAAAATCTTGGCAGAAAGCTATATATGTAAAAAATAGATTGTCTTCTTCTTTATCAATCCTTATTTTTATTTAAATTAAAAAATAGAATCCACTTTTTTAATCCAATTATAATTATGATCATTTCTTGGTCTTCAAATTGCATTTGAATTTTATTGAGTGGTTTCTTTTTATTCTAATTTATTATATAGGACAGCAGAATGCATTATAATTCATATTACACATATAAAGCATAATTTTTCAAATCTCTAGTTGTATATAAAGTATATTCACACAATTGGTGTCTTCATACATGTATTTAGGGTAATGATATTCATCTCATTCCACCATATTTTTACCCCCATGTCCCCTCCCTTCCCCTTCCACCACTTTGCCCTATCTAAAGTTTATCTAATCTTCCCCTGCTCCCCTCCCAACCACACTTTAAATCAGCCAACTTATATCAGAGAAAACATTTGGCATTTATTTTGGGGGGGATTGGCTTACTTTACTTAGCATTATCTTCTCCAACTCCATCCATTTACTTGCAAATATCATAATTTTGTTCTCTTTTATTGCTGAATAATATTCCATTGTATATATATACCACATTTTCTTAACCATTCATCTGCTGAAGGGCATCTGGGTTGGTTTCACAGTTTAGCTATTGGGAATTGTTGTGCTATAAACATTGATGTGGCTGTGTCCCTGTAGTATGCTGTTTTTAAGTCCTCTGGATTTAGACAAAAGAGAGGGATAGCTGGGTCAAATGGTGGTTCCTTTCCCAGTTTTCCAAGGAATCTCCATACTGCTTTCCATATTGGCTGCACCAATTTTCAGTCCCACTAGTAGTGTATGAGTAGTTTTGATTTTCTCTAATTGCTAGGGATGTTGAACAGTTTTTTTTATATATTTGTCAATTGATTGTATATCACTTTCTGAGAAGTGTCTATTAAGTTCCTTGGGGCATTTATTGATTGGGTTATTTTTTAAATTTTTATTTTATTATTTTTAGTGTTTAGTTTTTTGAGTTCTGTATATACCCTAGAGATTAGTGCTCTATCTGATGTGTGAAATGTAAAAATTTGCTCCCAAGATGTAGGCTCTCTATTCACCTCACAAATTGTTTCTTTTGCTGAGAATAAACTTTTAGTTTGAATCCATCCCATTTGTTAATTCTTGATTTTAATTATTGTGGTATAGGAGTCTGTGGGAGGTGGTCACGCTGAGTGACTAGCATTTTCCTTCCTGTGATTGCTCGAGGCTCTGTAAGTCACTTTCATAGTGATCTGGCCACATTCATAGTCATCCTAGACCCTGCCCTGATCCTTGAAGATGCAGAATGTCTTCATGCATAGGTGTGCCTTCCTGCAGCCCCATAGATTGAGCTATGCTCACCTATTTCTTTGTGATATTACCCGTTTTCCCTGTTTGGGATATAATGTTCCATAGAAATGCCCTTTATGTATCCCCTTCTCTTGCTCTGCCTTTGGGTGTGGCCTTCCTAGATTTAAGTCAACCTGCTGACAGCAGACATCATGAAGCTAGACTCAGCCCCCTGAAACCTGACCCCATACCTCATTTGAATTGATTCTCCTCAATAACATGGTCAGCACGTGCTGGCTCTCTCTCCTTTTCTACAGACTCTTAAGGTCAGAGGAGCCGTCACAGTACACCCAAAGAAAAAGGTATTTCTGTGTCTTGTGTGGTTATTTGTGCAGCCCAGTTCCCCTGGAGTGACCCTGAGTGTTTTGGTCACAATGAATGAGGCAGAAGTCTTATTAAGGAAGTTGGGGTGCATTCCCACATGATGGAGACTAATGCCTACTCTTTCTCCTATTAGATGCCAGGTATCTGGTTTTATTCCTTGGTCTTTGACTCATTTTGAGTTGAGTTTTGTGCATGGTGAGAGACTGGGGTTTAATTGCATTTTGTTGCATATGGATTTTCAGTTTTCCTAGAACCGTTTGTTGAGGAGGCTATCTTTTCTCCAATGCATAATTTTGGTGCCTTTGTCTAATATAACATAAATATAACTTTATGGGTTAATCTCTGTGTCCTTTCTTCTGTACCGTTGGTCTACCAGTCTGTTTTGGTGCCAATACCATGCTGTTTTTGTTACTATTGCTCTGTAGTATAGTTTAAGATCTGCTATAGTGATGACACCTGCTTCACTCTTCTTGCTAAGGATTGTTTTAGCTATTCTGGGTCTCTTATATTTCCAGATAAAATTTATGCTGATTTTTCTATTTCTATGAGGAATGTCATTGGGATTTTGATTGAAATTGCATTAAATCTGTATAGTGCTTTTGGTATTATGGTCATTTTGACAATATTAATTCTGCTCATTCAAGAACAAGAGAGATATTTCCATCTTCTAAGGTCTTCTTTAATTTCTTTCTTTAGCATTCTGTAGTTTTCATTGAAGAAGACTTTCACTTCTTTCATTAGGTTGATTCCTAAGTAGTTTTTGAGGCTATTGTAAGTGGGGACATTTTTCTCATTTTCTTTTCAGAGGATTTTTCACTGATTACAGAAATGCCTTTAATTTATAGATGTTGATTTTGTATCCTGCTACTTTTCTGAATTCATTTACTAGTTGTAGAAGTATTATGGTGGAATTTTTGGGGTCTTCTAGGTATAGAATATTATCATCAGCAAATAGTGCTAATTTGAGGGTTTTTTCCTATCCATATACCTTTAATTTCTTTCATCTGTCAAATTTTCTCTGATCAGCGTTAAACTATGTTAAATAGAACTATGTTAAATAGAAGAGGTGAAGGATGACTTCATTATCTTGTTCCAGTTTTAGAGGGATTCTTTCATTTTTTTCTCCATTTAGTATGATGTTGGCCTGGGGCTTAACATAGATAGATGTTTTGATGTTGTGATATGTTCTGGTTATCCCTAGTTTCTCTAGTGTTTTGAACATGAATGGGTGCTATATTTTGACAAATGCTTTTTCTGCACCTATTGAGATGATCATATGATTCTTATCTTTAAGTCTATTGATGTGATGAATTACATTTATTGTTTTCTGTATGTTGAACCAAACTTGCATCCCTGGGATGAAACCCAGTTGATTGTGGTGCACTATATTTTGATATGTATTTGTACTAGATTTGCAAAAATTTCATTGAGAATTTTTGCACCTATCTATGTTCATGAGACTTATTGGTCTGAAATTTTATTATTTTAAAGTGTCTTTGTCGGGTTTTGAAATCAGGGTGATATTGGCCTCCAAGAATGGATTTGGAAGAGCTCCCTCTTTTTCTGTTTCTTAAAATAATTTGTAGAATATAGGTGTTAATTCTTCTTTATAGGTCTTGTGGAACTCAGCTGTGTATCCATCTGATCCTGGGCTTTTCTTGGTTGGTAGGCTTCTGATAGTGTCTTCTATATCTTTGCTTGAAATTGATTTGTTTAAATTGTGTATGTCATCCTAATTAAATTTTAGCAACTTATATGCCTCTAGAAGTTTGTTGATACCTTCAATATTCTCTGTTTTAATGGAGTACAAGTTTTCAAAATAATTTCTAATTATCTTCTGTATTTCTGTAATGTCTGTTGTGATTTTTTTTTCATCACATATTTTAGTGACTTGAGATTTTCCTCTCCTCTTTGTTGGCATGGCTAGGGTTTGTCAATTTTATTTATTTATTTCAAAGAACCAAATTTTGTTTTGTCAAGTTTTTCAATTGTTTCATTTTCATTGATTTCACTTCAGATTTTAATTATTTCCTGTATTCTATTTGTTTTGATTTTGATTTGTTCTTCTTTTTTCAAGGGCTTTGAGATGTAACGGTAAGTCAGTTATTTGTTGACTTTTCCTACTTTTAAGGAATGAACTTCATGTAATGAACTTTCATTTTAGTACTGCTTTTATAGTGTCCCAGAGATTTTGATACATTGTATCAAAATACTGATATATTGTATCAGTATTCTCATTATGTCTAAGATTTTTTTTAATCTCCAAATCCTTTTGCAACTTGTTGTTCATTCAGTAGCATGTTATTCAGTCTCCAGGCCTTGGATTAGTTTTTATTTTTCATTTTATCATTGATTTCTAATTTCATTCCACTGTGATCTGATAGAATGCAGGGTAGTATGTCTGATTTTTTTGTATTTCTTAAGAGTTGTTTTGTGACATAATATATGATCTATTTTAGAGAAGAATCCATGTGCTCCTGAGAAGAAAGTGTATTCACTCATTGAAGGATAATATATACTATATGTGTCATTTAAGTCTAAGTTATTTATCGAATGATTGAGTTCTATAGTTTTTTGTTCAGCTCTTGTTTGGAAGATCTATACTTTTGTCAAAGAGGTACGTCAGAGTCACCAAGAATTATTGTGTTGTGATCGATTTGACTCGTGAACTTGAGAAAAGTTTGTTTGATGACCATATGGGGCATATATGTTTATAATTGTTACATTTTGTTGGTTTGTGGTTCCCTTGAGCAGTATGAAATGTTCTCCTTTGTCCCTTTTGATTAACTTTAGCTTAAAATCTACTTTATTTGATGGATTTGAGGATGGAAACCCCTGCTTGCTTCTGCAGTCCATGTAAGTAGTATGATTTTTCCCAATCTTTCACCTTCAATCTGTATATGCCTTTTCCATGAAATGAGTCTCTTGGAGGCAGCATATTGTTGAGTCATTTTTGAATCCAATCAGCTAACCTATGTCTTTTGAATGGTGATTTTAGGCCATCAACATTGGGGGTTAATATTGAGACATGCTTTATATTCCCACTCATTTTTGTTTATTTTTGGTATTTAACTGGACTTGGTTTTTCCTTTGATTAGTTTTTCCTTTAGTGTAATAACTCCCTGTGTTTATTTTCATTCTTTTTTTTCATTTCCTCTTTATAGAATATTTTGCCAAGGATGTTCTGTAGTGCAGGTGGGGTTGTCTGTTCTTAGTACCACCTCAGGATGGTAAGAGTTACCAGGGTGAGGGTTAGTCTTAGGTGCAGGGCACCTAGAAGTGGGGTATGGCACCTACCAGTCCCATTGGGATACTGCACATCAAGGATATCCTTTGAGTTCTGCTCCTGTGATGTGGGTGCAGGTTTATCTCCTCATTTCACTTGTAGACCTCACAGTTCCTGCCCTCTAAATTAGTCTCTACAGTGTATCTCCCTCACCCTCTCCCTTTTTATTTCCTAATCAGGAATGTTTCTTTCTGGTGGTTTTGTTTGTTGCACTCTGGTGGCTGTGCACCTGTTGCAGAGGATTGTTTTGTATTGGGCATTCACTCTGCCAAGTCAGTGGCTGCTGGGAATTGGTGGGAATTAGAAAACTATGGGTAACTGGCTATACAGTGTTCCAAACTGGTAGTTGTCCCAACTAAAGATGGTAACGGAGGTGATCCAAGATGGAGGTAGCTCCTTTCAGTAATGGGGTGTTGGGTCCGGTGGGGGAAGCTGGGCAATGGCATTGTGTGATATATTCAGAGATGAGCTTGGTGGCATGCAGTGTTGCAGCTGTCAGATTTCTTATGAGCCTGTGATGTCCCAGGTACAGGCAGGCTACCATGAGTTGAGGACTATCTCAGTCCCAAGATGGAGGCAAACTGGGGAGTGCCACATTAGTAGATGGGGGTACACAAGGGAGTGATGGCTGAAATTCCTGTGCTTGGGTAGCAGCTGAGTGTCCTTTGTGGGAGTGGTGTCTGGGAATTCTGCACTGATGCTGTTGGTGGTGTTCTGTTAAGGCATCCAAGAGACCTGCATGCACAAGTAGTCAGGAGTTGGGAATCCTTTTCTAACTTTAAGGCCCAGGGCCCTGTGCGACATGGCACAGTGATTCCTACATGGGATCAGCTGTGGAGGGGTCCTCTATCACTCTCAGCAAAGCAGTATTCCCACTAGTTGAGACCCTGGTCAAAGAGCAACAAGGAATGTTGCGTCTCTCTGGCCTGCCATCTTGAATCTCTTAAGTAGTTTCTTAATGATAAGAGTTTTAATGAGGGGCTGGGGATGTGGTTCAAGCAGTAACGCGCTCGCCTGGCATGCGCGGTGTGCTAGGTTCGATCTTCAAGACCACATAAAAATAAAATAAAGATGTTGTGTCCACCGAAAACTAAAAAAACAAATATTTTAAAAAATTCTCTCTCTCTTTCTCTCTCTCTTTAAAAAAAAAAGTTGTAATGAATTAAGAAACAAATCTCAAGGGCACTAGGAGTATCATAGATATAAATACAAAATTAAAATGTATTATTTTATAGTTTTTTGAAATAAAAATGACACTTGTTAGTATACCAAATTTATTAGTCTAAGTAATAACAATTTTGTCAGTGGCCTTACACATGCTAGGTAAGTACTCTACCACTGAGCTTCATTCCAAACCTCTAAATAATAACTTTTTACATAAACTGACTATATTCATTTTTATAAGTGGCAAGTATAAACACACATATAATACAAAGCACTCTACCACTAAGCAGTACTGTGAATGATGATATTAGCAACAGGAAAACTTGTAATAAAAGTATTTGTTTTCTTTTGGTTTATCTTTGATTTGATGCCATAGAAAGCAGTAGGCCTTTCATGTAATAGTGCTATTTTTTATTAAATTCCCATTTAGTATTAATTAGTTAAAAATATCTCCTTTTTTCCCACTTGCCTCAAAATTATACAATCTCAGGGGTAAGCATTTTTTTTTTCAAAAAAATATTTATTTTTCAAAAAATATTTTAATATATTTTTTAAAATTGATACAAAATAATTTTATGTATTTATAAATAACAGAATGGCATTTTAATATACTAATGATGTGTAATAATCAGATCAGGGTGATTAGTATATCTGTCACTTCAGATATATATCACTTCTTTGTAGATATTCTGACTGGGGAAATGTACTGTGAAGCATTCTTTTGGTAAGCAAACTCCTGGAGGGTAACAGGTGCTCTGTTTTTCACTTTTGGAATGCCCAGCAGGTTCTCCTTGAAGCTAGAAAGATAACTATACAGGTGCAGTTTCTAGTTACTATGGTAATATCCTTAGAGAAATGGCCTCTGTGTCTTATCAGCCTGGATTTTGAACTCAGTTATCTAGCACCTGGGATTAAAAGAATACTAAATAATAATAATGTAGTCATGGCACTAACAACCTTCTATAACTTTTGATAAATAAATAAATGCAGCTGCTTGAAGGGGCAACCACTTCTTTTGCTGCCTTTGCATCTTGTCTCTGTGTCTCCTTTTATTTTCCTTACACTTCTTTGTATTGGAAGCTTCAAAATACATAAAAGCATTTCATTGAAAAGAACACAGAAGTTTTACTGAGAATGAAAGCATATAAAATTCATTTAAGAGATACCAAGATATGACATGAAAAAGTTGTATGTCTGTTCTACTAGAAATTATTTACAGAAATTCATAAAAAGATAGCAAAAAAAAAAACCTTCAGAACAACATTTTTTTTTTCCCATCAAACTGAATGGTTAATGAAGTGGATAGGAGCTTGAGTTGTTGGGATTACAGGCATGTGCCACCACACCTGGCAGGAAACATAATTCCATAATAACACTTCTACATCCTATAAATATTTTAATTCAATCACTCATAACATATTTTAAAAGTTCTATGGTTGGAAACCTTTTAATCTAAGATTTGTTTTTAAACACTTGTTATAATTTACCCAAACAATTGCTTAATTTTACATTTTATTTATTTATTTAATCAATCTGAGGTTCATAGTAATCTTTACAACACAAAATGTATTCTTTGGAAAAGAATGGTACATGTGCTTCATTTTAGCCTAATTTGAGAGTCATCCTAACATGGATGAGGATAGCAGGCAATATCCACTGTCTTATTTTAGTTGAGGATGGCCTTTCAACAAAACTTAGATAAAATTTTTACATTTGAAACTTCTCCTTGCCCTTATTAAAAACATCACTCTATTTAAGAATATAAGGAAAAACAGTTTTCTTGTATAGTTTCCTGTGTCTGTCTGAATGTTAATTAACATATTAACATCACATCTTAAAACTGAATCAAAGAGAAAGTCTAAGAAAGTTTTTAATTTATTCTTTTAGATCTTGTTACTGCTGTTTACCATGATGAGTCCTTGCTTCCATGAATACTGAAGTACAACACCAGAGAAGCATGCCAAGGCAAGTGTAGAGTGGAAAGTGGAAGGCTTTATTAAAGAATAGCAGAAAAATCCCCCCCCTCCACAGTAGGAAGAAGGGGACCAGAAAGGCCAAATCCATGGAAAGGGGAGGTCTTTCTTCTTTTATATCTAGGGTCTTCTTTTGTCTTCCCACATCCCTGTCCTTTATTTTCCTCTATCCTACATATGCTGGGGGATGCAGGTGGGAAGGCCAAAAGGTGGGAAACAGGTGAACTGATGGGGCAGGGAGGAGTGATCTGGGCAGGAAGGGCCTAGGGTGGCTTGATTAACTTCTCCCTGTTTTGCTAGGAGCTATTTCATTACTAGTTAATTAGGATGGGCCTGGGGCCTTGGGGACATTTACGTTATTTCAATTTCCCCAGTTGTTCTGATTTTCTCGGGCTCAGATCAGACTCCATTTTCTTTATGGACTCCATTTTCGATATTGTCTCCATTTTCTTTTTTGGATGCGATATTAGACCCGATTTACCTAACTATACTAACTGCCTATCTTTAAATCTGGCTTTAATCTCCTAAAATGAGAAAATAATGCTAATTTCCACAAATAGTATTTATCACCTAACATACAAGTGAATCTCATATATTCAATAACAGGCTTCCCAGTTACACTGCATGCATTGAACCTATATATTTTTAACTTTACAAACTCTTATAGAACATTTAGATAAACTTTATGTGCATAGCATATTTATCACTCAAATATATACACATCTGTAGTCAGAGAAATATAGATTGTTGGTAATTTATTAAATTAAGTTTCAAAGCAATCATTCAAAAGACTTTAAAATATATAGGTACTTAAACATACACTGATTCTGTTAAGATTTAATTTTCCTAAGTAATAAAAACCTAACAGATACAAGAAATCATTTTAACAAAACCCAAAATATTTTTTTCTAAAAACCAGTTCTTTGTAAATGTTATTAAGAAAATGTTATTCTAAGAAAACTTTGTTACTTTAAACATAGAGAATTAGATTCTGGTTTTATATCAGTACATTAAATTTTAACCTTAGAAATAAACTTATAGCAAATGTGATCACATACAAATTTTCTAAGATTTATCTTCCATAAACATTCAGGGACTTAGACACTCTACAAGTTATTTATACCTGTATATTTGTCATTTTTCTCTTTTATCTTTCTTGGACACTAGTACAAAGATCTTATTTTATCATACAAAATTCTTTCTCATCAAAAAGCATTCCTTTTCCTTCTTTACTTTCCAAAACTTACCTACACCAGTAAATTTCTTATATCTTTCTCCTATTTTCTGATTTTTTACTCTTAAATTTACATTATGAAACAATCCTTAACAATATTTCTAAATATAGACAAATTGCTTCTTTTTTAATAAAATACTTCATGCTTTTTATACTTTTTAAATTAAGCCATTTTAAATTATTGCTGTTATTTATATGCAGTATGTTAATATAAATTTCAACTCTTAGTAACCTTGCTTTTAGTGAAGATCTAAACACTAAGCAAATTCAAAATGTTTTTCCACATATCAATTCTTGTCATATTTATACACACACACACACACAGGTGGGTTTTTTTTGTGTGTGTATATATATATATATATATATATATATATATATATATATACACAAAGAAAGTGTGTCTCATGAGACAGTGAAAGGGAGACATATAGACATGGTTAATGTTTTAAAAAATTGCATAGACTAGGATTCTATCCTCACATGGAGAGGATAAGAGAATCTATTTTTCTATCTATCTATCTATCATTTATATCTTATAGAATTTAATAAGCAAAGAGAATTTAAATGTGTGTTTATCAATTGATATTTAACTTACCAATGTATGTGTTAACAAATACATTTATAGTTCTTTTTTTCCATTTAATCAAATCTAATTGCCCTTTTTTTTACAACTATTTTTATGTTACCCATGGAAACCATGTTATCAGATAAGCAGAATGTTTTAATCACTTTTTTATTGCTGTGATCAAAGTACCAGACATGAACAACTTAGAGAAGAAAAAGTTTAATTTTGGTTTCATGATTTCAGAGGTCTCATTCTGTGGTGGGCAGACCTTATTGTCCTGGGTCCAAACAAGGCAGAATAACAATGCTGAAGGACATGGTGGAGGAAAATTGTTCAGCTCATGGCAAGTGGAAAGCAGAGAGAGAGAGTGGGAGAGAGCATAAGGATCCGGGGACAACATATATAATCCCCAAGGATACATTCCTATTGACCTACTTACTTCAGCCACAATCTACTTGCCTACACTTGCCACCCAGTACACCCTTTTAAATTGTTAATCCAAAATATGGATTAATCCACTAATTATGTTGCTTCTGACAATTTAATCATTTTATTTCTAAATATATCTGTCTTAATACATAAACTTTTGGTGGAACAACACATATCCAAACTATAATAGTTAATATTTTAAGTGATTTTTTTTTCCTGCCAAAGAGAAAAGAAAGAAAGAAACTTTAACAAGATGAACATTATTCTTCAAACATGTTAAGGGTGACAAATACAGTCTTGATTCACTAGTAACCTAGGCAAAAGCATGTGTTTTAATAATTCTAAAGGATCTTTACTTTTATCTTTCCAATGCATTTAAATTGATTTATTCATCAAAAAGTTTAAGTAAGTCATTAGAGGAGTTTTGGTGTATACCATTTTAAAATTCATTAGCACTCATTTTTTATAAGCAAAATTCATACCATGGTGACAAAACATATAATACACACACAGACACACACACACATACACACACACACATATACATCAACATACATTAAAACAGAGAAAAAACTAAGTTTTCATTTAGATTCATTTGCCATTCAAAAAAAAAAAACATACTGTTGATATGATTGCCATATCTCTAAGCAATCCTTAATCTTAATTTTGAACTTGGAAGGATTTAGTTTGAAAATGTCACAAAATGACATAGACCTTAGTCTATACATCATTGTAAAATGTATAGGAAATTGCCCACTGAAAGCAAAAGAGGTTTAAAGGTGGGGCTTGTTATATTTAATTCTTCCAATGTATTTTAAGAGCTAATCATTAGAGGGAAACATCCTTAGAAATTAAAATTTATTTCATAAAAAGTCAGAAAAATCCAACTTTGGAGAACTATTTATTAAATCCTTCTGATATAATTTGTTTTTAAGTCATATATCATCCTTCAAAGAGTAAGAGAGAAGATTTTCTATGCTCACACAGCCTTGGATAGCTTCCTTTGAACTTTCCAAAGTCTTTTAAATTTATGCCCAGTGATATTTTTAAGAATCATTTTGTTAGAAGCTTGTCTGTTGTCTGGAGCAAGAGTTAATGATAGGCCTCATAGGGATTAATTTCAGAGTCACAAATGGGCCAGATATTCTCTTTAACCGTGAAGTAGAAACAAAAGTTTCTCATGAAACAAGAAAAGAGAAATATATATATATATATATATATATATATATATATATATATATATATATATATATATATATATATATATATATATACAGTTTTTAAATATGCATAGACAAGACCAGGTATTCAGGTATTCAATTTCCATAAGGGGACAAGAGAGTTACAGATGCTCACTAAGCAGTGCTTGCACCATTTTAATATTCCAGAGACCAAAATAGTGCCTGTCACAGGTATAAGAAATAGGTAACAGAAGACACATACATGTAGAAAGCCTTAAGAATGGCTGGGGAAGAGGGTATCAATTGTGACTGATATTCACACAATGGTTCAGTGGCCTCTTGTCATTTATGAAGTGAACTTATGTCAAATATCATCACTGTTTATCCTTTTCTTTATGACTGTCTAAAGAGAAAGATCCCTTATTTTATTCTTCCTATATTCCCAAGTGAGTTGGAGAGTTAGCCCTTAAATAAATACTTGAGACACAAACCCTTGAAAAACTGGCTTTCTTTGAAAAGACAGCAAGTGAAAAAAATCTAGATAAATATTCAGATCTTTAATATCTTTCCCATTTACAAAACAATTCAAGCTTATTTTTTTATAACTTAAAAGTCCATTTTAGGCCATGTTTCTTCAGTTTCTAATTTATATTAAGGACAAGCTTTATGAAACAAACAAAAAAATCAATTCCCTTTTCATTAAATTCTCTGTCTTTTAAAATAATCCATGTAATGTGCACACAAAGAATGAAATCTCAAGGATAGGCATTAAATTACCTATAATCTTGTAATTCCTGTACTATATTTTCTCTTTTTTTAAGAAAAGAAAACAATTTCTCAAGCTACTCTATGAATCCCTACTTAGATTAGAGTTTTATTCTGTCCGGTATTTCCACTTACTGATAATCAAGCATCCCTGAACTATTGGGGCAACTTAGATTTAGAATAAAACATTCCAGCTCATACCATCTGCAAATTATCTATTCTACAAACATCCCCACCTCTCATAAATGTGCATATTTCTATTCAGGATCTACTGTGCTCTCTCAAGTCTCTACAGGATCTTTTGAACCTGGGTAGTGAGTTCTTGAGAAGAAATAAATAAGTTTTTGTCCTTTATGAAATTTCCTGGGATTCCAAATAATCTAAGTGTGCTTGAAAATTTATGACTTTTAAAATAGTGAGGAGACAAAGACCCTCTATAGAGTTTTTAAGAGAATTAGCAAGCATTCTGAAATAGGAAATGATTAGGTAAATTTAATAGACGTGGTTGATGTCTTATTCTAAGTAAAGAACTGGGATCATGTAAGTCTTACAGTGGCTTGGATTTTAAAGATATACTTTTTTCCCTTGCTTTCAAACACATCTTGGAGGCAACACAAACATAGGTTATATTCCACCACTTGATTAAAAAAATAGAACTGAGAAAAAACAAATACAAGACATGCAGAGAGGTTATAACTTTTACAATTAGTCCTGAAATTGCAGTATAAGTGAAAGGGGCAAAATGAAAGAATTTTTTCCTTAGTTGTTGATAGATGTTTATTTTATTTATTTATACATGGTATTAAGAATCGAACCCAGTGCCTCATACATGCCAGGAAAATGCACTACCACTGAGCCACAGTCCTAGCCCCAAAATGAAAGAATTTTAAAGAAAAAAAAAGGTGAATTCCCAATGATTTAGTATTTCATTGATTCTACCAGATTTCCAAAAAAGGCATCAATTGTCACCTTATTGCAATTTTAATCTACATGGCTCAGGGGTTTCTCAAAAATTCAAAAAGTGGAGCCATGGCAAATAAGGTGAGTTGGGCCCTTATGCTCTTTGAAAATGAAGAAAGCAGAAGGAAAGATGAGAAGTTCAGGAGATATTACAGCCAAAGCAGAAAGAAAGGCAAACATGCCAAGGTTGGTGGCTCCATGAGCCCCACTTTGGGGACCAATGAGAGACGTTACCTGTGGAATTCCCAGAGAGGAGTATCTCAACTCAGAAAAAAAATGAAGTTCTTGGCAAGTGTCACAGAAATGAATATATGTGTATCAGTTGGAGGTATCATACAGAGATTTATTTTGGAAAGCAGAGACACATTCTAGGGAGAATGTGGAGAACTTAAACGGTATAATGCTGCTTCTTGGTCTGGGCTTCTAGTATTTGTAGAGAGACAGTATCTAAGGTATAAACTATAGGTGCATTGAGGACAGAGTAACACAGTTTTACATTATTTACCTCTTTTATTGCATATTGCTCTCCTTTCCTATTTGTTTTTACAGGCAAGGATGCAAGATAAGGACCTGGACTAGATTGCTTCCAAAGTTTTCCTTTTGCATTGCAACAATTCATGGATATTTGCTGCATACTCACTGGTTCATAGGATTTCCTGCACTCATGTGTTTCATTTGTGCTTCTGTTTGAGACATAGTTTATCTGTATTCCCAAATTCACAAATTCTTCACTTATAAGAAAGCTTAGAAGAGTTTTGGTATTGTGGACAGAAATTGTTATTTCATATCAAAGACAATGTCATTGTAGGTAAAATCCTTTCCCCTATCCATATCTGTAAGGGCATAGAGGATTTTGATGAAGACTGAGACTAATGTCACTGGCAACACTGTTGCAAACATCATTTGTTAGGTATACTAGGCATTTTATATAATATAAAATTGTGTTATTCTTCCCTGAATCCACCTCTAGTAAACCAATCCTGAACTTAAAAATTAATGTTTAGAGAGAGAATTCCAAAAGACATTTTTAAATAGTTGGAAATTTATTGGCAATCACTAGATACAAAATGATCTATCTTTATGATTTCAATCAGTATATCCCTAGAAACACTCGGACTTGTATGGTGCATTTTAAATTCATGTTGTTAAAAAATTGAATTATTTTTATATATCCTTATCCAATGCTCTCCATTTCAATGAAAAGCAACATTATATACCTATGAGCTAAGACCAGAAGTCTGGAAATCATTTTTATATTCTTTCTCTTCATCATCTCCTTGAACCAACCATTAACAACCTTTAGAATACACTGTGGAAATATTTACTTTTCTATTTTTCCAGATATATAATCTTAACCATTAATAACCCTCAACTGGGCTTTGTGGTAAATTCCTGAGTGGTCTTATTGTTTATTGCTATTCCTTACTTTTTACTCACCAAAACCTCATTGGATGGTAAGGTATGATTTGAATATGACCTCACAATTTATGTTTGGAAATTAATTTACTAATTCATATTTTAATGATTTTTGTAGGTGGGTCCTTCAGATTAGATGAAGTCATGTGGATTGAGTGCCTATATGGACATCAGTAGCTTTTTTTAAAACAGGAAGAGTGACCCAAAGTATTATACCTGCCCTGTCCATCATGTGATGCTTTACAGTATATTATAATATAGCAAAAACACCTTCCCCACATAGTGAGACACACTCTTGTACTTCATAACTGCCAGAATTAACCACAAGTCACATAAGCTTCTATTATTTATGAACTACTTGGTCTCAGATATTTGATTATAGCAATAGAAAGCAAACAGGATACACTATACCTTGGGTCTGGCATATTGAAGATGATCAATAAATATTTGTTCATGGGGATATATACTTATAGAAGTAAAAATGTGAAATGAATTAAAATTTGATGATTAAAATACAAATATGATTATTACTTCAGCTATCACTCAGTGGATTTCCATTGCTTCTAAAACTAAATATAAAATCTGTAATATACCTTATATGTTTCTTAATAATATTTTCATCATTTATCTGTTCAAGTTCTTCATTTGTTCCTCCCCTAACCAATGATCCTCTGAATTTTGTAAACTTCACATTAAAAATTTTCAGATTTCCAAGCATGGCATTTTTTTCTGTTATTTCCAGAAATATTCAGTTTGAGTCTCCTCCTTGAAATATTATTTCTTGATTCATCTAAAAAACTTCTACTTATTCTTTAAATCCTTCCCTTACCCCTCCCATTTCTTTTGGGATGATTCATATGTATGCCAATTAGTCTGAGTTGGATACCCTCTTTCTATGCTCTCATATGCCTACTATTTCTGCATCTCTATGTTATTCAGTAATTTTTTTTTAAAAAAAGCAATAACAACTCTTATATTTGTGGCTATGTATTTAAAGCATAGAACAAAGACTTCCACTGAGCTTGTGCTCAATTACTATTTGTTCAATACCTTAGTAATGAACAAATGAATTATATCATATGTAGAATCATTTATGGTCAATTGAAGAGCTAATATTCACCAGAAAATTTGTGTTGCATATGTTGGCATGTATGACCTGGATATCCATTCATAAAAAGTGAATGTATTCTGCACATACTGGCACTACTACCATTAGACAAGTCTTTAGTAATCATCTTTTATTGGCACTGTTTCAGCTAAAGAAGGGTGGGCTGCCAAATTTTATACTTACTTCCCAGCAGGTGTATACATCCAAATGCTTCATCGTAGAAGCATCAAGACACATCTCTTGCCCTAATTCAGGACAGCTCTGCATGGTCACCCCATTATTGAAATTCCTCACTAAGTAAATTCAGGCATTTAAGTCATATTTCCTTGCAGCTTTACCTTACCCTCTTCCTAATTAAACTTTTTTTTCTCTCTCTTTCTAACAGGAATTGGTTGTAAGAGTGATATAGGACAAATGAGGCTGGACACCTGGGGAATTTTCAGGAATAAAGTTTATTTAAGCTGCAGTAGTCCAGAGGGCCTAATGACTAAAAATCTCTGGAACCTAGGTATGGAAATTATTTTAGATTTCTACTAAGTGGGGTGGTTGTATGACAGTTGATGAGTACACAACATTTACTCTTTGTCCCATAGTTTAGGTCAGACAAAGTTTTTACAAGTTTTTACCAAGGAAAACAGAGACAGTAACTTTTAATGGAACAAGCTCTCTTTGAGACAGAGTTTGTCACACCTTTTTTTCCTGCAAACCTGGCATTTACAAGAAAGAGGAAGCTTCAAACCATATTGAGCTCTCTGCAGAACTCCTGTGAAATCCTGTTGACAGTCTTTGTAAATTCTTGCTGACAAGAAGCTTAATTATGGCTCTTTGATGTGTGTGGGGGGGTACTTGGTGGCTGCATCAAGAATGCTAATAACCCCCCTTTGCCTTCTAACCTTTCTATCAGAGCTTATTTCCTTAGGAGAAAACCCTAAAAGTGTTAGTGAATAGGAAAGTTTGAGGTTGTTCAACATTTCAATAAATTAATAGTATTTTTTATCTTGGTTATTTGCTTTTGTCTCTTCCCCTTATCCCAATTCAATATCCATGCTCTCTACAGTTCTCTGTTCTGTCTTTGACACAGGAAATTGATCTTGATGACGTTCCAAATATATTGCTTCAAACTATGGCACTTTCTCATTTGAGAAAACTGCTAAAAGTGTAAGTTCTCTCTCATTATTCCTCTCACCTTTCTCCCCTGAAACAGGTCATATACCCTAGGAATATTAGTCTCTAATATTTTCCCACTCTGAATCAGGCCGAAAGACCCTAATCTGAGACCTATTTTTTAATACCCAGAGGGATACATTCTTATATGTGAAAACATTGGGATATAGAAAAGAAATTTGAACAAACAAATTTTGGCAATCCCACTTCATTCTAATACCATTAGACTAAAATAGCCTGTGTTTTCTCCAATCACATTCTCTATGATTATCCAACTTTTTATGAAAACCAAGAATAGAAAATACATAGTTTTACCTATTTCTTTTGCCTTAATTTCTGAAAGATTTTATATCATATTAATTATATCAAATTAAAGCATATGTTGTTTTCTTTTTTAAAGATTTTTTTAGTTGTTAATAGATCTTTATTTGATTTATTTATATAAATTCCAGAGAATAAAACCCAGTGCCTCACATATGCCAGGCAAGAGTGCTACAACTGAGCCCCAACCCCAGCCCATACATTTTTTTCCTGGATGATCTATATTTTTCTATAAGAGACTGAGCTATAAACCTAAGACAAGAAGAAAATATATTTATTGTCCTGGTTCCCAGTCATGTTCAACAAGTAGAAGGCAGAAGGAGGATACAGGATAATTTTAAGAAAGAGTTCAAGAGATATTTGTTTTCTGACACTGCTCTTACACCAAATATAGGGGGCTAAACATATTTTTTTTCCACAAAAATTCTGGAATTCTCCAACAACAATCAAACATTTGTCAATTTATTTCAATTCTGTAACTAATTCCTGGATTTATTTCCAGAAGAATTTATAGGTTAAGAACTACCTCCTGTAAGACGTATCCTCTTTCAGATTCCAGTCACAAATAGAGTTTCCAAGGTAATATAACATTTCTTCCTTATCATATACAAGTTTAGAGGGATTTTATAGCCTTTTCTAAAGGATCAATAGTATTCTAGAATGTCTTACAGTCCTCAGTGTTGCCAAAAGCTTGGTGTTTATCCTCAAAACAAATTCAATAATAAAAAAAGAAAAAGAAAAAGAAAAAAAAAGTTTTATTTTTTTTTTTAACTAACAAAGGAGAAACACAGGGGACTCCTGTACCAGAGTCTATGAATCTGATCATCAGGGGGAACAGGGTTTTTTTTTTTTGGGGGGGGGGTACCAGGAATTGAACTTGGATGCCCTGAGCCACATCCCCAGCCTACTTTGTGTTTTGTTTAGAGTCAGGTCTCCCTGAGTTGCTTAGTGCCTTGCTTTTGCTAAGTCTGGGTTTGAACTCCCAATCCTCCTGCCTCATTCCAAGCAACTGGGAATACAGGTGTGCACCACTGTGCCCAGTAAAACAGGTTTTTCTTGAAGAGGTGATTCAAAGTCTACATTCCAAGTGTGTCCTTTTTGGGGTTGTAATTCACTTAATTTGGGATATGTCTGTTTCTTAGGTCTTCTCTTGTCATCACTAAAGTCTAATTACTCATTCTTGTGGTATGTGTGATTGTTCAAGGACAGATTACTCAGCCTAGCATAGGAAGAAGGGTAATTTTGCTTCCACCAAGATTTGGAGAAGGAGAGGGAGAAGAGAAGGAAGAAAAAAACAAGTCAGTTTTAAAATAAACTGCAGTGGCAGAGAGTAAGGCTTAAGTTCACAGTATGAAGTGTGTCCCTTTTACATTTCCTTACTGTCAATTTATATTTTCCTTTTCTATGAAAAAATGGGTGATGACATCTGCAAGCTAATTATTGCTGAAAATAGATGATGAAAGGGGTCTTAGATTGGAAGGTTCTACTTGTAATTTTTTTTCTTTTGGAACTTTACTGCAAGGAATGGAGAGGTGACTTCAACCTTGGTGGGGGTCTGGAAGAGCAGTTAATATTTGACTGAAAGTTGTACAGACTTCTTAAATCTAGTTTATTTCATGATAGCCACATTTTCCCTTCTCTCTAAGAAAGCAGAAATTGTCTCTAATGTATTATTTCTTTTCGGGATCAGTTTAAGTTTGCTTCCAGAGATACCCTCATTGAGGAGAACAATTGGCAAAACCTTAACCCATTGCAGATAGGTTTCTTGGCATAATTTAACCACCATATTTTAAGGTACGATTATATATTTTTGGTTTTCCCTGTAAATCAGGGTCTCCGAGGTATATGTAACTTCCATTGACTATTTACTGTCTGTTCATTTGGTGGGTCACTTGTAAAATGAAATATGGCCCATTGTCACTTTGTATCAAGGAAGGGAGCCCATATCTTAGGATCAGTTCCTTCAAGAGGACTCTGGTGATTTCTGTAGACTTTTCTGTTCTGGTAGGATAAAGCTTGATTCATCTAAAGGAGAAATCCATCAATACAAGCAAATATATGAAGTTCTTGTGGCACAGGGCATTTTGTTATAATATCTACTTGTCAATCATTAAAATGCTGTATTTTTGCACATTATGTACCTTTTATAGTAGGCTGCTTTTACGTTTTCAGATGGTTTTCGGTGCATAAGACACAGTCCTCTAACACTCTCTCACTCAATAGTCTTTTGGAGGTATGGCCTTCCCAAGTTGGGCTTGATAAAATTCATCAAGCTATCTCCCCCATAGTGCATACTCTCATGTTAGTGGTTTACTAAGGGTCAGACTAGTCTTTCAGGCAGGAGAATAAGCCCCTGGGAATTTTGTCTCCAATTGGTACTTCTATCACAAGAGTTAAAACCTTATATTTTAGCTCAATTTTTTGTCACCTCACTATAAAAGGGTTTGTATTGGTCCATTTCTAACTGAGATATTAGGATGCCAATAAATTGTTGATATTTGAATTGTTTTATAGAATGGCCTGTTACCTCTTCATCCGCTTAGCACTCAGTCACTACTCATGCTTCTGCCATGTGGTTAATCAGGTTTGACAAATAGGCCATTGGTCAGAATGTCTCTCAATGCCTGTAAGAGAATTTTGAAAGCTAATCCTTTTTTCTCATGCACATATACTCTGAATTCCTTTTGTTTGTAAAACTTAAGGAAAGAGCTTTCATGAGGCTTTGTTTTAACTTCTCAAAGGCAGCTAAGCACTCTGGGATTAAAGATTCTTTGTTCCTTTTAATGCCTCATATAGGGTTTTCTTTATTAATCTAAAATTAGGGATCAAGATAGAGTGGGATCCTGACATTCTAAGGAACCCACAAAACTACCTCCAGGTCCTAGGTTCCCAAAGGCTCAAGATAGTCTGCTTTCAATGTGACTTTGAACTTCAGGTTCCTTGGCTAATCTGTAATCTCCAATAAGTGACTTCTTTGCAAATCTGACCATTTTAATTGACATCTTATATCTACATGAAGGTAGATGGTTTAGTGTACTAATAGTGTCTGAAAGAAAATGTCCTTAGATGCAGCTGGCTATAAGCAGGGCCACATACATCCAAGGAATTCCCAATATATATTCCTTTTCAGTGTTTTCCTTGATTTTCATTAAGCGGAGTTGATTATTTTTTTTTTCTTTTGAGTACTTGAGAATTAACCCAGGGGCACTTAACCACTTAGCCCCATCATCAGCCTACGTATATAGATATAGGCTCATCAGCCTATATATATATATATATATATATATATATATATATATATATATATTTGTGTGTGTGTGTGTATATATATATACATATATATATATATATATATATATATATGTGTGTGTATATATATATATATATATATATATATATACTGAGATATTAGGATGTGTGTGTGTGTGTATGTATATATATGTATATATATATATATAAACATTTTGAGACAAGTGTTGAGAGCCACAGCCGAGTCGGAATGGCCCCTGGCATTTTGCCAGAAGTAATGGTTGAGAGGCGAGCCATTATGATGATAATTAGGTTAAGCTGTGTATAATTGCTGTGACTGGATGATTCTGGATTGAAACAGGCTGTGTCTTCAGTTGTATATAGACCCCTGCTGTCCAGCAATAGGGAGGCTCTGGTAATAGGGCAGCTCCTGCTGCCTTGGGCGCCTGCTACTTTGGAGTTCCTGTTGAGTTCTCGGGGAGCCAGGTGGAGGGAGTTCCGGTTGGTGTGTGGTGTGCCTGAGAGGGCCGCGTGGGTGCCATTCACGTGAGTTCAGAAATAAAGTTTGTTCCTGCTTGAGTGGCTCGTGATTTGTGCCCAGCCAGACTGTGGCATACAAGATTTGGCTAAGTTGCTTAGAGCCTTGCTATGTTGCTGAGACTGGTCTTGAACTTATTATTCTCCTGTCTCAGCTTCCCAAGTCGCTGGATTACAGATGTGTGCCACCATGCCCAGCAGAGTAGGAGAAATTTTAAGTCTCTGAAGTATAACAGTCCAGAAATACTGGGTAGTTACTTGGTATGGGGTCCTAACACTCAAAAGCATATAGTTATTGGACGTCCTTTCCAAGGAGATAGCAAAAAAAAATTCATGGTTTAATTCTGGAACTGTGAACCAGCCATAGTACTAGGGATTGAACTCAAGGGCACTCAACCACTGAGCCACACCCTTAGCCCTATTTTGTATTTTATTTAGAGATAGGGTCTCACTGAGTTGCTTAGTGAATTGCTTTTTCTGAGTTTGGCTTTGAACTCAAGATCCTTATGTCTCAGCTGAAAGAATTCCCCATGCAAAGACACTTCACCGGGAGAATTCCAATTTTATTGCAAAAAGCTGTGTGCTTACATAGAACTAAGGGGGAGATGGTAGGGTTTAGATAAATGGCAGGCAACCCGTTTATTGGCAAGTTCTTTCAGATATCAGCTCCGGAGCCCAGGAATTAGTTCTCATTGGGGCTAAGGTTCCCCGCCAGTGAGATTTGAAATTGGCGCCGGCGGGAGAGTTCACACGGGCGGGAACTTTTCGCACCACTGCAGAAAAGGAGAAGGTAGGAAGAAGAGGTGCTTAGGCGCCATGTTGGGGTTTTTTTCCTCTGGGGTATGGCTGCCGTTTATACTTTTCCCAACATTCCTCCCTTTTTGTTTTCTTAGGAAGTGGGGCGTCGTTGGTCAGATCTGGCTGCTTCCTGCTGTGTGGGGGCACTGTGGGGCCTAGAAAGGGAAGTGGAGGAATGCTCGGGGGGCAGGTCTGGGGATATCATGGCAGCCAGAAATAAAACCCAGTGGCTATAGACAGCTACTTCCATAGCGGTGAAGTCTGTGAAAGTTCCCTGAAGCCACAAGTTGTCGATGGCATCGAACCAGTCCTGGATGGAGGAGATTGTTGGTATCAGCCACTGGTCCTGTAACAGAGACTCTAGGAAATACTGGAAGCATTACCTGGACATGGCGTCACCAGCACCTGAAGAAGATCAGAGCAAATAAAAACAGAATGAAGATAAAAATTAAAGCAAAGGTCAATTTTTGGCAGAAGTTCCATGTTGGGGGACTGACAGAGAAGAGGCCAAGAGCCATGAGGAAGCTTAGAAGGACATAAAGACTCATGAATCCAGGATGGCAGATTAAGAGGTTCTCCGAGCTCGTTGTCTCCTGCTGTCTGATGTCCGTTGCATTCCATTGTGCCTGGTAGTGAGCTTCAGCACTGAGTGAACTGTTCTCTTGGAGATGTTGGGGGTTCATCAGTCATCAGAGGCTGGTAGTGCCTAAGCAAAAGCTGGTTGAAAGTTGATTAGAAATTTTCTGCAATTGGCTTTGAAGGAACTTCATTATGCAGGGCAAGAGAGCACAAAAAAGGAGCATCCCAATAAGAGGCCCCAAGATAGGTAGTAAGTACGTGGCAAGAGAGGAATGGAAGAACCCCGTTATGGGATTAGAGGAGGTGGGTTTGAGCAGTTGGGTTGATAATTCCTGCAATTTAACAACATTTTTTTCTATTAGCCCAGACTCATTAAAATAGTAGCAACATTCCTCTCTGAGGAGCAAGCATGTACCCCCTTTTTCTGCAGTGAGAAGATCAATCACCCTTCGGTTTTGTAAAGCCACTTGTGCCAATGAAGTAACCTGCCACTGCAAGGAGCCCAGAGACTCAGCAGTGGTATCGAGTGCTTCCTGCAGTTTTTGTTGCAGGTCATTGGATGCCCATAGAGCATGACCTATAGCTCCACCAGAGAGTCTGAGACTTGCCACTGAGGTTGTTAAAGTGAGGCCTACCAGAACCGGCAGAAAGACTGCCCTACGGGTGTGGGAAGGTAGGGCCAGCTGCCGGAATTCGGTGGGAGTATACAAAGACAGCTGAGGAACTACAGGAACCAAGAAGCAGGTGCCAGAGACATTGATTGTTGAGGTACTTAAAGACCCATTACACCAGAGGAAATGTCCAGGTTGCATAAACACAGGACTCGATGGGGTGCTATAGCTCAAGGAACAAATGGGTAAAGGATTCATTGTTGGCTGGTGGAAACAGATGAAAGGAAATGAAGTATTGGTGGAATAACTTTCCCACAGTGGGATACGTGTCACATGTAGGGGTTGTCCTTTCTTAGAGAAATTGTAGGTTTTTGCTGAAATATTTCCTGCCGCTAATGGGACCGCTGCTAGAAGTGGACGACTAAGTGAAGCACAGAGAAAGCACTGAGAAGTAGGCACAGAAAGAGGGGTGGAGTTTAATAATTGAAGAGTTTGGTGTAGCAAATTGAGCCATGTGGGAGGGGGGCCTAAGGGGATTGAAGGCTCTGAATTCTCTTTGGATGGGCTATGGATAAGATCTCGAAGTTTTGATTCTGACTCCTTGATGTGTTCGACTACCTGGATGGTTGCTTTAGGTGGCGTAATCAGGGTGCGGCCAACAGTCATCCACCCTGTGGGTCTGGCTGAGGTTGTCCGAGCATAGACAGCAAACTCAACATAGTCCCAACGTTTGGCCTTGGGGTCAGGTATATCTAAAGTATACCATCCATTGTTATCAGATGAAGAGCCTTTATGCCACTTTAGGTAACTAGAAGTCCACCCTTCAGGGTAACCAAGTGAGTGGTAAGAATAGCTACCACGTTCATCATGGAACCTGCATGACCAATAGGGGCACCCATTATATATCTCAGGCCACCAATGACAATAGTCTTTGGTTTGATCAAAAAGGAAGCAAATGAAAGGCCAGTTCCAGCTACCAGGGACGAAGGTCCTTGAAGGTGACAATTTTAGGGAAATGGAGGTGCAGTTGTGGATGAAGCAAGTAGTTGCATCCACTGCGCGGACCTTTTGCATGCCATGTTCTGAGTATCGTTCCCGAAGAGTGAATAAATACATGGTAGGAGAGGAGGGTAAAGACCAGTCCCGACAGAGCACAGAAAATAAGCAGAGCACAAAAAACAAGCAGAGAGAGAAGACTAGGGTGTTGGGAGAGCTCATTGTGCCTTCTTTAAGAGGAATTGGGCTGCAGAGAACACCGTGTGAGCCGCAACTTAAAGGGGTGAGATGGGTGTGGAGAGCAGGAGTAAAGGGGAGGTTCAGGAGGTGATTCTTGGAGTTCCTCTGGGGTGGTCCTGTAGTCAGCAGGTGGGGCATCCTGGTAATATGGCTTCAACCTAGAAATGTGAATCCAGGGAGTGAGACGGTTGTCTGGTAAGGAGAGTTTGGCGGCGGTGGGGGTACAGAGAATGACAGGATAGGGGCCTTCCCATTTTGGGGCAAGAGGCCCTTTCTCCTCTGGGGTGTTATAATAGACTAGACTCCCAGGTGTTAAGGGAGGAGTGTTTGGAGAGGAGACTGGGTCCGGAAGAAGCCAGTCCTGATATTTCCAGAGTTCCGAGCGGAGATGAAACAAGAGAGGCAAAGACAAATCTCTGGTGAGATGTCCTTGTGAAACGACCAGCCCAGGGGGTATAAGAGGTCTTCCATACATTATCTCAAAGGGAGACAGTAAAGATGGTTTCTTAGGGAGAGCTCTGATTTGAAGCAAAGCCAAGGGAAGGTGTTTGACCCAGTCTAAGTTTAATTCCATTGTCAATTTGGTAAGGACTTCCTTTAGAGTACGATTTACCCTTTCCACTTTCCCTGAAGCCTGGGGGCGATATGGACAGTGGAAATGGCACTTGAAGGAGAGGGCTTGAGAGACCTTTTGTGTGACCCTAGAAATAAACTCAGGGCCATTGTCAGATTGTAAGGAAGTGGGCATACCAAACCTGAGGATAATGTCTGTCAGTAAGATTGAAGCTACAGTGGAAGCCTTTTTATTGGAAGTGGGAAATGCCTCAACCCAACCAGAGAAAGTGTCCACAAGGACAAGGAGGTATTTAGTGTGCCATACTGTGGGCATGTTGGTGAAGTCTACCTGCCAGTCAGCAGTGGGAATGTGTCCCCGGGCTTGGTGGGAAGGGAAAGGTTTTGGCCTTAAAGGAGTATGAGGGTTGGTCCGCTGACAGATCTGACAATTAGAGGCTATATTTTGTAGCATGGCTTTGTCAGAGGGGGTGAGGGAGAAGAAGCTCTGTAAAAAGAGGGTTAAAGACTGAGAATTGGAATGGAATAGAGTATGAAGGAACTTGAAAAGATCCTTGTTCTTACTGGAAGAAGTAGGGGCTTCAGATGAGCTGTCTAAAGTGGCCATTATATGTCCCCCAGGGGGGCCATAATTGGAAGTGGTAGCAGCCATTCGTGCCGCCTGGTCAGCTTTGGCATTGCCCTCAGTGATAAGAGAGCCGTCCTTCTGATGGGACCTACAATGGACAACTCCCAACTGGGTGGGTAAGTGGGAGGCCTCTATCAGATTGGTTATAAGAGCCGAATTAGTGATCGCATTACCTTTGGTGGTAAGTAGGCCTCGCTCCTTCCATATTACAGCATGGGATAATAAGATATGGAATACACATTTTGAGTCAGTATAAAGGGTGGGGGATTTGCCTTGTGCTAGAAGGCAGGCACGAGTGGCTGCTATAAGTTCAGCCTGCTGGTTGGTAGTTCCTGAAGGCAGAGCTTTGGCCTCTATAATCTCAGTGGCTGAAACTACAGTGTATCCAGAGTAATGAGTGCCATTCTGCCTAAAGGAACTGCCGTCAGTGAACCAGATAAGGTCAGGCTTGGTGAGTGGTCCCTCAGAAATGGAAGAATGACAGGGGAGGAAATCATCTAAGGTTTCCAAGCAATTATGAGTTGGTGTGTTAGACGTGGGAGTCATTGGGAGCAGTGAGGCAGGGTTCAGTGCAGAGCAGGGGAGGAAAGTAATATTAGGGTTTTCCAGAAAGGAAGTGAGGAGCGACAGAACTCTGGATGGAGGAAGGGTTTGAAGGCCCTTATAAGCTAAAAGATCCTTCAAGTGATGTGGGGAGTGGATAGTTAAAGGGGCCCCAAAAGTCAGCTTAGAGGCTTCTTTGTGTAAAATTTGTCCAGCAGCCAGAGCTCTTAAGCAAGGGGCCCACCCACGGATGGTAGGGTCTAGTTGTTTGGACAAATATGCCACAGGTGCAAATGTAGGCCCATAGTTTTGACCTAAGACCCCAAGTGCTTGTCCCCCTTTTTCATGGACATATAGATGAAATGGTCTTGAAAGATCAGGAAGGTGAAGGGCGGGTGCCTTTAGGAGGAGTTGCTGAAGCCTGCGGAAGTGGTAGTTGGGGGAGGAGGCAAGAGATTCACTAGGGGGTCCCTTTGCTAGGTCATACAGGGGTTTGGCTAGAAGGGAATAATTTGGGATCCAGGCCCTAAAATAACCTGCTAGTCCTAGGAATGATAGTATTTCGGCTTTCGTATGGGGCACTGGAAGATTAGAGAGGAGTTGCCTCCTATGCAGTGTTATTTCCTTTTTCCCAGGTGTAAGACGAAAACCAAGATAGGTGACAGAAGACTGGGAAACCTGGGCCTTGTGGGGAGACACCCTATATCGCTTATCTGCTAGGAAATTGAGAAGCTGGGCAGTGTGGGATTGAGAGTGTTCCCAAGAGGGACTACATAGAAGAAGGTCATCAACATATTGAAGGAGAGTAGAGTCAGGACAGGTGGGGTGAAAGGATGTGAGGTCCTGGGCAAGAACTTGGCCAAAGAGATGGGGGCTATCCCTGAATTCCTGTGGGAGGACAGTCCAGGTAAGCTGATGAGAATGGCGGGTGTGAGGGTCAGTCCACGTAAAAGCAAAGATATCCTGAGATTCTGAGGACAAGGGAATAGAAAAGAATGCATCTTTTAAATCTAGGACCGAGAAGTGGGTAGTAGTGGCAGGGATCTGAGAGAGGAGGGTGTAAGGGTTGGGCACTAGCGGGTGGATGGGGACCACAGAGGAGTTGACAAGGCGAAGGTCTTGAACCAGCCTGTAGGACCCGTTAGGTTTCTTAACTGCCAGAATGGGGGTGTTGAAAGGAGAGTGTGTAGGCCTAAGATACCCCTTTCGTAATAAATCCTGGATGATGGGTTCTAATCCGAGGAGGGCTGTGGTTGTGAGTGGATATTGTGGTTGACTAATATATCTTGAAGGGTCCCGTAAGACAATATGAATAGGACTGCATTTAGCCATAGAGGGTGTAGTTGTGTCCCAAACCTCAGGGTTCACTTGTTTAGATAGTTGTGGAAGAGTGCATGAAGGAGGTGTATCTGCCCCTAGGAACATCATGAAGAAATGAGAGGTAGGAGAGGTGTAGGGTGATATGTGAATGGTGACTTTCAATAGTGAGAGTACGTCCCTTCCCAGAAGGGGAATGGGGCAATGGCTCATAACGAGAAAGGAGTGTTTGAAGGACAAAAGGGATCCCTGCATATAACATGATGGGGGGGGTTTCGAGGGAAAATCTGTTTACCTCCTACCCCGACAATAGGAGTTTTTGAGGGTGTGGTAGGACTCCAATACTCCCTCAAGACCGAAAAAGCGGCACCAGGGCTCCGTCAATCCTCCTCTGCCAAGCCCAGGAGAGGCTGGGGTTGCCGGGCAGCTGACCAACCTCCCTTCCGGGTTGTTGGGCAGTCTGCCCCCCAGTGTCCCCTTTGATGGCATTTTGGGCAGGGGTTGGAGGGTGTCCTCGGTGAAGGACAATCCCTGGCCCAATGTCCCTCCTTACCACATTTGAAGCAAGCTCCAGGGGGTGTCTTACTAGGACGGCGTGGTGATGACCTTCTCTGAATGACCTGGGCCAACATTTGGAATTTGGCATTTTCAGCCCTCTGCCTACGGCGTTCACTTTCATCTTCTCTACCATGAAAGACCTTGAAAGCGACAGCGAGGATTTCAGTCTGAGGAGTAGCAGGGCCCTGTTCAAGCTTTTTAAGCTTGGCTTTAATGTCAGGGTAGCTTTGGGCCAGAAAATATGTCATTAAGACATGACGGCCATCAGGGGTTTCTGGGTCAAGGTTTGTGTACTGTTGAAGGGCCTTGGTTAGTCTATCCAGGAATTCTGAAGGTGTTTCCTCCTTCCTTTGAATGACCTCCTGCACCTTTTGAAAGTTAACAGCCTTGCGGGTGGCCTTTTTTAGGCCCGCCAAGAGGCAGGATGTAAAAAGGTCAGGAGACTGTAAGCCTTCAGGGGTGTTGTAATCCCGTAGGGGATCCTGCTCTGGGACAGCATGAGGGCCCATGGGGTGGTTAGGATTGGTCCTATGATTTTCATCAGCATGGGCTTGGGCTAGCTCCCAGACCCGTCGCCTTTCCTCGGGGAGAAGTGTATTGGCCAAGAGCATGTAGATGTCATGATGAGTGAGGCTATATGCTTGTAGGACCCATTGAAACTCCCGAATGTAAGTTGTGGGGTCAGTGGTGAATGAGCCTAACTTCCTCTCTAGCTGAGTAATGTCCGACATGGAGAAGGGCACGTGGACCCTGATGACACCCTCGGGACCAGCTACCTCACAAAGGGGTGTGATTGACTTGGGGGTGGGAAGGAGTCCCTTAGACTTGGTAACAGGAGGACTGAAAGAGGCAGGCGGCGGACAGGAAGGAGAGGGAGGGGAAAGGAGTGTCTCTGTGGAGGAGGAGGAGGTGGAGCAGGCAGAATAGGGTGGAGAGGAGGGGGATGAAACGGAAGGCTGAGTATCTGTGGAATCAGGCAGAGGAAGAGGAGGGTATAGCGGGAGAGAAGGGGCAGATGGGGCTGGGGGATAGGGTGGGAGTTCATCTGCTGGGTCAAATGAGGAAGAATCTGCAAAGTCAGGAGTAGAAGTAGGGGAAGAGAGGGGTTTGCAAGCAAGGAGGACCTGAGAGGGAGGGCAGGAGGAGCAGAGAGCAGGGTGCTGTGTGAGAAGGCTAAAACCTTCAACGCAGGGAATTTCCCTCCACTTTTTCAGACACTGGCAATAGGTAAAAAGGTCCCAGAGGAGGTTTGCATCTAAGGAGCCTTCTGGAGGCCAATGATTGCCATTATCCAGTGGATATGTAGGCCAATCTTGGGTACAGAATTTGATTAGAAGTTTGGGCTTGATGTCTGGTGTGAGGGAGAGTGTGGCCAGATTTTTTATTAAACATTTGAGAGGTGAGGCTTCAGGTATAGACGAAGAGGTGCCCATAGTCACAGGGAGAGACGGAAGAGAGAGAGAGAGAGAGAGAGAGAGAGAGAGAGAGAGAGAGAGAGAGAGAGAGAGAGAGAGAAAGAGAGAGAGAGAGAGAATAAGAGTAAGTGAGAGAGACAAAGAGAAAACCCTGGCTGGAACAGCTTCCAGGAAGCTCAGGGTGAACGGGGGTCAGGTGGGCGTCCCCAGAATGACCAGTCGTCGCAAGGAAATACAGAGGGCACTACCTGGTCGTCACCAGTGAAGTGCGATCTGTGAGACCCAAAGGGGTCGGAGCCACGGGCAACCTGACGTCAAGAAAGTTTTCGACCGCAGTGGAAGAAGTCAGTAATGAAAACAGAACTCCGGCTCCTGCAGAACGCAGTTCCAGGCCGGGAGTTCAGTTTTCCCCGAGCAGAGAGGCAGCTTCAGCCAGACACAGCAGCCCCGCAGGAAACAGCAACTCTAGCCGGCAGTGGCAGCGGCAGCGGCAGCGGCAGCGGAGGAGGGAAAAAACCACAGAGCCTCTCGTGTAAACTCAGAAGCCTCACACCCCAAAGGGAAACGGATCACCAGAGGGTCCACTTCGGCCAGTAAAGGTCTTAGTGGGAGGAATTCACTCCCCCCTACCGGGCGTCTGGAGTGTGCCAGACGATCACGGTCACAAACCCAGCGGTAGCCTGAAGGGAGTTGGCAAGCCGGGGTCAGGGGACTCTTACCTACGCCAGATCAGTGGTGAGTGCAGGAAGCCGGATTCTGAAAAGAGCGGACCAGGGCGGAGTGTCTCGGCGGAGCAGGGGATGGGGCTCTTGTTGGAAAGAGCTCACCCGTATCCTCACACGGGGCACCAGAATGAAAGAATTCCCCACGCAAAGACACTTCGCCGGGAGAATTCTAATTTTATTGCAAAAAGCTGTGTGCTTATATAAAACTAAGGGGGAGATGGTAGGGTTTAGATAAATGGCAGGCAACCCGTTTATTGGCAAGTTCTTTCAGATATCAGCTCCGGAGCCCAGGAATTAGTTCTCATTGGGGCTAAGGTTCCCCGCCAGCGAGATTTGAAATTGGCGCCGGCGGGAGAGTTCACACGGTCGGGAACTTTTCACGCCACTGCAGAAAAGTAGAAGGTAGGAAGAAGAGGTGCTTAGGCGCCATGTTGGGTTTTTTTTCTCTGAGGTATGGCTGCCGTTTATACTTTTCCCAACATCAGCCACCCAGGCTGCTAGGATTACAGGCATGCTCCACAGTGCCTAGCCACAGTGAAGTTTCTTAACAGGCAGAATATTGTTTTGTATTTGGCAAAGCCAACTCAATCTATATTTTTAAAATTTGTCCAGAAAAAGATGGATTCCCATTAATGCCTCCTCTTAATGATATTTTCTTTCTGCCTGGACCTATTACCACCTTCTCAAATTCTAGATTAATATAACATTAGTCAACTGTACATTTGCCCAAATGGCCTTATTTACTTTTAGCAGACTTCCAGCAGAGCAGGCTTTGTTTCCTTTTCCCAGATGACACACAGGAGCTGGAATCACAGCCTGCACTCTGGAGTTTCTTGCAAATAGATTTATTGTTTTTTTGATAAGAAGATTATCTGAGTAATTGATTTACACAACAAATTTCACTCCAGGAGAGGGATCAATCTGGCATATAAAAAACTGTGCCTTCATTGATATCTTCCCATGGTATATTCAAGGAGTTAGAGCACAGGACATTGTGGAGCCTGGCTTGTCAGTCTTATCACAATGATATCAATATTAAGTGAGTTTCTCACCATTAATTTTACCCAGAACCACTTTTGAGGTCTTTTCTCATGGTGGGTATATTGATATTAAATGGTGAAGACCCTTTCCATCCTTTTCTTTAGACTCCCTGGAAGATCCCTTTGTAGAGGCTGCCAAAGTTTCTATTCTTAACAGAAATTATATACTATAAAGACAATATCAACTAGCTGTAAGGAGTTCATGTCAGTTTGTCACCTCTGTCCACTGAATCTTCTTTTTCTTATGTCCAGGGCACTCTGTCTAATGTTGGTCACATTAACTATACACTCATTTTTAGGGATCTTTCTCTTCAAAAACCAACAGAACCAAAAGGCAGGTGACTGCAAACATGAGGACTCAAGGAGGTCCTTGTATTTCAGCTCTGTGGAAAACAAACATGCACTCCACCAGAAGTGTCTCCTGGCATGTAAAATCTCACCAGTTGATTCAGTTGTTTCAGGCTCCCAAGTTGGGGGAGCATGCACAGGCTGCTTTGGTCTCAGTTTTTATGATATATTTAGGGCCTGAGGAGCTTAGTCCATAGGGCTGAGTCCAGACAGATGACTCCTCTTTATCTCTATGGGAGCACAACCCCTGCTGTTTGTGATGCACCTGCAGTTTAGCCAAATCAGTCCAGGCAAGGTTTTTACCTTTTCAAGCTGAACCTTACGAACTTGTAGTTAGTTGCTTTCTCCAATTATCGTAGTTACTACTTCTGTTCAGAGTTCAGGAGTTTGCATTTTTTTCTTTACTTTGCCCATCTCCTATCAAGCTGCAAGCTGTTTTTTTTTTTTCTTTTTCTTTTCTGTGTATAGGTGTTTATCCTATTAGTCCACCCTTAAATTTAGTTTGAAAGGATGCTGTCAGAGCAAAAATATTTTCCCCAGAAATAGATATTTCATGACCAAATGGGGTGTCCTGTCAGATTTTAAAAGGGAGACCATTCCTGTCCCCAAGTCACAATCTAACAGTGTTGAACCCATTTCCACATACTTTGTGGATGGTAGCCTCCACCACTCAAGGGCAAAAGGAGCACAAAGGCAGGGCAGAGGCCAGGTCCTCTTTGCCCATTTCTTAAAGCCCTGGCAGCTTTCCTGGTTTTTGTTCCTCAAGCCTAAAATGGGTGTCCCTAATCCCTAATGAGATGATCTGCAGCTGCCTGGGGCCAGACTGAGAATCAGTGCCAGGATTAACAGCACTGGGTTGAAGGGATTAAAATTGTTTTTTAATCCTTTCTTCTGGTGTTCTGCTACTATAGCACATCAGAGACATTGCCTTTTTGCATTGTTGACTTAGTTCCTAGCTATTCAGAATCCTTATCATGCAACTGCATAAATGCCTGCACATAAAAAATCTCTTTCACTTTGACTCTGATAGAAAACTCTAACTGCAAAATTGTATAATTTGTAAAACCAGTCAAAGTCCTGATTGTATTATAGTAAAACATCATATTTTTCTCTAGACAGGTTTATACCTATAGGTGGCCATTTCAGTCAAGATTTTTCCCAAGAGACTACCAGTAGGATCAACACAGCATTGCCCATGTCTTAAACGCCAGTAACAGATACAAACAACAAAAGAGACATACAACCAGAGAGGCTCCCCAAAATTATGGCTGACAGATGTGAACCTCTAAAACAGACAGACCAGATGGCAAAGGGGGATTCCCTAAGTTTCATGTTTCCACTTAACCATGTCTCCTATGCTAGTGGTTGCCACAGACTGGCTGGGCACAAAATCATGAGCCACTCACAGCTTTGTAGATTCAAACAGCAATTCTTTATTCCTGAACTCACACCAGCACTCTACACACGTTCTGGGGGAAATCCACGTTCTGGGCAAAATCCCAAATACTCTCTCAATCCCGCGAGAACTCAACGGGAGCTCAAGGAGCAGGCGCGCCTGAGGCAGCAGGATACGCCCTATTCCCAGCAGGGTACACCTTAAACCTGAAACCACCCTAAACCCAGATTGTCCTAAACCGGGAACGCCCTAAACCCCTATCCGCCCTAAACCCGGGTCCGCCCTGGTCCTTGGGCAAGGTCACCTTACATGCAATGTCACTGCAAATGACCTGGGTCATGCCATGCGTCATTCTTACTTAGCAATGGCCCTCAGCATCCCCCCCTTTCTGATTAATTAAACAACAAGCAATGTGGCTTAAGGACTGTGCCTGGTAGGTTGTCCAGTTCAACATATGGTTCTTACCCGTCATGGGAAAAACTGACCTCTAGGCGTCAGCCTCCTGTCTTAGGTTGATACCACTGCAAGTGGATCATACCCGTCACTGACTACTGGTCCAGCATACAGCCATACTTGTGGATAGGCCTATGCACCAGTGGGGGGGTGAGGTTCTTGCCTCACCTCTGTTGGCCCCCAATTTTGGCCTTGGTGCCAGTGGGGGGGTGAGGTTCTTTGCCTCACCTCTGTTGGCCCCCAAATTTAGACCATCACTAGCAGAAGGGAGGAGGATACAGAAATGCCACGACACCAAGCCAATTGACGGCTCCTTGGGAAAAATTGCATCACTGGTGACACCATCAGCAAAGATATACCAGCACTACCACAATTCGCTGCACCAAATGATAGTTCACAATGTATACAAGTGATACATAGCCCAGGCATGTTCTGCAAGCAGTTCAAAGCAGAGGAGTCTATCAATATGTCCATTTCCTCCCAAAGTAAATCGAGTCCTTGATTGAGCTTTACTTGTTGAGTTATATTCATTGATGCATCAGTTTATACAGTTTACTCTGATAGCTATCATAGAAGCTGTAGTCTGGTTTTATCTTTGTCATCACCAGCATTTGGATGGAGATAGGAATTCTGGCAATGATGCTAAAGAGACATTATCCTGAACAGAATTATTAAATATGATGAAAAGGAAAGGTGAAAGTAAACAAACAGATCTGTTAACCTCCTTTAAAAACAATCCTTAACAGCTGTTTACCTAATTTAAATTAAACCATTTAAATCACGTGAATAAAAAAAAAATAATTTGGATCCATTTTTTCATGAGCGCTCCTCATATAAGATCTATGGACATATGCACACACAGACATACAACACAAAACACAAATGTGCACACAAATGTGCACACAAACGTACAACACATAAGACAATAGTAAAGGCCTTGTAGATTTACCTAGGTGAAATCTCCATTGCAATGTTTAAAAACTCCACAGTCAAAACATAAAACTGATCAGAAAAACATTAACCTAGGTTTGTATGAGCTCAAAATATAAAATAGAACTTTATGATGTGGGAAAAAGCAATAATAAAATAGATATTGAAAAAAAGCACCCTGGTTAATCACTGTCGCAGATGTAAGAATAGCCAAGTTGGAGCCCTGGATATCAGCTGTTATGGATTTGAGTCAAAGCATCTTCTTTTTGTTCTGTAGAAATTGCTTTAGCTAATCTCTCTGGAATCCAAATCGGCTGCTGTTCTCCCTGTGGAAACACACAAACAGAACCCTGACTCCAGACAATCACTGGGTCAGGACCTTTCCATTATCCTGTTAGAATATCTTTCCAAAGTAACTTAGTCTTATGTACATTTTTTGGATACATATGTCTTTCCGCAGCACTAAGTCCTGATGAATCCAAATTTAGAAAGTTTAGAGTAAAAAGTGTTATTTTAAGTTTATCTTTGGGGGATATATACCCCTTTCCAATTCCCTCTTTTTGCTTTAATAAGTACATTTTAATAGTTTGATGAGCTCTTTCAACTATGCCTTGTCCCTGTGGATTGTATGGGATTCCTGTTATATGAGTAATACCAAATGAGGAGCAAAATTGTTTAAAAGAGGTAGAGGTATAGCCAGGACCATTATCTGTTTTTAACTGTTAGGAACGCCCACAGTGGCAAAATTTTGTAAGCAATGAGCTATAACATCTTTAGTTTTTTCTCCGGCATGAAGGGAGCCCATCAAAAATCCGGAAGAAGTATCAACTGTAACATGTAAACATTTTAATTTTCCAAATTCTGGCAAGTGTGTGACGTCCATCTGCCAAATATGGTTAGGTATCAGTCCTCTAGGATTGACTCCAAGATTAACTTGTGGTAAAAATGTCACACAATTTTGACATTGTTTTATTATATGTCTGGCTTGTTCCTTAGTTATTTTAAAATGCTTTTGTGAAGTATTAGCATTAACATGGAATCTTTTATGAAAATTTGTAGCTTCTTCTAGTGTAGAGAAAATATGTATGTCATGTGTAGTTTTATCTGCTAAATCATTGCCCAAACTAAGGGCTCCAGGCAATCCTGTATGTGCCCTGATATGTCCTATAAAGAATGGTTCTTTTCTGTCCCAGATTAGACTTTGTATAGTGGAAAACAAAGAGAAAACAGTAGAGGAAGGAGAAATCCTACCAGCATCTTCAAGGAATGCAATAGCATTAACTATATACTGACTATCAGAAAATAAATTAAATACAGAATCTTTAAACATCACAAAAGCTTGTAAAACTGCATTAAGCTCTACCTTTTGAGCTGATTGTTTGGGTACTAAAAATGTAAAAGTTTGATCAGGGGTAAGTACTGCTGCTGTATCATTATTTGACCCATCAGTGAATACATTTGGAGCATTCATGATGGGGGTTTTTCTTGTCATTTTTGGAAAAACTACAGGATGCTTAGACCAAAAAGACAACAAAGGATTAGATGGTAAGTGATTATCAAATGTAACATTAGATTTACACATGATTATTGCCCAAGTATTTAACTCATTAGCTAACTCATCAATTTGATCCATAGTATATGGAGTAATAATTTTATTGGGATAAATTCCAAACACTCCCTTCGCTGCTTTTATTCCTTTGAGTATTAATTGTCCTACAGCCTCAGGATACCTAGTAAGAATAGTGTTAGGAGAATAAGATAAATGCATCCACAATAATGGACCTTCTTGCCAAAATACTCCTGTAGGAATATTTTTTGTTGGTAGTGCAATAAATAATAAAGGCAAACTTATATCAATTCTATCCAAATGCATGTTTTCCATATTTGTTTCAATAATTTTTAATGCCTTTCATGCTTTAGGAGTTAACATGCGGGGTGAATTTGGATCTGATGGACCTTTTAGAATATCAAATAAAGGTCCCAACTCTCCTGTTGGTATGCCTAGATAAGGCCTTATCTAATTTATGTCTCCCAATAACTTTTGAAAGTCGTTAAGTGATTTGAGTTGATCTACTCGTATTTGAATTTTTGGTGGACGGATCATGGTTGAGGATAATAGAACTCCTAAATAATTAATTGGAAAATTTAATTGTACTTTATCTATTGCTATCTCTAGATTATAATTTTTTAATAAGTTTGTAAGTGTGTCATAACATTCCAGCAATGTGTTTTTATATTTATGTGCTAATAATACATCATCCATATAGTGAAATATTTGTAGTTCAGGATTTTGATTTCTAAGTGGCTGGATTGCTTTGTTCACATATATTTGACACATAGTTGGACTGTTAGCCATCCCTTGAGGGAGTACTTTCCATTCATATCTCTGATCAGGACCTTCATGATTTAATGCAGGGATAGTAAATGCAAAATGTGGACTATCCTCGGGATGAATGGGAATCGAAAAAAAAACAATCATTAATATCTATACCTAAAACATACCAGGTTTTTGGCAAAGCAGACAATTGAGGAATCCCTGATTGAGCAGGTCCCATAATAACCATCTCATTATTACTGGCTCTTAAATCTTGCTATAATCTCCATTTACCAGATTTCTTTTTGATGACAAAAATGGGAGTATTATGGGGAGATATGGAAGGTTGTATATGTCCCTCCGCTAATTGTTGTTTGACCAGATCATGGGCTACTTGAATCTTTTCTTTAGTCAGGGGCCACTGAGGAACCCAAACTGGTCTTTCTGATTTCCAAGTAATTTTGATTGTCTCAGTGGCCCTTTCTGAAAATCCAACCCATGTCTGTCTGTTCCTTGATCTATTTGTATTGGTGCTGCTATACCTTGTTCTTGTTCTCCTAATCTTTTTTTCTTTCCTAAAACCTTCTCTAGCCCTAGTAGTGGGCGCATTAGGATTGATGTTATTTGTTAACATCAAACCTAATTGATCTAGGACATCTCATCCCCATAAATTTATAGGAAGATGATCCAATACATATGGCTGTATAGTTCCTTCACATCCTTCAGGATCTTTCCAATCTAATATCATTGAACTTCTATGGGGATTAGTCGCCACTCATAGGCCTCGAAGTGTTTGAGTGGCTTGTTGTAATGGCCAATGTTTTGGCCATTCTTGATGAGATATGATGCTAAAGTCAGCACCTGTGTCCAGTAGTCCATTAAACTCATGTCCTTGAATATTTAGTTTTAGCATTGGGCGAGAATCTAAATTTAAAGACAGCATAGCCCAATCTGCACCTGTGGAGCCTAATCCCCTGGAACCTCTTTCTACACTATGGCTGGAGAATTTATCATGTAGGCTGGGTATTATTAACAACTGTGCTATTCTATCTCCTGGTGAAATTACTGATATACCTCTTGGAGAACTAGCTATAATTTTTATTTCACCTACATAATCGGGATCAATTACCCCAGGACTTATCATAAGTCCTTTTAATGTAGATGAACTACGTCCCAATAATAAGCCTACTGTTCCTTGGGGAAGAGGTCCTTTTACTCCTGTGGGAATGATTTGAACTCCCATCTCTGGAGTTAGTACTGCTCTGGCAGAGGTGCAGATATACAACCCTGCACTCTCTCAGGTTTGTCTGATGAGGGATTTAATGGACAATATGTCCTGGGCAATACCCTGATGGTGTTGCTGAGTTCCTCCACTGCCCCGTATATTTGTGGTTGTGGGCCCCGGAGCATTGGTCCCCCCAGTCCGTTTTTTGGCAATGGAGCCTGATGCCTTTCAACATGATATCGTGGGTAAATACCTGGTCCTTGTCCGTTTTTTGATAAGGGAGTACTCTCTATGGTGGTTTGAGAATGGCATTCATTAGCCCAATGTCTCCCTCTATGGCATCGTGGGAAAATACCCAGTATTCTACTCCTTTGATACCTACTTTTGTTAAACCCTCCTCCTATGGAGCAATTCCTTTTAAAATGTCATGTTTGTTCATAATTGTAGCATGTTTTTGGCCTGGCATCTAAAGCCTGTTGTACTGCAGCTGCCAAGACTTGCCCTTGTTCATTAATGTCTCTACATAATTTAATATATGTGTTTAAATCTTCATGTCTCCATGGTCTAATGACCTCTCTGCAGCAACGATTTGCTTGGTCATAAGCTAGTTGTTTTATTAATGGCATTGCCTGTTCTGTATCCCCCAAAATTCTGGAAGCTGTTTGAAGAAGCCTATCTACAAATTCAGCGTAAGGTTCATTAGTTCTCTGTATTACCTTAGATAGCTGACATTGTAAATCTCCATGTCCTTGTAAAGTCTTCCATGCCCTAACTGTGTCTGCAGCAATTTGTGCATATATAGCAGGATCATATTCAATTTGTTACCGTTGACCCTCATAAGGTTCTTTTCCTAACAACATATCTAGATTTCTTTGAGGGTAACCGGCTGCTGCATTTCGCCTAGCTGTCTCCGTGCAAAATTCCTCATTGGCAACCTTCCATAACAAATATTGTCCTCCATTTAGCACAGATTTACACATGCTGGCCCAATCTGCTGGTGTCATGTCCAAGTTAGTAATGGACTCGACCATGCTTACCATGAAGGGTGCTTGGGGACCATAGGTTGTTACAGCCTCCTTTAACTGCTTCACTGTTTTAAATTCTAAAGCACGGTGAATTTGCTGCCCTCCTATCTGTTCAAGTACAGGGCATGCTAATCTTTGAGGTCCTGTCTCAGGATCCCATTTCTCAACTACGGGGTTTGAGGGCCACTCAGCTGTCTCCATAGGTGGGGCTGTTGGTTGAATCACACCCTCTGATGATAAAACGGAGTTAGTAACAGCCTCCTGTTGTGGCCTTTTTCCTAATAACCCCTTTTCCTTTAAATTTTCTTCCCCTGTCTGACTAGCTCAAGAGACCTTCTCTTTTGCTTGATCTAAAATGTCTTTCTCCATGTTCTGAACCACTAACAATTTACTTAACACCTTTTCCATTTGTTTTTTACTAATTTCTAATCTACTATAAAGATAACACAACCCAAAAAGATAACACAAAACAAAACCGAAACTGAATGAAACAAAAAAGGAGTAAAAAAATCGTTGTATCAATTTTCTCTTCCTCAGGGCCAACAAACTTCAAACTTTTAGCCAACCATTTTTACCAGTTTGCCTGAGAAATTTCTAGGGATAGGCAGCTTGAAACAAAAACAAAATAAATCAAAACAAGAACACATTGTTTTTTGAAATGGTCACCCATTCTCTCGCCTTCCCTCAGGGGCGAGCAATTTCTCTTACCTCCAAATTTCAGACATTCCGCGTACAGGCCACCAAATGCCGCAGTCTGGCTGGGCACAAAATCACGAGCCACTCACAGCTTTGTAGATTCAAACAGCAATTCTTTATTCCCGAACTCACACCGGCACTCTACACACGTTCTCGAGGAAATCCACGTTCTGGGCAAAATCCCAAATACTCTCTCAATCCCGCGAGAACTCAACGGGAGCTCAAGGAGCAGGCATGCCTGAGGCAGCAGGATACGCCCTATTCCCAGCAGGGTACACCTTAAACCTGGAACTTCCCTAAACCCGGATTGTCCTAAACCGGGAACGCCCTAAACCCCGATCTGCCCTAAACCCGGATCCGCCCTGGTCCTTGGGCAAGGTCACCTTACATGCAATGTCACTGCAAATGACCTGGGTCATGCCATGTGTCATTCTTACTTAGCAATGGCCCTCAGCAAGTGGTGTCACAGATATTCCCATGAAGAAGGATTACATGTTTCCATATAGAGGAATGAGATATGTGCAATCAAGGGTCTCAGTGTGTACACCAAGGGAACTTACCAGATATCCAAGGTGTCACACATTTACTGCATTAAGTTTTATTTTTCTCAAAGTAGACCAATTGAAGGAAAAACCCCTACTGTTCAGGGAGAGAAGACAGGGGTTCCCAAAAGCAAATGGAGACTTGGCATCTGCTGAAATGACCCTGCCTTTTACTTATAGGAACAGCTCCTTCATTTTGGCCTGAGGCAAACTCACACCTTTTCTTGATTTTCCAGCAGTGGGCTCTCAACAAGTTCACCAGACATCTTGCATCCTCAGAATGGAAGGGGGCGTTGCTTGGAGTACCACACCTATTCAAGAAAAATGGAGTGGGGCTGCTCTCAGGTCTCATATGTGTTGCCAATTTGTTACAAAAAGCTTGATCCTTCTCAATACCAATTCATAAATGAAGAAAGGTTTTGAGGGGAAAAAAGGAAAAAGCAATTTCATTTTTTGCTAACAAAGGAGAAACACAGGGGACTGCTGTCCATGTGGTTATGAAACTGATCCTCAGGGTGAACACGGTGTTTAAAGAGGTAATTCAAAAGCTACATTCCAAGTGTGCCCTTTTGGGGGGGTGCATAACCCACCTGATTTGGGGGATATCCTGAATAGCTATTAAGTGAAATTTAATTGTATTTCCATACTTTATTCAGATCTTCAAGAAAGTTACATCCTATAAAACTTGCTTAAACTAAAGAAAATCGTTTTCCAATTAGTCTGCTTTACAAGACACATGACCTGAATCTGAGATAACTTACATATTCCTGACTATATTGTTATTTACCTCTGAAAAATAAATGTAACAGTTTGCTCTTATGTACTGTGATTTGGTCTTGGCTACTTCTAAAATAATTCAAGAAACCTCAAAAATTTAAGACAGAAACAAAATATGCACTGATTAATTTTTTTTGACCAGAAGGGTTTTAACTAACTTCTTGTAAGAAAATAAGTTATGATTTAAAGTTTTTTAAATTAAAAAAGACAGTTTACAAAGGATTATGAACATCCTCTCTTCCAATGAAGATCTGCCTGCTGACAGCTTCTAAATACACAAGCCCTGAAGGAAGGTAGTTCATACAACACTTTTCATTTCAAAATGTATGTAAATACAATTAAAAAATTAATTCTTGATTGAAAGGTGATGAGAAATCCCTAACAAAATAAATTTTAATGGGTCTATACCAGTTTACTCTCATTGCCTCTTGATTATGAAAGCACATATATACAACAATTAAAACTTTTTTTCTACTGGCATAGCGATGTACACAAAAGCATATAGCTCTCCTAGATTTCTTATTTTTAACAAAATTCTTGTATGTCTTACTTCATTCAAATTAACAATACGTTAAAATTCTTCTTTATAATTTGTTCAAAGGGGTCACTGAAAACCACTTTAATCATCTTTTTTTTTACAATTCTAAGGTTGATAAAGTGTGCATAATAAAGAGTTGGTGCAAATGAATTATTATGTAGAAGTAATTGAGCTTGATGTTTCCCTAAGGCTAGTAGACCACATGCATTATAATTTTCTATTTTTAGAGAAGCTGTAGAATTAGATTTGACAAGGAAACAAAATTATATAAGGTCTCTCTAACCCTTGGGAAAGATTAAATTAATTGTTTTGTAAGATGATTCTATTAAAACAGTACTGTGTAGTTTGAAATTTGGACTTAGAAATACTCATTGAATTTCTAACATAATTGTCAAAAAGTAATATATGTATTAAAAGATCTTGAAAATTTCTGAATTTCTCAATCTTATCCAAAGGGCAAAATTTTGGCACCCCAAAAAAGTAGTTTGTCTTCATGTTATTGGCTACTAACAGGAAATTGTTTAAGAAAAGGCTGGATGCATGAATCAGCTAACAAATTTTTATTTTATTAACTCCGAAAAAGAAAACTCAACATGAGACATCAGATAATTACATACAAACATACACACATACACACATATACATGTATATTTAATGCATATAATTTTGTGTTTAGATAAAAGCATACACACATGAAATTATCATCATATCATCACAATCTAAATATTTCCATATATTCATCATGACCTGAAGTTTCTCATGTCCACCTTTTGTGTGTGCACACACAAGTGTTCACGTATATAATCAGAACATGAGACACACTCTCTTAATTTTTAACTATACCATACAGTGTTGTTTACTATATGTTCTATATTATGCAACAGACATCTAAAATTTATTAATTTATATAAACAACACTATAGGCATTAAATAACATCTATATACTTTCCTTATTACCATCCTCTGAAAAAGAACATTGTAATCTCTGCTTCTATGAGTTTTATCATTTTACATTGCACATTTTTTGGAGAAGCATGCAGAACTTGACCCTGATGACTATCTTATCTCACTTAGCAAAATATCCTTCAGATTCATCCATATTGTCACATATTTCATAATTTCCTTCATTTTAATGCTGAATGATAGTACATGTATACTCAGCAGAAACAATACATGTTCTGATTTTATTTATTTATTTATTTATTTATTTATTTATTTATCTATCTATTTATTACCAGAGATTGAACCCTGGGGCACTTAATCACTAAGCTACATCCCCATCCCTTTTTAATTTTATATCGAGATAGGCTTTCACTAAGTTGCTTAGGGCCTTACTAAATAGTTGAGACTAGCCTTGTACTTGCAATCTTCCTGCCTCATCCTACTAAGCCACTGGTATTATAGACATGTGCCACCAACAGTCTGATAATTTATATACACATGTTTATAATCTTCAAGTCTTCCTGATGAGTTCACTCTCATACCTTTATATACTATTTCTTTCTTTGTCCCTTGTGCAGTGTTTAATTTATTGCCATTTTGTATAGTATAACTATCATCACCCTGGTTTCTTTTCTTTACCATTTACAACATATATATATATATATATATATATATATATATATATATATATATATATATATATATATATTTCTGTCCCTCTCTTTTCATCTTAAGAGTGTCTGTAAGTATAAAGTAGGTCTCTTCTAAATAGCACATGGTTTGTTTTCTTTTTCTTTTCAAATAATTTAACCAGTTTACACTTTTTGATTGAGCTGTATTCACTTCATTTAAAATATGCATATGAAAAACATCTTACTCTTTTCAATTCACAAATTGTTTTCTGTCCAATTTATAGTGCTTTTCTTCTTCTATTCTTACGTTCCTGTCTTCTTCTTTGTCTTTCACTGCTTTATTTATTTATTTATTTATTTATTTATTTATTTATTTTTGGTACCAGGGATTGAACCCAGCAGTGCTGAACCACTGAGTCATATCCCCGGCCCTTAAAAAAATAAATTTTGAAAAAGGATCTCACTAAGTTGCTTAAGGCCTCTCTAAGTTGCTGAGGCTGTCTTTGAAATTGCAATTCTCCTGCCTCACCCTTCTGAGTCACTGAAATTTCAGATGTTCCCTGTGCTTGGCTCACTGATTCTTTTTTATTTTATTTTTTTTTCTATTGTGAATTTTTGATAGGTATTTTCTTTGCAGTTTCCATGAGGCTTACATAAAAAATTTATGATATAACAGTCAATTTTAAGCTGATACACATAAACTACAGTATCATACAAAATCATTACATTTTTATGTCTTTCCTCAACACACATTTTATGTTATTGATGTCAAATTTTACATTTTGTGTATTATATGTACTCTAATAAATTTGTGTTGTTATAGTATTTCTTAATACACTTATCCTTAAACTCTTATATTAAATTAAAATTGATTTATACATCAAATTTGCAATATTAAAGTATTATATATGTCTATATATTTACCTTTACTAATGAGTTTTATGCTATCCAATGCTCCCTTATTGCTTTTAGAATAATTTTATTTTTTAAAATATTTATTTTTGATGGGATACCACCATGGCAGAGAACTGACGTCATCAGAATGCAGCGGAGGAGATGACTTCATTGAAACTGGCGGCAACAGGTGTGTAATCCCCTAGCCCTTCCTCTCCACACAGCAGGGAAACCTTAAGGGCCCCTCCCAGCTCTCCTGTAAGGGCCCCTCCCAGCTCTCCCATGAGCGTAATAGTCAGACCGAGGGAATCAGGAGTGGCGTGGGACCCGCGGCGCAGAACCCCCGACTATTGCTCCCACCAGTGCTGACAACTGAGGTCTCTTGCACCAGTTACGGGGGCCATGGCTACCGGAGGGCAAGCAAAATTTCGCTGAGGGTTCTCAGCCCCAAGCTCCACAAACTTAGGGTCTGAGGGAATGGCAAACAGGGAGAGTGTGCCCAGTCATTCAAGAAAATAGGGCTCCTGGGAGCAGCAGACCTGGCGTGTAGCCAGTATTGTGGTGAGCATCACCGGTGAGCGGGGCCTGGCTGGAGGAAAAGTGGGGAAGTGACTAGACACAAGAGAACGCCCTAGGCACTCAGGACTGGAGACCCGCCCAGTCTGGGAGGAGGAGCTGCTGCACAGTGATTGGTTCCCACGTATTGAGAGGAGAAGCTTGGCCCTGTGGGCACAGCTCCACCTACTGGAAAAGAAGTTAATCAAACTCTAAGACTGCATTTATTAATTTTTTTTTCATTTTCTTTTTTTATTTTTTAAATTTTTTTAATTTTTTTTATTATTATTATTTCAATTTTAATTTTTTTTGATCATTTTTAAAAATTTTTTTTTCTTTTTTTATTTTCTATTTTTTTTCTTTTGTCTTTTCGTTTCTTTTCAATTTCCTTATTCCCCCTTCCTTGAATTCTACCTGCTTACTCTCATTCTCTTTAGTGACTTCCTGCCTTCCTTTCTAATACCTTTCCTCCCAAGCATCAAATAAATTTATAGGAGTAAACAGTAACTCAGCAGTCAAGCAGAACAAGAAGTAACATGAGCAGCATGAAAAAGCAAGGAAGAAAAGGAGTACAAACAATGCAGGACAGCCTAAATATTCAGGAGGACCTAGAGGCATCAGAAAAATGGCCAAATAAAGAACACAAGGAATACCTTAGACAGATGGAATGGAATCTTAAAGAGGATATGAGACAGCAAATTCAAACAGTGAAAGAACACCTTGAAAATGAATTACATAAACAGATAAAAGGAGCAAATAAGAATCTTTATCAGGAGATAGAGATTATAAAAAATCAAAAAATAATTCTAGAAATGCAGGAAACTATAAACCAAATTAAAAACTCAAATGAGAGTATCACTAACAGAGTAGAGCATGTAGAAGCCAGAATGTCAGATAAAGAAGACAAAATATATCATCTTGAAAAGAGTCTAGCCAACTCAGAAAGGCTGGTAAAAAATCACGAGAAAAACATACAAGAGATATGGGATAACATAAAAAAACCAAACTTAAGAGTCATTGGGATAGAGGAAGGTATAGAGGTTCAAACCAAGGGAATGAGCAAACTGCTGAATGAAATAATTATAGAAAACTTTCCAGAAATAAAAAAGGAAACGGATATACAAATTGTCGATGCATACAGGACACCGAGCATACAAAATCACAGTATACCAATGCCAAGACACATTGTTATGAAGATATCCAATATACAGAACAAAGTGAAAATATTAAAAGCTACAAGAGAAAGGAGGCAAATTACATTCAGGGGTAAATCAATAAGGTTAACAATGGATTTTTCATCACAGACGCTGAAAGCGAGAAGATCCTGGAACAACGTATTTCAAACACTGAAAGACAATGGATGCCAACCAAGAATTTTGTATCCAGCAAAATTAAGCTTCAGGCACAACAGCAAAATAAAAATCTTTCATGATAAACAAAAGTTAAAAGAATTTGCAGCCAGAAAAACAGCACTGCAAAGCATCTTGAGCAAAACACTACATGAGGAAGAAATGAAAAACAGTAACCAAAACCAACAGTGGGAAGTACCTCAGTAAATACAGAGGGCAGGAGGAAAGCTAATCATGCAGAAACAAACTAAATTAAAAAAATATATATAAATAATCAAATATAGCTAGAAGTACAAACCATATATCAATAGTAACTCTAAACGTTAATGGCTTAAACTCACCAATAAAGCTACATAGGCTGGTAGCATGAATTAAAAAAAACAAATCCAACAATATGCTGCCTCCAGGAAACACAGCTGATTGGAAAAGACATACACAGGCTGAAGGTGAAAGGTTGGGAAAAAATATACCATGCACACGGTCCTCGTAAGCAATCAGGGGTGGCCATCCTCATATCAAATAAAATCGACTTCAAGACTAAGTTAATAAAAAGGGATAAGGAAGGACATTATATACTGTTAGAAGGAACCATTCACCAACAAGACATAACAATTATCAATATTTATGCACCAAATAAGGGTGCTGCGACGTTCATAAAACAAACTCTCCTCAAGTTCAAGAATCAAATAGACCACAACACAATAATTATGGGTGACTTCAACACACCTCTCTCACCATTGGACAGATCCTCCAAACAAAAGTTGAATAAAGAAACTATAGAACTCAATATCACAATCAATAACTTAGACTTAACTGACATATATAGAATATATCAACCATCATCAAGTGGATATACTTTTTTCTCAGTAGCACATAGATCCTTCTCAAAAATAGACCATATATTATGCCATAGGGCAATCCTCAGTAAATATAAAGGGGTGGAGATAATACCATGCATTTTATCTGATCATAATGGAATGAAAGTGGAAATCAATGATAAAAGAAGGAAGGAAAAACCCTACATCACATGGAAAATGAACAATATGTTACTGAATGATCAATGGGTTACAGAAGACATAAAGGATGGAATCAAAAAATTCTTAGAGATAAATGAAATTACAGACACAACATATCGGAATCTATGGGACACAATGAAAGCAGTTTTAAGAGGTAAATTCATCGCCTGCAGGTCATAATTAAAATCAGAGTGGAAATCAACGAAATTGAAACAAAAGAAACTATTGAAAAAGTTGACAAAACTAAAAGTTGGTTCTTTGAAAAAATACATAAGATTGACAGACCCTTAGCCATGCTAACAAAGAGAAGAAGTGAGAGAACTCAAATTACTAACATACGAGATGAAAAAAAAAATCACAACAGATGCTACAGAAATACAGAAGACAATTAGAAATTATTTTGAAACCCTATATTCTAATAAAATAGAAGATAGTGAAGACATTGATAAATTTCTTAAGTCATGTGTTTTGCCCTGACTGAGTCAGGAGGATACACACAATTTGAACAGACCAATATCAATGGATGAAATAGAAGAAGCAATCAAATGACTACCAACCAAGAAAAGCTCAGGACCGGATGGGTATACAGCGGAGTTTTACACAACCTTTAAAGAAAAATTAATACCAATACTTTTCAAGTTATTTCAGGAAATAGAAAAAGAGGGAGCTCTTCCAAATTCATTCTATGAGGCCAACATCACCCTGATTCCAAAACCAGACAAAGACACCTCAAAGAAAGAAAACTACAGACCAATATCTATAATGAACCTAGATGCAAAAATCCTCAATAAATTCTGGCAAATCGGATACAAAAACACATCAAAAAAATTGTGCACCATGATCAAGTAGGATTCATCCCTGGGATGCAAGGATGGTTCAATATACGGAAATCAATATATGTTATTCACCACATCAATAGACTCAAAGATAAGAACCATATGATCATCTCTATAGACGCAGAAAAAGCATTCGACAAAGTACAGCATCCCTTTATGTTCAAAACATTAGAAAAACTAGGGATAACAGGAACTTACCTCAACATTGTAAAAGCTATCTATGCTAAGCCTCAGGCTTGCATCATTCTGAATGGAGAAAAATTGAAGGCATTCCCTCTAAAATCTGGAACAAGACAGGGATGCCCTCTATCACCACTTTTATTCAATATAGTTCTCAAAACACTGGCCAGAGCAATTAGACAGACAAAATAAATTAAAGGCATAAAAATAGGAAAAGAAGAACTTAAATTATCACTATTTACAGGTGACATGATTCTATACCTAGAAGACCCAAAGGGGTATACAAAGAAACTACTAGAACTAATAAATGAATTCAGCAAAGTGCCAGGATATAAAATCAACACTCATAAATCAAAGGCATTTCTGTACATCAGCGACAAAATGTCTGAAACGGAAATGAGGAAAACACCCCATTCACAATATCCTCAAAAAAATAAAATATTTGGGAATCAACCTAACAAATGAGGTGAAAGATTTATACAATGAAAACTACAGAACCCTAAAGAGAGAAATAGAAGAAGATCTTAGAAGATGGAAAAATATACCCTGTTCATGGATAGGCAGAACTAACATCATCAAAATGGCGATATTACCAAAAGTTCTCTATAGGTTTAATGCAATGCCAATCAAAATCCCAATGGCATTTCTTGTAGACATAGATAAAGCAATCATGAAATTCATATGGAAAAATAAAAGACCCAGAATAGCAAAAACAATGCTAAGCAGGAAGTGTGAATCAGGCCGCATAGCGATACCAGATTTCAAACTATACTACAGAGCAATAGTAACAAAAGCAGCATGGTACTGGTACCAAAACAGGTGGGTGGACCAATGGTACAGAATAGAGGACACAGAGACTAATCCACAAAGTTACAACTATCTTATTTTTGATAAAGGGGCTAAAAGCATGCAATGGAGGAAGGATAGCATCTTCAACAAATGGTGCTGGGAAAACTGGAAATCCATAAGCAACAAAATGAAACTGAATCCCCTTCTCTCACCATGCACAAAAGTTAACTCAAAATGGATCAAGGAGCTTGCTATCAAATCAGAGACTCTGAGTCTGATAGAAGAAAAAGTTGGCTCCAATCTATATATTGTGGCGTCAGGCTCCAAATTCCTTAATAGGACACCCATAGCACGAGAGTTAATAACAAGAATCAACAAATGGGACTTACTTAGACTAAAAAGTTTTTTTTCTCAGCAAGAGAAACAATAAGAGAGGTAAATAGAGAGCCTACATCATGGGAACAAATTTTTACTCCTTACACATCAGATAGAGCCCTAATATCCAGAGTATACAAAGAACTCAAAAAATTAAACAATAAGATAACAAATAACCCAATCAACAAATGGGCCAAGGACCTGAACAGACACTTCTCAGAGGCGGACATACAATCAATCAACAAGTACATGAAAAAATGCTCACCATCTCTAGCAGTCAGAGAAATGCAAATCAAAACCACCCTAAGATACCATCTCACTCCAGTAAAATTGGCAGCCATTATGAAGTCAAACAACAAAAGTGCTGGCAAGGATGTGGGGTAAAGGGTACTCTTGTACATTGCTGGTGGGACTGCAAATTGGTGCAGCCAATTTGGAAAGCAGTATGGAGATTCCTGGGAAAGCTGGGAATGGAACCACCATTTGACCCAGCTATTGCCCTTCTCGGACTATTCCCTGAAGACCTTAAAAGAGCGTACTACAGGGATACTGCCACATCGATATTCATAGCAGCACAATTCACAATAGCTAGACTGTGGAACCAACCCAGATGCCCTTCAATAGATGAATGGATAAAAAAAATGTGGCATTTATACACAATGCAGTATTACGCAGCACTAAAAAATGACAAAATCATGGAATTTGCAGGGAAATGGATGGCATTAGAGCAGATTATACTAAGTGAAGCTAGCCAATCCCTAAAAAAACAAATGCCAAATGTCTTCTTTGATATAATGAGAGCAACTAAGAACAGAGCAGGGAGGAAGAGCAGGAGGAAAAGATTAACATTAAACAGAGACATGAGGTGGGAGGGAAAGGGAGAGAAAAGGGAAATTGCATGGAAATGGAAGGAGACCATCATTGCTACACAAAATTACATATAAGAGGTTGTGAGGGGAATGGGAAATAAACAAGGAGAGAAATGAATTACAGTAGATGGGGTAGAGAGAGAATATGGGAGTGGAGGGGAGGGTGGATAGTAGAGGATAGGAAAGGTAGCAGAATACAGCAGTTACTAACATGGCATTATGTAAAAATGTGGATGTGTAACCAATGTGATTCTGCAATCTGTATTTGGGGTAAAAATGGGAGTTCATAACCCACTTGAATCTAATGTATGAAATATGATATGTCAAGAGCTTTGTATTGTTTTGAACAACCAATAAAAAAAAGAACAAAAAAAAGCAAAATTTTATTTTTAGAAAGGTCTTGTTAAGTTACCCAGGCTGACCTTGAATTTGCAATCCTACCTTAGCCTCCTGAGGCAATTATAAGTAAGCACCTAGCTTAAGCTTTTTTACATACTATGTTCATGATATACATGTATCCTCTATAGTACAAATAATGTTTTTCTTATAATCAATCAATCAATCAATAAATAAATAAAATATTTATTTTTAGGTATAGATGGACACAATACAATGCCTTTATTTTTTTTATGTGGTGCTGAGGGTTGAACCCAGGTCCCACCTGTGCTAGGCGAGCGCTCTACTGTTGAGCCACAATTCCAGCCCTAGCATCATTTTCTTTCAATAAAGAACTCCCTTTGTCATTTCTTATAAGGCATGAATGATGAACTTCTTCAACTTTTGTTTAGGTAAAAGCAATTTCTCTCATTCCTTTAGGAAATAATGATTTGCATGGTATAGTATTTAGGGCTGAAATTTTTTTTTATCCCTTTGAATATGTCATTCCATACTGTCCTGGCCTTCCAAATTATCCGTTAGAAATTTCTGATTATCTTCTGGGATCCTATCAGTCTTTAGGGAATTGTTTTGAGAGGGAAACACTTTTTACTCAGCCTTACAATAGTATCTAAGAGTCTTTAAAACTTTTCTATGGATGTGCATGCTCTACTTTTTCCCGTGTCATGTGAAAGAAGTCTGAGGTTTTGTGCTTTCTTCCAATCTACAGAGCTGCTGGCCATAGTGAGCGACCTTCCCCTTTTCCCTAGGACACTGCAGTAAAAGAATGAGATATTGTTGCATGCTTATATCCTCATCTTTCTTCAGGAGAGGAGGGAAGTTGCAGTGTTTGTTCCTTTTTCTATTCTCTCACAGCCATATTATCCATGTCATCTATCTTTGTGTCCTTTGTGCTCCTACAATAAAAATACACGGGCTGGGGATGTGGCTCAAGCCGTAGCGCGCTGGCCTGGCATGCATGCGGCCCGGGTTCGATCCTCAGCACCACATACAAACAAAGATGTTGTGCCCGCCGAAAACTAAAAAATAAATATTAAAAAAAATTCTCTCTCTCTCTCTCTCCCTCTCACTCTCTCTTAAAAAAATACACAAGACTGGATAATTTATGAATAACAAAACATTTTTTTTATATTTCTGGGGGCTGGAAGTCGAAGATCAAGGGGTCAGTGGGTTTTATTGATAAAGAATGTTTTCTGTTTTTAAGAATATGTATGAATACTGTATCTTTCTAAGGAGAAATATGATGTGTCCTCACATAGTGGAAGAGACAGAAGGGCAAAAAGCTAACAACCTCTCTTTCTAAAGCCCCTTCATAATTGAAATAATCAATATAGGAAGAGCCCTCATGGCTTCAGTACCTCCCCAAAGGCACCAACTTGCAAAATTATTGCATTGGGGATTAAGTTTCCAATAGAAAAATTTGGGGAGACATATTTATATCATATCACTATCCCTGTGATCTTAGCTAATAGTTTTGTCACTGTTCTGGATTAGTTAAATAGAGGTCATTTTGACAGTGCTCTGAAATGCAGGGATGTTTCAAATATGGTCCACTAACTCCTTCCCTCCAGTTGAAGGAGTAATGAACCAAGGTGATTCCTCAGTGCTTTGAGCTAACTGGCTTGAGGAAAGGAGTGATGAATATAAAATGAAATTGCTTTTCTTAGTATGTTTCAAAATGCTTTTTCCAAATTTTGTGCTTTTCTGAGCTTTTGGAACTTGTCAACTGCTTTCTGTACTTCTTATAAAGATATATTTTTTTGTACATGTATTGTTATTAAATTAGTGTTTCTGCAAGGATCTGAGTACTGGGGCTTTCTAGTCTTCGTTTTTGCTGATATTACTCCCTGACAAATTCAATGTTGCATATTATTCCACTAAAAAGGTCAATAAAACATTATTCCCTTTTCACACAGAAAATCTGATGAAAAACACACACAAAATAAATGTACACAAACCAACACTCAGGTGTATAATTTATTTGTAAAGGCATTGAACATTATGTAGTATTTCCGAAGTATCCAACATTAGTCAAAATTATTCACTAGATATTAGTAAAATGTTATGAATTAGAACAATAATTTTTATATTCTGGATGAAGTATTTTGAGAGTTCACTTTAATATTGTTTATTTGTAGTCTGTAACATTTATTAGCAGATATTATTAAGAAATATGCTGTATGTGAACTGACGTTGCTCATAAGAACACAAAAAAATGTTTTAAAATAAATTAGATAAATATGTATGTGAGCATCTAGTAGTATAGTAACTAATATTTTGCTTTTTAATGTAATATCACAGTGAGAGCCCTAAGACATCAATACCCTGGCTCAAATTCAGATATACAAGGAGGTCTAGAATATCCTGGCAAATAATAGGCAAATATTGCTTATCATTTGTGGTTCTTTGAACCCATCCTGAATGATCACAATTTATAATAGTATGCATAATTTTGTACAATGTTTAAGATGTGGGGGATTAATTTATAATGTATGAAATTGATTCAGAATCAATACAGCTACAAAATTGAAATTCTGATTTAAGAGACATAAAGTGCTGACAGGTAAATAATAAATAAAACATAGTGTCTTATGTAAGTAATTTTCAGTAGAGTAACAAAGAAGTTGGTGTTTAGGTATACATAAAGATATAATTATGGCCTCATACTCATATGAATGAATAGATCTTAAGAATTAATCAATTTATCATTCATATGCTATTGATGAAATATTCATTTTAAACAACAATGCTAAAATACCTGAATGTTTCCCTTTATGGGTACAATGTAAACCTCCAATATTGACTCTGCAAAATTAATTTCCATTATTAATAGGCCAGGTATTCAAGATAGGCTAATTTTCTATTTGGTTTGGAACTAGATAAGGATACTGAAAAATAAAATTTATTAAAAACATAAAAATATGATGATATACACTGATACATTTCAGTATTTGAGAGGCACAAATTTTCACAGGTCATTCTATTTTAAGGAATAATAGAATTTTATCACAGAACACTAAACACTTGTATTGATAGATATTATCTGAGTAACCATAAACTAACAGCTATTGATTAGCAATGTTGCCTAAAGATGGCAATAGAAAGCAAACACTATTCTAACTGCAGTGGTCAACTCTTAGTAGATTAATTATAAACAAGTACCTCTGAAAGGAGAAAAGGGGACTACTTCTCTTAGTTCCAAGTATGCTATGATTTTTATTTTTTAACGATCTAATTATCTCAGAATTACCAATTATGCCTATTAAAATGCAGATTGCTGCATGTCATCATAGATATCCTGAAATAGAGTATCTGGGATGGTCATAAAATTGTAAATGCTGATAAGTGTCAAAGGTATTATGATGATGTAACTAAAATGCTGAGTAATTTTGTGCAAAGGCAAAGGTTGCAAGAAAGCTGAAATGATCAAGTAAGGTGCTGACTCAGAGACAAATTTTCTATTCAGGATTCAATTTAGATTCAATATTTTGAGATAAGATGGGGTGGATAAATGTAATGCTATAGTAAGACACTTTAAAAGCTCTATATTGTCTTTGTCATTTAAAAGGCAATCCATCCTAGTTACTCACAGTCCCAGAATTTTACTTGCATCTGTTAGGCAAGGGTTTCTCAAGAAAGGTATTTCCAGACTGTAAAAAGAATTAAATGAAATGAATGAATTCACACTGTATGATAAAACTTTTAATGATCTTGTAAACATTTTTCTTAAGGATAATTTATACAATGGAGTCTTAGTGTTAAATGATGTTTCTGAAAATATCTATTCTGTTCTATAAAAATTTATGAAACTACATTGTAGTTAAGAGCGTTCTCCTTTCCATCATATTATGGATTACTCTTATGATGTTATTTAGCTTGTCCAATTTTATTTCTCATGACCTCTACCATATCTTAAATCCTGAATTAGTATTTTTTAAAAAACATTACATTCTTTATAAACTTATTCAAAGTTCACTTCACATTCAGAATTATTACTAATTGCTTACATAATTTCTGAATCATTCTAAGTTCTTTGCAAAAATGCTTATCGTCGCATTTGTTATTTTTCTCTTAGTTTATGAAGTCTTCCACATTTTTCTAACTAGTCTTAAGCACTTTTTATTTTTTGCCTCCTGTATGTGCTATAGCAGTGGAGGAAACTTAAAAACATAATTTCTTTGGATAAAATGATAAAAATGATACCTACAGAAAAAGAACAAAGCTGAAAAGAGATTGCCCAGTGAGTAAAAACATGACTAACATGATATCTCCTATTTAGCATAATAAAACCCCACAGACATTTCCCACTCTTAGTCTCTATGAAGCTTTAATTTTTAACTGTTTCTCTGTTTTGATTATTTAAGCTATGTGAGTACCAGAGAACAAATCTTGATGTGAATAAAGTAAGCAGTGTGCCAAGATTGGAGTTTGAGTAGTGACAAGTTCTTAGGTGGAGAGCTATATAATGTAATCTAGAAGCTAAATATTTAAAAGGAAGGCCAAGTGAATAACTGTATACAGCTCAAGAGTATGGTCTGAAACTAAGGCAGAAACGGTCTTTAGGGTTTCTTGCAAATAGATATGTGAGTAGTAAAGCACTTAGAAATGATCAAAATTCAGGAAAATTTTGCTAGAAAAGACAATTCCAATTATGATTTTGGCTAGGAAAATATGTATTTTTTAAACTATGTGAATGGTTTATTACAAGTATAAATGCTACGTGAACACCAATACTTGGATACTGAGACAGGTGATCTGATAACCGAGAGAGCCATTAAGTGACTAGACAGGTAGCATATACAGAATGGATATACTGGCAAAGTGATGATTCACATCCCAAGTGGGTTGGAGAGAGATAGTGTAAGAGTTTTATCCTGATACTCAGAATAGTGGGCAATTTAAAACTTAGGAATGATTTCTGAAAATTTTCATCTAATATTTCATCTAATATTTTACCTGTGATTGATCACAGGTAAACTGAAATCGTGGAATAAGAAATCATGAATAGAAGGGACAATTTAGACAGAGGTAACATATAAAAGCTGTTCTGGGGCTTCTCCTTCTGATGGTGCTGTCACTCCAGCTTTCTTCAGCTCAGCCCAAAGTAGTATGCAATGTATCTATGTATAATATTGATCTGTGTGCAAGAAGTAAAAAGAGAACTGGATGGATAAAATGAGCTGGGAGGTCAAAATATTTGTATCTTATTGGTATTGCACATGGCCAGCTCAGTCCTGAGAACTAAGAACAGGACATTTGCTTCCAAAACAAAGTTTTTGTTTTAAATGGTAGCTCCCTTATAATCACATTCTTATGGATTAACCAAAACAATATCATATTCTAGAAAGGGGAAAAGTTTAGGCAATTGAAATGCCAACTACTAATCCCAAACTTTGAAGATGGCTTCTCTCCCAAAACTTCTGAACTATTCATTAAACACAGATTGCTAACTATCAACCTGCAGACAAAATTCATTCTGTAAATATGTTCGGCTAAGTGTCTTTTTAATTTTTTTTTTCAGCTGGCAATGGATTAGGAGATTTCACATAAGTATCTAGATTTCCTGATAATTTGAAAAAAATTAAAAATATGCTCCCACAGGGCAACAACCTTTTTAACAATTATTAAAAAGGTGTGAGCTACTTGGTTTGTTGTCCACACTACTGATTTGCACCCTGCCAGCTTCACTTATTTATATTATTTGCCTGCCAATTTACATCTGCTTTCTTATCAAATGGCCGACCCCAACCAGACCCTGAACACTCCCTTCCTATACTCTATAATCACTAGTGCAGTGAGGTAACCATAGGATAGGAGAAAACAATCTCTTGAATTCATAATATGTGTTTAACCATTATGTTCTTTACAATGACAGGAATCTTCCTGATGGCTACAGAGCTTTCTGTGGGATGAAAACAGTTCCTGACCACAGATTGTGTCCTTCCATTCTCCTTTTTCCATTACTGCACTAATCTCCCTGGTCCTGGTCTCTCTTGCATCTTGGCAAGGAAACCCTGTGGTGGGGAGATTTCCAGCAGGCTTTTTCATAGCATGACCAAATTCTCAGTGAATAGATTATATTCTCCATTAAAAGCCCCGATTCAGTAGAGTTTTTTGAATTTTCTACCTGGCTCTTCTGGATACTGTTCCAAGTGAGAAGTTAAAAGTGTACATGAAACAATGTAGAGTTCAGGAGTCAAACTGTCCAAAAGTCTTCACTGTGCTCTTAGATGCCCAGCTTCATTCTCCCCAATTTGATCTTGTTTTGGCATCTCTAAACCCAGACAGTACATAGAATGTACAAAGAAGTGAGGATGTCTGCAGATCAAGTAGAGTTCCTCCTTCCTGGACACCAGAGCAGGCAGGGTCAGCTGCCGGGCAAGCAGATAAAGGGGGATGTGGTGTGCCTTCAACTGTTTCAGCCTCAACTTGTTAAATACCAACAGAAAGTCTCTGGGGTTGGGGGCAACTTGTTCTAATCTGAGTACTTGTATTTTCGAAGGACTGAGCAAACCAACCGAAAACACATGTGAACTCAAATTTGATGTTTCACTCCAGTAACAGGCTGGAGCTCCATGAGGGCAAAGATAAGAGCCTTGCTTAGCACCTGGTACTGAGTTACAGCAACATGGGCATTTTGATTGATGCACACTTTCACCATCTTTCCTCTGTCCAGAGTAGCTCAGAGGGTGGAGACATCTTGTGGTATTGCTGGTTTTGCACCTCCTTCTGGATGATGGGAATATTTACAACTCCTTGGTGGGCACAGGGACATGTATACGCACAGTGATGGCCAAGTACTTCTTTGCCACCTGATGGTTTCAAAATAACTCTTCGACTTGATTTGCTACATCCTTCTCTCAAGCCAAAACCGTATGCCTATGATGTTCTATCCTTGGATAGAAAAAATATAGTTACAATATATTCATAGTTAAATAACTCAAACTGATTTTCTGATAACAACAATTTCATTCTTGGTGTTTTCTTTTGTGATGTAGTAAAATAATATTTTTACTTAAATTTCAAAAAATACTTTCCTTGACTCATGGATTTTGAGCTTATATCTATAAAAGGAATTAAATAAATTTTACCCTTGTATATGATAAAAGCTTTTTCTTCAAATAAGTCATGTTAATTGTCATTAGATTAACTTTTGTTATATTAAAATGAAAATAATGTGAAAATTTTTATTGTCAAAAAACAATGACAGGGCTGGGGTTGTGGCTCAGCAGTAGTGTGCTTGCCTAGCATGTGCAAGGCCTTGAGTTTGATCCTCAGCACCATGTAAAAATAAATAAATAAAATAAAGGTATTGATAACAACCACTAAAAAAATGATATTTCAGATGGTAGATTTAAGATATCACAACAGCTAAAAAAGACATACAGATACAATTAAAAATTTAAGATCAATACACAGGGATACCAGATTTGAAAAATCAAAATATTAGATATCCAGATTACTTTTAATTTCAGATTTTTTAGTATAAATATGTTCCAGAAACTACTTATACCAGACAAAAATTTTACTGTTTATCTGAAATTCAAATTAACTGGACATCCAATATTTTGTTTGGCTATCTTACATTGTTATACCAAGGATATTTTATTTTAGGATTAATGGTTCCAGAGTGTCATGATTCTGACAAACTACTTAGGAAAATTTAAGTTCTGAATACAATTATGCCTTTTCTTTGTTCATAAAATTTCAATCTAGTTTCAAAGGATAAATAGTATTTTCATTAAATTTATTTTATTTTACTAAGAACCCTTGAAATGAGTGTCCCTCGGTTCAATTCCCTGTACTCCCCTGCAAAAAAAAAAAAAAAAAAAGTTCCTGCATTTCTAAATTAGGAGATTGAAGCAAGACAGAGAGATAAATAGAGAAAATATAATGTTAGCTTTATTATGATAGAAATTAATTTAGAGTGTACTTTGTTATTTCAGCAAATAGCCTTGTTGTTCTGTCACCCATATAATTTTTTTTGATGATTCATAAATATCCAATTGTCACAGATACAATTACATAACTGAATTCCTCCTTTGCACAAAAGCTTCATTTTTAACACAAGTATTGGAATGTGAAAAACAACATATTTTTGTAGGTAGACTGGTTCTACAATAAAGCAATGAATTGAAGTGAATAAATTTCACTTTCTTACATAATTGTGATATTCTCTCCCATTAATGGTTTAAATATGTCTTTTTTCTCTTTCTTAAATTCATGATGATATTTGAGTGCCATTTTGAGGCATTGGTAAATGGGGCCTTTAGGAGATAATTAGATATTTAAGAGAAATTAATGCTTTTTTCATGGGGCTCAGTTAATTCTAAGGGTAATGGATCAATTATCTCAGAAGTAGGTTGTTAAAAATTGTGGCTACCTCTATGTTTTGTCTCTTCCATATGTACTCAGATGTCCTCCATTTTTCCACCATGTTATACAGCACAAAGTGTATACTAGGTGTGGGTATTCAGCATCTTTTCATGAACATTTTGGTCATTTGTATATTTTATTCTTAGAAATGATTTTTAAAATTATTTTTGATATTTATTAGACTGGGTGGTTTATCCTTTGTCCTCTTAATGCACTGCAAGTGTTCTATATATGCTCTAGATGTTACTCTCTTACCAGGAATATAATATGCAAATATTTTATCCCATTGTTTCAGTTGTCTTTATATGGAGTCTGTGAAGCAATTTTATAAAAAGTTTAAAAATTTTGATATAATCAGATTATTTATTTACTATAGTTTTTACTATGACATTTAAGAAACCCTTGTTAATGTAAATTAACAAAATTGTCTTTCAATCTTTTAAGTTTTATAGTTTTAGCTTTTAAATTTATATCTTAATAGCAATATATTGTGAGGTAGTGGTACAATTTAATTTGGTGTTTTGAATTTTAATACCCAGTTGTATCACAAGATATTTCTATGATAATATTTTTCTTAGTGCATTCTAATTATACATAATAGTGGAGTTCATTTTGACAATTTTAATTTTAATTTTAATTATTTTAAAATTTTTATTGGTACATTATAGTCATAAATGATAGTGGTGATTCATTGTGATATATTTGCATAGGCACATACTGTTATGGGCCAGGCCATATGGGCAATGACCAAACAGAGTCCATTTTGCCTTGAGACTCCATATCATGTGAAAACTACTTCCATGGGAACACTCCACCTCTATACCCATCAACAGTTGCTTAACAACTTGTTTGGCACCAAGAAATGGCAATTCTTATATAATTTAACATTTTTCTCTTTTTGGTTCCCATTTTTCTTGGACAAGCTGTCAGAGATTGATTGTCTAGATGTAACCATTCTTTAACTTGTACACAAATAAGGATATTTTGACCCACTCCTCCCGTTCTGCTTATGATTTTAGATTTCACAACGCTAGTTTATGGTTTTGAATCATGGAAACAGCCACCTATGATTTATATGGTTTTGGACTGCAAAAGGTATATTCAAACCCCACTAGGTAGTTGAAGGGTGTAGACTTGCAGCCTACCCCTTGGCATGCCAGCTGGTGGATCCATACCACCAACTGATAAATACAATTTCTGTCTTCTTTAAGATGGACTTGGTGATTTATTGCAGTCTTCCCATAACAATAACATAAAATGGTCCTTTTCATTCTTCCTTACCTTCCCTTTCCTTCATATTCATATTCATGTGTTCCCATATGACCCAGCTTTTGAGGAACCTCTATACTGACCTTAGTTTATTGACCTTATGACTAAAGTAGTACATAGTGGCTATACTAATTTACCACCCTGACAACAAGGCATAAATATTCCTGTTTCTGTGCATCCTCACTAACATCTATTATATTTTATGTTACTCTAACTGGAATAAGATGAAATCTTGATGTAGTTTTTAAATTTGCATTCCATGAATACTAGAGATGTTGAATACTTTTTCATGTATTTTTTGACCATTTGTATATCTTCTGAGAGATGTCTGTTTAGCAATTGGCCATTTGTTGTTTGAGTTATTTATATCCATGGCCAAGATTTTTTGTTATTTATATATTCTGGATATTAATCCACTATCAAAGAATATCTGGCATAGATTTTTCCCCATTTTGTATGTTTTCTGTTCACACACTTAAATGTTTCCTTTACTGTGAAGAACATTTTAACTTTGATGCCATTCTACTTATTGATTCTTGGTTTTATTTTCTGAGCTTTAGGAAGTTTATTAAGAAAGTTGATGGGGCTAGGGTTGTGGCTCAGTGGTAGAGTTCTCACCTTGCATTTGCAAGGCCTTGGGTTCAATCCTCAGCAACACATAAAAATAAATAAATAAATAAAACAAAGTTATTGTGTACTACTATAATTAAAAAATAAATTTTTTAAAAAAAGAAAGTTGATTCTTATTTCTATATTTTGGAATGTTGACCCTTTTATCTTCTAGGAGTTTCAGAGTTTCAGACTGAATTCCTAGATTTTTTATCCACTTTGAGTTCAGTTTTGATTAGGGTAAGAGCTAGGAATCAAGTTTCATTCTTCTACATGTGGACATCCAGTTTTCCCAACACCATTTCTTGAAAAAGATTTTTTCTCCAATGTATGTTTTTGGCTTCTTTATCAAGCATCAGATGGCTATATATATTAAGGTTTGTCTTTGTATCTTTTTTATTCCATTGTTCTACATGTCTGTTTTTATCCAATGTCTTGCTGTTTTTGTTACCGTGGATCTGTAGTATAATTTGAAATCAGGGATTGTGGTGGCTCCAGCATTGCCTTTAAAAAAAAAAAAAATATATATATATATATATATATATATATATATATATATATATATATATTTGTAGGTGAAGGTGAACACAATATCTTTTCATGTGGTGCTGAGGATCAAACACAGTACCTCATGCATGCTAGGCAAGTGCTTTACCACTGAGCCACAACCCGAGCCATCCAGTATTACTTTTACTTATCAGAATTGCTTTAGATATTCTTGTCCTTTTATCTTTGCATATAAATTTTAGGATTTTTTTTCAATTCTATGAAATATTTCATTAATATTTTCATGGGGTTTGCATTTAACATGTATATCACTTTTAGTTAAATAGCATTTTTGCATTATTTTTTTACCTATCTAGCATCATGGGGGAGCATTTAAATATTCAAATTATTCTATAATGATCATCTAAATTTTAAAGATGTCTGTGGTAATATCTAATTTTTCCTTAATTTTATTAATTCTCTTCTCTTTTTTGGTATGTTTATGAACTAATTTGTCAACATTAATTTTTTCAAAGTGCCATTAAGTCTTTTTTAATATTTATTTATTTTTTAGGTATAGATGGACACAACTCAATGCCTTTATTTTTATGTGGTGCTTAGGACTGAACCCAGGTCCCGGCCACGCTAGGCGAGCACTCTACCCTGAGCCACAATCCCAGCCCCCCATTAAGTCTTTTTATTCTTTTATTGTCTGTTTCACTAATTGTGCATCTTAAGTATTTCATTTCTTCTGTTGATTTTATAATTGTTTTGTCATTGTTTTAATATTATCTTGTGATGTATCATGAGGTTATCTGGAATCTGTGATTTTTTTATGGAATCACTCATAACTATGAACTTATCTCTTAGAATCAATTTCATCGTATCTTTGAGTTTCTAGTATGTGGCATCTCTATTCTCATTCTAGACTCTCATTTGAGTCTAGAATATCTTGAATTTATTGTCTTATTTCAACTATAATCTATTAATCATTGCAAGTGTATTTTGTTCAATCTATGTAGTTATACTATTTCTTTTGTTTTTCCTTCTGCTAATGTCCAATTTTATTCCAGGTGTTCTGATAAATTGCAAGGGTTTATGTTGATGTTTTAGTACTGGGTGAGCATTGTTTTGTGTGTTAAGTTATGGTCTGTTTTGAAGATGCTTCCATGGGTAGCTGAGAGGAAGTTAAATTCAAATATTTTGGGGTGAAATGGTCCATGGATATTTGTTAGTTTCACTTGATTTATGGCATTTTTTAGGTCTGAAGAGTTTGTTGAATTTTTGTCTAGATGTCATCTCTAATAAGTAGAGGGGTCTATTAAAATATCTCAGTCTTATTGTACTGGGATTTTTCTAAGACTTTATGTCAAATAGTATATTTTATGTAATTAGGTGTACTGAGATTGGAGGTATACATACTGTTACTATTGTTATTATTATTGATTTGTTGTTATTGCTATTATTATTACAGCTTCTTGTTGAATTGGTACCTCCATCAGCATGAAGAAAACATTATGTCTCTTCTGATTACGATTGGCTTGAAGTCTTCATTGTCGGACATGAGTATCTTACTTTTGCTTGCTTTTGCATTCCATTTTCATCACATACCTTTCCAATCTTTCGTTTTCAAATCTGTGGATGCTTTTATTTGAAAGATGAGTGTTTTAGAAACAACATATAGTTGGTTTGTGTTTGTTCATCTACTGTACAAATTTTGTCTTTTAATAAGGGACTTGAGCTTGTTCTCAATAAGTGTTATTATGAAAAACATTATTACTTAATGCCATTTTAATTCATTTCTGATGTTCAATCCATTCTTAGTTCAAATTTGCTCAGTTAAACTTCTAATGAGATTCACATGTCTGGGAACCCTGAAGTCTGTTTTTTATTTATTCTGTGTGTAGTATTTTTTAAGTATCGTATTTAGTACTGGCTTAGTTGGCATAGATTTTTTTTTTAAGTTTATGCTTATATAGATTTTTTTTTTAATTCTGAAAAATACCTTAGCTGGATATAGGAATCTTGGCTGAAAATTATTTTCTTTAAAACTTAGAATTAATCCAGCTTTTCTAGCTCTTAGAGTCTCTCCTGAGAAATCAGAAATTATTTTAGTTTATTTTTAGATGTGACCTAAAATTTTTTGATTGAGTCTTTTAAAATTTCATCCTTATTCTCTATATTAGTTACCTTAATTATAATTCATTATGGAAAGGTTATTTTTTAATATTTACTTTTTAGTTGTAGTTGGCAACAGTACCTTTATTTTATTTATATATATGTGGTGCTGAGGATCGAACCCAGGGATCTGCAAGTGCTAAGCAAGCACTCTAATGCTGAGCCACAACCCCATCCCAGAGAGGTTATCTTTGATCTTTTGTACTGGGATTATGTATGTCTTTTGTATAGATGTCCTCATTGTCAATGTTTGGAAATTTTTGTTATTATTTAATTAAAAAAGATTATTCATGCCATTATCTTGTATCTCAAATCCTTCTTTGTTCCCAATAATTCTTCAGTTTTGTCTCTTAGTGTCCCAGTGTTCTTGTGTATTTTTATCATGGTTCCTTGTATTATTTTCCCTATTACTAGTTGTGTTTTCACATTCATATATTTTATCTCCAAAACCTGAAATTCTGTCTCATCTCTTCTATGTAGTCTAATTTACTGGTGAGGCTTTGAATACAATTTTTATTTTATTTCTAGAATTTCATTTTTCAATTTCTTTCATTTCCATGTTTTATGTTTTTATTTTTTTCAGAATTTCTATTTTTCATAGAAAACTCTTTCACTTCCTGTGGTTTTCATTTATTTTGTTTATTCCTTAGATCTGTTTTTAGATCATTGAATATGTTAACCATCAGCTTTTTGAACTATTTGTCTGGGACTTCATCCCCATCAATATTGGACTTTACAGTTCTGGCATATTAATAATTTTTGGACAGGTGTCATTATTCTCTTTCTACATAAATCTAAACGTGTTTGTGCATCTTCTGGAATGGATTCATATTACTATTTTATATGAATGTTTTTTAGTGAGTAATGATCTGAATAATAAGCCTTGTCTAGAGATATATCTTAGATTCCACATATCTATTAAATAAGTGTAAATTTCAAACATCTGAGCCTCTTTTAAAGGAAAATAACTTCCAGTAATATTGAAAATGTAAGAGCAAAACATACATCAACATACACTACACAAGCTGTTATTTACTTTTCTCTACAACTCTATTGACTAAAAAGGAATATGAACAAGAATTTTGAATAAGTGAACAAGAGTAAGTATTAATGACAACATAATAGCTTGCATTGGATGAAGGGATTAGACAGAAATAATAGGGTAAAAAATGAAAAACAAAATTTAAAAACGTGGGGTATAGAAGGGAGAATTTTAAAGTTGTTTAGTAGTGAAATAAAAGAGAGGGTAAGAGAACAGAGTTGGACAAAATTAAAAGTGTATTCAGAGAGAATTGGAATGCATAAGATTAGGTATAATTCTCATAAAACATAAAATGAGGGTTAGGAATCTCTTAATATCACAGTGGTTGTAGTATCTGTTCTATAGAAATTCAGCTTTGTTTTCTTGCTAAGGTTTTTTAAATAAAGACCTTTATTTGAATTTAGGGTCTCCTAATGAGACGAAGGCTGAGTAATATAGTTACCCTGGTGTTTATTCTCACCTGTGACACAAACTGGTATAACATGTTAGGGGCATCTTCATGTTGAGATACACCCCTTAGTTGCCTTATAGCTCTGTTGCACCTTCTTTGAAACTTTGTGTTTGTGTTCTTCTAGGAGGTATGTAAGATACATCAGCAAATCCTCCAGCTCCTTCTGATCTTTGAAGAGGTGGCACAGGGGACATCACTTTCCATCTGTCCCTGATCAGCCTCAATCCCCTCCCATCAGTCATTTATGTCTTTATTATAGAGGTCAGACCAAAGCTTCTCTCCATTCTCTGTTGCAGTGTTTATGTCAATGTCCAGATCAACTTAAGGTAGGGGCACTTACTACTCAGTGATTACTAGAACCTAAGTGTTTTATAGGTATTCCAAAAGCAAGTGTATCAGGAGCTAGTCAAAAGTTTAAAAAAAAATGAAAGTAGGGAAAAAGAACAAAAATAGAGAGTATAGTAAAAACTGCATGAATTTATACTCTACCACTAGAGGAAATCCAAATAAAGAGTAATTTTCAGCAGTCTTGACTTGCTTCCTTTAACTTTCTCTGTGGGGCAGTAACAGAATTTTCTCCCACTGATTCAGCTTACTATTTGTAAGCATTTTTATTGTTCATGCTGTGACTGTGATGGACAGTTGACTCTGCTTTTCTTAAACTTTGTAAGAGAAATGTCTTTGATTTCTTGGAGGGGAAATTTTTTTTTCTACTGAGCCACAGCTCACTGGATGCTGCCAACATCTGATGCTTTTATTAATTTAATTTTTAATCTAGAAAATAATTTTATTTCTTATCTAGAATATGTGTGTGTGTGTGTGTGTTTCATCTGCTTCTTATACCTCTGTTTAGCCTACCAGAAATTCCCCACAATATTACTTCCTATCTGTTTGGATCTATAGAAGTGCTGCTTTAGTTTACCTTTATGAAGCTGCTACAATAATATGGGTTTGTCTCATTACTGAAAGTTCAGTCCTTGTCCTCTGTCGGGGTTTTTAGCCCTCGTTCCCTCCTGACCTGTAGGAGAGATGGGGAGAGCACTCCCCAACCAGGATGAGCCAAGAAAGAAGAGGACTGACTGACTGCCCACACCCAGCCCTCCCTTGCAGGAGGACAATCAGATGCGCCAGGGAGAACAGTCAAAGTAGGATCTCCTTTATTGAGAAAACACACACAGCTAATAAATGTACAGGAGCCAATCAGGGTAAAGGTCAGCAGGGTGGGGAGAGTTCACTTGTACACCCATCTTACAGGCAGTAATGGGAGACACAAGCTGTCCACGAGGGCGGAAGGGTTCTGAGCCTATCCTAGAGGTGGACCGATATTTCGTCACAACCCATGGCACCGCCTTCTGGCTGATCACCAGGCTCTATCTTAGCCACATGTGGTCTCAGGACCGGGAAGTGGGTAGCAGCGAGCAAGTTAGGTTTCCTCTTTTCTGATGTGACATGCCCTACATGTTGTATGCCCTACATCAAGTTAGGTTTCCTCTTTTTTGATGCAACATGTCCCACATGTTACATCATGCCCTACAGTCCTCAATGCCAATCCAATAAGAGAACAAAGTTTTAAGAAAATGGAAAAATACGATAGGCTTATTGCTTTGCATATACATATTTATTTCTGATTTATCATTTATAGCATTTCTTCAAAGTAATCATTTTTTCATACTCTGATTTTTGAGGGTTAGGGCTATAGATTAGTATATTTTGGATTGATTTTTATATCATCTTTTTCACAACTCTATTTCCCTTTGTTTCTATTTCTCTCTCTTTTCTCTTGATAACACCCAATTCTATTTTTCTTTTATTCTTTCTTTAATTCTTTGAATTCTATTTCTTTCTCCTCCCCCACCATAAACAAAATATCCTGTGTTTCCCCTGCATTTGTGCTATTCACCTCTTGAAACTACAAATCCTTTTTCTACCCCATCTCTTCTTCTTTTCTACCCCTTGTCGTCTTCATACCTTTTAATGAACTCTACCTTTAAATTGTTCTAATACTAATTGGCTTATAAAATACTAGACCCTACCTCTAATGGTATAGCAACATTTGATACAATGGAAGTTATAAAAACACCTATTGCTTGATTTATGCTAGAAATAATTCATTACGCATACTCTTTTTACAGATATAAATTTCTGAGCCTTCTATTGCTGTTTATTGTGTCAATTAGCTTTGGGTCAAAATAAAACTCAAGTACTTAATTTGATGCTATATTTGTATTCATAGTTGTTTGCAATTATTTGGCTCCTCCCTAATCTGTGAGGCAAAAGAAACCTGCCAGATCACTAAAATCATGTAGAATTGAAGCTCTGTTGCTTCAGATACACTTGGCTACATGGCTAGATACACAAACAATATGAAAAAACAAGGGGAAAATAAAACCAGAATGACTCAAGAGCAAACTTCACAAACACTACAGTGGTTGATATATCAAAGAGAAGGAATTTAGAGGGTTCATAGAAAATACAAGAAGTGAAATATCACTTCAATAAGGAGATAGTCTGATGTAGAATCAATCAGAAATCCTCAAAATAAAGGAATCAATAAACCAAGTTAAAAATTCAATTGAAAGCATTACCAATAGACTAGACCACTTGGAAGAGAGATTTTCAATCAAGGAAGTACATAATCTTGAAAATAAATTTAAACAAGGAGAAAAGTTGATAAGAAACCATGAATAGAATTTTTAAGACATATGGGATAACATTAAAAGGCCAAATGTAAGATTCATAGGGGTAGCTGAAGGTTCAGAGATACAAATCAAAGAAATTTATTATCTTTTCAGTGAAATAATAACACATAATTTATCAACTCTTAAAACCAAAATAGAAAATCATATACAGGAAGCATACAGGATTCCAAATATTAAAAAACTTATAAAAGACCTATTCCTAGGCGTTTTAATATAGAAATGTCTAAAATATAGAATAAGGGTAGAACTGAAAGGGTGGCTAGAGACAAATAATAAATAACTGGTCACATTTAGAGGTAAGCCAATCTAGATCTCAGCTGATTATTTTGACCCATACCTTATGAAAGAACGAACAAGGCTCGTCATCAGACAAAATGTTGCTTTTGTTTATTGAGGAACAGCTCGGCATATTTATAGAGCCAGGGGTGGTTTGATAGCTATGACAGTTTAGTGGTTGAACGGTTTGACAGTTGGCATGGGGCGCTTTCTGATTGGTGGGTAAGGATCATGTGAGCCAGCAGGGCTAGTCTGATTTGTGGGTAAGGATCATATGAGCCAGCAGGGCTCACCATTGGAAGGGTCTTCTTGGGGGATGGGGAAATTAGTCTTTGGAACCGGGGCAACTCCCAACACCTTAAAAAATAAGAGGTATTGGAATAATTTATACAAAGTTCTGAAAGAAAATGAATGTCAACCAAAAATACTATACTCAGAAAAATTAATCTTCAGATTTTAAGATGAGGTAAAATTCTTCCATGATAAAAAAAAAGAATTCACAGCTAGAAATCTGGCACTATAAAACAAACTCAATAAAATACTTCATGAAGAAGAAATGGAGAATACCAGTGAAAACTGGCAGAAGGTGAAAATATAGGGGAAGAATTGTATATGAAAGGAGAATCTAATTCAACTTACAAATTCGGAATAAATAAAAGTAACAGGAAATAAAAATCATCTCTCAATACTAACAGAGATGTTAATGAACTAAACTCATCAATGAAAACACAGAGGCTGGCAGATAGAAATTAAAAATAAATTTAAAATTTTTTTAAAAAAGAAAATGCTTATTAAAGCCACAAAGATATCTCATTATATACTTATTAAAGTATTAAAACTACAATAATTGGCCATACAAGAATTGACAAGAATTTAGGGCAGCTGAAACTTTCATTGATTGCTGTTAAGACGGTAAAAATGCTACAAAAACTTTGGAAAACAATTTATTTATTTTTGCTTTATTTTATGTTTTATGTTTATTTTATTTCATGTTCTAATTAGTTATACATGACATTGGGATGCATTTTGACACATTGTACACAGATGGAGCACAACTTCTCTTTTCTCTGGCTGTACTTGGTGTACATTCAAACCAGTAGTATAGTCATACATGTGTATATAGGTTAATAACAATTTTGCAATTTATTAAATTGTTAAACACACACACACCCAAAAAAACAAGATCCAACAGAGTATTCTCTTCAAGAGACTACCCTAATAGGCAAAGATATCCACAAACTAAATGTTAAATAATGGGAAAAAACTATCATTCACATAAATCTCATAAACAAGCAAGGGTTTCTATTTTTGTATCTGATAAAGTGGACTTCAAGGCAAAGTTAATCAAAAGAGATAGAGAAAGCAATTTCATGCTGGTTAAGAGAGTGAAAAATAGCACAAATAAACAGTCATACGTATCTATGCCTCCCCAAATGTAGCATCTACATATATCAAACAAACCTTCCTCAATAAAAAGAATTAAATAGACCACCACACAACAATGTTGAGTGACTTTAACATGTATCTCATTACTAGAAATATCATCTTAGCAAAAACTAAATAAAGAAGCTACAGAACTACAAAAAAGGATAATTCATACCTAATATATATATATATATATATATATATATATATATATATATATATATATATATATATAATATTTCATCTATCAGTGACTGAAGTGACTGAATACACTTTCTTTTCAGTTGCACATAGATCATTTTCCAAAATATAGCATATTTTTGGACACAAAGAAACTCTTAGCAAATGCAAAATAAATATATATATATATATATATATATATATGTGTATATATATATATATATATATATATATATATATCCCTGCATTATATAAAATCATAATGGATTAAAGAAATCAATGATATGATAAAAAATAGATAGCACTCTAACACCTGGAGACTAAACAATTCACTATTAAATTATGAATAGATAGCAGAATAAATCAGGGATGAATTTAAAAAAGAATACTTAATGCTAAATGAGAATAATGATAAATGTATCAAAATCTCTGAGACACCATGAAGGCAGTTCTAAGAGAAAAGCTCAGAGCATTGAGCTCATAAATTAACAGAATAGAAAGATACCAAATAAATAAACTAACATTACATCTCAATGTCCTAGAAAAAGAACAAACCAACACCCAAATCAGCAGAATACAGGAAATAATTAAAATTGAGCTGAAATCAATGAAGTCGAGATTTTTTAAAAAATTAAAAAAAAATTCATAAAGTTTGTTCTTTGAAAAAAATCATCAAAATCAAAATTTATAAAACTTTAGCCAAAGTAGCCCAGAAAGAGAAAATGCAAATTACTAAATCCATGATGAAATGGAAATATCTCTGCAGATACTCCTAAAATATGGAGGACAATCAGAAGCTATACTACATACTCTTGTAAGCTAGAAAATTTTGGAAACAGATAAATTTCTAGAGACATAGATCCTACCAAAATTGAAAAAAGGAGGATATAGAAATTTTAAAAGATCAGTTTCAAGTATTGAGATCAAAGAAATCATTAAGAGCCAAGTAAAAAAGAAAAGCTAGAGGCATTCTCAGCTGAGTTCTACCAAATCTTTAAATAAGAACTAATACCAAAGGCTGGGTTTGTGGTTCAATGGTTGAGCATTTGTTCAGCATGTGTGTCGTACTTGGTTTGATCTGCTGCACTACATAAAATAATAAATAAATAAAATAAATTTTTATAGAAAATAACTAATATCAATCCTTCTCAAATTATTACATGAAATAGAAAAGCAGGTAACCCTTTCAAACTCATTCTATAAAACCAATAGCATCCTGATACCAAAAAACAGACAAAGGAAATAACTGATAAATGTAGATGCAAAAGTTCTCCATTAAGTACTGGCAAATCTCATAAAAAATATTAAAAAGACAATGTGCTATGATTAAGTGGGTTTCTTTCCAGGGATGGAAGTGTTGTTCAACATACAGAAAGTAATAAATATAATCCATCAGATCAATAGACTTAAAGATAAGAATTACATGATTATTTTAATAGATTCAGAAAAGCACTATACAGATTCAATGCAATTCTTATCAAAATTCTAATGACGTTCTTTATGGAAATAGAAAGAGCACTCATGAAATTCATCTGGATAAACAATGAGTCCTAGAGTAGCCAAAATAACCCTTAGCAAGAAAAGTGAAGGAGAAGGCATCACAATAACAGAACTAAAATTATACTACTGAACTATAGTAACAAAAATGGAATAGTATTGGAACCAAAACAGGCAATAAGATCAACAAAACAGAATAGAAGACACAGAAACAAACCCACACAAATACAGTTACCACATACTAAACAAAGGTGCCAATAATAAATATTGGAGAAAAAGCCTCTTCAACAAATGGTGATGGGAAAACTGGAAATGTATGTGTAGAATAAAATTTAATCTCTATTTCTCATCCTAAACAAAATTCAATTCCAAGTGTGTCAAGGACCTAGGTATTAGACCAGCACCCTGCACATACTAGAAGAAATTGTAGACCCCATACTCCAACATATCAACTAAGGAACTGACTTTATAAGACACCTAAAGTGCAGGAAGTAAAATCAATATTCAATATATGGGTGGTATCAAATGGAAAAACTTCTATATAGAAAAGGAAACAATCAAGAGCATGAAGAGAGACCCTACAGAATGGGAGAAAATCTTTGCCATCTGCACCTCAGATAAGTGTTAATTTGCAGGATATATAAAGAACTAAAAGTACTTAAAACACACAGAGAAATCAATAAATGGACAAAGGAACTAAACAGACACCTCAAGAACGAAGAAACATGGTCAACAAATTATGAAAAAAAATAAATATCTCTAGCAAGTACAGAAATGCAAATTAAAACAACACTGAACAGCACTTGCCTTGGCTGTGGGGTGGCAACTGTCTGCTCTTGGTTGCCCATGTGCTGCTGTAGTTACTGCATGCAGACCTGTGACTGGGCTGCCAGTTGCTGGCCGTACTGGCGAACTGCTGGCCTCACTAGACTGGCTGTGCCAGCACCTTCTGCCCATGCTGGCCACACTGGCCATGTTGGCTGCTCCCAGTTGGATTGCTTGTCCTGCCTAGCACGCCCACTGTGTCTGCCGGTGGCTTCTTGCCCAATGCTCATCACTGGCTGTGACTCTGGTTTTGTCAAAGAGATGGCCAAGAAATTGGACACCAGGGTCTTCACCATGCTGGCTACCATGTTAGAGTTCAAGAACCCCAGCGCCCTAAAGCTGTGTGCCTGCTGTTTCCTTTGCCTAAGGCTGTTGCAGACAACTTCACTAAACTGCACACATTAGCCTCGCACTGAAGTTCACCAAGTCCCACACCAACAGCACTGGTGGGTGAGACCTGGTCAATAATGCAGGCTTCAGTGATGTGGAGCTGTCTCCAATGGCCACATTCTGCAACTACATGGAGGTGAACTTCTTTGACGCACTGTAGCTGACCAAGGGCCTCCTGCAGCTCTCACACCACTCAAAGGGTCGCATTGTGACCATGGGCAACCCAGCAGGGGACATGCCATATCCGTGCTTGGCAGCCTATGGGACCTCCAAGGCAGCCTTGGCACTACTCAAGGAAACATTCAGCTATAAACTTCTTTCCTGGAGGATCAAAGTCAGTGTCATCCAGCCTGATTTCTTCAAAACAGTTAGTGAGAAATGTGAGTCAATGGGAACAGTTCAAGCAATTAAGATTACATAGAACACTTGCATGGGCAGTTTCTGCATTTGCTGTGCCTGGCCCTGCCCAACCTCAGCTTGGTTGTAGATGCCATAATTGACATGTTGCTGGCATCTAGGCCACACCACCCGCTATTACACAGGCCATTGCCTGGGGCTCATGTACTTCATCCACTACTACCTGCTAGAGGGCCTGTGGTGCTACTTCCTACAGAACATTTCCATCAGTCCTTGTCTTCCCAGAGCACTGCAGCCTGGCCAGCCTGGCCCTGTTCCTTCCCAGGATGCACCCCAGGACCCAAAACCCAACCCAAACCCTCCCCCAGTGTCAGCTCAGTAAGTTAAGTGTATATAAGGCTCAGCTGCTCCAGCACAGGAGGATCTGTGAGCCCTTGGCTCTTCCCTGGATATTATGACCTCCAGGTCTACCCTAGAGCATGGCCTAAACAATCAAAGCCCCATCCACTTCAGATGACCACACCAGGCTCAGAAGGCCGAGGTTTTTTCAGTAAGCCTCTGGGTCTCTCTATTGCTTCAAAAGTCCACAAAGATATCCTTGGGCATAGTGTTCCACCCTACAGCTTGTAGAACCCAGCTGAATAGGGAGTTTAGTGCAAGATTTAGCTGTAGCCTTTGACAGGACCCTGCAGACAGTGTCTCTGCAAACCAAAAAGAGTGACCGGGTGATTAGGGACCCTTCCAGGATTATTTCTCAGAACCAGTGCCTCAGTGTTGCAATTTCATGGTTAAATTCCAACTATATCTTGACCAGCTCAAGAATTAGAAGCCCAACTTACCTCCCTAAGCCATAAGGAACTGCATAACCAACATGACCAATTGCTACTTTTTAAATAGAGAAAAAAAATATTAGGAAAAAAAATCTGCACTGAGATTCCATCTCACTCCAGTCAGAATGGCACTTTTCAAGACTACAAGTAAAAATAAATGCTGGCAAGGATGTGTGGGAAATGGTACACTTTATACACTGTTGGTGGGACTACAAATTGGTGCAACCACTATGGAAAGCAGTATGAATATTCCTCAAAAAACCTGGAATGGAACCACCATTTGACCAAGTTGTCTCACTCTTCAGTATATATCCAGAGGATTTAAAATCAGAATACTACAGTGAGGCAGTTACATCAATGTCTATAGCCCCTCAACTCATAATAGATAAGTTATAGAACCAAAGTAAGTGCTCTTTAAAAAATAATTGGGTAACAAAAAGATTATACACACACACACACACACACACACACACACACAACGCAGTATTGCTCAACCATAAAATAGAGTGACTCTATGGCATTTGCCACCAAATGGATGGATCTGGAGACTAGAGTGAAGTAAGCCAGTATCAAAAAACCAAATGTGCAATGTTTTCTCTGATATGTGGAAGCTAACCCAAAATAAGTAGGGTGGGGGCGAGGGAAAGAATAGAAGTGCAGTAAATTAGACAAAAGGTAATGGAGGAAAAGGATGGAGTATAAGCAAAGGAAAGACAGGGTAATGAATCTGACATAGTGCTATTAAAAAATAAATTTAAACGAAGGATATAAATAGAAAATGTTTTTCACATCTCTATGAAGTGTTCATGCTCTAATCAAAGTGTTTTTACAAAAAATAAATTAAAAAAATACAGTAAGCTAATCTTAATTCATTATTAAAATATTTTTGTAAATGGAATATAACTTAAATGTATAATGTTTATAAAGTCCAAAATGGGTATGGCAAAGACTTAGGCCTTCACAATCATTCAGCCCTCATTCACTACTTACCTGGAAGAACTTCCAGTCACACAAGCTCCATCCAAATTAAGTGCCCTACACAGATGTATAATTTTTCAAACATGTTATACCACATTTTATCTGTTTCTTATCTATATTGAGATAAACAAATATTATTCTGCATAATTCCTAAAATATTTACTATTGTAATGTGTTTTACTGTTTTTTTGCCTGGAAGCAATAGTATATACCATATATGTATGTATTAGACTATACCTTCTAGGTTTGTATAATTTATGATGTCTGAACAATGATAGAATAAATTATTGATGGATTTCTTAGAATATATATCCATTGTTAAGTGACACATGATTGTAGTTGAATAATAAAACAACATTTTTTTTTCCAGGAGAAGCCACTTATTAAATAAATATATGGGACACTGATAACATTCACTGTTTTCATTAATTGTTTTTAGTTTGCCATATAAGGTTTCTCATTTTATTAATATATACAGAATATTTTATAATAGATTATTTTAATAGACTTACTATATATCACAATTACATAAGCACCTGTGTAAGTTTTTCTTATATTGCAATACTATAAACATAGCAAATGAAAGTAAGATATTTTGATACTTCTCAACTACCTACAGTAATTTAACATTTAAAAATTATGAAAATATTCTGTCAGTTTTAAGAATAATTTATTAATCAGAATCATCAAAATATTTTCTTTATAAGTTTTTATTGAATAAACTGTCAATAATTTAAGTGGTCTGCCTTCAGCATATTAGATACTCTGTGTGAGTAGACATTTGTTTTTGCTTTCAATTTATGTGGAATTGGTGCTTACTTTTAAGCTGAATATTCGAGATGGTAAAAGCAGGAAAGATAAGAAACAATAACTACACAAAATTTAATGTATGTATATTAGGGAAGAGTGATAAAGCATCCACATTTCTGCTAATCTCCAGATTCACAGAAACCTTCCTAATTTATAAAAAAATCAGAATTCCTATACACCATAATGTAGACTTAAAATAATATTTTCAGCTGTGTGAAACAGCCTCTTGAATTCTTAAAAATAAAACATTATTTTCTTTCAGGAAGAAATTAGTCATTTAGTTCAATTATCAATTTATTTTCATTCTTCTGTAACTTTACTAAGAAAAAATAGTAAATAGTCTCAAATTGAATTGCTTAATTATGAAGATGTTGTAAAATATCTCAGAAACAATAGAGCGATTTAAATAATTTCTGTCTATCCTTATCTATTCTTATTGGCTTACACTAGGATTTCTTGTGTGTTATTTTATCTTACATATTTAATTAATTATTAAATTCAAAACAAACAAATATTTGAGTGCAATGTAGATCAGTGGTAGAGCAGTTGACTACCATGAATAAGGATCTGTGTTCCATTCTAAACACCACAAAATATTTGAATAATGCAAAATTTACTATAATTATTATAATGAAAAGTAATGATGAAGTTATAATCATGCTATTTTAAATGGGCTGAAAGAAAAAGGAAGGAGGAAAACTAAAATTAGTTACGTTGTCTATTCAGTTAGATATTTCCATAGATGTTACACAAAACCTAGGAAAAATTAAAATTATAGTCTTAATATCAATTAGAAATATGGAATATTTCTTTTTTTTTCTCCAGAATTTCTTTCTGTGCCTTCAGTTTTGCTTAACCTAAGTAGTTATTTGCTTATCCTATCCAAATGTAAGCATGCTTTTCCATTTCATGGGACTCCATTTGACTTATCCTTGAAAGTATTCGGACATTCACAAGTATGGTGGCACCTCTAATAATGAATGCTGTAATGTATGCTGCAGTAATATTAACTTGATTACTTCTCTCTTTATGTATATGTATAAAATTACTCCCTCTCTTCTTTATTAATAGTTTTACATTAATGTTTAATTATGTGGCATTTTCTTTGCTTTGATTTATATAATGAGATTGTTCTTCTTTAGATTATTTATATATTATGTACATAGATTATTTAATTTGGGGCCAGCCTTACTTAATTTTAATAAATCTTAGTTACTATATATATATATATATATATATATATATATATATATATATGTGTGTGTGTGTGTGTGTATACACATGTGTGTACATATATATAAATATATATGTATATATAGATAGATATTGCATTGGGTTTATTCATATTTTGATAAGAAATTATGTCTTTATTTATGTAATCTATCAATCTGCAGTTTTTTTCTGGTGTTGGTATCAAGGTAATACTGGCATTGTAAAATGAGTTGGAAAAGTTTTCCTACAATTATATTTTATGGAAGAACTTATTTAGGATTAGAGTTAATTTTTCTACAAGTACATTGTAGAAACATTTGAAATAGTGAAACCCACAGGACCTGAACACTTTTTAAGATAATTTTACTTATTTATTCAATTTATTTGAAAATTAAACAGCTGGTATGTTTATTTATTTTGCTAGTTTTTAATTTGACTTTTGTTAGCTCTTTTTATTGGAATCAGTCCATTATTTTAAATTGTAGAAGTCACAATATAAGTTTATATTTAGTATTACCTAATTATTATTTCTGCAAAACCTGTTCAAATCTTGATTGCCATTTGTAATATTGATGGTTTACATTCTCTTTATTTTTATCAGTATTAGTAGAGGCATATAGAAGTATAGTGTAGATATTCTCATATGTAAGAAAGCAGATTTCAAACAAAAACTGATAAAAAAACCACAAAGAAGGGCAGTACATATTGGTAAGGGGAATGATTCAATAAGAAATTAACAATAGTAAATGTTTATTCCCCAAATATCAGTGCACAAAATTAATTAAAAATACTTCTAGACACGAAATCCCAGATAGACCCAAATACAATAATGCTGGGTGATTTCAGTATTATATATATATATATATATATATATATATATATATATATGTATATATATATAAATAACAGACACACACACATATATATATAATAATGAAATAAAACCAGAAAACAATAGCAAAAAATTATAGAAACCAAATAAACACATGAAAAATGAAATTACTCTTTAAATTAGGAATGGATCATAGAGGAAATGAGAGAAGAAATCAAGAAATTTTTAGAAACAAGTAAGAGCATAGATATAATATAACAAATATCTGGACTGTATGAGTTCAGTTTTAAAATGAAAGCTTATAGCCTGGAGTGCCTACATTAAAAAAATAAGTAAATGAATAAAGCCAGGCACAATGGGACAGGCCTGAAATTCCAGAGGCTCAGGAGACTGAGGCAGGAGGATTACTAGTTCAGAGGCAGCTTCAGCAGAAGTGAGGTGCTAAGCAACTTAGTGATACACAGTCTCTAAATAAAATACAAAATAGGGCTGGGGATGTGGCTCAGGGGTCAATTGACCTTGAATTCAGACTCTAGTAGCCACAGGGAAAAAAAAAAGAAAGTAGAAACATCTCCCAAAAGTAATATAATGCTAAACTTCAAAGTGCTTGGAAAGGAAAGAAAAAAGTAATTCCAGAATCAGTAGAAGACATTAAAAAATTAAGATCAGAGTTGAAATTAATGAAAAGGAGAATTAGAAAACTACATGGGATCAACAAAAAAAGATTTGATTCTCTGAAAAGGTAAACAAGATGAATAAACCCTTAGTCACACTAACATAAAGACAGAATGGGAATACCCAAATTAATAAAATTTCAGATGAAATAAGAAATATCACCACAGGCATTTCTGAAATACACAGATTCATTGCAAACTATTTTGAAAATATATTCTCCAATAATTTGTAAAATCTAGAAGACATTGACAGATTTCTAGACATGTATGACCAGACCAGAATGAACAAGAAAATTATAGAAATCTTAAATAGAAAAATATCAAGTAATGAAATTTAAATAGCAATTAAAATATTTCCAACAAAGTCCAGAACTAGATGAATGCTCAGCTGAGCCAGTTATTCTTTGAAGAAGAACTAACCAGTATTCCTCAAATTATTCCATGATATTGAAAGGGAGAGAACTCTGAGAAATACATTCTATGAAGCCACTGTAACCCTGATATCAAAACAGACAAAGGCACATCAAGGAAACAAAAATACTGACCAAAATCCCTAATAAGCATAAATGCAAAAATCCTTAATAACATATTAGCAAACCACACTCAAAAACACATCAAGAAGGTAGTGCACCGTAATCAATTAGGCTTCATACCAAGGATGCAAGGCTGGTTCAACATTCCAAAACGTGTAAATGCAATTCATCTCATAAATAAAATTAATGACAAGAGTAATATGATTATATCAATATGTAAAGAAAGGACATTGATAAATTCCAACACACATTCATGCTAAAAATGTTCAAAAACTAGTAATAGAGGTTACTTACCATAACATAATAAAGGCTATTATAAAAAACACAAAACTCACATCATAATGAAGAGTTAAAAATATATTAAAAAAACACTTTACCATAAGACTTCTAGAGCAGATATTCAAATATACAATTCCCTCCCCCAAAATAATTGAATACTTCACCTTATGGCCTTACAAAAGGAAGAATGAAATAATAAATGATAAAAAAGTATTGTAATATAAGATCGATATTCATAAATCAATAGCTTCCCTATACTCCAATAATGATTCTTCTGAGAAAAAAATATTAGGAAAAACATTCCATTTATAATAACTTCAAAAAATAAAATAAAATACTTGAAAAGTAACTTAAGCATGGTGAAAGACCTCTACAACTAAAACTATAAAAAAATGAAGAAAGAAATTGAAGAACTTAGAAGATGGAAAGATTATTATATTATTATATAAATTCCATATTTAGACAAATTTCTTATTGTTTAAAATTATCTAAGAGAATTATAAACATAGCCACTAAAATAGAATAGAAATAAAGGGAGAGAGAAGATACAAAGAGTGATTTCTTTCCCCTTCAATATCAAATAATTTATTTTTAATATATATTGCAGAAACTTATTTGAATTGATGCATGAAAGAAAAAATGTAAATGAAGAAAAACTAAATTATTGCTAAACTACGTTTTAAAGCTTTCAGAAGTTAATTCTATTGATAATGATAAAAATAATAAGGATTCTATCCAACAATGTTTCAGTAAAAACATATCCTAAATTTTTTGTATCAAGAAAGTCCATTTGATCTCCTTCTGATTTGTCCATTTTTTTTTTTTGAGTACTAGAAACTTATTTTACTTTCCCTACAATACTGATGCTTAAGAGTGTTTAACTACCTCTAAGCAAAAGTGATCTAATGAGAAAACAAAAACAAGAGATCATGCCTTAATCTCTGATGAAGCTTTGCCAAGGTGGTTTTTGTTTGTTTGTTTGTTTATTTGTTTATTTATTAATTTATTTCTGAAACTGGATATTTTCTCAGCTACCATAAATTTTCAATAGTGTTCCCTGTGATTGATACTAATGTTGCTGTTGGCATTTTATTTCAATTGTGCCAGTTCATTTCCTGAAAACTTGTTAAAGGTCATATGACAGACTGCTTAAATATTTAACACATTCACAAAGATGAATACACTCACTTTGAATAAATAAAGTTAAATGCTAATGAGGAACTAAGTTTAAGATTTGGCTGCTTTAGATGATTAGATTCATATTTAGCAGAAAACAATGGAAAAACATGTTATGTTAGATATGAAGACCTCCAGATTCAAGATTTATAAGCATGATTGTTTCATAAGATACTTCTGAAAAGTTAATAGAATTGACTAAAGATTAATTTACTCCGAAGAAGGTCAATGTTCTGGCCCCTCAAAATTATACAGGTTTATTTAGTATAATTTTGTAAAATGGTCCATATGCATTTTCCATTACAATTTCATGCACCTAGATACAGAAGTAAATTGTATTTTCATTTTTCCTTAATATAAAATATAATTATTTGAAAACATAAAAATTGCAAATATAATACAGATTATTCCACATATTGTAACAGGGGTTCACTTTATGCTTTGACTATATCCCTTGTGGCTTTGAAATATATATATATTTTTTTCCTTTTTTCCCAAATTTCTTCTTCCTGATCTTCTCATTCCATTCTTTCCTCCCTAATCTCATTTTCTCCAAATCACTTCTTTAACAAAAAAAAAAAAAATTGTTTTTGCTGATGGGCAGAATCACAGCCTTTGGGAAAGGAGTCCCCATGTTTCTCCTTTACTAGAAAAGCAATAAACCAACTTTTTCATTTTACTCAAAACTATGTCTTCATTATTAGATTGGCATCCGGGACAAGAACTAAGCATTTGGCAACAAATCTGGCATCCCAGATGGTACCCAAGAGCAGCCCCTTCTCCAGTTTTCTTGGGTATGTTGGGTACTCCAAGTGACCCTCACTTCCATTCTGAGGATACAAGGTGGCTGGTGAGTTTGTTAAGAGCCCATCACTGGAGAAATTGGTAGTTTGCCTCCAACTGAACCAGAGGAGTTCTTCCTGTGAGTAAAGCAGGGAGGGAGGGAGCATCCCAGCAACTACAGAAGCTCCTTTTGCTTCAAGGAAATCCCAGCTTCTCACCGTGAACTGCACAAGTTGCTCCATCATTTGCTATACATTGAGAAAAAGGAAACTGAACTCAGGAAAGTCACAACATTGTTGGCCATTTGGTAAGTCCTACAGTTTGCATGCTGAGACCCTAGGTTCCATACACCTAGTTCTTCTTTGTGGAAACATCTGGTCTCTCTTTCTGGGGACATCTGGGGCACCAGTGGTGTAGGAGACATGGTTAAGTGGGACTTGAGAACATAGGGATATGAAGTATTCCTTTCTGATCTGTTCTAGGTTCTAATCTGTTTGCTGGCCTTGGATTTAGGAATTCCCTCTGGTTGTCTGGTTTGTTTGTATCTGCTACTGCCCACTTTTAAGACATGGCCATTACTGTATTGATTCTATTAGTAGTCTCTTGGGAGAGATCTTAGATGGTCAATTTAAATGATTCCATCTGTCAGCCATGGTTTTGGAGCTCTCATGGTGTTCTCTCTCTGTGTTTCTTTTTTGTACAATCTTGCAGTTGGAGTTGGTCTTTCAAAGGTAAAGCAAGTAAAACAAATTTGTATGTGCAAGTTTGTCTGTTTTAAAGTTTCCCATATATCATCCCTGGTTTTAGTGATCCTATCTTGTCTTTTTTCCCTATTACTTCCCCTTTAAGAAATGGGACATGCTGCATTTATCTTAAGGGTTGTGTCTTGAACAAAAAGATCTTGGCTGCATGGGCCACCTATAGGTATAAGCCTGCCTAAGAAAAAGAGGGTTTACTATAACACAATATGGCTTTTAAATTGTTTTTCTGGATTATTGTACAATTTTGATGTTGAAGTTGGTGCCTCAGGGGTAAAGTATATAGAAGAGATTCTGTATGTACAGGTATTTATGCAGTTGCATTATAACGGGTCTGAACAGTCAGAAACTAAGTTGAAGGTGCCAAAAAGCACTGCCTCTGATGTGCAAGGATAGAAGGACACCAGAAGAAATGATTAAAAGGATTTCAATCTTTTAAACCATGTGCTGGCACTGCCAGCAAGATTTCTCATCCTGGCCCCAGGCAGATCATTTCACTGTGGTCAAGCACACTAGTCTTAAACTGGGGGGAAATTCCCAGAAAAGCTGTCTGAGCTGTAGAAAACGGCCAAAGAAAATCTGACCTCTTTTCTGCCTTCTAGGCCTTTTTACCCAAGGAGGGTGAAGGTTCATGGCTATAAGGATGTGGCAGTAGTTTCCAGCACTATCAGTTTATGACCTCTGGACAGGAACAGTTTCCCCTTTTAAGATCTGACAGGAGAGCCCTTTTGGCCAGGGAATACTCATCACTGGGGCAAAACAATTCTTGCTATAATAGTATCCTATCAAACTCAATGCCTGGGGAGATTGGCAGAATACATAACTGCACCCAGAAAGGAAAAAAGACAGAAACTGATGCCAACCTGTAGGCAGCATCAGCACAGGAATCTTTAAGGAGGCCCAAAGAAAAGGATGGAAAGGTCCTCCTCCATTGCATATTAGTATGTCTAGTATAAGAAAAAGGTCCAAAAGGAACCTCTAAGTACAATTGACATTGGAGGACTCAGTGAAAGTTGATGACATTGTGATAATGATGACATTGTGATAATGATGACAGGTACAGGTCAAGCTCAAAAATATTCTGTGATCCAACCCTTTGAATGCAACCTGGGAGAAAAAAAAAAGATTAAGGCACAGATTTTTTTTGTATATGCTGGATTGTCAAATTCTCTCCTGGGATAAAATTTTTTTGTCTAAATTAAAAACACCAATACCAATCGTAAGAACAGTTTCAGAATCTGAATTTAAGAATGAGTTCAAACTAGAGAAGATAAAAGAAAGTTATAGGTATGGAAATCTATTTTAGTATGGGAAATTAGAAGCTATCTTGTTTTCAGGATTTATTGCCTTTATTGGAATGAAAGAAAAGGCTGGTTATTTTCTATTTTATAATATTTTTTAAATTACAAAATCAATATTTACATGGATAAGACTCTTGGATAAAAATGCAAATATAATAGCAACAATGGCAAGTGTATAACAAAAGTGACCAAAGTATCATTTTGCTCAAACTTGATGTTAAATTTGTTTCTTATTTAAATTCAATATTGATTTAAAATAAAATAATGTTGTTTATGTGACACATTGTGATAATATTTTCCCCTGTAAAATTTTGAATTTTAGTCTACAGATTGAATATTTATATATCTGTCTTAAAAATTATATAAAATGTATACAGATGTCTAATTGACATCAGAATCAAATACAATTATAGCAATTCACACAAATTAAAGATATTTATTGAATATAAAAGTTAATATCAAATGGTGTTACATTGTGCTGATATATGAAACCTCTTGGAACAAATAGATTATGTTATCTTTAGGCAATTTAATTTGGTGTCTTAGTATTTTGAACCAAGTATTTTGGCCATTTTTCAATCAAGTGACTTCTTTCTTGCTTTTGAATTTGAGGATTTCCTTATATATTTGGATATTAGTTCATTATTAGACATACAACTTGCAACATATCCAACATTTTTTAGGTTTTTCCTTCATTATGTTGATTTTTTTCTTTTCTGTGCAGAAAGTCTTTCAGATTGATACAATCCCATTTATTTTTGCTTTTATTACCTGTGTTTTTCATTTCATAGCCCAGATAGATATTTTGGTTAAAAATAATGCCAACAAACGTTTTCTTACATGTTTTTCAAGAACTTTTATTAGAGTTTCAGATCTTCTATTAAAGCCTTTAAGGAAAATTGAGTTGTTTTGTATACAGTGGAAATAATTGTCCAATTTTATTAATTTTTATTTGGATATACAATTTTTACAATGTCATTTGTGGAAGACACTCTTTTTTTATGCATTGTATGATGATCTTAGTTACTTATTGAAGGTCATTTGACCATACATGTATGTATCTATTTTATGATTTCTATTTAAGTTTACTGATCTATATCTCTGTCTTTATTTCAGTAACCTACTGTTCTGTTTACTGTAGTTTATTTTTCCATTATTTCATTGGTGCATTAGAGTTGTACATAATGATTCTATTTGTTGTTACAGATTCATATATGTACATAATCTTATACTATGTTTTAAAAACAGGAAATCTGAGACCCTGATGTTCGTTTTTATTTCTCAAAGTTACTTTGGTGATTCAAACACTATTTGTATAATGTATTAGTATATTATATATACTAATTATATTTCTGAAAAGATTTCTATAGAGATTGTGTTAAAACTGAAAGCAACATTGGGTTCTAGAGGCCTTTAAACAGTATTAGATCTTCTAATTCATGAATATAGGATATATTTTTATGTATCTATAACTTCTTTAATTTCTTTCAACAATATTTTGGAGTTTTTAGTGCACAATATTTTGCTTCTTGTTTAACTTAATTAATAAAAATTCATTATTTTATGTTATCATAAATTAAAAAATAATCCTCTTTGAATTGTACATTTTTAGCATATAGAAAAACAAGTGAACTTTGTTGATTTTGTGGCCTACAATATTGCTGAGTTTGATTATTCTTTTTTGTGAGTTTTTTATGTGTTTGTGTATATATATATGTGTGTGAAATTTAGAATTTCTTTATATAGAATTATGTTATTTGTGAACAAATACAATTACAGCTTTTCAATTTTCATACTTTTATTTTGTTTTTGTGACTATTTGCTTGTACTAGGTTTACTGGTACTATGTTAAATGGAAGTGGCAAGATTGTGCATTTTGGAAATTTTTTTTCTGATTTAAAAAAATTATGTTCCTTATGATGACATCTGATATTAGCCATTTTGTTTTCATACAATGCTCTTTATTATGCTGAGGCTATTTACTTTTCTTGGTATTGTGTTGTATTTTTAGCATGAAAGGTGCTGAATTTTCACAAATATATTTATCAACTTAGATTATTGCGTGAATTTTGTTCTTCATTCTATTCAATTTTATATTATATTGATCAATGCATTTTAAGTTGAGCCATTCTTGCATACCAAGAATAAATCTCACTTAAATATAATTTATGGACATTTAACATGCTATTTAATTTGGTTTTCTAGTTATTTTGAATATTTTTGTACAGTTATTCATAAAAAGTATTGGTCTTTAGTTCTCTTTTCTTTTAGCATTTGCCTGAAGCTCTAAACAGTTATTCAAGTACTAAAAAGAGTCATTGAAATTTTAAATAGATTTTTGTCTCATTAGTTATATTTTAACATTTATGAAAAAATCTATAATTTAAAATTTTTCTTTAGTTGTAGATGGACACAATACCTTTATATTATTTATTTATTTTTATGTGGTGCTGAGGATCAAATCCAGTGCTTTACACATGTGAGGACAGTGCTTCACCACTGTGCCACAACTCCAACCCCTACAAGATAATTTTAACAGCTTCATTGTCATCCTTTGAGGAGAATTGTCAGAAAAAGTCAAGCCTAGTTTGACCATGGAATGCTAATAGCAATGTCATCTGAATTAATATTACATGACATTATCTTTTAATGCCAAACACTGTGTTAAGCACTAGAAATAGATATTATAAATGTTGAGTAATGTATAAAAGTATGAAAATTAATATAATTGAAAATCAACTTTCCTAATCCTTTGATAAATATTGAATATTTATCAAAGAATATTAACATTAAACAACAGAGATGAAAAACAAAGCAACCAGGCATGATGGTGCACATCTTTATTCCCAGTGACTCATGAGACTGAGGCTAGAGGATCACCATGTTCAAGTCCAACCTTAGCAAATTAGCAAAATTTAAGAAAAGAGCAGGTGATGTAGTTCATTTTTAAGGGCCCCCTGGGTTCAATCTCCACTAGTAACTAGTCATATTACTAGTACTACTACAAAAATCACTTTGAGCTCTTTATTTATAAAAAGTTTTATGGCATTAGAAATTTACAGTTTTTGTGATTAAATATACTTAATTTTTTTGATGTTCATTAATTTTGATATAAATTAGTGCTAATATATATTTTTAAATAGAATCTCACCATAAGTCTATAGGCAAAAATTGATCATAGATTTCAGTTTAAGGCACATTTTTTCCCAATTATCTAGGCAAAAGAAATCTCTCTTGCTTTATTTGTCCATTCATGCTTTCACTCATTCATTTATTTATTTCACTTTACATAATTATCTATATTTAGTGTTTCTCCCATTATAATGTATTGATTTTATGTTTTGTATGTGTGCTTGCCAAATGAGTATCAATTTTTTAAAAAGTTTTAATACATGAAAATTGCATTATATTATACATTTATTTTTTCTTGCTTTTTTTTCAAATCACATTATGTTTTAAAATTTGTGCATGTTACAATATGTACAACTAATACATTGTTTCTAACTGCAGCAGAGTGCATATTAGAGATAGAAAAGATATTCATCTGCTAATGTGGCCCACTTTTTATAAATAAATCAATTCAAGTGGACATGAAAAGATGCCTCAAAGAGTAGAGATAAAAGCTATCAAGAACAGGAGACCAAGTGTCAAGTGTCCACTTATAACCAGCTTCTGCCTTAACATTTCCCAAAAGAAATTGAACACTTTATCCTAGGATTCCCAAGTGACTATGCATTCCTACACAACTATTTACAAATTCTGTTGCCTGATCCATAAAATTAGATATGTGTAGCAGTTTGCATTGTGAAATTAACTAATTGCAATTTTAAAACATCAGTCTTCCTTGGTATTTAATCATTTTTTTCTTTATATATGTGGGTTCAAGAAGAGGTCTCTACCACTAGATATTAAAGAGGCAAACAGATGATCTCTATTTGTATTTGGATCTTTATGATATAGTAGTATAAATGAGAATTGCATGGCAACTATATTAGAGCCCCAGTCGGAGGTGCTCCAGAAAGCTGAGGTGAAGAGGAATTCACTAGGAGTCAAGAAATGAAGTGGTGTACATAAAATCCACTGAACATACAAAGAGAGAAGTCCTGAATATGAGTCTATTATGAGTCCTAAGTAGAGCATATGGAGTTAGCTGACTGAAGAGTGACTAGAAAAAAAAGTTAGAAAGTTTGTAACATAAATTGGAGCAAAGATATATTGAATGAACCTCCCAACATGGACATAGTATGAGGATATTCACTTTCTACATAATTAATGACCCCTTCCAGTGATATTCATTATAGAAGAGGATATTTGGTGTACAGAATGATACATCCTATGGATACAAGTTACCTTCTTTCCACAGTAAAGCGAGTACTCAAGGGGCTCATAGGCAGAGTAGACATGATGGCAAGAATGGTGACAATTGTAACACAGGGTTATATGATTTCTGGAGGGTTCTTATCCCATGCAGTTGAAAAATGAAATATGCAAATGATGGATGGTTAGAATTCAGTAGCAGATTTATTAGAAGATTGCATGGAAGGTTTCTCCATCTAGGTGTCTTTATATTGTTTAGATGGAGAATGAACCTTTCATTGAAGGGTTCCCCTTTGTTGTTCTCTTTTTTTCTGATTCAGTTGAAAGTATGTAATTTTAATTTCTTGTTATCATAATAGGACAATTTAATGTGTATATTAACCTAAGTTTGTTCTGTACTTGTTCCTTAAAACAAAGAATTGCTTGAAGTTAAAACAACTCCCTGTGGTTGAATAATGTTAGAGTCGTCAAGGAAGCCTGGGAAAACAACAGAATGTATGGGCATTTAAGCAGGTGTAGGGCCTTGCAGTGAGGCAGCCAAAAACAAAAAACAAAAAACAACAACAAAAAAAACAAGCTCTATCCTAGGCTTTTAATCTGGGATTGTGGTCCTATCTCATTTTCCCCTCTGAATAGGTATCCCTGACTGCTATCAGGGGAAAGTGTTGATGATTATTCTGCTTCTTCAAGCCGATGTTGGGCTGTGGCAATCAGGGATACTTCCCACAGAAAGCATAATTAAAGGGCCTTAGTAGAAGTCAGGAAGTAGTTCCACGTACCGTCATATTGAAATTAAAGAGCTGTTGCCTTTTTTTCTTAAAGTCCATTTGTGACTGTACTTTGTTTATACTTTCCTGTCAGTTTTATGAGCCCAAGTTGGTCAAAATTGACCTTCCTCCTGTGTACTGTTAAGAGTCCACTGATATTAGTCAGAGGTCACACTTGGAAATTTTGAAAGCCCAATTGGTTCCTTTAGCTTTCTTCTACCATTTGTATCATCTGCCAAGATGAGTCGGGGCTTGCTAACCACACATGCTTCCCTGAAGCATCAGAGATATTTCCCTTTTCAATGGCCCTTGTCTTTGAAGAATATGCACTGATTGTCTTTCTGTTCTCTTGATAACCCTGAGAGGGAAATTGGGAGACTCACTGGAGTTGTGGGACCCTTAGGAAAGTCCTGTTGATCCCTGAGTTCTCCCGGACTTTAGATGGCAAAGGCCAAAATATTGCTTGTTTTTCCTTAGCACTTTTAGTTCCTTAGCCTTAGTCTCCAAATTTTTGTTTTAAGCATCCATCAGGCCAGTTTAACCATTTTTAAAGTGGGATTAACGGATTTTTACTTCAATGCCTATAATTTTACAGGTACCTATTTGCTTAATTAAAGGTTAATATTAGTACTAGGAAACAGCATTATATCTTATCTGTATTGGAGGTGATGCCTAATTGTCTTAACTCAGGTTGTTCTATTTTTGCATCCTCCAAGGTTTGGGAGGTAGAGAGTGAGAAGAGAAAAAAAATAAACATTAGGTCTAAAATAAGCCACAGTTTCAGGTCAACAAGGGTTACATTTAAAGCATGAAATGAACACTTATTAAGAAAAAAAAGCAAATCAGACAAATTTTTTGAGATTTAACATTTACAGATTTTTTTTAAATTTAACTTAGATACTATAACTTGCTTACACCTTTTGTTTTCTGAGTATATTTGAAAATTAACCCTGGAATATTTCATTTCTAAATAAAAATATCAGGAAAAAGAAAAAGAAAACACAGAGGGCTAGAAACTCTACTTAGACAAAATAAGACTAAGTAATACAAGACCAAAAGTGAGTTAATAAATATAAATAAATAAATTAAACAAAGCCAAAAAAAATGAAACAAAAATAAATTGAACTCAGAAGAAGACAGAGCTTTTGAAAAATGCAACAGCTATAATTACTCCAGTAAAGAAATATATAGCACATCTTTATCAGACCAGAATGCAAAGAATTTACTGAAAGGACAGAATCTCAGAATATAAGAAAAGAATAAACTGTATTTTATATCCTACAGAGCTTGGATTTAACATGGCACCTATTTTTGCTCTGTTCTCAGAAGCTTTCGATACTTGCTCTGTAGCTTACATTTTAGTTGAACATCAGGCAGGCAGCTCATGAATAGGGAAAGCTGCCATTTTGAGCATGAGAGGTGAAAAGCTTATACATAGAGCATTTTGACCATTTGTTTTTTCTTTTGGTAAAAACAAAACTAGTGGTAAGATTATGTTATAATTTGTTTCCCCCAAGAGACCATTTCTTATCCATCCTGCAGGTAGTAATTATGGCAAGATAAGGTGCCAAGACATTTATTTCTTAAGGTCTGGGAATCACATTTATTGCCATTCCTTTAGAAGCATTCCAGAGGGGTGAAAGGAAATTTTATTTTCCGTCTGTGAGATAAAGAAGTTGGGCTGGGGAAGTGGCTCAAGCGGTAGCGCGGTCGCCTGGCATGCGTGCGGCCCGGGTTCGATCCTCAGCACCACATACAAAGATGTTGTGTCTGTCAAAAAATAAATATTAAAAAAAATTCTCTCTCTCTCTCTCTCTCTCTCTCTTAAAAAAAAAAAAAGAAGTTAGGGCATCCTCTGAAATCCCCTTTTTCCTATAATCAAAATGTCCTCTGATTTTCATTCCTTGTCAGCAGATTCCCTTACATTTCTTGGGCAACCATGAAGGGAGACTGCATCCTATTTGAGATTTTTCGCCCTCAGCAATATGACCCCATTTTGAACCTCCTCTGGTGTTCTGGATGGTTTTCTGTGGAGAGCAGATGAGATTTCAGTAATTGGCTGATCCTGTGGCATTGGTAAATGCCAAGCCTGGGAAATATTCCTTGCCAAAGGTGAGGATGTTATCTGCCTTGACTCTCGGTTCTGATGCTAACAGTTAGTCATCCTAGGACAATGTGTTTACTGGTTGCTACAGAATGTTCCTAGCAATGCAACAGTAGAACAGCTGCAAAAAATATTTTTAGCTCTGTAACTTTTTAGTGCATAAAGATGTGTCTGACAACTCACAGGCCTTAAACAATTTACAATGTTCCTATACATAATTTTCTGATTTTGATACCCTATATACTAAACTGGCAGAGCTAGTTCTGGGTCACTGTTCCTCCATCAGAGTGCAGTTTCCCATATGGACTCAGCTTTACTTGATAATATCTCTGTTTTTTTTTTCTTTGTCTCTGCATTTTTCTCCATCTCTAGTCACCTCTTCTTGAGACTCCTTTGTGCATGCTGCATGGGTCATGGCAGATGTCTAACAATCAGCTTGACTCTGTTCATTTCTGGGGTGCCTTGTTACAACCATGAAAGTAGCATTGGAGATAGTGTTGGAGGTCTATCTAGAGGGACCTCAATAATTTTATGAAACAAATTATACAAAGGGAGAAACAGTGAGATTCTATCCAAGTCCCTTTCTTAAGGTCTATAGAAACTCTCTGATACCTAGAAGGCTAGGGGATTAATTTTGGGTGGTAAGTCTCTGGGAAAGAGATCAAGAAGCTTGAAAAAAACAATTTTCAGATTTGTGGAGGGGAACCCAAGATATTGGAAAAACATCCACCCAGAGTTATGTCATGGTGAAATCCAGTCACATGGAAAAGGGAGTTATTCAACCTCCCAAGAAAATAGGCAAGTGAAAAGTAAAGGGCAGGAGTCATGCTTGTCACTCTAATGGATAGTTGGCAAGATTCAGATGCAGTTCAGGCCTTTATTTCACATCAGATAGTAGCTCCAACCTAAGACCCTCAGTTGCCCCTTGACTTATTCTTGGTCCCTTGTGACATGCTGACTACACAAAGATAAATTATTCTCTCACTGAACCAACATTCCTGACAGGGTTGCGGGGATTAATTTCAGAGCACAGTAGGAAGTCTGTCATCTGACAGCATTGCTATTTACTTTTAACTGCCTGACAGGTGCCCAATATTTGGAGACATTTTGTCTATTAAGGAAAGCATCATCAAAAAGAGAAAGGAGAATGCCTTTGTCTATTTTACTCAACCCTCCATGGATTCAGGACAAGTCCCCAAACATGTAACTCAGGGTCCTGTGAGTGCTGGAGGGTTCTAATCTTGCATACTTGAAAGAGGGTGAAAATTCAGTTGCAGATTTATTAGAAGTAAGCAAAGAAAGCATGGTCCCAGAGCAGGCAGTGGTTCCAAAGATGGTACTGTTGTACTCTCTGTCTAGAGGTTTTTACATTGTTTGATGAAGAGCTAACTTTTTTATTGGAGAGTCCCCTTTGATTGTTCTCTTTCTCTGACTTAATCAAAAGTATATAAATTATTTTATTCCCATAATGGGATGATTTAATGTGTATGTTAACCTGAGTTTGTCCTATACTTGTACCTTGAAACAAAAGAATTGCTTCAATTCAAAACAAGTATTTAGGTCTACGGCCATACCACCCTGAACGCGCCCGATCTCGTCAAAACAAGTATTTAGGATTGACTAATGTTAGGATAGTTTAGGAAAACTGACACAAAGGAATGTATAGGCTTCCAAACATGAGTGGGAGTTTCCAGTCAGACAGTCAAAAACAAACAAACAAAAAAAGCTCTATGTAAGGATGTTAATCTGGGGTAGTGGTCCATGCACATGGATTTCCACTTACTAATTTTCCTCTGGTTACCATAGCTACTCAGTGTCTTACCTTCCAAAACCAGGTCAAAACTTGAATCAACAAAACAAAAAGAAGTATAGTATTATTTTCTTGAATTTGTGCTAAAACCTTTATTTGATATTATCTTAGATGAGTTTTTATCATGGTCTTGTCAAGAAATAAATGGGATATTCCAAAAGGACTTTTGAAATGAATTTAACAAAAGACCTCTTTACAAGTATGAGTTGGATTAAGGGAAATTAATAAAGCATAATGAAATGTCCTAGGTCTGTCAATAATAGAGTTCTTAAATCTTTAAGATGAAAGGATAAAAGACAAAGTGTGGTTGATAGAGACCCTAAGGTAGTTCAAACAAAAACTATAGGAGAGAGCTTCCCAGAAGAATCTGTAGTCACTGCCAATGCATGGTTGGAAAGAACTAAGGCAAGGGAATGAATAATTTAATGTTCTCTTTCATCTTTTTAAATTGTTCTGAATATGCATCAGTTTTACAACCAAAAACCATAAGAAAAAGTAGTCTGATTATTGCAGTTCATAAAGATAAGTATTTTGATATACAAGGAGGGAGGAAAAAAGAAAAGAGTATATGCAGAAGAAGTAAGCTGGTATATTTAGTTGGATCCCAACTTTCCATTTTTGCTTTTGTGTGGATTTTAAAAAAATTATCCCAAACACAAGGATGACAAAAATTCTTTTTTTTAACTTCCCTTTCCCACATATAATCTAAAACATTGTGACTCATTAGTAGGGGGTGGGTTTATAGTTAATATATCATGAAGCTTTTATCAATCCTGTTCCTTCTGTTATTTTTCTCATGTTCTCAGCCCCTTACCACGTGCTATTTTGCTTTTATGGTTAAAAAGCTACTGATCAGGAAATTGTATATAAAGGGTGACACAAGCAGAGTGGACAAATTGACTTTTCAGGATGCACTTGGTAAGAGTTCTGTTCCACTTAAAATAGCTGCTGAGGTATAACCATATGTTAGCCACTTTAAAAGCAAGATCTGTGGATTTTCTGCTACTGAGCAAATGCCACACAGTAAGCATTATCAGAGGGATCTCATAATGCTGTATCTCCATGATAAAAATATGCCAGATAGATTTCTATGTAAAAATTACAAAATAAGTCCTTTATTTTCATCAGTATCAAAAGTTACAGTTGCTATCCCTAAGCTTAGTGATTCACTGTGTGGCTGAGAACATGAGAACAATAACAGAGGAAAAACTATAATCCCCAAGTGTGTGTGGATGTGTGTGTGTGTATGTGTATATATATATATATACACATACACACACACACATCCTTTCTTTTTGAGACAGTGTCTCACTAAATTGCTTAGGACCTTGCTAAATTGCTGAGGCTTGCTTTGAACTTGGAATCCTCCTGCCTTAATCTTTGAAATTGCTGGAATTCGAGGGTGCACCACTATGCCTGGTGAGGTATTGATTCTTGATGCCAGACACAATCTGGAGATGTTTTTGTTGCTGTTGTTGTTATTCTTTTCAAGTTTCCAATACCATACAGCATATGTGTATGGCACTAGAATAAATTTAAACAATTGTTTCAATGATGCCAGTCTAACATTCAAAGCAGGGATTAGGCTTATTTGGCAAACTATAATAACCTTGTTTCTTATTATAGCCTAAAAAGTTACTAAATTATTTTTTTTTAATTCAAGTTTATTGCATGTCATTTAGAGAATAGATCTCAAGGTGCTGTGAGGCTTAATTAATCATCGTCTGAAATATGGTTTGAAATAGAGGCTACCCCAGAAACAGTGAAAACCACTGATTTTCAAACCATCAAAATGACAGAAAATTTAATATTTCTATTTAAAATAGTGTTTCTGGTGAAACCCTGAAAATTATACATCAAATGCTGGGCCCCTAATGAATGAGCAATTTAAACTGAATAGAATACCAATGTATATGCTATCATATCCATCACACAGAAAAATTTAATTTAGGCTGGGCAAATGCCTGTAATCCCAGTGGTTAGGGAGGCTGAGACAGGAGGATCATGAGTTCTAAGCCAGACACAGCAAAAGTGAGGCACTGAGCAACTTAGTGAGACCCTGTCTCTAAATAAAATACAAAATAGGGCTGGAGATGTGGCGTGGTGGCTGAGTGCCACTGAGTTTAATTTCCAGTACCAAATAATAGTAGAAGCAATAATAATAATAATAATAATAATAATAATAATAATAATGTGATGTAGGAATTTGGCTTCTCTGCATTTTTTGCTATATAAGTTATATTCCTGGGCAAGATATATCAATTATATTAGTGACAAACTGATGAAACACTTATAATAGAAAGTTCATTATAAGGGTCTAGCTTATCAACTGGCATGTCAAACATTCATTTGTTTGTTAGCAATGTATAATTCATTTTGTCTGAAAAAGAATGTGGCACATGGAAGGTAGGTCTCCAGGAATACTCCAATGCTATATTTAATCCATTGAAAAGCTGCATCATGGTAAATTTCCATGAAAGATATTAAAAAAGAGTCAAGTTATACAGATGCATCTTGATTTAAATCTTTCTAGTTAACTTGATAATTGATTTAACAAGTGTAAAATCATTCTGTACAAAAGTCATTTCACAACATATATAGAAAATGGGAACTTTTAGAATTCTGTTTTACAGTATGGAACAGGTGACTCACAGACATTAAGGAAATCAGGAACTCAAGATAGTAAAAAATAAATAAATATATAAAAATAGGGAAAAAAATTGAATAAATTTAGGACTAATGGAGAAAAGGAAGGATTCAAATTAATTTCATTTATCAAAATAACAAAATAGAGAATCTATACATGTGATAGAAAGAAATGAAGATGTTCCTAAAATACAACATTGTTACTTCATTTTGAAAAACACTGCAATGATCCTGCTGGCTTATGGCAATCTGAGGATGAAAAAAAAAGATTAGGACACAAAGCATTAAAGAGCATAAACCAAAATTAAAATGTTATAAGATACTAATGAAAAGTTCCTTATCAAATAGGTGCAAAATAGTGTAAATAAAGGCAATGGAAGTGGAAAGTAGTTATGCAAGTGAATGATTACTGTATGCATGTACATATAGGTAAGAACAAATTTATTAGTATGTGCAATTTTAGCTCACTAATGCAAAAAGGGAAGAAAGCAAAAGTAAATGAATATGTGAAAAAGTAGAAGGGTTTATATGACTCTTGATAGTAAAGTGTCATTAACTAATAAATGTACTTAATTTAGTTTTATTGCTGATGTGTAATGCATCACAATACCAGACTTCAAATTATACTATAGATTTATGGTAACAAAAACAGTGCAGTCTTTGCATGAAAACAGACATAAAGACCAATGGAACAAAGTAGAAGACACAGAAACAAACCCCCATAGATAGAGTCCTCTGATATTTGACAAAGATGAAAAAAATATTCAAGAAAATATAGCCATTTTAATAATGGTGCTGGGAAAACTGGGTATACATATGTAGAACAATGAAACTAGTCTTCCATCCCTCACCTTGCACAAAAGGCAACTGAAAGTGGATCAAAGACCTAGGAATTAGGCCAGAAACCCCTGAACTGCTTGAAAAAAAAATGCAGGTTCAACACTTTATTTTCCTTGGCACAGGCCCAACTTCCTTAACAAAACTCATAAAGGGAGAGAAATAAAGCCAAGGATCAAAAAAGTGTGACTGTATCAAATAGTAAAGTTTTTGCATAGCAAAGAACACAAGAGTATGAGAAGAGAGCATACAGAATGGAAGGATATTTTGCCACCTGCTCCACAAATAGGGAATTTATATTCAAAATATATAAAGAAATCAAAACTTAAGATCAGGAAAACAAATGACCCAATTAATATATGGGCAAAATAACTAAACAGACATTTCTCAAAAGAAGAAACACAAATGACTAACAAATAAATGAAAAAAATTCTTAACATCGTTAGCATTTAGGGAAATGCAAATTAAAACTACACTGAGATTTTATCTCATTCTAAACAGAATAGCAATTATCAAGTACATGACTAATAAATGCTAGTGAAGATATAGGGGAAAAAGCACAACCCATACATCATTGGTAGGGTTGAAAATTAATACAACAACTCTGACAAGCACAATGGAGATTCCTCAGAAAAATAGGAAAAGATCAAGCTACCCTACTCCTCAGTAGTTTCCCCCAAAGAATTAAAAATAGCATGCTTAGTAAAATAGCAAAATTAATGTTAAGTCTAATTCACAATAGCCATATCATGGAACTTGTGCAGATTCCAATCAAGAGAAGAATGGATAGAGAAAACGTGGTACATATACACAAGAAAGTTTTTATCATTAAGAAAAATAAAATTGTGACATTTGCTGGTAAATGGATAGAAATGGAGAACATCATGCTATGTGAAGTAAGGCAATCTAAGAAAATCTAGCGTCATTTTTTTTTCTCACATGCAAAAACTAAATGAAAAATAAGGAAAAGAAATTGGAGTAAATATCCCATGAAAATATAAGAGAGATAAGTAGAGTAGAAGAAGGAGACTAAGGATGAGGAAGGAAGAATAGGAAATGAGAGAAATGATGAAATAAAATTAACCAAATTATACTATATACATGTATGAATATATAACAGTAAATTTTACCTTTTTCAATTTTTTTAGTTGCAGATGGACACAATGCCTTTATTTTTTTTATGTGGTGCTGAGAATTGAACTCAGTGCCCCACAAGTGTTAAGCAAGCACTCTACCACTGAGCCACAACCCCAGCCCTAAATTTCAACCTTATATAGCAATAAACATTAATTTAAAATAACCATATATAACTAGAAGGGAGAACAGTAGAATAGAATTAAGGAAACAGGCAGAAACAGGAGAGGAGGTAAAGGAGAAATACTGGAGACAATATTGGAGCAACTTACAGTTCATGCTTTTACAATTGCATCAAAAGGACCCACAATATTATGCATAACTAAAGTGCATTAATACCAAAATTATCTTTTCACATGTTAGCTTCAAAAGTTATCTGGGAAGATCCAAGATGGTGGGCCAGAGGGAGTCAGCATTCTGTGTAGCTCCATGACCTGGGACTCAAGTAGTGAGAATACTGCTCCTCTGCAAGCAATATTTGTGCACCTGTGCAGGAATAATGGCCACTGTGCCTGCCCAGGGCTCCATGCCTCAGCATCAGAGTAGGTCTACCAACTACTCACCTACGAAAGACCTACTATGTACTCAAGCTGGATCATTAACATAAGTACCCGCACAGAACTTTCAACCACCCATCCAGCAGAAAGTACAAGTGCTACTCCCACGCATAACACCTGGCAGCCCCCCACATGCAGAAACTCTAGCCACCACTCCCATGTGGACTCCCATCTGCCAATGTAGGACTCCACAGGTTGCCTGCAGCTTGGGGCTCCGCAGCAGCAGAAGTAGTCTCCTACATGCAGTAGCCTGCCAGTATTAGGGAACTTCACACATGCTCTGAAGTTAACCAACAGCCACACACCGCACTCCACAGAACTCATCTCTGAACTAATTATCCAATGCCATCGCCTAGCTCTGCCCATCTGACCTGAAACCCCTTAGCTGAAAGCAGGTGCCTCCATGTTGGGTCACTTTCATTACCATCTTCAGTGTGGGCAACTCCCAGTTTGGAACTCTGGCTGGCCAGGTACCAAGTTTCTAACTGCCTCCTCTCCCCAGCAGGTGCTAACCCAGCACAATGAGTGCCCAACACAAAACAGCTCTTAGTAGGGCAGGTGTGCAGGTTGCACAAAGTGCCACACTCAAGAGCCCTGGAGAGAAATGTCCCTCATTAAGAAGTAGTAAGGGAGAGAGTGAGTGTGATACAGTTTACAGACTAACACAGAGGCCAGGAGCTGGGAGGTCTTCATGTGAGATAAGTAGATAATACCAGATACTCACATCATATGAATGGGCCCCAAAAAACATCCTTGAGGTACAGTCTTCATTTGGGGATTGGTGGATCCCACACCCCAATTCCAGGTGCCCTCCAAGCAGGACCAACACTCCCACCACCGTTGTCACCATCACCATCCTGAGGGTGGAGATACCAGCTAACAACAGACAACCTCAACTTATTGAATGAGAAGGGAAGCAGGAAAGATACTGAACTCCAACCAAAACAATCCCTGTTTCTTCCACCAAGATTTTATTTTCTTCCTCTCTTATTCTCCCGCCCTCACATTCCAAACATATGTGAAACTAAGCACTTTGCATGAATTAGGATTTTGAGGATTGGGACATCTGAAGAGTACATTACAGTTGTGTTGTATATTCTTTTGTTGTTTTTGTTTTCTTTTTTCACCAATTTTTACTATTTTAACATTATATATATATATGAGATTTTTGTATGCATTTGACTGTATTCACACTTACTTGTCTACCCCAAATTACATACTTTCTCTTTTTTTGCTACTAATATTCCTTATTAGATTTCTCTTTCACACTTCCTAATATATAATAACTCTATATCCTCACATCCTACCTCCTCAGCATATCATTCTTCTCCTCACCCCATTATTAGTCCACCATCAGAAACTATAAACACTTTTACAAATGTATTGAATATATTGTAGATAATAATTAAATTCACCATTTCTGTACATTGTGACCAGGCTGTAAATGACTTAATAGCAAGTATTTTTTTAGGGTATATATTGTTTCTATTGGATGCTGTTAACATTGTCCTTTACCTCAATGGATAGGTATTGGAACCCTATAGGGGCGCTATAAGCCTATAGGGTAGAAATGGTAATGCCTCAGAACCACAGTGCTAGAAGGGAAGACACACAAGCAATATGAAAAGACAATGGAAGAAAGTGAGCAAAATAAATCAAGATGCCACAATATTAGAATTCATGGCAAGCATAGGAGAAGAAATGACAGAGAATGTGTTCAGGATGTACATAATTATAATATTCTGTGAATTAAAGGATGATATAAGAGATCAAACATGGGCCACAAAAGATCATTTTGACAAAGAGCTACATAAACAAATAAAAGAAGCAAAAGATTACTTCAATAGGGAGGTAGATGTTCTAAAAAACAAAACAAAACAAAATAACAACAAAAATACCAGAAATATTTGTAATGAAAGAAACAATAAACCAAATTAAAATTTCAATTAAAAGTATCACCAACAGATTAGACCACTTGGAAGACAGGATCTCAGACAATGAAGACAAAATATATAATCTTGAAAAGAATATAGACAACACAGTGAAAATTGTAAGAAACCATGAGCAGAACATTCAAGAAATATGAGATAGCATAAAAAGACCAAATTTAACATTATTGGGATAGAAAAAGGCACAGAGTTACATACCAAAGGTATAAGCAATCTATTCAATGAAATAATATCAGAAAAAATTCCAAACATGAAGAATGAATTGGAAAACCAAATTCAAGAGGCTTTCAGGATGCCAAATGTACAAAATCACAGCAGATGCACACCAAGGCATATTATAATGAAAATGCATAACAAATAAGAGAGTATTAAAATCCATGAGAGAAAGGAATCAGATTATATAGAGGGGGAACCAATTAGATTATGTGCAGATTTCTTACCCCAGACTATGAATGCTAGAAGATCCTAGAACAACATATATCAAGCTCTGAAAGAAAATGGATGCCAACCAAATCTTATATCTAGCAAAATTAAGCTTTAGATTTGATGATGAAATAAAAGCCTTCCATGATAAACAAAAGTTAAAAGAATTTACAACTCAAAAGCCTGATTAGAAGACATCCTCTGCAAAATATTCAATGAAGCCGAATCGAAAAACAATGAAAATCAGAAAAAGGTTGTATTATCCTGAAGGAAAAACTAATCAAAGGAGAAACTAAGTCAGTTAAATAACAAAAATACCTGGGAATGCAAATCATGTCCCAACAATAACCCTGAATGTTAATGGCCTAAACTCACCAATCAAAAGACATACACTGTCAGATTAGATTAAAAAAAAAGACCCAACAATATGCTGCCTCCAAAAGACTCATCAAATACAAAAACATATCAAAAAGATAGTACTCAATGATCAAGAGGGGTTCAACCAGGGATACAAGGGTGGTCAAACATAAGGAAATCAATAAATGTAGTTGATCACATCAATAGACTTAAGATAAGAATCATATGACCATCTCAATAGATGCACAAAAAGCATTTGACAAAATACAGCACCCCTTTATGTTCAAAACACTAGAAAAACTAGGGATAATAGGAACAAATCTCAACATCATAAAAGCTCTCTATGCTAAGCCCCAAGCCAACATCATTCTAAATGGAGAAAAATTGAAAGCATTTCTTCTAAAAACTAGAACAAGACAGGATTGTCCTCTTTCACCACTCCTACTTAACATGGTTCTTGAAACACTGGCCAGAGCAATTAGAGAGATGAAAGAAATTAAAAGGATAAGATAGGAAAAGAATAACTCAAATTAGCACTATTTTCTAACCATATGATTCTATAGCAAGAAGACACAAAAAATTCCACCAGAAAAATTTTAAAACTAGTAAATGAATCCAGCAAAATAGCAGGATACAAAATCAACACCCCAAAATCAAAGGCATTTCTATATATCAGTAACAAATCCTCTGAAAGGGAAATGAGGAAAACTACCCCAGTTACAATAGCTTAAAAATAGATAAATAAAACACTTGGGAATTCCCCTAACAAAGAGGTGAAAGATTTCTGCAATGAAAACTACAGAAAGCTAAAGAAATAAATTAAAGAAGACCTTATAAGATGGAAAGATCTCCCTTGCTCTTGGATAGGCAGAATTAACATCATCAAAATGACCATACTACCAAAGCACTATACAGATTTAGAAGAATTCCAATTAAAATCCCAATGGCATTCCGCAAAAAAATAGAAAAATCAATCATAAAATTCATCTGGAAAAATAAAAGACCTGGAATAGCTAAAGTAATCCTTACAGAGAAGAGTGAAGCAGGTGGCATCACTATACCAGATCTTAAACTATACTACAGAGCAATAGTAACAAAAACAGCATGGCATTGCCACAAAAATTGACTGGTAGAACAATGATACAGAATAGAGGACACAGAGACTAACCAACAAAAGTACAATTTTCTTATATTAGACAAAGGTGCCAGAAATATACATTGGAGAAAAGATAGTCTCTTCAACAAATACTGCAAGAAAAACTGGAAATCCATATGCAACAAAATGAAATTAAACCCTTATCTCTCACTATGCACAAGACTCAACTCAAAGTGGATCATGGACCTAGGAATAAAACAGAGACTCTGAGTCTAATAGAAGAAAAAGTAAGCCCCAGTCTCCATCATTGTGGATTAGACCCCAACTTCCTTAATAAGATTCCTATAGCACAAGAATTTATAAATGTGATAGATTCAAACTCAAAAGCTTCTTCTCAGCCAAAGGAACAATCAGTAAGGTGAATAGACACCCTACTACTTGGAAGCAAATTTTACCACTTGCTCATGTGATAGAGCACAAATCTCTAGGGTATATAAATAACTCAAAAAGCTAAGCACCAAAAACACCCCACAAATAACCCAAATCAATAAATGGTCGAAGGAACTGAATAGACACTTCTCAAAAGGTGATATACAATCAATCAACAAATATATAAAAATATTCAACATCTCTAGCAATTAGAGAAACTCAAATCAAAACTACTGTAAGATTTCATCTCATTCCACTCAAAATCACAGCTATTAAGAGTACAAACAACAACAGAAATTTTGGCGAGGATGTGGAGGAAAATGCACACTCATACATTGCTGGTGGGGCTGCAAATTGGTGCAGCCAATATAGAAAGCAGTATGGATATTCCTTGGAAAGCTGGGAGTGGAACCACATTTTGACCCAGCTATCCCACTTCTTAGTTTATATCCAAAGGACATAAAAATAGCATACTACAAGGACACAGCCACAGCAATGTTTATAGCAACACAATTCACAATAGGTTAACTCTGGAACCAAACTAGATGCCCTTCAGTTGATGTAAGGATAAATAAAAGGTGGTATATATACACAATTGAATATTACTCAGCAATAAAAGAGAATAAAATCATGACATTTACAGATAAATGGATGGAGTTGGAGAATATAATGTTAAGTGAAGTTAGCCAATCCCCAAAAAACAAATGCTGAATGTTTTCTCTGATACAAAAAGGCTGATTCATAGTGAGATTAGGAAGGGGAGCATGGGCGGATTAGATGAACTCTAAGGAGTAGTGTGAATATACTTTGTATACAATCAAAGATATGAAAAATTCTGCTCTATATGTGTAATATGAATTGAAATGCATTCTGCTGTCATGTAGGACAGGTCACAACATGTAGGGGCATGCTGCAACATGTGGGGCATGTTGCATCAGGAAACAGAAAGTCTTACTTGCTGGCTGCTATCCATTTCTGACTCCTGGGGCCACATGTAGTTAAGATGGCGCCTGGCAATCACCCAAGAGGCAGTGCTATGGGTTGTGATGAAAAATCAGACCACCTTCAGGATAGGTCCAGGACTCTTCCGCCCTCTTGGACAGCTCATACCTTCCGTTACAAACCATGGGATGGGTGTACATGTGGACTCTCCTACCTTTATCCTGATTGGCTCCTCTGCATTATATAGGCTGTGTGTGCTTCCTCAATAAATGAGCTCCTGCCTTGACTGGTCTCCCTGATGCGTCTGACTGTCCTCCATCAAGGGAAGGCTGGGTGCAGCGGTCAGTTGCCCCTCTCCTTTCTTGGCTCATCCTGGTCTGGGCGTGCCCTCCCCATCTCTCCCGCAGGTCAGGAGGAAACAGGAGGGGGGGTTAAACACCCCAACACTGTCATATATAACAAATTAGAATAAAAAATTTTAAAAAACTCTGTTATTTGCTTTTATCAATACTTCATTTATTCGTTCTGTTCTACTTAAAATGTGAAAAGCCTCACTTGAGAATGTATAGGGAAAATTTTAGTAGCCCCCCCACTCCCAATTGTTGGCCTTATTTTATTTAACTTGATTCCAAATTTTTAAAATACACATTGTGGGTTTTTTTTTCCTTTTAGTAAAATTATTATTTTTTTCTTCTGAATTGTTTGTAGCTCTGACATGTTTTAATTTAAATTGGTAAGTTCATATTTCTTTGGAAATATTTAATATCTTCTTTCAAATTTAATTTTGATGACTAGATAAGCAATATAATCTGAAAAAAAGTGCTAGATTCACAATCATTTCTGATATAGCTTTTTTGTTTCTTGCTCTAGTAGAAGTGAATTCTAATAAATAGTGTGAAAATATTTTCATTAAACTAGTGTATTTTCTGAATAATTTAGTATGATATCTATGTTTAGTTTCATGATTTGACATAAAGTGCCTAAATGAAGTATAAAAAGAAACAAAGAAACACACACACACACAGACACACACACACACACACACCAGATAACAAACAATACAGATATAGGATACTTAATCTCTGAATCCCAAATCTAAAATGCTCAAACCCTAAAATTTTTTTGTATTTATGTAATATCAAATGTGAAAAAATCCATTTTTGAACTCATATGACAATAACAGTGAAAATGCAACTTTACTAAACTTATTGTATATGGTAATTACCTTCAGGCCATGTGAATAATGAGCATATGAAATCCACCCAATTCATAATATAGATTTTGTATTTAAAATTGTGTCACACTGGGCTAGGGGTTGTAGATCAGTTGAGAACACTTGCTTAGCATGTGTGAGGCACTGGGTTCAGTCCTTAGCACCACATAAATATAAACAATAAAATAGTTATTAAGTTCATTTACAACTAAAAATATTTTATAAAAGTTTGGTTCTATCCCCATAATATATCATTTTTTTATTTGTAAATATTCCAAAATCTGAAAAAAAAATGACAAACTTCAAGCATTTCAGGTTCTAAGTGTTTTAGATAATATTTATTCAACCTGTATTAAGTGTTCTTAAATGAACATTTAAATGTTCTTTGTGTGTATTTGCGTGTGTGTGTGTACATAAAGAAACTCGGGAGTCTTTATTTGCACTCCATACTGTAAGCACTGTATAAGCATTAAAACTTAATGTGTACACAAAGATACACACAAATCAACATGATAGGTAAATTTATTATCATTTAAATTTTAAAGATAAGAAAACTGAAGCTTTCAAATGTTAAGTAAGTTTACCTAATACTAAAAGGCTTATAAGTGGAGGAGCTAAGATTTAAACATAGGCCAGTCAGATTTTGTAGCATAACCAGGAATTGATTTACAATTTCTAGATACATAAATACAAAATCAGTGTATAATCCTGGGCATTTTCCTTGTGAGGAGTGATGTTTCCTTACTGAATGAGTCAATAATTTGGATTTGGTACTGCAAAGGTTTTCCCTGGTCTTTCTTTATCTGTCTCTAGTATGGAGACATAATATTATGAAATATGTACAGGACTTTATCCTAGTTAGAATTCAAAATATATGTGTGTGAAGTGAGATGGGAGGGTTACAAAACAAAATATCAGTATATTAATATGGGATAACACCCCCCCCCGCCCAAAAAAAGAAAGAAAAAAATAAATGTGAACAAGGAAGAAATTTTGTTTCCTACAATCAAATATACATGAGTTCATTGTTGAAAAAAAACAATGGTTTAGAATAAATACATTTGTCTATGTTATTTAACTTTCCATGAAATTTATATTTCAGAGAAACAGGTAAGACAAAAACATTTTTCAGAGTAATTTAAAAATAATGTTATGAATTTTTTTTGGTCTTAAAATGACAGGCTATCAGTGACTTGAAATGTAATATTATTCAATCACATTTAAAAATGACATATATTATATGTGATAAGTATTATATATACATGAATATGGTAAGTACTATATATATGTATATATATATAGAGAGAGAAACAAATCTAAAACAAGCTGCTTGAAAACTTAGGAAGAAGTTAATCATTTACCTTAATATTATTTAACTTGTTGAAGTCAAGAAGTAAAGCTTGACATTTTTATTCTCCAATAAACATATCAAAATACTTTTGGTGGCACTTGTTTTTTCCTAATAGAATAGCACTTATCAAGAGTCATTTCTACCTAACTGCTAAAAAAAATAAATAAAGAACTGGAAAGAGCAGGTTGTTTGTACAAGCTACCCCTGCTCTAACATTTACCTTCATGTTGAATATTTTAAGATATTTCAAATATCAAATTTGTATTTTTTAATCATCATACAAAGCATTTTGGTGATATGTTTCAGGGGTTGATGTAATGAACTTTTTGTTCCCAGTACATTCTTGAAATACAAATAGGTTTGTGTGTGTGTATATGTGTTTGCTGTATTTTTACAAAGTATTAAGTTGACCACATAAAATGGAAAAAAAAAATCTCTTAGCACTTATTACGCATGATACAGCTACTGTAGCTGGTAAAGTAACATAATAGATCAATTGAAAAATGACTGAACTGAATAAGCCTCATTTGTGCTTTGTCTCTGAAAAGGCTGAAACAGCTTCTCCCATAACATAATACCATAGGAAAGTAACACATTTCATCACCCCTGTGCACTAATTAAACTATTTTCTGGATTATTTTAGCATTATTCCTAGTCGCAAATCCATAAACTGAAAATATAAATTTATTAGATATTTTACTGCAAATGATAAAAATTTATTTATAGTTGTTACTGAAACATTTGGCTCTCAATTTCATTTTTTAAATTAATCTGCCACATCATTTTAGATGCTTGCTTTACCAATAATATTTTGGCCTCCTTACAACTTTAGTGAAGAATTCCAAAAGTCTACTTCTAATGTGAGTTTTCAATTTGGCAATGTCATTTTCTGAGAATATGATATGTGTACAGGATATTTTGGTTTAATGACTTGTAGCATCCTGTTACTTTGATTCAAAGCCAAAAACAAAATGTAGTAGAAGCTATCCATGAAAATGCATGCTCACCCAATATTATAGATCTGGATTTTTAATGAGACACCAGATATGATGTTTGGCTGCCATTCTAGTCTTCTGGCATTCATTTTGAAAAAAATGCAATGCTATTTCTTCTTATTAACAACTTTTTGGATTTGCTTTGTTTACAATTATTATTTGAATACTGAGACTAAAGAGCACATTAATAGTGTAATGATGCTTGTTGGTTCACTAAAATATTTTTGACAATGAATTGTGTGCTAAGGATTTTTTTAGCTTCAACATAACCATGGATAATAAATTCAGTATTTCTTCTTTGGTATGTCTTTAGCTTGTGTAAAAATTTTGGGCTGTTAATAATTGAAATTTGTTCAGCTCTTTGGTATACTTAGGAGGTAGAGGCAGGAAGATCCTGAATTTAAGGCCAGACTGGGAAAAATAGTGAGATCTTCTCAAAACCAAACAAAACAAAAACACAAAAATTGTGGAGCTGAAAGAGTTAAATATTGTCAACAATGTTTCAAATCAGATGTATTTCACAATTGTACTTACTTAGTTTCCTAGAAGTTGCATTAAACCATTGCCTTTTAACCTCAGCTTTCCATTAAGACAAAAAAGTATGAAAGATTTTTCAGTTGTTTAAAATTTTAATTTTTTTTAAAATTCCATCTTGTATTTCTTGTTTATTTTAAAAAGTATGTATTGTAAATACCTATCCTCTAATTATGTTTTTTTCTGTATTTATGTTAAATATAAATATTGTAATTAAATTTAAATATTGTGAAGCCTAGTAAAAATGTAGCTATTGATAAGTAAATACTATTACTTGATGTCTAAGACAATGATCAATTTCATTCATTCAAATTCTAATTTAAGAGAAAGGATGAGCAGAACAGCTTTCAAGCTTTGAAAGTAAAATGGCCAATTGAAACCATCAAGAAGTATATATAATAAATTGAAGTCATTTTTCTCCCTAGGAAGTAAAAGTTACAATAACCATTTTAATGTAAGAAATAAAAATAAAGTTGGGATCACAGGCACATGCCTGTAATCCTAGCTGGTGAGAGGCTGAGGTAGAAGCTTCACAAGTTCAAAGCCAGCCTCAACAATTTAGGGAATCCCTAAGTACTTTCAAGATCCTGTCTCTAAATAAAAATATAAAAATTGGCTATATAGATGTGGCTCAGTGGTTGAGTAGACCTGGGTTCAATCTATAGTATGAAAACACATAACAAAACAAAAATAAAAAAATATAAGAACTATATACATTCTGTTAAGATCTTATTTTTAAAAGAAATCAACTTTAGGGTTGGGGTTGTGGCTCATAGGTAGGGTACTCACCTAGCACATGTGAGTTCCTGGGTTAGATCCTCAGCACCACATAAAAATGAATAATTAAAATAAAGGTATTATGTCCAACTACAACTAAAAAATAAACATTAAAAAAGAAATCAACTTTATTTCAAAATATTGATTAGCTTTTTCCTGAAAACCATAGATTTTTTTTTTTTTTTGGTTACATATTATATCATCCATTTATGGTGACCTTTTTTTTTTATTAGCTACACATGAACCATAGATATTTTGAAAAATAATTTCTAACTGTTAAATTTAAAACTGTTTGTCGGAATATTTTTGGCATTATAAAATGAGATGATCATTTAGTAGGCCATTTTAAAAAAAATGTCAGTCAGGACTTGGAGGACATGGCATGCATCTTTAAACTAACTTACTTGAAATGGGCTGATGAAATAGACATATTTGAGATGATTTAGATTAAATTCTAATATCATCTTAAAAATCTAGCATATTTCAGTTTAATTTCCTTAATTTAAATCTTTATATTTATCTCATTTTGTTGTCCTACTTATTTATAGTTTATTGATGAAAGTGAGTTGTTTACATTGTAAAATTATTTTTCTTCAAATTAATATGACCACATTTTTCCACATGTGTATAAAGTAAGGTAAATCTTCAATTAGCACATTTCCTTCAAAAGCAATACTAATGCAGGGCTGTGAGCATTTGAAGGTGGCCAAAATTACTTTTGAAATTTGATCAAGTCATATGTGCTACAGATAGTTATTTTATTGAATACAACTTTATCTCCAAAAGCATTTCTAAGTTCTTGAAACTTGTTTTTATGCTTTTTTACATTAACTATTTCATGCAATATTAAAATTCCCAGATTTCTCTTTTCAATGTAGGCTAAATCCAGGTTTGTATATATTATAAACTTTTAATTTTCTGCTAGCAGATTTTCTGCATTATAGCTCAACTTTAACAAATTTTATTTTTAGCTTCTTAGAGACATTATTAGCAAAACTGTCTATTTTGTGTTTTTTGTTTGTTTGTTTGTTTTCTTTCATGTTTATGTTACATGTTAGAAAATACTGGAAGAAGAGATGTTATTTTGTCCCTACTTATTCTGTCCCATGCATCCTTTTGCTTAACAAGCACTAAGTGTTGAAAATTAAAACATGAAATTGCTTTAATCTGTCCCAAAGCTAAATATGAGCAATCTATTAGATAATATTTATAGATAAAACAGAATTTGAAGACCTTTTTTTTGGTGGGGGTTTGATAGCAGGGATTGAACTCAGGGGCAATCAACCACTGAGCCACACCCCTAGCCCTGTTTTGTATTTAGAGACAGGGTCTCACTGAGTGTTTAGCACCTCACTTTTGATGGGCTTGCTTTGAACTCAACATCTTCCTGCCTCAGCCTTGTGAGCTGCTAGGATAATAAGTGTGTGCCACCATGCCTGGCCAAGAGATTATTACTAAGGGGAAAACACATAACAGTTTTAGAAATTTTGTTTTTCCACAATATGACATGAAAAATAGATAAATTTGAGAATACTACAGAAAACAGAATATATTGTGGGCCATTATAAATTTGTTTTTTGTATCATAGGCTATCTACTGCCAAAAAATATTATCTTTAAATTAATCAAAACACTTAAGGAATATCCAGTTCTGTTGATTGACTTACTTTAACTAAACTTTGCCTTCTAAATTACAGTATAAAAATTCATAGTGACACTTCAGAGTATTATGGTTTGCATCTGGAATGTCCTCCAAAATATTACGTATTAAAGGCTTGGTCCCTAATGCAGCAATGCTTGGAAATGGGACTTGGGGGAAATAATTAAATCATGAGTGCTTTGAATAGATCAGTTGATTAATCCATTGATAGCTGAATTGATTATTGGGATGTGATGGCAATTGTAGGCAGCTGGGGCTTCATTGAAGGGTGTAGGAAATGGGGATATGCCCTTGGGAACTATATATTTCCCCTGGTCCCTTCTTCCCTCTCTTCTGCTTCATGGATGCCATGAACTGAGAAACTTTTCTATGCTTCACAGTTCTGCCAAAGACAGTTCTCTGTCTTAGAGTCAGCTGACTATGAACTTAAACTTCTGACCCAAAATAAACTCTTCTTTCTTTGTGTTTCTTTGCTATTTGTCATAGCAACAAAAAAAAATAACATAAAAGCATGTATTTAATTTGGGTAAAAATCTCATCTTCATTGCCTTCACATTTTATTTTGTACCTATTAAACTGAACAATTCTCCACAGGTGTAGTCTTTGACTTTACTATATGTGTCCTTGGACACTTTTAAATGATTGGGAAAATATTGCAGGGATAAAGCCTCTTCATAGTTAATGGTGGAGAGTTACAGGAAAAATAAATTATTTCCAATTGATTAAACAAAATGAGAAAAAAAAAAAGAAATAGAAAACCTTTTGGTAGGTATGTTTGGGTAGGTACACGCACAAACCTGTGATATCAGTTACTTGGGAAGTTGTGATGGATGATTACAATCTCAACTATCGCCTCAGAAATTTAGCAAGACCCTGTCACAAAACATGGGGGAAAGTGCTGGAGATTTATTTCAGCAGTACAGTGCCTCTGAATTCAATTTCCATTAATGAAAAACAAATAAAAATTCCATATATTTTATGGAACTAATGAAGACCCCAAATCATGACTCTGAAATGTAAAAAGATTAATATGCTTCACTTGGAAATTGTAGTGCTTTGTAAAACACAATATCATTATAAAGGCAAAAATTACTGGGTTTAAAAAAATACAAATTTCTGTTTTCAATAGAGATGAGAAATTTGACTAAATTGGAATGGATCTGCCTTGGGTTTGAGCTCTGCAGAGTAGATTATTTCCTTGAAAGTTATCTGGTAGTGGTTTCAAAACTTACATTTCTTATCAGATTCTCTGATAGTTCTTTAGTAATCAGAAGAGGCTATTTTGTGTATTTTGGTTGCTAAATTTCTTCCATCCTCATATTTGAAAGTGTTTATTAAATTTAAATAAAATTTTCCTTTCACAAATGTTTCTTTCTAAAAAACAATGGTCCCTTTGTCATTTTATCAGGTAACATATCACCAATATATTTTTATTTTCATATTGAAAATGTCCTAATTTTCCCTTGAAAATTTAATCAGATTATATTACTGACATTAAAAAAATAATCTGAAATGTTAGGAATTAACTATATTTAGTGATGAGTTTCTAGGCAGTTTATAGGTTTAGTAATACACCTAGACATACTCTTGACATTTAAAAACAAAATAAAATTATCTTCTAGGTGAAGAGAATGAATCATTTTTATGATTATAAGACACATTGCCTTGCTCCCACATGTACCCATAAAGTTACCTTTGCAAATTTCCTTAATATGTATTTCTATATTAAGATGTAAAATACTATTTTCAAACTTTTGTGTTCCAACCCTGAACTCGAGCAAGGGAAAAATCATCCAGAAAGTTGCCCTTGGCACTAAATCTGCCAAAGACAATAAAACACAATTACTGTAATACCACTGTAAATATGTCCACAGCCAGTTCATCTTTAATGATAATTTTGTGCCCTGTGTGATGCAAATCGTGTTATCATGAATTGAAGGAAAGAAGGTTATAAAAATTTGCAATCCACAGCAGTGCTAAATCCTGGAGTTGTGTCTTTGCCTATGAGATTTATGTTCTGCCAGATATGCATTTAGTATAGATACCTGTTTTTATAAAAAAGATAAAACTTTAGTTTTTTCTTCAATTAACTTCTGTATCACTGCTGGGGATTATTTTAGCTTTACTTGTTATCATAGATATTTACTAATAACTGTTTGTGTTTTAATTTGCATTTCCTTGATGACTAGCGATTAGGAAAATATGGTCATGTGTTTGTTGGTAATCATATATGTTCCTTGGTGAAATGTCTATTAAAACTTTCCCTGTTACAATATTTTCTTCTTGAGATATATATATATATATATATATATATATATATATATATATTACAACAGATATTAATTTTTGTCAGAAATATGTCATTCAAATATTGCTACCTTGTAAAACTTTTTAACCTGTATCTGTCAAAGATCAAAAGTTATTTTTAAAATTTAATTCAGATTGAGTTGTTATTTCAAAGTTTGATAATATTGGTGTTTAATAAATCTTTGTCTATCTCAGTTTCATAAAGATGTACTCCAATCCTTTCTTCTATAAAATTTGAAGTTTTTCTCCTATGTTTAAGCCTTTGATTAACTTGGCTTGATTTTTATGTATTATAATTAGAAATCGTCCTCGAGGTCCTGTTAGAGTTTGCATTTGCAATGCCCCTCTCCAAGGCTTGTGCATTGAAAACATGTTACTCAATGCAGCAAAGTACAAAAGTGGGGATTTATGCAGTGATTGTGGATATAAATCATTAGTGGATTAATCCACTTGGTGAATTCATAGGACCACTGGATGGTAACTGTAGGCAGGTGGGCCAAGGCTAAAGGACAGATCACTGGGGTGTGATCTTGGTGATTATATCTCTCCCTGGCACCTTCCTGTCTCTGCTTCTCAGCTTTCATGAGCTGAGTAGCTTTCCTTTGCCACACCCTTCTGCCATGATGTTTCTTTCTTAGTGTTGGCCAACAATGAACTGAATTTCTGAAACCATTAGCCAAAATAAACTGTTCTTACTCTAAGTAGTTCTTTCCAGTTCTTGTCAGGTATTTTGGACACAGTGATGAAAATATGACTAACACAGGTTCATTATAGTTTAACAAGACATACAGATTTTCAGTACCAATTTTGAAAACAATATCCTACCTTCTATTTAATTACATTGGCACCATTATCAAATTAATTAGTCATTCAAATGTGTGGTTTTCTTTCTTGGACTTTCACTTAAGTTCCAGTGGTCTATATGTCTATCTTTGTGACAATAACCAAATTCTTGATAATCAGTCTTAAAAATAAGTAATTTAATTCTTGCATAACTATTAAAATAGTTATTTTTACATGTTTGAATTTCATATATTAAATACACTTTATAGTTCTTGAATAAGTACTACTTGACCATTATGCCATATTTTTTCCATCTCTCTCTTTATCCATTTTATTTAGTATATTTTATAATAAATTTTATTTCCTTATTAGGAGGATTATATGTCAGTAAAATTATATGTCAGTAATTTTGTTTTTTAGATTTATTGGTTTCAAAAATCTGGAAAATGTTTTATGTTAAAAATTCTTGTTTAAGTATGTAAAATCCTACAACATTTTTTTAAAGTAGGGCTAGTTTTCTTCCTGGAAAAGAATCCACAAATAAAATTTCTATGGGTATGTGGAAGAGGGGTTTTAATTAAAATTATTTTTTTAAATAATTTAAAGATTTTTATTTATTTATTTATGTATTTTAAATTTTTATTTATAAATATATGAAAGCAGAATGCATTACAATTCTTATTACACATATATACCACAATTTTTTATATCTCTGTTTGTATTAAAGTAGGTTGATACTCAATTCGTGTCCTCATACATGTACTTTGGATAATGATGTCCATCACTTTCCATCATCCTTGCTAATCCTGTGCCTCCTCCCTTTCCCTCCCACCCCTCTTCCCTATCTAGAATTCATCTATTCCTCCCATGTTTCCCCACCCTACCCCAGTATGAGTCAGCCTCCTTATATTAGAGAAAACATTTGGCATTTGTTTTTTGGGGGGATTGGCTAACATCACTTAGCATTATCTTCTCCAATGCCATCCATTAACCCGAAAATGCCATGATTTTATTCTCTTTTATTGCTTAGTAAAATTCTATTGTGTATATATACCACATTTTTTTTTTATCCATTCATCCACTGAAGGGCATCTAGGTTGGCTCCACAGTTTAGCTATTGTGAATTGTGCTGCTGTAAACATTGATGTGGTTGTGTCCCTGTATTACTCTGTTTTTAAATCTTTTGGGTATAGTCCAAGGAGATGGATAGCTGGGTAAAATGGAGGTTCCATTCCCAGATTTCCAAGGATTCTCCATACTGCTTTCGATATTGGCTGTACCAATTTGCAGTCCCACCAGCAATGTATGAGTGTATCTTTTCCCCCACAACCTCACCAACACTTATTTTTGTTTGTCTTCATAATAGCTGTCATTGTGACTGGAGTGAGATGATATCTTAGAGTAGTTTTGATTTGCTTTCTCTGATTGCTAAATGTAGGGCATGATTTAATGTGGGGCATGTTGCATCAGAAAAGAGGAAACTTAATTGCTGACTGCTACCAGCTTCCCAGTCCTGGAGCCACATGTGGCTAAGATAGTGCCTGGTGATTAGCCAGAAGGCATTGCCTTGGGTTGTGATGGAAATCAGACCACGTCTAGGATAGGCTCAGAACCCTTCTGCCCTCATGGACAGCTCCTGTGTCTCCCATTACTTCCTGTAGGATGGGAGTACATGTGAACTCTCCCCACCCTGCTGACCTTTACCCTGATTGGTTCTTGTACATTATATTAGCTGTGTATGTTTTCTCAGTAAAGGAGATCCTGCTTTGACTGTTCTCCCTGGCACATCTGATTGTCCTCTGGCAAGGGAGGGCTGGGTTTGGGTGGCCAGTAAACCTCTTCTGAGAAGTGTCTGATCAGGTCCTTGGCTCATTTGTTGATTGGGTTATTTGTTTTTTAAAGTTTATCTTTTTGAGTTCTTTATATACCCTAGAGATTAGTGCTGTATCTGATGTGTGAGGGGTAAAGATTTTCTCCCAGGATGTAGGCTCTCTGTTCACCTCACAGATTGTTTCTTTTGCTGGGGAAAATTTTTTTAGTTTGATTCCATCCCATTTATTGATTCTTGGTTTTAATTATTGTGCTAGAAGAGTCTTTTATTAAGGAAGTTGGGGCATAATCCCACATGATGAAGATTAGGGCCTACTTTTTCTTCTATTAGGTGCAAAATCTCTGGTTTAATTCCTAGGTCCTTGATACACTTTGAGTTAAGTTTTGTGCATGGGTTTTCTATTTCTTCTTTCCTTAGTACAGTTTTTTTTCTATTTCCCAGGAATTTTGTTTTCATCTAACTTGTGGATATTATTAGAAAATTTGTTTATAAAATTTTTCATATCATATGTTTATGTTTCCAGAATAGTAAGTAAATTTTCCTCTTTACTTCCTGATATTGGAAATTTGTGCACCTTCAATTGTTCATAGTTAATCTAGCTATGATTTATCAATGTTGTTGGTATTTTGAGAAAAAAAAAAGGTTTCATCAATTTTTAATTCTTTCTATTCTATTTTATTAACATATTCTTCATTATTTAATTTGGCTCAATGTGCTCTACTAACATTTTAGTGTAATATTGATCATTGTAGTTATTTTATGCAAACCTTTAATCTTCAGATTATTCCTCTGAGCAATACTTACCTGCCTCACAGATTTTTGATGTGTTGTATTTTTGTTATCCTTGATAGGATATGATAAAATTCATTGACTGATTTCCTTATATTTATATTCATTGAGACTTTTTTATGGCCATTGTATAATCTCTATTTAAGAAAACAGTGTCTGCTTGAAAGGAACTTGTATTCCTTCTTTAGTGACTGAAATCTTTCACAAATATAAATTAAGGTATTTTTATAGTGCTTTTCAGACTTCTGTCTTTTCCAGGTTTCTCTTATTTATTCCACTATATGTTAAGATAAGAATTTACATTTTCCAACAATGATCATAAAATTCCCTCTTTCTTCCAATGGCTTTTGATTATTGTTTCTGATATTTTGGTGCTTTGCTCTTAGTTAAACACATATTTACTATTGTTATGTCTTCCTAATAAGTTGATACTTTTATGTTAATATTGGAATCTACTTTTTCAATGTTAACATAGCGATTTTAAGATTCTTTTTTATATACTTTTTCATGGCTTGTTATGTTTTACACCTTTATTTTTAAGGTAACTCTATTTATATAAGTATTGTTATTTGTGGGTGTTATATAGTAGTTCCTTGGTAGTTATTTCATTCTAAAAAGCTAAGTGATTTAACTGATCGTTAATATTTAACACATTTCAAAATTGTTTCCTAATTATTACCATTATTTTTTTTCCTATATTTCTTCTTTAATTGTTTCATTGGATTATTTGGAATATTATAAAAGTTTATAATGTACTTTGATATTTGCAATTGATTTTTAGTTTCACCTATCTGCATTAATGTATCACTGATTAAACCAAGAATTGAAATAAGCATTTATAACACTTCTTGTTCTAATTGTATTTAATATCATTTTACTTTATATAGAATGTACAAAGCTTCCAACTATATCAGACAATGTTTCTTCCTCATGTCATCCATTATTCTATAGTATTTTATGTTTTATATAAAATTATGTTACATCCAAGCCAATTTGTTATTTAATAAATCATGAATTTTTAAGACATTAAAAGAAAAATAGTATTTTATATTTGTTATAATATTTGCCATTTCCAATACTTTTTGTTCATGCCTAAAGATCTGAGGGTCTGTTTACTATATTTTATATAAGTGAGGGAACATTTATTTATTATTTGTAAAGATTTGAAACAAAAATACTTTCTAGATTTTTTTCCTATGGATAAATATAAGGAGTGGGATAACTGAGTCACATAGTGGTACCTCACCTAGTTTTATTTGTGGAATCTCCATACTACTTTCCAGAGTGGTTGTACTAATTTGTACTTCCCAAAACAACATATTGGTGTACCTTTTCCCCCACATGATCATCACCATTTATTATTACTTGTATTCTTCACAATAGCCTTTCTGACTGAAGTATATAACACAGTGGAGTTTTACTCCATTAAGAAGAATGTAATTATGGCATAAATTATCCCATAAAAATCTGATATTTGTAGACAGACATGTAAGTATATGATATTGGTAGAATTCGAATTCAGGTTTTAGTTAATTTATGTTTACCACATAGAGCTTCAACAATCTGGAAATTTAGTTTCCAAATAAGGTATATCAATTTGTCAGAATCTTCAAAAAGATTTTTTTAATAGATATTCATAGTAAAGTTTTAAAACTATTCATTTAGCATTATAAATGGAGTGATATACTTTGTATTTTCATTGTTATAAAAGGAAATTTATAAAATTTATGAGGAAATATCTATTTTTACTATAATTAATTTTTGAAATGTCATTGTAGCTTATATTTTCTCTTTCATCTACAAATGACATGTGAAATTTCTTCCAACTTATGATTAAAGAGATCAAATTATTCTGACATTATTTTTTTTTCATGTGGAGTTGAATAAAGTTTAATCCATCCCTAAAAAAATGATTCACAATGATTCCAAACTTGTTTCTGTATCCAGATTTGCTTTGAGAAGATAACATTGGTTCTGATATAATTTATGACCTTTCATATATGACAACTAATTTATTGCATAGCAAAACTACTAATTCTCATTTTCCTCCCAATATAACTGGAAAAGGGTTCCGTGATAGACTCATATCAGAGAGATATGCAGCTTAATTTATAGGTATCACAGACAGCAGTAAACAAACTTATGTATCCATTTCTCAGGTAAAATAAAATTTAATGAAAGCCACTTTGTATGTTCCATATTATTTTATCCTCACATGCTCTTATTAAAAACTCACATACTGGTTTTGGGGTTTTAGCTCAGTGGTAGTGCACTTGCCTAGCATATATGAGGCTCTGAGTTTGTCAGCACAACATAAAAAAATAAATAAATAAAATAATGATATTATTTTATTACAACTAAAAATGTTTTTTAAAAAACTCAAACTTTTCATGCTCTAAAAGTTCACTTAAAATCTAAATAAAAGGAGAAATCTTTGAACAGTAATAATGACAGAATTATTAAAAAACTATCACATCTTCATACCCATCTGCCCCTATTACAGGAGCAATATGTTTCAAGATAAATAAATTATTAAAAGAATATAACAAAAAGCATAAAATATATTTAAATTCATATTTTCCATTAGCTTTAGAGATAGAAGATATAAATTGCCTTATCTAATGCTAAGTAGATTATAAAATATTTTGCTATGAAATTATCTTTATTTCAATATAATTTTGTAAGTATTTTTAAAAGTTTGCAAACATTATTGCCACAAATATTGTTTGAGTCACTAAAAAATATTATAATGTGAAGAAGTTTCAAAAGCCTGAGTCTCACAAATATATTTTACTAACTAAAATTTAATTGGGACCTTATATTAGAAAACATAAGCAAATTTAAATATTTTATTATTAGAACACTAACTCAAAATGTGTCAATTATGTTTTTAAGTTATATAAATTGAAAACTGAAGGTTTTTCTCTCTGAGCATTTTTAGAACCACTTGAAACTATACCAAGACCATTCATTAATATATTTTATTCTGCTTCTGACTTATTCTGAGTGATATCATACTTATGGTTATCAGTGGTTGAACTATTTTATGGGTTTTATTGTGAACTGGGAAATGTTATAGGTTGAACATATGAATCCTTTGCTTCCCAATGTATACATCTGTGTTGCTTAAATTATACTGATGAATTTGGTTTACATGCAGAGCCTAAAAATGTAATTAAATCTTTTCTATCTCTAGCGACTCAATGGAAGAATTCTGGCTTTTAAAATTAGCTTAAGTTATTTCTTTATATATTTATCTATCTATCTGTTTATTTTGCTGTTATGGAGTTATATGTCCACCTTTATTTCTAAATGACAGTATTAGCAGAAAGTGAGAAAAGAGAAGAAACTATGTCAGATTCTGTACAAGTGCTGTGATTTATTTATCTTCATGGTTTTGTAATTCGTATACTAATATTACGAATTTGCATATATGTATTAAAAATCATGGTTAGATTTACAACAAACTCATAGGAAAAGTAAATTTCCAGAATATGACCTATCAATGTTAGGGCACTATTTTTAATTACAGTGAATTATAGGTTTTTGTAAGAAATGTGTTAAACATGTCATGCACAAATGACGTCTTTAACAAGTTCCCCTTATCTTATACTCCACCTATCCTTTATTCGCTTTTGGAGCTCTGAGGACAAAAAGAGATTCATTTATATACACACTAACATTAATGGGCAGCTAACACAGTCATTAATGTCATAGCTCAGGTGCTTTGAGAATTGAATTGTACTATCATATGTCACCCAAATGAAGAGTAGAACAAAGCTATTTCAAAAGCATCATTTGCTTCTAAAGGTAGTTTTGTCACACATCTTTTCAAAGATACTTAAAATGATGAACTAACCTTTTCATCAAAATCAAGCTGTCATGGATGACATATTATTTTATAGATACCCTTTTTCTAGCTTGATGTTTAAACAATGATATTAAAGGTATATTTTTCTTTGGAATAATTGCATTTAACATAGAAATCTTCTTTTCATTTTCTGAGAACATTGACATGTCCTAATTTTACAAAGACAATTGTTTCATTTGTAGTCAAAAACATTTAAAATATGGCATAATTAAATAATAAATAATTAGGCAACTGGTACCATGATTCTGACAAAAACTATTTATACCAATATGAAGAATGTAGATTTTCTCAACAGAACGAAGAGTTAGGGGAAGGGTTTAGATTATTGCTTATCTTTGCATTGTGGGAATTCTGATGAACTGATATAAAATTAATACTTAATAGTCATCTAAAGAAAATTTCAATTCTATATTTTACAAATTTGAAGTGATTAGAGGAATATTAGGCATCTGAATTTCTGTAAAACAAGAAACTATATAGGTATATGTAAGTTTATAAAATATTATATATCCCTAGGTAATTCTACCAATATCATATCCTTATATCTAATTGTCTGTTAACAAATATTAAATTTTATGGGAGTGTTATCCAGTTTGCACATATTTATTCCATTACCCATTTCAACATATTTATGGTTTGCCTTTGAAGACATACGAAATTTTCTTGTAGATAATTTCAAGAAGTGAGATAACTGAGTTATATGGTGGTTCTACTCTTAGTTTTTTTCCCCCTTTGCTTTACATAGTGGTTGCACTGATTTGCACTCCCACCAGCAATGCATCGGTGTATCTTTTTCCCCACATGCTCACCACCATTTATTTTTACTAATACTCTTGATAGTAGCCATTCTGACTGAAGTATATATAGAGGGAGTTTTACTCAGTCATTAAGAATAATGCAATTATGGCATTTGCAGTTAAAACCATGGAAAATTTATATCATTTCTTCGTTTTACTCAGGTCTTTATACAATATTTCTTCTCATAGAGACTTGACAATGGCTTCCTATGAACAATATAACCACTTTATTTTTCATTTATTCACTGTATTTGTTTTTTTCAACTTCATATTACTACTTGACATGATACAAAATATTTGTACTGTTATGTTCCTACCTGTCTTCTAAAATATAAATGGAAAATACTGTTTTTATAATACTAATCTTTTCTTCACTTATTGATATTTTTTCTAGCAGAAGCCAAAAGCTCTATACAATAGCGGGAACTTATTGAAAACAGCATGTAATCTTTGAATCTAAACAATGGATTTCAATGCATAACATTTGAAGCTGACCTTTAGAGGGCTAGTATTTATTTACATTTTCTTGTGAATATCTTCTTCCTTGAAGTGTAGGCCTCAGTTTTCCTAGTTTCTGAGAGTTCTTTTCTAAAATGTCTTATAAAATTTCCATGAGTCTTCACAGGGCATTTTTTTTAAACAATCTCCCAGGGATATTTTTAGAACATATGCATATGTTAAGATATCACTATCATCATCATGTTATATTATATGGTACAGTTGATCTTAAAATAGGATATTTATCATTGGTAATCTAGAAGGTCTAATGTAACCACATGAGACCTTAAAAGAACACAGATTCTTTGGACTGGTGACAGAAGAAAAGGAAGGAAGAAATATTAAAATTGTTAGTGCAATTCAACACACTCTTTCTGCTATGAAGATGGAAGATATCACAAGAGAAGAAATGTAAGCGACCTTGGCCTTCTATCCTATCACCACAGGTAACTAACTTACGCTAATCACTAGAATATTATTGGAAATGGCTTTATCTCCAGAGCATCCATATAAAAGCCCAGACTCACCAGCATCTTGATTTCAACTGTGTGATACTCTGAGTATAGAATTAGATTTCAGGTACTGAATTTGAGGTAATTTCTTATGCAGCAATGGTAAACTAAGATTTCTCCAAGGGTATTTACCTTGTCCTAGAACCAGTATATATTCAGGGAAAATGTCAAAACAAATATTTGTAGAATAAGCACTTTGTGCTAGATATTCACAAGTGGAGACTGAATTTCTGTACATAACCATATTACTTCTGTTCAGGTATGTTCAAATGAAAAGAATCATTAATAGTAGCTATAGTCTGATAGTATGATGTATTTGCTGATATATCCAAAGTCATTTGTTTAGAATTTTTCCATTTGAAACATGCATTCACCACTTTGATGATGTTTTTGATTATTTAATGCTACATATTTTTTTCTTAATTTCTGCTGAACATTTACAGTTCCTACTAGGCTAACTTCTTCACTTATTTCTACAGAGTAGCTTTAAAACAGGAGGAATTTTAGTTATTTATAAATTTGTAAAATACCTTGGTGTGTACACATTTTATCACTGTAAAAACTATTTACAGCAATTGCATCCTGCATTTCTCCTCTTGCATGCCAATCTTTTATTTATTGAACCACTATATTGAGGAACAGAAAAATTACTTGTTGATATTCCAAGATAATATTATGAACTCTCATAAATAAATTATACATTACAAATAACCTTAAGAAATATTTACTCAAAAATATGGATATAAAGATATGTCTGTGCTATATTTCTTTTGTATAATCATAAGAGTTTTCAAAATATATTAGCATCAGCAACTTCAGTTTGAATTGATGGAAAACTTGCTTCTGGTGTTATAACTAATTTTTACAAAACTTTACTTATCACAGTAGGAAACTCTTACACTAAATTGCTTGAGGACTCTTGAAGCTTAAGTGATCTAATTTACAAATTTTATTCTGTCAAAGTTATATATTATCATCACATCTGCTTAGAATTAGGTTGGTGACACTTTTATTATTTTCCTGTACAAAATGTGTGTCATACCTCACTTTTAAGTGTTTTTATACTGTGGTAACTCTGAATGACACTATATAGCATAAACTTATAGAAACATAATATATTAAACAATAGTTCATTAACCATAAAAGGCTAGCGAAGATACTACTAAGATATTTATATTTCTAAATTTTGATGACTGCAATGAATAATTAACTAAATGATTATAGCAGTTTATCCATCATTAATTATCCTAAAACTAATATCTAATGTATCATTAAAAAAAACTATGCTCCCCAAATACAATAGTTTAAAATCAAGCTTAAGTTAAGAAGATGACTCACACTAGATTAAATTTTCCCATAATCCAGCTTTCCCCTTTCTTTAAACATGGAAACTTATTTATCCCATCTTCCACATATTTATTTTTAAATTTCCCTAGAACATTCTTATTATGAAGTCTGTTTATTTACTTACATTATGCCTGATATTCAAATTTTAATTCTCTAATATCTTGGCTGGCTTATCAGTTTTCCTTAGAGCAATCTTAGGGAGTATATAAATATATATGTATAAGTTTGTGTATACACACACACACACACACACACACACACACACATATATATATGTATTTGTATATACACACACATATATGCAAAGCACATATATACATTAAATATGTATAGTTTAACTTGTAGTTGGACACAATAACTTTATTTTAACTATTTTTTATGTGGTGCTGAGGATCGAACCCAGAGCCTCACACACACTAGGCAAGCACTCTACCACTGAGCCACAACTCCAGCCATATACATATATTTTTAAAAAACTTTATTTACCTACCTCAAGGTGTTCAGTTATGCTATGTCATTTGTTTATTCTCTAAGCAGTTTTTCCAAAATGAGGACAAAACTAACAGTTTGGTTTTCTCTTTCTGGGATTCATGTGTGTTTGACCACATGTTGTAAAATATAATACTGTAAGCACCTTCTATAAGAAATACAATTTTACTGGGAATGGAACCATTTGACCCAGCTATTCCTCTTCTCGGACTATACCCAAAGGACCTAAAAACAGCATACTACAGAGACAAAGCCACATCAATGTTTATAGCAGCACAATTCACAATAGCTAAACTGTGGAGCCATCCTAGATGTCCTTCAGGGGATGAATGGATCAAAAAATGTGGCATTTATGCACAATGGAATATTACACAGTACTAAAAAAGAACAAGATCATGGCATTTGCAGGTAAATGGATGGAGTTAGAGAAGATAATGCTAAGTGAAGTTAGCCAATCCTAAAAAATCAAATGCTGAATATTTTCTCTAATATAAGGGGGGGTAACTCAAAGTGGGGTAGGGAGGGAGAGCATGGGAGAAAGATTATTTATAGATAGGGAAGAGGAGTGGAAGGGAAAGGAGAGAGAAGGGGGAATAACAAGGATGGTGGAATGTGATGGTCATCATAATACAAAATACATGTATGAAGATTTGAATTTGGTGCCAACATACCTTATATACAGAGATATAATAAATTGTGGTATATACATGTACTAAGAAATGTAATACAAAAAAAAGTACATGTATAATGGCATAATTTGGCGTGAACAAACTTTATATACAGAGTTATGAAAAATTGTGCTGTAAATGGGTAATAACGAGTGTAATGCATTCCACATTGTCATGTATGTAAAAAAGAAATAAAATAAATAAAATAAAACATCATGTTTTATGCCTTAAATATATACAATTTTAACTTTTCAGTTATATCCCAATAAAATTAGAAAAAAATTTAAAAAAAGAAATAACCAATTTTAAAATGTATACAGAGCCATGGTAATAAAAATGGCAACAAACTGGCAACACACTCACACACATGCACACACACACACAAAAAAAAACAGTGGAATAGAACACAAGAGAGAGAAATAAACTCACAGAGTTACCGCAATCTGATTCTTGAGAAAAGCACCAAAAACATATATTGTAGAAGACAATGTCTTCAACAAACAGTTCTGGGAGAACTGGATATTCACATGTAGAAGACCAAAAGTAGATTTTCATTTCTCAATCTGTACAAAAATCCATTTGAAATACACCAGTCTATTTTGGTGCCAATACCATGCTGTTTTTGTTACTATTGCTCTGTAATGTAGTTTAAGTTCTGCTATAGTGATGCCACCTGCTTTATTTTTCCTACTAAGGATTGCTTTAGCTATTCTGGGACTCTTTTTTTCCAGATGAATTTCATGATTAATCTTTCTATTTCTATGAGGAATGCCACTGGGATTTTGATCAGAATTGCATTAAATCTGTATATTGCTTTTGGTAGTATGATCATTTTGATAATATTAATTTTGCCTATCCAAGAGCAAGGTAGATCTTTCCATCTTCTAAGGTCTTCTTTTTTTTTTTTCTTTCTTTAGGGTTCTGTAGTTTTCATTGTATAGATCTTTTACCTCTTTCATTGATTCCCAAGTTTTTTTTTTTTTTTGAGGCTATTGTAAATGAAGTAGTTTTCCTCATTTCTCCCTCAGAGAATTTGTCACTAATATACAGAAATGCCTTTGATTCACAGGTGTTGATTTTATATCCTGCTACTTTGCTGAATTCATTTGCTAGTTCTAGAAGTTTCCTAGTGGAGCTTTTTGGGTCTTCTAGGTATAAAATCATATTGTCAGCAAATAGTGCAAATTTAGGTTCTTATTTTCCTATACATATCACTTTAATTTCTTCCATCTGTCTAATTGTTCTGGCCAGTGTTTCAAGAACTATGTTGAATAGAAGTGGTGAAATGGGCATCCCTGTATTGTTCCAGTTTTTAGAGGGAATGCCTTTAATTTTTCTCCACTTAGAATTATGTTGGTCTGAGGATTAGTGTAGATAGTCTTTATGATGTTGAGATCTGTTCCTGTTATCCCTAGTAATTATATTATATTAGACAAAAGTGCCAAAAATATGCATTGAAAAAAAATAGCATCTTCAACAAATCGTGCTGGGAAAACTGGAAATCCATATGCAACAAAATGAAATTAAACCCCTATCTATCACCATGCACAAAACTTAACTCAAAGTGGATCAAGGACCCAGGAATTGAACCAAAGACTCTGTGTCTAATAGAAGAAAAAGTAGGCCCTAATCTTCATCATGTGGGATTAGGCTCCAACTTCCTTAATAAGACTCTTAGAGCACAATAATTAAAACCAATAATCAATAAATAGGATGGAATCAAACTAAAAAGTTTCTTCTCAACAAAACAAACAATCTGCGAGGTGAATAGAGAGCCTATATCCTGGGAGAAAATTTTTATCCCTTACACATCAGATAGAACACTAATCTCTAGGGTATATAAAGAACTCAAAAAGTTAAGCACACACACACACAAAAAAAAACAAAAAAAAAAAAAACAACAACAAAAAAAACATAACCCAATCAACAAATGGGCCAAGGAACTGAGCAGACACTTCTCAGAAGAGAATATACAATCAATCAACAAATACATGAAAAAATGTTCATCATCTCTAGTGATTAGAGAAATGCAAATCAAAACTACTCTAAGATATCATCTCACTCCAGTCAGAATGGCAACTATTATGGTGAGGATGTGGGGGATGTGGGGGAAAACTCACACTCATACATTGCTGGTGGGACTGCAAATTGGTACAGCCAATATGGAAAGCAGTATGGAGATTCCTTGGAAATCTGGGAATGGAACCACCATTTGACCCAGCTATCCCTCTCCTCTGTCTATATCCAAAAGACTTAAAAACAGCACACTACAGGGACACAGCCACATCAGTGTTTATAGCAGCACAATTCACAATAGCTAAATTGTGGAGCCAAACTAGATGCCTTTCTGTGGATTAATGGATAAAAAAATGTGGCATATATACACAATGGAATTTTAATCAGCAATAAAAGTGAATAAAATCATGGCATTTGCTGGTAAATGGTTGGCATTGGAGAAAATAATGCTAAGTGACATTAGCCAATCCCCAAAAGACAAATGCCAAATGTTTTCTCTTATATAAGGAGGCTGACTATTAGTGGGGTAGGGAGGGGGAGCATGGGAGGAAAGATGAACTCTAGATAGGGTAGAGGGGTGGGAGGGAAAGGGAGGTGGCAGGGGATTAGCAAGGATGGTGGAATGTGATAGAGATCATTATCCCAAGTACATGTATGAGGACACGAATTGGTGTCAACATACTTATATACAAACAGAGATATGAAAAATGTGCTGTATGTGTATAATAAGAATTGTAATGCATTTTGCTGCTTTTATTTAAAAAAATCAATTAAATAAATAGGAATAAACCAAAGCCTGAATCTGAAACTACTAGCGGAAAACAGAGGGGAAATACTCTAACATACAAGCACTGGTGATAACTTCATGAATAGGGCTCCTATAGTGTAGTAAATAATTGAAAGAAACAACAAATTGGATTATTTTCAAAAAACTACTTCACAGCAAAGGAACAGATTAACACAATCTATAGCATTTGAAAAAATCTTCGCAATACACTCTTCTGAAAGAGGGTTAATAACCACAATATATAAAGTATTAAAAAGTAATACAAAATAAAACAACACAATCAACAAATGAGAAAATTAACTGAACAGATGTCCCTTGAAAGTACACATGGTTAATAATTTTATGAAAAAAACTGTTCAATGTCTAACTATTAAGAAAATGCAAATTAAAACTCTCTTGAAATTCCAACTTTCTCCAGTCAGAATAGCAATGAATGAAAATGCAAATAATACAGGTAAAAACGTAAGGAAAAAAGAACTTGGATGCATTGTTGGTTGGAATATAAATAAGTAGGGCTACTATAGAAATTGCTATTAAGCTTTCCTTTCAAAGCTAAAAAATTCTCCCTTATGATCCAGCTTTACCATCCCTCTGTATATATGCTATGTATATACAATAGAATTAAAATCAGCTGCATAGTATACAGATATCTGCATTCACATGGTTTTTGCTGCACAATTCACATTAGCCAAATTATGAAATCAGGCTATTTACCCATTAAAGGTTGAATAGATAAAGAAAATATGGTATATATACACAATGAAGTATGGTTCAGTCATATAGAAAATTGGAATTATGTCATTTGAAGGGAAATGGATTGAACTGGAGAGATCATTGGGTTAAGCAAAATAAGCCAGACTCAGAAATATAGATATCATATGTTTTATCTCACCTACAAAATATATATAGAGAAAAATGAAGATATTAATGTAAAAAGGAGATTGTTAGAGAAAAGAAAGAGAAACAGGTTAAGGGTGGTGGGTTAGGGTAGTAGGTAGTTAAAATGATCAAAATATGTTAAATTCATTCAAGAATGTGTCAAAATAAAATCCACTATTCTGTATAATTAATATTCATTGATAAAAGAGAAAAATAAATCTATAGGAAGACTGCAGAAAAGAAGTTCTAATATCTGTAACAGCAGCATAACCTGACAAAACAGTAAAGATTCCGTGAGAGTAAACATGTATAAGCTTTCTTGAGAGTGTTTCTTTGAGAACCTCTACAATAATGATTGAGAAATTATAATAATTGACAGATTTTTTTCTAGGATTGTAGAAGTCTATTATCAAATTTTTAGAATTACAGGGACAAAGAAATTATATTTATTAAAGTCAATATTTCATTTTTGTTGACATAGGCTGATAAATACAAGTAACATATTTGTTTGTATAGGTTTGGTGAAGTTTTTGTAATGTAAATAATATGTAGAAATTAAACTGGAAGAAGAAAAGGGAATTTGTAGCAGAAATAACTTATGAAGCTGTCTTAATCATTTTCTTAATGCATGAGAAAACGTCACTGTGATTAGAAAAGAGAGGTAAGGGTCAATAAACATGTTTAAATTTTACACAGAACAAACACATGGACACTATTTTAAAGAATGAATCAAAGAGCATGAAAAATAATTTGGTCAATTTCATCCCACTGCTCCTCCCTTTTTCTGCCCTCCTCACTATGCTCTGTACACATATTTATATGCCATAGTGAATTTCACATTTATGCATATCTATACAGCACTAATTTAAAATTAAAAAAAAAAAACAATAGGTAAATACAAGGATGACCAGTAGAGAAGAGGAAGGGGAACAGAGAGAGGGAGGAAGAAAAGGAAAAAGGAAGTACTGGGCACTGAATTGGAGCAAATTATATTCCATATATGTATAATGATGTCAAAATGAATTATAATATTATGCATAACTATAATGCACTAAAATATTTAAAAATAACTTGGAATGAAATTATATTAATTAATTCAATTTAATTAATGTACATCAATTAACATATATAAAGTATCTAGCAGTTTACCTGGCATACAGTCACACTTAAATACTTGTCATGATGATAATGGTTATTAAGGAGAACTTTTATAAAAAAATACTTTTAGTTGTAGATGGACAAAATAACTTTATTTTATTTATTTATATGGTGCTGAGGATCAAACTCAGTGCCTCTAAGGTTCTAGGAAAGTGCTCTGCAACTGAGCTACAACCCTATCAGGAGTATTTTATTATGCAAATAAATAAAACAATTATGCTTGTTGGTGGTGTGGTGACATAAGGTGATATGAGGAGAGGGAGGCAAAATGACATCCTCAAAGTATCTTGGGGCTCTAATCTTATTATTATTATTATTAAATACTTGAGTCTTTCATAAAAATATTTTAGACTCACAGATTTTAAAAAGTGGAGCCAAGATATGAATAAGATACATACCTCCATTGATCATTATAACCTTCCTTTCTTCATTTCATGCTACAATTGTACCCATTACCCTTGGTTACCCTTTCCTTTGTCCCTCACTTCTGCTCATATTCTTTTTTTCCACTGTGAGGGTTTCTAATTAAAGTACTTTCTTGCTCTTAACATTATTTGTATTTTCATAATGACATTTTTCTGAGGAAAATTTTTGGACCTGATATTTGTCAATAAATCTATTGAAGAAAAACTTATTTTAGCATTTTTCTAAAAAAACTAATACGTTTTTTTATATATATATATATATATATATATATATATATATATATATATATATATATATATATATATTTAGCTATAGGTGAACACAATGTCTTTATTTTACGTTATGTGGTGCTTAGGATCAAACCCAGTGTCTTACACATGCTAGGCAAGCCCTCCAACTCTGAGCCAGAACCCCAGCCCTAAAAAAAAATCTCGTGTCCATCTAAATTATCCTTTTGAACAGGCTTTAAAGTTTTTTTTTTATTCAAACAAAAGAAACAATAAAACAACTTCTATTGCCTAGGTATAATCTTTAATAAAGTCCATATTTCATTTTTGCCATATAAGTCCCCCAAATTTTGTGCCATATAAGTCAAAACCTGACTTACTTGTCTTATCACCAAATATTGTCTCCCTTCACACTGCAGTTCTCAATATTATTCTATAGAAAACTCATACTCTTGAATGGCATATTCTTTATATATGTTATTTCTTTGCCTGGAAGATGTTCTCCAACTTTTTTATATTATCATCTAATTCTAAGCCTTCAGCCAAACTAAATTTTTTTTTGAGTTATCATTTTTTTATTTGCTCAAAAGATGAGATTTTATCTTACCATTTAGCTTTGATATTAGCCGAATTATATTTATATTGTGTGCATGTATGAATATGTAATAAAAAATCCCAACATTATGTACAGTTATAATGCACCAATTTAAAAATGTGGAAAAATGAAATAAGAAATCTCTATTAGAGAATTCAACATATTAAAGTTATGTGGATATATTTGTTCCTTAAGACTGAACAACTGGAAGGAAAGGTGGCATTTTAACAATTTATATATACCCTGAAGCTCTCACCAGAATGATTGACAGGTAGTAGCTGCTTAGCAAATGTTTGAAAAAAGAAAGAGTAAACAAGTGAGGGAATGGATAAGTAATTTAGGAAAATCTGATGACTGATGCTGGGGTGAACACCAGGCTCCCTGTACAGCCTTTGTACAGCTATTTCTGTTTTCCTTGAAGGCATTATTGTCAATAAACTGAGAAATTATGTAGGGGCATCTGAACTAGCCAGGAGATAGAGGAAGCATCCTTATTTGAGGCTGATGTGATATTCATGATGATGGAAGAAGGATGAAAAGGGAACATCAGTCACTCAAATGTTGAAGAAGTTATTAGGACTGGAAAAGCTGGGCATTATTAGAATATGTAAGACCAGATTGGAGAGCATAAAAATTCTAGAAAATAAAAAGCTTATGACAGGAATACTATATCTGAGTCAAGGATGTGATAGACTATGCATCAGGACTGAGTTCACCACAGCCCAAGACAAGAAGTAGGGACTAACTTTACATCAACAATATTTACTGTGTTCCTACTATGTGTGTCAAGAGAAAAGTAAAACTAGGCACTGGGTAAGAAATAAATGACTATGTGAGCAGGAAAACAGCAAGTAAAATGTGGAATTCCAAAGATTTAATTTGACTTATCTCATACACTGACTTTGCAGTATCCCCAAATGTAATTTTGTCAGATCTGGGTAGTAGCAAAATATGGTATTGTTCTTGTAGCTACAAGTATCCCTGCTGAGAGTTGTTTCCTGTGCTGGATTTACAATCACAGAGAGTAGAGCTATAAAAAATGAATATTTGTTATTAGAGTTGATCTTGGAACAGAGACTGATGACATACTTGCTTGCAAGGTTTAAGTGCTATAGAAGGCAAGGCTTTTTGGAGGGGACTGTCATACATACTGTCTATGAATTTTTGCATTTAGTTTATGGGAAATATTGTTAAGACTCTCTTAGGAGCCACTCAAAACCACAGTTACTGTGTCAATGCCTCCATTAGATGTGAAATATAAATATATATTCAAAATTTTGCCTATGTTGCTTGGAATTCTAGTGCTTGCTATTATGAGTTCTGAAACATAAGTATGTCCTATTTTAGGAAATATCACATTTAAACATCTAATGTAGAGATTGTGAGAATAAAATTGACAATTTTTTGACATTATAGAAGGAGTGTTAACTATGCAAAACATTCTCTAATTAGTGTCTTAAGCCACTTGGGTACACTTGTATGGTATGTAACATTACACAAATTACACACAGTTTTCAGTATGTGCACATATATATGTACCCACATATGTATATATGTTCTATAAAAGTGAATTATTAGGCTGGGGTTATAGCTAAGTGGTAGAGCACTTGCCTAGCACATGTGAGGCACTAGGTTTGATCCTTAGCACCACATAAAAATAAAAGCACTGTGTCCATCTATAACTAAAATATACTTTAAGAAAAGTGAAGTATCCCTAATAATAACTACACTAATTTAAGTACTACTGTGAACTGCAACAGAGATTTCTAGATTCAACTAATATTCTGGCAACTTTTCTAAGATGATAATTGTGCATAGTTACCATGCTATGTAATGTTCATCAGGTGACAGCCATTTGAGATATTAGTATCTGAATGGGAACAATGAAGCTGAATATGTTCCAGGGAAAATGCAAACAGGTTGGCAAAGGTCACATATTTGGAACTGATGAGGAAGTTCATGAGGAACAACTAAGAAATAGATGAAGTCAAGCATTAGCGGTAGAAAGCAGCGATTTGTGCTCTAGGGCCTTTGAAATCCAATAGTCTTATGCATATGGGCATGCCTTTTCTGATATGAAAGACTCATATCTGAGACTTGACACCTTATAAGAAAGAGAATTTGGTAAGTATTAGCATTCAAAAATTAGTTTGGTAAACTCCTATTTTTCATGTATCCTGGATTGAAAAACCATTGCTTTATGTTTCCCTGAATATGTAGAAATTAATGGGAAAGTTGTATGAAGAGTAGTTCGCTACCCCTTATATCTAAATAAGAAAACTCTTTCATGCATATGTTCACTTGATTCTAAAAGTTGATTCTCATCTGCATAGGTAAACAAAGATCATAAAAGAAATTTGGATGACTGCCAATGTACATCAAAGTTAATTTACCTTCACCAAGAATTACTATAAAAAAGGGCTGGGGCTGCAGCTCAGTGGTAGAGCATTTGCTTAGCACATGTGAAGCCCTGGGTTTGATCCTCAGCACTAAATAAATACAAACAAACAAAGTTATGTTTTTAAAAAGTAATAAATAAATTAAATAAAGGCATTCTGTCCATATAGAAGTACAAAAAAAATTAAAAATTTCTATGAAAGACAACACATTTTATGCAGTTAAATATTTAATTGTCCTTATATATTAAGATACCAGTGAATTTATTTTTCTTTCAGCATAAAAACTAATTGAGTAGTTTATTCTGATTTCTAGAAATAAAGAATGCACTGATCCTTGTCAGTGCATTTTAGAAGCACATTATTATTTAAATTTAGCATTCTTAAAATTGACAAATACAAACAAAACCATTATGGTTATCTTTGTAATGGAAAGGAAACTTTTTCATTACAGTATTTGGTAAAGAATAGAAGAAAATAGTCCAGGCATGTGGCACATGCTTGTAAGCCCAGCTGCTTGGAGGCTGAGGCAGGAAGATAGCAAGTTTAAAGCCAGCTTCAGCAAACCAAGGTGCTAAGTTACTCAGTGAGACCCTGTCTCTAAATAAAATACAAACTAAGTCTCTGGATGTGACTCAGTGGTTGAGTATTCCTGAGTTTAATCCCCAGTACTCCCCTCAAAAATAGAAAATAGTAAAACAAACAAACAAACAAAATATAGCTATGTGGTATTACTTTCAAAAATGAGATTTCAGGAATAAAACCTGAAATCCAGCATTATGATCCAGGCTATGAGAAGCTCTTCTGTCTAAGGTAGTTAAATCTTCATCAGGTCAAATCTGTGAACACCACTTACCATCAGATTTAGAACATTAGATCTTTTACCACTTCTATCATTAAAAAAGTTGACACTTTTGGATTCTTCCTCCCACTATTTGAATATTACCCTTTGAGGAAAGAGAGATTTATTGCTTATCTCAAAATATAGGAAGAATATTTTCTTCCTTAGGGTGAAAAAAAGGAAACCGTTTTCTTTCATCAGGGAGAATTGGTATCATTTACATGATAGACTGTACTTTTTAAAAATTACTAAGTTTTATTTTGCGGACAGATTTAGGTTTAGAGAAAAATATAGTCCCATTATATCCCAAGACACCTAGGCCCATTAACCTTGACAATTGACATTTTTTATTGTTGTTACCTTGTTGCCTTAGAGTGTTTCAATGGTTGCAATTGATGATCATATAAAGATACATTGTTAACTAAACTCTACATCAGGGTTCACTCTCATTTGCATATTCTGTAGGTTTTAGCAAATGTATGGTGACTAAAATCTGGTATGACAGTATCATATGGAATAATTTCATTGTCTTAATAATTCCATGCTCTTCTATTTATTTTCTCTTACCTCCCCTTAAATTTCATAAAATCTTCAGATCCTTAACAGTCTTGAGAAGGTTAGATATTTAGAAACAAATAATATTTAGACTTTTATGTTTGTTTCTTTCACTTAACAACATTATTTGAAGTTCTTTCACATCTTTTGTGGCTTGAAAGCTCTTTTTTCTTTTTTACTCTGTATGATTATTCATTGTATGTATGTATGACAGTGTGTTAATACATTTACCTAGTGAAGGACATTTTGATTGCTTTAAAGTTTTGGCAATTGGGGAAAAAAACTGTTTAAAACATTTTTGTGCTCATTTTTTTCATGGATGAAAGTTATCAACTCATTTGGATAAATATCAAGAAATGTGGTTCTTGGATCATATGGTAAGAGTATGTTTATTATTTTAAGAAACTGTCAAACTGTTGCAAAATGACAACTTTTTTGTATAACTAATAATGATGAATAAGTGTTCTTATTGCTCCTTAGATTTTAATAAATCTAATAGGTATGTATTTGTATCTCATTGTGATAATTTCAATGTACTAATAAAATGTTGTATACAATTTCTTATGTTTATTTTCTCTCTGAATAACTTATTTGGTGAAGTGTCTGTTCAGATCTTTAGTAATTTTTAACTAGATAATTTAGTTTTCTTTTACTGAAATATAAATTCTTTCTTATTACATATACAAATATTGATAAATATTAATTTCAGTATCCATAAATTTATTACCAGCCCTTTATCTGGTATGGGGTTTGCCAAGATTTTCTCCCATTATGAGGCATATCTTCCTTCTCTGACAGTGTCTTTTGCAGAGCAGAAATTTCTCATTTAAATAAAATCTAACATCAAATTTTAATACATTTTACTTTTGGAATTATAGCTAAAAGTAATCACTAATCCAAGATCATCTATATATGCTCCTATGCTATCCTCTAGGAGTTTCATAGGTTTTCATTTTACATTTGGATCCATGGGTCAATTTTATGTTGAATTTTGTAAGTCCATTTCTAGATTTATTCTTTTTTGAGGGGGAAGGGGTGTACCAGAGTGTGAACTCTAAGACATTTGACCTCTGAGTCACATCCCCTGCCCTATTTTGTATTTCATATAGAGACAGGGTCTCACTGAGTTGCTTAGTGCCTCATTTTTGCTAAGTCTGGCTTTGAACTCACTATCCTCCTGCCTCAGCCTCCAAGCAGCTGAGATTACATGTGTGTGCCACCACACCTGGCAAGATTCATCCTTATTTTTATGTAAAAGTTCAGTTTTTTGTACCGCTGTTTTTTTTTTTTTTTTAAAGGTCTGTGCTATCTACTTTCAGTTGCATTTTTTTTGGTCAAATATCATGCAAGTTACATGATTTATTTCTGGGCTCTTTTACTATCCCATTGATCTATGCACTTATTCTTTCTCCAGTACTGTATGTTTTTGATGACTGTAGATATCTAGTAAGTTCTGAATCACATAGTGTAAGTCCTCTATTTTTTTTCTCTTTTAATATTTTATTTGTTTTTCTGGAACTTTTGCATTTCAATAAATGCTTTAGAATCAGCTTGTTTATATAGATAAATTAAAGGGTTGGGATTTATTAACTGATAGATTTTGTTTCCGTTTGATTATTAAAATGTTGTTTTCTTGGTCGTCCACACATTATAATTATCAAGAAATGGATAGATTAAGAAGATATTAGTTGAGAAAGAAAGGAAGTTATCCTTTCAAGCACATTTGAATGGTGGTAGTGTCTATAATCACTGGTCATTTGTGCTTCCATTCCATTCAATCACGATTTGAATGGTACCCATTATACAAATATTGATAAATTGTAGCAGAAGTGATAATATTTCATAAAAATTTTTTGTGAAGATAATATACTTTGGTATCTATGTGTGTTTTAGAATGTTACTATGAAACTATAACTGGAATTTACATTTTTGAGGGCAAAAATAAATATCCTACATTGATACTACTTGAATTTGCAAAAATAATCAGAAAATGTATCAAGATACAATTTGTTTTATGTAGAAGTTCTTTTATCCAGATAATTGTGTAGTTGTGCTTTCTTATGCCATAGTGGGTAGCCCTGGATTTCTTCCCCATATTTAATAAGATTCCACATTATATTTTAAAAAATATGTAGAAAAATATAAATATATATTTCAGTATATTTTACTATAATATCTATTTGTTACCATTTTGGTTATGTTTGTTGGAAGATAACTTTATTTTGTTTTTCCTGTTTGTTTGAGTATATTCCACCCTTTTGAAGTTTTGACAGTACCTGGAAATATCATTTTGTTGTTTCCATTTCCCACTTGCCATTAGAATTTTCAACAAAGGGGGTTTGATTCATTAAATCATTATTTATTATGAATAAAACAAATGATTGTATTTTAAATACAACTGGTTGATTTCACACTTTATTTCTGATAAAACTAGTTGCTTCTACATCATGGAAATTTAGTTGTTAACATGCAGATTAAAATCTTGTTGCAACTTATAAAATATTTGTTAACAGCAGAAAGAAAACAATTATGAACCATTATTTACACATATGCATCTGATGCTAGGAAAAGTATATGCCAGAGCTACATTTTATTTCTTTTTGAGTTTATCCCACAGACATGTAATTGCTCAATCATAAGCATTTTTGATTTGTCAAATATTGCCATAATAACTTCCAAAATATTCACAACCCTTTAAATTTTCACTGACTAAAAATGAGAGTTTATATAAGTTCTCCAAATAACAACTAATATTTGAAGTAATCTTACTTTATAATTTTTCCCTCTAAAGTTTTAAAGTTTTGTGTCATGGTTCCTTTTTTTCTGAATATTACTGAGGTTTATCATATTTTTCTATAATTACTGGTCATTTGTGCTTACTTTCCATTCTCTCGATATGAACAAATTTAGGTACTATATTGTGTACCTATTGATCAATCAGTGGATGGTTCTTTCATAGTTTGCAAAGTTTATACGTTAATTTTATATTGTATTTTCTATAATTTTATGGCTTATTTGCAAAGAGTGCTTTGAATGTTCTAAGTATTATTGTTTCTAAGTCATGAGTGTTGAAAATAACTTATGCCAGTCTTTTAAATATATTCATTTTTATGAATAAAAATGGTATTTTCATTTCTAAATAGCACTCCAGGTGATTCCAGTGTGGATGAACTCTGACAAAAATGGATAATTATTGATATGAAGTTATTTTCAATTACCCATATCTTTTTTAAAAACCTGTAATACAATTGCATCATATCTGTTGTCTAAAGACATGTAACTATTTTAAGACTAACTGTCCCACTATCATTGTCATTATTTTAAATTACATTACTATCAATGGGTCCTTTGAAAATGTTATAGACTATTGCTACAAACTAGATAAACTATAGCTCCCTAAGTTTTATCAAGCTACATGATTTTCAGATTATTTTTTATTTAATTTTATTTGATTCCATTTCTTTCTTCACACCATAGTTTTATTAAAAGACTGAGAGGTAAAATGCCCATTTTCATATGTGATTTCTTTATCCTTTTTTGGTACCAGGAATTGAACCCAGGTATGCTTAACCACTGAGCCACATACCAACCCTCTTTTATTTTATTTTATATTTTAGAGACAGGGTCTCACTAAGTTGCTTAGGGCCTTGTTAACTTGTTAAGGTTGGCTTTGAACTCCTGATCCCCCTGCCTCAACCTCCTGAGGTGCTGGGATTACAGGCATTTACCAAGGTACTCGGCTCATATGTAATCATTTTAAAAACTAATTTTTGTTTTCATAATAGGAGCTTTTATATTTTTTTTATTTTTAACTTTATAAACATAATTTATATGAAGGAGATACAATAAATACATGAAGAAAAAGAATTATTGAGGGCTGGGGATGTGGCTCAAGCGGTAGCGCGCTCGCCTGGCATGCGTGCGGCCCGGGTTCGATCCTCAGCACCACATACAAAGATGTTGTGTCCGCCGAAAACTGAAAAATAAATATTAAAAATTCTCTCTCTCTCTCTCTCTCTCTCTCTCTCTCTCTCTCTCTCTCTTTAAAAAAAGAATTATTGAGCATCCATTCTTCAACTATTTTTTATTATGTTTATTATCTAAAATTAAAGTATAAAGTCCCTTTTGTTCTCCATGAAGGTCAGTTCCCATAATTAATCACTTCTACATCACATGTGTTTAAGCAATACCTTCAAACTATACTTTGTATCTAAAAAACTCAATTTGAACTTTGGAAGGGCATTCCAATTCTATCAACTTCTGTTTGTATTTATTTAATTCTAAGTGGTAAGTTTAGTAGATGTGTTTATTCCTCTGTACTTATTTTGGTAATATTTATGCACAACCAATATTTACTTGTGAAACTTAGCTCAAGTCCTACCTAAATCTTTTTCAAGTTACAGGAAGGAGAAACTTTCAGTACCAAATATTCAAGACTAATGTCTCTAACAGTCAAACTTTAGCACCTTTCTCTCTCTCTCTTTCTTTCTTTCTTTCTCTCTGTCTTTCTTTCTTTCTTTTTCTCTTTCTGTCTTTCGTTCTTTCTTTTTTTTCTTTCTCCCAGGATTAAACTCAGAGGCACTCAACTCCTGAGCCGCATCTCCAGGCTTATTTTGTATTTTATTTAGAGAAAGGGTCTCACTGAGTTGCTTAGTACCTCTCTTTTGCTGAGGCTGGCTTTGAACTCAAGATCCTCCTGTCTCAGCCTCCCTAGCCCCTGGGATTATAAACATGTGCCACCATGCCTGGCTGGCCTGTATATTTCTTAGGGTGAGCATTGTTAACAGCAGTAGCTGCCACCTGGGAACCCCACAAAAGAGAGTCATTGGTTAATAAAAAAATAAAACCAGTTTTTTACAAGACAGGTAATTTCTGTCTGGTGTCCAGTCTAAGGAGTCAATTGGTGCTGACAGAGTTACAGAGGCGGAAGGTGGTGTATGAGTGGAAGATTCAACACAACCAGGATTTTACTAGGCTTGGTTGCTACCATTGCAGCTGAGAGACAGAACAGGACTTCCCAGTGCCCATTTCATCATGCTGCAGAAGAGTGGCCTGTGGCTCCAGCAACTACAAGGGATGGCAGTGACATTTGGAAACTTTGCATACATGGCTCCATTTATTCACTCATGTATTTGTATGTTGAGTCAAGTAAAGTTGTACTCCACAAATCTTCAGAAGGAAGGACAGGGATCAAACTCTAAGAGTGAAAAAAGTACAATCATTTGATGGAACAAAAGAAAATATATGCACAGAACTCAAAGCTCTAGTTAAACAAGAACCTCTCCAAATAAGATTTGTCAAAACAGTCCTTCAGAAAATGGAAGATGTACCATCACACAATCAGCACAATTGCATAATTATAATAAAAACAATGAATAATTTTCACCTTAAAGCTAATAATCTAGAGAAACTCTTAAACATCAAGTGGCAAAATCCCCTTGAAAGTATTGAGTTCTTTCCTATATGCTTAAGATCAATTATGGAGGCAAAATATTTGGAAGTTTGAGGAATCTCAATCTCTTGCCAGAGAGAAGAAACCACATAAGGAAGCATAAATAGAATAGAAAGAATGGCTGTTTAGAGGCCAAAAATTATTAAGAGAATATAGAGATTTCTTGGAAAACACCAGGTTATGCTCCAGAAAGCCATTAGTGTTCTTTAAGAGACCAGTAGAAATGGTTGCCATTTGCATCAATGGTTCAAACTGATTCTTTAAATTTCTTCTCTGGATTTATACTGCTCAGCATGTTTGTTCTTAGAAGCTACAAACTCATATCTGATACTTTTAACTGGTGTTTACTAAAATTGTGCATCAATAATTCTGTCCAAACATAAGATCCTTATCATTCATAAGAGATTTTCAAATATGTGCTATATTTCTTCACTAATTAGTAATGTTGTTATTTCCATTATTGATGTAGGACTCTTGGTACCATAGAGTTATGGGATTGCTTCATTCTTTTTTTTTTTTGATTGAGAGAGAGAGAGAGAGAGAATTTTAATATTTATTTATGAGGACACGCATGCCAAGCGAGTGCACTACCACTTGAACCACATCTCCAGCCCAAGATTGCTTCATTCTTAACAAATGGCATCCCTTCTATGAGCATTTTTTCATCAGATTTTCAAGGCTATGACTAAAATAGCTGACAGACAACTTAGAAGAGGGAAAGTTTATTTAGGGATCATGGTTTCAAGAGGTCTCAGTCCATAGTTGGCCCTGTCCATTCCTGTGGGTTCAGGATGAAGCAGGACATCAGAGTTGAAGGGTATGACCCAAGAAAACAACTCACCTCATGGTAGCTAGGAAGCAGAGATAAAATGGGGGAGGGAGATTCAGGGAAGATGAACCCTTCCAGGGTATGCATGAGTGATACATCTCCTCCAGCTATGCCCCACCTATATAAAGTTACCACCCAGGTAGTCCATTTAAACTGGGATGGACCCATTAAGTTAGAGCTCTCATAATCTGATCATTTGATCTCTGAACATTCCTGCATTAATTCAGGAGCATTTGTGTAACACTTCATATCCAAACCGTTTTATTTTCCCCTTGGCTTCCACAGGCTCCTGACCATTTTACAATGCAATATCCATTAAGTAACAATTCCAGCATTGCTAAAAATCCAAATATAAATTCTCCTCTGATAATTAAAGTCAATTCTTGACTGAATCCTTGTAAAAATTAAAAGCAAGTTACATTTATCCAGTATACAGTATCACAGAAAAGCATTCCTTTTCCAGAAAGGAGGAATAGGGGCATAGCAAAAAAGGGATGTGGCCAAAACAAGTTCTAAACCCAGACAACCAATCAGTTTCTGTAACTCAACTTATAACTCCTCATATAATATCTGGGACACCACCACATTATGTGTTTTCCAATGTGCTTGGACAATCTGGTTCCTTTGGTCCTACTGGGAGTAACATACACAGTCTAGTTTTTAGCCTCTCTCTCTCCATACTTAACAGCTTTTTTTGGCAGATAGTCCACATTACTGGTATTTCTGAATTCCTTTGTCTCCATTTTAGCTTTGATTTCACTTCACAGTTTCACCCATCCCCACCCCTAGGGCAGCCCACAGGGAGTCCAACTCTGACACTTTGACTCTTATGCTTTCCTTCAAAATCTTCGTAGAAGCCTCTGTGACCATAGAACCAGAACCATGTAGATGATGCCAGGGTATGTGATCACTTTACAAAGAACTTGAGTCCCCTGGAATCATGATGGCTGGGGTCTCTGAATGCTTAGGTAGCCGGTGAAGCTACTTTTTTTACCTCCTTTGTAAATAGAGTGCTCTGTGATCTCTTTTCAAAGGCATTTTCCCACCAAGCACAATGACACACACCTGTAATCCCAGCAGCTCAGGAACCTGAGACAGCAGGATCTCGAGTTCATAGCCAGCCTCAGCAAAAGTAAGGTGCTCAGCAAAAGCGAAATGCTAAGCAATTCAGTGAGATCCTGTCTCTAAAAAAATACTAAATAGGGCTGGGGATGCTGCTCAGTGGTCGAATGCCCCTGAGTTTAATTCCGGGTATGCCCCCCCAAAAAATAAAAATATTTTTAAATATTTAATAAAGGAATTTTCCCTTCTACATCCTTGAGCCTTTAATAGGTGTCATATGGCTCATACCCAGGTGGTTCCTCAGCCATCTTTCCTATTGTCTAAGTTTCAAAATACTAAGTATCTGTTTAGTGGCTAGAATTCATTTATCAACTGTATTGTTGAAGGTTCTCTAGGGGAAGAGAACCAACAGGAGAATATTATATATATATATATATATATATATATATATATATATATATATATATATATATATATATATAAAATAAAAAAGTAAAAGCAAGTTACATTTATCCAATATACAGTAGCATTGAAAGGCATTTCTTTTCCAGAAAGGAGTAATAGGGGAATATAAAAAAGGGATGGGGCCAAAACAATCCCTAAACTCAGATGAGCAAACAGTTTCTGTAACTCAGCTTATTTTATATATGAATATACATACATATATATATATATATATATATATATATATATATATATATATATGTGTGTGTGTGTACACACACACACATATACGTACATATTCACTCTTCCACATCAGACTCTGCCAGATGACTCTCCCAGGAGTTTGGGGGCCTTTGGTACCAGACTGAATGTAATCATTAATCTCTCTCATTCTGAAGCCTCAGCTTCTTAGACTGAGCAGCTATTTGTTGCTCCACCTGTATAGTCTACAAAGAGTCTTTATGGGACTATTACATGATTATAAAATTATAAGAATGAGATTATTAGATTGTCTTATAGAACCAGAAGTTGGATAGTCCCATAAAGGCTATTTGCATACTCCTGGGAGAGTCATCAGGCAGAGTCTTCTGTGGAAGAGTGAAGAAGCTGGAGGCTAAATTCTTTAGGCAATTAAAGCAGCAATCAATAACCCATTCAAGAAGAATCCAGCTTGTGAGCTGGCATCTGATGCTGCTTCCTTTTTCTTCCACTTTTTGTCCATCCAAGCCTCCAAACCCTTAAATGGTGCTGCCTGTACTTAGGGTGGATGTCCACTTCACTGTCCCACATGCCATTCATTCCTAGAAATATCATCATTGAGATATCCAGAAGCCTCTTAGTTTTAGACATTTCTTAATCCCTTTAAATTAACAATTCAGATTAACCATTACAAAAAGTATATCTTTCTTGACCCCAGTTTTTGAAGCATTTTCCCAGTCAAACTGAAAATAGTTAAGATTCATCATCTCTGCTTTCTGCCTCCAATTCTCAGAGTAAAACTTGCTAAAACTTACAAAAACATCTTTGCCACCGATTGAATGCCATGCTGACTTAAAATTTTCCCATCCACATTTATTAGTTTACCACTTTAAAATTAAGCCCCATATAAGGTCTCTGTCATGGACAAAATATATACAAATTCTTTGCCAGAATTTAGCATGAATGGCCATTAGTCTACTTTCCAATAGAGTCTTTATTTCCCTTTGAAACCTCATAATCTTGATCTTTTATTTTCTGTGTTCTGGTCTTCTGAGCTTCCACCAGAATTGTCCATTAATCCCTGTTTTCAACATTATTTTTCCAGCTTTCATCTTCAAACTTTTACAAATTCCTTCCACAAACTGTTCCCCAAGGCTTCTGAAATACATAGTCAAGTTAGTCACAACAATGACCCCATTTCTAGTGCCAATTGCTATTTTACTGAGCTATTCATTGTTGTGACCAATATATCTGACAAAAATACTTTGAGGAGTTTTCTCACAGTTTCAGAGATCTCAGTCCATAGGTAGCCAAGTCCACTGCTCTGGCCTCAAGGTGAACAGGACATTATGGCTGAAGGTCATAGCAAAGGAAAACAACTCACTTCATGGTAGCCAGGAAGCAGAGAGAAGGAAAAGAGTAGGGTACGGGCCTCAGGGAAGACAACCTCTTCCAGGTTATGCCTGTGTAATACACCTCCTCTAGACCAGCTCTACATGTTTGCAGTTGCCACTCAGTCAGCCAGAACCAAACTCTAATAGCCATATTGTATTTTAGAAGGATCGTTTGTACCTGAAGGAACAACACTTTTTTTAAATTTTTTTTTTATTGGTTGTTCAAAACATTACAGAGCTCTTGACATATCATATTTCATACATTTGATTCAGGTGGGTTTTGAACTCCCAATTTTACCCCAAATACAGATTGCAGAATCACGTCGGTTACACATCTACATTTTTACATAATGCCCTATTAGTAACTGTTGTATTCTGCTACCTTTCCTATCCTCTACTATCTCCCCTCCCCTCCCCTCCCATCTTCTCTCTCTACCCCATCTACTGTAATTCATTTCTCTCCTTGTTTATTTTCCCATTCCCCTCACAACCTCTTATATGTAATTTTGTATAACAATGAGGATCTCCCTCCATTACCATGCAATTTCCCTTTTCTCTCCCTTTCCCTCCTACCTCATGTATCTGTTTAATGTTAATCTTTTCTTCCTGCTCTTCCTCCCTGCTTTGTTCTTAGTTGCTCTCATTATATCAAAGAAGACATTTGGTATTTGTTTTTTAGGGATTGGCTAGCTTCACTAAGCATAATCTGCTCTAGTGCCATTCATTTCCCTGCAAATTCCATGATTTTGTCATTTTTTAGTGCTGTATAATACTCCATTGTGTATAAATGCCACATTTTTTTTTTATCCATTCATCTATTGAAGGGCATCTGGGTTGGTTCCACAGTCTAGCGATTGTGAATTGTGCTGCTATGAACATCGATGTAGCAGTATCCCTGTAGTACGCTCTTTTAAGGTCTTCAGGGAATAGTCCGAGGAGGGCTTTTTATTGCAGTAAATGGCCAGGCCCTGAGCAACTTAGTGAGACACTGTCTCAAAATAAAACATAAGGGCTGGAGCTGTGGCAAAGCAATAACGCATTTGCCTGGCATGTGTGAAGCACTGGATTCTATTCTCAGCACTGCATTAAATAAATACAATAAAGGTCTACCAACAACTAAAATAAATAAATAAATAAATAAATAAAAAGGGAGCGAGGGATGTGTCTCAGTGGTTTAGCATCCCTGAGCTCAATCCCTGGTACAAAAAATAAAAAAAGTCCCAGATAAATCAATGGGAAAAATATTTAGTCCAAAATTAAAAATGCAGTCAGTAATTATTAATAAAAACTAAGTAAAGCCTAAACTAGTATAATGAACATTTCACATTTAGATGTAATTCTCTAAATACAAAATATCATAGTGGCGATAAATCTTAACAGTTTAATGATTAAAATTCGGCTATTAATTGTTCATATAATTAAAATAATAAGCAACAGAATTTGCAACCATGAAGGACTATTCTACCTTAAAATAAAAAATTAAGTCAAAATTTTTAAGCAGAAATGTTTAGGACATGTATTTCTATAATTATTATATGACACAAAGGGTACTGTACAAACCCAGTATATTTTTATATTGCTTTTTTTATTTTTTTAACTCCATTTTTTTTCAGGGTACCTGTAGTTCTGACATTTCAGTCTATAAAAACCAACAATAGACATTTTCCTCTTTATTAAAAGATTGATTTCCAGAAACTTGAAAGTATAAGAAGGAAAAACTGTAATTCAGTGAGAAAAATATCCATTCCTCTGACATACATTGTCTGTCAGACAACACAGAACATTTTATCTTGGTATTGAAAAGTAAGTAGGTCAACACTGTTTCTAAGCTGTAAACAAAATTAAGTGATAACATACACTTCTTGGATACATTGATGGGCCTGAGCAGGCAGCATGCAATGTGAAAGACTCTAAAACATCACAAAGAAACCCTTTGGGGCTTGAAATTGAGCTGGTTTATTTTGTCCCTCAATACATAACAAAGAAAGACCCACTGCTTTTTCCTCTATGAATCATTGATGGAAAACTATGAATTTGTACAGTAAATAATCCAAAACACTCATGGGCAAAACTGTTCAGAATCAAATATTTGTGACTTAGGATTCATTTGAAAATAACTATGTTCTCAAAATCACTCCAATAATGTCCTTTCCTAAAAACAAGTTTAAGCATGAGAGAAAGAAATATATGACTAGAAAAAAATAAAACAGGAGAATATACCTTTTCATAGAAAATAAATATCAGACATAGGAACTTTGAAATTAGCTCTCTGTCTCTCTCCCTCTCTCTGTATAAATTTGTGTGTGTGCATACACACAAACACACACACACACAACTATATTTCACTTTTACAATGCACATTTTAAAACTTTATTGCTTTTCTTTTTGGTTTTTTTTCTTTCCATTTTTTTTTTTGTTTTGCTGTTTTTAAAAGTGGTACAGCTATTTATTGAACAGCAGAGCCAGAACACAAACTCTACTCCCGAAGTTGAATTTCAGCTCTGCCTACAATATTTCAGTGTATGTATTCTAATCATACCAGACTTGAAGTACTTTCCTTGTGTCTTCCATTCATTCCATTGATCTCATCTTATCAAGAAAGCCTCAACAATTTCTCAAATGAAAGAGGGCCCAAGGAAAAAATGGGAATAAGAAAGGAATATAATAGGCCAATAGAATAGAAGGGGGAATCAAGCATAATAGACTCAATAAATACTATATGGTATTTATCCAAAGTAACTTAAATTGGCATACTATAGTGCTACATGTATCCCAATGTTTATAGGAACACAATTCACTATAGCCAAGTCATGTACTCAAACGAGGTGTCCATCAACAGGTGAATGATTAAGTAAAATATGGTGTATATACATGATGGAGTTTCACTCAGCCCTAAAGAAAAATGAAATTATGGCATTTGCTCATAAACAACTGGAACTAGAGAACATTATGCAAAGTGAAATAAGCCAGACTCAGAAAGTCGGTTAAATGTTTTCTCTCATATGCAGAAGCTGAAAGAGATAAAGGATTAATAAAAGGGAATCACATGAAAAAGGAAGAGAGATAAACAATATAAAGGAAGATGATCAAGCAGAAGGGAGGAGAACAGGACATAGGGAAGTACTGAGGAAAAAATGGGATGTTTTTGTACAAATATAACATGTTGAATCCTATTCAATGTTCATGTACCAATATACCATAAAATCCTACACACACACACACACACACACACATATTACTAATTAAAATAATAATAGAAGGAAATCAGTAGAGTAAGTGGATTGGGGGAGAGAAAAAGAAGGTACTGGGGAAGGAGACTGAGCAAATCATGTTATGAGCATGTAGAAAATGACATAATAAATCCCACTATTATATATAATTATAATGCACCAATAAAAATGAAATAAAAATAAAGATTACAAAGATCATGCTTCCCTAAAATGTGTATAAATCTCTTGCTACATATGTTGGATTGTATGATACATGATCTTCTCAGAATACACCACTCTTGACCAACATTGAGGAGTAAAACAAGTCAATTACTCAACATGACTAAGAGACACCATGATGAAACTATTAAAATTCAGTAGTTGGGATCATTCAAATATATATTTCCTTGATGTACCAGGCACATTGCTCCCTTTCTGAGTAATGTGCCTCTGCTCTTAAATAAACTTGAGGTTGCATGAGATTTCAAAGTAAACAAATGGGCAACTCGTAGGTTAGTACTGAGCAGAAAAGTTGATGAGCTTCTGGAGTAGCACTTTATCACCTTCATCTATCTTTAGAAAATCTCACAAACGGCCCTTGTCCATGTACTCAGTGATGATGTAAATGGGCTCTTTCTTAGTAACCAAGGTATAGAGCTTCACCAGCTTGTCATGCTGAAGGGTCTTCATGAGGTTTTCTTCTTCAAGGAATACTTGCACAAACTTGTTGCTGGGCTTCAGAGTCTTCAAGGACACTTTGGCACTTTTCTTATATGAACCCTAACAAATTTTTCAAACTGTCCAGCAGCTGGCAGTAGAGCTCCAAGGTGACTTGAGTTCAAAGTTGGAGGCACAACCAGACATCCCAGTAGAGTGAGGGGCTGCAACCAGAGAACGCAGGATGCTTGGTCAAGGAGTTACATGTCTGGGGCAACAGCTCCTCTGCCTGCAGTGGGCCAAGAAACACCACCATCAGAGAGAAGCAGCATGGGACAGCATGGAGGGGGAGGAATTGGCTGTTGCTGATGTGGGCCAGGAGGTCCCCTAAGAACTTTATTTCTAAAGCTATTCCTGAAACCTTTCCAAAAGTTTGAGAGGACCACAAACTTCTCAATTACTTTTAAGAGACCAATAAAACCCGAAAATTTAATGCCCTTTGATGAAGTAACTCCACATTACCCTTCTTGGCCCCTGGTAAATTCCATTCTGCTCTTTTATTCCATGAATTTGAGTATTTTAGTTATAGCTTATAAGTGGAATCATGCATTATTTATCTTTCTGTGACTGTCTTATATTGCTTAGCATAATCTCTTCCAAGTTCATCCATGTTGTCACAAGGCCAAATTTCACCATTTGTTAATGCAAAATTATATTCCATTGTATTGGATGTATATGCCATGTTTTCTTTGTCCATTCATTAATGGGCATTTAAATTGTTTCCTCATTTTACCTACTATGATTAATCCTGCAATAAACACAGAAATGCTAGTAGCTCTTCAAGATCCTGATTTTGATTTTATTGGAAAAATTCTCAGACATGAGGTTGCTGTGTCTTTTGACAGTTCATTTCAATTTTTTTTAGAGGGATCTACATACTGTTTTCTAAAACAGCTGGACTACTTAGTCTTTCAGTTGACAATGAGAAAGAGTTTCAATTTGCTCTAGGTGACTTTGTTTTTTATAGTGCTGGAGATAGAACCCAGGGCTTTGGAATTGCTAAGCAAGCACTCAACCAATAAGCCCTCCCAGATTTTGATTTCTTGTAGCCTGAACAATTTTTTTTTATAACAACTACCCTTAAAGGTGTGAAGTGAGATTACATTAAGTTTTCATTTGCATCACTTGATATCTAGTGAAATTTAACATTTATTTATACTAACCAGTTTTATGCATTCTGTGGAGAAATGTATATTCAAACCTTTTTGACCACATTTAAAATCAGCATATTCATTTATTTGGTTTTTGTTACTGATTTTTGTGAGTTACTGGTTTACTTTGAATCTTAGCTTCTTGTCATATATATGATTTTCTTGTATTTTTCCCTCATATATAGGCTGTATTCAGTTTGTTTTTTCTTTGGCTATACAAAATCATTTAATTTTGATGTAGTCCAACTTGTTTATTTTTGGTTATGGTACAATCCAAAAATATACTTCCCAAAACCAATGTCAGTATGTTTTTGCTCATGCTTTGTTCTAGAAATTTTATGATTTCAGATTTTTGTTTTCTTTTTTCTTTCTATTTTCCAATGCTGCATAATAACTACACATAGTAATGGAGCTCATTGTGACATATTCATACATACACAGAGAATAATTTGCTCTAATTTATCCCCACTACCTCTCTTTTCCTTCTCCTCCTCCCTCCCCATCCCTGTGTTCTTGTCTTTTGATCTATCCTTCTATTTTTGTGGGATATTTTGGGGTTTTTTTTTGTTGTTGTTGCTCTTTTTCCCCTAAAGCTTCCACATATAAGAGAAAATTGAGTGTAATTTATTTCATTGAACATTAAGTTCCCCAGTTCCATAAATTTTAAGTCTTTCATCAACTTTTTGTTGACATAATTGTGTGGTGTAATATTTTAATTTAATTTATGCCTATATGTATATCCAATTTTCCTTCACAATTTATTTATGATACTACCAACTCTCATTGAGTGTTCTTGGCATTTTTAAAAATTTGTTGGCTACATATGAATAAGTTTATTTCTGGGGTATTCTATTCTGTTCCATAGTTTGTTGTCCACTTTTATCCATGTCATACTGTTTTCATTACTATAATTTTGAAATATAATTGAAATCAAGATTTATGATGCCTGAAACAATTTTATGTCTTTCAAAATCACTTTGACTATTTAGGATCTTTTGTGATTGCAAACAAATTTTAGAATTATTTTACATTTTTTTGAAATGTGCCTTTAAAAGTTTATTAGGAATCACATTGATTCTATGAATCAATTTGAGCAGTATAAACATTTTAACAATATTAAGTCTTTCAATGCGTGAGGTATTATTTCAGTTACTTAGGTATTCAATTTCTTTCATCAACATTTTATAGGTTTTTATAGTTCTTTCATCTTCTTTTAAAATGTATTAATAATTATTACTGGGGGCTGGGATTGTGGCTCAGTGGTAGAGTGCTTGCCTATCATGGGCGGGACCTGGGTTCGATCGTCAGCACCACATAAAAAAAATAAAGGCATTGTGTTGTGTCCATCTACACCTAAAGAATAAATGTTTAAAAAAATAAGTATTACTTTTGATGATATAAGTTAGCTTGTTTTCTTGATTTGAGATAATGATTTGAGATAAATCATTTTTACTGTAAAAACTGCAATTGATTTTATAGGATGATTTTATATCTTCAACTCTAATGAATTCATTTACTTGTTTTAACTGTATGTTTTGTGTATGTGTGTGTATTCATGCATGGGTGTGGATACTAGAATTTTCTATCTGTAGTATCATGTCATCTGGAAATAATGATAAGTTCACTTCCTTTGTTTTGTAATTTGTTCTGCAGTACTATCTTTAATAGAAGTGGCAATAGTGGTCACCCTTGATTTCTCCTGAATCTCGGAGAAAAGCTTTCAGTTTTTCCCATTGTTTATGATAAGGACTAGTCACAAATGGTCTTTATTATATGGACATGTCCTTCTCTATCTAAATTGTAAAGGGGTATTTCTTTCTTTGTTTCTTTCTTTTTGAATGGTACTGTAGACTGAACCCAGTAGCACAATACCACTAAGCTACAATCACCTATCCCCTCCCCATTTTTTGAGACAGAGTCTCACAAAGTTGCCCAGACTGTCCTAAAGCTTATGATACTTCTACCTCAGCCTTTCACGAAGCAAAGTTTACAGGAATATGCTCATGACCAGGCTTTTGACAGTTTTAATCAAGAAAGGATGTTGAACTTTGTTAAATTATTTTTCTCCATATATTGAGATAATCATATACATTTTCTTTTCTTTTTATTTTACAATACCTTTATTTTGTGTATTTAGTTGTTTTATTTCTTTTTATTTTAATGTGGTGCTGGGGATTGAACCCAGTGCTTCATGTGCACTCTACAAGAGCTCTACCACGGAACCAAAACCCCAACCCAAAATTTTTCTATATGTGGTGCTTCACACTGATTGATTTGAATATGTTACACCAACACTTGCATATCCCACTGTTTCATAGCATATAATATTTTGATGTGTTTTTCAATGAGTTTAGTATTTTATTGAGGATTTTTGTATCTATAGTCATTACACATATTTTTTTCTCTGGTATCAGGATTATGTTGGCCTTATACAGTGATTTTGAGAATATTCCCTCTAATTTTTTTGAACAGACTAAGAAGGATTGCTTACTAATTAGCAGCCTCTCGTGTCATTTTTTTATTTTGTTTTATTTTTTTTATTTGTAGATGGACACAATATCTTTATTTTATTTATTTATTTACTTTTTATGTGCTGCTGCGGATCAAACCCAGTGCTTCATGCATGCGAGGCAAGCACTCAACCACTGAGCCACAAACCCAGCTTTAATTTCATCTTAAGTACTCCCTTTATCTTTTCTTTTAAGATAAGTTAAATGCTATCAAACTTCTTCAGCTTTAATTTGTCTAGGAAAGCCACTCCTGGCTGTAAGGTTTTCACTGTAGTATACATTGAGTTTTTCAGATGCCCTTGGATGCCCTTGTGTATTTTATGCTCCTATGTTAGCTTTTAAATTTTTCTTTTTCTTTGATTTTTGAGAGTTTGAATATAATGTGCCCTGGTAAAGTCGTCTGTGGGCCAAAACTGGAGACCTTTGAGTTTTATACACATGGATGTCTATGCCTTTAGTAGTTTGGAAAAGTTTACAGCCATGATTTATTAAAATGAAATTCCTGTCACTTTCTCTCTCTTCTATCATTGCTATTATGTAGGAGTTAGCTCTTTTGATAATGTTCCAAAAATCCTGTAGACTTTCTTCATTCATTTTCACTCTTTTTTCCTTTTTTCTCTTATCTCAGTATTATTTCAAATGTTCTGCCTTTGAACTTTCTTATCCTTTCTTCTACTTTATTTAGCCTGCTATGGAAGTTCCAAATTGCACTTTTTAACTTCAGTTGTTGTGTTCTTCAGCTCTAATATTTCTGTGATTTTTTCATGCATGCTTTCTTTTTCACCTGTTCATTGTATTTTTGTATTTTTTCTGATTTCTTTAAGTTATTTATTCTTAACTTACATTGCAAATAACTGAAATTTTTGAAAACAATTACTTGGATTTCTTTGTCTGGAAGTTCCTGTATCTATAGTTCTTTGGGATTTGTTACTGGCAGTTTTACTGTGTTTCTTTGGTGGTGTCATGTTGTTCTGACATTTAGTGACTGTTGAGACCTTGTAAAAGTATAGTCACATTTGAAGCAGTTGCTTCTTCCAGACTTCATGGATTGGCTTTAATAAAGAAATAACTTCACTGCCAGTGAGAGAGAACATGCAAATTTATATTGAGTCACTCAATCCAGTGGCTCAGGTCATCAGGTATGGAAGAGTTGTAGCTTCCAGTCCCAGAAGTCATGAGTCTCCCATTGGCCTGTGTGGTTGAGTTCACAATGTTGACAACATGCTCCTTGGTGACAAGAGATATGAAAAGTTAAGGCTGAGAAAGTCGCTGGGAACCTCAGCTGCAGATCTCTTTGTAGTGGCAATGTTATGTGCCAGACTATATGGGCCATGACCAAAAAACTCTATGTTACCTTAAGACTCCATATCATGTGGGAAATGCCTCTTCCATGGGAAATTCCCCTGCTCTTTACCTATCATCAGTTGCTTAGCATGTCATATATGGCAACATAAAATGGCACTTCTTATAAAATATAAAATTTTTGTCTCTGGTTCCCATTTTTTCTTGGGCAATGTACTCTAACTGCATAGAATGCTAGTGTTTGTTTAAGTGAAAGTAGTCATTCTTTAAATTATACTCAACTAGTGTCATTTTGACCCAATTCCCTTCTGATTATGATTTTAGATCTCATGATTATTGTTTATTGTATTAAATCATAGTAACAAACACTTATGATTAATGAACTGATATGTTTTACTTGTGATCCATAAAAGATTTGCTCTGACTCTTAGAGAGTGCAAGTGCAGACTTGCAGTTTGCCTCCCATCCCACCAGCTCATCAAAAAAGGTAGCTTCATTCCTTGCATTAATATCGACTTGGTGATTTATTTTAATCTAGCTATAACAGCAACACGTCACAGCAAGAAACAATTTGGGACAAGGTTTGTGGCAAGGGGCATGGGGCAATTGATAACATATATGGTGTTTGCAGTTGTGGGGTCAGGATGACCATGCTGGCAATAGCTGGACTAGCTGCAAGAAGTAGGGAGAGAGGAGGATATTTCCCTCAGGCTCTTAAAGACTGTGGAAGACTGAAGCACTGTGTTTTGGGGCTGATGTTCCTGTGGCAGTAGCAACTAGGCCAGCTCTGGGGAAATGATAAATGGCAGGGGGTGATGACTCATGAATCTGGAGACTGAAAGCTGCTGTGCTGAGTCTTCTACAAGCTGATCCACTGGGATCTATGACAGTGAACACATTGGCAGTAAAAGCAGTTTTGGTTATCTAGTAGCCAGGAGATTTGTTGAGGTAATACACAGAAAATTCTCCTGGAGCTTTAGATAAAGCAGAATACTAGAAAACTTGGCAATTCCTGCTGTGTGGAAGGTATTGACATCCCTCACTTCCACCTCTCACAGTCATTCCCAAGCATCCCCTGATATTTCAGCTGTAGCAATATCCTCAGAAATTTGGGTGAGTGTCAGGGGCTAGAAGGAAGTTCTCCTTCAAAGAATAGCCTGACATTTACAAGAAACAGCCCCCTGGGAGACATCCTTCCTGGGAGACACCCTGCAGCCTTCTATCTCCCTGAGACATCCTGCGGCCACCTATCTTCCTGAAACATCCTGTGGTTATTTCACCTTGTGCAGACATCCAGCAACTGCCAATAAGAGAGCCTCCCCATCCCCAGCATATAAATACCCCTGTGTGAACAATAAAAGTTTGCAGCTTGATCAGAATTCCTGTCTTGCTGTCATCCTTCATGTCTCTTGTCCCTTCATTCTTCCCCATCTAGGTTCGCTGCCCTCGTTGATGTGTCCTGCCGGTCGGGACAGGTGAGGTGAAACTGATGTTGATTGTAAAGTACCACCAAAAGCTGAGGAAGATGGTTGTCCACTCCACTCTCATTTCCCTGCAAGGGGAACTTGTGTGTTCCTTGCAGATGAATTTATCAAGTTGAGAAAGTTCTCCTCTATTCCTATTTTTATGAAAGTTTTAAAAATTATAAATGGATATTAAATTCATCAAATATTTTGCTGCATCAGATGATATGTTCATGTGACTATTCTTCTTAAATCTGCTAATATGATAGGTTACATTCATTAATTCAAAAATTTTAAGTCTGTCTTTTATACTTACAAAAAGTGTACTTAATCATGATATTTAATAACTTTTCATTGATTAATACATTCCATTTGCTTATTTTAAAGGATTTTTGTGTATATATTCATGACATATTGGTTTATAATTTTCTTTTTATATACTCTCTTCTTATTTTGATATCAGAAATAATTATTTCATACATAAATTTAAAAATTTTCTGTTCACTTTCATTTTATGAAACAGATTACAGAGAACTGGTTTTGATTCTTCTTTGGAATTCTCCAATGAAACCCCCTGGGTGTAGAGATTTATTTTGGGAGACTGTAAAACATATTGAGTGAGTAATGGTAGTTTGTTTTTGAGGAGGGATCCTTTTCATTTGAGTTACTTAATTTATATGTAGACACTTGTAAAATATTTCTTCTATAATTCTCAAATAATAGTATATTTCTATCATTTTGAAGTCTTCAGAGTGTTTAACAATATTGTCTCTTACCAAATACTTTAAACATGTTCCCTTTCATACTTTTAAGTCAATTTTTAGTGAAAAATAAGGCCTAAACCTAACAATGAAATGACAAATTATCTCATCGATTCTAGGATTAATTAGATAATAGTATTATAGATAATTCTAATGCAAATTTTATTTTATTCTAAAATGCAAACTTGAGATTTGTTGTTATTGTCTATTTTCATATGCCCATGCTTAAACAACTAATAACTGGCAGAACCTGTATTTGAGCATAAAGCAGTATGACTACATAATCTAGCTTTAGTATATATAACTTTGATTTTATTTAGATAGATTTTTTGTAACTTAGTTTCTAGGGAAAATGTATTTTGATTTCCAAATCTTGACTTAAAACTCTTTCATATTATTTTCCATTTACAAATTAAAGAATTATGAAAACACATATATCTGATTTCTAGGTTAATTGGTAATATATAATTAATTGCTTTTGATAAGAACAATCCATAAAATATATCAACAATTGTGAACATTTACATAATAAAATTAAACTATTGATATTATGAAAAACTATGAAGTCAAACACAACTAAATATTATCCCTTAATAGAAGCTAGAAGATTCCACATTAAAATATGTTTTACTATATTTAGAATATTTTTAGTCAAAAAATATTGTTTAACATCAATTAATATACTTTAACATTTTTTCTAATGTAAACAAAGTAATAACCAGTGGTATAATTATTATTTTTATTTCAAGTACTTACTATTTATGTTTTTTGTACAAAAATAGATTTTAACTGAGTGTTTTCCATATAGTCTTTGAGCCATTTAATGACATCATTTAATTTATATTCTTGTAGTTTTATAGATAAAATTCATTCTTTACTTTTTAGAAATATATATATATATATATATATATATATATATATATATATATACTTTTAGTTGTTGATAAACCTTTATTTTACTTATTTATTTCTATGTGGTGCTGAGGATCAAACCCAGTGCCTCACACATGTTAGGCAAGTGGTGTACCACTGAGCCTCCAAAACAGCTCTCATTCTTTAGTTTTAGTCACATAATATTATCCCTGATAATTTTTGTTTTGCTTAATACTCTTTGCAAGTATACTTATAAGTGGTTCATTGTATTTCATCCAACCCAATTCTCATTATATATGTATGTTCTCTATTTTTGAGTATTCAGGGTTTTTTTTTTTTCAATTCTGATTATCAGGGTAATTTTGTGATGAATATATGCATGTGATATTTTCAAGCAATTCTCAAAGATTAATTCTTAAAAGTAAAATGATCATGTCAGGAAAAAATAGTTTGAAAATCACATTTTTAGGATAGATATGGCTACATTAAAATGAAAATAAACTATTTCAAATTAGAAATCTTTGTAGCATTACAAACAGAGTTTGAATTGTAAAAGTTCATACACCAAGATCTAGTTTAAAGTCATCTTATATGTTATTACCAGGTAAATATAATTTTTAAAAATTATTCACTTACATTTTATAAGCATCATCAACTCCCTTTACATTCTATACAGGTAGTTTAGAATGTCTATATAATAGCTGTTACACAAAGAGGAGATTCGAAAAATATAAGAAAAAAATGTGTAAAAATATGATATACTATCATCATATGCTTTATTTAACTTATTCCCTAAGATATTATAGTATTCTGTTATTAATAGCAAACTATTGCATTCTATAAGATTAAGTATACATGTATAATTTAAAAATATACTTTTAGATTTATATTTTTCTGATATGCTATATATTTGACAGTAATCATAAATAACATGAGAATAAGGGAAATTGCCCATAATGTAACTACTAACTACTAAAGGTTTAATTCTTCTCAAATCATTGCAAGATGATATGAATAATTAGAAAAGAACATAGGCTGGGATTGTGGCTTATTGGCCGAAAACTTGCCTCGCACATATAAGGCACTGGGTTTGATCCTCAGCACCACAAAAAATTAATAAATAAACTGAAGGTATGTTTCCATCTACAACTTTAAAAAATATAAAAAAGAACATTTTCAATGAAAGGTGACTATGGTAATTTGTTTTGCTATCAATATGGTTCATTTCAAGTATGGCATTACTGGATAAATAAAATTAAATTTTATGTCTTAATACATTATTTTTCTCATTATGGTAAAGGAAATAATGCAAATCTATTCTGTATTTAATACTTAATAAACTTTAACATGTTCTCTTCCTGGAAATATCATTTAATGATTACTTTTTGTTGCTGTTGTTAATTTAAATCAGTGTCCAGGTTATAGTCCTAAGCCATAAACTAAGATGGAGATATATTCTTCATCTGTCTCTCAAACTGAATTTTTTCCCTAACATAAGTGGTATCATATAAGAAGTCAACATAACTTAGCAATCTTGATTTTATTTACATATCTTTAATATACATGGATGTTTCAAGGATATATATATATATATATATATATACACACACAAATATATATATATATATATATATATATATATATATATACCCTATTTGGAATTTCTAATATTAATTATATATTCAGTAATACTAGTTCTTGCCTCTTGTCTGAGATATCCATCTTTATATAATTTTCTATATATTACTTGGCTCTGAGCTTGGCTATTCTTTCAATTTTGTTCAAAAATATAAAAACCAGAAGAGACCTAGCTTTGTGTAAAAGAACTAGATATTATCTCCACCATAAGATTTTAAGTTCTTATAAAATGATTGAAATTTTTTAGCAAAAAATGTGATCTAAAAACAGGGTTAATATGAACTTTTGACTAAAATGCACAAGTTTACCTTTGAAAATATCTCACAGTGAGCAAGAAATTATTTGACAATTGTTTACTACATACATATACATACATACATACAAATATATATGAGGAAAATTTAAAAATTCTGTCTTGGAACAAAGTATAAGTTGGAATGAGATGAACATCATTACCCTATGTACATATATGATTGCATGAGCATTGTGAGTCTGCATGATGTACAGCTAGAATAAGAAGTTGTGCTTCATTTCTGAACAATGTGACAAAATGATTCTGCTTTCATGTATAATTAATTAGAACAAGTAAAAATATAAAATGTCGGGGGTTTTAGCCCCCTATTCCCTCTTGACCTGCGTGAGATTTGGGGAGCACACCCAGACCAGGACGAACCAAGAAAGGTAGAGGTCAACTGGCCGCCCACACCCAGCCCTCCCTCGCCAGAGGACAATCAGAAGAGCCAGGGAGAACAGTCAAAGTAGGATCTCGTTTATTGAGAAAACACACACAGCTAATAAATGTACAGGAGCCAATCAGGGTAAAGGTCAGCAGGGTGGGGAGAGTTCATGTGTACACTCATCTTACAGGCAGTAATGGGAGACATGAGCTGTCCATGAGGGCAGAAGTGTTCTGAGCCTATCCTAGAGGTGGTCCAATTCTTCATCACAACCCATGGCGATGCCTTCTGGCTAATTGCTAGGTGCTCTCTTAGCCACATGTGGCCCCAGGACTGGGAAGCGGGTAGCATCCAGCAAGTTAGGCTTTCCTCTTTTCTGATGCAACATGCCCCACGTTACATCATGCCCTACAATAAAATATTAGTATAATCTTCTTCAAATCAAATTTCAAATATAGTCAACACATTGTAGATATGAAATGCCAAACTGAGTCTGCTGTAGATACAATAACATGTTGAGTATTATTAAGTGGGCAATGACATAGCAACCTTTTCATTGAACACTTTTTAACTCTAATGATAATATGAAAGTTACTTTTCTTTAAGAATGAGTGATATATGCAAGTGGCTTCTAATTATGCAATAATGCACCAGGAGTAACAGTGAGTGAAAAAATGGAAGTTTTCATTGAATATAGAAAGAACTAATTTTGAAGTATAGTATATGGGAAACAAATATTTAACCAACATATTTGATGAAAATAATACTTTTAAAATATAGTTTCTTAGGCCTGTATGTACTTTGAGCAGTTGCTTTGGAATATAGTATTTTCCATAATTGTGCCTAGCAGAATGATATGATATAAAAATCTTTTTAAGGAATCAACAAATGGAATTTATAGTGGACCAGAGATAATTTTCTTAGATTCAAGCTTATGTTCTACTAATTTGTAGCAAAAGAGAATTAGCAATTTAAAAAGAGGATAATGGGAATGGAAGATGAGAGAGCAGAGCAGATCTACAGAGAAATCCTTGACTCCTCTGCTTCCAGGAATCAAACTAGCAAAAGAATTAGGTAGAAAGGTGGATAACAGAGAGAATACTGTAAAACATATTATTGAATAGCTCAACACTTGGATGAACTTGTAATTTTCTTACTGGAGCAGAAAATAAGAAATAATTTGATAACCTTGAAACCTGATGTGGTGGAGTTAGGGGAAGGTGTAACAAAGGTAGGAAAAAAGGAGTGGCATATTCCACAAGCTTACTTAAGAAGGGCAGATCAAGTTAAAATGGAATTAGAGCAGTACAACAGTGCAGAAGAAGTATGCAATTTAGTCCTAGCAGGAAGTTGTAGAGTCCATATCTAGCCTACCTTTCTAGAAGACATTAAATCATCTCCCCAACTACAAACAGTAACAAATGATACATAGGAAACAATTTTGAAACAAATGACCCAATAATTCATGTAGCATACTCTTATAGAATTACTGTTGCTAGCTGAAATTTGCTGAAAACCCCTTTCCCCACCAATGAAAAGGGAAATGGTGTGGAGCTTATCTGATAGCAAGTCACTTTCAGGGAGTGCAATGCTGTGAAACCACCCCCAATACAGCAAAATGGCATACCCACAGCACCATATAGCTAGTGCAGGCAGAGACAGGTTGGCCAAGTAGATAAAATCCTCATGATATATAACTGCTGGGAAGAGATTCCCATGCCACAACAGTGTCCAGACACCACATAGAGAGCCTGCATATATAGATCTCAGTGCAGACAGCCACAAAGAATTCTGACATGTGTGAATTGGGAGTGCTGTCAACTAGTCCCATCACAAGAAGAGGAGTCAGTACTCCACAGCAGCAAGTAGCAACCAGTAGTAGCCCTATTCACAGTGTACCTGCACTCAAAATAAATTTCTAGCAGTCTCTGAAGCCACTGAGTATGCACAGACATGGTTTTGGGGTCCTGGAGAGTGACTGACAAAGAGAACCAGTGGCTGATACAGGAATCAGTAACCAAGACAGAAGGTCCCATGGCTTGACAGTGCATAGCACCTGTGAGAAAGTTCACAGCTCTGCATCCCACAGCTGCCAATTGCCACAGATCATGCTCAGTGCAAAGGTCCTTGGAAGGCATTCCCTGGGGGCCACCAAAAACAAGTACTTCAGCTCTGAGCAGCAGCCCTGACCTTCTCATAGGCCACCCAGCACCCAACAGCCAACAGTGGAAATCTTTCTGTATTCACAATGCAGTTCACTACAAAGAAGGATCCTACAAAGTAGTCACACAGAAATCAGCCACTGTCCAATTTGTGTCCAGACACAAGCTCATTAACCTAAGCACTTCAACTCTGAGCAGCATCCTTGACCTTCTCACAGGCCACCCAGTGCCATTTTACATAGACCACACTATTCCTGCTTTAGACAACCACAATCTGTATACTTTGAAATACACATGGGTAAGAACACACCAGATTTGAATGTTCTGGGCACATGAAGCTTGTCTTCAGAAATGTATACAAGACTGTACCCCCCCCCAAAAAAAAATGGAGAAACCTTGTTGCTAAGTCATAATTAGGGTTTTCCCCTTTGACCTACCAGAAAGCTAGTAGGTGCTTGAACACATGAAAGAATGGAGCAGGCCTCTGAGAATTGTTATCAGAGGTCTGCTGATGAAATCACTACATCCATACCCAGATAAACAGAGGTAAAGATGAGGAGTGGGGAATGTCTTCTAAACTTTTCAAATACAGATGAAATCCAAATCAGTAAAATACAATAAGAAATCTCCTCACCTAAGTTCAGTATTTAATATAATAAACATCTGTAATATGAGTTTTGATCTTATAGACATTTTCTGTATTTAATTGCTAGGTCTTTCCTTAATATGTGATATTGTAGCCTTCAACCCAATTGGGTATATTACTTTTACTCTTTTAAAGCATTAATTGGAATCTTATTTTAGTCTTTTTTTTCTCCAAACTCATATTTGTTCCTGTATAGTCTCTTTTTTTTTCCTTTTTCCTCACCTTCTCATGTCTCAACCTACCATTTTTTCTTTTTCTTTTAATTTAATTATTTCATTGTTATTGTCTCTTTCTTTTATTTTTCAATCCTTACTAATTTTCAAGTTTGACTTATTAGAATTTTGGTGATAGCAATAAGAATTTTAATATATTTAATACCCAATTCCTCTATCTTTTTAAAAACATCACTCTCATTTTTCAGAGGACTTTTAGAGAACTTTTTCAATAACATTTACTTCAAAATTTATTAGTATGTAGCTTGGTTTTGAACTGATTTGAGTCATTGCCAATTAGTATCTTCTCTCAATGTATTGGTAGATACTGAATATAGAACCTGTTGCATGTTGAGTGATACTATTTACACTTTGATATTCACCTATCCTGGGACATATATTAAAGAGAAAGCTGGATATTAAACGTGCTCTCTGTATTAGTGGAAAAATAATCATCCCAGAAAATGGCAGAAATACAGGATATATAAATAAAAAAGAAATAAGAGAAAAACATAGGAACTGAAGGAGCATTTTAATAAAGAGAAGTTCTAAAATAAGAAAACAAAATTTTGTAAATGACACAATAAGAGGCTTGGGTAGGGGTTCAGCAGTAGAGAGCTCACCTAACACGTGTGAGGCCCTGGGTTTAATCCTCAGTACCACATAAAAATAAAAAAAAAATAACATAAAGGTACTGACAACTACAACCAAAATAATAAATATTAAAAAAGAAATGACTCAATAAATCAAATTAAAAATTCAGTTGAAATAATACCAAATAGAATAGACCTCATACAAAAAAGATTTCTTCAAACTTTAAAAGCAAAGTAAATACTTTTGAAAAAAAGCAATAAGAAAACATGATAAAAGTGCATGACCAGAATATTAAAGAAATGTGGGTGAAGATTAAGATACTAAAACTATAATTGCTAGAGATGTTGAAATATATATATATATATATATATATATATATATATATATATATAGTTGAACATTTGCGTTTCATCTTTTCTAACATTTCTTTGCCCATTTATTTATTGGGTTTTTTTGTTTTTTGTTTTTTACTGATAAGTTTTTTGAGTTCTTTGCACATCCTGATGATTAATGCTCTATCTGTGCTGCAGTTGGCAAAGATTGTCTCCCATTCTTTAGGCTCTTTCTTTATGTTCTTGATTGTTTCCTTTGCTGTGAAGAAGTTTTTTAGTTTGATAACATCCCTTTGTTGATCCTTGATTTTACTTCTTGCACTTCAGTTGTCATGTTGAGGAAGTCAGTTCCTATGCTGCCATGATGGAGAGTTGGGCCTACTTTTTCTTTCAATAGGGACTCTGGTCTAATGCTCATATCTTTGATCACTTTGAGTTGACTTTTGTACAGGGTGAGAGATAGGGGTTCAATTTCATTCTACTACATGTGGATTTCCAGCAATCCCAGCACCATTTGTTGAAAAGGCTATCTTTTCTCCAATGTATGTTTATGGCGCCTTTGTCTATTTATGTATGTTTATCTCTATGTCTTCAATTATCTTTGTATTTATGTATGTTTATCTGTATGTCTTCTATTATCTTCCATTGGTCTTCATGTCTGTTTTTGTGCCAATACCATGCTGTTTTCCTTACTATAGCTGTATAATATAACTTAAGGTCTGGTATTGTGATGCCTGATTGCTTAGGTTATTCTGAGCCTCTTGTTTTTCCAAATGAATTTTATGACTGCTTTTTCTATTTCTATGAAGAATGTCATTGGAATTTTAATAGGAATTGCATTAAATTAGTACATAGTGCTTTTGGTAATGGGGCTATTTTGACCATATTAATTCTGCCTATCCATGACATGGGATATATTTCTATCTCCTAAGGTCTTCTTCAATTTCTTTTTTTAGTGTTCTGTAGTTTATATTGTAGAGGTTTTTCACCTCTTTTGTGACATTGATTCCTCAGTATTTTATTTCTCTTGAGAGTATTGGGAATGGGATAGTTTTCCTAATTTCTCTTTCAGCTGATACATTATTGCTGTATAGGAAAGCAATTGATTTAGTGATTTTAACTTCAGATCTTCCTACTTTGCTGATGTTTTATGTGTTCAAGAAATTTTATGGTGGAGTTTTTTGGAACTTCTAAATATAGAATATTGTGGTCAACAAATAGCATTAGTTTGAGCTTTTGTTTTCTATTTGTATCCCTTTAATTTTTTTTTCTGTCTAATTGTGCTGGCCAGAGTTTCAAGGTCTATATTGAATAGAAGTGGTGAAAGAAGGATTCCCACTTACTCCAGTCAGAATATCAATTATCAAGAATACAAGTAATAATAAATATTGGAAAGGATGAGAGGAAATAGATTCACTCATACATTGCTGATTGGCATTCAAACTGTTGGAAAACACTATAGGGATTCCTCAGACTTGCAATTGAACCAACATTTACCAATTATTCCACCCCTCAGTATTTACTCAGAGGACTTAAAATAAGCATACTACAGTGATGCAGTCAAATTCAAGTTTATAGCATCTGAATTCATGGAAACAAAGTAGGTGCCTTTGAATGGATGAGTATATAAAGAAAATAATAGACACACACACATAATGGAATATTACTCAACCATAAAGAAAAATGAACTTATGGCATTTGCCAGTACATGAATGGAACTGAAGATTATCAAGCTAAGTGAAATAAGCTGATTCCCCCAAATCAAAGGCCAAATGTTTTCTCTGATATGTGGATGCTAATATACAATAGTGGTTGCAGGGAGGGGATAGAAGTTCATAGGAGTAAGCAAAAGGGAATTAAGGAAAGGGAAGATGAATGTGAATAGAAAAGACAGTAGAATGAAACAGACAGATTTCTTTTTTTTAAGAAAGAGAGAGAGAGAGAGACAGAGAGAGAGAGAGAGAGAGAGAGAGAGATTTATTTTTTAGTTTTCGGCGTACACAACATCTTTGTTTGTATGTGGTGCTGAGGATTGAACCCTGGCCGCAAGCATGCCAGGCGAGTGCGCTACCGCTTGAGCCACATCCCCAGCCCCCAGACATAGATTTCTTATGTTCATATATGAACTCACATCCAGTGAAACTCCACATCATGTACAACCACAAGAATGGGATCCCACTTAGATTAAGTTATGCTCAATGTATGTATATGTCAAAATACTCTCTACTATCATGTATATTGAAAAATAACAAATAAAACAAGAGACTCAATATAAAGACCATTGACCTGGAAGAAAGCAGTGAAATGCAAACTAAAGAAATTCACAACATTTTCAATGTTATAACACAACTTTTCCCAAACCTTAGGAATTAGATGAACATCCAAGTACACAAGACATGCAAAGTTGCAAATAGACAAGATCAAAAAGCATTCCCTCCAGAATGCATTATAATTAAAATGTCTAATGAAGAGAATGAGCATAGAATTTTGAAAACTATAACAGAAACATGGCATGTCATATTTAGACATAAATTAATATGAAATACTATTGATCTCTCATTCCAGACTCTCAAAACCAGGAGGACATGGGATAATATGCATCAAGTCTTAAAGGAAAAAGATTGCCAACCAAGATTATTATACTCATTAATCCATCCTTCTGCATTGAAGGTGAAATAAGTATATTTCATAATAAGCATGAACTAAAAGAAATCATGAGCCAACATTACAGAAAATACTTAAAAGTATAATATACAGATGAAATAAAAAAACTATCTTTAGAGCTAAGAAATTGATAAATGTCACTGGAACAGTAACCAAACAAAGGAGATTAATGTCTTTATTAAGTATTATAAATAATTCAAAGTAGAAGGAAATAATAATTATGTCTCTAAAATAAATAAATGAAAATATTTTCTGCTCTCAAATTTAAAGACAAACATTGGCAGAGTAGGTTTAAAACATGACACAACCATATATTGTTTAAAAGACACTCACCTTACAAACTGAAGAATGGAAAAAGATATACTGTACAAATGAAGACCAAAAGTGATCAGGAGTAGCTATTCTCATATCTAATAAAGCAGACAACAAGCAAAAATAAATCAAAAGAGACAGAGAATGTTACTTCATACTGATAAAGGAAATCATTTATGAATATGAAACAATTTTAAACATTTATTCCCTTGTCAGTGTGTGTATATACACAACATGAAATCTCAAACTTGAGTACAATAATATTGGGTGATTTCAACAAACCTCTCTCATGAATAGATAGATATTCTGAACATAATCAAAGATACAACACTTCAGACCAAAAAATTTAAATATTATTGACACATTAATGAAACAAGTATCTATAGAATATAGTATGCATCAAAAACCGGGTAAACTTTCTTCTCAGCTGTACTTGAAATCTTCTCCAAAATTAACCATATGTAGGAACCAAAAGAAGTCAGAAAATACAAAACATTGAGATATTTATTTGGATTTCTTAAGATCAAAATAGATTGAAACAAGAAATCAATTAAAACCAAAGAATACATTAACATTTTTTAATACATGGGTATTGAGTAATATACTTTTCAGTTAGAAATATGTATTATAAGAAATTATCAGACAAATTATAAATTCTTTGTGACAAATAAGAACAGAGATAAAAAATATCACAGTATCTGCGATACTTTGAATGCAATTCTACAAGCAATATTTGTAATATGCAGTAACTATATTTAAATATATATATATATATATATATATATATATATATATATATATATATATATATATTCCAAATAAACAATACAATTTTATACATTAGGAAAAGAGAAAAGCAAGAACAATCTACTTGCAAAACCAGTCAAAGATAGAAAACAAATTAATCAGAAATGAAATTAATCAAATTGAAGGAAACAACAATACATTAAACCAAAGAGTTGGTTTCAGTGAAAAAATAAACAACATTATAATTAGTGAAGCTAACTAAAAGAAAAAAAACTCAAATAAATAAAATTATCAATGAAATTTGAGATATAACCACAGATATTTCTTAAATCCAGAAATTCATTAGAGGCTATTTTTGCAAACTTATATTCCAGTAAATTAGAATACATTGAAAATTTCTAGTAACATATGATCTACCTAAAGTGAACCAAGATGATGTAGAAAACCTAAATACACCTAAAAAAAAAAAAAAACAATAAGACTGAAGTAGCAATTTAAAGCTTTACAATAAATGAAAGCCCAGGACTAGTTGGATTCTCAGCTGAATTCTACAAGAACTTTAAAGAACAAATGCCAATCTTCATAAAATTATATCATGAATTAAAAGTGAAGGCATACTCCAAAATTCATTCCGTGATACCAGTATCACCCTGATATCCCAATCATATGTTGACACATTTAGGAAAGAACTACAGACAATTATCTCTGATGAACACTGATATAAATATTCTTAATAATCAGCATCCAAAATCACATTAAGAACATTGTACACCATGATCAATTTGATTTCATTCTGAAGATGAAAGATTGGTTCCACATATACAAATCAGTAAATGTAATTTATCACAGAAATAGAATTAACAACAAAAAACACATGTTCATGTCAACACATGCAGAAAAAGCCTTTAATAAAATCTAGCACACGTTCATGTAAAAAACATTGAAGAAACTATGGATAGAATGAAGATATGTCAACATCATAAAAGCTTTGTATGACAAACCCAAAACCAACATCATACTGAATAGAGAAAAAGTGAAAGTATTTCCTTTTACTATCAGTTACTTTTACTATCAGTAACAAGAAAAAGAATGTCCTCTCATAATTACTTTTAAATGTACTACTTGAAACTCTAGCCAAAGCAATTAAGCAGGAGAAACAAATAAAATGAATACAAATAGGAAAAGAAGATATTAAATTACCTCCTTTTGCTAATGACATGATCTTAAACTAAGATGACCTATAAAACTCCACCAGAAGACTTCCAGAGCTAGTAAGTAAATTCAGTAAAGTAGCAGAGTATCAGTCAATATACAAAATAAATAAATTTTTCTACACCACTAATGAAACGGCTGGGAACAAAATCACAGAAATAATTCTTTACTCAATTGCATCAAAAAAATTAAATACTTGGGGACTAATATATCCATGGTGGTTAAAGATTTATATAATGAAAATTATAGAAGACTGAAAAAGATATTTACAAAGGCTACTGAGTGTCACATATTCTTTTATAAACATAATTGATATTGTCCAAATGATCATACTACCAAAAAATGATAATAATATTCAATTAAATTCCAATAAAATCATCAATGACATTCTTTAAAGAACTAAAAAACCAGCCTTAAAATTTATATGCAAAAATAGCTGACCCAGTTTGGAAAATGCAACAGTGAAGAAGAAAAATGATGCTGAGTGGATTCTAATCTCATATCTCAAAATATACTACAGAGCTATAGTAAGCAAAATTGCATGTCATCGATATCAAAAAAGACAAAAAAAAAAAACCCTAATGGATTGGAATAGAAATTATACACAAACCCACAGTTTCTTTTGTCTTATATTCAACAAAGTTTCCAAAAACATACTTTGGAGAAAGATAGCCTGTTCAACAAATGGTGCTATGAAACTGGATATTGATATATATAAATGAAACTAAATCCATCTTTCACCATGCACAAAAATCAACTCAATGTAATTAAAAACCTAGAATTTAGATTGGAAACACTGAAACTGTCAAAAGAAAACACAGGATGAACACTCCAAAAATATGGGCACAGGCATTGACTTCCTTAATAAAAAACTGTTAAAACTCAAGAAGTTAAGACAGTAATTGTTAAGTGGGATGGTATTAAATTAAAAAGCTTCCAAATAGTGAAGTAAACAAGTATGACCATGATGCTAACACCGCAGGATATGAGAACATCTTGGCTTGCTGCACTTCTAACTGGGTTTTAATATGCAGAGTATTTCAGAACTCAAAGAAAATAACATCATAAGAATAAATAACCTAGTTGATAAATGGGAAAATCATCTAAACATAATTTTTCAAAAGAAGAAATACAAATTGTCAACAAATTATCTATAAAAAGGTTCAACATATATATCCACCAAGGAAATGCAAACCAAAACTACATTGATATTTCATTTCATTCCTGTTACAATGACTGTCACCAAGAATACAAATAACAATAATTACTGGTGAACATTTAGGAGGAAAGGTATTTAGAAGTTTGAGTAGGACTGAATACTAATAAACAGTTCCTGCCAGGAGTGGTGGTGCATGCTTGTAATACATGCAGCTTTGGAGACTGAGACAGGATGATTCAGGTTCAAAGCAAGCCTCAGCAACAGTGAGGATCTAAGCAACTCAGTGAAACTCTGTCTCTATATAAAATACAAAATAGGGCTTGGGATATTGCTCAGTGGTAGATTGTCACTGAGTTCAATCTCCAGGACCCCCCAAAAATTAAAAAAAACAGCCCCTTAAGAAATTAGTATGGAGATTTCCCAAAGATTAGAAATGGGACCACAATATGACCAAGCTATCCTGATTTTTGGGTTTATTCAAAGACTAAATTCAGCACATTATAGTTATACATGCATGTTAATATTCTTTTTTTTAAGTTTATAATAATTTTTAATTGATTCTTTTTAGTTATACATGACAATAGGATGCATTTTGACATAAAAGCATTAAATATAACTTGTTCGAATTCAGTCCCTAGTACTCCCCTTACTCTCCCCTCCTCCCTCCTACTATTCCCTTCCATCCACTCTACTGATCTTTCTACCATTTATTTACATATTTTGTAAAATTAGTGTCTTATAGATATACATGATGGTGAGATTTACTGTGGTATATTCATATGTGTACATAGGAATGTTAGGTCGAATTCATTCCACTGTTTCCGTATCCCTTCCTTACTCCCTTTCCATCATTTTCCTTTGTCTACTCCAGTGATATTTCTTATACTCTTTTTTTTTAATTTTTTATTGTTGGTTGTTCAAAACATTACATAGTTCTTGATATATCATATTTCACACTTTGATTCAAGTGGGTTATGAACTCCCATTTTTACCCCGTATACAAATTGCAGAATCACATCAGTTACACATCCATTGATTTACATATTGCCATACTAGTGTCTGTTGTATTCTGCTGCCTTTCCTATCCTCTACTATCCCCCCTCCCCTCCCCTCCCCTTTTCTCTCTCTACCCCCTCTACTGTCATTCATTTCTCCCCCTTGTATTATTTTCCCCTTTCCCCTCACTTCCTCTTGTATGAAGTTTTGTATAACCCTGAGGGTCTCCTTCCATTTACATGCAATTTCCCTTCTCTCTCCTTTCACTCCCACCTCTCATCCCAGTTTAATGTTAATCTTGTTCTCATGCTCTTCGTCCCTACTCTGTTCTTAGTTACACTCCTTATATCAAAGAAGACATTTGACATTTGTTTTTTAGGGATTGGCTAGCTTCACTTAGCATAATCTGATCTAATGCCATCCATTTCCCTGAAAATTCTATGATTTTGTCATTTTTTAATGCAGAGTAATACTCCATTGTGTATAAATGCCACATTTTTTTATCCATTCATCTATTGAAGGGCATCTAGGTTGGTTAGACAGTCTTGCTATTGTGAATTGTGCTGCTATGAACATCGATGTAGCAGTGTCCCTGTAGCTTGCTCTTTTTAGGTCTTTAGGGAATAGACTTAGAAGGGGAATAGCTGGGTCAAATGGTGGTTCCATTCCCAGCTTTCCAAGAAATCTCCATACTGCTTTCCAAATTGGCTGCACCAATTTGCAGTCCCACCAGCAATGTACAAGTGTACCCTTTTCCCCACATCCTCGCCAGCACTTGTTGTTGTTTGACTTCATAATGGCTGCCAATCGTATTGGAGTGAGATGGTATATTAGGGTGGTTTTGATTTGCATTTCTCTGACTGCTAGAGATGGTGAGCATTTTTTCATGTACTTGTTGATTGATTGTATGTCCCCCTCTGGGAAGTGTCTGTTCAGGTCCTTGGCCCATTTGTTGATTGGGTTATTTGTTATCTTATTGTCTAACTTTTGAGTTCTTTGTATACTCTAGATATTAGGGCTCTATCTGAAGTGTGAGGAGTAAATATTTGTTCCCAGGATGTAGGCTCCCTATTTATCTCTCTTATTGTTTCTTTTGCTGAGAAAAAACTTTTTAGTTTGAGTAAGTCCCATTTGTTGATTCTAGTTATTAACTTTTGTGCTATGGGTTTCCTATTGAGGAATTTGGAGCCCGACCCCACCGTATGTAGATCGTAGCCAACTTTTTCTTCTGTCAGACGGCGTGTCTCTGATTTGATATCAAGCTCCTTGATCCATTTTGAGTTAACTTTTGTGCATGGCGAGAGAAAGGGATTCAGTTTCATTTTGTTGCATATGGATTTCCAGTTTTCCCAGCACCATTTGTTGAAGATGCTATACTTCCTCCATTGCATGCTTTTAGCCCCTTTATCAAATATAAGATAGTTGTAGTTTTGTGGATTGGTTTCTGTGTCCTCTATTCTGTACCATTGGTCCACCCGTCTGTTTTGGTACCAGTATCATGCTGTTTTTGTTACTATTGCTCTGTAGTATAGTTTGAAGTCTGGTATCGCTATACCGCCTGATTCACACTTCCTGCTTAGCATTGTTTTAGCTATTCTGGGTCTTTTATTTTTCCATATGAATTTCATGATTGCTTTCTCTATTTCTACAAGAAATGCCCTTGGGATTTTGATTGGCATTGCATTAAACCTATAGAGAACTTTTGGTAATATCGCCATTTGGATGATGTTAGTTCTGCCTATCCATGAACAGGGTATATTTTTCCATCTTCTAAGATCTTCTTCTATTTCTCTCTTTAGGGTTCTGTAGTTTTCATTGTATAAGTCTTTCACCTCTTTTGTTAGGTTGATTCCCAAGTATTTTATTTTTTTTTGAGGATATTGTGAATGGAGTGGTTGTCCTCCTTTCCATTTCAGAGGATTTGTCACTGATATACAGGAATGCCTTTGATTTATGCGTGTTGATTTTATATCCTGCCACTTTGCTTAATTCATTTATTAGCTCTAATAGTTTCTTTGTAGACCCTTTTGGGTCTGCTACGTATAGAATCATGTCATCTGCAAATAGTGATAATTTAAGTTCTTCTTTTCCTATTTTGATGCCTTTAATTTCTTTCGTCTGTCTAATTGCTCTGGCCAGTGTTTCGAGAACTATGTTGAACAGAAGTGGTGAGAGAGGGCATCCCTGTCTTGTTCCAGATTTTAGAGGGAATGCCTTCAATTTTTCTCCATTCAGACTGATGCTAGCCTGAGGATTAGCATAGATTGCTTTTACAATATTGAGGTATGTTCCAGATATCCCTAGTCTTTCTAGAGTTTTGAACATAAAGGGATGCTGTACTTTGTCGAATGCTTTTTCCACATCTATTGAGATGATCATATGGTTCTTATTTTTAAGTCTATTGATGTGGTGAATAACATTTATTGATTTCCGTATATTGAACCAGCCTTGCATCCCAAGGATGAATCCTACTTGATCAGGGTGCACAATTTTTTTGATATGTTTTTGTATCCGATTCGCCAGAATTTTATTGAGGATATTTGCATCTAGGTTCATTAGAGATATTGGTCTGTAGTTTTCTTTCTTTGAAGTGTCTTTGTCTGGTTTAGGAATCAGGGTGATGTTGGCCTCGTAGAATGAATTTGGAAGTTCTCCCTCTTTTTCTATTTCCTGAAGTAGCTTGAAAAGTATTGGTATTAGTTCCTCTTTAAAGGTTTTGTAAAACTCTGCTGTATACCCATCCGGTCCTGGGCTTTTCTTAGTTGGTAGTCTTTTGATGGTTTCTTCTATTTCCTCGATTGATATTGGTCTGTTTAGGTTGTCTATATCCTCCTGACTCAATCTAGGCAGATCATATGACTTAAGAAATTTATCGATGCCTTCACTATCTTCTAATTTATTGGAGTATAAGGATTCAAAATAATTTCTAATTATCTTCTGTATTTCTGAAGTGTCTGTTGTGATATTGCCTTTTTCATCCCGTGTGTTAGTAATTTGAGTTCTCTCTCTTCTTCTCTTCGCTAGCATTAGTAAGGGTCTGTCGATTTTGTTAATTTTTTCAAAGAACCAACTTTTAGTTTTGTCAATTTTTTCAATTGTTTCTTTTGTTTCGATTTCATTAATTTCAGCTCTGATTTTAATTATTTCTTGCCTTCTACTTCTTTTGCTGTTGTTTTGCTCTTCTTTTTCAAGGATTTTGAGATGAAGTATGAGATCATTTATTTGTTGGTTTTTCCTTTTTTTAAGGAATGAACTCCAAGCAATGAATTTTCCTCTTAGAACTGCTTTCAATGTGTCCCATATATTCCGATATGTTGTGTCTGTGTTTTCATTTATCTCTAAGAATTTTTTAATTTCCTCCTTGATGTCTTCTATAACCCATTGATCATTCAGTAACCTATTGTTCATTCTCCAAGTGATGCATTATTTTTCCTTCCTTCTTTTATCGTTGATTTTCAGTTTCATTCCATTATGATCAGATAAGATGCATGGTATTATCTCTACTCCTTTATATTGTCTAAGAGTTGCCCTGTGACTTAATATATGATCTATTTTTGAGAAGGATCCATGTGCTGCTGAGAAAAAAGTGTAACTGCTTGATGTTGGGTAGTATATTCTATATATGTCAATTAAGTCTAGGTTATTAATTGTGTTATTGAGTTCTATAGTTTCCTTATTCAACTTTTGTTTAGAAGATCTGTGCATTGGTGAGAGAGGTGTGTTGAAGTCTCCCATGATTATTGTATGGTGGTCTATTAGACTCTTGAACTTGAGAAGAGTTTGTTTGATGAACATAGCTGCACCATTGTTTGGGGCATATATATTTATGATTGTTATGTCTTGTTCGTGTATGGTTCCCTTGAGCAGTATGTAGTGTCCCTCTTTAACCCTTTTGATTAACTTTGGCTTGAAATCTATTTTATTTGATATGAGTATGGACACTCCTGCTTGTTTCCAAAGTCCATATGAGTGATATGATTTTTCCCAACCTTTCACCTTCAGCCTATGTATGTCTTTTCCTATCAAATGTGTCTCCTGTAGGCAGCATATTGTTGGGTCTTGTTTTGTTATCCATTCTACTAGCCTGTGTCTCTTAATTGGTGAGTTTAAGCCATTAATATTTAGGGTGATTAATGAGATATGGGTTGTTCTTCCAGCCATATTTGTTTATTTCTGTTACTAAACATGGTTTGTTTTCCTCTTTGATTATTTCCCCCCCTTTACTGTCCTACCTCCCACTGTTGGTTTTCATTGTTATTTTCCATTTCCTCTTCCTGTAATGTTTTGCCGAGGATGTTTTGAAGAGATGGTTTTCTAGCTGCGAATTCTTTAAACTTTTGTTTATTGTGGAAGGTTTTAATTTCATCTTCCATCCTGAAGCTTAATTTCACTGGATACACAATTCTTGGTTGGAACCCATTTTCTTTCAGTGTTTGAAATATGTTATTCCAGGATCTTCTAGCTTTCAGAGTCTATGTTGAAAGGTCAGCTGTTATCCTGATTGGCTTACCCCTAAATGTAATCTGCTTCCTTTCTCTTGTAGCTTTTAAAATTCTCTCCTTATTCTGTATGTTGGGCATCTTCATTATAATGTGTCTAGGTGTGGATCTCTTATGATTTTGCACATGCGGCATCCTGTAGGCTTCTACGATTTGGGATTCTGTCTCATTCTTCAAGTCTGGGAAGTTTTCTCTTATTATTTCATTGAATAGATTGCTCATTCCTTTGGTTTGAAACTCTATCCCTTCCTGTATCCCAATGACTCTTAAATTTGGTCTCTTGATGTTATCCCATATTTCTTGGATGTTCTGCTCATGGTTTCTTAACAGTCTTGCTGAGCTGTCTATGTTCTTTTCAAGTTGAAATACTTTGTCTTCATTGTCTGATGTTCTATCTTCTAAGTGTTCTACTCTGCTGGTCGTATTCTCAATTGAGTTTTTAAGTTGTTTTATTGCTTCCTGCATTTCTAGGATTTCTGTTTGTTTGTTTTTTATAACCTCTATCTCCCTGTATAGTTGATCTTTTGCTTCTTGGATTTGTTTATGTAATTCATTGTTGAAGTGATCTTTCATTATCTGATTTTGCTGTCTGATGTCTTCCTTGTGACTCCAGATCATCTGGAGCATGTATATCCTGAATTCTTTATCTGACATTCCATCTGCTGCAGATATTACCTCTTCTAACGTTGAGTTGACCTGCATTGCTTGTGGTCCTTTCTTTCCTTGTCTGTTCATACTGTTCGTGTTTCTTTCTGCTTGGTGAAACTGTTGTGCTATTGAATTTTCCCCCCTATATATTTATATTGCTCTTGTATAGTTGCAAAATCTCCCTCGCAGGCGCGAGCGGTGGCTCTGCCCCTCATCCAATTGGGGCAATGTGCCTACCATGCCGGCAGGCCGCTGGGGCTGTTCTGCCGGTCAGTATCAGGTCCACCTACCTTGCAGGCGCGGGCGGAGGCTCTGCCCCTCTGTGGGCCGCTAGGCTTGTGCTGTCGGTGGTCGCAGTTTTGCCTACTTTGAGGCGCGGGCAGCGGCACTGCCCCTCTGTAGGTTGCTGGGCCTGTTCTGCCGGTGGGTCGCAGGTCCGCCTACCTTGCAGGCGCTGGGGAGGCTCTACCCTTCCGCAGGCCGATGGGCCTGTTCTGTCTGTCGGTTGCAGGTCTGGCCTGTTCTGTTGGTGGTCGCAGGTCCGCCTACTTTGCAGGCGCGTTTGGCAGCTCTGCCCCTCCGCGGAATTCTGGGCCTCTTCTGCCGGTGGGTCACAGGTCCACCTACCTTGCAGGGGGGGAGGGGGCAGCTCTGCCCCTCAGCAGGCCCTTGCACCTGTTCTGCTGGTGGGTCGCAGGCCTGCCTACCTTGCAGGTGTGGTTGGCAGCTCTGCCCCTCTGCGGGCCACTGGGCCTTTTCCGTCGGTGGTCACAGTTCCGTCTACCTTGCAGGCGCTGGGGGGTGGGGTGCGGCTCTGCCCCTCAGCAGGCCGCTGGGCCTGTTCTGTGGGTGGTCACAGTTCTGTCCACCTTGCAGGCGCGGGGGGAGGGGGTGGCTCTGCCTCTCAGCAGGCCGCTGCGCCTGTTCTGCCTGTTAATATTCATAGCAGTCTAATTCACAATAGTAGTTGTGGAATTAACCTAGGTGTCTGTCAAAAGACAAATTGATAAAAAATATAGTAGATATATGTAAGGAATTTTTAGTGTGTCACAAAGAAGAATGAAAGTTTCTTGTTTATTTGTGAAAAATATAATTTTGGTATTAGTGCACCTCAGCATATTCTCTTTTTTCCTTTTTTTAATAAGTTCACTATAGTTATACATAATACTGGGATTTATTTTGACAGAATTTTACAAGAATGGAATATATTTTGTTCTAATTCAGTCCCTAGTACTTCCCTTTCTCTTCCCTCCCTCTTCCCCTGTTCTTTTCCCTCCATTCTACTTGTCCTTCTTCTATTTATATACAGTTTTTTTTTAATTAGTGAATGGATGGATGCAAGTAAAGAACATCCTGTTAAGTGACACAAGCCAGACTCATAAAAATCATATACTTTCATCATATGGGGAAGTTAGAGAGAATAAAACAAAGAGTTCTCATAAAAATAGAAGATAGACTAGTACAGTAAAGGAAGGTGATCCAGATGGAGGGATTTTAAAAGGGTATGCAGAAATCCTGAGGAATAAACACTTCCAATTATGCTCTCTCCATATATGAATCCCAATTTTCTACATGATTGTTATAAAATAATAATAATAATAATAATAATAATAATAATAATAATACCAGTAGAGTAGAGTAAGAGGATCAGGGAAAAAGAAGAAGAGGGAAAAAGAAGTTACTGAGGAATGATGTTGATCAAATTCAAATTATGTTATGTATAGGTGTGTATATGGCAAAATTAATCACATTAATATATATAATTATACTGCAACAGTAAAGAAAAGAAAAAAATCAAACATAAATCAAAAATAAAACACTGAAAATGTTCAAATAGCCAGGTATGGTGTTGCATACCTGTAATCCCAACAGCTTGGGAGGCTGAGACAGGAGAATCTTAAGTTCTAAGCCAGCCTCAGCAACTTAGCAAGGCCCTAAAGAACTCAGCAAGACCCTGTCTCTAAATGAAGTATAAGAAAAGGCTGGGGATGTTGCTCAGTGATTGAATGCCCTTGGGCTCAACCCCTGGTACCAAAAAAAAAAAAAAAGAAAGAAAAGAAAACGAATGAATTACTCATTGGAAGACAGATATATATACAAGTCCAAACTCTAACAGGGAAAATTATTACATTTTAAAGCTCAAGAATAACACTATATGGCTAGGTGTTGTTCTCCAAGGGTGGCTGCAGTTAAGCTCATTTGGACTGAATTTTCAGCCTCAACTACTCAATCTTGGTACAACCCTCTGAAATTGAGGAAGTATTCCCACCATTTAGAACTAAAGAGGAGACCATTCTGATTCTCAGTTCTTTCTTCTTTGCGACTATGTATAGTAACATTGACAGCCTTTCTGAATTCTTGGGCTCATTATTCCATTTGCTTAAAGGATGATGCTTATTTGCAGTCCAATACCTCTATTGGCCTTTCAAAAAATATTCATAAATCTGACATCCTTCATTCTTTTTTTTGACATTTCATCCTACTTCAGTACACATTGGCATCATTTCTGCTGGTATAGAATCCTCAACATCCTTGTTAGCCTCCATGTAACTCAAATTAGTACAAGCTATCACACAACAGATATTTCTGTAAGTCTTTTCTATGTAACTGCATCTCCATTTGTGACTTAATATGAGATGGGTGATTTGTCTTATGAGTCATATGCATACTGTCTGCAGCAAATAGTTATCCAGTCACAAACTTAATCTTCTCTCTCGAACATGCTTTCTCATTTTTTTTTCTTCAATATGGGAAGGTGAAGAATGCTTTACAATGTTGGCCTCAATTCATTTCCCTTTTCATATTGTTTCATAATCAGCAATAAAAAAGAAATTACAGTGTTGTACTTCTGCTTAGAGATATCCTCCACTTCAATTTTAAATTTAAAACTTAGAAGTACTGATTTTCACAAAATAATAAGACACAATTTGGTTAAGTTCATTGCTACTTTATAAAAAGTATTTACCCTGTCCTCCAGTTTCCAAAATCATGTTCCTCATTTCCATCTGAGACTTCACCAAAAGCAACTTTAACTTTTATTTATCTACTGACATTATATTTTTGATGTGTTATGTATTCTCTAAGTTTATAGAAGCTTTCTTTATAGTTCTTCTTTTCTTTCTTAGCCCTCATCAGAATCAGCTAACATCCCATAATGATACAAACTATATCTTCATGGCAGTTTAGACTTTTTCTGATCAGACATCCTGAAACTGGTCCAGTATCAATATCCAGTTCCAAAGCAACATGTACATTTAGAAGGACCCACTTACTAGTTGAAGTTTTCTATTAGTTTACTGGAGCTTCAATAACAAAGTAGAACCAACTGGAGGGCTTAAACAATGTAAATTTATTTTCTCATGATTTGTGAGGCTCCAAGTCTGAGGTCAAGGTATTAACAGTGCTTATTTCTTCTAAGTCATCTGTGTTTGGATTGTAACTGGCAAGGTTATCCATAGGTCTTAACATAGTTTTTTCCTGAATATTATATTTGTCAAAATTTTCTCTCCTTTTATTAACAAGAATCAAATTTAATTAGAATCAAATCTAGTTTAACTTAGCTCTTTGAAGACCTTATCTCCAAATACAGTAAAATTCAGCTCAAAATATATATATTTATTAAATAATTAATTCAAAAGACCCAAGAACATTGACTCTAGGAGCTTTACTTTTGTAATAAGAAATGATTTTGGTATCTATTCATTCTGTTCAGAGATCAATTTGTTTCTCAAACTTCGTGTTAGCCTTCTAATTTCCAGTACTCTAGAATGTGACTGGATATTGTGACAATGTCATTAGAGAAGGTAATTACATTAAAATGAGGTTTTTAGTTTGTGCCCTAATCTTATAAAGCTGTTGTCTATATAAAAGAAGAAATTTGGAGACAAACAGAAGAATGATTGTGTAAAGACAAAGGAGAAGACTGCTATAGATAAGCCAAAGAGAGAGGGCTCAGAAAAAAAACAAATACTGTTGACACCTTATTCTTAGACTTTTATACTCAAGAATTGTGATAAAATAAAAGTATTTTCTTTAAAACACACTGCCTGTAGTTCTTTTCTATAGCAGCTCCAGTGAAGAGATAACACCCTCCCATCTCTATTCAAATACTTTTACAGATTTCCCATAAATTGAAATGATTTACTAGCATTTTATACATATATAAATATAATCTCAAGAAGAACATTTTTCTCCCTTAAAAGTTTTTTAATTCATTTCCAGGAATATATGAAAGTATCTAACTAAGGATAAACTTATATTACTACTGTAAGGGTTCTAACCATGGGAAATTACAGAAGAGTGAGTTTTCTCTTGTGAGCAAACTCCCAATAATAATAGGTGTCCTGTTTCCCACAGCTGGAATATTCTGAAGTTTTTCCCAGGAACCATTGAGATAACTAATGCATGCTTGGCCAGAGAATATATCTAATCGTATGCAAAAACATTTTACATTGTAACCTGCTGTAAGCCTATGTAATGATATAATAAACAATAATGTACTAATGGTGCCAGTGATCTAAGGTAACCCAATAGTATAAATAAAGATGACTTCTTAGATAAAAAAAATTGCTTCTGCATCTTGCCTCTGTCTCCTTTTAATTTCTTTCTACCTGGCACCCAATGTGGAACATGCCTGAGCCGGAAACAGGGACCCTTCCAGATGTATTAACAGGGGAAGGGAGTAACTTACTGCCTAGAGCAGGCAGTAACATGTCTCTTTCATCAGATGTTACCAATCCCATTGGTAAGATATGGGGAATTCCCTATCTGACGTTCAATATCATCATTGGGCTGAGCTATCCTATTTAATTTGCAAGGCTGGGCATATAGTAAATAATGACTACCTCATTGGTTTGCTGATGTAGATAGACCCTTGTTGTCCATGGTACCCAGAAGTGGTTCTTTATGTTCAAAATATTGAGAAGATATTCCTCAAGATATTACTCTATATGTCATTGACTTTTTAAAAAATATTTCTCTCTTTCTTGACTACTTGGAAAAATTCGCCTTTACTCTCCCTGTTTTGAACCATCATAAGCCTACTAATAGATTCCATTTGAGAATTCTCTCACAAAGAATGCTAAATAGCCCAACATTATGTCAATATTTTGTTAGTGAAAATTTGTTCCCTTTTCGTTAGAAATTTCCTCATTTATTTCTCTTTTTTTAAGTATTTTCTTTTAGTTGTAGTTGGAAACAATACCTTCATTATACTTATTTATTTTTATGTGGTGCTGAGGATTAAACTCAGGGCCTTTCATGTTCTAGGTAAGTGCTCTACCACTGAGCCACAACCACAGCCCACTATTTTATCATTATATGGATGATATATTGCTTGCAGGATGAAACATCACAAATGAAATTCTACAAACATTACAAGAAATGTTATTACAACCAGGACTCCAAGTTGCTACAGAAAAAATTCAACATCAACTCCCTATCAGCTACTTGGGACATATGTTACTTCAAAAATATTCAATTCCTCACATCCCCAATTTAACCCTTCTTTCTGAATTTTCCTTTGTTCATTTACAGTAATTTCTAGGATATTTAAATCAGACATGTCCTTATATTTTATTAACTAGAGATATATTATCTCCTTTTTTCCATTTGTAAAGAAAAAAGAGGACCTAGCCTCCATCCTTTATTTGACTCCTTCTCTAAAACAAGCTCTGCAAAAAAATAACAAAAAAAATGTCAAAGTAATGGTGGATTGATTTTCTATATTTAATGTGCCATTATCTTTGGTAATTTTTGCTGGAAAACCTTATGGCTTTGCATCAGTAACTGTATATATATATATATATATATATATATATATATATATATATATATATATATATATATATCATTATACTGTCTTTATTTTTCAGGCAATAATATTCTGCCTTTTGCAGATATGTATGCTTAATTAATTGCTGATGGTCACACTAGAATTTTATCCTTAAGAGGCATGAACATTCATATTTTATATCTTGCTTATGGAAAAACTTTACATCACCATTACTTACAATTCTCCTCTTACTATCAGGCTGTGTTAACAGATTTTTTAGCATTGATTGCTTTTCACATGGCTCATGATGGGTGAATCTCTTTGTTATGCCATGTTACACATTCCCTCTCTTCATTGATTTCTACCATTCCTCTTGTAGATGGGTTGATGGTGTATACAGATGGAAGTAAACAAAGAGGGGTAGTATTTGTTTTAATTAATGATAAGTGGATGCCATATTATACCCTACCTCAAATTTTCCCACAGCAAGCTGAATAAGCTACTATTGTCTTGGTGCTGAGATTATTTTCTACTACTTTAAACATTATAGATTCTTAATATAAAGCTAAATTTGTAGGCTGGGGCTGGGGCTCAGTGGCAGAGCACTTGCCTCACATGAGTGAGGCACTGGATTCAATCCTGAGCACCACATAAAAATAACTAAAAAAAAAAATAAATAAAAAGCTAAACTTGTTTCTCATATTTCTGAAGCTGTGGTATCCCCTCATTTGGATTCCAATTTACCATCTTTTCTTTTTACTCTTCAAACTCTTTTACAGCATCCTACCCCTATATTTCTTGCTTATATACATAGTCACACTAAAATTCCTGGACCTCTGATGGAAAATAATGCTCATGCAGGTGCAGTTTTGAGATCCCTTTATTCTTTATTTTCAGATGCTGCAGAATCTCATGGATTTTTTTTTTTCATCAAAATGATGGTTTACTAATGAAGATATTTGCCATTTCTTCTCATCAGGCTCATGCCATTGTTAATAATTCTTCTCACTGTACACCTTTTCAGACCCCTATGTGAGAATCTGTAAACCCATGGGGCCTACATTTTAATGCACTTTGGCAAATGGACATTACTCATTTCCCTCGCTTTCATCCTTATTCCTTTCTTCATGTTTCCATTGATACTCATTCTGGGTTCATTTGGGCTAGTGCCTATAGATCTGAAAAGGTATCTGCTTGCATTTCTCATTTATTACTCTGCTTTGGCACTATGGACAAGACTGCTAATTTTTAAAAGGATAACACCCCTGCATATATGTCCCATGCTTTTGCACAATTTTGGACTCATTGGAATACAATTTTAACCCATGGGAAATGTCTCATAATCCTACCAGACAGGCCTTAGTTGACTGAACACATCATATCCTTAAGATATGTCTCTTAAAATGAAAACAAAAAAGGGAACTGATCCTCTATCATGCTAATAATGTTTTAAAGTTAATGCATTCAACATGCAATATGAAGATAATACTCAAAGTTGGTCATCTGCTTTGGATACACATTTTATTTCCAAACAATCATTTTAAAAAATTTATGTAAAATATAAGGTTCCACCAGACCCAGGATGCTGGGACCCTGTGCTTCTGTTCACATGGGGAAAGTGACATGCTGCTGTGCTTACCCCAATGGGTCCTGTTTGTATTCTGGCTCAGTGTGTGAGACCTGTCAATCATGAGTTGGCATCAAGGACTTTACAAAACAATCCTTAAGTTTCATTTGACCCTGGGTGAGGAAGTTTCCACCAAACAAAATGATGATCACTCTCCTCAAAAAACCTTACAAGAGGCCCTCAAGATACTAAACCTCCAGTGATTTGGGGAGATATAAAACCATTAACAGAATTGCTAAAAAATGTGGCATATATGCATAATGGAATATTACTCAGCAATAAAAGAGAATAAAAACATGGCATTTGCATGTAAATTGATAGAGTAGGAGAAGATAATGGTAAGTGAAGTTAGCCAATCCCCCCCCGCCAAAAAAAAACCCCAAAACAAATGGTGAATGTTTTCTTTGATATAAGGAGGCTGATTCATAGTGAAATAGGGAGAGAGAGCATGGGAGGAATAATGAACTCTAGATAGGGCAGAGGGGTTGGAAGGGAAAAGAGGGGGCATGGGGTAATTAATGATGGTTGAATGTGATAATTATTATTATCCAAAGAAATGGTATGAAGACACAAATTGGTGTGAATATACTATGTATACAACAGAGATATGAAAAAGTGTGATCTATATATGTAATAAGAATTATAATGCATTCCACTGTTATATATAAATAAAAAAAATAAAAAATAAACCATTAACAACCTCAGCTCAACAGCTGTTAGCTCAAATGAGGTTAGAATACTCCAAAGAATTTTGTTACCATCTTGTTTACTAAGCTTGCACAAAACTCTGTAAATGTTTTGATCCTAATGACAATGTTGTTCGACTGTTTTACCCCAGCTATGGGAAATCCAGTAAAATCAAACTCCTTGACTTCTAGAACCCATTATAATATCTTTGTTTGCCTGGCTGAAACTGTAAATTCATCTGAGATTTGTATATGCCAGGATATTGATATGGGAAATGTATTGGGCTCCTGTCTTCTTCCTGTGTGCTGTCCTATACACACAATTACAAATATGGCAATGTTCTCCAAAGAAGGTATCCAAAAACCAGTATCCTACAAAGATTTTTATAATTGGGGAAGTCCATATCAGTATGCTATGCCTTCCAATCCAGTGATGTTATTTATATACACTGTTGCCATAAATGCAACTGACACTTGCACTGAGGTGCAAAACTGTAAACACAAATATTTCTCTTTGGGATGGCCTTCATTTAATTGTGCCAAGGTGGAGCCCAATGTCTATGTAAATGGTGATATCCCCTTAACACCAGGATGGTTGTTTTCTTGTAGAGTGTATACCTTTAACTATATACCTACTAATATTTCTCATGGTATCAATTTTTGTCTTAGCCGTTTGACTGTGTTTCTACCATCTCCACAGGATTTGATATGCAACCATCCTGCACTATGTATCCATAAATGATCTATCCCCTTTGATGAAAGCTGTGATGATTCAGTAATCCTTCTATCTAAGACAGAATTTGAAACTGACATTTTCCTTAGTGGCCATCCCTGGGCTAGCTCTCAGGGCTCACAAACTAGCCATGAAATTGGCCTGTGCTATGGTAAAAAATATCAGTCATATTGCTATGGCTAAATATGCTAAATAAAGACCAAAAAACATCATCAAGTTATTCATGACAATCAGGCTGCAATTGATTATTTATTACTATTACATCATAAGGGCTATAATGAACTTAACAATATGTGTTGCTTTAGCTTAAATGATAATAGTAACTCCATTTCAAAAGAGTTAGATTACATTAAATATATCATCAAAATGGTCCACCAGGATAAAGGTGTTTTGAATTTGCTAAATTCATGGTTACCCAATTTTGCTTGAATTTAGCAACTATTTATATGTGGGTGTTTACTAATACTGAGATTGTTATGTTGTGCTTGTTGTTGTCAATGCCTTTCCTATTTTTTGCTTCCAACAATATTAAAGAGAAAAAAAAATCTTATTCATCCAAGACCATACAAAACAAAACAGGGGAGCTGTAAGGGATATGAGTGTGGGCAAGTAAAGGAGAGTGAGTTTTTTTTTCTGGTGAGCAAACTCCCAGAGAGTAATACGCATCCCATTTTTTCACAGCTGGAACATTCTGAAGTTTTTCTCAGGAACTATTGAAAAATAACTAATGCATGCTTGGCCAGAGAACGTATCTAATCATAAGTGAAAACGTCTTACATTATAACCTACTGTATACCTACATAGTGATATAATAAACAATAATGTACTTATGGTGCCAGTGACCTAATGTAACCTAATGGTATAAATAAAGCTGGTCACTTAGACAAGCAACCATTTTTGCCTCTGCATCTTGCCTCTGCATCCTTTTGATTTTTTTACATGCTACAAACCTTATTAAGTAAGTATTATTTGTTTTAAACTAGAATCATGTAAACATTTTATATTTTGAAAAATTCCTATTAAAAATATGCTTAATCACATGTACATATATTGGCTTTTAACAACTCCATATAAAATTGGTTATGTTTTTCAGCTGTACAGGCATTTGAAAGTCATGTATATCACTTTTGAAAGTCAACATTTTATTCAATAGCAATTTCTTTTTTAATTATTTTTTATTTATATATGACAGTGGAATGCATTACAATTCATATTACACATATAAAGCACAATTTTTCATATACCTGGTTGTATACAAAATAAATTCAAACCAATTCATGTTTTAATACATGTACTTTGGATAATAATGTCTATCACATTTCACCATCATTTCTAACCCCATGCCTCCTCCCTTCCCTTCCAACCTGTCTGCCCTATTTAGAGTTCGTCTAATCCTCCCATGCTCCCCCTACCTCTCCCCTATGAATCAGCCTCCTTATACCAGAGAAAACATTCAGAATTTGGTTTTGGGGGACTGGCTACTTCACTTAGCAGTATCTTCTCTAACTCTTATCAATTTACCTGCAAATGCAATGATTTTATTCTCTTTTATTGCTGAGTAATATTCCATTGCGTATATATGCCACATTTTTTTTATGCATTCATCTATTGAAGGGCATCTAGGTTGGTTCTACAGTTTACCTATTATGAATTATGCTACTATAAACATTGATGTGGCTTTGTCCATGTAGCATGCTGTCTTTAATCCCTTTGGGTTCAATAGCAATTTCTTGTTACTGATATTTTCATATATAAGTGATTTATTGAGACATAATTTATACACTATACACTTTATGAATTTATGATATAAAATTCAATTGTTTTTAATATATTCAGAGATTTGTAAAACCATCAATACAATGAATATTAGAAGTATTTTAGAATTTTGTTTGTTTCTTTTGAAGTGCTAAGAATTTCCTCAAATATTTTTTAATATTTATCACACCACCAAAATTATTAGAATATTTTAACACCCCATTCTCCATTTTCCCTTAATCAAGTATGATTTCATACTTGTGGCCTGCAGAAATGTGAGAGAATAAATGTCTTATTTAAAATCACCAAATTTATGACAAATATGTGGCACATACATGAAGGCCTCATGAAACTAATAATAGAATAGGAATTACTGGGTCATAGGATAACACTAAATTAAACATTTTAGTAACTGTCACACCACTTTTACTGTACCATTTTACATTTCCACTAGGAGTGTTTAAGGGATTCAATTACTATATATTCTTGCAAAAAATTGCGGTTGTACTTTCAAATTTCTGCTCATTATTTTCTATGTATTAGGAGTTTCGAGTTGTATTTTATTATGACTTTAATTTTAACAACCTTGGTGAATAATGCTGTTAAGCATTTTTGTGTGCATATTGACCATTAGTAAATCTTCGTTGAAGAAATGTTTATTCCGATCCTTTGACCAGGTTTGCATTGGACTATTTTTCTCATTATTATTGTTCCTTAATATTCTGAATACAAGCCCTTTACAAGATATGCAATTTAAAAATGTCTTCCATCCAATGGGCTGTGTTTTCAGTTTTTTCACATGTCTTTGAGGTTCAAAAGTCCACTATACCTATTTTATTTCTTTGGTTATGCTTTCAGTGTTGTATCAAATAAACTTATATCTAATAAGATATAATAATATAATAAAAATAATCTCTCAATTATTTTTAACAAAAACAAAAAATGTCATGCTAATACAACTAAAATAGTCTTCTAATTGATTTCTTTGTTATCATACATAATAAAACTATTGTGTTACTATGTATATGTAAATATATATATATATATATATATATATATATATACAATCATAATATATTTGCTTTGTTTTCAATCAATAATGAAAATACTTATATCTAAGGATTTTTAATTTCTTTAACCATGAGTGACTAGATGTAGAGTGTTAGCAGTACTCCTCAATTTCTTACTTATCTGCTTTACTTCCAAGTTTTCTGTTCAGTGTTATATTATCTCATACATTACTGACTTCATAGGCAGTCACAGAGGAACTCAGGGTCAGAAAACCTCATCACTTAAAATATATTACTCTGTAGTGACTGTCGTCAAATTATTGTTAATTCTATTTTTAGTTTGTGTGTGTAAGTTAAGTTTAATATGATAGTGGGGCCTACCCAAGAATTTGGCGATTGAGGTCACAATGAATTCCACCTCTATCTTCATCCCTATTCCCCAAATATGATTTGTTACCAGCTCACTTTTTATCCTTTTGTGCTCCATCTCACTGTTCTTTCCCTACTTCCATCCCTTGACTGCTCCTATCCCCCACAAGTATTGGTGGATGAAGTTCCTTAGCAAGAAGGCTTTTAGAATGGTCAGGCACAAGGAGAGTGGGATTAAAGTAAGGCACATATCTCATGGAATCAAAGAGGAGTTTAAGTGGGTTACCATTGCCAACCCGAGCTCCAGTGTCATGAAGACTTCCACAGGAAACTTAGCAGATACCATTTTCCTATCCTTGATTCGAACCCAAATATAACCAATGCAGAGGTTCTAATTCCTTGGGTGTCACTGTTGAACATGGTTTGAGGAGAAGGAGGCCCATGAAAAGTTAAAATTGACTACTCAGACCCTAGGTGAAGTCTATACCTTCCTTTTGTACTGAGCTCTATAAAATACATAACTTAATATATCCTCAAGGTTCTACTCACTGCTAGATAAAGAAATATGCTAACTGGATTAGTTAGATTACACAGACAATGGCACACTACATTAATAATACAGTAGAAATTGTGGGCATCAGGATACAGAAGAACTATTTGATAATCATCTTTATAATTCTATTTTTTTTCTCATTTTCCTATCTTGTTATATTATGTGAGTTGTGTTATATGATTTTTAATGTCATCTATTTCAATTATGATGTTTTTGATGTGTACCAACATCTCTATATAAAGTGTTATAAGGCAGTGAATTCTTATACTTTAAGAAACATAGTAAGAAATGAATTTAATGATGAAATAATGGTGAAATAAAGGTGTGTTTGTAAGCTAACCCTATCAAAATACAAGACAGATGAGATGAATACAAAGATTTTAAAAACAAGTTCACATCAACATATGTCCTCAGGTTTGACACAATTGAGTACTGTGATACATATTATAGAAAAATAAAGTGATACTATTACATAAACTTTATCAGTAACTTATTTTGATTCCCATTATAGAATCTTTAAATATGGAAAACAGGATCTTAAACTTTAAAATATTGTAATATTCTGTTATTTCTAGCAAGTGAGATACTTTAAAATCTCAGCTGACTATAATGATAGGTAATATAAGAGGAACTAATAAATAATAGAAGGTACTAATTTTAAGATTCCACTGTGAGATGGTAGGATTATGTGGTTTTAACCTGGCAACCCTATTAAAAGTAGACAGCGAAGAGAGTTTAGAGCAGTGATATTTTTCTTCTTGTACACATAATTTTTTAAATAACACACTGATTCTTATTTTTAAAACAGTAGATATTTTATTGTAACTTAAACAAAATTATCTAAAAAGTTGATTTTTCAGAAGATATATCCTTTGAATTCATGTTATGAGATTTTGAATTATAAATTAATGTGACACATCTAGAAATAATCTAAGGTAATCTCACATTATTCCTATCATTTTTATTTGCATAGTAACATTTCCTCTGGCATAATTTGAGATAATACTTTATAAGTAACCTTAATAATAATTCTGCATATGGTTGTAGGATTGTGATTGGAGCTCACAGTTAAAATTATGAATTCCCTTAATTAGTATATTGGTAGTCAAATAGAGTTGGGGATGAGGTATTATAAAATATAAAAAAAATTAAAAATAATTTTAATACTCTCTACAAATGAAAATTAAAACTATTTAGGGTTGAATTGTGTTTTGCAAAATAATATCTTGAAACCCTAGAATGTGATCTTATGTGGAAATAGAGTCATTGCATAAGTACTTACTAAAGATGTAGTTATAATGGATTAGGGTGGACCCTTAATCACATGTGACTGAGGATCTTACAAGAGGAGAATGCCATGTGAAGACAAAAACAAAGTGGAAACAACTTGTGATGACAGAGGGAGATATTGGAGCTATATTCACAAAAGCCATATAACACCTGGGTCTAACAGAAGCTAGAAGAGGAAATATAGCACTCTTCTTAAGGATTCCAAGTGATTACTCCTCTACCAACAACTTGATTTCAGACTTCTAACCTCTAGACTTTGAGAACTAACTTACTGTTGTATTAAGCCATATAGTTTGTGACATTTTTTATGACACTACTGAGAAAAAATAATAAAAAAGTTGGCGACACTTTACAGGGAGTCAATGGAAAATCTTTTAACAAAACAAAGTAATAACTGAAGAAAAAGAAACATAAAAGTGGCAACATGAAAGAGAAACTTCATGGGGCTGGGGATGTGTCTCAAGGGGTAGCACGCTCGCCTGGCATGCATGCTGCCCAGGTTCGATCCTCAGCACCACATACAAACAAAGATGTTGTGTCCGCCGAAAACTAAAAAAAAAAATAAATAAATATTTAAAAAATTCTCTCTCTCTTTTTTTTAAAAAAAAGAGAAACTTCAAATTGAAGGTGAATGGAAAACAGCATTGTAAAGCAAGTATAGAAGAAAATCAATCCAAATTTTAATAGTGTGAGTCAAGGTTCAAGCATAATAAGCTATATCAATAACACGATTACATCATCAATTACAGATATCTTCCACTTCATTATGTTTTAAACCTGAAGTCAAACATATTGGAAGACTTACACCACCAAAACAAATTAATTAATATGAAAGAAGGGAAGCAAAACAAAACAAAAACTCTCCATTTGATTTGATAAGATGGCAAGAATTCCACGAGTAAAAATAAAAGTTAATTCCTGGTAAAATATACATACTAGCCTGCAGAACACTAAGCATGGAAAAAGACAGAATAGGGGTAGGTTCCTGATAAGGATGCATCTATGGTTATATATTAGATTTATAGAGACTTAATACAAGTAACTTTATGAGAATTATACAAAGAAGATATGGTAAAGTATAGTAAAACCTATCATAAGTTACAAAGAAAATGAAGCAAATGGAAAACAATGTAAGAGTAAATTTAATAAAAAAGAAAATTTAAGAAGATCATTACATGAGAAAACTAAATATTTAATATTTGGGGACATAGATTAGTTTGAATGAAAGATAATTGAGAATAAGCAGATAGAGTAAGAGTCCTCTGCCCTTCCCTAGTCTGCCTTTGCAGGAAATAAGTTCACATTTTGAAGGAGTCACTGGGCATTCTCTACAAGGAGCAGGAAAGCAACCCTTATCACCCGAGAGAGAGGGATGACAAAACCAACATGATTCAGTAAAAATAAACCTTGTTGTACACATTCTCTGTCATTAATGTTCCCCATATATTAATCTACCTACACTTTTTATCCTTAGAATCCAATCCTCCCTTTTCTTTGTGTAGCTACTGCTCTACAATTTGTCACATATTCTTATAATACTATGTAGCCTCTGACTCTGATATAACTGCTTTGGATTTTAATCTTTGTGTGTGTATCTAAAGTCCCTCGGTAAATAATAATATCATCATCAAATAGATTAAGCATTTCTTTTTTTCTTTTTTCTTTTGTTAACCAGTTTTTTTTTTTTTGACAGTTTAATTTGCAGGTCCCAGTTACTAAATCTCAGTGGGTAAACAAAAAGTATTTTCCTCTTTTACATATCCATAATTTACCACAATGTCCAACTAGAAGTAAGATTTATGTGGGAAATATAAATGTTGCATAATAATTGATTCATAAGAATGACTGCATAATGAGGCTGGTGGAGAAGAGTAGAGTAGAGTAGAAAGGCTACCTGTATAAAATGTTTAATAATAACAAATTGAAAATTCAGTAAATAATCCCTAAACTTAATAAAATATGATATTTGTAAATGCCAGATGAAAGAACTAAACAGTGTAAAGTAGAAAGTTCTGGAAAGTGAATAGAGATATGGCAGTAGGGAGAGAGAGTTCAGGGAACTGCTTACTTTACACTGTCTAAAAACCAGGCCTACTAATTACTATTTTCCAATAAAATTAAAGCATTCTGTGATTTTTTAGCAATGGCTTGGAGAAAGTGTAGCATAATTTTTAAATGGGTTTTATGAATGTAAACTTCTCTTTCTATAAAGCTTTCTTTAGACCCATACCAGGTATATGACATTTATCTCCTCTGTTTCTCATTTTCAGTAGTTCATTTGTTTAGAGTGCTGACTTTGGACTTTGAAGCCCGTCTGTTTAGATTCAAATACTGGTTATGCCCTATCTGGCTACTTGACTTTCAACAAGATACTTAATCTCTTTATACCCTCAGTTTTATTTATTTATTTAATCTGTAAAATGAGCCAGTGTGGTGGTGCAGGCCTGTAATCCCAGTCATTTAGGAGGCTGAGGCAGGAGGATAGTGAGTTCAAAGCCAGCCTCAGAAAAAGCATGGCACTAAGCAACTAAGTAACACCCTGTCTCTAAATAAAATACAAAAAAGGGCTGGAGATATAGCTCCGTGATAGAGTGCTCCTGGGTTCAATCCTCAGTATCCACCCTCCCTCCCAAAAAACATGGCATATAATAAACATGACATAAATATTTGTTGTAATTCATGAAGTCAAGTACAACTTTGGTTAATCTGCTCAATTTGCTAGTTACGTATAATGTAATCAAATAGTCATTTATTATTTATATTTGCTACCAAAGCTTTTTCTAGACTATAGTCTTATAAGTTAATATCCTCTTTAATTAGGTAATTGCTGAGATCAATCTAAGGTTAAAGCAAGCTAAAGACATAAAATACAGAAAAGGAGATATGAGAAAGTAGGGCAAAGGATATAACTTTAAAAATGCAGAGATGCTTAAGGATAGTGATGGGTCTAAAGATCCCTGAGATCATCAAGTGTTTTCAATATTATGAATAGGTATGTAATGATGAAGTAGGGTATTTCTAGAAAGAATGAAAGAACAATAAAAAATCCCTTAAGCCATACGTTTATTAAGGGATAATTTACAGAACATATTTTCAAAATAAGGATTCTTCAAAAGGAAGCATACAATAAAAGAATTTATGTTTTTATCTTTAATCATTCAAACGATTATCTGAAAAAGCCTTAATACATTTATAAGATTAAAGGTAAATGTGTTAAGAATAATGAAAGAAATGAATGATAAAATCAAATGGGTGAAAATAATGGACCATTTGACAGAAAAAAAATTGTTTTATGTCATTTAAATTTCCAATGTAATGACTTTTGTATTTGATATTCCACCATTTTAGAACTAATTCAAAATATATTTTAAGTATAGTTAAACTGTAACATAATCTAAGATCAAAATAAATCCTACAAGAAATAACAAAATAACAAAGTTTATCAGTTATAAAATCCCTCAAACAATCTTTGTCCACAGGAAAAAAAAATGCCAAATTACTTTGAAATTGAACTTTTTATGCCCAAGAAAATTTTAGAGGTTACTTAATTGTATTATGTTGGTTTCTTTGTAAGGTGTCATAAATAATATTTTATCTAGTCTTTTCTAGATAAATTTATAGACTATTGTCCTTAATCCTCTGAATTTCTAAAAACCCTAAAAAGTACATGAGTATTAAACACTCATAGTTTCTGAATAGGCTGTGGCCACTTTTGGAAATCCTACTCTGTCCAATTGACCTTTAAGTAGAAAGCAGTTAGTTTCCTTTATTAAAAGAATGCTAAGTGCCTAGAATGTCTCTGTATAGATATCAATAGTGAGCACTTTATAAATTGAAGTAGATTAAATTAAAGGTAAAATAAAGGTGGTGCTATTAAAATAATCCACCCCTCTAAATTGCCAAATATTATTTAAATGGCTGCATTAGAAACGATGGGATGTTTCTTCTTTCCCTTGTTAGGAAATACAAATGGACCACTAACTTGTAAAACTTACTCTTCTAGAAATATGAGCTATTTCTGTATATATGTGATCATATTTCTCAAAAACATGTCATTTCCCTCAAATATTAGCCGCAACCATGTGTAAAATAAACTATATTTTCCCAGTGAACTTTTAGTGCAAAGGAGATATATTCCTCCAGAAAAATGCAAATTTTTTAGACAGGATTTAAATTAAACCAACAAATAAAACTTTATAAACACGTACATTAAAGAAAAATAAATGCTCTTAGAAAACTATTTACACTCAGAAATAGCCACAACATAAAAGCCATGTTCACTAAAAATCCTGAAAATTTTGACAGAAATACCTGACTTGTGATATAAGGATATGTAGAGACATCATAAATACCTTCAAAAATTTGCTTATTTTTTATAAAAATATAACACTATAAGTTATTTATTCTATGATCCTTTCAAAGATTTACAGAAAATGTACCTGTATTAGCAATATGTAGGCTATTGGAGAAGAGACCAAAAGCATAATACAAGAAATTTACTTAGCCTATTATATGCAAATACCTCCATATTTAAAAGTATGTTTCCCAACTCTTTCTTGTTTCTCCATATTATGCTAATGAATAAACGCAGTCCTCCCTTGGCATGTGAGGAGGATTGATTCTACGTATTCCCAAGATATATACCAAAATCCAAGTAGCCAATTTTCTTGTGTAATATGGTACAATATTTACATAGAGCCTATATTTATTGTTCCACATAGTTTACAACTATCTGTATTACTCATACACTGTAAATGGTATGTGAGGAATTGTTACTTGTTTATGGAATGAAAATAAAAGTATATATGCCATGCAGAATTAATTTATTTGAATATTTTCTATCTGTGGTTGGTAGAAATTACATATGCTGAACTCATGAATATGGAGGGCTAACTAATTTACTTAGGATCAAAAATAAATAATTAAATGAATTATTGTTTGCAAATTTTAAATTATCCAAATATAATTTCAAAGCAGATAAATTTGACTAAATTCTTAGTAGAATTTTAGAGTGTTATATGGACGTAGTCTTTTATAAATAAAGCCAACATGTTTGAAATACAATGTGAATTATCAGATTGACTCTTAGTAATAGTGCTTAATTTAAAAAAAATCATATATGTGGTCCCCTATTGTTGACTGGGAATAGTAGGGTTGGTGGTTGTTTATGGGCTTGATAAAATCATATAATCATGCTTCAAGAAAATTAATATATAATAATATATAATTGTCAAGCTTCAAGAAAAGAAAATGTATGTACATTTCAAATGTGTTATACTTGGCCAGTGTTTTACAGCTTACATTATTCTGTGTATAATTTTTAACTTAACATAAGGTTTATGAAATATGACATAAACTTTGAAATTTGTCCTTTAAACTTTCTATCAGAATAGAGGATCCCACTTCTCTTTACAATTATATATGTACAAATTATTACAAGAATAATTATATAGAAATTTTGTTAGAATTTGTACATAAATTTTCTAGTCAAAGCACCAGAACAAGTTCCTAAGTACTAATTAGCATCTTTTATTCAACACTTAATTTCCCTATATATTATGTGGAAGCCAGCTATGAAACCTAACTGGAAAATGAGTTCATTAAGTTCAGAACAGGTTGAGGCAGGAGGATCATGAGTTCAAAGCCAGCCTCAGCAAAAGTGAAGCATTAAACAAGAAATAAGTATTAATTAGCCTAAGATAGAAATATAATCTTCTTAGTGATACATGTCAGCTGTTTTAATGTTTGAGAATTGCTAAAATAAGCCATGATACTCTTCTAAAAGCTATATTTATATACTTCTGTGTGTAGTAATGGAAATAAATAAGATATTTAAGAAAGTGATGTCACATATTTGTTGATTTTAAACACAATCATTAACTTAAGTATTTTAAGGAGATATATATATATATATATATATATATATATATATATATCCATAAAATACTGACTTAAAAATATATATATATATATATATATATATATATTTGATCATTTGTTTGCCTTTGAATATATTTGCTCTGAAATTTTGTGTTTCTGAAAAAAGAAAAGAATATTGTAAAGTTTAATTCAAATAATGGAATATTTTCAATGTATGAGCAAAAGAGGAAATCCTGATGAATTTATCTAATTTTAGTGAGAAATAATATACCACACAAGGGAAGAAGAACTACTCAATGTTGATAATAGCAGTAAATAAAATTAAAAATGTTTCAGAATGCAGTGTCACACACATGTAATCCCAGTGGCTGGAGAGGTTGAGGCAGGAGGATCATGAGTTCAAACTCAGCCTCATCAAAAGTGAAGCACTAAGTAACTCAGTAAGACCCTGTCTCTAAATAAAATTTACAAAATAGGGATGAGGATGTGGCTCAGTGGTCGAGTTCTCCTGAGTTCAATCCCCAGTACCCAATAAAAAAATAAAATGATATTTTGACACATTAAATTGAAATATCTACAAGTTTTGAACCATGTGATTTTTTTCTTTAAAAATATTTTTTATTAACTGAAGCTGATCAATTTTCTTAGAAGGGACACAGAGCATACAGTGTATTCTTTAAAACATAAAATTTACAAGCTAAAATAGAAGCGTTTTAGTCTTTAATATAAAAAAAAAATGTTCATATGAAACTTGGTTTTCCAACAAGCTTTTGTTTGAGTTATGGACCCAGACAAGATGGGGCTCTGCTGTCTTAAGACAGATAGACCTCACCTGTCAGCCACCAAGGTGACATTTCCCTTAAAAACATTTTATATCATATCATCTCATGTCTGTTAACACAGCAAAGCCCAACGTTAAAATTGTATGAGAAGAGAAAATTATCCCTCAAATATCTGCAGCTGACTCTGATGCCCATGGTTTAGGAAATCAAGTGGTAAGTTGGCATCTACATGCAGGCACTCACCTAATCCCCCATGTGAAGAGTCTCCAGTGCCCAGCTGCAGTCTGTACCTTTACAGAGGCCTTTTTCCTTCTTAGCACAATTGCAAATATGTGTACATAAAATAAGGCCTCACTGCTTACAAATGAAAATATTTCTTAGACATAAAAATGGTTAACTGAAAACAACAGATGTTTAAAAAAAATAAACTTTTAGCTTCTGCTCTGCTTTGGTGTTAAATGCGACCTGTAAAGGATCACAGTCCTCTCTTGTTCTAAGGTGAAGTCACATTGATGTCTGCTTTCTGCCCTCCATATAGATGAGAAATCTGGCATCAAGATAACAATGAATACTCAAGTTGACTTTGTATTTTTTAATGACTGACAAAGGTATTCTTTCGATCTGACTCAAAGTTCTAAGTTACTTCAGGAACTGCTGTAGTGCTCAGATCCAGATCAGTGACCATCTGCTGAGATTCTGCCAGCAACCACTAAAGCTTATTTGTGGGTGAGAAGTCTTCCTTTTTGCTGGAAAATGCTGCATCTTTGTTGATTAACAAAACCTTGGAGAAATTATTTTTATCAGGAGGGGCCTCTGTCTCATCCTTTCTTAGGACAGACTTTGGAGAACTCAAACAGTGGGAATGCTGGATGGAGATTAGCTTACTTGTTGAGGAGTTATATTTTGTTGCACTGACACTTCCTGAACAAGTGCACACAGATTTATGGTGAGTAATTCTTAGCATTTTAGAAGGATTGAAAATACTCATCCATTCCATATCAGACATGTGACCTGGGGCTTCGATTATGAAGTTACTCGAGTAGCAGCACTTGGATTCACAAGAGTCTTTGTCACTCTGACATCCTTCATTCCTGGGGCCACATGAAATCTCAAAACTTTCCATCAGGTCATGACAGTCCCCATTCATCTTTTCAGGTGGCTTTGAATCAGAACAGTTGGCCAGGCCTAGGTAAACATTGACATCATGCCGCTGCTTTACATCAGGTAAAGATGTGGAAGTGTTCGAGAGCTGCTTCTCTTCATTCTGAAACCTAATTCCACCACCTTTTGGTGATGTTTCTTGGATCTTGCACATTGTGATTTTGTTTTTTTTTTTTATTTCTCCATTAAGTATTTGTAAATAAAGATGAGAAAACAATTATACATTTTCCCAATTCAGTATTAATCTGTAGTTTCTTCCCTTTGCATACCTCACAAGAAATCTTGTCTGGCCTATTTTGCTGAGCCAATGTGGTCTCAGATTTTGGATCCTTAACCAGTGACTTCCGATTTTTCTCCCTCTTAGCATCAACTTTTAGGTGGTTATTGTCAAGGTCTGATAAACATATGTCTCTACTGGATGACAGGGCCTTCAATTCCTCAATCTTTGAAGTATATATTTGTATTAATTACTGAGAATTTTCCACATTGAAACTAAAAAACTGCAGATCACTCTGTTGTTTTACATAAATCTGTCTCAAATTATGCAGTTCTGAATTTGTACATTCTTGTTTTGACTTGGTAATATCCAAGTAACTCATCTTTCCTTGTTTCTCTCTCTACTCATGGTCTTCAGAGAGAAGGGAAGAATGTGCTGACTTTTGAGCCATTTTCTGAAGCTGCAGTTGAGTCTTCTGAAAGACCGTTTGACATTCAGTTTGATTGAACTCAAAGACTTTTACCTTCTTCATGAGTGATTGATTATTTCAGTTCTTTTATATAGTTCTAATTTGCTGCAATGTTCCTCCAAATTCAAAACTTTCTGCAAATCCTCTTCCCTTGAAAGAAGTTTTCTTTGATGTATAGCAAAGATATCATTGAGTTCTTTATCTTGATCTTTTAATTCTCCAATGAGCACCTGTAGCTCCTTTCGTTATTTCTCAAGAGTGGAATGCTCAAATTCTGACCGAATGTTCTGCCACCAGGCTAAGAAGGTTGCCAAATGGATCATAGGTGTCACCTCAGCCTGCAGAGAGAATTGGTGCGATGAGTCACCTGAGAAAGGCCATAGGTGCGCCTGGCCAGAGAGGTGGGGGGTGACTTGGCCTGCCCCGGCAAGCTTGGCCAAACTTCCCCACCCCAAGTGATATTTTTAAAAAGGATTTTATTATACTATAATTCTAAGAACCTTATTATTTTCCATTTTATTTAAATATAGATTTGAATAGTACAAAATATTTCCTCCTATTTATCTTTCTGAATATTGAGGCTATCTCAGCACTGAAATACTTTCTGCCAGAATATCTTTGTGGTAAGCTACACTGTAATTGAAATAACAAATGTATCAGCATGCAATAGTGTATTTCCATTTTTCCATGTAGAATGCTCCTTAACTGAACACAAAAACGTACAATAAAAATGAACTAGGATGCCTAAGTAATTTTATATTATAAAATTATTATGTACGTATTTGGGACCTGATCTTATGACAGAATCTGGAGATTTAAGAAAGAACAATATAGACATTGTATCTATTATAATGGAAATTACATTTCAGTGGAAAACAGACCTTGGCTAAATAGTTTCACAACAGTTTTTGAATATTTATGATAAGTGGATCAAATGAAAGAGATTAGGAAAAATGAGAATATATAATTTGGGAGCATAACCTATGCAGAACAAAATTTTCATTGATAACTGTAACCAGATATTCCTGTGAGATCTTTGAATTACATTTTTATATTTGTTGCACAGGTTCTTGGAGATCTTAAGTCATTCGTTGAAAAAAAATAAAATAATTAGCATAATGATTAACGGTTAGTTAAGATTACACCATTTTTTTTCTCTCCAGTTTATGACAATTTCATCAAATAAAAAGAAGGATGATATACTAGTTTTATTCTCCCAATAATGAAGATATTTCATGGATGCTATAGAGCAGCTATAGCCTATTTATTATCATAACCTTTTGCTTAATGTACATTCACTTTAATAGAAAATAAAATGCTTATTAAATATAACAAAAACAACTTGTAAGTTTTTCTCATCTTTATAGTAGAATGAATAAATTGATTTATTGTAAAGAGAAATATTGAGGACTGAATACTAAAATAAGGCTTCACAGTATAAAGATGTAATAAATACATTACTTTTATGTTCAGTAGGGACACTGAGCTGGTTAGTAGGAATGGGACTGAGGACCAGCTAAATGACAGGTGTAATACTTAATAAATTTTTGTATTTGTATTTGATATAAAACAGTTGAAATAAGTAATAGTCTGTGTGAATACATAAAATCATCTCCCATCATTTGTAGGACCAAGACACTAAAACTGAAAAACATAGACAGCATGAAGACATTCCATTTTAAACAAGAATTGTCAAATGAAGAATGATTGTGGATAAAGATAAAGTGCATCACTTCTAGACATTGAAAATTGTTGGATCATGATTGATTTTTTTCTGTATCCAATAAGAATACATTGTTATTATGCTCGTTATATTTGAGTTATAGAGAGAAAGGCATTATCAAGCTTATAACTTACTTTTCTTATCAATGGTGAATGTAATGTTAATTAACATGATTGAACAAAAGCCTCAGACCAGTAGTCCCCAGGAAAGAGGTGACATTAAGTGACAACTAATGGGACAATCTAGGAATGCACTGACTGGCAATGTCTCCCTAATGAAGTTATAGACATCACTTCAAAATAAGTGGCAGGTGTGTTTAACATTTCTTTCTCTTTTTCATCTAATTGTTTTATATGAGATAAACTTCTTGATTGTCAAGTCTAGAGGGTAAAGTTAATATGAATGCTATTTTGCATATTTAATCTACTTCAAAATACATAACATAAGTTTAAATTGTCAATTTTACACCAAAAAATTCTTCTGCTCATGAGTCACTGCAATGGTTAATCTGGATAGTCAATTTGATTGGACTCAGACATGCCTAGGATTAAGACTCTGGTTCTGTCAATGGGAGTGTTTCCAGAGACGATTTGTATGTGGAACAGGAAAGGGAAGGGCACTCCCTCAATGTGAATGACACTATCCAATAGGCTGGGGAAACAGATCAAACAAAAGGAGAAAGCCATGTGGATGCAAGCTCCATTCTTCTTGAGTGGGTGTGTCTATTGCCTCTACCATGTCCCAGAAACATAGGATCTCAGCTCCTTCACTCTTCTAATGTGTACTCTGGTGAGAAATTCTTCAGGGAGTTTCCATGTCTTCAATCTCTTACTATAACTGCTTCATTGGTCCTGAGACTCCAGCTTGTAGGATTAATCACCACCTCTTCCCCAGCTTAAAGATAACTATTGTAGGTCTTAACATGTCTAACTTGAAGAAAATTTTAAATGCACATGGGAAAATGATATATTCTGCTTGTCAGGTGTAGTATGGTATATGATTTTTTAGAACTAATTATTAATAATGTTTCTGAATATTCTTTGAATTATGAATCTTCTGTTTAATATTTCAAAGTGAAGTATTATATAATCTCTTACTATTATGGGAGAGCTCTCCATTTAGATTTTTAAACTCATCAAAGTTTAATTTGCATATATTTTAACTGATATTTTGTACATATGTGCTTATGCTAGATATTGGTTTTGGTGATTTGTAACAGTTATCATTATATAATATCCTACTAGATTCCTTGTAACAATTTTTACTTGAAGATAACTTTGCCAAATATTAATACAGCCACTTATATTCTAGGTTTTTTTTAAATCTCTTTTTCATGGAATTTCTTTTTTCACCCATTTACTTTCAATCTGTGTGCATCTTTAGATTTCTAATGATTTTGTTGTGCTCAACACAGATGGGTTCTGTTATTATAAATATATTCTACCAATCTAACTTTTTAAAAAATTTTGAAGTTTAATCAATTTAGATTTAAAATAATGATTGAGATGTACAGTCAGGAGTACTGGTGTTTGCTGCTACTGATGCGGTTGGTGATTGTTGGGTCTGGAGTGTGGAGGTTCTCTGCAGCCTCCTGATTGGTCACCATGCCTAAGGTAACAAAGAGAAGAAGTACAGGAGGTTGGGGGGTAGTCACCAATCTATATAGTAGATAGGCAGCTCAAATTATTAGAAGAGCCCACAAACAAGAAAAAAAAAATAGAGAGAAGTAAAGAAAAGTTGAAGAATATGAAGGCCTTTCATCTCAGTCTTATTGGTGAAAACTACAGTAGTTTTTAAAATCATCTGGATCCCCCCAAATTAGAGTTTTCGAGAAAGATGCTTGTTAATTAGTGAAAAGTATTTAAATAGATTTATAAGTGAGCAGAAGCAGGTGGAGTTGCATAAGAGCATCAAGGAGAGGCAGGGAAGGTGTCACTATTTCTTGAAAACACTCATTAAGCAGACAATGGAGAGCAAGTGACAGCAGTATGAAGGGTATGGTCTTCAGATCCCAGACATTTTAAATGTAAATAATCTGAAAACTTTAGGGAATGTAATTTTTACCTGAAGAAATTGTCATTTATTAAAACGAGAAAACTTTGTGTTAATGATGCAGTTCCTAAGAAGGCTAAGAGGAAAACTATTCTAACTATAGACAAAAATTTAGGCGAATTGGAACTAAAAGATCAATAAAATTACTTAGATGAAGAAATGATTTTTGTGGCCAAATTGTCTTTATTTGAGGTGAAAATAATTTGAGATCTTCAAGACACCCTCATAAATTATGAGATATAAGAATTTGCTATTTAACTCACTATTTTACATAATGAGAGTCCCATTTGCAGTTAAAAATGTTGATATGATTTTATCTAATAATGATGGTTGCTTTTTATTTAAATTAAGTTGCTAAAGTTGATATAAGGTGTATTATGTTGTTTTCAATTGCTATAATGAAATAACTAAGGCTAGGTTATTTATTAAGAAAAGATATTTATTTAGCTCATGTTTTTGGAGGTCAAAAGTTCACAAGTAACATAGCATTGACTCTGGCAAGGGCCTCTGGCTGTATCAGTTCATAGTGGATGGCATTACAATCCATGCAGGAGGGTGTGTCAGAGGGTGGTGAGGCAGGACACCAGCGAGTGGGAAGGAATCAGTAGTGACTACTCACTAGGACCACCTCTTAAAGGTACTGCCATCTCTTAACATTGCCCACTAGGCACAAAGCTTACAGTCCATGAGCTCTTTAGGGACACACTGAAGCCATATCCAAACCATAGAAGATGTGATCTTCTAAAGACATTTAATCTGTACCTTGTGCTGAGGATAAGTAGCATGTCTGAAGACAAAAGATGCTTTGAATTATTCCCTTATGTGGATTTAGGTTTGCCTAATCTCCCAAAGGATGAATGGTCAGTAAACCATTTTCCAAAAGGTTCCTGTGGACATTTCTTAAATTGTGATAATAGCAAAATTGTGTTAAACTGATTCTTCTCTAACATTAAACCTATATTCTTTCCTTATGAAATAAGAAATGATGTGATAATGAATTCATATTCACCAATAGATTGTACATTATCATTTATTTTTTCCTGAGCCAGTAGTAAAGGTTAAAAACAAAACTAGTCTTTCTCTATGGTTATGTTGATGCTGATGCTTAATCTTTTATCTTTTGAAATGAGAATAAATGTTTCAGGCTTGCTCCTAAAACATATTGTTTTCTATTTTCTCATTGTGAAAAGTGTTAAGTTTCTAAGAATTTAAATTGACATATGATAGTATTTCAAGTGTCATGAAATACATGGATATACTAGAATTTTCTTTTTCGTGGAATTGTTAAATACAAGTATCCATTATCGTATATTTTAATGGATGCAATATAAATATTTTTGAGTATTTTCAATAAAAAGAAAACAGTGTATTAGGGCAATTTGACATCACCTGTCTTGTTAACAGTTTATATAGTGTCATAGCTTTTTTACTTCTAAAAATTCAAAATAAAATTTAATTAAAAAATTTTAAAAATGTGATGATTGATAGAGGACAGTTTTAAAAAATGTGTTTTATGTAATTCTGTAGCCTATGTTTCCTTAGTGTGGGTTACCTGAGATTTATTTTGTTCTTTTGAATAAACTATGTCTTACTGTTTTTTTTTAAAGAGAGAGTGAGAGAGGGAGAGAGAGAGAGAGAGAAAGAATTTTTTTAATATTTATTTTTTAGTTATTGGCGGACACAACATCTTTGTATGTGGTGCTGAGGATCGAACCCAGGCCGCACGCATGCCAGGCAAGTGCGCTACCACTTGAGCCACATCCCAGCCCTGTCTTACTGTTTTTTGATGTCTTCTGATGTTTTGTTGAAATTGGGTATTTGAAGAGACTCCCAACTCTCCCATGTTTTATTATGGCCATACATAGGTGATAACCAATATTAACCAGACTGGTGCAAAATTTCAATGCCTTCTTAAACCTTTTTTCTGGGGGGGATGTGTCTTTTCCAGGGCTATTTTTCATATTCTCCAATTCTTTCATAAGAACAGTTGCATTTATGTTTCTTATTTTCCATAGGTGTCTCAATTCTGCTTCTTGGAGTTTTAGATATTGTATTGTATTCCTCTACTCATACCAGTAATATAAGAACACCAGAGGAAAGTATGAGGGGAGGGAAATAGGAAGTACTTGGGATTGAAATGAAGCAAATATTGTAATGTGTATTTATGAGCATATCAGAATGAATCCCATTATTATGTATAAATATAATGCAATTTTTTTTAAAAAAAATCTCTTGCTTTTGGGCAACAAATAATCTGAAGTACTGCTGCAATTTTCTTGTATCACAAAACTCACTATTCTTTCTGATGCCTCCAACTTGATATCCAAACTATGCCATAATTCTCTCAGTACCCTACATCAAGTGAGATGGAAGTGTCACTTAGGTAGCCCTAGGACAAGTTAGACACTGCAAGAAAGCTCTCATTTTCTCATCCCATTCTGAGATAGGGACCACAAATTGGGAAGTATTTTTCTAGCTGTGTGATATCATGCCATGTAGGTGATAGAAAAAGACTGAATAAAGGTGACATAGAATTAACAATGACTTTTTTTTTTTTTTGATTAGCAGTTTGCATTACTGGTGTATCTTGTTAACTGGTTTCTACAGTTCCCACAAAGATACTCTTGTTTGTCAGTTATTTATTTGATATTTCCATGGAATAAACAGGTTGTGAAACATTCTAATCTGCCATTGTGCAGACCTAATCTGTCATCTTGCTGATGCCACTAAGTGGGATTTTTATAGATTTTTTTTTACCAAGTTAAAGAACATTTCCATCACTTAATTTGCTTAGAATTTGTATTATAAGTGGAGTTCTGTAGAGCATTACTATCTGTTTATGAAATCAGATAATTTTCTTCTTTATGTTTTAAATGAGGTTTACATAATTTTTCTTTATTAAATGAGCATGCATAGCTGCAAAAATTCACTTGATTTTAGTGAATAATTATTTTCATACATTCAGAATTTGATTTTTTGATTATTTTGTGTATTTTTACATTAATGTTCATGAGAGATCACAGTACATACTATTTTCTTCTTGTGAGATCTCTGCCTGGATTTGGTCTTAGTGTAATGATGACCTTGTAGAATGATTTAGGACATATTCCTTATACTTATGTTATGTGGAAGATATTATAAAGAAGTGGCTTAATTTCTGTTCTACCCATTTGTTCAAATTCACCTGTAAATTCATCTAGGCTTTCTGTTCTCTGTTTTGGAAAATCATTAATCATTGACTTAATTTTTTGACAAAGAAAAGTATATTCATATTATCTGTCTTTCCTTGTTTTACTAAGTAAATTAATTTTTTTTTCTAGTTTATCACATTTATGGGCAAATGGTTGTTTATAACATTTTTTATTATCTTGCTAATGTCCCTTGCTAATGTCAGTGGGACATTATGATATCCATTATGATATAGCTGATTTATGTATATTACTTAACCTTGCTAGAAGTTCATAAATTTTATTGACATTTTCAAAGAAGCAACTTTAAGTGTTGTTGATTTCCTCAGTGATTATTATAACTTCAATTTCATTATTTCTTCTCAAAAATTTTATTTTTATTTTAGTACTTTGCTTCTTTTATTTAGTTTTCTTCTCTTGTACTTCTTGTTTACTCAAGTTAAAGTTTAGAATATTGACTTTAGGTCTCACCTCTTCAAGTACGTGAACTAGATGCTCTAAATTTTGTTGTTGTTGTTGTTTGTTTTTATGTAGGCACTGTCTTTGCTATATCACAAAAATTTTGATAAGTCTATTTTAATTTTTTATTTACTTTGAAATATCTCTTTACTTTAAAGACTTCTCTTTTGGCCTTTGTTTTGATTTTAAATATAATATTTAATCTCTAAATATTTGGGAATTCACTAATTACAGTTCTTTTACTTATTTTTGCCTGAATTCCATTGTGTTTCTTTTTATATTTGTTTTCTTGTTTGTTTTGGTCGTAGTTGGACACAATACCTTTATTTTATTTTTGTGTAGTGGTTAGGATCAAACCTAGCTCCTGGCACGTGCTGGTCAAGCACTCTACTGCTGGGCCACAACTCCAGCTCCAAGTTGCATTGTGTTTTGAGAGCATATTTCAAATGAAGTCTATTGTTCTATATTTATTATGTTTTATATTCCAGAGTGTGGTCCACCTTGGCAAATATTCTGTTAACTTCAGAGAATGTTTGTTACTTTATTGCTGGATGAAGTATTTAAAAAATGTGAATTAGATTTAATTGTTCAATAATAAAATTGAATTAAGCTATGTTCATATTGAAATTTTACCTCCAGAGTCTGTGAAACACAGATTAAAAATTGTTGAAGTATCCAAGCATGATTGTAAATTAATCTATTTCTCCTTACATTTTTATTGTTTATTTCTAAACTTCATGTGTTATGATGCTCTTTTGTTAGGGACATATACATAACTTATTGTTATATTAAATCTTAAAAATTTGCACCTTTATTGTTATGTAAAGTCACTTTTTATTCCTGATAATTTTCATTGCTTTGAAGTCTTCTTTGTATAAAGTTAATATGAATATTCCAACTTTCTTTGAACTAATATTATCATTTTACCTCTGTCTCAATCGTTTTGCTAATCTCTCTATATGTTGATATTGAACAAGGATTTCTTGAAGAGAATATTTAATTGAGTTTTAGATCCTTACTCAATATAAGAAACTTTGTATTTAATTGGTATATTTAGACCAATGCCATTTAAACTCATTACTGAAATATTTGGAATAGTTTCTACAAATTTTTAATAGCTTTCTACTTTGTTCTTTTGTCTTCCATAGTTTTTATAACCCTTGGAGTTTTAACTGAGCTTTTTATATAATTTTAATTTTTGACCTCTATTAGCAGATTGACTGTTCTTTTTCCTCCTTTTAATTGTTGCCCTGGAATTTGACATATATTACAACTAATACATGTCTACTTCCCAATAATATCATACCAATTTGTGGTAGTGCAATTATCATAAGAAAGAATATTTATAATCTCTCTTCCTAATACTTATAGCATTGTTATTATTCATTTTATTTGTCCATAGCCTATACTCTCAGAATGCAATTATGTTACTTTTATTTTTAATGAGCGATTTGTTAGATTAATTAAAATGAACAGAATAAAATATTGTTTCATGTTTATTTATTCATTTTCATGCACTTATCTTCTCTTTGTATAGTTTCAAGTTTCTGACTCATGTACTTTTCCATTGTCTAGAACATTTAACATTTGCTGCCGAGCAGATATCTATTAGCATCAAATGTTCCTATGTTTTGTTTGACTAAAAGAGTATATTTTGCTTTCTGTCTTATATTTCATTGCATTTTTTTCATTCTTTTAGATTGGTCAAATTATATGGTCTGTGTCCATCTTTATTCAAGTTTTCATGTATTCTGTCATTTCAAGTCTGTTTTTACTCTCTAAACACTTTTGCATTGATAGTTTTCAAATCTGAAGTATTGATCTGGTCCCTTTTTTTTTGTTTTTCTTGTTCTATTGATATTCATTATGTGATGAAACTGTCTTCCTATATTCTTTGCTTCTTTAAGTGTGATTTATTAAGATCTTGAACACATGTAACAATAGTTATATATTATTAACTGATTAAATTTTAAACATTTGTAATTGCTACATTGTCTTTACTATTTCTGATATTAAGTGTTTTTCACATAGTGTCTGACACATGTATTTATTTCTTCCTGTGTAAGATTCATACATTTCTGTTGCTCTTCATATCTTATAACTTCTTGTTGAAAACTTTGCATTCTCAGGGCTGAGGCTGTGGCTCAGTGATAGTGCACTCGCCTTGCATGTGTGAGGCACTGGGTTCATTCTCAGTACCACATATAAATAAATGAATAAAATAAAGGTACATGCATCTCAAAAAATATTAAAAGAAACTTGGCATTCTAGGTAATATAGCATTTACAAGTATAAATTTTTCTCTGCAGTCTTTGCTTGGTTGTTATTATTTTTATAATGTTTGCTTAGAATGTGTTTTGGTTGGTTGCTATTACTTTTATTATTTACTAGGCAATGCTATCATAGTGAATTTGGTCACCTTTTTAGTATAAAAACATCTGAGTTCTTCCTTGGGACAGTAATCTCAATTTTTTTTCAAGCTTCCTTCTCCTTTTGTGGAACACCAGCTCTGGGTCAAGGGTGATGTGGGTCACAGAATTCTTGACTTACTTGAACTGTAGTCACAATCCTGTATGTAGAGGCTGTATATAATTACAAAGTCCCACTTCTTGGCCACATTCACCAAAAATTAAACTTCTACTTGGAATCATAGGGGATAAAAATGTTGTTTCATATCTTTCTAGATGAGATGTAGTAACCCTTGATTTGGAGATAAAGGTAGAGAGAACCCATTGCCTTAGCCATATCCACCTGGGGTAAATTTCTTTCAATATGATCTGTGGGTGAAGGAGAAGATCTCAAATATCATAGGTCTCTCTCTCTCTCTCTCTCTCTCTCTCTATATATATATATATATATATATATATATATATATATATATACATATATATATATAAATTTATATATATATATATATATAAATTTATATATATATATATATATATAAATACTAGTGGATTTTCTTGATAAATATTTCTTTATATTTTAGACAATTTTCAGAGACATTTCATGGTGGTGTTTTTCTAATGATTTTTGTTATCTTTTTTTTTTCACAAATAATTGAGTATTTGGAGCTCCTTATGCTGTCATACTGGAATTGGAATTCCTTAATTGATTTGTTAAAGTGAACACGTATTCTAGGGTGGTAAATTTCTCAGAAAAGAAGCATTATAAGTGCTTGCAATTGCATTGGTGGGAGTGAGGAATTTTTTTTCTTTTTCTTTTCTTTGTTATGTGACTTATTGTTTTAATTCTTTTTTTTTTAATTTTTTTTATTGGTTGTTCAAAACACTATAAAGCTCTTGACATATCATATTTCATACATTAGATTCAAGTTGGTTATGAACTCCCAATTTTACCCCAAATACAGATTGCAGAATCACATCGGTTACACATCCACATTTTTACATAATGCCCTATTAGTAACTGTTGTATTCTGCTACCTTTCCTATCCTCTACCATCCCCCCTCCCTCCCCTCCCATCTTCTCTCTCTACCCCATCCACTGTAATTCATATCTCTCCTTGTTTATTTTCCCATTCCCCTCACAACCTCTTATATATAATTTTGTATAACAATGAGGGTCTCCCTCCATTACCATGCAATTTCCCTTTTCTCTCCCTTTCCATCCCACCTCATGTATCTGTTTAATGTTAATCTTTTCTTCCTGCTCTTCCTCCCTGCTCTGTTCTTAGTTGCTCTCATTATATCAAAGAAGACATTTGGTATTTGTTTTTTAGGGATTGGCTAGCTTCACTAAGCATAATCTGCTCTAGTGCCATCCATTTCCCTGCAAATTCTATGATTTTGTCATTTTTTAGTGCTGCGTAATACTCCATGGTGTATAAATGCCACATTTTTTTATCCATTCATCTATAATAAGCAAAAATAAATAAATAAATCCAATCATCCATGATTGTGGAGAGCTCTCTTCCGAAGCACTTGCAGAGGGAAGATTAATTGGCACTTAATTGTAAGAAGTAAATGCTCACCAGTATATCAAAATCTGTGAGATAAACAAATTTTTCAAGTGGTAATTTTACATTCTTTACAAAATAAAATGAAAGAACAAATTGCATTATTCTGCTAACATACAAAACAATAAATTGCAACTAAACTGACAAATATGCATAACATATTACTATATTAGATAAAATTAAGCAAATACTTTATAAATTATTTTAATTTAGATGAAATATATAATTAAATTTATATAATTAAATATATATATAGAGAAAAATCCCACAATCACACTGAAATATAAGTGGTAAGATAATATCAAAGTAGCATAGGAAGTAAAAGTAAAATTAATAATTTTGTGACATTAATTTTTACAATCTTGAAATAAAAGATTATTTTCTTAGAATATGAGAATTTAAAAAATAACTCAAGAATTAATAGAAAACTTCAGCAGATGAGGACTAAATTTTAATTTAAACACATTTGAAAAGGGTTATTATATGAAATTTATCTTTCAAAAGAAAATTTTGCATGCAGATATTGCGATACATTTAAGAACAGATAATTTTGGAGTTAATTATTCCTAAATACACAGCAAAAAGATATTGCACAATCATTTTTATGGATCAAGATTGAGTGTAATAAAGAGCACAATATGCTTAAACCACTAATGATTCATAATATGTGTTTAGATAATAATCTTTGCTTTCTTTGTTTTTAAACAATCAAAATATTAAAATCAATATCCAAAAAAGACAGAAACAAGAGATAAGAAGAAAACCAGTCCACTTCATTGATAAACATTGCTGTTTATCTCTTTTGGAAAATATACAATTTAATAGAATCCAGCAAAAAAAAAAAAAAAAATATATATATATATATATATATATATATATATATATATATATATATAAATTACAGCATAGTTGCATTAGTTATTTTGTCATTATGATTTTTTTAAAAATGAATTCTGAGTAATTTATGAGGAAAATACATTTATTTATTTCAGAATTCTGGAGAGGTCAAGAACATGGTACCAGCACTGAAACAGACTACAGATGATATAAAAAATACAGCAGTACCTGGGAGGGTAAGATATCATATGAACAGGCATAAATCAAGAGGAAGAGGTTAGGAAGGGCAAGTAATAATATCCCACTAGGTTCTACATCTTAAAGTTTCTGCAATATTTTTTCTTTGAGCGGGGGTATTTACTGGGGATTGAACTCAGGAGTACACAACCACTGAGCAACATCCTCAGCTCTATTTTGTATTTTAGTTAGAGACATGGTATCACCAAGTTGCTTAGTGACTCATTTTGCTGAAGCTGGCTTTGAACTTGCCATCCTCCTGATTCCCAACAAATTAACCCTTGGGGGGGAATATTCAAATTATTTCCAAACTATAAAAATCATCACTTAGAATTAACCTGGCAGTACACAGGTAAATAAATGTTTATCTACTTACATAATTTACCATTTTTATAAAAATGATCTTAAATAATTGTTAAATGAATTTTATATAATATACAACTGAATTCCTTACTTTTTTTATTAACAAAAAATTTTAAAAGCCAATTTTGCTGTGATACTATCAAGAGATACTTAAACTTAGAAAATCAACATTTGATTACACATAGTATTATCCTATCAACCCAACATACTGACTACTTATAAATGGCATGCCTTTGTGTTTCTGTATTGTCTGTCTCTCAAATTTGAGTTTACTTATTATGCAAACTACCTTTCTGTTTCTCTTTTACTGTTGCTTCCATTTGCTTAGGCATTGGGAAAATGCAATATATGACAAAAAATTTGGTGTATGTTCTTGTTCATTTATCTTATGTCCCTGACTTAGTCACTACATTTGCAAATAATTGCAACCTTTGTAACCATGTTTATTTTTGTTATATTAAAATTTGTATTTTCTGAGGGTATACATATATATTTTACTGACAAATGGGTTCATGTCATGAAAAAGAAGACTAACTATAGCTTATATTTGGCAGCCACCCCCTTCAATGACTCCAGCTCTAACAGTGTTTCAATAAACAACTTCTTTCATTTTTGCTACTTATAACTATTGGAGACAATGATTTTCTTTCTGTTGTTTTTTACTGGTTGCCTTGATGTGCATCATTGGTTCTATTAATGCTGAAATAATACTAAGGATAGTACCATTATGATTTAGATATGAGGTGTCCCTCAAGAGCTCTTTATGAGATAATGCAAGAAGGTTCAGAGAAAAAATGATGAGATTATGCAAGGTTCAAATGAATAAGTGGATTTATCCACTGATGAATTAATTGGGTTGCATGGACTTTCTGTAATCCAGCAAGGAGGTCCATGGAACAGGGTAGAGGAGAGTGTCACTGTAGAGTCACGAATCAAGACCTCTGGAGACCAAGCTGAAAGAGGTCTGATTTCATTGTGTAATTACCATGTATATATATATATATATATATATATATATATATATATATATATATATGGGCAGTAGCTAAGCAGATTATAGGCAGCCACCAATATAATTTTTGGACATTTGTGGCAACCAATTGAGGAGCGGGCAATGGAGCAAGGACTGGGACTGCAACGTGGCATCATACTCAGGTGCTGTGCCTATGGGGTTAGCAGCCTGCTGCTCTCACACCTAGCACAAGGGGAGTGACCTTCCACTCAGGCACCCTTAATGTATAGCAAGTCCTCCATGCACTTGTACCCACATTGGATGGTAAATGTAGGCAAGTAGTGTATGGCTGGAGGAAGTAGATCACTGGAAGTTTGCCTTTGAATTTATATTTTGTCCCTGGTATGGGGAGGTCTCTTAGATTCCTGTTGCCATGTCCTGATCTGGTTACCTCCACCATGCTTTACCACCATATCATTTATCCTCAACTTGGGCTCAAAGCTATGGAATTTGCTAACCCTAGTTTTGACCTCTGAAACCATAAGCCAAAATAGACTTTTCCTTCTCTACATTGTTCTTGTGAGGTGCTTTGGTAGCAGCATTCAAAGCTGACAAAAATATAAGTTGGTGCTTAGAAGTGAAGTTGGTGCTGTGACTATCTTGACTATGTGTTTCAGAAACATTTGAAGCTGGTTTGCTGGAGGGTGGCGGTTGGTGGGGGTAGATTTAGAAAAGTTTATAAACACAAGCTGGAAAAGTTTTAAATTGTTGTAAGCAGAGCTTAATGGGTGATTCTGGTGGGAGTTCAAAAGACCAGAATGTTGATAGGACTAGGTAGAGTAAGATTGGAGTTTTGAGCTTTCAGAAGAGATGGAAGACTCTATTGGAAATTGAATACACAACAGTCATGTTACGTTCTGGCTAAAAAGTTGTCAACATTTCATCTATGTTCTAAGACTTTCTATGAGGCTGAATTTAAACAAGGCAGATTAATTAATCTGAATGCAATTTCAAGGGAACACAGCATTCAAGTTTTGGTATAGAAGTTGCTACCATCTTTTAATCAAGCTTATCATGATGATCAGAGGCAGAAAACAGAGCAGAATCATTTTTAAAACTTGCAGTTTGGCCATAAAAGTGCAACTAAAACTGGGGCTAACAAAGTTGTGACCTATTGGAAAAGGTGAATGAATCATTTTTTTAACTGCCCAGAGACAGAGGCTGACACCTGCCTTGGGAATTTCTCAGAGAAAAGGTGCTAATAGAAAACTTACCATTTAATGGTGACCCCTGTTCTATGGTAGATTCTATGCCCACCAAAGAACTTAATAGTTTAGTATCTTTGATTTCAAATGAGTTCAAATGCCAGCTGCCTGGAAGTAGAAGATATATGGGCACAAGCTGATAAGCCCTAATTAAGCTGTTTTGGTCACAACTTTGTTTTGTTTTTCTTTAAAAAAATAGTTGTTGATGGACACATTGTCTTTATTTTCTGTATCTATTTTTATGTATTGCTGAGGATCAAATCCAGTTCTTCACATGGGACAAGCAAGTGTTCTACCACTGAGCCACAACAACAAATTTTGTTTTGTTTATCTTAAAGAAGCTTTCTCACAGTAAAGCCTTTTGATGTTTAAAACCTATATAATGAATGTGTGGACCCTGCTCATAGTCAGCCTTCTCCCAGCAGGAGTTTGGCTGGTCCATCAAGTTCCTCTTTTCTATATTTGTGTCTGTCTTTTTTTATAACCAATCCCCTTATCAACCCAGGTTCAAGGAAACTGAGTAAATATCATTGCTGGATGTGACAGGGGCCATTAAAAATCATATCCACTAAAGTAATACTATGCACTTTATAAATAATAGGAATCATGGCTTGAGGGAATCTCAGGTATTGGCAATCTCACCTCAGGCTTAAGGGTTTCAAAGTAAAAATTTTATTTGAGAAGAGACCATTGGGGAACCATGCTTGCACATGCATGCCTAAAAAAATGTTGCACTGGACTCAGCTACCCAGGCTCTCAGAGGCTGCTGTGGTCTTGGTTCCAAGAGGTTTGGCTACTGCTTAGTAGGATAGCTGACAGTGACATTAATGTGGTGTTGGGTCTATAGGAATGCAGGATGCTAGTGGTAGGGCTTATTGAGGCTTACACATAGAATTCAAAATAAGGTTTGGGATACCAAGAAAACTATAGCAGGGTCAGAGTCCCTGTGGACAACTTCTGATAGGGTGATGTATGAATAAGTGTGATGGAAGTAAAGCAGCAGTGGAGAAACCTGAGCTTAACAGACTCTGGTAAGATGGAACATCTGCTGAGGTAATCTGAAGAATTTGTGCAAAAACAAACCAAAAGAGAGGCTATGTTGACTATAATCAGCAAGTCCACTGGGTGGAGCTGTATAAGCCCTTTGAAGAGAACATCACAATGCCACATGCCTCAGATATTGCATGTGGAATTGTTGAGAGCCACAGCCGAAGGGGCCCCAGCAAACTTTCAGCTGCCAGCAAACTTCCAGCTGCCAGCTGATGATTGGCTCACAGCGGCCCCAGAAAACTTCTAGCTGCCAACTGATTGGCTCCTCTGTGGTGATGCTCCTTCGGCTGTTTCCCTGCCCTTTCAGACCACGAACTGCTCATTGGGGGACTTTTTTTGGCTCTGCTCACCGACCCAGCCAATCGGCCTCAAGAGCAGAACCGGTGGGGGAGGTTGAGAGGCTTGTGGGAAACCGGTGGTGGCAGTTGGGCTCTGAGGTTTTTCCTGAGGAGGTGTGTGGTGTGGTGTGTGTGTTCTAAAACTAAAGTTCATTTCTTTTGACAAGTGGCTCCTGAATTGTGCCCAGCCAGACTGCGGCATGGAATTACAGAACTTGTTTGACCAGCTGGATTTCAGTCTTTTTTGGGAATCCATTCATTCTCTCTGTGGTCCTATTTCTCCCTTTTGTAGTGAAACACTTTTCTGTAAAGCATTATATATTTGATATATGTAATTTTTTTTTATTTTTACAGACATTCTTTTGAGAGTTTACTTTGGGTATCAGAAAAAAATGGATTTGTAAAGTGGGGCAATTCTTGAGCTGTTAAGATAATACAAACTCTTAGAAATTATTAAATATATTTTTCATTGTGAGATGAGCATGAGCATTGGGGGGATGGAATGAAATATTATATTTGAGATATGAGATGTCCCCCAAGAGCTCATGTGAGAGACAATGTATAAAGTTTCACAGATAAAATCTGAAGTTATGAGAACTTTAACCTAATCAGTAAGTTAACCTACTAATGGATTAACTGGATGATAAATGTAGGAAGTTAGAGTGTGGCTGGAAGAATTAGGTCATTGGGGGTGTGCCTTTGAGATTTGCTTCTTGTCCCTGTTAAGTGATGCTCTCTCAGTTTCCTAGTTGCCATGATCTGAGATGCTTTCCTCAAACATGCCCATCTGCTGAGATGTTTGTTTTCATCTTGGACACAGAGGAATGTGTCAGAAGTGTTGATTTGAATTATGGTCCTTGAACTTCCTGGTGACAGAAGCACTCCTGAGCTGGGTACTCCTGGTGCAAAGACACGAGTTAAGACTACCAAGTTACTATGGTGATACCCTCTTCAAGCAAGGTCCCATGCTTTCCATGAGATTATCAATTCTAACCTGAGTTCAGACACCAGCTGCAGTGATAAAGGATTATGAGAGCAAAGTTCAATACTATAATTAGGCTTTATCTTTCAGCCTGTTTGTTTTGAAGAAACTTTCTCACAAAATAAAAATCCTTTTGATGTTAAAACCTATATAATAAATGTGCTGAGGGGGCTCTGGATAATTGCATTCTTATCAGGGTGTAATGATCCACTGGGCCCCAGCTTTTTCTCTCTTTGTGTATCTGTTTGTCTTTTCTCTATTCCCCAACACCCCTAGCTGCTTTCTGAATTAACAGCTGTCTAGGTTGCACAAGTTGGTGCCTGTACAGGGACCAAATCCAGAGGAACTTCAATTGTCAGATAAAGGAACACTCCTGAGGAAATGCATCCGATAAAGTAAGGTGAGGAGTGAGTATATAGCCTGGTGTAAAATATGGGACAGCTAGGATCCAAAGAAAGGCATATCTGTGTTATTATTCTTATGCTTAAGACTGTACTTAAATCAAGAAAGCTACAATTGTTGCAGTTCTTAAAATTTGTTACTGAAACTTATTTCTGGTTCACTAAAGAGGTAGTAGTAAATTTAGAGATGAGAGCAATTGGTGCCCTGCTTAAAGTAATGCTTAAGGCTTAAGGAACAAAAAAGGAAAAAAAAGGATGTGGGCTGTCCAGGCAAAACATAATACAGCAGATTAAAAAAGATTTAAAAAGTAAGGAATTACTTTTTTATTTAGGGAGGCAGCACCAGAGATTAAACTCATGGGATCTCCGTCACTGAGCCAAATCCCCAGGTCTATTTTGTATTTTATTTAGAAACAGGGTTTTACTGTGTTGCTTAGCATCTCATTTTTGCTAAGGCTGACTCTGAACTTGGGATAATCCTCCCTCAGCTTCCTGAGCAACTGGGATTACAGGTGTGGGCCACTGCACATGGCTTTCCTTACTTCTTAGCTTATGCTATATCTCTATCACTTTTAAGCATGCATATAAAATGGAAATTGAGGAAGCCTGAAAGAAAGAGTTACAGAGAACTAGGTAAGAATAAAGGAAAGGAAAAAAAAATGAGTGTCCCTTCTAAATTGCATGAAAAACTTGCAGAGAATTTGTTATGGCTTAAGGAAAAAAGTACTACTTTTACGTAAACTCTGATTCTGGCATGGCTGACTAGTATATATGCGTTCACACTTATTAGCCTGCATTCTTCACACACTCCTCCGTAATGCTACAGCACAGGGAAAAATGGAATGATCTCACATAAACCAGTCTTCTTTTCCTTAAAAATCTTTACCTAAGGACTTCACAGGCTCCAACATTCCTTAAATATCTGAACTGACTCTAATCTAAGCTAAACGTAAACTCTCATCAGATAAAGATGTTTTGCATGCTCTTTTAAAGAACTTTGGCTGTGTAATTTTTAAAAACTCCTGTTTTTAAAATTCTATATCTTTGAGCTTATGGTTTTATGGTAAATTTACGTTTGATCATAAATGCCTAAATTAATGTATTTTTCTGATCAGTTTCATTTAATCAACCTGTAAAGGTTTTTGCACTCAGACTTTGCTCAGAGACAAATTTTTTAAGGGTTGACTGTAAACCACATCAACAAATCTCCTTTTCCTAAATCCCAAAATGATGTAGACAGAGTGACTTTGGTAATAAATCTGATAGCTATCAAGGACAAAATAACCAGCAATCTGAATCTTTGATTTCAGTGTTTATTGAAGCTGTTTGAAATATTTGATTTCAGTGTTTATTGTGGCTGTTTGACCTTGTGTTTTAGATAGACTTTTTCCTGCTGAGACAAAAAGATCAGCACAATTTTAGAGGGGGAAAAGTATATTTGACAGCTCATAGTTTCGGAGGTCTTAGTCCATAGAAGGCTATCTCCATTCCTCAGGGCTCAAGATGAGGCTGAACATCATGGCTTGAGAGTGTGGCACAGGGAAGCATCTCACATGGTGATCAGAAAGCAGTAAGAGAGAGACTCCACTCTTCAGTTACAAAATATATACCCCAATTTTGTGCCCCAAATTTTCACCTCCTACATACACACCCTCCCACTTCAGGTACCACTCAGTTAATCACTATTATGGGATTAATTTATTGACTGGGTTAGAACTCTTACAAACCAATAATATCTCCTCCAAACCTTCTGGTTTGTCTCATATGTAAGATTATGGGAGATATCACAGCTAAACCATAAGATTCTGCCCCTGGCCCCCCAAATCTAACACTCATTTGATACAGCAAAATACATTTATTCCATTCTTAAGAGGCACCATTGTCTCAATAGTTATGAATTTGATCAAAGCTGAAGTCCAAATTCTTCTCTGAGGCTCAAGACAATTTTGCATTGTAAGCTCCTATAAAATTAAAAACAATTTACAAGTATGCAATATATAATGATATAGAGTAAAGATTTCCATTTACAAAATTAGGGATAGACAAAGAAGAGATAGGAAAAAGAATTACTGAAATTAAGTGAGGCAAACATGTTCTGTAGTTCTGTGTTCAGCACCTGGGGCCTATGGCATCTTGATGTTCTCTCTAAAGGGCTTGTGTAGTTGTGCTCCGGTGGCCTCGTTGGTTGCAGCCCAAAAGGCCATTTTGTTGGCTTTTCTTTGCTGAATTTCTTCAGTTTTCCTAGGATAATGTCCCAAGTTATAGGTATTCCTTAATATTGGGGTCTCCACTGTAGATTTGGCTTCCTTCTCATATCTCCACACTTTGAATTCTCAGGGGGTACCCTCAAGGACTCTGACTCTGCTGCACTTTGTCTGTCCTCCTTGGCCTTTCTTTAAAATCTTGGTGGAAGCCTCCATAAACCCCTAACTTTGGTATTCTGCATTCCTGCAGAAGCAGCACCATGTGGTTGACACCAAAGTCTGCTGCCATTTCAAGCAGTAACCAAACCTCCAGAGATCCTGGCTGTAGCAGCCTCTGAATGCCTGGGTAGCTGAGCACAATGAGAATACTTCCTAGGTCCCCTTGTACAAGAAGGATTCTCTACTTGTCTTTTCTTAAGAGTATATTTACTTTTACATCCTTAAGCCATATATGGGTGTGGTTTTACCAATACCTGAGATACTTTCATGCCATCTTTGTTACTCTCTCCAGGCAAAGTCTTTAGTATTTCTTTAGTGGCAGTAATGTCTTTAACAACTAAAACTTCCTTAGCTCCAGTTTAATTCCCACATTCCAAGTCCAAGTTTTTCAAAACTTTCTGCTCTGCTTTCTACTCCCAATTATCACAATAAATTTAGATACAAGCCTACAGTAATATGAATTCCACTACCTGAATGCTGTACTGCCTGAATACTATGTTAGACATTTGTCCTGCCAGATTAAGAAGTCCATACATTTTTAAATAAGCCTCACTGAAAGTCTTAGGAAATGAGCAAAATACAGATAACTTCTCAGCCAGAACATAACACAAACAGCATCTATTCCAATTACCAGTACTGTCCTCCTTTTCCTTTAAACCCACTTGAGCCCTGTCTTCACTGTTCACAGTCCAATTGGCATTCTGGTCTTCTGAGCTCCCACCAGAATCATTCATTAAGCTTTACTTATAACAACCTAAAGTATTTCAAACTTGCACTGCTAAATATCTCAAAACTTCTCCAATCAATTACAAGAAGCTCACAAAGCTTCTGAACCACATGGTGAGGTTAGTCACAGCAATGGCCCATTACTCAGTACCAATTTCTGTTTTAGTCACATGATGATGATGATGATGATGATGATTATGATGATGATGATGATTTTGATGCTGTGAGTAAAAGGACCTAACCAGAACAATTTTGGGGGAGGAAAAGTTTACTAGAGGTCTTAGTCCATAGAATGTCACTCCAATAATGAGGGCTCGAGTGAGGCTGAATATCATGTGGCAGAGGGAAGCAGCTTACATGGTGATCAGTAACCAGAGAGACAGAGACTCCACTTTCAAATTAAAAAAATATATACCCCCAAAACCACACCCCATTTCTCACCTCCTCCATCTATGCCCTAACACTTCAGTTACCACTCAGCTAATCCATTTGAGGAGATCAATTCACTGTTAAGACTCTTAATTAATTCACTGGGTTAAGACTCTTACAACATAGTCATATCTCCTCCAAACCTTGTATTATCTCATATATGATCTTTTTGGGGGACACTACATCTAAATAAAAACACCTAGCATTTCCAACTGTACAGGCGTGTCCTATATTTAAGTTATAATGTACAAGTCTGCTGGACCATTTCTAATGGGTTAAACCTAATAATGGCTTTAATAAACATCTGTAACATTGCCTCTTACTTGTGGAGCTCCACTTACAAAAAAAGTAAGATCTTTTTTCTTCTCTGTTTTGTGTGTATGTACACACCTGTGTATTGTATCATTGTGTCTACATATGTTCTGCTATTCATGTATCATGTACATGGTATCAAAGTTTGCATATATATAAATGAATGCTGATGAATTAAAACTTAAATAAAAATGGATCCAAATATCTTTCAATTCATGTAACTGAAAAAAGAAGTTCAGGGGGCTGGGATTGTGGCTCAGCCATAGCATACTTGCCTGGCATGTGTGAGGCACTAGGTTCATTTCTCAGCACTGCATATAAATAAATAGAATAATATAATATATTATATTATATAATCCAATATAACATTAATATAATATAATATTATATTATATAATGTAATATAATATTAATATAATATTATATTACATTATATTATATATTTATATATATTTAATTTTTTAAGTAATTCAGGACTGGGATTGTGTATCAGTGGTAGAGAACTTGCCTAGCATTTGTGAGGTACTGGGTTGGATCCTCAGCACCACATAAAAATCAATCAATCAACCAATAAAATAAATAAATATAATCAATAAATAAAATAATGCTATTTCATCCATTCTTTAAAAAATCCTCAGTACTTTAACACATTGAGGATTAAACTTTGGTTTATATCAGTATATTAATATCTGACTTGTTTCTGGGGAAAGAGTCAGTTTTCTTTGCCTATCTCAGCCCCTTTTTTAGGAATCTTAATTATCCTCTTCAAATGTAACAGATGCCTGTGAAAAGAGCCTTTAACAAACACACACATATACATCTGATTAATTTAAAAGTTATGGTGTTAAAACATCAAAAGCTAAATATATAAAAAAATCTGAACTTTTTAAATTCCATAACTAAATATATTTAAACTTTAAATGTGTTTGCATAAACTGGTAAATTAAAAGTTTTGTGATTATTTGTTTCTGTTCTTCACTAAAAGGAAGATTGATGGGAGTTTAGATCCTGTCAGGTGTGATTTATATGCAAAGACTGTAAGAGGTTCCAATTGGGTTTCAATTAAAGTACTATAAAAATTCATATTATTAAAATAATTTATCTAAATTTAGAAATTTCATAAGGATTGTTGAAGAGTATAAATTTAAAAGGGGCCAACAGCTAAAAAATAATTGGGAGGTTTTAGGTATGGAAATATATTTTAATATAGAAAGTAACAGAAAAAAATTTTATTTAAAAAAGTATTTTTTGTGGTAGAGTAAAAAGTTGTAAAATGTCAAAATAAATTACAAAAAGTTTATGGAGGATAAATATCAACAAGTTTGTGTGGAACTAAATTGGTTATCTATAGTTTACACAATCAGCTGAAGTTATTTTTTATTGAAATTTAGTTTATCTTTTTTGCCATTATACATGAGCTCTCTAATTATTATTATTATATTTTTTGCATTACAATTCTTAATACACCTTTAAACCACAATTTATCATATCTCTGATTGTACATAAGGTGTGTTGACACCTAATTCACATCTTCATACATGTATATTGTATAATGATGAGGGTCTCCTTCCACCATCCATGCTATTCCCCTTCTCCCTTTCCCTTCCACCCCTATTCCCTATCTAGAGGTAATCTTCCTCCCTTGCTCTCCCTCCCAACCCCATTTTGAGAGAATTTCTAATCTTTGAGTCTGAAGGCCTTGCACAGGGTATCTGGCATGGAGCATGCTTGCAGAAACAGATAAAAAATGCTCTTTTCATAGGCATCTGTAACATTTCAAGAGGATAATTAGAATTCCTAAAAAAGGGGCTGAGGTAATGAAGAAAACTGACCCTTTCCCAGACACATGTCAGATATTAATGTACTGATATAAACCAAATTATAATACTCCAGTATTAAAGTAATAAGGATTTCTTAAAATATTAATATACTCTTATCTATCAAGAAATTTTATTGTGCTGTTAAGTTTTATTGTTTAGAAATACTAGTCTTAAACAAATTATTTTTTTTAAATTCTGGTTAAACAACAGGTGTTATTTTACAGTATTACATGATATACCAGATTACAAAATTTTCTTTAAGAGCTAATTTTTTTAATATTTATTTTTTAGTTTTAGGTGGACACAGTATCTTTATTTTATTTTTATGTGGTGCTGAGGATCAAATTCAGTGCCCTACTCATGCCAGGCGAGCACACCACCACTTGAGCCAGCCCCAAGAGCTAATCTTGATTAATATAAAAAACATCAGTATAATTGTGGTGTAGTTACTGGTTTCTTTGTATTCTAAAAGTATTCATATATGAATCTGTAAAAATATAACTTTTAAGAGAACACTTTACCATGCTGGTGCTCTTCAAACTAAAGTTTTCTGTAACAGTGGTCTCTTAGAGACTTATATAAAAATATTAAATTCATTTGGAAATTTTTATGTCATTTAATATTTTGCAATTAAGTGAATATTATCTGTCATAAATTGTAAAATTTTGTGTTGCTGTTTACAGAAGAATGGGAACTTGAATACATTTTTTGAACAGCAATAAGAAGAACCTTGTTTATTTAAAGTTTAACAATGTAGGGTGTGAAGACATTTTGCCACTTTCTCAAAAAAGGGAGCTAAAAACACTCTTAAATTGTTTGATTCATATTTCAGATGTGATTATAAATTCTGTTAAGTGATTCTTATAGACTGAGAAAATCATACATAAAAATTTTATAAAATAATATTTGAAAAAGAGACAAAAATTAGTTTCAAAAGAAAAACATCTTATCTAAGATTTGTCAAGAGTCTACCTCACTTGAGTTGACTCTTACTCTCAACTTATTTCATGTTAAGAAGATCACTCAAGATCATTTAAAGTTAGGTTCAAAAGATAGAATTTTGTTATAAAAATTACTATAATCTTAAAATAAACAGGAAATACAGTATATAGCTAAGTAAAAGTTTGGGATTACAAAAAAAAGTATGTTTCTTGGTTCCTAGCTCTTACACAAACTAAATGTGTTTTTACTCTTGTTAACTTTATTTTGTATTTTCCTTGTAAACCTTATAACTGTAGCCTGTTAATGCCTTACAAAAGTACAAAAGTACAAGTTTCAATATAACAACCTAAGTTAATTTGAGATGATAAGGCTATCACCTATAGAACAAACAGATATAAGGCTAACTTCTAGTAATTATACTGACCTCAACTCATAATCTAATTGCTCAGCTTAGTATTAAAGATAAAATTGAGATTATATAATTGGTGGGAGCTGAGTGTTCTTTCATTATAGTATGATTTTCAGTTGTACAACAACATTGGCTTTGGCAAACCTCACATGCATGACAGGTGACTTGCTAATTTTCCTTGCCAGTAGTAAATACAAATCAAGTCATTTCTCCATGTTTAGTTACTTTTGCAGAACAGGGCCTTCCTCTACAAATTGAAAATGATAATGCTCCAACTTATACCAGCTATTATTTTTGACATCTTTGTATTTAATATCATATTGATCACCAATCTGGGATCCCTTATGATCCCCATGGCCAGGCCATTGTAGAACAGACTCACTTGTCCCTTAATTTATAATTATTATAAAAAAGGGGTGGGGAAATAGAACCCCACAAAATTGTTTAAATTATGCTGTTTTGTTTAAAATTGTTTTAAATTGTGATGTTGAGGGTCATACTGCTGCTGAGCAACACATGACTCTCACTGCAGTAGACCCATCAGGCTTTGACTGGTGGAGAAATTTACAAACAGGACAATGGATTCAACAATATCTGGTAATAATGTGAGGCAGATGCCATGCTTGTGTCTTTCCAGAAAGTACAGTTCATCCTATATGGGTACCTGAATGCTGTCCATCACTCATAGAGAATCCTGAGGCACAGTTCAAACAACTGAAGAACCTGATGAATGAAGCTGAGCACATAGTCAAACAGCAGTGAGGTGCTAATATCCAGCCATCATGTTTGTGGCTATGCTGGCTTTATTGAGTAGTGAAATGAGTAAGGTATATGGGGAACCTTATTGGATTTATTTTCCAGATTGGTTTTTGTGCACCCAGCTGAGTTGATTGGAAAATCCATTCCAGTATTTTTTAATGACACACACATGATGGGAGGGTTTTCAGATAAACATATTGCCCCTATACATACAATTGATTTTAATTATAGTGGGTATATCAGGTGTCTACCTATATGTTGGTGCCACAATGATACTGATGGATGTTTAAAAGTGGCCCCAGAGATGTGGCTCAGTGGATGAGAGTCCCTGACTTCAATCACCAGCATTCCAAAAAAGAAATAAATAAGAAATAAAAACAAATAAAATAAAATAAAGGGGCCCCAGAGAAAAAGACAGTATATATGGAGCCAATGGAGCCAATATTGCTGGTCACTAGGATTTAAAATTGTATACCCTAACAATTACAAAAATGGGACTCCCCGATGACATAACCATGTTTCCCAGAGAGTATCCACAAATACCTTACTGCCTTAATCATACTATAACAGAATTGTGTGTTTGAATAACTTTAAGTTGCAGGTAGCAGCTATGAGCAGCTGGGAGTGCTTGAAGAATCCATATTCATTCAGGCTTGAGAGGAACAACTGCAAGATGGGGTGCTCTGCTCTAGCGAGCCATCAGTGAAACCACATCCTCAGCAAGTGTGGTTAGCATTGCCAAAATACCAGTCCAGGAAACTGAGAGTGAGGGGCTACAGGGCATGAAACCCCTGATTCAGTAAGCCACCTCCCTTAGGGACAAGGAACCTTCCAGATTGCTTTCCACCATGACAGCAATATTTAGAGTTTCCTCACAATGTAGTTACATTAGACAGAAGATGTTTGGCTTATGGATATTATCTTATGTATAATTGATGGGAATACCCCACCTGAACCCTATAACAGTTTTATGCATTCCAAAAATAAACTGAGCTACTGGACATTAGCTAGGTCGCCACCAGCCAGTTCTCACCAGCTCCCGGAGTCTGTGTGTGGATTCCACATCTCTACCCCTCTGTGACTGAGGTAGTCAGAGTGACTAATTGACCACACCAGTGACAGGAACGTATGCAATTGTGTGCCTTTCCTAACTGGGTGGTGTGTGCCAATATTTTGCCAGTGTGACACAAAATTGTTGGCAGTAGTGAATATATTCTAGACTGGTCTTGTAGAGTTGATAAGAGATAGTCACATTAGAAATGTATAACTCCCCAATGGCTTGTTAGTTATATTCTGATCTTCAGTGCTGGTAGCATACAGAAAGATCTGTGGCATTTGAGAGCTTTCTTAGATTTCATTAATTATACTGGCAGCTCCCAAACTGATCTTGTGTACAAAAGCTATAAAAGTGGCTCTCTGTTATGGCCTGAAGGCATATGTACAATCTCCTTATGTTTTAATTTCTGGAAATATAAAAGCAAATAAAACCAGAGAACAGTACTATGTAACTTGTCAAAATTACAATATAATTAATTGCATTACTAGGAATAACAGAGAACAAGGAGTATTTGTGTTACTTCACTGTCCTTTGTTTTAATCCCAGGTAACATTTCAGAGCCCTGGTATTCTGATGCTGGAGTTCAAGTCCCACAAAAGATTCATTTCCAGATAAATAGAAACTGGCATGCTCTTGGTCTTATTGAATATGCAGTAGTCACTTTGATATCTGTTTTGTTCTCTGACATGACATCTGCCATAGCCCTATCCAAAAGCATTCAAAAAGCTAATTTTCTTAACGATTTGGCTCATAATATTTCCAAAGCTCTACAGAATCAGGTAATTCATGACAAGAGAGAAACTAAATTAAATGCCCTGGAATCTATGGTAATAAATATAGGAAATGAGCTTGCCACTCTCAAGTTCAGATAGCAGCTTCGCTTACATGCTGGCTGCTAATTTGTTTCTGTTACAGCATAATGCTTCTCAATGGGATTGGGAAAAAGTTATAAATCACTTAATGGAAATTTTGCAGAGAAATAATGAGAGTCTTATGAAATTATGTCATCTCCTCCAGGATATTCAGGATAGCAAGAATGATCTTATGGATCCTACATGGCTTACTGAACAAATAATGAATTAAATTGTATTAATCCTGAAATATGTAAACACATATAATATGCTACATTTTGAAGTTTATGTACTTACTACTAATTATCTTTTGTGTTATAATAATAGGATGCCACATCTTCTGCAAAGAAATCCAAAAACTTAAAATAATATCATATGACTTGTGCTTAAAAATAAAACAGGAGGAGATGGTAATAGCTATGATTTGAATTATGGTCCTAGACTGTCCAGCGACAGGAGTGAGCCTGAGCTGGGAGCTCTTGGTGCAAAGACACGAGTTGAGACTGCTCAGTTAATATGATGACTCCCTGTTCAAAGGAGGTTCCATGCTTGCTACAGGGCTATCAGTTCTGACCTGAGTTCAGACACCATCTGCTGTGGTAAAGAATTATGAGGACAAAGTTGGTAATTATAACGGGGCTTCATACTTCAGCCTATTTGTTTTGAGGAAATTTTCTCACAAAAAATCCTTTTAATGTTAAAACCTATATAATAAGTGTGCTAATGTGGCTCAGAGTCATTATATCCCTATCAGGATATAATGGTCCACTGGGCCCCATCTTTTTCCCTTTGTGTGTCTGCTTATTTTTTCTTCATCACCCATTGCCCTCCCCAGTTTCTGAATTAATGGCTGATCATGTCATGACAGGTATGTAGTCTGTTATCTATGGACTGAGACATCTGAAACCATGAACCAAAATAATCTTTTTCTTCTCTACATTGTTCTTGTCTGGTCCTTAGGGCATAGTGATATGAAGCTGACTGAAACAGCGCTTTTATAACATTTTATTTTCAAATTGCCAGCTGAGTGGGGCTTATGTTTTCTTTGACAATTAGTAGTAAGTATATGGACTTGCTGTTAGGGGCAGGATTTTTATATAGACAGAGTGGGCAGCAGAAGTGACCTGCTATGATTTGATGAAAATTGTGTCAATACATACTTATTTGCTAAGTACATTGTCTGTTATAATGAAACATTGACATTATCAAGTAACTTCTGTTAACAAGTTAAAAGCCTTTAAATTATTTTCTTATTTTAAAATTCAGTTGTTCCATGAAAGTCTAAAAAATTTAGCCCTTAAAGAACAATCATATTTATTTTTAATAAATTGTTAACTTATTCCCTTGCCAGTGTAATCCTGAGTAGTGAAAGAGGGTGCTATAATTCAGAAAGAAGATATTTTTTCAAAAGTCAAGCTTTTCTTTCTGTATAATATTCTATGGGATATCTATGTCATTACTTATAAAGGAAATATAGGGAGTTATATTTCTATATTTTTGAGTTTCAGTGAATAATTTAAAAATTCAGTATATTTGCAAATGTAATAAAATTTATACTCATTTATCAAATTTTGCCCCTATGTTTTTTCTGTTCTTGATTGGGTTAAGTAAGACTCCAAAAATATTGGAGAAATGATGTTTTACTTGTGTACTAGTGTCTAGAGGTCATTAATTTCTGAAAGTATGTCTTATCACACTTAATCCATGGTGTCACCCTCTGTTCCTTCCTAATCTGCTTTGTTGCTACAGAGCCTGACAGTGTTTTAGACATGTGTTAAGATCAAATGCTGAAATCTCTGGGTCTTGTTATGACTTCTATTAATTGGGATCACAGATTGTGAACTCTCCTTGTTTTAAGCCCAGGTTCATTTTGGCCATTATTTTTGTCTAAGTATTAGAGCATAAAGAAAATACTGTTGTTACCTATGGCCCACTGAAACTGTATGGTATTGAGAAAGGAATCATCTCAAATATCCTTTTACCTACACAATTAAATACTTCCAATTGTATACTACTACTATCCCTTGTTGGCATGATACACACTTTGATGATAAGTTTTTGTAGATACACAAATTTTAAAACTTATGTATAAATACAAAGTTTTTCTTTGTTATTTAACTTATAGTATTATTGACTCATATTTTGAATGACCAGAAGAATTGATCTTGTCTTCTTCAATATTTCCATCTCTTCCAATGCCCATATAATGTTTTCTATGACTAGTTATGATGGACTCTTCCTTTATATCACTCTTAGGGTTCTTATCTAATCTATAATAAAGATAGCTAGTGAGAGTACAGTAGCAGTTGAAGACAAAAAGTAACCAAACAATGATTTTTAAACACTTTTATTTTTATTTTTATTTTGTTTTAGTTATACATGAAAGTAGAGTCTATTTTGATATATTTATAAAAACATGAAGTATATTTCATTCTAATTATAATCCCAGAATTGTGTATGTACATGATGAAATTTACTCCAGGGTATTCATATATGTGCATAGGAAAATTGTGTCAGATTCATTCCACTATATTTTCTATTCCTATCCCCCTCTCTTTCCTTTTTTCCCCTTTGTCTAATCCATTTAACTTATATTCTTTCACTTCCCCACCCCTTTTGTGTGTTAGCATCCACATTTCAAAGACCTTTGGTTTTATGTGATTGCTTAATTCACTTAGCATGATAGTCTCCAGATCCATTCTTTTACTAGCAAATTTCATAAAGTTATTCTTCATTATGGCTGAGTAATATTCCTTTGTGTATATAAATGACATTTTATTTATCCATTCATCTGTTGATGAATATCAAGGTTTGGGTTCATAGATTAGTATAGCTATTGTAAATTGTGCTGCTATAAAAATTTATGTGGCTGCATCATTGTACTAATCTGATTTGAAATCATTTGAATATATGTCTAAGAGTGGGATAATAGGATCATATGGTAATTTCATTTGTAGTTTTTTAAGGAATCACCATAGTGTTTTCCCTAGTGGTTGCAGCAATTTGCGTACCCGTCAGCAATGTATGAGTATTCCTATTTCTCCACATCTTCACTAACATTTACCCTTAATTGTATTCTAGATAATTACCATTCTGACTGGAGTGAGATAAAATTTCAGTTTAGTTTAATTTATATTTCTCTAATTGCTAGAGGTGTTGAACATTATTTTTCAAACATTTGTTGACCATATTTCTTCCTTTGAGAGTTCTCTGCTTAGTTCACTTGCCTATGTATTGACTGGATTTTTTTTTTGGTGTTAACTTTTTTAAATTCTTTGTATGTGCTGGAAATTAATGCCTTATCTGAGGTAAGGGTGGCAAACATTTTCTCTTATTATAGGCAGTCATTTATGTTCTTTATTGTTTCCTTTACTGTGAAGAATATTTGTAGATGATATCATTTATTGAATTTTTATTTTACTCTTTTTACTTTAAGAGTCTTATTGAGGAAGTGGTTTCCTAAGCTGACATGGTAAATGCTGGGCCTACCATTTCTTTTAGAAGGTTCAGGATGTCTCAGCTAATATCTAGGTCTTGATCCACTTTGAGTTGAATTTCATACAAAGTGAGAGATAAAGGTTAAATTTCATTCTACTACATATAGATTTCTAGTTTCCCCAGTAGCATTTGTTGAAGAGGCTATCTTTTCTCCAGTGTATGCTTTGGAAACCTTTGTGTAGTATGAGATAACTGTATTTATATGGCTTTGTCTCTGTTTTTTATTGAATTCCATTGGTCTTTATAACTGTTTTAGTGCCAATACCATGCCATTTTACTTTATTTAGCTCTGTAGTATAATTTAGGTTCTGGTATTAGGATGTCTCCTGATTCACTTTTCTTGATAAGGATTTCTTTGGCTATCCTGAGCCTTTTATTTTTCAAAATGACTGCTTTTTCTATTTCTATGAAGAACATCATTGGAATTTTCATAGGAATTTTATTAAATCTGTATAGTACTTTTGGTAGTATGGTCATTTTGACAACATTAATTATGGTTATCTATGAATATGGAAGCTCTTTCCATCTTATAAGGTCTTTTTCAATTTCTTTCCTCAGTGTTCTATACTTTTCATTGAAGAGATCTTTCATCTGTTTTGCAAGATTGATTACAAATATTTTTGGAGGCTACTTTGAATGGCAAAGTTTTTCTTCCTTCACTTCAATTGTTTCATGCTGTATCAGAATGCAATTGATTTATGGGTGTTAATTTTGTAACCTGATACTTTGCTGAATTTGTTTATGAGTTCCAGAAGTTTTCTGGTGGAGTTTTTTGGGGCTTCTAAATATAGGATCATGCCATTAGCAAAGAGAGATAGTTTGAACTCTTCTTTTCCTATTTATTCCCTTTAATTTCTTTCTTTTTGTCTGATTACTCTGGCTAGAATTTCAAGGACTCTATTGAATAGAATGAAAGAGGACATCCTTCATGTTCTATTTTTCAGGGGGAATGCTTTCAATCATTCTTCATTTAGAATGATGTTGGTCTTGGGCTTAACATATGTATCTCTTATAATGTTCTACAAATTTTCTACCCTCTCTATTTTTTTCCAGTGTTTTAAATATAAATTGATACTGTTTTTTGTCAAATGCTTTTTCTGCATTAGTTGATTTAATCATTACTTTCTTGTAATTGATTGTATTGATGTGGTGAGTTATATTTGTTGATTTCTATATTTTGATCCAAACTTGCATCTCTGGAATGGAACCTACTTTGTCATTATGCACTGTCCTTTTAATGTGTTTTTGTTTGTCAGTCAGTGTTTATTAAGATAATTTTTGCATCTAAGTTTACCAGGGATATTGGTCTTACTTTTTCTTTCCTTGATGTGTCTGTTTGGTTTTGGTATCAGGTTGATACTAGCTTCATATGGAGGAATTCCTCAGAAGGAATCCCTGCTTTTTCAATTTTGTGGAATAATTTGAGGAGGTTTGGTATTAATTATTCTTTAAAGTCTGGTAGAATGATACTTCATCTGTTTATTTTTTTTATGTTCTCCTGGTTCTATTTGGGTAGGTCATATATCTCTAGAAATTTTCAGTGCCTTTAAGATTTTCTAATTCATTGGAGAATAAATTATCAAAACAGTATCTGATTATCCTATGAATTTCAGTACTGTCTGTGGTAGTATTTCAGTTTTCATCATGAATGTTAATTATTTTGAGTCTTTTTCTCTTTTTCGTTATCTTGTTTACAGGCTTATCAATTTTGCTTACTTTTACAAGGAACCATGTTTTTGTTTTGCTGATTTTTTGAATTACTTTTTAATCTTATTTTTTATTGATTTTGGACCTTATTATAATTATTTCCTGTCTTCTACTGATTTTGATATTGATTTGTTCTTTCTCTAGAGTCATGATATGTAATCTTACATTATTCATTTTGTATATTTATATGTTTTCAATTAATGATCTTATAAAGTTTCCTCTTAGAACCTCCTTTTAAGTGTCCAAGAGATTTTGCTATGTTGTATCACTCTTCACATTTATATCTGAGTATTTTTTAATTTATCTCAGCCCAATTTTCTCTGATATCCATTCATCATTTAATAGCATATTATTTAGTCTCCAACTTTTAGAGTAGCTTCTATTTTTAAACTTATCATTAATTTTTAATTTCTTTCCATTATGGTCTGATAGAATGCATTGGTATTATCTCTATTTTTCATATATTTTTGAGAGTTACTTTGTAGCTTAAGAATTTTTTTAATGATCCATGTGCTGCTGAAGAGAAGATGTTGTATTCAGTATTCAGGCTTTGATGGATAAATTATTTTATATATGTTGGTCAAGTTTAAACTGCTAACTGTATTTTTTTTAGTTCTATAGCTTCTTTCTTTAGACATTGTTTGGAAAAATCTAACCAGTAATGAGAGAGGTTTGTAGAAGTTACCCAGTATTATTATGTTGTGTTCTATTTAATTATTCATATTAATAAGTATTTGTTTGATGTACAGAGATGTTCCATTGTTTGGGGCATAATTATGATTGTCATCATTTATTGTTGAATAATGCCCTTAATCAATATGAAATGCCCTTCTTTGTATCTTCTGATCAATTTTGGCTTGAAGTCTACTTAATCTGATACCAGGATAGAAACCCTTGTTTATTTATGAGATCCATGAGATTGATATATTCCCCATCCTTTAACCTTCAGACTGTGGATATCTTTGCCTATGAGGTCAGTTTTTTGGAGACAACATATTTTTAGGTCTCTTGTTTTGTAATCCATTCTACAAGTCTTGTCTTCAGATTCATGAATTTAAAGCATAAAAAACTTCTGGGTTTACAAAGGTTATTGATTAATTAAAAATACTTTAAATCATTGTTTTTGTTTCATTTATTATATAATTGCATGAAATTATATAAAAAATTCAAAATTCATAAAAAAAGAATAATTATCCAGTCTATTTTTACTTTTCTTCTTCATGGCATCACAAATGTAAATTGTTACTTTGAAATTTTTAGTTAACATCTTCAATCTTTGTCATATTCTAGGTGATAATTTATTAAGTTAACCTGACCAAAATTATTTTCAGTATAATAAATAAAGTACTAATAAAAATCACAATTTTTTTGTTACTTAAAATTTATTAATGGTACTGTTAATTAGAACCAAATTTGTACCAGCTTCTTAAGAGGTGGCAATCAATGCTACAAATATCAAAGTAGAGTCCAGACATTTAAAAAAGACTTATTATTAAAATGTTCAGAAAACTAAAAGATCTAAAGAAGAAATTAAGAGAGCAAATGCAGGAGATGGAAAAAACGTGTTAATGAAAAATGGAAATATAATAAAGAAACCAGTAAGAACTGGAAATGAAAGACATAATGAATAAAATTAATCATTCAATATGAAGCATCACCAACAGATTACATTAAGTACAAAATAGAACTCCAGTCCTTGAAAATAAGAACCTCCAATTTTGAAAACAAAATACATAAATTATAGTGGTGGAAATAAAATATAGGGAAAATTAATAGAACATTTTCAGAGTATACAAGAAATCTTTGGACAACATTGAGACCAAACCTGAGAATCACTGTGATTGAAGATAACATGTAGATACAAGTGTGAGTCAGTAAGAACATTTTCAATGAGATTGTCACAGAAAATTTTACCCACTTCAGAAAAGAGATAGACATAAACATATAAGAAGGATAGAGGACCCAAAGTAGATCTAAATAAATGAGAAGTTCTTCAAGACACATAATAATCAATATTCTCAACATAGAAAATAAGGAAAAATATTAATAGCTGCAAGAGAGAAACATCAGGTCACAAAGAGGTGAATCAATAAGGCTCACTTCTGATTTCTCAACTCAGACACAAAAATAAAGGAGGGCCTGCAATAAGATATCTCAAGGTTTAAAATAAAGCAACTGCCAACAAGTTTGCTATACCCATGAAAATTCTTTCATATTCTATGGGGAAATATACACATTCCATGGCAAAGTTAAATGAATGTATGACAATAAAGCTAGCATTGCAAAGAATTCCAGGAAGATAAAATTCATGCGGAGGAATACTAAAACAAAATTCAAAACTCAGAAATAAGGAAATATACATAAAAGACTATTCAGCTAAATGCAAATCAAGACAGAATAAGTATAATAAAAAATGGCAACATGTCACAAACACATATCTGTAAAAACACTAACATAAGTGGTCTCAAATCCATAATCAAAATGCATAGACTAGCAGAATGGATCAGGAAACAAAATCAAAATTTATATTGTTTGCAAGAGATTTAGCTTGTAGGCAAAGATGTTCACAACCAGAACATAAAGGCTGAGAAATAGTTTTCATGCAAATGAATTTTGGAAACAATCTTGATTAACTACCCTCATATTTTCAAAAACGCTAAAATACTTAGAAATAAATTAAAATGAAAGCATAGCATATAAAAATCACTAGTGTAGTATGAAAGCAGTACTAAGAGGAAAATTAATTGCATTTAATGCCTACATTTAAAAAATAGACAGATCTCAAATAAAAGAGCTTACACTCTATTTCAAATTGCTATAAAAGTAACAACATAGCTGCTAAGCCAGGAGAAGGCAAGAAATAATAAGAATCAAAACCAAAATTAATAAAAATTGAGAATAGAAAAATACCTAATAAATAAGATAAAAAAAGATTTGGTTTTGAGAAAAGATAAATGAGATTGAGAAACACATAAATTAGTCAAAAGGAGAAATAAAACCCAAATCACCAAGATTAGACAATGAAAAGGCAATGTTACCTTAGACATTTGACATCTAGAGGATTATTAGAAACTATATTGAAAATTTATACTCCAATAAATTTCAAAAACTAAAAGACATTGAGAGATATTTAGACACATAAGAATTGCCTAAACTGAATCAGGAAGATATAGGAAAACTAAACAGATCAACAATAAGTAATGAAAGTTAAACAGCAATCTAAAACCTACCACTACCAACAACAACAACAAAGGCCAGGAAGAGATCAATTCTCAGAAGAGTTCTACAAGACCTTTAAAAAAGTGTTTCTCAAAATATTCCATGAAATTGAAAGATAAGGAAAACTGCTAAATACATTCTATAAAGCCAGTGTAAAACTAATACCAAAACCAGAGGAGGACATATCTAGAAAAGAAAAATACGTACCAGTATCCCTAACGAACAAAGGTACAAAAATATCAAAGGTGTTTTAGTCAGCTTTTTCACTGCCGTGATTAAGGAACCCAACCAGAACAACTGTAGAGGAAAATTGTGTTTCAGAGCTCATTGTTCCAGAGGTCTCAGTTCATAGACAGCTGACTCTATTCCTCAAGCCTTAAGGTTATGCAGAACAACATGGCAGAAGAGTATGGAGGATGGAAGTGGCTCATAGGATCTGATCAGAGAGCAGAAAGAGTGACTCCACTAACTACATAAAAATGTATACCTCAAAGCTATGCCCCCAATGCTCCACTACCTCTAGCCACACCCCACCTGCCTTGAGTTACCACTCAAATAATACTATTATGTCATTAATTCACTGATTAGGTTAAGGGTTTCATAACCCAATCATTTATTCTCTGAACCTTTTCACTTTGTCTCACATGTGAGCTTTTGGGGAAAACCTCACATCCAAATAGTAACAAAAGAACATTAAAAATATATTTTATATATTCCCAATTATATTATATACCCCCAAATCCCACAAGAGGACTGCTAGAGCTGATAAATGAACTTTGCAAAGTAGTAGAGTAAAAGATGAACATAGTATAGAAAAGCTCTATACTCCAACAGTGATTCAGCTGATAAAGAAAACCATCCCCTTCACCATAACCTCAAAAAAAAAAAAAATATCTGGACATTAATCTAACCAAGGAGGTGAAATATTTCTGCTATGAAAATTATAGAAGACTGAAGAAAGAAACTCAAGAGTACTTCAGAAGATGGAAAGACCTCCCATATTCTTAGATAGGCAGAAATAATGTTATAAAAATGAACATACTATCAAAAGCCACATGCACATTCAATGCAATACCAATGAAAATACCAATGACTTTCTTCACAAAACTAGAAAAACATCCCTAAAATTAAGTTAGATGAATAAAGACTCAGAATAGCCAATGCAATTCTGAACAAGAAAATTGATGCAAGAGTTATCACAAAATCTGATCTCAAAATATAATAGGTATAATAGCCCAAATGGCATGGTATTGGCATGAAAATGGATATGAAGACAAATACAATAGAAGACATAGAGGCAAATCCAAGTTTTTTACTGCCATTTAATAACTATACAAAGGTGCCCAAATGTTGGCAAAAAAACAACCTTTCAATAAATTGTGCTGGGATAACTAGATATCAATATGTAAAAGATGGAATTTAAATCCCTTTATTATATCCTGCAAAAAACTTTTTAAAAAGTGGATCAACTAGATATCAATATGTAAAATATGGAATTTAAATCCCTTTATTATATCCTGCAAAAAAGTTTTTAAAAGTGGATCAAAGACTTAGAAATTAGGTCATAAAACTTGCAACCAATAAAAGAAAACAGAATTAATGCACCATCACATAAATTCAGGCACTAACTTCCTCAAGATGACCCCTACACCTCAAGAAATAAAACCAAGAATCAGAAAGTGAAATGCTCTCAAATTAAAAAAAAAAAAAGCTTCTGCACAGCAAAGAAAACAAGATAGTGAAGAACGAGCCTAAGGAATAAAAGAAAATCTTAGTCATCTACTACTCTGACAGGAGATTAATTTCCAGAGTATATAAAGAATTAAAAAATCTCAAAGCCCAAACAAATAGCCCAATTAATAAATGGGCAAAATAATAAACAGCAACTCATCAAAAGAAGAAATACATATGGCCAAGAAACAAATGAAAATAATGTTCAGCATCACTAGTAATTAGCAAATCAGGAGAATTTCATCTTACTCCAGCCAGAAGGCAAATATCAAGAATTATCAAGAACACAAATAATAATGAATACTGGCAAAGATGTGGAGGAAAAAGAAGATACACTCAGATATTTTGGGTGGTACTGCATGTTAGCACAACCACTCTGGAAATTCTGTGGAGATTCCTAAAAAAAAAAAAAAAAAAAAAAAAAATCACACAATATGAATCAGCTAAGCCACTCATTGTAAGATTTAAAATAAGCATATTATAACAATACAAAGTCAATGTTTATAACAGCATGATTCACAATGGCCAAATTATGGAATCAACCCAGAATCCCCAGCAACACATTATTGAATCAAGACAATGTGGTATATATACACAGTGGAGTTTTACCCAGCCATAACGAAGAATGAAATAATGGTGTTTTCCTGTAAATGGATGGAAATTGAGGAAATTATGCTAAGGGAAATAAGCCAGACTGAGCTGATTTAGAGTTGAGTGTTTTCTTTCATTTGTTGAAGATATAGCACAATAAAGGAAAGAGGATGGTTTGGAAGGAGATCAGATCATACAAAAATACCCAGATCAGTAGAGTAGAAGAATGAGAATGAGTGAGGGAGAAATGAATAGAAAGGGGATAATAAATGAAATGATTTAACAAAATTATGCTATATTTATATATAAAGGTAACAAAGGGAATTCAATTTTTTAAGAGAGAGAGAGAGAGAGACAGAGATAGACAGAGAGAGAGAGAGAGAGAGAATTTTTTAATATTTATTTTTTTAGTTTTCGGCGGACACAACATCTTTGTTTGTATGTGGTGCTGAGGATCGAAACTGGGCCGCACGCATGCCAGGCGAGCGCGCTACCACTTGAGCCACATCCCCAGTCCGGGAATTTCATTTTTATATATATGTAAAAGAAAAGTGTTAAGCAGAGTAAGGAAATTAGGGGGAAGAGGAGGGAAATGGAGACAGATATCAAATTTTTTGCATGCATAATTTTACCAAAATGAACCTCATTACTATTTATAATTATGAGGCTCTAATAAAAAAATTAAAAAATAAAAATAAAATTAATAATTCCACTAATTAATTAAAATTTATAGTATTATTGACTACTACCAAAATGGTCCTAGATATTCATGTATATGTGTATATTTCTGTGTGTATAAATATGTAATATATATATATATATATATATAAAACTTGTGTATATATGTACACAAATATTTATTTTAAGATGTGAAAAATTATGAGCAAAGATGTATATTTTTTTCTGTCAAAACACAAAATGAAAATAGTTCCATATTTATGACTGCAGATTAGTATAAGAAGCTAATAGATACCAATAAGATGTTTAGAAATACATCAAAAAATCAAATGATAATAATGTAGCTAAGGAAATGTATCATTTATTTAAGTATGTCTAAACTAAGTGGCAAACTTAGTTTTGGTTTTCAAGAAATATAGGTGATGATATTTCCAAAGATTCTTTCTCTATAAAATCCTTACTCTGCACAGAATGCCAAAAATTTATTTCATATTTTAACACTATAGCTACATGTTTCTTTGCTCTCTTTATAATTACTTGGAGAAAATGGTACCATAAAGGTATAGATTTATCATCTTCTGGTGTTCTTCTCATTTTTGATCCTGCAGTTATGATGTTACATTTAGCTGGGAGTTTAATATCGTCCATTTATATGCAGCCAACAAAACAGAAAATTATGTATTGGAATGCCCTGCTGACTGACATTTTTTAAAGTTGCCAGGACATTTTCTTTTTCTGTAATAGAAATGTGCTGGAAGCACTCAAGGTCTGAAATCTGATTCCCATTAAATGGTGTAGAGTGGTAATTACCAAGAGTTCTCATTAATATTTCATGGCCTAAGTGTACAGTACTTTGACACTGCCCATCTTGTAACAATTTTTCCTAATTCTAAAGAGCACTTTATAATTAGGTATAATATGATAGATGTATTAAGATTGATTATACCTCATTGCATCTTCACAAAGATAATTGTGATATATTAATTAATTTGTGTGTGTGTTCTGTTTACCCTGTATACACTATCATAGAAAGAACTATGCATATGACAATTTGGCATTAGGCCTGAAAATTAACCCTATGCTTCTAAAAAATTATTAATCCAGGTAAAAGCATGATAAATTTACTTAGCCTTTTATGTAGTATAGGAGAATTCATTTAAAAATGAAGATTCAAAATAACCAGGATAAAATCTGTACAGTGAAGTTAAGTTTGCTGAAACAAGTAGGTATTTGGGGAGAAATATGATTGGACCAAAAGGGTATGATCTTGTGGTAATAAACTGTGAGGAACTTCAGTAAGGCCTGTGCAGATTCTTTACTGTGACTTTGTATGAAGTTCTTTCCTCCACAAATGGGGAAGGATTGTTCTCACATAAGGATCTCTGGGGAAGAGGAAGGAGAAAGTCAGAGAGTAACCTCCAAACTAACATATTTATGGTTACTGTTTTCCAAGCCCTAACACAGTTATTCTGCATGTGATTTTCAGAATTATATGTCAAAACAAATAATGATCAAATTTTAATGATGATTTAATGATGATTAGCTTTGACAATAGAAAAATGAATAGATAAATGCTGCTTACAATACAAACAAAAATGATTTAAGAGAAAAATCATAATATCTTAGAGATGGAATAGTGTTAAATACATGCCAATAAAATTATATCATTTGTATAAATTCAACTCATATTGTTTTTAATTAGATTAAAGGAAGCTAAGAGTAATTTCTGTAGTAAATATTACTTTTCTATAATGCAGCTAACTTTAAAACAAAATTGGGAGATCTACATCCAGATATTTTTTTTTTTTTTGAGAGAGAGAGAGAGAGAGAGAGAGAGAGAGAGAATTTTAAATATTTATTATTTTTTAGTTTTCGATGGACACAACATCTTTGCTTGTATGTGATGTTGAGAATTGAACCCAGGCCACATGCATGCCAGGTGAGTGCACTTCTGCTTGAGCCACATCTCCAGCCCCAGATAAGTTTTAATTTGATAATACCAAAAGTATTTTTAAATAGTATGCTCTACATACTTTAAAAATACTTTGACAATATATAAAAGTGGGATTGATATAGGCCCTTTAAAAATTATAAAATATATATTATATATGTATACATATATCTATATATAGATATATGTATATATATATATATATATATATATATATATAATTTATATATACATACAAAGTAACACCATTGTTTGGCGTTAGTGTGAACAAATGAACATGTTACTATTGTTGGTTTGATATATACTTCAATAATAAAAACAAATCCCAAATTTAGTGTAATATTCACTTCTGGAAGTCTGTATGTCTTTTTAAAAGCTATATTAGGATTATTTGGGGACTTGTATAATGGCATCAGAGGTGTACTATGTCAATTAAATAATTTGAGGCTGGTATTACTAATTTAACCTGTGAATTATATATCCCTCATCCTGTAAGAAAAAAAAAGGTTATTCAATAATTTTTCTTAGTAGTTATTATGAATTTTTAGATTAAATTTGATAGAACATAGTCTGAGTACTCTGGTCAACTATTAATATTCATTGTGACAATTATTTCAGATATCTCTGTAACAGAGAAACTAACAACAAAAAACCAATTAGATTCATAATTCAAATTTATATTGTTTTTAAAATAAGTTGCTATTATATTTTATAATTATCAGAATTTTGCATTGAATCTTTACTAATTAGTTAAATTTTTCTTTGTCATTTATTTTAAAACATCAGTTAAAACCTACATACACAAATGTCATACTGAGTGCAGATATTGATTAGGGCAATTTTAACTTTTTCTCTAAGTTAGAACATGAAGAAATGGTAAATTATGATTGCCAGATATTTTGTTTTAGTTGTGGATGGTTGCAATACTTTTATTTTTATGTATTTATTTTCATTTGGTTCTGAGGATCAAACCCAATACCTTACATTATCTAGGCAAGCGCTCTATCACTGAGCTATATCTCCAGCCCCAGACTATTACTTCTAATGTTGTCTTCATAACACAAACTTGTTATTATTTTCTTCAGTTTCTTAAATTTTCAGGTTTTACATTTCACAAAGTTAAATTGATAATGCAACCTTAAAAATTTGGCACACTTCAATTATTGAACTCAAAAAGCGGAAAGATCCTGCATTTCCATAAAGGATTGTTGTGAGAGATTTAATGCAATACTTTAAAAATAATTTGGCAAAGAAAGAACAATGTTCATATAGTATAATTTGTGTGTTATTTTGTGTTTTCTGTGGAATGAAAAATTATTTAGTGGAATTTTAATCATTGATTTTGAAGTTCAAAACTGTAAGTTGTGAGCAAGTTATATTTTTTAAGAACAATATATTTCTACCAGTTATTTCATCTAATTAACAAAATTGTCTTCTGTATGAAAGAATAGCTGCTTCATAAAAGCACAACTTTTTTAGCCTTCAATACAACCAGTCAGTGCAAATAATCCAGGTTATTCAAAAATTTTAGCTCCTTATATAAATATGAAGTGCTGCTTTAGGACTCAATGTGAAATTAATAAATATATTTCTGTACTTAGACTATTGTCTAAAATTCAAAATTTTATTAATGTTTTGTTTTTATTAAAAGCTTATTATTTTGTAATTAGAGTGATAAAAATATCTGCTTGTTTTAGTCAGCTCTGTGTTGCTGTGACCAAAACACCTGAACAGCTGGGACTGGTGATGTATGCCTGTAATCCCAGTGGATGGAGAGCTGGAGTAGGAGAATTAAAGTTCAAAGCCAGCCTCTGCAACTTAGAGAGGCCCTAAGCAACTTAGTGAGACCCTGTCTCAGAATTAAAAAAAAAAAATGAATAAACAAAAGGACTGGGTGCCATGACCAGCATGGCAAAACTAGCAGGTTCTGGCAAGGGGCAATGGTAGATTAGAAAAATAAAGACTCTACATATGCAGATTGTGAAGATAACAGCCGGAATTTAGTGGAACACTACTCTCTGATAGAGAAGTAGGTATAAAGAATTATGACAGCAATATTTATTACATATGTCTCATTAATCAGATTAAAGACTATGCAAACATTATTCGTTGTATTAATGAAAGTTACAGAGTTAGCAATATTATGCAGCTTATTCCTCAGTTACTTACTACTCTTGCAATGTGCAATGTTAGGAGCTTCTTGTAGGTCTCAAGAGAATCCATTGTTTAAAGTTACTGTTATGTCAACAGGTTCAGGAGCAGTGGAACTTGGTGAAACATTGTCATTGTCTGTCTAAATAGTTCCTTTATCCCCAGGAGCTGTGTGCCTGAGATCAAAGTTGAGGCTGATAAGACTCTAACATAGAGCCTCCTCATGCAGAATATTACCATAGCAATTAGGCATCCTGTATCTTTGTACAGAAACTTTCCCAGGCAACAAGTATGCCACAGCCATAAAGTCTTTGGGACCCCAATTTCAGACATTGCTCTCCCATTCACTGTCATGACTCTCCACAACTGGGAATGTGGGTCAGTGGTTAAGCAGCCCTGGGTTTAATCTCCAGTAACAAAAATAAATAAATAAATAGTACCTAACCAGAGCAACTTAGTGGAGAGAGTTTCATTTGGCTTTTGGTTTCAGAGGTTTATTTCAGGGTTAGCCAGTTCCATTGCTCTGAACCCTAGGTGTAACAGAATAACATTGCAGAATGTAGATGCTCAGCTCATTACAACTGGGAAGCATAGACAGAGAGGGGAAGGGGTCACAGGATAGATGCCTCTTGCAGGGCATGTCCCCACTAATTCACTTTTTCTAGCTATAGCCACCTGACTACAATTGTCACCTAGTTCATCCAAACTATGATGGGTTGATTAAGGTTACAGATCTTAAAACTGATCATTGATTTTCTTAATATTTCCTAATTAGTACAAGAGCTTTTGGGGGAACCTTATGGTCAAAACATAACATTTTCCCCATGGCCCCCAAAACCTCATGCCCATATCACAATGGAAAATGCATTTAATATAACTACAAGAGTACACATGGTGTCAAGAGTTCCAGCATTACCCAAAAGTCCAACCCAAAACGTCATTTGATCCTCAAGGCAAACTCTTGACTGAGAGAACCTGTAAAAGCAAGTTATATGCATATGTCCAATATGTCATGACATAGGATAGCCATTCTCATCCAAAAGGAAGAATAATGGTAAAGAAAGAAGGGATGCAACTAAAACAAGCCCATAATTCAGCTAAAAAAAACATTTTCTATAACTCCATCTCTGGCATCTGGGACACATTGTAGTGAGGTGTAATCACCAAAGGGCTTTGGCTGCCCTACATCTTAGATGTTAATGTTTGCAGCCCATGTGAACTCCATTTTAGTTTGGATCTGTCCACAGCTAAAAATGTTTCCTGGAAGACATTCCACATTACTGGCATCTTTAGTTCTTGGGATCTCCATTCCAGCTTCATTTTCACCTTCATGGCTTCTTGCATTGCCCACTTTGGGGAACCTCACTGAGATTATGACCCTGCTACACTTTGTCTGGTTTCCCAGGACTACCATTTGGAAGCCTATATGACCTCTTAACTCTGGTGTCATGCATTCCTGCAGAACCAGCACCACATGATTGATGTCAAGGTCTTCCACCAGCTTGAGCAGTAGCTGAACCCTGGAGTCATGTTTGCAGTGGCTTCTGACTGACTACCTATGTATCTCAACGAAGTGACATAATTTCCTAGGTGTACTTTTGCAAGCATTGTATCCCCATGATTTATTCTCAGAAGAATTTTACTTGTGCACCCTTCAGCCTGTGATGGATATGGTCTTGCCAATTCCTGAAATACCCTCAATTCATCTTTCCTATTGTTTCTGTGCGAAGTACTTAGCATCTCTTTATTGACTATAATTTCTCCAATAATCAATCCTTCCCCAGACTCAGTTTTACACATGCTTTCTGGATAAATCACAGCTTCAAAAATCATTTTGCTCTGCTACCTGCTCTTGATTTTCACAGTAAATCTAATTAAAGGCTGTCAGCAAAATTAGTACCACAGACTGAATGTAGTGCTGCCTGGAAATTTTTCCCATCAAAATAATTAATCAATTGCCTTTAAATTTGGTCTTACCCAACATCTCAGGACATAGGCAAAATGTGGACAAGCACTTTTTCAGAATGTAACATGTATGTTCTCCAGTACAATTTCTAATAGAGACCCCAGCAACCTATGAAATGTCATGAGCACAGTTTTTATTGTGTGCACTCCTATTAGTATTCTGGTCTTCTGAGCTCCCACCATAGTCACCATTAAACTTTGCTTACAGAATTCTAAGATTTCTCCAGTTTTCATCTCCAAACATTTCCAAATGAATTCCACAAACTATTTCCAAAGACAACTTCTGAAATTTCTGATCAGGTTAGTCACACTAACAACGCCATTTATCAGTACCAGGTTTATTTTTATTTTTATTTTTTGGTATTAGTCAGTTTTTTACTGCTATAATGAAAGTACATGAAAAGAAAAAAAAATGTTAGAAGAAAAAAAGTATATTTTGGCTAACAATTTCAGTATTTTAATCCATGGTTGGCCATTTCCATCTCTGTGGGCCCAAGGTGACACAGAACATCATAGCAGATGATAGCTGCTTAGCTCATTACAGTTAGGGAGCAGAGAGAAAGAGAGAAAGGAAAAGGGGAATATGAACTCTTTTAGGACACAGAACCATTGACCCACCTACACCAGGCATGTCCCAACTTCCTATAATTACCACCCAATTTGCCCATTAAAACTTTGATGGACTGATTAGGTTATTTTCATCTTATACTTGAACCTCTGAATATGTCTACATTAGCGCAGGAGATTTGGGGGGATACCTTACAAACAGTTCAAAATAATATTCCACATCATATACATTCCTAGTATCACGGCATTTTAAAATAAAAGTTAAAATACATTTTAATGGCTCAATAATAACCCATCTTTAATTGTTAAAATGTCAATGTTTTATATAAGAGAAAGATACTCATTATAATATTTATCTTAAGATTTTCAGTGGCTGGGGATGTGGCTCAAGCGGTAGCGCTCGCCTGGCATGTGTGCGGCCCCGGTGCGATCCTCAGCACCACATACAAAGATGTTGTGTGCACCAAGAACTAAAATAAACATTGAAAAAAAAAATCTCTCTCTCTCTCTCTCTCTCTCTCTCTCTCTCTTAAAAAAAATAAAAAGATTTTCAGTTGTATGACCAAACACAATGTTTGATATAATCTTATCTTTGCTGCATTCACAATTAGAAAAAAAAACTCATAGTTAAATGAAATTTCATAAAAGTTTAATTTCGGTTTTTTCCCCATTTTTACAAACTACAGCACAAATAAAAACTAATTCTTTCAGCATGGGTTTATTAATTGCTTCCTACCAAATAGGTTTTTGCTTATAAAATTAGGAAAAAACACTAATATTAATCAGATCAGAAGACAAGATTTATATTTGCTATGGACACACAGATTGATCATATGGAAAATGTTTAATGCATAAGATTTTTTTTGATAGTGCTTGGGATTGAGCAAAGCACTCTACGAACTGAGCTGTATCCCTGTTTAATGTATAAATAATACAACTTCCTTATTTCTCTTAGTGTCAGAGAGAACATTTGCACAATAATAATCCCATGGTATTAAATACATATTCATGGAATAATGTAGATTTTTTTCATGTATTCAATTAGTCTTGAAAGCTAAAATTCTTTATGTTCTTGACTAATAATGGAAATAAATAAGAAACACAATTTATAAAATTTGATTGCTATTTACTTCAGTAAAAATTTGTAAACTAGTTATGTATTGGTGGTTATAGTATTTAATTGGTACATTATATCATTTCTTATATACTGGCAACCTATAATCATTGACTTCTATTTTCCTTAGAGATCTCTGATCATAAAGTTTTGAAGTGATGTGAGAAATCATCAGAGTAAATGTTGATGTTTTATTAAAGCACAGCAAAAGTAAGTTATATAAAAGAGTTCTCTTATAGCAAATAATTGTTCATGAATACTTTTAAAGCAATACTAATGATAAAAATATAATTAATTAAAAAGATTAATGAGTAATGAATAACCATTACACTTCCTGATTGTTTTGCTAACTTATTTTCTTTCTTTCTTTCTTTCTTTCTTTCTTTCTTTCTTTCTTTCTTTCTTTCTTTCTTTCTTTCTTTCTTTCATATCAGGAATTTAACCTGAGGCACTTAACAAATGAGCCACATCCCCAGCCATTTTAATTTAATTTAATTTTTAAAATTTGATACTGAATCTTGCTAAGTTTCTTAGAACCTTGCTAAATTGCTGAGGCTGACCTTAAATTTATGATCCTCTTGCTTCAGCCTCCTGTGTCATTGGTATTACAGGCATCTGCCACCAAGCTCAGCTCTATTTTTTTTTTTTTTTGTGGGGAGTGGTACCAGGGATTGAACTCAGAGAAATTCAACCATTGAACCACATCCCCAGCCCAATTTTTGTATTTTATTAGAGAGAGGGTCTTACTGAGTTACTTATTGTCTCACCATTGCTAAGGCTGACTTTGAACTAGAGATCCTCTTGTCTCAGCCTCCTGAGCTGCTGGGATTAGAGGTGTGCTCCACTGTGCCTGGCCTCTATTGGTTTTTTAACTCATGATTTCTATCACAGTTATTATTAGAGAAGCATAACTGTTTATACTTCATAATTAAATAAAAATTTGTTGTCTTAAAACAAGGTAATTGTGGTAATTATACCACAATATTGTAAATGTCACTACTTAAATTATTTTTTGATAGGCACTTTTATGAGAATTCAACCTCAATAAAACAAATAAGAAAAAAAATAAGAGAAATAACAACAAACCAAGATGTATCTTTATGATATTAATTTAGTTTGACTGATTTAACTAAACAGCTTTTTTATTTATGATATATTGAAGTTTATCTGCTTTTTCATTCTACCAATTTAAAAAAAAATATTTTTAATTGTATCTGGACAAATATCTTCATTTTTTTAATTTTTTAATATAGTGATGGGTATTGAAGACAGTGCCTCACACGTGCTAGGCAAGGACTCTACAACTGAGCCACAACCCCAACTGCTCATTCTACCAAATTTTTATGAGCAACTATTATGTTCCCAGTAGTGTGATAGGTGCTGTGAAGATAAATAAAAGTCACAATGTCTACCTCAAAAAAGTAAAAATGGAGTTGAAATACTTGTTTTAATGTTGAATATTTCTTCATTGTAAAACTTATAATTTCCTTGGATGGTATAATATATTGAATAACTCTTCTTAAGAGATGTCCACATCTTAATCACAAAAAACCCTGAATATTTTACATAGCTAAGCAAGAGGGATTTTGCCCACTATATCTTATTTATATTTCATTAAATATAATAAGCTAATGATACTTTGAGTTTTCCATTATATGGGACATAACAATTTTTTATTTATCATGTTTCTTTTTAATCAGATTTTTGTTAAGCACAATATTTTCTGTCATTAATAAACTACATTTAGCTGATTATTTCATCCTGAAATTATAATTACTGTAAAATAGTTTTAAATTATTCAAAAATGTTTACAGATTTTGCCAAAATGACCCTCAAACATAATTACAATTTTCACTTCCAACACTCATTAATAATGACTGTAACTCTTCTTCAGCAATAGATATATTTGTTTTACTTTTAAATAAATAGGGCTGTATAACTAATGTGATCCTGCAATCTGTACACGTGGAAAAATAAGAATTCATACCCCATTTGAATCAAATGTATGATATGTCAAGATCATGGTAATCTTTTGAGCAACTAATATAAAAAAAGAAAATAAATGGTATTTGTAATGGAAAAAAATAAAGAAATAGGGATAATCTTTGCTATACTGTTTTGCTTAATTTTTTTTTACTAGTAGAATATTGCTTAAATATCAGCTTATCAATGAAAACTACCTTAACAATTGTATTTAAATTGCATTTATAAACACCACCTTTTTGCCCAATCTTGGGCTTTCACAGTCTCTCTAATCATACTATATATACATATAATTACTATTTCCTACTTTCTATCACACTAAATAATTATTGTTCTCTCACCAATTACAAAAATTGACTCAAAATACTTTAAAGACATTAATGTAAGATCTGAAACAAATTATTAGAAAAATAGTATATAGAAAATTTATAGGACATTGGAATGAACAAGGACAGTATATCCCCAAAACACTTAGAACCAAAACAAAAATGACAAAGTTACATCAATCTAAAAAGTTCCTGAATGAGAAAGGTTTCAATTAAAAGAATAAAGAGACAACTTACATAATGAAACATAGTGTATTCAAACTCTACCTTTAAGAAGAGTTCAATATCCCAAATATATTAGGAACTCTAAAACCTGAATTGGAAAACAAACAAAAACTTATTAAAACACTAAGTAGATATTTTCACAAAAAGACACACAAATGGCTAATACGTATATGAAAAAAAAATTGTCAACATCACTAATCACCAGGGAAATTTAAATCAAAATCACAATTAGATATCACTTCACCCCAGTGATTATCAAAGAAAGAGGAAATTCAAGTGAGAATATGGAGAAGAAGGAAAAATTGCACACCATTGGTTATGATTTTAATTAGTAAAGTCATTGTGGAAAACATGATAAATTTTCCTTAAAAATAATGTAACCATATGATCCAGCAATACTACTATTGGGTATTTGTCCAAAGGAGATGAAATAAGTATGTCAAAGGGACATCTGTGCTTATATATATTGCAGAACTATTCACAATAGCTAGAAAGTACAAACAACCTAGGTGTCCAGAAACAGATGAATAAATGAATGTGGTACATACATAGAATACTATTCAGAAACAAAAACAATAGATACAACATGAATGGAACTGGAGATCATTATGTTAAGAAAAATAATTCAGGCACAGATAAATACTACATAATATTACTCATATGGAACTTAAACAGTTGATCTCATAAAAGTGGAGAGTTAAAGGGTGATAAACAGTTGAGAGAACACAGGGGATGTGTGTGGAGGAATGAAAAGAGTTTGATCAATGTGTACTAAATTACAGTTAAATAAGTAGAAGCTCTGAGCTACTATTGCACAGTGTAATAACTACAGGTAATGATAATGTACTGCATATTTCAAAAAATTAGAGAAAGTATTTTGAATATTTTCAACAAAAAACCCACAAACGTCTGAAGAGATAAGTATGTTTGAACTGGTTTAAACACTATGGGATATACACAAATATCAAATAGTCAATGGTATCCCATTAATATATAACACTTTTGTTTCTGTGTATCAATTAAAAATAAGATAGAATAAAATAAATTTGGAGCCATATGAGAGAATTATTCTAACACTATCTTCTCCAGCATAATGCTAAACATGTGTTGCTTACTGTTTTTGCATAATATACCCACAGATACTACTTGAATCTCTTCTCACTCAATTTTTAGTTTCAAAATTGAGATGGTTAATCTGATTGTCAAATTGATTGAATTGAGAGATTGATTGAAAATGCCAAGGATGAAGATGACTCTGGGTGTGTCTATGAGGGTGTTTCAAGAAAGTTCTAGAACATACTCTCATGTGAGACAGAAAACTGAAGTGGGAATCCACCCTGAATATGGTTAGCACTGTCCAATAGATTGGGAGCCGCATGGGGGGTGGGGAGAAAGGAGGAAGTCATGAGAGTGTAAATTTGGTTCTTCCTGAGTAGGTGAATGTATTGCTGTTGCCATTAACCATAGACATTGGACTCTAGATTCTTCACTTTTCTGAAATGGATGCTCACCAGTGACTCTCCAGGGAGTTTTCAAAGTTTCTGTCTCATACTCAGGTTAAATCATTGGCCCTTCTTGTTCTGATGCTTCAGCTTCTTGGATTGAGCTACTGTTCCTATGTCTCTCCCTTATGCTTTTCCAGCATTCAAGCAATGATTTCAGGACTATATGCAGCTTCTGATTGTGTAAGTCAATCTAATAAATACTATTTTATAATTATAAATAAAAAAATATATAATGTAATATATATTATATGTAATATATATGTCATATATAACATTATATATATATGGTAAATATATATAAATATATATTTATATAGATATATATATATATGAATATACATATATATACATATATATATGTGTGTGCATGCTAATTCTGTTCCTCTTGAGAATGCTAACTAATACAAAACCAAATATAACTATTTTAAAGATCAGTGTCTTTGGAATTTAAACGATGAAAACATTTTAACTATGCATTCAGATATCAAAAAATAGATTTTTAATAATGATTTACCATAGTGTTGGGGATTTTAGCCCCCTATTCCCTCCTGACCTGGGGGAGGTTGGGGGAGCACGCCCAGACCAGGAAGAACCAAGAAATGTAAATGTCGACTGGCCACCCACACCCAGCCCTCCCTCACCAGAGGACAATCAGAGGCGCCAGGGAGAACAGTCAAAGCAGGATCTCCTTTATTGAGAAAACACACACAGCTAATATAATGTACAGGAGCCAATCAGGGTAAAGGTCAGCAGGGTGGGGAGAGTTCATGTGTACACCCATCTTACAGGCAGTAATGGGAGACATGAGCTGTCCGTGAGGGCAGAAGGATCTGAGCCTATCCTAGGGGTAGTCTGATTCTTCATCACAACCCAAGGCAATGCCTTCTGGCTAATTGCTAGGTGCTCTCTTAGCCACATGTGGCCCCAGGACTGGGAAGCGGGTAGCAGCCAGCAAGTTAAGTTTCCTCTTTTCTGATGCAACATGTCCCACATAACATTATGCCCTACACCATAGTGAATGTATACATTATAACTTGTAGTATCCTTTGGCAAAGTATTCAGAGGTCACTTTTTTTTTATGTAGTTTGCCTTCCTTGATCTGATTTTCCTCAATACCCCTGGATAGAGCAACTTTCCTAAAATAAAAATGTTAAATACCTTTGATCCTGAAAATTTACCTGTCCTGATCTGTAAGATATATTAATCAATGTTCTTGCTATGCCAATAATGTGTTTATTATCACTGATTTATGATTTTATACTATCTTAAAATTTCATAAATATATTTCTTTCTCACTAGTGGTCATTTGCCTTGTTCCACAGTTGTTGTTGTTGTTTTATATATATATATATATATATATATATATATATATATATATATATATATATATTACAAAAAAATGCTGCTGTAAGCACAGCATCATATCTTCTATTGGACTAATGGTTTTCTCTAGATCAGTATTTTAAAAATTATTTTTCTTAAATATTTTTTAAAAGAGTTATGTAAAACTATATCCCTTTCACATAAGTTTTGGTTGGTGTCTAAATATTTTACTCAATATAAGTGTTTCAAATGAGGTATTTTCTAGTATATTATAAATTTGTCTTAAATGTATTTTCATCAGATACATGGAACTATAGTCTTGGCTTGTGCAATTTATAAAACTGTCCACAGTATATACTATAATTGGCAAAAACAGCACTCACTATAAGCATTAAGCCAAATTTAATTCACATTGTTAATAAATACCACTTAATTTATCAATCTAAACACAACATAAGATGCACCATTAATCAGCTTACTTCCAAATGTTGATAGGTAGGTATAAAAACAAATACTTGATGTATCCAGTTATTGATTGATACAAAGAAACAGAGATTTTTATACTTATTTTCAATTAGATAAAATAAAACCAAGAGCTTTTTTTGTTTGCTTTTATAAAAATCTATCTCAGAAACTTTTTATGCTCAGATTGTTCTCTTCGATCATGCCCCACAACATTTTGCATTCTAATATACTATAATAATATTTAAGATAACAGAAATCATGCCTTTATTTTATTAAGTCTGTGATTAATGAGGAAAAGGAAGAGAGAGCCTTCCTGAATTTACTGCTCTGGTATATTGTGAGAATAGAGTGTATATAATTAGGAATAGATGTTAAAGATTTGTAATTTTTAGAATTTTACTTTGCCATGATACCTTTAACTTAACTTTTAGGATTGTTGTACCAATTTATATTTCCAGAGCTCTCTTGACTCCATATTGTTAGGTAATATTTTGGATGTGGTGTAAAGATATTATGCTATTTTTCTAATTTCCAGATTCATAATGAGATGATCATCTCTAAATGCTATTGCTATTCAGATTTTTTCTTTCTGTCAAGTGCCTTTTTGCATCTTTTTGGTCATTGTCTTGTTCATATGAATGGAGTATTTAGTATATTATGCACATTAAGTATATTTGTTTATGTGATACAAACACCCACACCCAGAGAAATAATCCACTTTATAGAGTTTGTATGATAATAAAACTGTACAAATTAAGAATGGATGGATTCATCAGTGCTCACTATTTTTTGTTTGTTTTTTACTGTTAATTATGTGATTGCTTTAAACTCCTAAATAAAGGGGGTTGGGATATAACTCAGTTGGTAGAGTGCTTGCAATGGATGCAAAGGCCCTGAGTTCGATCCACAGTACCCCCCCAAAAAATTACTAAAATCCTAAGTAAAGATCATACAAATATCCTCATATATACACTTTGAGAACCCAAAGTTTTACTTTAAAAATTGAATATTTTACATTATGGGAAAAATCACTTTTGTATGTATTATAAGGGAAATAACATTTTGACTAATTATAACAGTAATTTCTGCTGTGATCATTATAAAATATCTGGTGTTCTTACCTATTTTTTTCCTTATTGTAGCATTAATGTTCTGTGCTTATGCTCAAACTGCATAACCTTAACTGAAACTATTTTGTTACAATCTTATTATCTCATACTATAAGTTTCCCTTTCCTCAAAGTATCATTCTTAAGCTATTTTGGCTATGCTTAATTGTTTGAACTTCTTTTTATAATTCTAAAATGAACTTAAGCTAAAACTTACCCCATAGAGATTTCTCAAAATTAAGTTTAGAACATCATAAGCATCTCACTTTTTATTCATCAAATTAATTACATTATTATTGATAAGTAATCTAGTTTTTTACTTCTTGCAGTTTTAAATATTTTCAATTCTCCATTTGAGATTTCTTATTCAATCTATGTCTCAGGTAGAAATTTTATTGAAATATTTAATCATATGTTTTTGTGAGTTAGTTAGTTTGTTCATTAGTTATTTACAAATTTATGATATTGTAGTCAGTGATTTTCATAGATGTGAAATGAATCATTCAGTGTTATTGAAATTTGTTGTATTTTTTTTAGATTGTTGATTTTCACAAATATTTGTGAATTGCTTAAAAGTACATGATATTCAATTGTTTGGTTGATATATATATATATATATATATATATATATATATATATATATATATATACATTTATACACACACACATACACACACACATATATGATCATTTGATGATTTTTGCTGTGTTTTACTGAATTAATCCTTATCATGATTTTTTGTCTGTTTCATCCATCAATTTTTGAAAGATTGTACTGAAATCCTCACAGGTGTGTTAATTTTATCCATACATATATTCCTGGCAAGTTTTCATATTTATATAGAATGTATGTATAGCTCTGTGTGTCTGTGTATATGTATGTTTGTATATATATATATATATATATATATATATCCTCATATAGGTGTACAATACATATCTAAATATGTACATGTGTGTGTAATGTATAAAATATATCACAACATATAATATATGATATATAATTTATATTATATATACTATATAGAGTATATAGTATGTATAAAGTATATATACTATATAGTATATATACTATTACTAGTGGTACTATATTAGTATGTATAATATATATTATATACTCTATATAGTACATGTAGTATATATCATATAGTATATGTTGTTATATATTACACAAAAATGTACTTACGTAGACATATATTCTGAATTATTTAACACTTATTTTGAAGAATGTCATTAGGCTAGCATATATAAAGTATTAATAATTCTGCTTTTCTTTTTAGTGGAAAATTATATGTGTTCAAAGACTTCTACTTTAAAAATAAAATGAAATATTGCACCTTTATTTTAAGAAAACGTATTTTTATTTTAATATTTCTTGTGAGTAGGAATACACTTTTTAAAATTTTCACTGATAGATATAGAAAAGTTGTACATATTGATGTGGTAACATGTGATCTTGGACCCATGTACACATTTCATAACATTTAAATCATTTTAAAAATATTAATCTTTCAAAATTGATTAATTCATTTTGGTAAAATCTTTCAAAATATTTTCTAGATTTTTGAAATGTACTGTACATTATTATTGGCTATACTAAATGTACTATGCAATAGTATTAAGCTTCATGCTCCAATCTGACTATAGCATTATACCTGCTTATCCCTGTACATCCTTCCCCATCTCAATTTTCCCTGGACTCTGCCAACCACCATTATATTTTCAACTTTAGTAGAGATTCTGCATAGACAGTTTATTTAGTACTTTTTATCTTCTATCTTTACATACCATTTTATAGTTTGTAGGTATTAACATAATTTGACATCAAAATAATACTGTTTATTCAGAAAACTTTTGTATCTACTTATATGTGAAAAATAAGAACTTGCTGTATTCTAGGACTTACTCATTTTCACAAGGTAACTTAATAGAGCTAGTCCATAGAATGATTCATCTCAAATTAATTCAAGTTATATTGAATTTATATCATGGGCCAAACAATATAGTCAAGAATGTGAATAAAAGAATGGACAATAAATTCACTCAATTATTCATACTGTAGATATGAATTAAATATCGTTTTACTCTTTTTATCTAATAAAGTCAAAAAACCTAAAGAGAACACACATGCTAAACTCAGAAATTATATGATAAATTATTTTGTGATTATAACCCCCCAAAATTCAAGGGCTTGACACAGTTGACTTTTTTTTTTAGATGTTTGGAAAATAGTTTATGTGCTAAGAAATAAGAGTCTCTTCCACATCCTAAACTTGTGTTTACAAAACACCTTTCCATCCTCCTTCTCATACATAAAATATGACACTTCAAATAAACACCCAAATTTACATCTGGTCAATGAACATCAACATAATAACTTAAATGTTCAAGTGAATAGATATTTCTTATATTTGTCAGTATGATTTTGTTATGGAACAAATATATATGAAATAAAAGGACAGTTTATTTTACCATTCCCCCAAAATAATATGATGGTTTTACAATAGGATTATAATAACAATCTTCCATTCATAAACAAAATATAATGTGAAACACATAACATCCAACTGACTGTAACAATTACATAATGCTGCTAAGCAGGCAATGTGGAGGCCCTTAAACCTTGTTTTGAAGCAATTTCCTTGTTTATACTGATTAATGAGTAAAAGTCTTTTATATATTGTGCATCATGATCCCAGCTCTATCTTCTGCACAATTCTTTCTTGTCCATTATTCTTCATGACTTAATCATTGGGAAAATACACATTACATTTTTTAATTAATTTAGTAATCCTAGAAGTGGAAATGTTATAATTATAAAGTGATGTAGTTATAATAGTATGTGAATAAAAAGAGTTGAAATGAATAGCTTCTCCTACATATGGTGGTTTTAAAAATACACATTCCCCTTTTTTTGAATCAATAGTAATTTAGTTGCTCTAGGAAGAGCAATCAAATGTCCTCTTGCAACCTCTATTTTAAATAACCCTTGAAAATAAAATGCTAGTTTTCACACATTGAACTATATGAAACCTCAGTCGTGGAATTACTTCATATATTCAGTGATGAAAAGATTGTAAGTGGTTTCTCTTTTTAAAAAATATTTTTTAGTTGTCAATGAACCTTTATTTTATTTATTTATATGCAGTGCTGAGAATCAAATCCAGTGCCTCACACATGCAAGGCAAGTGCTCTATCACTGAGCCACAACCCAGCCCTGTATGTGATTTCTTAAAATTTATATATCTCATTAAATTTTTATCTGAAAGAAAGTGTGAATGCAGCTTCTTCCATTAGTCTCTGTCAATTTTTGCCTAGAATGTGCTTCATTATGATTAATATATTGAATTATGCTCCTGGAGCATTAAATGTGGGATGAAAAATTTCTCTTTATCCCAATTTCAATAATCTTTTTTAATTTTTACTTTGTTATAAAAAGTATAGTAGTTCTCTTTTAAACATTTGAAGATGACTATGAGAGGTTATATAAATATGCAATGTTTTCTGGAAAACACAGACAAAAATAGATAAATTCTTTCCTTTTATATGATAGACTGATGAATTTTCTTGCATTGCAGTTTGAATGGTGTAGATACAATCTTTTACTCAAATAAAGCTTGAAGTTCACATATTTCTTTTCTGTTTTACATTAAAAACATAAATATAACTTTTTATGAGCTATATAAAAGTGAAGTTGGCAAACAACATGACATAATGGGGAATAAGAGGCATGAGGAGAAAGCAGTAAGGAATTACATTGTTTTTTCAACAGGAAAAAAAATGCCAGGTTTAGTGAAAGTAAAAAAAAATATATATATATATATATATATGCAGGATAACAATATTAGTAAATCAATCTTTTTAAAGGTACTTAAAAATGTATCTGGCATCTTACTGCTTAGGTTTTTTTTTGTTTTTTTTTTTTAATCCCAATACCAGGAACTAGTATTGTTTACTAAGCCTGGCTTTCTACTAATTCCAATAATGTTAGTTTCCCCTACATTGCATTTAATGTAACCATTTCCTCATTTCCCAGGGAATAATTCTCCCTCAACTTATATTTAATTTGTCAAACGTTATTTGAAACATGCTGTCAAAAATAGTGTCAAATTTATGAAAGTTATAAAGAAAACTATGAAAAGAAAACTAACCTACCATTTTTAATTTTATATGACTCTAGAAGGCATTACAATTCTACTTACACATATACAGCAGAATTTTTCATATCTCTGGTTGTATACGAAGTATATTCACACCAATTTTTGTCTTCATACATGTATTTTGTATAATAATGATCATCAGATTCCGTCATCATTTCTAACCCCATGCCCCTTCCCTTCCCCTCCCACCCCAATGATTTTAACAAGAGCATTACCAGAAGTGCCTGAAAATTTTATTTGATTGATTGACTGATTGATTAATTTTACAGTGCTGGAAATTAAAACCCACATCCTTATGTGTGCTAAGCAAGGAATCTTCCACTGATCTACATCCTCAGCCCCTAGACAAAACTTTTGAAAAATTTACTTCTTCTTCTTATTATTATTTATTATTATTATTGTAAAACATAATTTATTGATTTGTCATTTTTCTTAAATGTATTTCTAATATTGTTGTACATTGATATGAAGCTATAATACATTACTTTTATTACTGTATAATAATTCTTCCTTTGTATGTACTACAAAGCACTTGTTTATTCTCCTAGTGGTAATTAATTGTTTTGTTTTCATATTTTATTTTGGAAATTTTCTTCTTATCATTCATATACATATTTCTTAATTACAAATGTACATTTTTCCAAGTATATACTTGAAAGTTGAAATTCTTGGTTATAGTGTATATTCATGGTAATCTTTAAAAGAAAAAGCCAGTTTTCAAACTGTGCAAGTTAAACTTGAAATATAAGAACATAGAAGCCCCTTTGATCCATACATGTTAAAATGCATAAAATTTCAAAACTTATTTTTGTGGCCTAGATAGTGTATATTTCTCCATATATTTAATTGTATTTAAATATATTTATTCACTTCATTGGTGCATTACAATTTTATATAATATCCGGATTTCTTGTTATATAGTTGTACATTCATATAGCAATTTTGTAATTTTTGTTTCACAGTACCTTCCCTTTTCTGCTCTTCTCTTCCTTTTCCCATTCCTCTACTCTACTTATTTCCTTTATATTTTTATGAGATTGTCACCCCTCTTTTATCCCTCTAGGTTCCATATATGAGAGAAATACTATATGACACTTTTCTTTCTGATTCTGCTTGATTTTACTCAAGTTTGATTCATTTTCTTACAAATGACATAATCTCTTCTTTTTATGGCTGAATAAAACTCCACATATATACATAAAACGATGTGAATGTGTGTGTATGTATGTTTGTGTGTGTGTTTCTATATATCACTTTTTAAAATTCTGTTGATATTTAATTACATTAGACATTAAAAAATAATTTCCTAAAATTCCCAATTGCATAGAAGCAAGGGGAAATTTGGCATATTGTTAGAAAAATCTAATCTTGCCTATTTTTTTCATATTGTCTTTTTAAATTATTTTTTATTTTTAAAAGTTTTTTTTTTCAATTTGTTCTAATACATGATAGTAGAATGCATTTTGACACATTGTACACAAATGGAGCACAGCTTTTCGTTCATGTGACTGTACATGGTTCAGAGACACACTGGTAGGGTAATCATACATGTATATAAGGTAATAACATGTGTATCATTCTACTGTCCTTCCCATTCACACAGCCCCACACCTCTCCTCACTGCCCTCTATATAACTCCAAATCCCTTAATTCTTTCTTATCTATCCCCCTCATCGATCAGTATCCACTTATCAGAGAAAATATTCTGCCTTTGATTTTTTGGAATTGACTTATTTTATTTCATTATTCTCTATTTTCATTCATTTACTTGCAAGTGGCATTATTTCATTGTTTTTTAAGGCTGAGTAATATTCCATTGTGTATATGTACCATATTTTCTCTATTCTGTTGAAGGATATCTAGGTTGGTTTTATAGTTTAGATATTGTGAATTGAACTCCTATAAACATTGATGTGGCTGCATCACTGTAGTATGCTGATTTTTAGTCCTTTGGGTTTAAACTAAGGAGTGGGATAGCTGGATCAAATCTGGTTCCATTCCAAATTTTCTGAGGAATCTCCATACTGCTTGCCAAAGTGGTTGCACCATTTTGCAGTCCCATCGGCAGTGTATGAATGTCACTGTTCACCGCATCCTTGCCAGCACTTATTATGGCTTATATTCTTGATAATTACCATTCTAACTGGAGTGAGATGAAATCTTAGAGTAGTATTGATTTGCATTTCTCTAATTAGTAGAGATGATGAATATTTTTTCATGTTCATTGATAAATTGTATTTCTTCTTCTGACAAGTGTTTATTTCCTTAGCCCAATTAGTGATTGGGTTATTTTTTTTGTGTGTGTGTGTGTAAAGTTTTCGAGTTCCTTATATATAATGGAGATTAGTGTTCTATTTGAGGTACATATGTAAAGACTTTTGCCTTTCTGTAGTCTATTTCTTCAAGTTATTGATTGTTTCCTTTGCTGAGAAGAAGCTTTTTAGTTTGAATCAATCCCATTCATTGATTCTTAATTTTACTTCTTGTGCTTTAGGAGTCTTGTGAAGGAAGTCAGATCCTAAGCCCACATGATGAAGATTTGGGCCTACTTTTTTCTTCTATTAGGTGCAGTGTCTCTCTTCTAGTGTGTATGTCTTTGATGTACTTTGAGCTGATTTTTGTGTAGGGTGAGAGATGGAGGTTTAATTTTATATTGCACTGATGTAGTTCTAGTTTTACCAGCACCATTTGTTGAATGGGCTATATATTTTTTTTTCCAATGGATGTTTTTGGTGCCTTTGTCTAGTACGAGATAACTATTTATTTGGGTTTGTCTCTGTATCTTCTATTTTGTACCATTAGTCTACTTGTCTATTTTGGTGCCAGTAACATGCTGGTTTTTGTTACTATAGCTGTACTACAAGTGTAGTTTAAGGTGCAGTATTGTGATGACTCTTGCTTCACTCTTCTTGCTAAGGATCATTTTAGCTATTCTCAGTTTTTTTTTCCAAATAAATTTTATGATTGTGTTTGTAGTTCTATAAAGAATGTCACTGGCATTTTAACTGGATTTGCATTGGATCTGTATAACAGTTTTGGTAATATGGCCATTTTACTATATTAATTCTGCCTATCAACATTTTTAACATGGTAAAATAGTTCATTGTGATTTTGATTTACACTTATATAATTGGTAATTAGTAACAAGTTTGAGCACCAATTCAGTAACAGATTTTATGTAACACCTGTTCCTGACTTTGGTTATTTTTCTTTCCAATGTTTTGTATGTGGTCCCTTTTGATTTTCAGCCCTTATATATACAGATTACCTTTTAAGTAATAGGTACTGCAAATATTTTCTTCCACTTTGCGTATTGTCTTCTCTCTCTTTCTCTGATGTTTCTCATAGAAGAAATGTTTTAATGTCAAACATAGCAACATTTTTATGTCTGACTAAAGAAATCCATGTCTCCCACAAATGTATAAAAATATGCTTTCATTTTAAAATTTTAAAGTGTTTCCTTTGTTTTATTTATATTTTCAAAGTTTTAAAATATCTTCTTGTTTTTCTCTGACAAGTACACTTTTCAATAGGAATCTCATGACACAATAATTTCAAAGACTCAGATGTAAATTTAAAATATAATATTCAGAACCACAAAAAAAGATGCCTGAGGCAGGCAGAATGAAGAAATCATCTGTAGAATATATGAAATAGATAATTACTACTTCTTATTGGAATTAGAAAATAAGTACAGTGAAATATTAGTCATTTGACATGAAAAAAAATCTTTTATGATTTAGATATGACGGATCCCTAAAAAGCTTATTTATGAAGCAAAGAGAGAAAGTTTAAAGATGAAATGATGGGTTATGACAGTTTTAACATAATCAGTATATTAATGCCCTTATAAAGATTAAATTGGTGGTAACTGTAGGAAGTTAGACTGTGACTGGAGGAGGTGAGCTGTTAATGGTATGCCTTTGGGGTTTAAAATTTTTTTCCTGGTGAGGCAGAGTCTATCTTTGCTTCCTGATTGCCAAGTCCTATGCTGACTTCTTCCAGGACACACTTCCATGATGATGTTCTGCTCATCTCAGATGCCAAGTAATGAAGTGAGTCATCTATGGACTGAGACCTCTGAAACTGAGTCCCAAATAAATTTTTACTCCTCTGAAATTGTTCTTATTAAAACTTTGGTCACAGCAGTGAAAAAGCTGATTAAAACATCATTTGGTACTCAGAAGTGAGGTCATTGATGTAAATAAACTGACCTCATGATTCAAAAGCCCTTGATGCTGTTTTGTACTGGGAAGAATTTTGAAAAGTTTAGATATACAAGCTAGAAAAATGTTAGAATATTGTAAGTGGAGCTTAATGAGTAATTCTGGTGGGAGTGCAAAAGACCAGAATACAGAAATAACTGTGGACATTTAGTAAAGACTTGATTCATGAGGTTTTAGAAAAGAAGGAATACTCTATTGGAAGTTGGAAAATAGGCCATTCATTTTACATTCTGGCTATGAAATTGTCCACATTATGCCTGAGTCCTGAGACTTTCTACAAAGTTGAATATAAAGATGTTGCACTAATTAATCTGGTAGAGGAAATTTCAAAAAAGCACAGCCTTAAAGGGGTGACACAAATATTGCTGGGGTTTTTTATCCAAATTTACCATGATAATCAGGAAGAGAAAGCAAAGAATAATAATTAAAAAAAAAAGAAAAAAAAAAAACCTGCAGGTTTGCCAGAAAACTATGAGTAAAAGTGGATGTAAGAAAGGTGTGGTTGTTAAAGAGGATTACAACCACTAAAAAATGTATAAAACATTTAATCAGAGACAACAGAAAAAATAAATTGAGGGCATCTCAGGAATTGGCAATATCACACCCATCTCAGGATCAAGAATGTGTAAATAAAAATTCCTTTGAGAAAAGATTAGTGGGGCACCCTGTTTGCCCAAGGAAGGGGTATAGAAAGTTGTTTCACCATGCTCAAACACCCAGGCACACATCAGCCATTGTAGCAATGGTACCAGGAGGTTTAGCTACTGCTGGATATGGTGGCAGACATTGGTGGCAACCACATGGTGCTGGTTCTATAGGAATGCAGTGTGCTTGAGTTAGGGGGCCATGGAGGCTTTCACCAAAACTTCAACCCTGACCTGAGTGACCAGGTAATTTAGAGTAGGATCAGAGTTCCTTTGGGCAGCCCCTAAAATGATGATGTGTGAACAAGTGAAAAGAAAGCCAAAGATGCAGTGAACATTACAAGATTAATAAATGCCAGTATCTTGGGATGTCTGCTGAGGAAAAGAGTCAATTAGAGGCAAACCAAGGTAGAGGCCATGTAAGCTGCAATCAGCAAAAACATAAGAGTGGAGCTACACATGTCCTTTGGAGAGAAAAGCATGATGTCATGTGCCGGAGATAATGGATATGGAGCTAGAGAACTTATTTGATCAGCTGAATTTCAGTCTTGTTTGGTAGTATCCAATATTTCTATGCCTCTATTTCTGCCATGTAAAATAGAAATGTTTATTCTGAGCCATTATATAGTGAATGCATGTTACTTGGTTTTAATTTGTACAGGAACTCAGCCTGAGAGTGTGTCTTGAGCTTCAGAGAAGACTTCAGACTTGGACTTTTGGGCAATCTTTGAACTATTAAGATTACAAGGACTCTGGGAAATGAATTATGTGTTTTACATCGTGAGATGGGCATGAATTTTGAGGGACAAATATTCTGTTTTGGATATGAGATGTCCCCAAAAAGCTCAAGTGTGAAACAATGCAAGAAAGTTTAAAAGTGAAATGATTGGATTATGAGAGTTTTAACATAAGGATGTATTAATCCTCACAAAGGATTAGCTGGGTGGTTACTATAGGCTGGTAGGGTATGATTGAATGAGGTAAGTGATTGGGGCATGCCCTTGGATACCACATTTTGTTCCTGGTGAGCCAGAGTTTCTCTCTTCTTTCTGATTGCCAAGTCCTGTGATGATTATGTGCCTCCTTATATGAGAAAAAAAAAAAAAAAAAAAACATTCAGCATTTGCTTTTTGGCATTGGTTAACTTTACTTAGTATTATCTTCTCCAATTCCATTAATTTACTTGCTAATGCCATGTTGTCTTTTATTGCTGAGTAATATTCCATTGTTTATATATGCCACGTATTTTTTTTTTTTATCCATTCATCTAATGAAAGGCATCTAGGTTTGTTCCACATTTCAGCTACTATGAATTGTGCTGTTATAAACATTGATGTGTCTGTGTTCCTGTAGTATGCTGTTTTTAAGTCCCTTGGGTATGGACAGAGGAGTGGGATAGCAGGGTCAAATGGTGGTTCCATTCCCAGTTTTCCAAGGAATCTCCATACTGCTTTCCATACTGGCTACACCAATGTGCAGTTCCACCAGCAATGTATAACATACACATTTATAATTCTGAATTTCTATTAGAGCACTGGTTAAGGTGTATGGTATAAATTTGGGCATGTCCTAGTTTTATTTTTGGTCATCTGATGAGACACAATAGTTTTATTCCTTATTATTTTTGAGCCAATATTTTTCATAAGTAGATTATTCTTGTTTTCTTGTTTGTGAAATTTCAAATTTTTATTCTTTTTTAAAAAATATTTTTAGTTGTGAATGGATCTTTTAATTAATTATTTATTTAATTATTTATCTTATATGCAGTGCTGAGGATTAAACCCAGGGCCTCACACACGCCAAGCAAATGTTCTACCACTGAGCCACAACTCTGGCCCCCCTTTAGTTTTTATTATTTTGTTCATGTCTAAATTCAACCCACTGTGATCAAGAAAGACATTGTGGATAAAAAAGTTTATTCTGGTTTATGGTTACAGAGGTTTAGGCTATAGTCAGCTGAATCCATTGCCAAAGGTAAGGCAGAACATAGTGGTAAAAAGGCATGACGGAAAAGTGCTTTTCCATTCATAGTAGTGTTACCCCTGTTTTCTGGTGATGAGTCCTTGCTTCCCCAATGCTGAAGTATATAACACCAGAGAAGCACCCAAGGCAAATTTAGAATGGAAAGTAGAAGCATTATTAAAGGACAGCAGAAAGGACTTTTCCCCAGAGGGAGAAGGAGACCCAAAAGGCAGAATCATGGAAGGGGAAGGTCTTCCCTCTTTTATAGCTAAGGTCTTTTTTTTTTTTTTCAGATTTCCCACATACCTGTCCTTTGGGTTTTTTTTGTTTTTTTGTTTTTTTTCCTTTTTTTTTAAATTTTTTTATTGTTGGTTGTTCAAAACATTAAAAATTTCTTGACATATCATATTCCACACTTTGATTCAAGTGGGTTATGAACTCCCACCTTCACCCCATACACAGATTGCAGAATCACATCAGTTACATATCCATTGATTTACATATTGCCATACTAGTGTCTGTTGTGCTCCGCTGCCTTTCCCATCCTCCACCATCCCCCCTCCCCACCTATCCCCTCCCCTCCCCTCCTCTCTCTCTACCCCCTCCACTGTATAACCCTGAGGGTCTCCTTCCATTTCCATGCAATTTCCCTTCTCTCTCCCTTTCCCTCCCACCTCTCATCCCTGTTAAATGTTAATCTTCTTCTCCTGCTCTTTGTCCCTACTCTGATCTTAGTTAATCTCCTTATATCAAAGAAGACATTTGGCATTTATTTTTTAGGGATTGGCTAGCTTCACTTAGCATAATCTGCTCTAATTCCATCCATTTCCCTGAAAATTCTATGATTTTGTCATTTTTTAATGCAGAGTAATACTCCATTGTGTATAAATGCCACATTTTTTTTATCCATTCGTCTATTGAAGGGCATCTAGGTTGGTTCCACAGCCTTGCTATTGTGAATTGTGCTGCTATGAACATCGATGTAGCAGTGTCGCTGTAGCATGCTCTTTTTAGGTCTTTAGGGAATAGACCAAGAAGGGGAATAGCTGGGTCAAATGGTGGCTCCATTCCCAGCTTTCCAAGAAATCTCCGTACTGCTTTCCAAATTGGCTGCACCAATCTGCAGTCCCACCAGCAATGTACAAGTGTACCCTTTTCCCCACAAAGAACCAACTTTTAGTTTTGTCAATTTTTTCAATTGTTTCTTTTGTTTCGATTTCATTAATTTCAGCTCTGATTTTAATTATTTCTTGCCTTCTACTTCTTTTGCTGTTGTTTTGCTCTTCTTTTTCAAGGATTTTGAGATGAAGTATGAGATCATTTATTTGTTTGTTTTTTCTTTTTTTAAGGAATGAACTCCAAGCAATGAATTTTCCTCTTAGAACTGCTTTCAATGTGTCCCATAGATTCCGATATGTTGTGTCTGTGGTTTCATTTATCTCTAAGAATTTTTTAATATCCTCCTTGATGTCTTCTATAACCCATTGATCATTCAGTAACCTATTGTTCATTCTCCAAGTGATGTATGCTTTTTCCTTCCTTCTTTTATCATTGATTTTCAGTTTCATTCCATTATGATCAGATAAGATGCATGGTATTATCTCTACTCCTTTATATTGTCTAAGAGTTGCCCTGTGACATAATATATGATCTATTTTTGAGAAGGATCCATGTGCTGCTGAGAAAAAAGTGTAACTGCTTGATGTTGGGTGGTATACTCTATATATGTCAATTAAGTCTAGGTTATTAATTGTGTTATTGAGTTCTATAGTTTCCTTATTCAACTTTTGTTTGGAAGATCTGACCATTGGTGAGAGAGGTGTGTTGAAGTCTCCCATGATTATTGTATGGTGGTCTATTAGACTCTTGAACTTGAGAAGAGTTTGTTTGATGAACATAGCTGCACCATTGTTTGAGGCATAAATATTTATGATTGTTATGTCTTGTTGGTGTATGGTTCCCTTAAGCAGTATGTAGTGTCCCTCTTTATCCCTTTTGATTAACTTTGGCTTGAAATCTATTTTATTTGATATGAGTATGGACACTCCTGCTTGTTTCCGAGGTCCATATGAGTGATATGATTTTTCCCAACCTTTCACCTTCAGCCTATGTATGTCTTTTCCTATCAAATGCGTCTCCTGTAGGCAGCATATTGTTGGGTCTTGTTTTGTGATCCATTCTACTAGCCTGTGTCTCTTAATTGGTGAGTTTAAGCCATTAACATTTAGGGTGATTAATGAGATATGGGTTGTTCTTCCAGCCATATTTGTTTATTTCTGTTACTAAACATGGTTTGTTTTCCTCTTTGATTATTTTCCCCCCCTTTACTGTCCTACCTCCCACTGTTGGTTTTCATTGTTATTTTACATTTCCTCTTCCTGTAATGTTTTGGCGAGGATATTTTGAAGAGATGGTTTTCTAGCTGCGAATTCTTTAAACTTTTTTATCGTGGAAGGTTTTAATTTCATCTTCCATCCTGAAGCTTAATTTCACTGGATACACAATTCTTGGTTGGAACCCATTTTCTTTCAGTGTTTGAAATATGTTATTCCAGGATCTTCTAGCTTTCAGAGTCTGTGTTGAAAGGTCAGCTGTTATCCTGATTGGCTTACCCCTAAATGTGATCTGCTTCCTTTCTCTTGTAGCTTTTAAAATTCTCTCCTTATTCTGTATGTTGGGCATCTTCATTATAATGTGTCTAGGTGTGGATCTCTGTGCCTCACCCCCCCTACCAGGAGACCAACTGTTTCTGTCGCCGCTGGTATTGATGAAGTTCTCTCCTCCGCCGCTTTCTGATGACATCAGATCTCTGGTATGTTGTTATCCTATGCGAATGGCAGCATTTCGTTCCCCTTGCCGGGCAACCAAAGCAACGGGTGAGTCCTGACCGGCCCTCAGCAGGACCCGGACTGAGAAGCAGTTTCCGCGGGCTCCTAGCCCTGGGCCAGGGCAGTTCCGGGAGCCGTAACTCGGCCGCTCCATGCTCGGTGTATGCTCTGATAAGAGCAGACTCCAAGAAGCAGCCTCCACAGGCTCCCCAGCCCTGGGCCAGGGCAGTTCCGGGAGCCAGAACTCGGCCGCCCCGCGCTCGGTGCTCGCTCCGATAAGAGCAGGCACTAGGAAGCACCCAGGCACTGAGCCCAAGCAATCTGTCTGCAAGCCACAGGCGAATGGCAGCCTGAAATTACCTGTTCTATGGCTGAATGAGCTGCGGTCAGTCGAAAACAGGGATGGTGACGTCAGCTTTCCAACATGGTGGCCGCTGGCCTCCTCTGTGGTCTGACCGGTGTGGAGAACCGAGATGGACTGCTTCCTTCCCCCATCTCGAACCCAGAATTCAGCCCTGAGTACGGTGCTTGCACAGCTGGCAGAAACTGCAGCGCTGTATCCCTGCGCCGCTATCTCCTCGTTTCCCAGCTCGCGCTGCAGACTCTAGCCGCAGGGTGATTTGCTGAATAAGCAGTATTACCCTCCGTGCGACAAACCTCTCGCATTTGAGTCCCCGTAGCTGATCCTCGTGTGATGGAAATCCTTCCTCCAGGTTCCGGAGCACCCCACTATTGCTGTAAATTCCTAACAAGATAGCCTTTAGCCGTCCTGACTTGTCATACTCCCACACAGTGAAGCAGCACACGGGGGCAATGCACTCCCCTCACCACCATCTTCCCAGTCCTGTCCTTTGTTTTCCCTTATCTTGCCCTTGCAGTGATAGAATGCAAGTGGGAAGGCCCAAAAGGTGAGTGGTAGGTGGGCTGAAGGAGTAATCTGGGCAGGAAGGGCCTGGGGCAGCTTTTGGATTAGCATCTCTCTGTTTGCCTTGAGTTGCTTCATTAACACTTTCTTAGAATGGGCTTCTGGCTTTGGGGACATTAACATTTCAATTTCCCCAAGTACTGCTCTGGTTTCCTGGACTCCATTCTCAATAATGGCCTCCATTTTATTTATCTTACTGGATATTAGACCCGATTTACCTAACTACACTAACTACCTATCTTTAAATCTGGCTTCAGTGGCTAGGCAGAAGGGGGACATGACGGTCCAAAGGGAAGATGATCCCTTCCAGGTCATTCCCCTAGTGACCCACCTCTTCCAGCCACTTTCAGTCTAAGAGAAGTTATCACCAATTAAGTCTATTTAAACTAGAATAGACTGATTACATTTGAGCATTTATAATCTATTTCTGCTCTGAATATACCTGCATTAACACTGGAACTTAGGGGGTCAACTTGTTATGCTTTAGATATTAGGTGTCCCCCAAAAGCTCATGTGTGAGACAATACAAGAATGTTTACAGTCAAAATGATTGGGTTTTAAGAGTCTTAACCTGATTAGTGCATTAATGCCCCAATAGGAATTAACTGGGTGGAAACTGTAGGCAAGTACAGTGTGACTGGAAGAGATAGGTCATTGGGAGCATGACTTTTGGGTTTACATTTTGTTCTAGTGAGGATATCTCCCTTTCTGCCCCTACCTCCCTCCCTTTCCCACTTCCTGATCATGTCTGGAAACGCTTTCCTTTACTATATTCTTCTGCCATTATGTCCTGCTTAATCTCAGACCTCAAGGTATAGAGTTGGCTATCTATGAACTGACCTCTGAATCCATAAGCCCTCAAATAAACTTTTTCTCCTCTAATAGTTCTTCTCACACCTTTTAGTCAGAACAGCAAAAAAGCTGACTAAAACACACCTCATAATCAAACCACAATCCTTGAATGTGATTTTTTAACAATGTTATAGAGTAGTCCTCTTCTTCCTTGATTTTTGTTTTCAAATGTAGGCACAAATATTTTGGAATTCATCAACTAACAGTGGTATCTAATGAATATTGAAAGAGGAATTAGTGCCAATCCTTCTTGAGTATTTCAAAAAATTTAAGAGGAAACACTTCCATTTTATAAGGTCACCACTTCATAATGCCAAAGTCAAAGAAAATAAAACTACAGGAAAATATCCCTGATGAGCATAATTGCAAAAATCATCAAATAGTATTAATAAAGTTAATAGCACTTTAAATGATCAGTCACCTTGACTGTATTACACAACTGCTATAGTAAAACAAATACTTGAAATGGTAAACTTATTAAGATACTGTTTATTTTGTTTCATGGCTTCTGAGCTTTCAGTCTATGTTGTCCTCTTTGTTTTGAGGATGTGTCAGCAAATCATAGTAGGAGCATGTGTCAGAAGAAAAATGCTTACTTTGTGTCAAAGAAACAAGAGATTGGCAGAGGATTCAGGATTCTACTTCTCCTTTACAAAAATTTATTCAATTAAAGACCAGAAGATATACAGTAGACTTCATATTTTTTTTAAGATTCAACCAATTATCAATAGCACTGAAGCCAGATTTAAAGTTAGGTAGTCAGTGTAGTTAGATAAATCGGGTCTAATGCCAAGTGAAATCTAAAATGGAGGCCATGCTGGCAATGATTCCGGGAAAGGCAGGACAGCTCATGGAATGTTAATGAAGTCCCGAAAAGGCCCTAGGCAAAAGTCCACCTCAAAGAAATGTTAATGAACAGCCCCCAGCAAAAAGGTGCTGACTCAGAAGTCCTTCCTGACCAGATTACTTCTTTGGCCCACCTGTGTCCCACCCCTCGGGCCTTCCCACCTACATTCCATCACTGAAAGAACTATAAAAAGGGGAGACAACATCCCTTCTACGGATTCCACCTCTTGGGTCCCCTTCTTCCTCCAGGAGAAGTCTTTTCTGCTGTCCTTTAATAAACTTCTAATTTCTACTCTGACCTTGCCTCGGTGTGCTTCTTTGGTGTTATTCTTCAACATTGGGGAAGCAAGAACTCATCACCGGTCAACAGCAGTAACAGCACCACTATGGGTAATAAGCCTTTAACACATGAGACTTTGGGGGATATTTAAGATCCAAATTACAGCAATGACCATGTGGGATTTATTGCTGGCATTCAACAATTGCTCAACATAATAACCATCACAATGAACCATATAAATATTTGTAATTTTAATGTTTTACATATCAGTAAAAGTAAATTTAAATTCAAAATGTATCAATTAATTGGAATCACTGTTATGCTCGAATTCGGGACCCCCAAAGACCACCAGAGACCCAAGATGGATGCAAGCAGCAAAGAGGTGTTTATTGCGAGCTAGCTCGGTCCGTATGCACACACAGCAACTGGTGACGCTGAGAGGCCCCGAGCCCAGGGTTTGCAGCATTTTTATACATTTTTTGGAGAGGGCAGGGACTTCACATACATCATAGCCTCTTTTAGCAAATCATCACACACTGCAGGGAAAATCAAATAACAACTCTAAAACATGATTAGCACATTCACTGGCAGGAACAAGTTGGGTAGGGGTGATTGGTCAGTACAAAAGGGGTATTTGTTTGAACTGATTGGTTTGAGCCAAGAGGGGTGTACGTGCTGAACTACATGGTTTCTCAACTTGTTATCAACCACCATAAACCACTGGGAGGGTCATCTGGCATCCCAGTTATTTCCCTGTCTCATGCTGATTGGTGGCTGCTAGGGGGCTGCTATGGATCCCCATCTAGCCTGAGTCAGGGACACCTGGCTCAGCAGATCTCTCCTGTTATTTGTAGATAAGCACATTCCCACCCTGCTAAGTTTTTGGGTGGGAATGTGCTTAGGAGTGCTCTGTGGGTTTTTCCAAGGACTAAGGTCATGTCCCTTCCTTGGACAGGCTTTGCTCAGAGGTAGAGTCTGGTTTTTCAACACCACATTAATAATCTGAAGGATTAAAAATCACATGGGTATCTTAATAGATACAGAAATAACACTTGATGAACTTCTGTACAGTTTCATGGTAAATCCTATACAAACCAACTATAAAAAAATTTATCTCAACATAATATAGATTATATGGAAAAAGTCTATGGCAATACTGAAAAACTTACAGCTTTTCTGTAAGCTCAGCAATGGTGAATAATGCAGTCTCACCATATGTGTTCAACTAAGTGCTGAATGTCTTAGAAAAACTAATTAAGGAAAAGACATGAAAGCCATACAAATATAAAAATAAATCATTGAAATATTTTGTTTGCAGTGGACATGATAATCTAAACACAGTAAATTACAGTATATAAGAGCAAAAAACTGTTATGTTATGCATTAAAATGATAATCTGAAAAGGAAGTTTAGAAAACAATTTCATTTGCAACAGCCTCAAAAAATAATAAAATAATTAGGAATAAACCAAGAAGTTGAAATACTTGTTCAATTTAATCCATAAATCTTTAACGAAAAAAATTAAGAAAATGCAAATAAAAGGAAAGATATTTTACTTTCATGGAAGAAATGAATACAGTTAAAATATTCATAATTCTCAAAGAGACTTACAGATTCAATGTGATTTTTATCAAAATATTGATATTTTTTAACCAAAATATGTCCATAAATTTCTATGCTCACTATATTTCTTTTGTCCCAGCTATTCTATTTGGGCTGCATACTAGACACAATTAAGTAAATTTACAAGAGGGAAAAGAGACAACTGAGATAAGCAATTGGTATTCAAACACCTTTCTCTTTGAAATTCAACACTATTAAACATCTTGGATGAATTGTGATGCTTGAAATATGGATTTGCTGATAAGATATATGGTAGTGATGCTAAATATAAACTAAACATATGAAGAAAAATCTGGACTTTTTACCTATGCCTTCCATCAGCACCTCAATTTCTATTAGGGAAAACTATTTCCTACAGTATGTATCTGAGACTATAAGCATGACCAGATTCAACCACTCCTGTCCTGTTGAAGCCAGATTTAAAGTTAGGTAGTCAGTGTAGTTAGGTAAATCTGGGTCTAATATCTAGTAAGATCTAAAATGGAGGCCATGAGGGGAAACACAGGATAACTCATGGAATGTTAATGAAGTCCCAAGAAAAGCCCTAGGCCCAAAGTCCATCCCAAAGGAATGTTAATGAACAGCCCCAGCAGATTTGAAGATAGCCCATCCCAAATAAGTGTTAATGAAGTCCTTCCTGCTCAGACTACTTCTTTGGCCCACCTGTGTCCCACCCCTCGGGCCTTCCCACCTACATTCCATCACTGAAAGAACTATAAAAAGGGGAGACAACAGCCCTTCCACGGATTCCACCTCTTGGGTCCCCCTTCTTCCTCCCCGAGAAGTCTTTTCTGCTGTCCTTTAATAAACTTCTCATTTCTACTCTGACCTTTTTATTGTGGTGTTGTATTTGGTGCAGTGAAGTCATCTGGTTTTGGACTTATCTTTGGTGAGAGGATTTTTATTACCAATTCAAAATGATAACATGTTTTTGGTTTATTTGAGGTTTCTATTTCTTCAAATTCATTCTTGGTAAGGTATATTTGTATAGGAATTTGTCCATTTTTGTCTAGTTTATTGAGCTTGTTGACATATAACTATTCATAATGATATCTAATGATCTTTTGTATTTCTGTAGTGTCACTTATAATGTTTCCCTTTTAATCTCTGATTCTATTTATTTGAGTTTTCTTTCTTCCTAGTTAATCTTGCATGGGGTTTACCTATTGTGTTTATATTTTCGAAAAAAAAAAAAAACAAACACTTTTTTTTTTTTACATTTTAGTCTCAATTCATTCTGATCTTTTTTTATTTCTTTCCTTATACCTATTTTGTTCCTGTTTAGATAATACTTTTTGATGAAGTATAGGTGACCTTGTTTTAAAATCTGAGATCTTTTAATATTTTTGATGTGGACATCATGATTGCAATAAACTTCCCTCTTACTTCTGTTTTAGCTGTATCTCCTAAGTTTTGATTTGCTGTGTCTCCATTTTCATTTGTTTCAAAAAATATTTTAACTGCCTTTTTAGTTTGTTCTTTAACCCGTTAGTTGTTCATCAATGAGTTGATTAATTTCCATGTATTTTTATAGCTTTGAAAGTTTTTCTTAGTATTTATTTTTAGCTTTATTGCATAGTAGCCTGAAAAAATACTCAATATGATGTCAAATTTGAAAAATTTATTGAAGAATGTTTTGTGTCTTATGATAACATCTAATTTGGAGAGTGTTCATCACAGTGGTGAGAAAAATGTGTGTACATTAGCATTGCAAGGGATGTTCTGTAGATATCTGTTAAGTCCACTTGATCTGGGATACAACTTAACTCTGATATTTCTTTGTTGATTTTCTATCTACCTGATATATAAATTGCATAAAAGAGGGCTGTTAAAATCCCCAACTATTATTATATTACAGTCTATTTCTCCCTTAGGTCTATTAATACTTATTTTATATATTTGAGTTTTTTGATATTGGGATTGGGTCCAAGTATGTTAAGAATTATTATTTTCTCTGATAAATTGACACTTATATCATTATATAATGATGTTTTTTACTGTCTTTGATTCATTATCTATTAATCTAATATGGGTATGGATATTCTTATTTTATTTTAGCTTCCATTTGCATGTAATATCTTATTTCATCCCTTACTTTCAGTCACTCTATGTGTGTCTTTACAGATAAAGTATGTTTCTTGTAATCAGCATGGTTTGGATCAGTCACTTTATGTCTTCTAATTCGAGAATTTAAATCTATTTAGAGTCAAGGTAACTCTGGATAGGTAAGGTCTTCTATAGCTTTCTTTTTCTTTTTTTAGTTGGGAATACCTCTCCCTTCCTCTATTTTTTTGTTTGTTCTTTTTATATATACATAAGAGTAGAGTGTATTTTGACATATATACATACATAGAGTATTAACCACACTAATTAGGATACATTTTTGTGGTTATACATAATGTGGAGTTTCACTGGTGGTGTATTCATGTACAAACATAAGGAAGTTGTGTCCAATTCATTCTACTATATTTCTATTTTCATCCTGACTCCCTTCCCTTAATTCCCCTTTGTCTAATCCACTAAAATTTTATAGCTTTTATATAAATTGTTTTCTAGTCTTCTAAATTATGATCTTCCTTAGTGATTAAATGAATTACTTTAGTAGTGAGTTTTGACTCCTTATTATTTTTGTCTGTTATATGTTTTGCTTTTTGATTATCATATACACAAACAATTTTATTATTTTAAAAAGCATATTTAAAATGATGGAGACTTAGTCAGATCCTAAGAATAAAAAAACGACTTCAAAAAGAATTATAATACATTACAAAAGAAGACTCTCAAGTTGCATTATTTTTATTTTATTTTATTTAATTTTTTAAAAATTTTTATTATTGGTTTTTCAAAACATTACAAAGCTCTCGATATATCATATTTCATACATTTGATTCAAGAAGATTATGCACTTCCATTTTTACTCCGTATACATATTGCAGATTCACATTGGTTACATGTACACTTTTTTACATACTGCCATACTAGTGTCTGTTGTATTCTGCTGCCCTTCCTATCCTCTACTATCCCCCCTCCCCTCCCCTCCCCTATCATCTCATCTTCTCTCTCTACCCCATCTATTGTAATTAATTTCTCTCTCTTGTTTTTTTCCCTTTCCCCTCACTTCCTCTTATATGTATTTTTGTATAACAATGAGGGTCTCCTTCCTTTACCATGCAATTTCCCTTCTCTCTCTCTTTCCCTCCCCAATCTCGTCCCTGTGTAATGGTGATCTTCTTCTCATGCTTTTCTTCCCTATTCTCTTCTTAGTTGCTCTCCTTATATCAAAGATGACATTTGGCATTTGTTTTTTAGGGATTGGCTAGCTTCACTTAGCATAATCTGCTCTAATGCCATCCATTTCCCTGCAAATTCCATGATTTTGTCATTTTTAGTGCAGAGTAATACTCCATTGTGCATAAATGCCACATTGTTTTTATCCATTTATCTATTGGGGGGTATCTAGGTTGGTTCCACAGTCTAGCTATTGTGAATTGTGCTGCTATGAACATCATTGTAGCAGTATCCAGTACGCTCTTTTAAGGTCTTTAGGAATAGTCCAAGAAGGGGAATAGCTGGGTCAAATGGTGGTTCCATTTCCAGCTTTCCAAGGAATCTCCATAATGCTTTCCAAATTGGCTGCACCAATTTGCAGTCCCACCAGCAATGCACAAGTGTACCCTTTTCCCCACATCCTCACCAGCACTTGTTGTTGTTTGACTTCATAATGGCTGCCAATCTTACTGGAGTGAGATGGTATCTTAGGGTGGTTTTGATTTGCATTTCTCTGACTGCTAGAGATGGTGAGCATTTTTTCACATACTTGTTCATTGATTGTATGTCCTCCTCTGAAAAGTGTCTGCTCAGGTCCTTGGCCCATTTGTTGATTGGGTTATTTGTTATTTTATTGTTTAATTTTTTGAGTTCTTTGTATACTCTGGATATTAGGGCTCTATCTGAAGTGTGAGGAGTAAAAATTTGTTCCCAGGATGTAGGCTCCCTATTTACCTCTCTTATTGTTTCTCTTGCTGAGAAAAAACTTTTTAGTTTAAGTAAGTCCCATTTGTTGATTCTTGTTATTAACTCTTGTGCTAGGGGTGTCCTATTAAGGAATTTGGAGCCCAACCCCACAATATGTAGATCGGAGCCAACTTTTTGTTCTATCAGACTCAGAGTCTCTGATTTGATATCAAGCTCCTTGATCCATTTTGAGTTAACTTTTATGCATGGCGAGAGAAGGGGATTCAGTTTCATTTTGTTGCATATGGATTTCCAGTTTTCCCAGCACCATTTGTTGAAGATGCTGTCCTTTGACAAAGTACAGCATCCTTTTATGTTCAAAACATTAGAAAAACTAGGGATAACAGGAACCTACCTCAACATTGTAAAAGCTATCTATGCTAAGCCTCAGGCTAGTATCATTCTAAATGGAGAAAAATTGAAGGCATTCCCTCTAAAATCTGGAACAAGACAGGGATGCCCTCTATCACCACTTCTATTCAATATAGTTCTCAAAACACTGGCCAGAGCAATTAGACAGATGAAAGAAATTAAAGGCATAAAAATAGGAAAAGAAGAACTTACATTACCACTATTTGCGGTGGACATGATTCTATACCTAGAAGACCCAAAAGGGTCTACAAAGAAACTACTAGAGCTAATAAATGAATTCAGCAAAGTGGCAGGATATAAAATCAACACACTTAAATTAAAGGCATTCCTGTATATCTGCAACAAAACTTCTGAAATGGAAATGAGGAAAAACACCCCATTCACAATATCCTCAAAAAAAAAAAATACTTGGGAATCAACCTAACAAAAGAGGTGAAAGACTTATACAATGAAAACTACAGAACCCCAAAGAGAGAAATAGAAGAAGATCTTAGAAGATGGAAAAATATACCCTGTTCATGGATAGGCAGAACTAACATCATCAAAATGGCGATATGACCAAAAGTTCTCTATAGTTTTAATGCAATTCCAATCAAATTCCCAATGGCATTTCTTGTAGAAATAGATAAAGCAATCTTGAAATTCATATGGAAAAATAAAAGACCCAGAATAGCAAAAACAACTCTAAGCAGGAAGTGTGAATCAGGTGGTATAGCGATACCAGACTTCAAACTATACTACAGAGCAATAGTAACAAAAACAGCATGGTACTGGTACCAAAACAGGCGGGTGGACCAATGGTACAGAATAGAGGATACAGAAACCAATCCACAAAATTACAACTATCTTATATTTCATAAAGGGGCTAAAAGCATGCAATGGAGGAAGGGTAACTTCTCTTATCTTAGAAATGTAGACATCTGTGTGAAGCCCCAGCTCAAGGCCAGAGGCCAGGCTTACACATTTTTACATACTACTCTACTGGATGCATGTTTGTGAGAAACTAGGAAGGGCGTGTCCAGAATCTGAAGGGCTGATTATTTTCCTGGCCAGTGGCCAAGTAAAACTGGGAAACATGAAAATTAGAAGTTTATCTACATTTCAGTCTTTTGTAGAGACTCTTTTGCTGACAGTCCTAAAATCAGCCAAGGTGAAGATTTCTGGAGAAGCCCAGTTAAGACTTTTCTGTGGAGAAAGGGGGTGCAACTTCAATAAAACTAAAAGTGTGTCTTATCTCATAAAAGCAATTTTTTTAAACTTTAGTATTTATTTTGTTTTGAATGTACCTCCTCTTTGCACCTATTTCCCTGGTTTCAACGGCATGGGCTAACATAGCTGTAACCTTATGCTATCATGTAACTATATATTATCAGGGTTCAGAAGCACAGTAATTTCTATAGGCCATGATACTGGTTGAGGAATATCATATATATTATTTTTTTCTTACATACACATTTGATATCTTCCCTATATGTTGTTTCCCCTTATTGTTCCTCTTCCTATCTGCTCTTAGGTAATTAACTACCTAACAATAATGGTAACCTAGCTACAAGTTTAGTTTGGAGATTTAAAATTTATCTTTTAAATTTGCCTATGAATTTGATAAATAATAATCGTTAGTCCCTCTTCCTTGTTTTGGGAAGTTATTTTATAATAAATAAAAAAGAAAACTCCATCTCTATGCACACATATTTAAACTACAAGCTGAAAGAGTTAAGGATAACTCATATACTGCCACTGATCCTTATACTGCTTCTGAGGCTTCTAATATGTTTACATATTCAATTCAGAATGCCTAAATAACATGATTACACATTGTTTTTTATTCTTTTTGGCTGTTACTCTCCTATTAAGTCATGTTAATAATTTTTCATACTTTGACATCATATCAAGAAAAATATTGCCTATATCAATGTTTCAAGTGTTTTCCTATCATTTCTTTAGTAGTTTTGTAGTTGCAGGTCTTACATTGAAGTCTTTCTGATCCATTCTGAATTTATATTATTTCATGGTGAAATGAAGGGAATTAATATCATTCTTCTGCATATGGATATTCAGCTTTCCCAGTCCAATTTATTAAAGAGGGAGAATTAGATTTTGTGTTTTAAAGATCATTAAGGTAACTATAGTCCAAAATAATTTCCTATATTTCAAAATAACTAAGTCAAAAGTTTCCTAGCACATAAAATAATGAATGTTTGAGAAGGAGTAAATGCTATGTATCCTGATTTGTTCATTACATATTGTATACATATATCTGATTATTGCACTATATCCCACCAACATGAATTTAATGTGTCAATTAAACATAAAAAATGTTAAGTAAATACTGAACTGTGAAACAATGCTGTCTCCAATTTAAAAGTGTTCTATGGCAAAGCTTTCTGGACATTCACTTTGAAAAATCAGCTTCTATTTTATCAGTGGGGCAAAGTTTCCCTTTTCTTTCACCAATGACTTATTTAATTTTTTTCTACACCATAGCTATTTATATTAAAGGCACTTAATAATAATGAGAAAATAAAGGGCTCTTTATAGAAAATATCCTGAGCATAATATTAAGTATTCTGTCACTTAAAACATGGATTTTTATTCATTGCAAACTCTTACAACCTTTCCCTGAAATGAGATTCCTGTTGTGATTCCGCCTCTATGCCATAACTTACGCTCATTAGCAGCTGGTTTATTCTTCACTGAAATTGTTTCTCATAACTGCTGTTCTATGAGTAAATTGGTGAGACAAATAAAGACATGTCAGTTTTCTCAATACATCCTTTTTATTCTCTATGAATGGTATTTATGTAGTACATATCAAGCCAACAATCTATGGCTCTAATAAAGGGGTGGTGATAAATACATGGTAGTATAAATTAATTAAGCTTCCTTAGTTTCAAGGATAAGTAAGATGCTTTGTCACAAGATTGGGTGTTACATCAATAAGTGTGCCAGAAATATTCTAGAGATTTTTCACATGAAGAAGTTTTTGGCTCTTTATCTATTTCAAATATAAGAATAAAAGTATCAAATACTTTTTCAACACTCCCATAATTTCCTATATTTTCTTCTTAGAATCACTTAGCCACTTTCTTTTCTCTTTCTTCATTGATGAACAAGAGCTCTTTCTTTTACAAAACAAGCTTGCTTTTTTGATTAATTTTATATTTTCTGATATCTTGATTCTTCAATTATCTTTGTTACCTCTCTCATACACAAACTCTCTTCTTTCTTTTCTTCTACCAACAAATACACAATAATTCATCCTCTGAAAAAAATGACATACATCATTCCAATCATTCTTCTTAATCCCTTTTTCCTTCTACCAGTACACATATCAAAATAATAAGTAATGACCCACCATTGTGGCACACATGCAAGGCTGATATAGGAAGACCACAAATTAAAGAATGGTCTTAGCATCTCAGGCCCTAAACAAATTAACAAAATCCTGTCTCTAAATTTAAAAAGTAAAAGGGCTGGGAATTAGCTCAGTAGTAGAACATCCCTGGGTTCATTTCCCAGTACCAAAAAAAAAAAAGAAAGAAAATAAGTAATGCATTCATATTTCACTTTCAGATGTAATATTTATCTATAAGATTCTTTGTTCTGTTTTTATTATCATCATTGTAATTGATGTTTCATAAATCAAGTAGAACACCCTAAATATAAGTTTAAAAAGCTGTTCTCAGTACTCAATATAATTTGTATGTAGAAAATTTTAATCTGATGATTACCCTCTTTTAAAAATTTTATTCTTTATCTTCATCAGCAATACCCACTTTTGTTTCTTATTCAACCTATAATATTCATTCTTCATTCATTCCTTTTTATTTAATGTTTCATTAAATAAATATATTCCTTAAAATTATGCCACTAGGCCCTTTCTCTGCTACAGATTTAAACCAGGGAACCTTAAACCACCCATGTAATTTAAACCGATATATTTCATTGGATTGGAAACCACACCACACATTTAATCTAGAACCGTCTTATTAGATCTTCTATGAATTTGCAATTTTTTAATGGTATTCACATATTGTTATTTAGGTTTTAATATATCCAAACATATATATGTACATACATAATTCCTTTCCCAAATTCATTATTTTCATTGTGTTTCTGTCTCAGTGGAATCAAAATATTTCAGAAAAGACTACAATAATATATTTAACAAGTATTTACTATTACACTAATGGTACTTTGATTTTCTCTAGTTAAATTTTTTGTGATATAGATAATATTCTCCCTTTCAAAGGAGAGGTCATATACTTTAAGATATTTGGCAACTTGATTAAAGCAGTATGATATTTGGTAGGAGTTTTAGAATTTGAACTCAAGTGTTCCAAGTTTCACTTTCCATAATACACATGCAAAGTTCCAGTTATACTAAAAAACTTGGAGTTCTAGCCATTTTTCTTTTTCTTTCAACCTCATTCCAAAAATAAATATTCAATATACCTTAGAAGTCTTAGCTCTAAGATGTGTTCCGTTTTTATTTCCCACTGCTAATGTCTTCATCATTTCCTATCATAATATCAGCAAAGACCTGAGACCTGTTAACTGCTTATATTTCTAATCATATTGCATATGATGGTTAACATTGCTTTTTGAAAACAGTCCTTTTAATGTGTCAGTGTACTGTTACAAGTTGCCTGAAGAGAAAACAAAAAGATAGAATTATATCCAAAATTACTCATGATCTTTTATTATTTAACAGCCTATCTGATTTATTTTCATTTGTACTTATTTGAAATGTATACCTTCCTACTTAAACCACTAAATGAGACTTTTCTTTTTTTTCATCCTGATAAATTTTCCCATAAAATTCCCATACTTTTAATGCCTTTTCCTTTTTTAAAAATCTGAAAAATTTTCTAGAAATAGACTCACATATATATGACCAGCAATTTGATTTTAAACAAAGGTACAGATGAATTCAATGGAGAATAGTTATTTCATTAAATAACACTGAAAAAAGTGAACATCCATGTTCAAAACAAAGAAAAAATTTTTAAAAATTTGAATTGTATGCAAAATCTTGTCTGTGATAGTTTATATACCTAAATGTAAAACATGAAATTAGACAACTTCCAGAATAAAACATAACAGAAAATCTTTGTTACCTTAGGTTAAGAAGAAATTCTTAAATATTTCACCAAAAGTGCATTCATACAAAAAATAGTAGATAAGTTAGGCACTAACATAGTTATTTCTGCTTTTCTTAACTGCATTGTTAAAATAATGAAAATAAAATCTATACAATGATAGAAAACATCTACAAATAATGGGACTTGTAATCAAAATATATAAAGGATGCTTACATCTCAGTATCATGTAAACAACAATCCTGTTAAGGGGAGAACAAAACATATGAATGGATACGTGAAAATACATATGGATGGTAAATGAGCATATGAAAGAGAAACTCCTTTTGTTATCAGGGAAATTCTGTTGGAAAACATGATATTACTCTAAATCTGTATTTTGAATGGCTGAAATATGTTTCTCAATGGTATATGAAGTGTTGAAAATGTACAGCAAATTGAATTTCCATGCATTGTTTGCAGGAAAGAAAAATAATATAGTTACTTGAGAAACGGGTAGTTTCTCATAAAATCAATCAGATACTTATTTTACCAGCTAATAAAATGGCTAGGTATTTTCTAAACTGAAATGAAATTTTAATTTCACAAAAATCCTGTATACAAATGTTTACAACTTCTTTTATTTCATAATTGCCAGAAAACAGAACACAAATATTCTTCAGTTTGTTAAGACATAAAGAGACCATAACACATTTATTCAGTGAACACTACTATGTTATTAAAAACAAATGAATCTAAAGTATGCTCAACAACATGAATAAATCTCAAATAATTTTTTTTAGAAAAAGTAAAACATTCAAGAGGCTGCATTCTATATGATTCTTGTTAATATGACATTCATAAATAGACAAAATGAAATACTATGTTCAGATAAATGATTGATTGTTGCCAAGGCAAAGAGCAATAATAAAATATTTTAGACAGATGAAATTAATGTAAATCTTCATTTTTGTGATGGTTATATGATTGAACATGTTTGACAAAACTCATAGAACTATATAGTGAAGAGATTGTCTTTTATTGTTTGTAAGTCATAATGCCCTAGGACTGTGTATGTATAGCTCAGTGGAAGAGCACTTGCCTATCAAGCACGAGGCCATGAAGTTTGATCTCCAACACTACACAAACAAAAAAATGTAATCTCTTACAAAAAAGAAAAAGAAAAAATTACCTAGATCATCAGGAAAAATGAAAAGAATCTTCCAATACATTATTTTCCAATGTCTTTAATTTAAGTTGAAGTAGTTTCCAATTTCTATCTCCTTAGCAGTTTTTTTTTTCATATATTTACAGTTCTCAAAGTGGAGTACATACAATAAACAAGTTTCACATTCATTATTAATTAACCTATTTGTTGAATGCTTACTTTCTCTTAAACTCTATGATAATCTCTAAGCATACAGTGTTAACTCAATAGCAACATGTCCATTTTTTTTTCATGGAGCTTGTGTTCCAACAACAAATATATCAAATATTAAAACTAGGGAAATTATATAAACAAGATAAATGAAGGAACTGAAGGAAACATTATACAAACAAAGCATGAGAATGACAATTATTTAAGCAAAGATAATTTCTGAGAACTTGCATTCTTTTGAAGGGAATATATAACCTAACATCTGAAGGATGAGATAAAGCTATCCCTACAAAAATGTAGAGTAAGAATTTTCTAGAAAGATAGAAGAAAAATTCAGGGACATTAAGGCAGGAAAGGGATATGGTTTCATGGTTATATAATTTAAATTTAAATAAAATTAAAAAAATTGATTGCTGTGTTTCAACCATCACATTTTATGGTCTCTGTAGTTACATGTGAAAGTAATAATTATATTGAACAGGACAGTTACATATTATTTTCATCATTGTGAATTTTCTATTGAACAATGTTAAGCTACAAATATATATTAATATAGTAATGGTAAAAAATAAAGAATTTTCTAGTGAGTGAAATGTAGGTTTTCAAAAAAATGGAATAAACAAAAATGAATATGTGTCTTTCATTATGTTATAAAATTTTAAATCTTCCAATACATTATTTTCCAATGTCTTTAATTTAAGTTGAAGTCCCTGTTTGGCTACCCTATGTTTCTGTGTACACTATGTTTTGGCTACACTCAGTACACGCTCAGTAGATATCATCTAATATGTATTTTTAAGGTCCAAGAGAACTGGTAGATGAACATACTATATTTGACCAATTGGAAATGCCCACTACCCTTTGGGAAGATTTACTGGCCATTTGCAGAAGGTCTATGCATATACTATGAAAAAGCTGCTCTCAACTTCCTCCCAACTTTTTAAAACTGTTTGCTTAATCTGGACATTTTATATATAAAGAGGTTGATGACGTATGAAAGAATAAGAAAATAACACAAATGCCCATTTGTTTTAAAAAATCAGAAATGTCTTCTGGAAGTGACTTTGAAGTGAAGTTGTTAGACCACCTCTTGGAGAAACCTTTTGGCTATGATTGTTCAGTGGATTGGAGGACATAGAGAAGACATTGACAGTGTGAGAAGAAGGAGGTCCTGTGTCAGACTGGTTATATGTAAAAGACATTTTTGTATTATAACTATAGTTTAGTGTGTACATTTTAGTCCTCATTACTGTATATATAGTTGACAATGCTAAGTAATTTTTGTTGAAACATCTAGGCTTTCTATATGTTCTAAAGTACATGTTATATATTAAAAGTGGAAGTGGGGGCTGGGAATGTGGCTCAAGTGGTAGCGCGCTTACCTAGCATACGTGAGGCCCTGGGTTTGATTCTCAGCACCACATAAAAATAAAATAAAGATATTGTGTCCACCTAAAAATCTAAAAAATAAATATTTTTTTTAAAAAGTGGAAGTGGTAAAATATAACATTTTGTAAATTTTTTATTGTAAAATTTCTTATGAAAAATTTTTGAGGAAATAGCCACCCCCCCCTTTGGGTAGTACATATTGTGTGCATGGTGTGCATACAATGAGGCAAGAGTAACCATTGTTCCTTATGCTTTTAGGTATTGTTTTACTTTGCTGTATTAATAGTGTATATAAAATACAAATGAGTTCTTATCTACATCTAGTCTTTCTATATGTTAAGGAGATTGCCAGTATATGACAAAAGTAGAATTAATAAACCAATTTTGTAATAAAATTGCTAGAAAGGATTGTCTTCTGAAAATTTGAGCATTATTACCTACTAGGTTGATGAAAGAACAGAATACTCATGTTTTGAAGAGATTTTCAAATTAGAACTATTGTTACATATGTGCAGTTTATTCAAGACTGTCATGTACATAGTAGAAAAATTGAATCCTTACTTGAAACATCTAGTCTGTCTAGATGTTTAGAAGTGCCCAAGATATGTTAAATGTAGAGGTAGTAGAATATTAATTTTTAAATATATTTTTGCTAAAATTTATATGACATATTGTCTTTCAGGAATGAAACTGTTAAGTCACCTAAGTGAGCAAAATAATACAATCTGTACTGATCAGTGAGGTGGAGGAGGATGAGAGAAGCAAATCAAAAGGTAATATTTTAGTTTGTTCATAATTAGACATTTTCAGACACCAGTTTCCTTTATTTTTGTGCATTTTGTTTTGTTGTATATAGTATATATAAGGAAAATTGAGTCCAATTTTTGTATTATCTATTCTCTTGTTAAAAATTTATAAAATTATTGAGAAAATGTTTGCCAACTTATGATAAAGTAGGAGTAAAATTAGCACATATTGTACATTTTGTGTTGAAATTCATAGAAAAGCTTGTCCTTTATAAATGACTTTTCAGAAATAAATTTGTTGAACTATCTCTAACCATTATATATGCCTATACTTCCCTACTGGACTGAAAGTAAAGAGAAGGAAGTGAAGAGGGAAAGATTCAAGGAAAAAATGGTCATATTAGAAGATACATCAGATTATAACCATTGGTACATGTGCAATCTTATTTACCAGTGCTCTGTGCATAGTGGACAAATTCTTATATGTAATATCTAGTACTTGTATATATTTAGAAGTGTTTGATATATTTTAAAATAGAAGGAGTAGAATAAAACTTTTTGTAAATAGCTTTTAAAATCTGATGGGAAATACTATGTTTGGGATTATTAAACCACCTTTAAACATAACACTGTCTGTACTTTTTTGTTTGGTTGAGAGAGGTGGGAGGGAAGAAGTTCAAAAGGTATTTTGTTATAATGCACTGGAAACTTTCAGCTTACCAATTGCCCTATAATGTATACTCCATTTATCTTTGCTGTATTGTATGTGTACAGGACAAAGGAGTCGTAATTTTGTAAGATCTATTCTGTAGATATTAAAGAGATTGCCAATGTATGACAAAAGTAGTAAACAAAACCATCTTTTATACTTTATGTTAAAATTCATAAAAAAGGTAGTCTTTTGAAAACATTTTTTGGAAGTGAAATTATAACATCACTTCTGAGTGATACAAGTGTTTATATCACATGTGACATAGGAAAAAAGAGAGGAAGAAATGAAAGATTTTAGGCCAGAATTATTCTACTGAGAAAACACTTTCAAATATAACCATTGCTGCATGTGTGTCATTTATCAAACACTACTGTGTACATAGTGGATAAACTTAAGTACATATTTGAAGCATCTAATATTCCTAGATGTTTAGAAGTGCTCAAATTATGTTAAAAGTAGAGGTAGTAAATAAAACATTTTGTATACATTATTTTGTTAATATTCGCAATAAAAATAACAGTATTTTGGAAATGGAATGATCAAAAAACTTCTCTGAGTAGTGTATATTACATTTGTTAAGATTCAGGAAGGAAGAAGGAAAAGAAAGTTTGAAGTGTTTTAAACCAGTGTATTTTATCTGAAGAAAGAATTATCATTACCTCTTACGCCTATGGTTTTGTTTCATGATGCTGTGTGAATGCTATATATAAAAGACAAAGGAGTCATAATTCACATCTATTCTATCTAGATGTTAAAGATGTTGGCATATATATGGCAAAAGTAGGGTTAGTAAACTAATACATGGAGTAAAATTTGTTTTAGCATTCATAGGAATATTGCAAAATTACAACAGACCCACACCAAGGCACATTATTATGAATATGCACAACAGGCAGAGTAAGGAAAGAATTTTATAGTCTGCCAGAGAAAAATATCCAGTCACATATAGAAGGAATCCAATTTGGATCTCAGCTGATTTTTCAACCCAGACACTTAAATCTAGGAGGTTTTGGAATAGCATATACCAAGCTCTTAAAGAAAATGGATGTCAACCAAGAATACTATCACCTATTTTAGTCTTCTAAGGCCACCATAGAAAAAGTAACAAAAACCAGGTGACATAAGCAACAGATACATGTATATGTGTGTGTGTATATATATATATATATATATATATATATATATATATATATATATAATTTTGTTGTTGCTGTTGTTGTTGTTGTTTTGTTTTTCTAGAGTCTAAAAATTTAAGATCTAAATGCTATCATGGGTGGTTTCTGGTCTGGTCTTTCTTTCTCATTTTCAAACAGCCACTTTTTAACTGTGTCCTCATGTGAGAATTCCTTTATATCTACACAGATAGACAATGAGATTTCTGGTGTCCTTTCCTCTTCTTATAAGGACAACAGTTCAACTGGATTAGAGTTCTATCCTTATGACTGCATTTAATCTTTCTTTTAGCCTCTCTTTAATACTTATCAGGTAATTTATTATAAGTCTTGACTGTTAGATTTCATTTTGTTAACTTTTTTAAATTTCTTACATACATGACAATAGTGGAATTCATTACAATCATAATTATCCATTCACAACACCATTTTTCATAACTCTGTATATAAAGTATGTTCACTCCAAATTATGCCATCATACATGAGCTCTCTTATTATTATTATTATTATTATTATTATTATTATTACATTACAATTCTTAATACACCTTTATACCTCAATTTATCATAATCTTAATTATCTCCTTAAAGTTCATGTCTACAGATAGAGTCACATTGAGTTTTAAAGATTCAAATTATAAATTTTGGGGAAGTTCTCAATTCCATTTCTAATACCATCTTTAAGAATTTCCTTTTGTTTGTTGTATCATTTCCAGAATTTTTAGTTCTACTAAATTGGGAGAAATTGGGAAGGAGAATCAATGCCATCTTGCCAAGCCAAAAACCAATCTCAACAATATAAATAACACTAAATAATAAAGAGAATCTTCAAAATACTTAAACAAAACAAAAATTTTTTTAATGAAAAGAATTTGACATATATGATCAATGCAAAAATGATGGCTAATAATGAAATTGAATAGCTTTCTTTCTGTAAAACTATGGTGTTTTCTAGTATGGTAGATATTATATGAATCTTTGATAAATTTTAAAAATATGGTCTTAAATGCAGTGATTTTTGCAGACTCTGACTAATTGTTTTTCATTGTATACATGTTCTTGGATTACAGAATTGATGTAATTTCTACAACCACATTGGTATATTTATTATTTATTTCAATCAATATTGGAATAGTTATATTGTTTTCACCTTCAAAAAAATACAAGGAAGTGATAATTATTTGAATGTGTGCCTCTGGAAGCCATTCCTAAGGAAAAACAGAATATTGTGGTTCAAAATGTTGAAGATGGGCTGGGGTTGTGGCTCAGCAGTATAATGCTCACCTAGTTTATGTGAGGCCCTGGGTGTGATTCTCAGCACATATAAATAAATAAAATAAAGATATTATGTTAAACTTCAACTAAAAAATAAATATTTAAAAAAGATGTTGAATATGATATTGTGAGGTAAAAAACATGGGAATAGGATGTGGTGGTTGTTCTCATTTTAAAGAAGTTCTTAAATAGAAAGAAATAATAATAATAATAATTTTTATTATTGTTATTATTATTTAAAGCTGCTTACCAACTGTATGTAATGGGATGGTGAAAGTTGACATCCTTGGCTTGTTCCTGATTTTAGAATAAAAGCTTTCAACTTTTTGCTATTTTTGTGATATTGGCCTTGGGTTTGTCGTAGATAGTCTTTACAATGTTAAGTTTAACCTTAGTTTTTGTATTACTTTGAATATGAATGGGTGCTGGACTTTGTCAAATGCTTTTTCACATGTATTTGAGATAAATATTGACTGGAGATCATAATGCTAATTGAAATAAGCCAAACCTAGAAAGTGAATTTTCAAGTGATTTCTCTAATGTGTGAAAGCTATACCAAAAAATAGGGAAAAAAAGAAAATGGAGGAATTCAGTCAAAGTAGAAAAAATGTCAGTGGAGCAGAGGAAGGGGGTTGAGGGGGAGGGAGGAGAGATGAGATGAAGGGAGATTAGCAGAATGAATTTGACCCAATTTTCCTATATACATTATATATGAATACACCACAGTGAATCTCATCTTAATGTATATCCACAAGGTACTAATTAAAAAAATATATAAAAAATAGCAAAAATATCAGTAGAACAGAGGGAAGGGAACAAGGGAAAGGAAAAGAGGAGGAAAAGGAAAAGTGCTAGGACCTGAATTAAAGAAAATTACATAACATGCATTTATAATTATGTCAAAAGGAATCCTAATGTTATGTATAACTAAAATGAAATGAAGAAAATGAGAAACCTTGTACAGATTGTTTTATGAGACAGTAGTATCTGTACTACTGGAACTTTATCTAGAGAGAGTTCAGATGCTTAGTTCTCCAATATATTCTTGTGAGAGTTGAGTTACAGATCTGTCCTACCAGGACCCATATAGTACTGAGATAATCTGATCATATTAAAGTACTATTTTGGAAATTAATATTTTGAATTAAAAAATATTTAAAATGGTGTCCTTTGTGGTATGACTTGCATTGCAGTTATTCTGACAGGTGAAAAACAAGAATATTTGTATGAAATATGATTTTTTTTTACTTCATGGCAGATCTAACAAACTAATGATTTGATGAAAATAAGCAACATTTCCAAAATGATTAATTTTTGAATCTGATCACAGCCAATTTGAAGACTTTTGGTCCTAGCTGAGAGAGGTAATTGAAAAATCATTGTTTACATAAACATGAGCCATTTTTGTTGTATGATCTGCTATTCTTGAATTTTCATCTTTCAATTACAATCAGAAAGATTAATAAATTCAAAATATTGAGGATGAAATTAAGATTTTTTTTCCCCAATAAGACATGTTATAGTCAGGTTTTTTTTTTTTTGTTTTTGTTTTTGCCACCTTGCCCCAAATATCTGACAAGAACAATTAGAGGAGGAAAAGTTCATGGGCGGGGTAGGTTCATGGATTCAGAGTTCTCAGTCCATAGATAGTCAGCTCTGTTCCTTAGGTCTTGAGTGAGGCAAAAAATCACGGTGGAATAATATGGCAGAGGAAAGCAGGTCAGAGTATTGTCACCAATAAGAGGGGGGAGGGGAGAGGGGAGAGGGGAGAGGGGAGAAGGGGAGAAAGGGGAGAGGGGAGAGGGGAGAGGGGAGAGGAGAGAGGGGGCTAGTGTTTGACTCCACTCAAAAAGTTCAAAACATATATCCCAAGGCATGCTCTTAGGAATCCACCTCCTACAATTACCATCCAGTTAATCCCTATTAGTGGATTAACATACTGATTAGGTTAAAACTCTAATAACACAATCATTTCACCTCTAAACTTTCATGCATTGTCTCACCCATGACCTTTTGGGGAATAGGAAACAATTAAATCATAATAAGATAAAACTTCAAAAAGCATAAATTACACATCAAGAACATTAAGATTTCAACACTACTTACATATAGTCCTCCATCTTCCGGCCCACATAGTCCTTTCAGAACACTTCTTTCCCTGAATCACAAGATAGATTTCAACAAGATTTAGCAATGCAGGCACAACAAGATTAACAGATGATCACTAAATTACAGTATTGATTTTCTAATCAATTTCTTGCAAAACTTACCATATATCAATGTAAATTGCATAGATACAAGTTAATATTTATTAAAATATTTTTATGACAAATTTATTTTATATCTATAATTGACCTGGAAAAAAAATTAGTACATTGATGTTATTAATAAGATATTATAGATATTGCACTGTATATATATATATATATATATATATATATATATATATATAATTTTACAAAGAAACATATATTATTCCTAACCTGTTTTGGTAGCATAGACATATTTCTGTTTTGCTCTAATCTGTTAGCTCATATAGTATATTACATGTTTAATCCATGTAAAATTAACAAATTATAATTTAATATCAAGCAATTAAAAGGCAAACAGCCAGCAATTCATGTTTGCATGGAATGCTGCATTGTAGCAAAATCATTTCTGAAGTTAAAAATTGCTCTTCAAATGAGTTATCATTCTTCTGAAGAATGTTGTTTGGGTTCTTTTGCATATCACATTCTATAGATAAAATGATTTCTGAACAAGGTTACTAATTATATTTTTCACCTAGATTGGCCATGAACCAATTGGACATAGGATCATTGTATATTTATCCAAGAATTCTAGTATAGATTTTGGTCCTTTGATCAACTTTAGAATGGCATTGCATCTACAATAACACAATTTGTAACCAGAAGTTTCCAGAAGCAGCATAGTACACTAGCTAGGTAAACAGTTCTGCCTTCTTCCCTTCATTCTTTGCCTTTTCTCTAGCCTGATTCATATCACCATAATAATCGTCACTCTATCAGTGTGTGTGTGTGTGTGTGTGTGTGTATATGTTTAAATGTATATGTATGCACATATACTTACATATATATTTTTTCATACTTTTCTTATGACTGAGACTTTTTTCTATCAAGATATATAACATCAAGCAAGACACAGGGGCACACTACTGTAATCTCAGTGACTTGAGAAGCTGAGGCAAGAGGATAACAAGTTCCAAGACAGCCTCAGCCACTTAGTGAGGCCCTAAGCAATTCAATGGGATTCTGTCTCTAATCCAATATAAAAAAGGGCTGGGGATGTGGCTCAATGGTTAAGCCCCCCTTGATTTAATTCCCAGTACCAAAACCAAACAAACAACAACAACAACAACAACAAAGGGTGGTATGATCAGGAACATTTACTCTTCTTTAAAAATAAAACATCTCATATTTAATTTCTACCAAATTTGTTATTTTCTACTGATATGCTAACATTTTGTTTCATTTGATTTCTTTCTGTTATTTTTTACTTCAATGGTAGCATTTGTTTAATATTTTTAAAGTGTTTTCTATTTAACAAACTCTTATAAATCACTAACTATGCATCAAGCAGTGTTGCCTGATGTCCTGGACTATATCAATTTCCCTTATTATTTATCACTTATGTTATTTTTATAAGTAATAATAGAAACACAGGAATCACCTACTATTTGCACCACAGTCTTGTGTTTTATTTATATAGATAATAACCTCATGAAGTAGGTTAATATTACTATCCCCATTCTCCCAAGAGAAAACTGAGGCAGAGAGATAAAATAACTTTAATCACAAAGTTAGCAGTAGAAGATCTTGGATAAAATTTGAGGCAATTTGATCACAGAAGTTGTGGCTTAGTAAACTAAAAACATTTTTTTTTCATAGACTGTTTTCACTAATATCAAAATTATAGATATGCACTGTTGGATTATATATTGATAGCATGATTTTTATAACTGGTATCTAATGAAGACAGATTAAGCAAAAAACAGAATATCTTTTTAATATCCACAACAATTGAATAGTTAAGCAGAAAATATTTCTCATAAGTAAGCTATATTTGAACTGATTTGTAGCTCGTAAACAAGGCACAAATACTTTGTAAACAGGGTATTTACCAGTTTCATTATTTCTCATAATGTGATGTATATGAAAGGAAACTCACTTCTAGAAAGCTGTTTGAAAGTTCACAAATACAATTCCCTGGTTTTCTAAATGTCTGTAAGGCAGTTTTTAATAAGTTCTTCCTGTAGGAGTTTCAACTCTTTGTACTGTGGACCTGGCATATAAAAATATAGAATACTGAAAAAAAGGGGCTCATTCAGAAGGGCCTATGGCCAGCTTGTGGATGGTTTACACCAGGAAATAGCACTAAAATGAAGTATTCTATTTTTTTCTCATGTGTCCCAACAAGTGGGTAAAAGGGATTTTTGGATAGTCATTTATTTGGGTTTTCATACATACAAGGCTTTTGGGGAAAATGAGTTTGATGTCTTATAAAGTATGTCAATTAATTTCACTTATAAATTAGAGCTGTCTTTTGTTTTTGGATCAATTTTATTTTATAGTGTATTGGGAAATCATGCATATTGAAGGGTTTAGATTTAAGAATTAGTAATGCTTCAGAAAATCCCTATAGGGCAATGAGGTAGTAAGTAGAATTATCACTGCACAATTAAATTTTTTTCTCCAGTAGCTTCATTAATAAGGAATTACTGCCATTCTACCTTCATTAGAAAATTTGTGACTTTAAGACATGGAAGTAAAAAAGAGAAATAGCTCAAGAAAAGAAGAGATGATAATAAGTTCATAAAAAGAATAGAATATAGAAATATAAGCCTATTAACTCTCAAATACTTAGGTACATAGGGATAAAGTGCCTAAAATAGCATTTTTCTTAAGAATAAATTGATTTTACACAAATTTGTTGTCATTTAAAAAGCTATAGTTGTTAGTTCAAGGTACATTTTTAAATTGTATTTATTCATGAATAACCCTTTAATTGTCTTGTAAGAAATATTTTATACATCATATAGGATATGAAATGTCCATATTATAAGCAGTGTCATTATGTTAATATGAAGAGTAATGATAAATATATGCTACTAGCATTTGATAGAATAATAATGACATTTTCATACTAATATCATTAGGGTTATTCTGAATAAAAAGTAAATACACCTTAAATGCATATATTTTTGAACAAGCAATTTGATTTTAATTATAAATTTATCCTAGAATCACCAAAATTCACAAGCTGTAAGTACAAAAGGAAAGAAAGAATAAGCAAGGATTCATGGAGGAAGACTAAGGCAGGGTCATAGTTAGATGGGAAAAAAATGAAGAGAAAAAAATGATAGACTTTTTTCTTTAGAGATATATTTTTAACCAAGATTTCATTTATTATTTAATTTATTATTTTTCCATAATAAAATACATGTCTTACACTTATATTCAAAGTTACATTCCAATGAAAAATGCATTGGTAGAGGAAAATATGGTGGTATTTCTTTTCGGCATTGGTTATTTCCCTTATTAGGTAATTAAATCAGCATTTATTATAAATGCTGATCAACATTGAAATCACTATGAAAAGGGAGTCACAATTTATTACCACATAAAAATATCTCAAATAATCTTATTATGTTTGACATTTTCAAGTTTTAAATAAATAAACAATGTACAATCTTAAAATTGTGTGTTTGTTATCATAGTACAGTGTAGTAGTATAAAATCCCTGTCTGCATGGACTTTTCTAAATTTTGCATGATAATATAAGTAGTTTAGCATTGTTGAAAACTTAGGATTTTAGACTAATGATATGCCTTGAATTCTTGGTTCCCCCAAGTATATACTAAGTGGCCTTGGGAAAATTAGTCTCTTTGATTCTTATTTTACTCAGGTAAAGTAAATGATAATATTTCAACATTTCTCAAAACATCAAAGGCAATGATGTAATTCAAGTTTTTACTACTATAACTAGCATTAAGTGCATTTAGCAAATGGTACACAATTAATTTGCAAAGTGAACAAATATAAAAAAATCAACATTTTTGTTAGAAAATAACCACAAAAATATCAATATCATGTTTTATTATTTAATTTGATCAATTCATTGTTTTTGTTGTCCTTGTTGTATTAGGAATTGAACCTAGGACATCACTTTTGCTAAATAAGCACTCTGCTACTGATGAGATGCTACTGAGATAAATACCCAGTCATTTTTTAATTTTTATTTTGAGACTAGTTTTCATTAATTTGCTCCAACTAGTCTTTTTTTTTAATTTTTTATTGTTGGTTATTCAAAACATTACATAGTTCTTGATATATCATATTTCAACCTTTGATTCAAGTGGGTTATGAGCTCCCATTTTTACCCCATATACAGATTGCAGAATCACATCAGTTACACATCCATTGATTTACATATTGCCATACTAGTGTCTGTTGTGTTCTGCTGCCTTTCCTATCCTCTACTATCCCCCCTCCAACTAGTCTTGAAATTTTAATCCTCCTGCCTCAGTTTCCCATGTAGCTGAGCTTACCAACATGCATCACCATACCCAGATATCAAGTAATCATTTTTCAGTATTCATAAAAGATGAGATTTACATAATTAACTAAAATTCCCTCTCAATGTAATCTGGTAATATAAATTTATTAGCATACATAATCACTTTTGTAAAATGATATAATCTATGGAAATTCTGAAAAATAAATAAAAATCAGGTATAAGAATAAAAATCTCACATTTATGTAAGATACTAATTTGTATACTAAGACAAAATAATTACTATATTTAAAGTAGACAATTCAATGCAATTGGTTTATGGGCTTAAGAAATTATTAAGTATACCTATCAAGCACTATGATTTATAAATACTGATGTTTCCTATTGGTGTCATATAAAAGAATAGGGTATAAACTCAAAATTACCAAAATCTGACAAGTAATTCTCAAACTTTAAAAATTATCATTAGGAAAATGTAATTCTCCGCATTATACTACAGAAGATTATTATTTACTGATCTAGTAAGTACTCAGAAGTTTGTTGTGGAAATATCTATGGCATTAATAGGTAGACTTAGAAATATCAAAGTGAGGGATGTATCTAAATTAAAGAATTAGAAAGCATTAAGAAATTGATAGTTTAAGGTACTCCTGGCTGTGAAGTGTTCACCTTCATTCATGAAATAACTTAAACCTGAATATAATCCAAAAAGTTTCATATCTGTTTGTAATTTGAGTAAAGAATTGATGAGATGCCCGCCAAAAGAAATATATGAAAATAAAACCATGAAAGCTAAGTGTAGTGTACTATATGGTATTAAAATGGATTTTTTAATCAAGTTTAAGAACAAAATTTGATTTTGATATTGATGTGTTCACATAATACTTGCATGATATAATACATTTTGCTAAGAATTGCAAAGAACATGTCCTGTTGGTAATACAAAAAGAAGATATAGTCTATATTACAAAAAAAGTCATTGTGCTACATGGTAAAATGATATTTGCATATAATAAAAATGGTGAAGCTTCTGTTTCAAAATTATTTCCTTTTATTAATATTATAAAAATAATGTATTTTATAAAAAGTTTCACTAAAATATGGCACATTTCTTATCAATGATTACAAAATCTTTCACTCCTCCTTAAAAATGTAACCATTTTCAGATATTAAGCTAATATGTCATTAGAATACATAAGTTACAGCATTTCAAAATACTTCATAAGGCTTAATCTCAAGTAATGTTTTATAATCATAATTGATTATTTATGGTTTATTTAAATAATGTACCTGAGGGATGATATTTTTACTGTATTTTATTCAAGATAATGAATAATAAATGATACACAATTGTTCTATTGGATAATACAATTATTTAATTTCATTTTAATTTTTACTGCACTCACAAGAACTTGAAATGCAGCAATCTTTCATAACTAATTTAACAATGATCTGCATGTGGCATGGAACAAGAAATATTTGATAAATCCGACTTCTATATTATAGAAGTTTTATTTAAATGCATTTTATAAGTGGTACTGGTATCCCTACTATAAACTTCAAAAGACATATCTTTCAAAGTGTACCAATTTTAAGACAAGAGTACATGTTGTAAATTAGTGTCTTTAAAACATATGGAAAATTTAAAATATGCAAAAACGTATGATATTTAGAAATATGCCTGTAATGGTTTGGATGTGATGTGTCCCCAAAAAACTCACATGTGAGAAAAAGCAAGAAGGTTCAGAGGAGAAATGATTGGGTTATGAGAGTTTTAACACAATCAGTTAATTAATTCCCTGATAGGGATTAACTGAGTGGTAACCAAAGTGGTAGGGCATAGCTGGAAGAGGAGGGAATTGGGAGCATGACTTTGGGGTATATATTTATATCTAGAAAGTGGAGTATCTCTCTCTGCTTCTTGATCACCATGTGAGCTGCTCCCCTCTGCCAGACTCTTCTGCCATGATATTCTGTCTTACCTTGAGCCAAATCTGTGAACTAAGACCTCTGACACCATGAGCCCGCAAATAAATTGTTGCTCCTCTACAATTGTTCTGGCCTGGTCCTTAGTCACATCAATGAAAAAGTTGACTAAAACTATGCCATAAAATTCTACATGTAATCAAGGAAATGGTAAATGAAATAAATTTAAGATTTTTCTTACATCTGTTAGAGGCAGAATAAAATACATGTAATAATCAAAGAACAAAGAGAAAAATTAAAACTTAGGTTTTTATTTCTTAGCCTGGGTATCTATTTTTAACATCGTATATTTTCATGATACACTTGTCATAATTAATAGGTGTGTCAGTCAGATTTGTTTTGTTGTGACCAAAATACCTGTAAAGAACAACATAGAGGAGGAAGGAAAATTCTACTTTGAGATCGCAGTTTAAGACTTTAACACCATCGTCAACCACTTCTATTTTTCTGGAAAGAGGTGAGGCAGAAAACATCAAGGCAGAAGGACACAGCAGAGAGAACAGCTTAGCTCAGGGCTGCCAGGAAGCAGAAAGAAAGCAAGGGAGTAGGGAAAAAAAATAAAAATTTCAAAGGCATATCCCTAGTGACCTACTTCTTCTAGTCACAATGTATCTGCTACAGTCATCACAGAAGACCTTTCAAATAATTAATGAAATGGATTAATCCACTGACTTGATCACAGCATTGATAATCTAATTGTGTTACCTCTGAAAAGTCTTACACTATCTTACAAGACTTTTTTGAAGGAACACTTCACATCCAAACCATAATATTCCATATTCCACTTATAGTCTGCAAAAGTTCATGTATATCTCACAAATTGAAATGCATTCAGTCCATCTCCAAGAGAACCCATAGTCTTCATAGTTACAACACTTTTCAAAAGTCCAAGTCCAAAGTCTCATCCAAGAATCGAGGCAAACAACTGGCTGTGAGCCCCTGTGAAAACTCAAAGAATGAGTTGTATTCTTCTAATATATAATGACATAGAATAAACATTGTCATTGTGAAGGGGGGAAATAAGGTCATAGAATGGAGGGATATAACCAAAGAAAAACAGATGCCCAGCTGGACCAATAAGCCCTGTAGCTCCACATATGATCTTTGGAGCAAACATGAGCTCCAAAGAACTCAGGCAATACCACCACTTTGGAACAGCAAGCAATAGCCCACATGGCCTCTTTCTTAGGCTGGCTCTATCCATATCAAGTATCTTTCCAGGACAGGTATTCCACATCTCTTAATCCCAAGGGGTCTCCACTTCATCTTCAGCTTCCTTCTCACAGTTATATGCATTTATCTTTAGGGGCTGCCCACAAGGATTTCAAACCTTTTACACATTGCAGAGACTCTGATGCCTTCCTTTGAAATCTCACTTTTAGCCTCTATGACCCCTTGAGTTCAGTATCCAGAATTCCTGAAAAATTCACCAGGTGGAAAATACCAAGTCTTTTCTCAGTTTAAGCAGTAACTGGACCCCTTTGGACCATAGCTTCAGTGACCTCTGAGTGCCTGGGTGTTAGAGGATGGTGAAAGGAGTCCTGGGAAGCAACTTCCTTTGACCATCCTATGTGAGGAAGGTGCCCAGAGTCTCATCATAAAGGAGTTTCACTTTTGCATCTGTGAATCTGCCATGGGTATAGTCTTTCTGATTCCTGAGTTACCCTTAAGGGATCTTTCCTATTGTCTCTCTGCAAAGTACTTTGCTTCCCTTTTTAAAATATTTTTATTGACACATCATAATTACACAGATATGTGGGATCTTCTTGGCCATATGCATATATTCACATGACAAAATTTGATCTAATTTCTCAGTACCACTCCTACTCCATCCCTCCTTATGCCTGCTGATCCACTTGCCCTATCCTTCTGATCTCACTTCTATTATTACTGTTATTATTATTATCATTACTTTATTGCATTATAATTTTATATATATAATACATACATATTAGATGTGGAATTCATTGTAGTATGTTCATTCATTAACGCATAATTTGGTAGATTTCAGAACCCACTATTTTTCCATGCATACCTCCTTCAGCCCATTTCTCTATTAGTTTCCCTTCTATTTTTGTGAGATCTCCTTTTTAAGTTATTTCCCCCCCTCTCTTTAGCTTCCACATATGAGAAAAATCATTCTGTCTTTGACTTTCTGAGTTTGGTTTATTTCATATAGCATAATAATTACTTATAACATTTATAAATACATTAGGTTTTTTATGTGAGTATGTATACTTGCCTGTATGTGTGTGTGTGTGTGTGTGTGTGTGAAGGATATATATATATCCTTCTATTTTGGGCCACAATGTGAGGACATATCACTCTCCCCTTCCCCAAATAAGGTTAAACCTTGGAAGTTTAGAATATTCCCACCAGATCACCAAAACTGCCAGCAGTGTATTTATCTTGAACTTTCCATTCTTCTGAACACTGAAAAAAACAAATTTCTGTTCTGTAAAAAATAAGAACTGTGTGTTATTATGTTATAATAGTACAAATGTACTAAGATAATGACCCAGACTTTGAGCACTACTTGCAGGCATTTTGTAGAATGGTCCTTGATCTTAATCTTGATCACTTGGTTTAAAGTACTGTTTGCCAGATTACTCTACTATTAATTTATTCTTATTTCTGCATTTTATACTGTATGATTTGCAAGAAATTCACTAGGTACAGCCAACACTTAAAAAGTAGAGAATTGTGTTTACCTTTAGAAGTATGGAAAAATTAAATAAATTATTTAAAGTTTTCCTGTATGGGACATTTATGCATTCTCCTCATTTAATGATTCTGTTTGTTCATATGACACAAACCACAAATATTTATTTATTATTTGCATAGTACTCAAAATCCATTTTTTTGTTGGTCAAATTGTTCAAACTTTAAAAAAGGGGCTCATTCAGTCGGCTTCTGTGACCCTTCAATATATTTTTAGTATTTTAGTTTAATTTTTTTTCTGGCAGTCATTTTGGTACTGAAAAGGCTGCAGGCTTATCTTCTAAAATTTTTGCTTTTGTGTGGTAAGCACCAGTTTTTCTATGAAGTCATATTCCTTTATACTGGAGAATGGTTGAAATATTAAACTGGGTTAGATATCCTCCTTGCTAAAGAAGGGGTAATTGCTTTCAGTTTTCCTCAGGGGACAGAGCTGGGTAATACATGGATATATCCTAGTCTGCATATACTTGTGTATATCTAGAAATACTTATGTATCTCTATATTAAGTTAGATAAGAGTTCATACTAATTACTGCAACTTTCATCCACTACTACATAGTTCATTGAATTTACTCTCCTCGTTTATCTCAAACTATTCTAGTCAGTTCTTTTTTTTTGCCACTTTGACCAAAGACCTAACAAGAACAATTAAAGGAAGAAAACATTATATGGGGGCTCATGGGTTCGGAGGTCTCAGTCCAGAGATGGCCAACTCCATTCCTCAGAACCCCAAGCAAGGAAGAACATCATGACACAAGAATGTGATGGAGCAAAGCAGTTCAGAGCATTGTACATTCTGACAAATTTCTATGATCTTCTTCCCTTTTAAATAGGTATAATGTGCATACTTAAAGTTTAAGGTCATTCTTTACAGTTTTATGGAATTTGATATCTAAATAGTAGCATGTAATCATAATTATATTAGGTAGTAGTTTCACTGTGTTAAAAACACTCTGTTTAATTGCTCATACAGGACAATCCATTCCAAGCATCTGGAATAAACTGATGTATTTACCATCATGACATTTTTACTATATTGAGAATATTTTAATATCATCACATCATATGTGGTGTTTGGAGGTTGGGTTCTTTCACATAGCAGTATGAATTTTAAGTGTTCATCCACATCTTAATGTGGCTTGTAACTCATTTCTTTTTACTGAGGTATAGTATTCCATTTTATTAATATATAATAGAATTTTTTTTTCTTAACCTGCTGAAGAACATCTCAGATGTTTTCAATTTTTACCATTAATAAACAAAGTCACCATTAACATCTTTGTTCAGATTCATGGAAAACTATATCTTCCTTCTGCCTCTGATTTCCCTTGTAATTAATATATTGCATTAGCATAGTAAATTTATTATAATTTAGAATTTATTATATATTATTTTTAACTAAAGTCCATGTTTCACATCAATTTTCATTCTAGATGTGATATATTCTGTGTATTTTGCCAAATATATAATTATACTGGTAATTGAACATAAAGTATCACACAAAATTTTTTCACATCCCTAAAATTCCTTCATGTTAGATTTATAGTGACATCAGGAAAAATGACAAAGTAGAAAACACAGGAACACTACCTCTCCACCTATAAAAAAATTACAAGTGTTTCCTACTAAGAATATTTATTTTGGAATTTTGATGGTATTAGAATGCCTACAGTCTTTTTTGAACAGCTTAACTAGTAAATTGCACCTAAGATTTCTCTACTTTATTTGTTATTTTGGTGACAATTGCCCATCCCCTAACACCCAAGCATATGGTGCATTTACGTATGTTTCTTGCACAACTTGTTAAAGTCAGGGTGGGCAATAAGTTCCTTTTCTTCCAGAAATTGGCTTTCTATGTTTTGTTTATAGTTTCGTGTTTCTGATGGCAAAAGTGTGAACATGAAGATAGACTGCCATTGCATCAAGCCTACTGACAATTAAACTTTAAGATATATTGAAGTCACACCTGCTTTCTGTACATTCATAAACAACCATGTATATTTTTTTTTGGGAGGAAATTTATAAAGGAATCAAGGAAAGACACAGGCTGAGAAAAAAATGTCCAAAAGCCTCAGGCTGATTCCCAGCATAGATACACGTTATGACCCCAGAATTCTGAAAATTCTGAGATAGGGATTTTTCCTTATTTCTAGAATTACCACATTTTTATATTCAAATTAAAATTTTCAACACCAAAACCAAAATATCCCATTCACAGGAAGACAATAAAATTTAAAATATACCTGATAAAAGCCCAGATATTAAATTATTTCAAAGATACTTCTTAAAACTGCTGCAGATAATCAGGTCACTAAAGAAAAACATGGGCAAATTAACTGAACAAATAGCACATTTTTGCATATGCAGAAAAAAGCGTTTGTAATACTTCCATGCTTCATAAAATTTGTTTGGGCAAAGTATTTTTGACTAAGATTCCCCCAAAACACAGGGGACTGAAATATATACAGATAAGATTGTATCAATTTAAAAAATTTCCATGCAGAAAAACAAAACAAAACAGTCAACAAAGTCAAGAGACAAACAACATGAGATGAAAAGTATTTGCAAGATATATCCAGTAAATAATTAATAAAGAAAATATATATGAAACTCGAACAACTGAATGTAAAATAAAATTTTCACTAACCCAAATAGAAGTGGGAAAATGATCTGAAAAAATTTCTCAAAAGAAGACGCATACATGACCATCAGGTATATGAACAAATGCTTCACATCATTAATATCAGGGGAATTTAAATCAAAGCCACAATAAGATATGACCTTATCTCAGTTAGAATGACTATTGTCAACTAGGAAAAAGTTAGGAAATAATGCTGTAGAGAAAAAGGAACTCATACATTGCTAGTAGAAATATAAATTAGTATAATCACTAAGTAAAACAGAATGGAAGTTCATCAAAATATTGGTAATATAACTTCTTTGTGACCCAGAAATCCAACTACTGTTTATATGTATTGGAAGCCACCCATGAAATATGTGAGGATATTTCATCACTGAAGCTAGTGAGGGGGTAGATCTGGTGACTGGGAATTTATAGTGGCAATACCTGCTATTAAGATTTCCCTTTTCTTTTTTTTTTCTTTATTTTTTATTGGTTGTTCAAAACATTACAAAGCTCATGATATATCATCTTTCATACATTTGACTCAAGTGGGTTATGAACTCCCATTTTTACCCCAAATACAAATTGCAGAATCACATCGGTTACACACTCACATTTTTACATAATGGCATATTAGTGACTGTTGTATTCTGCTACCTTTCCTATCCCCTACTATCCCCCCTCCCCTCCCCTCCCATCTTCCCTCTCTACCTCATCTGCCATTGTTCAATTCTCTCCCTTTCCCCCCCCCTTTTCCCCTCACAACCTCTTATATGTAATTTTGTGTAACATTGAGGGTCTCCTACCATTTCCATATGATTTCCCTTCTCTCTCCCTTTCTCTCCCCACACTCGTCTCTGTTTAATGTTAATCTTTTCCTCATGCTGTTCCTCCCTGTTCTGTTCTTAGTTGCTCTCTTTATATCAAAGAAGACATTTGGCATTTATTTTTTAAGGATTGGCTGGCTTCGATTAGCATAATCTGCTCTAATGCCATCCATTTCCCTACAAATTCCATGATTTTGTCATTTTTAGTGCTGCGTAATACTCCATTGTGTATAAATGCCACATTTTTTTTTTATCCATTCATCTATTGAAGGGCATCTAGGTTGGTTCCACAGTCTAGCTATTGTGAATTGTGCTGCTATGATCATTGATGTGGCAGTATCCATATAGTACACTCTTTTAAGATCCTCAGGGAATAGTCCGAGAAGGGCGATAGCTGGGTCAAATGGTGGTTCCATTCCCAGATTTCCTAGGAATCTCCATACTGCTTTCCAAATTGGCCTCACCAATTTGCAGTCCCACCAGAAATGTACAAGTGTACCCTTTTCCCCACATCCTCGCCAACACTTGTTGTTGTTTGACTTCATAATGTCTGCCAATCTTACTGGAGTGAGATGGTATCTTAGGGTGGTTTTGATTTGCATTTCTCTGACTGCTAGAGATGGTGAGCATTTTTTCATGTACTTGTTGATTGATTGTATGTCCTCCTCTGAAGTGTCTGTTCAGGTCCTTGGCCCATTTGTTGATTGGGTTATTTGTTATCTTGTTTAATTTTTTAAGTTCTTTGTATATGCTGGATATTAGGGCTCTATCTGAAGTGTGAGGGGTAAAAATTTGTTACCAGGATGTAGGCTCTCTATTTACTTCTCTTATTGTTTCTCTTGCTGAGAAAAAACTTTTTAGTTTGAGTAAGTCCCATTTGTTGATTATAGTTATTAACTCTTGGGCTATGGGCGTCCTATTAAGGAATTTGGAGCCCGACCCTATAGTATGTAGATCGTAGCCAACTTTTTCTTCTATCAGACGCAGTGTCTCTGATTTGATATCTAGCTCCTTGATCCATTTTGAGTTAACTTTTGTGCATGGCAAGAGAAAGGGATTCAGTTTCATTTTGTTGCATATGGATTTCCAATTTTCCCGGCACCATTTGTTGAAGATGCTATCCTTCCTCCATTGCATGCTTTTATCCCCTTTATCAAATATAAGAAAGTTGTAATTTTGTGGATTGGTCTCTGTGTCTTCTATTCTGTACCATTGGTCCACCTGCCTGTTTTGGTACCAGTACCATGCTGTTTTTGTTACTATTGCTCTGTAGTACAGTTTGAGATCTGGTATCGCTATACCTCCAGATTCACACTTCCTGCTTAGAATTGCTTTTGCTATTCTGGGTTTTTGTTTTTCCATATGAATTTCATGATTGCTTTCTCTATTTCTACAAGATATGCCATTGGAATTTTGATTGGCATCACATTAAACCTGTAGAGAACTTTGGGTAATATCGCCATTTTGATGATGTTGGTTCTGCCTATCCATGAACAGGGTACATTTTTCCTTCTTCTAAGATCTTCTTCTATCTCTCTCTTTAGGGTTCTGTAGTTTTCATTGTATATATCTTTCACCTCTTTTGTTAGGTTGATTCCCAACTATCTTTTTTTTTTTTTTTGAGGATATTGTGAGTGGAGTGATTTTCCTCATTTCCATTTCAGAAGTTTTGCTGCTGATATACAGGAATGCCTTTGATTTATGCGTGTTGATTGTATATTCTGTCACTTTGCTGAATTCATTTATTAACTCTAGCAGTTTCTTTGTAGACCCTTTTGGGGCTGTTAAATATATTATCATGTCATCCACAAATAGCGATAATTTAAGTTCTACTTTTCCTATTTTTATGCCTTTAATTTCTTTTGTCTGTCTAATTGCTCTGGCTAGTATTTCAAGAACTAAATTGAATAGAAGGGGTGATAGAGGGCATCCCTGTCTTGTTCCAGATTTTAGAGGGAATGCCTTCAGTTTTTCTCCATTTAGGATTATGCTAGCCTGAGGTTTAGCATATATAGCTTTTACAATGTTGAGATAAGTTCCTGTTATCCCTAGTTTTTCTAGTGTTTTGAACATAAAGGAATGCTGTACTTTGTCGAATGCTTTTTCTGCATCTATCGAGATGATCATATGGTTCTTATCTTTAAGTCTATTGATGTGGTGAATAGCATTTATTGATTTCTGTATATTGAACCAGCCTTGCATCCCAGGGATGAATCCTACTTGATCACAGTGCACAATTTTTTTGATATGCTTTTGTATTCGATTCACCAGGATTTTATTGAGAATTTTTGCATTCAAGTTCATTAGAGATATTGGTCTGTAGTTTTCTTTCTTTGAAGTGTCTTTGTCTGGTTTCAGGATCAGGGTGATGTTGGCCTCATAGAATGAATTTGGAAGAGCTCCTTCTTTTTCTATTTCTTGAAATAGCTTGAAAAGTATTGGTATTAATTCTTTGAAGGTTTTGTAAAACTCAGCTGTATACCCATCCGGTCCAGGGCTTTTCTTGGTTGGTAGTCTTTTGATGGCTTCTTCTATTTCTTCCTTTGTTATTGGTCTGTTTAAATTGTGTGTGTCTTCCTGACTCAATCTGGGCAGATCGTATGACGTAAGAAATTTATCGATATCTTCACTATCTTCTATTTTATTGGAATATAGGGTTTCAAAATATTTTCTAATTATCTTCTGTATTTCTGTAGTGTCTGTTGTTATATTGCCTTTTTCATCCTGTATGTTAGTAATTTGAGTTCCCTCTCTTTTTCTCTTCGTTAGCATGGGTAAGGGCCTGTCGATCTTATTTATTTTTTCAAAGAACCAACTTTTAGTTTTATCAATCTTTTCAATTTTTTTTTGTTTCAATTTCGTTGATTTCTGCTCTGATTTTAATTATTTCTTGTCTTCTACTACATTTGCTGTTGTTTTGCTCTTCCTTTTCTAGGTTTTTGAGGTGTAGTGTGAGTTCATTTATTTGTTGTTTTTTCCTTTTTTTGAGGAAAGAACTCCAGGAAATGAATTTCCCTCTTAAAACTACTTTCATTGTGTCCCATAGATTCTGGTATGTTGTGTCTGTATTGTCATTTGTCTCTAAGAATTTTTTTATCTCCTCCTTTATGTCTTCTGTATCCCATTGATCATTCAGTAACATGTTGTTCATTTTCCATGTCATGTAGGATTTTTCCTTCCTTTTTTTATCATTGATTTCCAGTTTCATTCCATTATGATCAGATATGGTGCATGGTATTATCTCCACACGTTTATATTTACTAAGAGTTGCCCTATGGCATAATATATGGTCTATCTTTGAGTAGGATCTATGTGCTGCTGAGAAGAATGTGTATCCACTTGATGATGGTTTATATATTCTATATATGTCCGTTAAGTCTAGGTTATTGATTGTGCTGTTGAGTTCTATAGTTTCTTTATTCAGGCATCACTAAGGGGAAGACTGGGGTAGCAGGATAAACCAGGGGACTAGAGGCCAGGCCCTCGCGACTGGGCGGCTGGAGACCGCCCACCCGCCGGTGACCGACCATGCGACTGGGTGGCTAGAGACCGCCCGCCCGCAGGCGACCGCCCGCAGCCCCCGCGATTGCACCGCTGGAGACCACCCGCCTGCCGGCGACCGCGCGGCTAGACCCCGAGGTGCGGCCCAGCAGATACGGCACAGAGACTCTTGAAGAGTTCTATAGCCAGGCCTTCATGAAGCAGCCAACCGGGAGCTGAAACCAACCAGAGATAGTCCAGTCCCACCCCCCTCTTCGGACACCCCAGCAAGGAGCCTGGGGCCCACCATAGCAGAGAGGTGACGTCACTGGAGCTCGGCCACCGGAATTCCTTCCCAGCGGAATCCACTTTAACAGGCATAGTCTATCAACACAAAGGAGAGACATCAGAGATATACAAAACCAAAACAAATCTATAGGAGAGAGCAGAAACACAGCAATCAAATAGAGCTAGAAAGTAACGTGAACAACATGAAAAAACAAGGGAAAAAAGGATTACAAACAATGCAGGACAACTTAAATCTACAGGAGGACCTAGAAGCATCAGAAACATGGATAGGGAAAGAACTCAAGGCATACCTAACTCAGATGGAAAGGAATATTAGAGAAGACATGAGACTGCAAGTCCAAGCAATGAAAGTATATTTTGAAAACGAATTAAACAAACAAATTCAAATGGCAAAGAACGAGCTTTACCAGGAGATAGAGATCTTAAAAAAAATCAAACAGTAATTCTAGAAATGCAGGAAACTATAAACCAAATTAAAAACTCAAATGAGAATATTACAAATAGACTAGATCAAGTAGAAGTCAGAACATCAGATAATGAAGACAAAGTTTATCAACTTGAAAAGAATATAGTCAACACAGAAAAGATGCTTAAATCTCACGAGCAATCTATTCAAGAGATATGGGATGTCATAAAAAAAACAAATTTGAGAGTCATCGGGATAGAAGAAGGCATAGAGATTCAAACCAAAGGAATGGACAACCTATTAAATGAAATAATTCTAGAACACTTCCCAGAGATGAAAGATGGAATGGATTGCCAAATCCTGGAAGCCTACAGGACCCCAAACATTCAAAACTGTAATAGACCAACTCCAAGACATATAATTATGAAGATAGCCAACATACAGAACAAGGAGAGAATATTTAAAGCTACAAGAGAAAGGAGGCAGATTACATTCAGGGGTAAACCAATTAGGTTAACGACTAATTTTTCATCACAGACTTTGAAAGCGAGAAGATCCTGGAACAATGTATTTCAAATGCTGAAAAATAATGGATTCCAACCAAGAATACTATATCCAGCAAAATTAAGCTTCAGATTTGACAATGAAATTAAAACCTTTCACGTTAAACAAAAGCTAAAAGAATTTGCAGCCAGAAAACCAGCACTACAAAGCATTTTGAGCAAAATACTACAAGAAGAGGAATTGGAAAATAGTGCCCAAAACTAACAGAGGGAGGTATCTCAGTAAAGGGGGAGGAAAATAACCAAAAAGTAAAAACTAGCCAAACTAAATAAATAAATAAATAAACATGACTGGAAGTACAAACCATATTTCAATTGTAACCTTAAATGTTAATGGCCTAAATTCACCAATCAGGAGACATAGGCTAGTAACCTGGATCAAAAAAACAAATCCAACAATATGCTGCCTTCAGGAGACTCATATGATAGGAAAAAACATACACAGGCTGAAGGTAAAATGTTGGGAAAAATCATACCACTCACATGGCCCTCAGAAGCAAGCAGGAGTGGCCATACTCATATCGAATAAAATCAACTTCAAACCTAAGTTAATCAAAAGGGATAAAGAAGGACACTATATACTGTTAAAAGGAACCATCCACCAACAAGACATAACAATTATCAATTTGTATGCACCAAACAATGGTGCTGCAACGTTCATAAAACAAACTCTCCTCAAGTTCAAGAGTCAAATAGACCACAGCACAATAATTATGGGTGACTTCAACACACCGCTCTCACCATTAGACAGATAGTCAAGATTTCCCTTTTCAAGTGAACTCCTCCTCAGCTCTGCCAAAGGGTCCCTCACAGCACTGGAGATGGGTGTTATCCATTAGGAGCTGAGCAGTGTACCTACCCCCATCTTTATCCTGTTTCAGTGAAGAACTTTCTATAGAAACTCTTTGATGTATTCCAATAAAAATAAAGCAAGTGCAGGCTCCCTTCTTTTTAGAAGCTGGACCCATCTGGTCAGCTTGGCCTGTTGCTGCCCCAGCTCTGAATTTCTTTTCTGTGTTCTAGTAGTAGTAGGTTATTTCCTAGTACTACATTTCTTAACTTTTATTTCTCAGACAGTCCATCCCACTGGAGAAGAACTAAATCCCTTGCCCACATGGGACATGGGCAATATATTCAAAGAAAATAAAATTACCATGTTAAAAACATATCTGAGCCTCTGTGCTTCTTCCATCACTTTTCATAATAGTCAAGGTATGGTGTACACTATGGGATACTATTTAACACTCAAAAGGTGAAACACTGTCACTTATGTCAATATAGATGAACCTGAAGAAGAAAATAAATAAGTCAGGAATAGAAAGATAAACATCATATGAAATACATTATCTTATTCATATAAGATATCTGAATAAGTTGTTCTCATAAAAGTTGTAAGTAGAAGAGCATTTGCCAGAGACTATGGAGGGAAATGTGAAGGAACCCACAAGGAGAGATTGGTTAATAGGTACAAAATGTTGTTAGTTATGAAGAGTATTTCACAATAGAGAGATTATTCTTAATAATGTTGTATTGAATGTTTCCAAATAGATAACAGAATTTTGAAGATTTTTCCAAAAAATGTATAGAAGATGAAAGATACACTAATAATGTGACTTAATTATTATGCAATATGCATGTATTAACCCATCACGCTGTACCACATAAGTATATAATATCATTATTTTTCAATTAAAAACAATAAAATATTATTTTAAAAGATGCAAAAATATAAGAATATTCTATAGAAACAAAATGAGAATATCAATAAAGAGAAATTATGGAAAAGGAACTAAAAAGAAATTCCCAAGCTGAAAAATATACTAACTAGAATGAAAAAAATAACATACAAGTGTTGAAAAGCAGACATAAACAATAAGATGAATCAGTGAATATGAAAATCAAACAATTAAAATCATCGTATCTGAAGAAAATAGAGTACAGAGAGAAAGTACAATGAAAGTACAATAAAATGAAAATATATTAACAGAACCTAAAGGATATGTAGGCACCATCAAGCAGTCTTACATATATGAGACTGCCAGAAAGATATTGAGAGAAACAAAGGAACAAAAACATTTGAGGAAATAATGACTGGCATTTTCCCAAGTTTTATGAGAGGGAAATTTCTATGAATTTGCGAATCTAAGTTATGTCCAAATTTGAAAAACTCAGATTCACAACAGACATATTTTGTTCAAATTCTTGAAAGACAAAGATGGAATGTTCACTCCAGTAAGAGAGAAGTGACTTTTTACTATGCAAGATATTCTCTTGAATATTTTTGCCTGCTACTGTTGATACTATAGCTCTATGGTATGTGGTATATCTGAAATTAGGTATGATGATGACTCCAGATTTGTTGGTTTTGTTCAGTATTATTTTGGCTATTCTGGGTCTTTTTTGGTTCTATATAAATTATATGATTGTTATTACAGTGTTGGGATGGATGTCAATTAGTTGAGTCATTAGTAAAAATATTTTTTTCTAATTTCCTTAAAAAACAACAATGACAACAAAAAAATGAACTACAATGTGGCCCAGCAATTCTTCTACTAGGTATATATCCAAAGGAAGTGAAATCATTCCTTGCCACCACTAAAAGTAAAAAGAAGAATAGAAGTGTATAGAAGCATAGTTTTTATACACTGTTGAATTTAGCACAAATTCAAGTTAGGTTTTAAAACTTTAAGATATTAAAAGTGATCCCCTGGTAACAAAAATAAAACATGTAGACAAGATATATGAAAGAAAATGAGAAGCATATCAAAACATTTTACAACAAAATTCAACTAATCCCCAAAGAAGACAGCAGTATTGAGGAACAAAATAATGTGTAATCCCTGTAGAAAACAATAGTGAAATAAATGGCAAAATTTGTGGTCATGAAACAGTTTATTCTGTAATTTCCAATTCTTGTGAAATCTTTATCTGGCTTTAGTATTTTGGTAATGCTAGCCTTGTTGAGTTAGGAAGTCTTTCATCTATTTTGATTTTCTGGAAGAGATTAATGTGGTTGGTATTATTTCTTCCTTAAAAGTTTGCCAGGACTCACTAGTGTAACCATATAGATCTTGTTTTTAAATATGGAAGATTATTAATTATTTATGCATTTTTAAAAATATGATACAATGTTAGAATAGATAGTCTAGTCAGGTCATCTACTTGCATGACAGTTGATAATTTTGTGTCTTAGAAGAAATTTTTTCGTTTTCATCGAAGTTATCAAATTTGAAGGCATTCAGTTTATGATCACGCAAAGCTTCTAATTTTTCAAAATCTGTGTATTTAGTGATATTGTTCCTTGTTTCATTCTGAATATAGAATGATTTTGCCCTCTCTCCCTTTTATATAAAAGGATTTCAGATTCATCAATCTTATTGATTTTTCAAGAAACAAAAGTTTGCTTTTGTGCCACTTTTGCTGTCATTCTCATGCTTTCTATATCTTTTCTTTTTTTTGCTGTGATTTTCACCAATTAGTGTCTTTTATTTCTTTAGATTTTTATTTCTTTTTTCTTCTTTTTTTAGGGGAAAACCCCTTCCTTCAAGAGAAGGAGAGTAGACCTGTGATATTGAGAAGCATATGATATATTTCATAACTATATTCTTTATACCACAGTTAAAGAGTGATGACAATACCTTTATTTCATTTTCCATTGTTAGAACATATTGAGGTTCTTGCTACTATAGCCAAAAAAGTGTAGGAACCTCACAAACCATATGCTACAAGATTATCTCATGCGTACAGTAGAGTACACTTAGCTTTCAGAAACTTAACAAAATTATTATGGGGCTGAGGATGTGGCTCAAGCGGTAGTGTGCTCGCCTGGCATGTGCATAGCACTGGAATCGATCCTCAGTACCACATAAAAATAAAGATGTTGTGTCCATTGAAGACTAAAAAATAAATATTAAAACTCTCTCTCTCTCTCTTTCTCTCTTTAAAAAAATTATTATGTAAATGGTCTTACCAGATTTTGGTTTCAATAGGATTTCTCTAATTATACAGATGTTGGCTATGTCTCTCCAGTCTATCCCATCATCTAACCAGAAGGTGCTGCTGGTTCTTTGAGTTTAACCATTAATGTTGTTCAAATTTTGGAGAGATTGTTTTCCTATATTAAAGATTTTTTTTTTAGTTTGAGGGATTGAAACAATCTTTGCACATACTAGGCAAATATTTTACCACTGAGATACACTCCAACCCTTTTTATTTTATTTTCAGACATAGTCCCCCTTAGTTGCCCAGGCTGGCCATAGAGCTTGAGGTCATCTTGCCTCAGCTTCCTGAGTACCTAGTAATAGAGACATGTGTCTCTATGCTCAGTGGAATTTATTTTTTTTTAAATATACTGCCAACCCATAAATACTCTCCATAAAAGTAGAAATAATAAAACAGTTGTATTACTGGAAAAGCATAAAGCCAAAACATGGTGCACAGTCAATAATTCCTTAAAGGGAGGATAAGAGGGAAATTTCACAATTAAACATAATCGGGTTGATACAATGCAATACACATATGTTACATATATGTTATATGTTGTCTTTATGCAAAAAATATAAAACTTCTTTTAAGTTATAATTTGGAGTAAACATCTAGATTATATTCCCATAACACAGGAAAATGAGGGGGCCATCCTCCTTGAAATTCACATTTTAAAGAGATGTCTCCAATGTTACCAAGAAAGACATTACATCTATTCAAATCAATCAAGGGGCTCAATTGAAGTTTAAAGAGTTTACATACATCCCAAAGAGACAAACAACTGATTGAAAATTATGCATTTCTTTAAGAAAAGTTTGTAAGAGGTTGGAAGAGTAGATAATAACAAGCGCAGCTTGGGCTGTTTCTGCTGTCCTACCAAACCCTCAGAACTCCTTCCGATTCCCTCAGTCTACCAGGCCCCTAGGCTGCTGCCCTCTGACTTGTGCCTGCCTCACTCCAGGCCCTCTAGCCAGAGCTTAGGGAGCTGACCATATCCTTTGCTGTCCTGACCCCTTCTTTTGCTGGTAGTTCAGGGCCACAGTAGGGGGTTGACAGGACATCAGCAGTTGTGTCAGTTGGCAGTGTGGAATAGGCTGTTAGTAGCTGCCACCAAGATAGTGCCTGGGGCTGCTTGCTGTGCTGATGCCACAGAAGGAGCAGAAGGTGTTGCTGGTTCTTTGAATTTAACCATTAATGTTGTTCAGTTGCCAATATCAAGCAAGGCAAACATAAGCCGCTTTTAATCTGTTTAGGGAGAGAGGTAGTGCTTTTCACAGTGACTGTTAGAATCATATCAGAGGGTGAGGTGCAAGCTCACGGAGTCAAATCATGATGAAGTTATATGTGTTTATAGTTAATACTGGAACTACTCTAACATTTGACACTAAACATGCAGTACAAACTGTGGCAGACCTTAAACATGATATTCAAAGCAAATAAAGATTGCTGTTAAGTGTCAGTACTTGTAATCAATGGAAGAGAATACATGGCTTCAGTTTGAAGAGTGTGTACCTACACCACTGGAGACAGACAAAAATCCTTTTTTTCTTTTTAACAAAGAACTAGTTTTATGTTATCATGCACCTGCTATTCCTAAAACAACCTCTTCAACAATAACAACAAAAATGACATGGAAATAAAAGTTGAAGAGTCTCTTATGATACCTGCAGTTTTTCACACTGTTGCTTCAAGGGCACAACTTGCAGTGGGAATATATGAATTTGCCAATAAACTTTCTTTTTGTGTGAGAGTCTTAACCATGTTGAAAGTCTTCAGCACCAAGGCTGGGCTGCAATCATGACCAATAGGGAAGACTGTTCAAATTCATACCAAAAGCTATTTTTCAAGTTTGAAAGTATTTATTCAAAGAAACTGTAATCCATAAAAGTCATCAAGGTAAAACTTACTCATTTAGCAACTGTGGTTTCAGTAATGGCTTGGCCAAGATTCCACTGTTGGAATTTCAAAGCAGACATAGAACGTTTGGGAAGACCGGATTCTTTAAATGAAAATGAAGACTCAGAAAAAGATCCACTGAACTGGAACTTTCTCCTGATATGCCTAGCACAACTAACACATCTTTGTTAACTTCATTTCATGAGTCAGTGGAACATGTAGCTCCAGATGAACCACAAATGATGAAACTGGCAAAGAAATTAGGGAATTTTGTCAAAGTACTGTCCAGTAAGACAAAACTTCAGTAGATGCTAAAGATGGTGAAGTGCCTTTTTTTCATTAACATTTTCTTTGTTAGACTGGATAAATATTTAAGACAGACCTAACAATGTAGAATTCTTGGTCAGGAAGTGCTTTGATTCTGTGAGCAGGACTTATAAAAGATTACTTGAACATTTATAGTATAATGCCATCAAACTATTGCCAAACATGATAATCAGAATATGAAAGCCATTTAAGAGCTTAAAGATCATTTGTATGCTCTGGAACAGATGATTCCTAGATGGTGAATGAACAGAAAGACCTCACTCAGGGATTTTCACTAATCAGATGAGAGCCGAAAACTTGAAAGATGCATTTTATTACCTTATTTGTGCCTGAATCATGCAAAACATTTGAAGATTATGTTGCAAAATCATAGAAAACTGTAGGTTATTAAGCAGAAGTGTACCACTGCAAACAAAAAATTGCAAATAATCTACATGTTAGACTAAAGTTGTGTCGCTTTGTGATGCTGCTTGCAAGATGAAGAGAAATTACAAGCTTTGCTCTGCCTTGTAATAGAGCTGTTAAGAGTCAGAAATGTTAAAGGCCTTAGTACATTTCCTCAGATGTACTGCTTAGCTGTTGTTGAGGTTGTAAGGAGAAAAATGATCTTTAAACACTACAGGGAGTGGACTGGTGCCTTATTCAAAGATGGGAAATGATTGTATGAAGGAGAAAAATCTAAAAGTGAATCCTTCGGGAAATTACTTAGGAAGTCTTTTTTAAGAACCATCTGTTTTGGAGCCTGGACTCCTGGTCCCTTTTCTTTTGTACTCAGAAGCCTGAAAAGTTTGACTATGAAATTCCAGATATTTCATTAAAAGATTTACAGTTTCTACACTCATTTTGTCTCTCAGGAGTTCAAACATTCCTCAGGGTCCCTTTACTTTTTGACATTGAATCTCTGTACCACTATGTACTTGTCCTAAATAATTTGGTAAAGGCAGCACAATGTTTGAATGAAATGTCCCAGACCATTACAGTTCTATTGAATGAACAAAAGGCATTGGTGAGTCAGGCATGCCCATAGTCCACTTCTTCCCCATGAATAGAAAGTGCAACAGGAATTGTAACTAAACCTCACTGAAAACTACTCCTCTACTCAGTGTTCAGAACCCCTTATGTTGTGCCATATGTGCCTTGGAAGAATCATCTTGAGAAAGCACTGATGCACATAGACATGATTTTGAAACTATCCCCCCATCCAAATATAGAACAAACTATTCAACAAGTTTCTTTTTTTTAAGAGAGAGAGAGAATTTTTTTAATATTTATTTTTTAGTATTTGGCGGACACAACATCTTTGTTTGTATGTGGTGCTGAGGATCGAACCCCGGGCCGCACGCATGCCAGGCGAGCACACTACCGCTTGAGCCACATCTCCAGCCCCTCAACAAGTTTCTTTAGACTAGGATTCTTTAGCAAAAAGCCCTGAATCAGATTCTATGTCTGCTGTGAATGAGTTTGTGAATGAAGAAAATTTATTCTCCCTTAATATTATAAGTAATCCACTAATTCCAGAGGTGTTTGTGGAATCACTTTATTCATCAATTATCAATGCAATTGATAGTAGATGTATGCAGGTTACAAATATATGTGGTAAAGAGGATTTTGGAGATCATGCTTCTCTGAATGTTCAACTGGAAAAATGTAGAGTTGTTGCCTAAGACTCTCACTTCAGTATACAAACCACCAAGGAAAACCTTTCCCACTTGAGAACATTTGTAAAAAAATAACAGAGTGACTTCTCAAATTCTTTAAAATGTACAGCATTGGAAATAAGAAACATTATTGAAAAAGTAAAATGCTCCCTGGATATAACACTAGAAAAATATTAAAAAGAACTATATTTTTTTAAAATTGAAAATGAAGTTGAACTTGATGAACTAATAAAGGAAAGTGAAGAAAATAAAAACAAAATAAAAAAATTTAAAGGAGACCTATTATGCCTTGAGGAGGTTTTACAAAATCAAGACAATAAAATTGCTTTGGTTATTTTCTTTTTCTATTGCTTTTACTCAATATATTTTGCACATTTTAAAAATATATTTTGCTATGTGTATATATATCACTGTGCTTAAGTATATGAAATAATTAAATCTAGAGAAAGAAAAAGGCTATTATGAGGGTTGATGACACTGCATAGGCACTACCTTACAGTTCTGATTATGAGAATATAATTGTATAGAAAATATTTAATTAATAGGAATAATTTTTTTAACACTTTGGATCAAAACAATGAAGAAAATTATTTTAAAGAAACCAATGTCACAATATTTTGTGGATATAGTGATATAAAAGTTATTTATGAAAAAAAATTACTATTTTCAGTTATGTGTGATGAGTAATAGCATCTTCACTTTGTTGTTTCTTTATTGCTATCAATAATCAGTAATCACCTTTGACAAAAGGGCAAGGATTTGGATTTAAACATCATTACAAAATCCTGATTATATTTTTGTAGTTTATACAAGTTCTTATGAGATATGTATCTTTGCATTGTATAAGTCACAGATTGGTTAAAAGATGACATATGACATATTTTCTCAAATAAAAAAACACTTAATGCTATATCAAGATTTTAATGTTATTTTAATCTAATTTTTGAATGAAAAGCCTTGGTTATAATCTTAGATAATAGCAAATTCATAATTAAACCAATTCTAATAACATAACACATGTTTTCTTCTCAAGTATGTTTTAACTCTAATATGTAAGCATCTTTTTAAAACTCATATTTTGAGAACCTACATATTCTAGATTATAATTTAATGACAAATCAGTGACTTATACTTAATTTATATTTTAAAATTAGATAATAGATTTTTTCTCCGTGTGTGTGTGTAATTATCAGAAAGTATACAAGCAAGAAGAAAATGGAATAAAACAATGAAAGTTATGAAATAAAAGAACATCATTAATCAAATTGGCATTTTAAGAATATAACTGTGCTATTGTTCATTTCATATATTAAGTTGTTGGATGTTAGCATTTCTTTAGAGAATCCTGACTAATATCATCATCTAATATCATATTATCCATCATCAGAACACATCAGCAGGACTAACAACAGTGAGTGTGTGTGTGTGTGTGTGTGTGTGTGTAGAGGGGTGGGAAGAGAGAGAGAAATTACTAGAAGAACCTTTGTTATACAACATCAGTAGATGGACAAATATCTTAAAGAAACCATAGAACAACCATAGAACAATAAGAACTTTAGCATAAAGAAATAAAATATAAGAACTACAGTGATTTCTTATCAGAAAGTATACAAGCAAGAAGAAAAGGGAATAAAACATTAAAAGTTATGAAATAAAAATTCTACCAATGTAAAGCTATATTTAATGCAATTAATATTTCAAAGTGAAGGAGGAATAGAAAGTCTCACACAAACAGTCTTAAGTATTCATTACCAACATTTTTTTCTTACAAGAAGGTTTAAAAGAAGTCATTTAATCAGAAAGAAAATCATATTAGTAAGAGAATCAGATCTAAATAAAAAAAGAAAGAACTTCAGGAAAGGCTATCAATACATGACAAATAAACTTTCAATTTGCTTATTCTCAGTTGCTCTAAAAATAACCATTTATTAAGGTAATTATGATAAAAATTCTCTTTAATTATTATAGTATATGAATACATAAAAATGCTAACAACAATATCATTGGGAGGAAGAATTAGTCCATCCCGCCAATGAAAGACATCCTCCAGAGCTCAAGCTCTGGCACAGGACTGCTTTTTCCAACGATCTAAGGCCCAGCCCAAATTCACACACACTGCCTTTTGCAGACCCAGGTGCACAAAAGGTCTGGGACCATCCTACCCCTGGCAGACCACCAAAGCCCAGGCCCAACCCAGATCTGCTTACACCGATATACATGGGACCCAGACCCAGGGTGTGTACAGTCTGCCACACCCCCTCCCACCTGAGAGCCCAAGCCTAGCCCACTTCCATCTTGGAACATGGCAGACATCACTATAGCCTTCTCCATGCAGTAGCCCTTACCTTTTGAAAACAGACAGGGCCTAGAAGCAGCTACATGTCAGAGCAGGCATCCCAAAGACAATGTAAGTCCCACCCTTTCAGCTCCATCTCTTTAAGACCTTGCATCCATCTTGGGGCACCTCCACTATTATCTCTTGTTAACTTGGCTATTGCCACCACCAACGTTAGTTGTAATAGCATACATTGAGGGACACCACCAGGGTCTGGAAGCCCAAGATCAAGGTGAGGTACAGATAATCAGTATCAGCACTAAAAAATATAGAGTAGGATCTGTAATATCTAAGATATTACAGATTACATGAAAGAAAGGAAGATACATAGACAACATGAAAAAAACAAGAAAGGAAAGTGCCCCAAACAAACCAGGTTACTAAGATAAAAGAACCCATGATCAGCAAACTTGAAAAAAAATGTCAGAGAAGAAGTTCAGAAGAAGGTTCATAATTAAAATGATCTCTGAATTAAAGAATGATGTAAATGAGCAAATACATGCAAAAATTTATCATTCCAACAAAGAGATAAGAGAACAAATACAGGTATCTAAAGATTACTTCAAGAAAGAGATAGAGACTCTGGAAAAAAAGTCAGGAATTCTTGAAATGAAGGAAACAATAAACCAAATTTAAAAACTCAATAGAAAGCATAACCAAGAGACTAGATCACTTGGAAGAAAGAACATCAGATAATGAAGGCAAAGTATACAAACTGGAAAATCAAGTTCACCACACAGTGAAGATAATAAGAAACCATGAACAGAACATCCAAGAATTATGGGACAGCATCAGAAGACCAAACCTATGAGTTATTGGGATAGAGGAAGACACAGAGTTTCAAAACAAAGGAATGCACAATCTCTTCAATGAGACAATAGCAGAAAATTTCCCAAGTATGAAGAATAAATTGTAAAACCAAATACAAGTGGCTTACAGGACACCAAGTGTACAAAATTACAACAGATCTACACAAAGGCATATTACAATGAAAATGCCTAGCATACAGAATAAATATAGAATCTTAAAATCCACAAGAGACAGGAATCAAATCACATATAGGGGGAGACCAATTTGTATCTCAGATTTTTCAACCCAGACCCTCAAAGCCAGGAGATCATGGAACAACATATACCAAGCTCTGAAAGAAAATGGGTGCCAACAAAGAATCTTATGTCCAGTAAAATTAAACTTTAGATTTGATGATAAAATAAAAACCTTGTATGAGAAACAAAAGTTAAAAGAATTTACAACTAGAAAGCCTGCACTACAAAACATCCTTGGCAAAATATTCCATGAAGAAGAAATGAAAAACAATGATGAAAATAAGCAGAGGGTGGTATCACACTAAAGGAAAAACTAATAAGAGGAGAAACCAAGTCAAGTCAAATACTGAAAATAAGCAAAAATGGCTGGGAATACAAATCATTTCTCAATAACAACCCTGAATGTTAATGCCTTAAACTTACCAATCAAAAGACAGAGACTAGCAGAGTGGAACAACACAAAAGAAGACTAAACAATATGCTGCATTCAAGAGACTCATCTCATAGAAAAAGACATTCACAGACTGAAGGTGAAAGTTTGGGAAAATTATACCCTCACATGTATTGCAGAAGCAAGCAGGGGTTTCCATCTCGTATCAAATAAAGTAGACTTCAAGCTAAAATTAATCAAGGGAACCCTACTCCAACAAGACTTTACAATTACAAGTATATATATTCCCCAAACAAATGAGCATCTACATTTATCAAAAAACTCATCTCAAGTTCAAGAATACAACAGATGAAAACCAATAATTTTGGGTGACTTTGACACACCTCTTTCACCACTGGATAAATCTTCCAAACAAATGCTGAACAAAGAAACTATAGAACTCAATCATACATTAAATAACTTAGACTTAACTGATATATATATATATATATATATATATATATATATATATATATATATATATATATAGTATATTCCATCCATCAAAGAGTGAATACAGTTTCTTTAAAGAAGCACATGAATCCTTCTCTCAAATAGACCATATATTATGCCACAAAGCAACTCTTAGCAAATATAACAAAGTAGAGATACTACCCTTCATTCTATCAGTACATAATGGAATGAAATTAGAATTCAGTGATAAAATAAGAAATAAAATCCACTCCAACACCTGGAAACTAAATAATATGCTACTGAATGAGCAATGGGTGGCAGAAGATATCAAAGAGGAGATTAAAAAAAATCAGAGGTTAGTGAGAACACAGATATAGCATAATGAAATCTCTGGGACACTATGAAAGCAGTTATAAGAGGAAGTTTCATTGCATGGAGTTCATTCCTTAAAAGAAGAAAAAATCAACAAATAAATGACTTAACATTACATCTCAAAGCCTTTGGAAATGAAGAACAAATCTACACCAAAAGCAGTAGAAAGAGCAGAAATAAGTAAAATCAGAGCTAAAATCAATGAAATTAGAACAACAACAACAAAAAAAAAACAATTGAAAAAATTGACAAAACAAAAATTGGTTTGTTGAAAAAAATAAATAAAATTGACTAACCATTAGTCATTCTAACGAAGACAAGGAGAGAGAAAACTCAAATTACTAACATCTGTGATAAAATAAAAAAAATCACAACACACACTCCAGAAATATAGAAGGTAATTAGAAATTATGTTGAAAACTTGTAATCCAATGAAATAGAAAATACCGAAGGCTGCAACAAATTTCTAGAGTCATATGATTTTTTACTAAATTGAATCAGGATGATATACAAAATTTAAACAGAAAAATTTCAAGCAATGAAATAGAAGATGCCATCAGAAGCCTAATAACCGAGAAAAGCCCAGGAGCAGATGTATACACAGCCAACTTCTACAAGATCTTTTAAGAAGAACTGACATCAGTACTCTTCAATTTATTTCACAAAACAGAAAAAAGGGAAGACTTCCTAACTCATTCTATGAGATCAAAATCACCCTGATTCCAAAACCAGGCATAGACACATCAAAAAAGAAAACTTCCCACCAATATCTCTAATAAACATAGATGCAAATATTCTCTATAAAATTCTGGCAAATCAAATACAAAAACATATCAAAAAGACACCAAAATCAAGTAGGGTTATTTCCAGTGATGCAAAATTGTCTCAACATACAGAAATCAAAAAATGTAATTCATCACATTAATAGACTTAAATATAAGAACCGTAAGATTATCTCAATAGATGCAGAAAAAGCATTGGACAAAATCCTGTACCCTTTCATTTTCAAAACTCTAGAAAAATTAGGAATAACAGAAACACCTTAACATTGTAAAAGCTATGTATGTTAAGCCCCAGGCCAACATCATTCTAAATGGAGAAAAATTGAAAGCATTCCCTCTAAAAACTGGAATAATACAGGGATGGTCTTTTCACCACTACCCTATTTACAATAGCAAACCAAATAATAATAATAATAATAATAATAGTAATAATAGCAACAACAACAACATACTTGGGAATCAACTTAATAAAAGAGGTGGAATACCTCTATGATGAAATTTACAGAACATTAAAGAAAGAAATTAAAGGAAACTTAGAAGATGAATAGATCTACCTTGTTCTTGGATATGCAGAATAAATATTGTCAAAATGACCATACTACCAAAAGCACTATGCAGATTTAAAGTAATTTCAATAAAAATTTCAGTGGCATTCCTCATAGAAATAGAAAAATCAGTCATGAAATTCACCTGGAAAAATAAGAGACCCAGAATATCTAAAGCAATCCTTAAATAGAAGAGTGAAGCAGGTGGCATCACAATACCAGAAGTTAAACTATACTACAGAGCAATAGTAACAAAAACAGCATGGTTTTGGCAACAAAATAGACCAATGGTACAGAATAAAGGTCACAGAGTTCAACCCACATAATTACACTTATCTTATATTTGACAAAGGTGCCAAAAACCTACATTTGAGAAAAGCTAGACTTGCCAAAAAATGGTCCTGATAAAATTGGAAATCCATATGCAACGAAGTGAAATTAAACCCATATCTCTCACCAGGAATAAAACTCAACTCAAAGTGGATCAAGGACCTAGGAATTAACCCAGAGACACTGTACCTATTAGAAGAAAAAGTAGGCCCAAATCTCTATCATGTCATCTTAGGCCCCAACTTCCTTGAAAAGACTTCAATAGCACAAGAATTAATATCAGAAATCAATAAATGGGAAGGATTCAAACTAAAAAGTTTCTTCTCAGCAAAAGAAACAATCTGTGAGGTGAATAGAGAGCCTACAGTTTGGGAACAAATTCTCACCACATGAATGTCAGAGCACTAATCTCTAGAATACATATAAAAAAACTCAAAAATCTTAACACCAAAAAAAAAAAAAAACAATGAATAAATAGGCCAAGGAAATTCAACAGACACTTCTCAGAAGATATACAATCAATCAACAAATATAGGAAAAAATGTTGAAGATCTCTGGCAAATGGAGAAATGCAAGTCAAAACTACTCTAAGATTTCATCTCACTCCAGTCAGAATGGCAGCTATTGGGAATACAAACAACAATAAGTGTTGGTGAGGATGTGGGGGAAATGTCACACTCATACATTGCTGGTGGAACTGCAAATTGGTGCAGCCAATATGGAAAGCAGTATGGAGATTCCTTGGAAATCTGGGAATGGAACCACCATTTGACACAGCTATCCCTCTCCTCGGTCTATATCCAAAGGACTTAAAAACAGCATACTACAGGGACACAGCCACATCAATGTTTAAAGCAGCACAATTCACAATAGCTAAACTGTGGAACCAACCTAGATGCTCTTCAGTATATGCATGGATTAAAAAAAATGTGGCATATATACATAATGGAATATTACCCAGAAATAAAAGAGAATAAAATCATGGCTTTTGCAGGTAAATGGATGCAGCTGGAGAATATAATGCTAAATGAAATTAGACAATCCACCCAAAAAATGTGGAATAATTTTTCTGTTTTAAGGATGCTGATTCATAATATGCTACAGTCGGGCCATGGGCAGATTAAATGAACTTTAGATAAGGCAAAGGGTAAAAGGTGAGCAAGGGGAAGGCAGGATTATAGGGATAGGAAAGACTGTGAAATTTGATTGTCATCATTATCCTGGTACATATAAGAAGACACAAAGTATATTACTCTACCTTGTATACAACCAGAGATATGAAAAATTGTGCTCCATATGTGCATTATGAATTGGAATGCATTCTGTTGTCACATATAACAAATTAAAATTTTTTTAAAAAAGTAAAAAAAGATCAAAAAGGGCCATACTCCTCCCCCCAAATTACTAAACGGGCAAAAACTCTAAACAGACATTGCTCAAAAGAAGATGTACAAATGGCCAACATATAAATGAAAAAAGTGTTCAACATCTTTAGCAATCAGGGAAATGCAAATCAAAACTACATCAAGATCATCTATTCTTATTGTGCCCTTGCTCTTTCCTATACTTCAATAAAAGTATTACATTAAAAAAAGAAAGAATGACTATCTATATTAGTGTCACACAAAGTCAATTTCAGAGCAAGAAAGTTATTCAGTAATAAAACAGCAACCCCACCATGATGAATAGGCAAATTTTCAAAAAAAAATTTCTAAATGTATAATTAACTAACAACAGTTTATCAAAATAAATAATGGAAAAGTTATACTCTTGAAATGAAAAATAAACTCCCTATTATACTTTGGAATTTCAACATCTTTTTTGAATAAATGATAGATCAAATAAGCAGGAAATTAAAAAGTTGATGGGATTACCAATAAGTCAACCTAAAGAGCATCATCAATCAAACTGACATTTTAAGAATACACCATCTGTTATTGTTCATTCATATATTAACTTGCAGGATGTTAGCAGTTCTCTAGATAATTCTGACTAATACAATATCATCCATCAGCAGAACACATATTCATTTTCAAAACACATGGAATATCAATAAGAAGACAACACTCTGTAACTTCAATCATACCTTCAAAAATTTAAAGTGGCCCAGTGCTGTGGTGTACACCTGTAATCCCAGTAGCTTGGGAGGATGAGGCAGTAGGATCACAAGTTCAAATGCAGTGTGAGCAACTTAGTAAGAAAGTGTCTCAAATTAAACTAAACATAAATAAATAAGGCTGGGGATGTGGCTTAGTGGCTAAGTGTCTCTGGGTTCAACACTTGGTATAATAATAATAATGGTAACAACAACAACAACAACAAAAAGAATGTAATGGGAATCATGTAAGGTATGTTTCAGAGCACAATAAATCCAAAAATCAATAATCTTGGAAATTCACCCCACTTATTTGTAAATTAAACAATGAACTTCTAACAATGCAACAAAGAAGTCTCATGAAAAATTCAACAATATTATATTCTAAATTAAAACTATATATAACATTAAAGGTGAGAAATGCAATGCAAACTATGCTAAGAGAAAATTGATAATATTAAATTCATATATTACAGAGGAAGAAAAATATAAAATTAATAATCTGTGATTTACTGTAGAAAAAGTAGATGAGGAAAATAAATCCAAGCTAAATGCAAGAAAAATTAAAGAAATGATTATACCCCAAACAGATTATGAAAATTGAAACCATAAAATAATAAGTTCATCAATAGTAAAATTTTATTCTTTGAAAATGTGAATAATTTGATCTTAGATATCATAGACCAATTCTATGACAAATACATAGTATCAAAATTCATACAATGAGTAGATTAGAGAAATAGTTTTGCATCTCTTTTACAAAGTGAAATATCCAAAAGATTTAAAATCAGCACACTATAAAGATACAATGACATCAATATTTATAGTAGCACATAAACCAAGCTATGGAACCAAAACAGGTACACTTCAACAGATGAATGGATAAAGAAAATGTGGTATATACACAATGGAGTATTACTCAGCCTTAAAGAAGAATGAAACTATGGAACTTTCTAGTAAAGAAATGAAACTGAGTACTATCACGCTAAGTGAAATAAGACAGACTCAGAAAGCCAAAGGTTTGAATGTTTTCTCTGATATGCAGAAGCTAGTCCAAAATAAGGGGAAAGCAGGGTGGGGGGGCAGATTCCATTCAAAATAAAAAAAAAAGTTAAGTGGACTGAGGGGGATGGAGAAGGGATGGGAGAGGGGAAGAAGAGCAGAATGAATGTGACCTAACTTTCCTATGTATATATACAAATATACTACAGTAAATATCACCATCATGGATATGCACAATATGCTAACTAAAAACCAAATAAGCAAAAAAATTGAAAGTAAATAGCAGAAAGATGAGTAGAATAAAGATAAAGTATAGGGGGAGTGAGGATGTGAGGGAAAGGGGAAGTACTGGAGATTGAATTAGAGCAAATTATATTGCATGCTTTTATAGCTATGTCAAAATAAATCTTAATGTTGTATATAACTAAAATAAATAATAAATAACAAAGAATTAAAAAACAAAAAAGGAGAACAGATACTACACATTCTCAAAAACCTGAATCAATAATTAATACTCTTCTAAAAATGAAATCAAAATGCTCAGATGGCTGCATTAGAGAATTCCATCAAATATTTAAGAATACAATATTACTACTTTTCTACAATGTCTTCTAGGAAAGAGAAATAAAAGAAACATGTCTAATTCCTTTAATGGTGAAAGCCTCGTTCTAATATGATAATCAGATTAAGAAATTACAAAGAGTAAAACCAGAGATCAACATATTTTGTGATCATAGGTGCAACACTCAAAATTTTATTGTCTAATAAAATTAATATGTAAAAACAATTATACATTATGGCTAAATTCAATATACTGAGTATGCAAATATAATTCAATATTTTGATGTCAATTTAATATAACCCTATTAACAGAATAAGAATAAAATCATATGATTATATTAATAGATGTAACAAAACCTCTTAGTAAATTAGTAGTAGCAGGAACTATTTGATAAGGAAGAGTTACACAAAACACAAGTAACATCATACTTAAAAGTAATAAAATACACGTTCCTACTAAGATCCGAAAAAAAAAGTCAAGGATATACTTTCTCATCATTCCTGCTTAGCATTTTATTAGAAGTTGTAGTTTGTGCAACAAGACTTTAAAAAGTATATAAAATTTCTAAAGATTAGAAATGTAAAATGTAAGTGTTAAAATGGTGTTTGATCCCAAGGAGACACATTTTGCATCTTGGACATCTTATAGAATCCTCAAATTCCAAAGAGCTAACAAAAAATCTGAATAATATAAGTGAATACTGTCAGGCTGCAGTATACAAGGACAATGGTGAAAAGTTCAGTGGTTGACAGGGATTTGGGGTCAGGAGTAGAATTTATTGTTATCATGTGTCTCTATTCTGGTTTCAGTGGATACCTCTGTTGTTTCTAGTTTTGACTGTTAGGAAAAGTAATATTTTTTTAAAGAGTCTATTGAACATAGCCAATCATAGCATGACATTTTATACTGTGGCTAACAACTAAATTTCATTTGCTTCATACTCAAACAGCATTTAGTGTTGTTAGCCTTCATAATTTTAGCCATTTATTGGATGAATCACAATTTATATTTAATTTTAAAAGGTTTTTCTGATGATGGAGACTTTTATATGTTAAGGGTAAAGTATCTCTTCCTATATTTTTCCATTTTAACAAGTTAGTGTGTCATTTTAAAGATTCATATCTGAAAATATATGAATGAACCCAGTATATTATCAGGCTTATACTTTCATAATAATTTCTCCTATGCATAGCTTTATTATGAATTTTCTTAATAGCTTTTTGCTAATATGAAGTTTTAAATTTTGGAAAAGCATATTTTTGTTTTATTTAATTGGTGCATGGTAATTATACATAATAGTGGGATTAATTATGTCCTATTCATTCATGCAGATAACATACTTTGATCAAACTCATTCCATAGTACCTTCCTTTCTTTTTCCTCCTCCCTTCACCTGATCAGCTGGCTCCATTCTTCTGATCTCCCTTCTATTATTGTTATTATTATTTTAATCAATATTTATAATTTATAGTAATATTTATGAATACATATTTAATGCACTGATTAAATAACAGTACCTTTGCTATCATCAAATTAATTAAGATATTTTGTCTTCTTTTATCCTTGTATTATGAGGTTTTAGCTTTAATTTTGTGATCTATCTTCAATTATTTTTCAAGTATGATGCTAGACTTTGGAATTCATTTGCTATATAAATATGCAATAAATCATCTCTATTTTTTGGAAAAGTCTTTATCTGACTGTTTTCATGACAGTAAGTGTCAAAACCCGTTGTTAAAAGTATTTTCTATGTTAAAAAAAACTTTAAAAATAAGGCATATTATTGTTTTATTCCTGATCTTAGAGGAAAAGTCTTCAATTGCTCACCATTGAGTATGATGTAAGTTGTAGGTTGTCTTATATAACCTTTATTCTATTGAGATATATTCCATGCCTTCTTAACTTGTTGTTAATAATAATGTACTGTATATTTAAAATAGTCAAAAGAAAGGATTCTTTTAAATGCTAGAAGTTGAATCCAGGGGTAGCCTTCCAGTGGACTACCTCCTTTTTATTTTTATTTTTATTATTTTGAGACAGGTTCTTGCTATGTTGCTAAGGTTGGCCTCAAACTTGCCGTCCCTCTGCCTCAGCCTACCAAGTCTGGATTATATGCATATACCACCACTCCCCACAAATATATTTCTAAATATTCTCACAACAAAAATGTGATAAATGTTTTGAGTGATAAATATGTTAATCATCTGGGTTTGATCATTCCACAATAGTATACATGTGACAATACATCACATTCAATCCCCAAAATTTATATAGTTGTATTTTTTGGTTTAAAATATAACTTATGGAAAAATAGGTATAACTCTTTGTGTAATTTATGAATTCAAACCCATATTCTCCAAATTCTTTTTTTCTTTTTGGTACTGGGATTGAACTGAGGGGCACCTGACCACTGAGCCACATCCCAAGCCCTATTTTCTATTTTATATAGAGACAGGGTCTCCCTAAGTTGCTTAGTGCCTTGCTTTTGCTGAGGCTGGCTTTGAACCCATGATCCTCCTGCCTCAGACTCCCAAGTCCCTGGTATTACATGTTTGTGCAGCCACACCTGGCCTAAGTTCATAACTTTGGTATTCATTACCTTTCTCCACCTAATCTTCACTTTCTATTTACAGGTTTATTTTTGTCATCAGACATGCTGCTACAACTATAATGTAAACATCAAGTGATATTTATGGATCTCATACATAATAGACAGTGAGTTAAGTATATGCACTTACAGCAGTTCATAAAAGGCAACAATTTTAGAAGGTTTGTATGAGAACTACGCTAATAAAGATCATATCTGTCTTGTCCATTTGCTGTATTTTGGTACATAGAAAAGTGATTCAAATATGGTAGGCATTCAGTAAGTAATCATTAAATAAATGAACTTTAGTATAAAGAAATAAGACATCAAAAGTTAAGTATCTCATAGAGTATCACACAGCAAGGGATTAATAGATCAGGAAATTAATTTTAGATCTATCTATATATAATATAATTAAAATCACTTCATTATAATGGCCTACTGCACTTTCTTTGCATGTGGTATTCTCACTCATGTTGCTAAAATATACACTCTGAAAATTATTTTACTATCATTAATTAAATTTCTATATTTCCTTCATTACTCAGTACAAGATTCGGCTTCTATAAAATTTTTCCATGAATTTAATACAATTCTCTATAATCTTTCCCTTCCTTTGCAATTTTCTCACATATTTCTGTCTCTTGGAACATATTTACAATGTCCAAATAGATAAGAAGTTTACAATCCTTATTTTTTTGGAGATTTTTAAAATTACAAGTGTTTTGTGTACTACTATAAATTCAGTGTGTCAGAATGTTCTACTTTGGAGTTTGAGACTCTGAAATTTCTTCACGTTCTTCAGGTATAGTGGTGCTAACAAGTATTTGATAGATCCCTGTTTGGGATCTAGAAAGTCATCTCCTCAGCTTCCAGGTGAGTAGTTCATAACTGAGAGCCTCTCAAAAAATTACCCTCTGTCAAAAGGACCTACATCTTCCAATGTTATATTTCTGAACAGGTGTTAGTTCACTTCTAATGATGAGTCATTGCATGGGTACAAATTCCCCACAATTTTCTTCAATTGGGACAATTCTGAAAGGCCATGCCAGCCTAAGCAAAGACTTGTGATTTTGTTGCTGTTGAATTCTTTCAGTTGTCAATTCCTGATTCCATCGCTGGTGTATTTCCTGGGTTCTCTAACATGTTATAACAGGAAATTCCAATTAATTTGCAAGAACAAAATTGCTGTGCTATACTATATGCTTCTTATGAGAAGAAACTAGGCACTCTCTATTAGACCTGGTAAAGTCCTTCTAAACACTCAGGAAAAATGTATATTTTTAAAATGGTTGTAAATTTCCATTTCTGAGATAAGCTAGCCTTGTTTAATCTGTGTTTTACTTCATAATGAAACACAATGCCCTGGAAATATTTTTTAAATCAAAGAATTCTGAAGAATTGAAAGACAAAGTGGAATGGCTAGGTATATCAGAAGTTGAACATGATGATGATGAATCCCCCTGTTTTTTCCTTTTTGTTTCCCACATATCCAGAATTAAAAACTGGATAGACCTGGAACTTAGTATGCCACAAGATTATCTCTGGTAATAAAAAGAAAAGTAATATCCATGCCTCCTGTAATAAGCAGCCTAATCTTTCTGTGGCTGTCTTTAGAAGAGTTCCAGGAGCCAATGCATATTATGCATCCCATCAGTGTGCAGCAGTGGTATTACCACAGTGATATTGCCACAGTGATAACAGAAGAACTTCAATTCAGTGAAAATTACTAATGATAAAGGGGAATGTTACATAATTATAGATTGATCAACCTGTCAAGAAGACATGATGATCATAAAAGAGCCTGAAAATAAATCAAATAAAAACTGATGGAGCTGAATAGAGAAACAGTAACATCCACATTTATAGTTTAGTTTCTTTTGGGGAAGATAAAATGGTCTAAAATTGACTGTGGTGATTGTTGCACCACTTATCTTTGAATATACTAAAAACCATTTAAGTATAAAATGTAAATCTGTAAATTGTATGGTATGTGAACTATGTCTCAGCAAAACAATTCTTCAAAAGCTCCATTGAAAGAAATACTAATTTGACATATTAAATATTAATATAAAATTCTGGGCCCTAGCATTTAACCTTAATGAAGGAATGGTGTTCTCTTCCTATTAATTTGTATGTCACCATACCTGTCAATATCATGATCTCACTAAAGATGTGTTATCATTGCTACGAATGCTCTATTCATGATTTAATCATTCAAAGTCCCATAGGATCCAAGGCTTCCTTTCTTCATTGTGAAACTGTTTTCATCCTCTTAAAAAGTAGATTAAAATTTAGTTAGAAATTTTAGAGAAACCAAGGAAGGAGAAAAGAAGGAAGGAAATCCAGATGCTTAGATTTTCTAACTCAACAATATATGTTATATAAATATATGTTATATAAATTATACAACAATATATGTTATATAAATTATAAAGTTATAATTACTTTCAAAATCAAGTTTGCAGGCATGCAAATTGTAGTTATAACAGATACTATCTGTTGCCACAGGACACATTCCACACATTTTAATTTCTTAACACATGTCCAAATACTCAAATGGTAGATGATGATATGATTCACAAACATTGGCTTCTTTCCAAATCTAGGGATTAACTGTGATTAGTGTAGCCTAATCATGATATTTTATTTTTATAGTCATAAGGGCTCCACAGAAAAAAAGAATCAATTTGATATGCTTGTGATTGTGTCTGTGTTTGTGTGTGTACATATTTATATGTGTGGAAAGAGAACTTTGATTTAAAAAAGTGTTTTGTCATATTGGGAAGACTGGCAATTCCAAAATCTACAGAATAGGCCAGTTTAACTGGAGACCTAGGAAAGAGTTGATGCTGCAGCTAAAGTTCTAAGAGATTGCTGGCAGGATCAACTCTTTCCTAAGGGAAGTTTTTTTTTTGTTTTTGTTTTTGTTTTTTATAAAGCCAGATAATGATTAGATGAGATATACCAACATAATGAAAGGTTATTTTTTTATTCATTCTACTAATTTAAATGATAATATGATCTTAAACTACTTTTATAGCACATCTATATATGTTTTTCTAAATATATCCCAGCCAAGATGACATATTAAATCAATCATCATAAGTCTATTTTTTCGATCTACAAAGCTATATGGATCTCCTTAAACTCTTAACAAATGATGAAATAATAAAAATGTTGAAGTTAAAATTCTACCTAACGTGATAATTTTTTTTCTAGATGTTTCCCCAAATTCACTAACACTTACTTCGGAAAAACATGCAAATACCTTGTTTGATACTTGTTTTCTTGATATTGTGTAATTTAATTGCTATAATATAAATGTATAAGGACTTAATTATTATGTTATAAGGTATATATATCCTACATTATATGATAAAAGAATAATGGAGGGGTATAGGTAAAGAAGATAGAGGAATTAATGTAACATAATTTTTCTATGTACAATATATAAATACACCACAGTGAATCTCATCATTGTGTGCATCCACAAGAATATTGTCCTACTTAGAATAATATAAATCCCACGCTTGTGTAATTATATCAGAATGAATTCTACTGTCATGTATAACTAAAAACAACCAACAAAAAATCAGACGTAGTCTACAAAAGAATAATGGAAAAAAAGATGTTTAATCAGTTATTTGTGTGTATAGATATAAACATGTTTTTAACAAAATAAGGAATGAATATCCATGACAATTACAACCCTCATTTCTGTAACTGTTCATGTAGTCATAGCACATATTTATGTCTACTTTCTTATATTGTTCATTCCATAATCTTTTTGTATGGGTGGGTGGTGCTGGGGGTTAAACCCAGGGCCTTGTGCATGTGGGACAAGCACTCTACCAACTGAGCTAGATCTCCAGCACCTCCATATTCTTTTTTCCCTCAACAAGCACCTTGGTTGATCAGGACTCTTTGCCTGATGGGGTGACCAAAACTTCATTCTAGAAATGTTATAATCATTATTAGATTTGCTTACATTGTGTTGCTATAATTTTCCATTAACTTTAAACATACAACATGTCAATTCTACAAGATGAATCAAGGGATTTCTTGTATTTTTTACCTTCATTATCATAAAGATGTCCAATTTCACCTTATAAATAGAATTAGTCATCCCAACCAGCATGATGACACTCTTATTTACCTGTTGTCCTACTTAGAATAAGTAGTACAGTGGTTTGAGGAGCCACAATTAACTGGTTGACATTATTGAATTCCAGTTTTTTTTTTTTAAATCATTATTGTGTTTCCTGATGGAATAATTTTTTTTTCCTTTGGAAATAAGACTTTTGAGCCAAAAGAACATAAGGTCATGGGAATATAAAGCTAACACTTTTATTGACGGACATATAAATCTTTGCTATGGGAAAAATACTACCATATATTGGATGCTAATTCTAAACACAAACAGCACATTAAAGAATTTTGCACTGGTTATGCAAGGTATTTCTACCTTGCTGATTCTATAAGGTAGTATTCAAATGGCCATTGCATTGTTTTATCATGATAGTTGTTTCAGGGTGCTGGGGCATATAGTAAGATAAGTTAATTCCATGAGACTGGACCTCCCCATTGCTATATTTCATTTGTTGAGATGTCAGTATCTTTACAGAAAGTAATGCTTGTGGAAGACTTTGAAGGTAGATAAAGTATTCTATAAGTGCACAGATGACAGTTTTAGCAGTAGATTTCATACACAGTGGGAAAATAGGAACCCATTGTGTCTATTTAAATAAGAACAAAACATTGCTCATTCCGTGATTAAGGTGGCCCAATGAAATCAAATTTCCACCAGTTAATAAGTCTATCATTTCAGTGAATGGTGCCATATTGTGGGCTCAGGTTTGGTCCTGATGCTTTTAAATTTGGCACTCAGCATTGGCTGTAGCCAGTTTGACCCTGGTGAGTGAATATCTAGGTTGCTGGTCCTTCATAGAACTTCTAATATTATAAGCATGGTTATTTTGTTCATAAGCCTGTTGGATGACACCATCAATGGCTGTGAAAGAGGCTGATTGGTAAACACAAAATAGGTCATTATATATAACCTTATTTAAATATTCCACTGAGGTAATCATTGTTTAAATATTCATATGGGACACAAATATATTCCCTTTTCCACCCATTTATAGATGACTATCTATATAACTCTTCTCCAGACTTCCTTGTCACCAATTTTCTAATCATGTTCCTTAAATTATCTGTCCATCTAGCAAAATCATTGTCATGAATTGATATAGAATCACAGATGTGGACATGTTTCTATCCAAGAAAACAAAAGAAAAAAAAAAAACAAAAAAACTATATTTCCTGAATTCCTGCACTGGGAAGGTTTCCCATCATCACTGTTCTTTCTTTAGAGATGTATCAGAAAGGGTTTCTAGTGCTACAACACTATTTTCTGGTGATGCATGCATATCCAGCAGAATTTTTGAAACAAGGCCCAACTTTTCTCTATTCCATCAACTGATCACAGGAAACTACCTATTAGGATATAAGTGCCTATTTTGAGATAGTAGTGTTCAAAATAAGGGAACCATGAGCATTTGGATCACTCCTTAATATAACTTGTGCATTTGGAGTCTGCTAGATCCTTCTCTGAAGTATACCACTTCTGTTTGATGATACGATGTCACAAGACTCACCAATTGTATGGCTTCATGGGTCAGCTATTAATGGGCAGCTCAGATTGCATGGTAAATTGATGGCCCATGTTTAATCATTCAGAGTGTCAATAGCATAGCAACAGTTGTTCCTTCAAAGGAGAGATTAGTTATTTGTGACGGATGGCAGGATTTCCCCCTAATAGCTAAAGATCATGCACTATGATTTACCTATACAGACCTACTATGATCTCTGAACAATATCTCTATCTGACACTGATATTTCAAGCACCATTGCATCTGCTGAATCCTGAGGCTTAACTGACAGAATAGCTTTCAGAGCAGCCAGGACCCATTTCAGACTGTTATTTTTAACCCCACTGAAAACTACATCTTTTCAGGTCACCTGGTAAATAGTACACAGTAATGCACAGAAATGAGTAATAGTTGACTATAAAACACAAAGATGTACTAAACATTGTGCTACATTGTTGTCTGTGGAAAGATTAAGTTGTAGAAATTTATTCTTTACCTTAGAAGGGACATATTAGCACGTCCTACAACATTGGACTCTAGAAATTTCAGTGATAGAGGACTGAGATTTTTATAACTCTCCATTCTCTCACATTCAAATTAGAGTAATTGTTTTTTCTTGTTTTATGGGTCTAATCAGCATAATGCCATCAGTGTAATGGACCAATATGATATCAGGTAGAAGAAAAATTCAATCAAGATCTTGGTAAAATAAATTGCCATAGAACTGAAAAAAAAAAAAAAATATATATATATATATATATATATATATATATATCCTTAAACTAGAACAATGAAATTTTATTTTTGTCCATATCAGTTATAAGTATATATGAACATATATATATATATTTATGAACATATATATATTTATGAATATATATATATATATATATATATATATATATATATTGCTAACAGGTTTGGAGAATAAATCATTTATAATATCATTAGCTATATTTCGGGTATCAGGATGTATGTGAATTGGTACAAGCAATGAAACCACATCTTGTATAGTAGTTGAAATTGGAAACACCACCAGGTTAAGATTATAACAATCTATTGTAAGGATTCAGAATCTGTATTCTGTAGAGGCCAAGAATGCAAGAAGTATGGAGATGTGGTAATTATCACTACCCCTGTATCTCTTACAATTTTCATGTTAGCAGTTTGACTGTTTTATTCTTCAATGCACAGTCATCCTGATGAAAGTTCATTGGTCCCTTTGGAGATGATTGGGAGTAATGTTAACTGCATACATTTTGTCAATAGTAAGGCCCTTCCTCAAATGGAACATTCATTGTTCAATCCTTAGTCTGTATATTGACTGCGATTCTGAGAAATGAGATGATCATGACTTTATATCTTTTTATAATGTTTTTGTTCATTTTACCTACAAATTTTATCTTTGTGAAGATCAATGTAGATTTCTATCTATTGTAGATAGATAGATTTGTAGAAATCAAGTAGATTTCTATCTATTTTGAACACAATAATTGACCAACTAGCACTAAAGGTCTCTGCAAGTCAAACTTTTCTGATCAGTGTATTGACTCTGCTGTGCATTAAAACAGCTCCACCCACTTTGATTTTGGAAATTAGGTGTGGTCATTTGGCCCCTGCCACTGGGAATCCAATTAACATGTTGCATGTAGGTTTTCTAATTCAGTTTCAACTGTTCCCATTAAGTTCTGACTTAGAATTTTCTTATCAAGAACTTATTAAGATAGATATGGAGCCAACCTAGGTGCCCTGCAACAGATGAATGGATAAAGAATTTTTGGTATATAAATACAATGAAGTATTAGTCATTAAGAAGACTGAATTTATCACAATTGCAAATAAATAGATGGACCTGGAAACTATCATGATAAATGAAATAAGTCTGTCCTAAAAAGACAAAGATTGAATGTTTTCACTAAAATGTGGAAGCTAATCCAAAATAAGGGTATGAAGGGGAAGAATACAAAATCAGTAGATTAGACAAAGGGTAATAAAGGGAAGGGAGTGGGGACAGGAAAAGAGAAGACAGTTTAATAAAGCTGAAATTATTTTCCTATCTACATATATGAATACACCACAGTGAATCTCACCATCATTTACATCCACAAGAATGTTGTCTTAATTAGAATAATACATATGCTATGCTTGTATAATTACAAAAAAAGGAATTCAATATCACACATAGCTAAGAATAAACAATAAAATACCAAAAATTTTAAAAAGTTTAAAATAAAAGAGCTTCGTAATGGTTTTGAAGGTCCCCTTGCAATACTTTTTTATCAAAGTAATGGTAGAATTTTTGTCTTCTGGACTCACAGAGGATGGGAAAAGACATCTTAAATGACAAATCCCCTACAACATTGCAATCTCCCTTATCATTTTAATCCCTATATCCACATCTAAGTAAAAAATAATGAGGTCTGGCATTTCGACTTCATTTGCTTCAGGTCACATTTTTTTTTATGTTTCCATCTACCAACAAAATAAACTAAATGATCCTTTTCTAACTCCTTGAACTACAAAGTAATTCCAGGGCAACTGCTTAATGGACAGATATAAATAAATTATACCTGATCCAACTTTATGTTACTTCCACCATTATTTCATATTTGCAATAGTTTGGGGGGAAATATGTAGTTCTTTTGGAATGTAGCACATCTCATGGATCATAATTTGTACCTTGACTTTCAGAGTCATCTGGAAAATGAGTATAGCAATAGGTGTATGAGTAAAGAGTTACGTTGAAGACAGAAAATCAAGTGTAACTTGTAAGGCAGCTACCACAAGGGAGGCCATTACAATTTCCTTAGGCAATGTTGTGTTAATCTCCTCAAATGAGGTTTTAGAGGGTGTCTTTACACAATAAAACAATTAACAAAACTTAGGGGCTCAATATCCCTAACTTTATTGGGGGAATAAGTTGAGAGAGAGAAGAGGGAGGGAGAGAGAGAGAGAGAGAGAGAGAGAGAGAGAGAGAGAGAGAGAGAGAAGGAGAGAGAGATCTTAAAGGCATTGGTTCACATTGTTGAGAGCCACAGCCTGAGGGGCCCCAGCAAACTTCCAGCTGCCAGCAAACTTCCAGCTGCCGGCTGATGATTGGCTCACAGCAGCCCCAGCAACATCTAGCTGATTGGCTCCTCGGCCCCAGCAACATCTAGCTGATTGGCTCCTCTGCGGTGATGCTCATTGGACTGTTTCCCTGCCCTTTCAGACCACGGAGCTGCTCATTGGGGGACTTTTTTGGCTCCGCCCACGTGACCCAGCCAATCGGCCTCAAGAGCAGGAGGATTGTGGGAGGTGGGGAGAAGCTTGTGGGGGAGAGAGAGGCTTGTGGAAAGCCGGTGGTGGCAGTTGAGGCTCTGAGGGTTTTTCCTGAGAGACTATTTTGTTTGTCGTGTGTGGTTCTAAAAATAAAGTTAGTTTCTTTTGACAAGTGGCTCCTGATTGTGCCCAGCCAGACTGCGGCATTTGGTGGCTCGCACGGGGAGCGACTGAGGGTAAGTGAAACTGCTCGCCCCTGAGGGCAGGGCGAGAGGATGGGTAGCCATTTTAAGATTCTTCTTTTGTTATTTTGTTTCACTTTTGTTTTAAGTTGCCTGTCCCTGGAGATGAGTGAGACGGAAGAAAAACCGCTCACATCTGAGGAAAAACTATTTACGTCTGAGGAACAGATAGGGAGAAAGGACGGATGCACATGTCAGGAGGATAGAAAGGCTATAATGACTTTTTGTTGTTCCCTTTTTATTTCATTCTGTCTCGGTTTTGTTTGGCGTCATCTTGTTGGGTTGTATTATAGTAGAAATATGGGATCAGAAATTAGTAAAAAACAAACTGAAAGAGTGTTAAGTAAATTGTTAGAGGAAGGAGGCATCCCAGTAAAATCAAGAGCAGTCAGGGCATACGTTGATACAATACAAAAATGTAGCCCATGGCTTTTTAAGGAGGAGTTGTTAAATATATCACAATGGAACCATCATGGTGAAGATTTAAAAAGAATAGAAAAGAAAAGCCCAGGGACTCTGCCAGTTGGCACATTGCCATTGTGGATGTTCATATCTTGTTTGCTTAGTCCAAAGCCTTCAGTTCAGACAATGGTAGAGGAAGGAGAAGACATAATGATTCAAGTAAAAGAGAAGGTCTCTCAAGTTAGTCAGACAGAGAAAGAAAGTGTAAAACAGAAAAAGCCATCAGGGGGAAAGGTACAACAGGAGACTGCTACTAACACCTTTCTATCACCAGAGGGTGTAAGTGTCCAACCAACAGCACCACCTCTACAGGAGACTGCTACTAACACCTTTCTATCACCAGAGGGCGAAAGTGTCCAACCAACAGCGCCACCTCCATATGCTGGGAGGCCCCCAACCCCCACAGTTGATAGTTGGGATCCTGAGACAAGGTCTCAAATATTAACATGCCCTGTATTTGAGGCAGGAGGGCAGCGATTTTACCAAGTTTTAAATTTCAAAACAGTGAAGCAGCTAAAAGAGGCTGTAACAACCTATGGTCCTCAAGCACCCTTCACTGTAAGCTTGGTCGAATCCATTAACAACTTGAACATGACGCCAGCAGATTGGGCTAATATGTGTAAAGCTGTGCTAAATGGAGGACAATACCTGTTATGGAAGGTTGCCAATGAGGAATTTTGCAAGGAGACGGCTAGGCGAAATGCAGCAGCTGGTTATCCTCAGAGAAATCTAGATATGTTGTTAGGAAAGGGACCTTATGAGGATCAGCAGCAACAAATTGCATATGATCCTGGCGTATACGCACAAATTGCTGCAGATGCAATTAAGGCATGGAAGACTTTACAAGGACATGGAGGTTTACAAGGTCAATTATCTAAGGTAATACAAGGAGCTAATGAACCTTATGCTGAATTTGTAGATAGGCTTATTCAAACAGCTACCAGAGTTTTTGGGAATACAGAACAAGCAATGCCATTACTAAAACACCTGGCTTATGAGCAAGCAAATCGTTGGTGCAGAGATATCATTAGACCATGGAAACATGAAGATTTAAACACATATATTAAATTATGTAGAGACATTAATGAACAAGAGCAAGTCGTGGCAGCTGCAGTAAAACAGGCTTTAGATGCCAGAGACATTAATGAACAAGGGCAAATTGTGGCAGCTGCAGTAAAACAGGCTTTAGATGCCAGGCCAAGAACATGCTACAATTGTGAACAAACAGGACATTTTAAAAGGAATTGCCCCATTGGAGGAGGGTTTAACAAAACTAGGTATCAAAGGAGTAGAATACCAGGTATTTGCCCACGATGCCGTAGAGGGAGACATTGGGCTAATGAATGCCGTTCTCAAACCACCATAGAGGGTACTCCATTATCAAAAAACGAACAAGGACCAGGTGTTTATCCACAATATCGTGGAGAAAGGCATCGGGCTCCATTGCCAAAAAACGGACAGGGGGGCCCAATGCTCCGGGGCCCAAAACCACAAATATACGGAGCACTGGAGGAACCCAGCAACCCCATCAGGGTAGTGCCCAGGACACATTGTCCATCAGATCCCTCATCAGACAAACCAGAGGGAGCGCAGGGTTGGACATCTGCGCCTCCGCCAGAGCAGTACTAACTCCAGAGATGGGAGTTCAAATCATTCCCACAGGGGTGAAAGGACCTCTTCCCAAAGGAACAGTAGGCTTATTATTGGGACGCAGCTCTTCTACTCTAAAAGGACTTATGATAAGTCCTGGGGTAATTGATCCCGATTATGAAGGTGAAATAAAAATTATAGCCAGTTCTCCAAAGGGTATATCAGTAATTTCACCAGGAGATAGAATAGCACAGTTACTAATAATATCCAGCCTACATGATAAATTTTCCAGTCGTACTGTAGAAAGAGGTTCCAAGGGATTAGGCTCCACAGGTGTAGATTGGGCTATGCTTTCTTTAAATTTAGATTCTCGCCCCATGCTAAAACTAAATATTCAAGGACATGAATTTAATGGGCTACTGGATACAGGTGCAGACCTTAGCATCATCTCTCGTCAAGAATGGCCAAAACATTGGCCATTACAACAAGCCACTCAAACGCTTCGAGGCCTAGGAGTGGCAACTAATCCCCATAGAAGTGCAATGGTATTAGATTGGAAGGATCCTGAAGGATGTGAAGGAACTATACAGCCATATGTATTGGATCATCTTCCCGTAAATTTATGGGGACGAGATGTCCTAGATCAATTAGGTTTGACATTAACAAATAACATCAACCAAAATGCACCCACTATTATGACTAGACAAGGTTTTAGGAAAGGAAAAAGATTAGAAAAACAAGAACAAGGTATAGCAGCACCAATACAAATAGATCAAGGGAGAGACAGATATGGGTTGGATTTTCAGAAAGGGCCACTGAGACAATAAAAATTACTTGGAAATCAGAAAGACCAGTATGGGTTCCTCAGTGGCCCCTGACTAAAGAAAAGATACAAGCAGCCCATGACCTGGTCAAACAACAATTAGCAGAAGGACATATACAACCTTCTGTATCTCCCCATAATACTCCCATTTTTGTCATCAAAAAGAAATCTGGTAAATGGAGATTATTGCAAGATTTAAGAGCCATTAATAATGAGATGGTTATTATGGGACCTGCTCAATCAGGGATTCCTCAGTTGTCTGCTTTGCCAAAAACCTGGTATGTTTTAGTTATAGATATTAAAGATTGTTTTTTTTCCATTCCAATTCATCCTGAGGATAGTCCACGTTTTGCATTTACTATCCCTGCACTGAATCATGAAGGTCCTGATCAGAGATATGAATGGAAAGTACTCCCTCAAGGGATGGCTAACAGCCCAACTATGTGTCAAATTTATGTTAACAAAGTAATCCAGCCACTTAGAAATCAAAATCCTGAACTACAAATATTTCACTATATGGATGATGTATTATTAGCACACAAAGATAAAAACACATTGCTAGAATGTTATGCCACACTTACAAACTTATTAAAAAATTATAATCTAGAGATAGCAATAGATAAAGTACAATTAAATTTTCCAATTAATTATTTAGGAGTTCTATTATCCTCAACCATGGTCCGTCCACCAAAAATTCAAATACGAGTAGATCAACTCAAATCACTTAATGACTTTCAAAAGTTATTAGGAGACATAAATTGGATAAGGCCTTATTTAGGTATACCAACAGGAGAGTTGGGACCTTTATTTGATATCCTAAAAGGTCCATCAGATCCAAATTCACCCCGAATGTTAACGCCTGAAGCAAGAAAGGCATTAAAAATCATTGAAACATATATGGAAAATATGCATTTGGATAGAATTGATATAAGTTTGCCTTTATTATTTATTGTACTACCAACAAAAAATATTCCTACAGGAGTATTTTGGCAAGAAGGTCCATTATTATGGATACATTTATCTTATTCTCCTAACACTATTCTTACTAGGTATCCTGAGGCTGTAGGACAATTAATACTCAAAGGAATAAAAGCAGCAAAGGGAGTGTTTGGAATTTCTCCCAATAAAATTATTACTCCATATACTATGAATCAAATTGATGAGTTAGCTAATGAGTTAAATACTTGGGCAATAATCATGTGCAAATCTAATGTTTCATTTGATAACCACTTACCATCTAATCCTTTATTGTCTTTTTGGTCATTGCATCCTGTAATTTTTCCAAAAATGACAAGAAAAACACCTATCATGAATGCTCCAAATATATTCACTGATGGGTCAAATAATGGTACAGCAGCAGTAGTTACCCCTGATCAAACTTTTACATTTTTAGTACCCAAACAATCAGCTCAAAAGGTAGAGCTTAATGCAGTTTTACAAGCTTTTGTGATGTTTAAAGATTCTGTATTTAATTTATTTTCTGATAGTCAGTATGTAGTTAATGCTATAGTATCTCTTGAAGATGCTGGTAGGATTTCCCCTTCTTCTACTGTTTTCTCTTTGCTTTCCACTATACAAAGTCTAATCTGGGACAGAAAAGATCCATTCTTTATAGGACATATCAGGGCACATACAGGATTGCCTGGAGCCCTTAGTTTGGGCAATGATTTAGCAGATAAAACTACACATGACATACATATTTTCTCTACACTAGAAGAAGCTATAAATTTTCATAAAAAGTTCCATGTCAATGCTAATACTTTACAAAAGCACTTTAAAATAACTAAGGAACAAGCTAGACAAATAATAAAACAATGTCAAAATTGTGTGACCTTTTTACCACAAGTTAATCTTGGAGTCAATCCTAAAGGATTGATACCTAACCATATTTGGCAGATGGACGTCACACACTTGCCAGAATTTGGAAAATTAAAATATTTGCATGTTACAGTTGATACTTCTTCTGGATTTTTGATGGGCTCCCTTCATGCCGGAGAAAAAACTAAAGATGTTATAGCTCATTGCTTACAAAATTTTGCCACTGTGGGTGTTCCAAAACAGTTAAAAACAGATAATGCCCCTGGTTATACTTCTACCTCTTTTAAACAATTTTGCTCAACATTTGGCATTACTCATATAACAGGAATCCCATACAATCCACAGGGACAAGGCATAGTTGAAAGAGCTCATCAAACTATTAAAATGTACTTATTAAAGCAAAAAGAAGGAATTGGGAAGGGGTATATATTCCCCAAAGATAAACTTAAAATAACCCTTTTTACTCTAAACTTTTTAAATTTGGATTCATCAGGACTTAGTGCTGCGGAAAGGCATATGTGTCCAAAAAACGTACATAAGCCCAAGGTACTTTGGAAGGATATTCTAACAGGACAATGGAAAGGTCCTGACCCAGTAATTGTCTGGAGTCGAGGGTCTGTTTGTGTGTTTCCACAGGGAGAACAGCAGCCGATTTGGATTCCAGAGAGATTAACCAAGGTCCTGACCCAGTGATTGTCTGGAGTCGGGGGTCTGTTTGTGTGTTTCCACAGGGAGAACAGCAGCCGATTTGGATTCCAGAAAGATTAACTAAAGCGATTTCTACAGACCAAAAAGAAGATGATTTGGCTCAAATCCATAACAACTGATATCCAAAACTCCAGTTTGGCTATTCTTACATCTGCAACAGAACCAGGATGCTTTTTTCAATATCTATTTTATTATTGCCTTTTGCCATATCATGAAGTTCTATTTTGTTTTTTGAGCTCATACAGACCTAGGTTAATGTTTTGCTGATCAGTTCTATTTTTTGACTATAGAGTTTTTAAGCATTGCAATGGAGATTTCACCTGTAAAAAGTTATAAGGCCTTTACTATAATGTTATGTGTTGTATGTATTATATTATGTGTGCACACTTGTGTTTTGTGTTATATGTTTGAATGTACGTATGTCCATATATCATATATGATGAGCGCTCATGATAAAATGGATCCAAATATTTTTTTTTCACGTGATTTATATGGTTTAATTTAAATTGGGTAAACAACTGTTGAGGATTGTTTTAATATGTAAACAAAAAAGAAGGTTAACAGATCTGTTTGTTTACTTTCACCTTTCCTTTTCATTATATTTAATAATTCTCTTAAAGATAATGTAAATTGTTAAGAAAATTGTTTTCTTTTAGTGCCTTCTGTAGTGTTACATAATTTTTTCTTTAGCCATTATTGCCAGAATTCCTATCTTCATCCCAGTGCCGGTGAAGACAATGTAAATTGTTAAGAAAATTGTTTTCTTTTAGTGCCTTCTGGAATGTTACATAATTTTTTCTTTAGCCATTATTGCCAGAATTCCTATCTTCATCCCAGTGCTGGTGAAGTGAAAGATAAAACCAATCTACAGCTTCTACAATAGCCATCACTGAACTGCTTGCAGAACTTGCCTGGACACATTGTGAGCTCACCTGTATGCATTGTGAACTATCTGTTGGTACAGCGAATTGTGGTAGTGCTGGAGTATTTTTGCTGATGGTGTCACCGGTGGTACAATTTAGGAGCCCTCAATTGGCTTAATGTCATGGCATTTTGCATCCTCCTCTACTAGTGATGGTCTAAAATTTGGGGGCCAACAGAGGTGAGGCAAAGAACCTCACCCCCCCACAGGTGCAAAGGCCTATCCACAAGTATGGCTGTATGCTGGACCGGTAGTCAGTGACGGGTATGATCCAATTGCAGTGGTACCAACCTAAGACAGGAGGCTGACGCCTAGAGGTCAGTTGATCCGATGACGGGTAAGGACCATATGTTGAATTGGACTGCCTAACAGGCACGGTCCCTAAGCCACATGCTTGTTGTTTAAACAGAGAGGGGGAGATGTTGAGAGCCACAGCCTGAGGGGCCCCAGCAAACTTCCAGCTGCCAGCAAACTTCCAGCTGCCGGCTGATGATTGGCTCACAGCAGCCCCAGCAACATCTAGCTGATTGGCTCCTCGGCCCCAGCAACATCTAGCTGATTGGCTCCTCTGCGGTGATGCTCATTGGACTGTTTCCCTGCCCTTTCAGACCACGGAGCTGCTCATTGGGGGACTTTTTTGGCTCCGCCCACGTGACCCAGCCAATCGGCCTCAAGAGCAGGAGGATTGTGGGAGGTGGGGAGAAGCTTGTGGGGGAGAGAGAGGCTTGTGGAAAGCCGGTGGTGGCAGTTGAGGCTCTGAGGGTTTTTCCTGAGAGACTATTTTGTTTGTCGTGTGTGGTTCTAAAAATAAAGTTAGTTTCTTTTGACAAGTGGCTCCTGATTGTGCCCAGCCAGACTGCGGCATCACATTATTTGACTGTGGAGGTTGGCAAGTCTGAAAGATAGTTTGATAGGATGGAGAAGAGTTGATTTTGTGGATGGAGTCTGAAAGAAAGTTTTCTGGAAGAATTCCCTTTTCCTCATGAAAGTTTAAACTATATATACACACACACACATATATATTTGTACACACACATAATTATATATTAATATTTATATATACTTGCACATAAATATCTACTATATCTATATGTCTATCTATCTATCTATCTATTATGATGAAACCCTCCACATTATGGAATTTTATCTGCTTTATATGGTATTTACTGACTTAGATATTTATCTCATTTAAAACTATTCACAGGAACATCCAGAGCTGTTTGGACAAATATCCAGGTACCATGGCCTAGTCAAAGTGGTGCATAAAATTGTCAATCACAGTTTCCTTTATGAAAGCTAGAATAGGCTTAAGAAAAGACTCTGTTAAGTATGATATGTGAGAGATAATCTGTTGGGGGATTTATAGATTTTTTTCATCACCATTTCAATTAAATATTTGTAAAACATGTATCTTCCGTCCTCTTTAAGTTCATTGGAAACATAATCATATGATTTTTGTCCTTTAGTCAAACAATATACAGTCTTTGGTAAGTATGAGGACATTAATATGTATTTCTAAATAACTTCTCACAAGAAATTAATGTATCTTTTTTTTTTCCTAAGAAATACATTTTTCCAGATGAAAAGCCCGAGTGGAATAAGAAAAAAATAGCACTGTCATGAAATAAAATATAAAATATAGGAACAGTTTCCATTACATAAATGTAATATATTTTGTATCTTTCTATAGTTATTCATTTTTATTATAATTCTAAGCAGGCAATTCCTACTAATTTTGAAGATTTTTTTTTTTCAGGTAGAAATAATACTTTGTAGAAACCAACAGAGAATTTGCTTGGAGTCCTTTGTTTGTATTATTTTACCAAAATTTTGAATAACATATATTTTGCCAAATGTGAATATTTGCTACATTAAACATGTATTATCAATGACTGGGTTTGTAGCCTAGTGGTAGAATGCTTGCCTAGCATGTGTGAGGCACTGGGTTTAATCCTCAGCACTACATAAAAATAAATAAAAGAAATATTGGTAAAAAACATATTGTCAATAAATAAGCAGCCTTCTTTCATCCACAATACATATGGCCATTTCAATGGGGAAAGGAGTTGTTCAGATCAAAAATTTTGTTCAGATTGAGCAAGACATGAGTAACAGACACAATCATTTCACATTATATGTTCTCTTACACATTTCAACTTCATTCTGGAGAACATTCAGAGAAATTATTTAGTAAGAAACTAAAATAATAACTGTATTCTACAGAATGCAGAAAAAGTATTAAAGTGGCTAGTAGAAGTCATTTTAGTAAAGAAACATTATATTCTTTCATGTGACAAGGACATAGCATCATATTTGTCTTGTGATGTGAAATCAAGAGAATTTTCTCCATGAAATTAGCAAAGTTTGACTTACTATATCCATAAGCATACAAAATCAATTTTTACAATTATCACCATAAAATAAAGTGATAAAATAACAGAATGCAATCAATGACTGGAATTTTATGGCCTATTAAATGAACTGTATTTTCATTGTTTGTTAATAGTGGGTGCACATTTTCAGAATTAAAATATTTAATGGTATGTTATTTTTGATGATTGACTTAACTATACCTATTTTCTCTCATAATTACCTCTAATGTAAAAATAATTTAAAAAATATAAATCCTTAAGAAAAATAAAATTTGGGGCTGGTTTGGCAATTTGGGATTGGTTTGGCAAATTGGAAATTACTGCTTAGAACTTTTTAATTTTTTTAGTTGTTGATAGAACTTTATTTATGTTTATGTGGTGCTGAGAATAGAACCCAGTGCCTCACACATGCCAGGCAAGTGCACTACCGCTGTGCCATTGCCCCAGCATGCTACTTAGAACTTTAAGGTAAATTCTAGATGTCAACAATCAGAAATAAAACAAAACAAAAAAGATACCTTCTCTGCCTCAGTTCCTGTGTCTGTCTCTATATGCATATTGTAAGCACTATAAACTCACAAGCCAGAAAAATATGATTTCAAGGTGCCATGTGTACTAGATTGTGAGACCAAAGTCAACATATAGTAAATATGCCAATTTTAAGAGAGAATAATTTCATCTTAAATTCAGTGGAAAAAATAACTTCAGACACGTCTGCCTATCATACTCACTAATATTGTCAGTTTACATCATGTATGACAATTCAGTTTTTACTTTCTTATTTTCATTAAGGAGTGCAGTTTTCAAAGTAGCTGGATGCAGTGGTGCATGCCTAAAATCCCATTGGCTCAGGAGGCTGAGACAGGAGGTCCACAGGTTTAAACCCAACCTCAGCAACTTAGCAAGGACCTAAGCAACTTAGCGAGATCCTATCTTAAAATAAAAACTAAAATGGGCTGGGGATGTGGCTCAGTGGTTAAGTGCCCTGAGTTCAATCCCTGGTACAAAAAAAAATCAGCACATAATTCATAGATAAAACTTAGAGAGTTCAAGTATTCTCTAAATCTTGCTATATTTCAGCATACTCACCTGATGAATATATTACAAACACCAGTTTCTTATCTGTACTAAATTAGAATCTTTGGAAGCAGAATTAAAGAAATGAACTATTTTGCTAATATCCTTCATTATTGACGCTCAGTTCCATTTTGTCAAATCATGGTGTTCATACAAAGTTGACAGATCTCAGATTTATAAGTACTTTATTTATATAGGATATAATGAGATAGATACAAAGGTCTTATTTTTTCCTTGGGATTCATATTGAAAGATTTTAACTACATTCAAATAATGAGTTCATGAGCTTGATAGAAAATTACAGTATTGAAAAAAATATCAAAAGTATTGATTAATCTAAGTAAACCTCAGTTGTTTTGTTCCTTGTGGCTTCAAATTTTGGCAACATTTTCTTTCAGGCAAATAGAAACACGAGTCAACTGAGAAGAGTAAGAAGTTCAGAGTAGTTGTCCTAAGTTCCGTTTACACATTGGAATGAGTCTGGTGGGGAAATGGATTTTAAAGTATATTGTGGGGACATGTGCATAGAGTACTGCATACATGCCATATGTTAAGGGCTTCTGAGTGGCAGGCCACTCCCCTCTTGATAGGCGCCTGAGTAGCCGGCCACTTACCCTGTAGGCACAGCCCTGGGCATTAGGCCTTGTGGTTGCAGTCCCAAGCCTGCTCCTTGATTTGTTGCTGCAAGGGCAGTTAGCAAGAAACTGCTTAGCTACTGACTGAGTATATGTACATGGTAAGTGCAATAAAACCAGACCTGTTTCCTGCTTGTTCTCTGGAGGTCTTGATTAGCGACTCTGCAGCCACACTCTTCTCTACCCTGTTTAGTGGAACCCCTCGCTAGATGAGAGAGAGCCCACTCAGTATATGAAACTAGATTCTCATGTCCAGATTAAAACAGACTTCCTGGAGGTGGGATCTAGGTATTTTGTAAAATCGTCTCTATGATGACTCAATTTGGCAGCTAGAAAGAGAATCATTATTTCACACAAATTGAAACTACTGTCATTCTGTAGAAAATTCTTAAGGATTATTAATAGTAATTATGTATGGTAAACTCTTTGCTTGCAGTTTGACAAATTGGTATGATCATCATATATCCTAATGTCATGACTATCATTTTATCCTATATGCCATAACAAAATATATCTTAGAAACTTCAAAAATACAATTAAAATAACCATTTTTTAAAATGTTACAACACAATCTGTGATTTTCTTTGTTTTGTGATGAGGGTATAATAATGGATCCCTTTTTATTTTTATCAAGCATGTGTACATACTTACAATAATTCAAAGAAATTCCGTTGTAGTATAATTAAAACTATGAAATGCATATGAATTCTAACCCTATTTTCAAAAAGAGGTAATACTTTAAAATCAATTTGATATGTTCAAATATATTGCATTATCATTATAAAGATTTAAAATAAAAACAAATTATTAAGTCAAAATAAGACCTAATTAATTAATTAATTTAATAATCAATATTTCTCAAAAATATTTGCATTCCTCTTTTTTCTTTATTTACTTTGTTTCTTAATTTGTTCTAATTAGTTATACATGAGAGTAGAATGCATTTTGACATATCGTACACAAATGGATTGCAACTTCTTCCTCTCACTGAACATGATGTAGAGTCACACTGGTAGTTTAATCATGCATGTATATATTATATCCAAATAATAATAACTCCCTTTTGCACAAATCAAAGTTTTTTTCATTTTCCCCCACCCATTCCCCATTATAGATTAACATATGTTTATGAGAGAAAACATTAGTCCTTTACTTGTTCAGTTTGGCTTACTTCTCTTAGAATGATATTCTATAGTTCCATCCATTTACCTAAAAATGCCATATTTTCATTCTTCTTTAAGGCTGGGTAATATTCAATTATGTATATAAATCATATTTTCTTTATCCATTCTTCTGTTGAAGAACACCTAGGTTAGAGTTCTTGAAAATTGCCATTCTGAATGAAGTGAGATGAAATCTTAGATTAGTTTTGATTTGTGTTGATTGATTGTATTTCTTCTTCTGTGAAGTGTCTGTTAAGTTCTTTAGCCCATTTATTGAATGGTTTATTTGTTTTGGGGTATTAAGGTTTTTGAGTTCTTTATATATGCTGGGGATTAGTGCTCTATCTGAGGTGTGTGGGGTAAAGATTTTCTCTCATTCTGTAGGCTCTTTCTTCATGTTATTGATTGTTTCATTGCTGAAAAGTAGCTTTTTAGTTTAGATACATCCCATTTGTTGATTCTTAATTTTATTTCTTGCACTTTAGGAATCTGGTTAAGGAAGTCAATTCCTAAGCCAACTTGGTGAAGATGTGAGCCTACTCTTTCTTCTATTAGGTGCAGTGTCTGTGTTCTAGAGCCTAAGTCTTTGATCTACATTGAGTTGATTTTTGTACAGGGTGAGAGATAGTGGTTTAATTTCATTTTGCTGCATATGGACTTCCAGTTTTCCCAGCATCATTTGTTGGAGATGTTATCTTTTCCCCAATGTATATTTTTTTGCACCTTTGTCTAGTATGAGATAACCATATTTATGTGGGTAGTCTCTATGTCTTCTATTCTGTATCATTGGTCTACATGTCTGTTAGTGACAGTACCATGCCATTTTTGTTACTATTCCTCTGTCGTATAGTTTAAAGTGTGGTATTGTGATGCTTCTTGCTTTACTCTTCTCCCTAAGGATTGCTTTGGCTATTCTTTGTCTCTTATCTATCCAAGTGAATTTCATGATTGTTTTTTCGAGTTCTATGAAGAATGTCCTTGAAATTTTAAAAGGAATTGCATTAAAAGCTGTATAACAGTTTTGTTAGTATGACCATTTTGACAATATTAATTCTGCCTATCCATGAACATGGGTGATCTTTCCATCTTTTAAGGTCTTCTTCAATTTCTTTCTTTAGTGTTATGTAGTTTTCATCATAGAGGTCTTTCACCTCTTTTTTCTTTTTCTTTTTTTTTTTGTGTGTATGTGGCTATTGTGAATTGGGTTGTTTTCTAAATTTCTCTTTCAGCTGATTAATCCTTGAAATATAGACATGCATTAATTAACTAGCTATACAATTTTGGTGGTATTTTTGGATCTTCAAAAAGATCAAATCATATTTAACTAATTAATAATGAATATTTTCTACACAGATTTGCAGCCAATGTTTTGGCATAAAATATTTTATTGTCACTTTTCCTGTATCATTGAGTATTGTTTAGATACAGCTTTCTAGTGGCTACAGTTCATTCTAACATGCAGATGTCATATGATACATTTTTCTATTTTTATACACATTACTATAATAAAATGTTAAAAACATACTTTAATTTTAAATGTTTTAAATAAAATATTATCAAAAAATAACTGCTTCAAAGATTTGTGATGTTTTTCAAATCAGATTTCTAGTTTTACCAATTTATGTTCTCAACTGATATTCCCACAAATATCATTGATGATTTCAGTTTGATGGTTTCTAAGGCAGAAAGTGTAACTTTTGCATAAAGATCTAAAGCCTTATGGGATAAATTAAAGAAGTATCCTAACATAATGATGAATTCTTATTCATTAATTATATTCTTCTATGTTGACAAGCCCAAGCTCTGGCAATATGTCCTGATGCCAGAAAATAGTAGCCGATTCATGAACCATAATTTCCCAAAGGGTGGAGTTATCAGAACAATTTGGCAAAATCCTGTTTCAAAATGAGTAAAAAAGAAGGAAAACTTATTAAACATAGGTAATATAGACACTGAAATTTGCCTTCAAAAAGACAAGTTTATCTTCTGTACCAACAGATATATGACTAAATCTAAAAAGCTCTATTTTTTGTAGCCACTAAACAAATTTTGTCATGTAAATTATCTCAATAAGTATAGCATTATTGAGAATGGATTTGAATTGTTCTTCACCAAGTTTTGGTAGGTTGTTTGGTGGAGCAAGTACATTAGACAAGGCTATCATTTCCATATAATCATGATGGCATTATAAAGGTATGATAAGAGTAATCAAGAATTTCACTCAAATCCCTTTTATTTTGAGTAATTATTTTTTTATTATGAACTCATGTTCAGTGGAATTTTAACAATGAGCATTCTTTAAATGTTTTATTAATTATATTATCTTCTATAAAATGCCTTTTTAATATGTGCCATTTCACTGCCTAGGAGATACAAATTTGTCTTCAGTTGAAAAAACTTATTAGACATGTAAAATCATATTGATTCATCTTCATAATAAATCAGTATTTAAGCCATAGCTATGGTTTACCTAGAAAGAATACTGTAATCCTCATCCAAAGCTGTCCATAGTTAAAACAAATTCCCTTTTTATCCGATTTTGAGGGGCATAACTTCTTATGGTCCCCCCTTTTCCTGAAATTGATACTTCATATAGGTCATTTGTCATCAATATCTAATATGATTGTTTGTTCTGTGTGGACCCAGTGCTTTGTCTTTCACATTACATAGTAGGTTAAAAACTCCCTAGGTTAATTAATACCAGTTAATACCTACAGGCGCTAATAACTACAGGAGGTAGAAGGCTTTGAGTTCACTTAAATTGCTGAAATCAAGCTCTTATTTTATTTCTGATTTCAGTTCTTAGAGATTTTCCTTTCTTATATGCTTTATGCATACATTTTAATGACTTTGGAGTAAGAGAATTTCATTAAAACTGTTCTTCTCTATCCAAGAAAATAAATGTCCACTTGTTATTGTTAGTCTTTTTATAAAAAGAATCATACATAATATTATTTTCTATCTGGATAATTTGCTTAACTTCAAGACTTGGGAGCTTCACCTTTTTTGTCAGTATAAATGCTTTACACTCATTAGTCTATGTTTTCCATTAGTGTGACTATAACATCATTTTTTTTACACTTTGTAATCTTGATACATGCTTGAGTTGTTTCTTTCCTTTTTTTTTTTTTTGGCTCTTAAGTACTATCGCTCTAAATATACTAGCCCATGAATTTCAGCATATATATTTCTTCTGGCTTATTTTAATAATGAACTTTTTGAAAATGTCTTTTAATAGTGCTTTGTTTTGCAGTTTTCAGATTAAAAATTCTGCACATTTTGTTAAATTGGTTTTTAAGTATTTTATTATTTTATGCTATTAACATTGAAATTAGTTTCTTAAATTTTTTCTTTGTATTTTTTTCATTGAAAAGATAAAGAAATACAATTTATTCTTTGCAAATTTAAATTTATCCTGGAAATTTGCTGAATTGTTCTATTAGTTGGAAGAGTTTTGTTAGTGGATTTCTTTAGATTTTCTATGCAAAAATATCTCTTATCTGTAAATGTAGATTATTTTATATCTTTTCCAATATGAATGCTTTATTTCTCTCTTGCTTAATTTTCCTGATATAATCTCTAAATTAGGGGAATAATATGCATTCTTTCATGAGGAAGTGATACATTAGTTGTGTATTTTTCATAAATACCCTTTCTCGAGTAGTGGAGGTTATCTTCTATTCCCACTTTGTTGAGTGTTTTCATCATGAAAGTTCATGTGGTCAAGTGGCGTATTAGAGTGGGGTCCTTATGGGACACAGCCCTGTGAAAATATGAGAAGTATATCAAAATATGGCATGCTGATGCCAATCATTATTCCCATTCAGCATCAGAAGGTGATTGAACATATACTCTAGTGTGCTTGCTTGAGGTGGTCACCTGTGTCCATGTAATGAGTGGTCAGTGTTGAAGCTGCAGCAATGCAGACAAAGCGAGATATAGCCACATTTCTCTTGTACCACCTGAGACACCTAAAGACAATAATAATTCTGCTTTCTATCAATAAGGTAAATTGATTGTCATTAGAAAGTCTTTTACATAGCTCTTAAATCAAACTGAGAGCAGTGTCTTAGGAGTATGCTTTGGAGAGCACAAATGTTTTGCCCTCATGTAGCAGGAGGCAGAAGGGCTAACAACTGAACATTGTGAAACCTCATTTTATAAATGTCTTAATTCCATTAACTTCTTTAATTTGTTTCTTTAGCAATCTGTAATTTTCATTGTAGATTTAAAGAAGGCTCTTTCCATCACCTACTCATTTGTTAAGACACCACCTGTTAATATTATGGCACTGGAGATTAAGTTTCAACATGAATTTTGGAGGATATATTCATATAATGGCAGTATCTATAAAACTTTTATATTGAACTTATTATTTGACACCTGACTCTCTTCATTTTTTCCTGTCAATCTGAGTTACCATCTGTAATCATTTCTTAACTTCAATGCAATTTTATTTGTACACATCTAATTTGTGTTGTTATTGTAAAATTTTGTAAGTCTGTATGTTATAAATCCAATATAAATTCCAAAAAGTTAGGAGAAAAAGGGTATTTATAGGTTTTATGATTACATTATGACTTAATTTTTGCCCATTGTTTTTATGATTATTCCAATATTTTCTTAGATTACTTGCTTTCTGTTTTTAAGTAGTTTTATTAGTGTATTATTGCAATTATACATAATAGTGGGATTCATTGTGAAATATTCATATATTCATATAATATAATGTGCTTTGGTTCATTCCCTGTACTCCCCAATCTTTCCCCTACTCCCTCCCCCATTCCACTTACTCTATTGTAATTTTCTAAAAAAAAAAAAAATGTGTGTGTGTGCGTGTGTGTTTATGTGTATGTGAATATATATATTTAAAATGAATGGAGAAATTTTGAGATTATATATGTATTTATATGCATATATATGTTTGAATATGTATATAATATAAATAAATATATATATACATATTTATAATCTCACAACTTCTTTCTCCATTTCTTCATGCACAGATAGATGAGTTACAAAACTTGGCTAATGTGAATTGCTCTTCTATAAATATTCACATGCATATTTTACAATATTATGCTGATTTTAACTCTTTTTGGTAAATACTATGAGGTGGAATAGGTGAGTCACATAGTACTTCCATTTCCAGTCTTTTGAGGAATCAGCATAGTGATTTCCATAGTGTTTTCGCTAATGTTTAGTCCCAAGAAAAATATATAAACATTCCTTTCTCTTTGAAACATTGATGGCCTTTATTATTTAATAATACGGGCACTTTACCACTGAGACATATCCCCAGCCCATTTTTATATTTTATTCAGAGATGGGGGTCTCACTGATTTGTGTAGGGCCTTGCTAAGTTGTTGAGGCTCTTTTTGAACTCACAGTCCCCCACCTCAGCTAATGGAGCTGCTGGGATTACAGGTGTATGCCACTGCACCCAGCTGTATACTTTCGATGCTTGCCATTCTTAATGGGCGAGATAAAATCTCAGTGAATTTTGATTTGCATTTCTCTGATGATTAATCTTGTTGGAAAAATTTAAGATATTTGTTGGCCAATTTTTTGATAAATGTCTGTTTATTTCATAGTTCATTCATTAATTTGGTTATTTGGGTGTTTCTGGTGTTAAGTATTTTGAGTTATATATATGTATTCTGGGTGACAATCCTCTGAAAAAAGTGAATGACCAAAATTTTCTACCATTCTGTAGGATTTATCTTCACATTCCTGTTTCCCTTGCTTTATAGAAGCTTTTTAAATTGATGTTATCCCACTTATTGATTATTGATTTAATTCTTGAACATTAGGGGTCTCTTTAAGTATATTGATACCTTTGCCTATATGTTTTCTTTTAGCAGTTGCACAGTTTTTGTACTTTGTGTTGACTTTTCTGTAGGTTAATTGTAGGGATCTAATTGTATTTTTTCTAAAAATCACTATCTAGTTTTCCAAGCACATTTTGGTAAAATAATTGTTTTCCCTACCTAATATTTTTAGCACCTTTGTCAAAGATATAATGATCATATCTGTGTGAATTTTTCACAGTCTAGCTTTAGATTCATTTGATATTGATTCTAATGCTTTGTTGTTTCTGTTAACTATGCAGTATTATCTGAAGTTAGATATTGAGATACATCCAGACTTGCTCTTTCTATTCAGGATTGCTTTGGTTGTTCTGAGTCTTTTATCTTTTCAGATGAATTTTAGGACTCTTTTTGTCTTAGTTCTTTGAAGAATGTCATTGGCATTTTGATGAAAATTGCATTGAATCTTTTGTTAATGCAGCCATTTTAACAATGCAAATTGTTCCCATCCAAGAACATGGGACAGGTTTCCTTCCTCTGGAGACTTCTTTAATTTGTTTCTTTAGCATTCTGTAATTTTCATTGTAGATTTCTTATGTACCTCTTTAGATTTATTCTCGATTATTTTATCTTTTTTTCTTTTTATTTATTTATTTATTTATTTGACACTATGGTGAAGAAGTTGTTTTCCTGATTTTTTTCTCACAGTTTCATTATTGGGACTATAGAAAAGCAATTGATTTTTTGTATGTTGATCTTTTATTCTTGTAGTGTTCTCAATTTGTTTATCAACAGTAGATTTCTTGTGGAGTTTCTTGGATATTCTAATAAAAGCATCATTTCATCATCAAACAGAGATAATTTGGCTTTTCCTTTTCCAATTTGAATTCCTTTAATTTTCTTTTCTTGCCTGATTATTGTGGCTAGATTGTGAAGTATAACATTGAATAGAAATTGTGAGCATGAACATCCTTGTCATGTTCCTGATTTTAAAGGGAATAACCTCAGTTTTTCACAGTACATTATGATGCTGCCTTTGGATTTGCCATAATCAATATTTATGATATTAAGGTCAACTTTTTTTATCCTGAAATTCTTTAGTGTTTTTAACATGGATTGGTAATGGATTTTGTTGCAGGTTTTTCCTGCATCTATTGAGATAATCATGTGATTTTTTTTTCTTTAAGTCTGCTTAGATAGTGAACTACATTTGTAATTAGATTTGTGTATGCTAAAACAATCTTGCATTTCTGGGATGAAACCAGCTTGCTCATGGTGTACAATTTTCTAAATTTCTAATTTCAATACATAATGATCTGATAAGTTGCAAGAAATTAATCTTCATTTTTTATATTCATGAATATTTATTTTTGTCTTAAAATATTGTCTGTTATAGAGAAGGTTCTTTGAAGAACAGAAAAGAAATTTATTTGTTGATTGTGAAATATGCTATAGATATCTGTCAGGTCAATTTGATTAATAGTATTTTTTCAGGTCTAAAGATTCTTTACTTAATTTAGGTCTTGATGATCTACCTATTAGTGAGAGATATGTATTGAAATTGTCATGTATTAATGTGTTGTAGGCAATTATAGGTCTTGGTATTGAGTAGCTCTAACACAGTGAACTGGGGGGATGTTTTGGAATTCTGGTTGGAAGCGGTTTGATGGTCTTCTGTAAAATCTAGGTGAATAGATGAAACAGGGAGGGCTGAATGCCATGGCCAATAATTATATACAGAATTGGGAAGGGATAAGGGTCTAGCCAAAGATAACTGGGGGAAGAAAACAACTCATGATCCATGAGGAGGAGTACTGATCAAATTGTGTAGCTTAGTCACTTAATTTTTTTGTGCCATCCCTCACCAGGTCACACTTGTTCTTGTAAAGGCAGCACCTTCCTCTTGTAGGAAGGAACAGATGCCTCCTTTTCTACACTCAGAAGATCTAGTACTCCTCTGTTATGGAGAACAACTTCTACCAGTGAATCTTTTTTGGTCCTGAAGTATAAGGAGTTTGGTCAATATTTGGTCAATATTTCTCTAAGGCTTTATACCTTTTCTTTGGAAGGTACTATGTAATGGTGGGTGGAAATTCCTAAATTCCTGCTCCACCAGGAGAGGGATAAGAGAGATAGCCCATTTTGTTCTGAGTGGGATGTATACTAGAATAAGGATGGGTCCATCCTCAGTGGAATATAGAATGGGTGGTGTAAGAAAGGCCAGAGTGCAAATTCCTGTCCAGTTAGTGGGTAAACAGATATAAATATTATTTCTGCGTTAAAAAGAAGATATCCTGATTATTGTCGAGGCAACTAGAAAAGTGATAGAAGAAACAGTTAGCTTTAATTGGAGGCATCCATTAATGATGGGTGTCCCTTAGGTAGTTAAAAATCCCTGTTCTTTCCAGATCAGGGAATGAGAGTAAAGAATATGAAGGTATGTTTGGAGTCAGTATAGATGTTTACTTTCTGTACTTGAACTTGAGTGAGTGAATTGGTAAGAAATGTTAATTCAAGTTGTTGAGAGGTAGTTTGGGGATGTAGGGCCTCCAATTGTATAATCTGATCATTGCATACTATGACATTTCTCTCCTATGGTGAGGCCATGTGGGGCATCAGGTAAAGGAGTATCTAAGTTATGGGAAAAAGGAAAGGACATATTATCCAAAAGTTCAAAGCATGAGTGAGAGGAAAGAGAATCTGTAGAGTTTAGGAGAAAATGTAAGAGGTTCTCTGGATTAAAGGGTTTGCAATGTTAGAAAGATATCTGATGAGTTTCTAAAAGCAGCATGTATTTTTTTTCTGAATCTAGAGAGGAGAAAGGACAGGAAAGAGTGATAGCTATTTAGCTCCATGCATTTGGTTGTGGAAGGAAAAAATGGTAATATGTTGATATATAATCAATTTATGGCTAAAGCCACAAAAAGGATACAGCTCAAAGTACCTTCAGACATGGGGCCAACACTGAAGTACAGTGTTTAATTGTTTTGGTAGTAAGGAACCACACAGGGGAAATCTCCAAAGATATGACATAGGACACCGAAGGTTGTATTTTGAATAGCAGAAACATACAGAAAAAATGATCATTGTGCATCTTGGATCCCTAAAGCAGGCATCTTTAAGAGTATTAATAGGAAGAAAATAATAGAGGGGTTTAGAATGGTTACCATGAGAAGCAGAGTAAAGGGGCTTCGCAAGAGGACCAAAGTTAGCGACCCAGATGAGGAAATTACACACTACTCTCAGAAAAGAGAGAAGATCATCTTTGATAGTGGGGACTGGGAGGTTCTGAATGAATTGTTTATGGATAGTGAGAAGGCCTGGAATTGCAGAGTATGAGTGAGTCCTGAATATATAGCTTGGGTTTGAGCCACTTGGGCTTTTTGAGGGGAGGCACAATGTACTAACTTATTCAGAAAATTTAAAAGAAGGGTTGCATGTTTGATAAAAAGCTCATAGGAGGGACTGCAGTGGAGCAGGTTATCCATAAATTGTAGAAGAAGGCTAAGGGAGAGATTGAGATTAGCTAAATTATGAGATAGGACCTGACTGAGCAAATGATGACTTTTGTTCAAGCCCAGAGGAAGAAACATTTAGGTTAGCTGGATGAAAGAAAGGGTCTGTCCATGTGAAGGCAAATAGATTTTGATAAGAAGTGGTCAAATTGGATGCTGAAGAAAGTATCTTTGAAGTCAAAGACTGAGAAGTGAGTTGTATTGGGGCAATATGAGAGAGCAGGGTATAAAAGTTAAGGAATATAGTGTAAATTGAAACAACAGCCTGATTAGTCAGGCAGAGGTCCTGTACAAGGCAAAAATTACCATCATGTTTTCTGAGCGCCAGAATTGTGGTATTATAAGGGGAGTCAGTGGGTCAAAGAATGTTAGCCTTGAAAAGGTGGGAAATGATGGGTTTAAGGTCTCTGAGGACTTGGGAACTGATGGGGTATTGGGATTGTAGAGGGAGGAGGCAGGGTCTTTCAGGAAAATTTTAATGGTAATGTGGTTGGTGACCATGGTGGATTTGAGAGTATCCCACACTGTTGGTGAGACCTCAGGGAGGAGAATTGACAGAGATGTTAGAGGGGGAGGAAAGGCATCTGATCACATAAGAGGATAAAGGAGGCAGAGGACTGTGGGGAGCTATGGTGGGAATTAAAATGAATTAAAACACCGAATTTGGTTAGAATATCCCCCAAGGATACCAGTTGAGCATTATAGTAAGACTAGGAAGGAGTATGAGAATGGAGTATAAAAATAGGTTGCAGAGCAAAGGACCTGTTTGTAGGGGTATTAGGTTTTCTGTCAACAACAACAACAATAGGGATTGAAAAGGCTTGAAGGGGTTCAGAAAATTTTGTTAGCAAGAAAACTTTCCCATAAGAAAAAGTTAAGCATACCAGATACTGACAATGTTACCCTGGGCTTGGATGGAGTGATGGCAGTGGGGGAGAAGAGTCCAGGGGACCATCAGTCTTCTGTAGACAGGCTATCCATTGTAAGGCCAAGAATGTCTGCCAGGCTGATGTTTGTGTCAATGGACCTGTGTAAATTGGAAGAGATTAAACTGTAGGGAAATTCTCAGTAAGCACAATCTAATTTCCAGTTTCCCCTTTGGTTTCAGAGAGGACATGACCCGGGTGGAGGGTTAGGGTTAGGGAAGGCATTTGTCCAATGTCCCTATTGGCCACATTTGAAGCAGGCACCTGGAGGTGTGGACCATGACACAGAGAATTCCTGTTTGTGGGGTGCATGGAACCCTTGCCCAAGGAAAGTTGCCAGCATCCTGAATTTAGCCTGATCTTGTTTGAGTTCTTGTGGTTCTTCCTCTTGAGTTCTTCCTCTCTATGCTGTAGACCTTTCAAGTTCAGTTTAGAGGGAGGGTCCAAAGTTTGGAGGTCTTTTTAATTCTGATATCTGAGACAGATTTGGAGATGAAATGTAAATGAAGATAAAGTCTGCTCTCATCTGACTCAGGGTTAACTTTGGTATATTTAGTGATAGCTTCTGAGAAAGATGGCAGGGTTTTCATCACTTCCTTGGGTGATTTCTTTAATCTTTCATAATTGACTGTCTTTAAGGCAATCTTTTCCATTTCTTCCAGGAGGCAGGTAATTATATGGCCTACCTTGGTCCTGTTAGTGGAAGTGGTCTGTTAGTTCCAGATTGGGTTAGTAACAGGAACTGATGAGACCAATCAGCTTGTAGGCAGGACTTTGGCTGTAGAGAGTGTCTACATGAGCCTTAACTGCCAATCAGATATAATTCCTACCCTCAGGAAATAGATAGGAGGAAAGGATGACATAAATGTCATTCCAGGTAAGGTCATAGGACTGCAGAATGTATAGGAATTATTTTTGAAATGTAGTGAGTCTGAGGAAAAGAGCCTAAACATTTTTTTTTCCTGTTAGAGGCAGCATAGGGAAAATGGGATATGGACACATACAGTGCCTTCAGCACATGCCACTTTGTGCAGGAGAAGGACCTTGCAGGAAGCAGAGGATTGTGTAGGAGAAAGGGTGTGAGAGTGTGGGGTGAGGAAGGAAGGGGTAAAGATGGTTGAAGATGAGCATAAGGAAGAGGTTGATTATAAAGCTGAGAGAGAGGAGGTTCATCCACGGAGTCAAAATTAGAGGCTGAATGGGCAGAATATGGGGATTTGCCAATATCTTGACTGGATTTTTCATTGGGAAAAACAATGTAAAATGTTGAGAAATTTTGGCAAAGAGAAGGCCTGAGGCACAATTACTAGAAGGCCTGGACATATGGAACTTTGGGTCATTTGCCATTATGTTAGAGAAACTTTTCAAGATCTTGGAGAATCTGATAATCAAATGTGCCACATTAGGACCAATGACTGTAATTATCCAGCTTGTATTTGTTTAGGCAGTGTGACAGAAGAAAACAAGTCTTTTAGATTTAACTAGGTCTTGGAGACCCAAGGTCTGAATGTGTGTCTCATGTTGGTTTTGAAGGGGCCTGGCCTGTGCTGAACAAAAAGTTTGAAGAAGGCCACCAAGAACTTCAACAGAGAGAAAAGCCAAAATCAAGGTTCATCCAAAAATGATTTTTATTTCTCTAAGATCATTCTAGGAACAATCAATAGAATGAAAATTGATGGATGAGTGTCCCCAAAGAATGTGTGTCATTGCCACCCAGAGTGGTGGGGGTTTCCTCTCACTCAGCACTGATATTTGTTAGATGAACAGTAACCAAGGAGACAGAAACCAGGACAGGGATTCCAGTAAGCTAGAGGAGTTGGTGGTAGGGTGTCAGTCACCCAATATGTGATGGCTGGTGGAGGATAAAACGTCCAGCAATGTGAATGGTCCTTATTGGAGCCACTGGAGGGAGGGGATAGAAATAAGTTCATGGAGGATAAACCTTCAGTCAAGGGTCCCAGCAGAAACTGGAGCCTATTTCCCACTTAAAGCCTAGGGAAGTTATAGGGTAATGGAGGGGTGGGGGGATTTTGCAGTTTGGTTATTCATTGCTAGGGGATTTTCAAAAAAGGTTATTATGTTTAGCATCATTATTTGTGATGGTCACTATTCCATATCAAACAGGGTGCTTCTCAAGATTTCAGTCCCAGATAGCAATTCTCATTACAGGGTGTTATCTGGGTTTTAGGTCAGGCTGAACATTGTTCTGGGTCAGACTGATCATGGGGTAATAGTTGTTTTAAAGTAGAGGATGTGTTTTAAAATAGCATTGCCAAAGTCAAGTTATCCCTGACATTTATAATGTATTTGTTTTTCTTTATCCTTTTAACATCAATTTTCTAAGATTTTGTAACCTGGTATTTACTCCAAGATGGAGTCTATGTCATCAGTTTTTTAAATGTTATTGACTATTATAAATGTTTGATTCCCTTGGTCTTTCATATTGTTTGTATCGCTGCACATTTATTGTTGTGGATTATCTTGTCTATTGTTATACAAGGGACATTTAATTAAATGCTTTCTCTTACTAAATTCCCTAATCTGAGCAAATATCTAAGAGTCATTAATATCACTCAACTGGAACCCTCTCCTACGTCCAGTACCCAACATCAATTTAAGTGGAGAGACTAATCCCAGATAATGGAAATCACTTTAGAACAAAATATATACTAACACTCCTTAAGAAATCTTATTGAGTATGTTATCTGCAAGATTCTAATCCAGGTAAAAAAGAGGAGTGATATTGTTGAAGAGGTTGAGAAATTAATTATTAAAAAGAGTAATTTTTCTATTAAACTACATAGAGTTTAAAATGGGAAAAGAGAAACAAAATAGAAAAAAAGGAAGAAAAGAGAAATATAAAAATGTTGGGGATGAAGATAGGAGCAGGTGATTCAAGGGGAAAAGTAAAGAAGAGAAATGAATATAAACATGAGGAAGAAGAAAAAAGAAAAAAAATATTTTAATGATTTAAATCATTTCAAAATGAATATATCTGGCTCAGCTGAAAAGCAAAATATCTAATAATGAGGTGAAATATTTAATTCCATATAGAATATAATATCTACAAGATAAAAAATGACATTAGATTTATGTTATCTCATTCTGTGCTATTTGGGGTGGAAGATTTCTTTTTAAAAAATAATTTAAACTTTATTATACTTATTTGTTTTTATGTGGTGCTGGGGATCAAATTCAGTGCCTCACACATGTGAGGCAAGTGCTCCACCACTGAGCTACAACCTCAGTCCAGAAGATTTCTTATTATGCCTTCCTAATGTGGATTTCATTGGGATCTGGAAGGTTGAACAAATTCTAAAAGCTATTTAGCTTTACCTCTAAGTGTATCTGGATGTGAAGCACTGATCTAAAGAGCACACTTTTGTTACAGTTCTATGGGGCCCTCTACAATCTTTGGTAATAGCTTTTTGGTAGGTGAGAGATGTCAGCCTGTTGTGTGTGACTTAAAAGCCATGTATCTCCCTGTCTGGGGATGCAGACGTGCAGCAGTGCTTCACATACCAGGAGCTATCAAATATGTAGTGTATTCACCTATGTAGATTTCAGAGTGTGTGGGCTTCAGATAGAGGTATGGTGATCCAGATGAATTGACACTGAATAGCTCACAAGTGGTGCAGTGCTGCTGTTCCATGCTGTGGCACAAAGTTGTTCTACTTGCATCTGGACAACCTGGGCAGTGCCTTCCTTGCGTCTGTGGGATACTCCTCAGTAGGCTACCTCTGTGTGTATGTGGGTAACTACCCACCAATGTATGAGGGTCTCTGCTGGATTCTGGGGATTGCAATGGTTTGGGGCTGTGTCCAGATAATGTTTTAGATGAGTCCAGAGCTGAACATGCTCTGTAGCTTTTGGCAGTTATCGAATGTATGACATGTATCAGAATGTTCTCTGAGAGGTGTGGGGCACTGTTGTAGCACAAGAGCCTCTTTCTTGATTGGTATAATTCCAGTGGTTTCTTCCAGTTGCTGGTGTTCCTTGTCAATGGGCCTACAGACTCATGTCTGCCTATGCTTGGTGACCAGGGCATCTGCAGGCCACTTCTTTTGGATGCAGGAATACCGGACATAGGTTTGTCACTGGCATGGATTTTTGAGTGTCTGCTCACCACTGCATCTTTTTGTTAGTGTCTCATGTCTGAAATCTTAGTGGCTGCCAGTGACTGTAAGACCTGTGTGTACAGGCCTTCTGTGAGATCTGGCCACTGCTGTTGCAGATCACTATGATTTTGATTTTGTTCACAGTTGGCGCTGGGTGTCAGCTGACTTAACTCCATCAGTGCTCATCAAATAGTGGACATGGATTTGATGGTGCTGTTGCAGTGATCACTCCGCAACATTGCTGTTGTTCCCCATAGGTTCTTTTAGCACTAGTCCTGGCTCAGTTTGTTTCCTGGAGGGATGGGTAGCAGCCAGTAGATGTAGGGTGTTTTTGTTTGATGTAGGTTTTGAATCATGGGGCCTCTGCTGGCTATTGAACTTGTGGGTTTCGCTTAGCATCTGAGATCATTATCAGCAAACCTGTATTTGAGAGGGGGATCTGGTGGCAATTGGTGAACCTGCTACTATTATTCACTGCTGAGGAACTTGCTGCTTTCCTTTCGCTGTACTCCCTGAGAATGAATTTATCTCAAAACAATCTCACCCCATTCAAGCAGGGGTTTTGTCAGCCTTCTGCTACCAATGAACCCTCTACAAGAATTACTGGGAGAGAACATTCCAAAGGCATTTCCTAAGATATTATTTTTTACTGACCAGATGTGAAGAAGCTGCATAGATTTAATGTCTTACAGACAGACTAGCTTATGTGTGAATTCTATAAGATGGCTTCCCAGAATATTTTTCTGCAACCAATTTGAGATAAACTCTGTATTTCTCCTTCACTAAACATTTTTGCCACTCCTGTACAAATTTAACTCAGTCTGATTTTAATTTTTACTGACATTAAGGAAGTAAGCTTAGGAACTTCACCTCTCCCTCTTTCTCCCTTTGTTACACTTTGCTCATGACACAACCTGTTTAGGATCCAGCGTTAAGTAACTCTTTCCTGCTTTCATCTCCCACACTCAGTTTCTGAATCCCTCTGAGTCTCAGACTTTCTGACATGTGTTTTATAGTATTATCTCTGTCACACATCTCTCTGGTGAGCTGTTCTCTCACTGCTTCAATTCCAGGCTGTGAAGGAGTGACAGCTTGCTGTATACATTCTCTCTTCCACATTCTTCCTTCAGAGGACTTACTTGCAACCTGAAAACTTTTATTAATTCTGGAGGAAGTCTGCTAGCAAAAAATTATGTGGGTGTATGTGTGTATCTACTTTATTTTATTTTGTTTTTAAATTGAGAGTGTCTCTTTTACTTTCTTTTTTGAACAATATTTTTTTGGTATTTAAAATTTTTCATTGCCATTTGATTATTTTTGCTTTCAGCACTTCAACTCTGCCATTCTAATGCATTATAGCCTTTTCCCCCTCCCTCTTTCCTCTGTGTACACATATGTATATATAATATTTTTTCTGACGAGATGTCAAATTTTAATTTTATCAATATTAACTAGTACATGATTCTTTTTAAATTTTGGCTTTGGCTGAGGCTTTGATCATATCTTCTTTGATGTGTTTCTGTGTGGATTTCTTTTCTTTTATCCTACTTAATGTATGTTGAATTTCTTGGATGTGTAAATTAATATTTTTTCATCAGTTTTGTAGAGTTTTAAGTTATTAATTTTTCAAACTTTTTTTGCTCTTTTCTATCTCTCCTATTCTTTTGATACTCCATAAGGCACATTTTGGAGTGTTTAATAAGTTCATTCATATTTATCAGAGGTTCTATGTATTGCTATTCATTGTTTTTCTCTATATTCTTTGTATTACATAATCAATATCGCTGTATCTTCACATTCACAGACCTTTTCTTGTTCTAATTCATATTTAATATTAAGCTCTCTAATATTTTCTTTTCTCTTTTACTTTTCAATCTCAAAATTTACATTTTTTCAGTATGTTTTTAATTGATATTCTCTTTGATCAACATGGCTTCCTTTACTTTCTAAAAATATTTATAATGTATTATTTGAAGTTTGCCAAATATGCTCACAAGCTCTTCTTATAGGAAGTCACTTTAAACTTGTTTATTGTTCAAATTCCTTTTTCTTTGCCTATCATCTACATTTTTTAAAGAGGATATATTTTTATGTAGTATATTGTAACAACTTTAGATCATGGTCCCACCTTCTTCTTGCTGTCTTATGTGTGTGTGTGTTTGTTATTTGTTTAGAATTTGGATTGTAATATTTTAGTAAAGTCTATTTCCTCCTCAGTGTAAAGCCTTCACTGTTGCCATTCAACAGGTGCATAAATAGGTGTATGCACAATTACCCTGGAATCATAGTGGTTTTGAAAACACCTTTTTTTGCTACCCCTTTCCTATATCTGTCTGTTAATCTGTCTACCATTTTTGCTAGCATAAATAATACTTAGAGTTCAGCAATTTATGGCTGATTATTCTGAATTTTTAAATTTATTTTTTGTTGTATTGTTGATTTAACCCAGGACCTCAAGCATGCTAAGCTCTACCATTGATATACACCTATAGCTCTGATTGCTCTGTACTTTTTGACAGTATGTTGAAATATAATTGGCTCCATAGTGTGACTTGATTATATTTGTAGTCATTTGCAGAGGTAGTTTTTTTTTTTTTAAGAGAGAGAGAGAGAGAGAGAGAGAGAGAGAGAGAGAATTTTTTAATATTTATTTATTTTTTAGTTCTCGGCAGACACAACATCTTTGTTTGTATGTGGTGCTGAGGATCGAACCCGAGCCGCACGCATGCCAGGCGAGCGCGCTACCTCTTGAGCCACATCCCCAGCCCTGCAGAGGTAGTTTTTTAGGATGATCTTTGATATTTGTTCTTACCCAAAGAGGACTCTTTAATTTGTGTTTTTTACTAGTTCTTTGTTAAACTAGCAGACCAATGATTTAGGGGATTTCTTTGCAGAGAAGCAGGTTTTTCTATGAGGGTAGGTTTTGCTTGCGATGTAGATAATTTTAACTTGGATTCATTTTCAGTGCTCTATTCAGGATAATTTGTCTGCAAATAAAAAGTGCAAACAAATAAAAAACATGGCACTGTAGCATTAATACATAATCTGGTAATGGGGCCAATCCTTGCCTCAAATAAAGCATTTAGTTCAATTTTGAAAAATATTATTGAAAGATATAATAATAGATAGATGATTTCCCCCTATGTTTTATGATTCTTTTTAATATATCCTGGCATCTAATATTTCTGTGAAATAATGGGTCTTGTAGTCTGGTGCAGATGATATGATTGCTCATTTTTAAAATATACTTTTTATAGTGTTTTAAAGATTTTCTTGTTTATTTTATTCTTATAATTTAAAATAATTGTAGTTATACATGGACACAATGCCTTTATTTATTTTATGTGGTGCTGAGGATCAAACCCAGTGTCTCACATGTAGTAGGCAAGTGCTCTATCACTGAGCTACATCTTCAGCCCCAAATTTTCTTTTTTTCCAGTAGTTTTACTATGACATGCATAGGTGTGGTTTTATTTGTGTTTATGTTCTTGAGATTCAATGGAATTTCTTTAATGTCTGGGGTGATATATTTCATCTGGTATAAACACATTCAACTATTTATTGTGATAATTTTAAGCATCTCCATTTAGATTGCCTAGTAATGATTTTAGTATCATTACTTTTACCACAGTAAAAGTGTTCATTCTTCTATTTTTTCTATTTTTTCCTCTGATCATTAATATTGTATTATCCTATTGATTTTTTCCTTCTCATTGATTAATTTTAATTTTATATAAAAATTTATATAATTAAAATATTTGAATAGAATGCAATATAAAATTGAGCTTCATTATAGTATATTCACACATGGGCACAGAATAATTCAATAGATTTTATTCCCCAGTTCCTCCCCATGACTTCTCCTTTTCCCCACCTCTTAATTCCCTTCTTCTACTCTGTTTTTCTTCTTTATATTTTTGCAATTCCTTTGTTAAATCAATCTCTCTCTCTCTCTCTCTCTCTCTCTCTCTCTCTCTCTCTCTCTTTAAAAGGAGGAAGAGAATTTGATAAAATTATTTTCTTAAAATTGCTTTTATTTTGTAAATATATGACAGTGGAATGCTTCAGAATTCTTATTACACAATATAGAACACAAATTTTCATATATCTGGTTGTATATAAAGTATGTTCACACCAATTCATGTCTTCCTACATGTCCATTGCTAACCCTTGCCGCCTCCCTTCCCCTCCCACCCCTATGCCCTTTCTAGAGTTTTTCTATTCCTTCCATGCTCCCTCTCCTTACCCCACTATGAGTCAATAACCTTATATCAGAGAAAATATTCACCATTTGTTTTTAAGGGGATTGGCTATCTTCATTTAGCATAACCTTCTCCAACTACAAATGCCATGATTTTATTCTCTTTTATTGCTGAGTAATATTCCACTGTGTATATATGCATTATTTTTAATCCGTTCATCTACTGAAGGGCATCTAGGTTGGTTCCACAGTTCATCTATTGTGAATTGTGCTGCTATAAACATTGATGTAGTTGTCCCTGTAGTATGCTGTTTTTAAACCCTTTGGGTATAGACCAAGGAGAGGGATAGCTGTGTCAAATGGTGGTTTCAGTTTCCCAAGGAATCTCCATATTGTTTTCCATATTGGCTGCACCAATTTGCAATCCCACCAGCAAAGTATTAGTGTACCTTTTCCCTCACATCCTCGACAACACTTATTGTTGTTTGTCTTCATAATAGCTGCCATTCTGACAGGAGTGAGATTGTATGTTAGAGTAGTTTTGATTTGCATTTCTCTAATTGCTAGAGATGATGAAAATTTTTTCATATATTTGTTGATGGATTGAATATCCTCTTCTGAGAAGTGTCTGTTCATGTCCTTGGCCCAATAATTGATTGGCTTATTTGTTTTTTAGGTGCTTATCTTTTTGAGTTCTTTATAAACCCTAGAGATTAGTGCTCTATCTGATGTGTGAGGGTAAAAATTTGCTTCCAAGATATAGACTCTCTATTCACCTCATAGATTGTTTCTTTTCCTGAGAAGAAACTTTTTAGTTTAAGTCCATCTCATTTGTTGATTCTTGGTTTCAATTCTTGTGCTATAGGAGTATTATTAAGGAAGTTGGGGCCTAATCCCCACATGAAGAAGATTAGGGTCTATTTTTATTTCTGTTAGATGGAGAGTCTCTGGTTTAATTCCTAGGTCCTTGTTTCACTTTGAGTTGAGTTTGGGGCATGGTGAGAGATAGGGGTTTAATTTCATTGTGTTGCATATGTATTTAAATTAGCACTATTTGCTTACGATATGATTCTATACCTAGAAGAACCAAAAAGTTCCACCAGAAAACTTGTAGACCTAGTAAATGAATTCAGCAAAGTAGCAGGTTATAACATCAACACCCATAAATCAAAGGCATTTCTCTATATTAGTGACAAATTCTCTGAGAGGGAAATGAGGAAAACTAACCTATTTACAATAGCCTCAAAAATAAAAATAAAATAAAATACTTGAGAATCAACTTAATGAAAGAGGTGAAAGATCTATACAATGAAAACTACAGTACCCTAAAGACAGAAACCAAAGAAGTCCTTAAAGATGGAAAGATCTACCTTGATTTTGGATTGCTACAACTAATATTATCAAAATGACCACACTACCAGAAGCACTATACAGATTTAATGCAATTCTGATCAAAATCCCAATGGCCTTCCTCATAGAAATAAAAAAATGAATCATGAAATTTATCTGGAAATATAAGAGACCTAGAATAGCTAAAGCAATCCTTAGTAGGAAGAGTGAAGCAGGTGGCGTCACTATTCCAAACTGTAAGTTATACTACAGAGCAATAGTAAAAAAAACATCATGGTATTGGAACCAAAACCATCTGGTAGACCAATGGTACAGAATAGAGGACACAGAGACTAACCCACAAAATTACAAGTATCTTATATTAGACAAAGGTGCCAAAAACATGCATTGAACATTCTTTTCTCACTTTTAATTATTTTCTTTCATGTGCAGAAGAAGCTTTTTCGTTTCATGTCATTCTATCTATTGATTTTTGGTATTATTACTTGATCTTTGAAAGTCATATTAAAGAAGGCAATGTATGAGCTCCTATTTTTGGAGTGTTGATCTTTAATTTTCTTCTAGCAGTTACAGTGTCTTTCATTCAAATCATTGATTTTTGTGCAGTGTGAGTGATAGTTATTGAGTTTTAGTTTTGCACATAAGGGTAGCCAATAATCCCAGCATAATTTATTAAAAAGCTTGTCTTTTCTCGAACACATTTTTTCAAAGAACAGATGATTATATATATATATATATATATATATATATATATATATATATATGAGAGAGAGTTTGTTTCTCACCCATCTATTATATCCCAATGGTCTTCATGTCTGTTTTTAAGACAATATTATGCTGATTTTTTAAATTATAACTGTAGTATATTTTGAGATCAAGGTATTGAGATTTCCCGGCATTGCTCTTACGGCTCAGAATTGCTTTGACTATTCTAGCTTTTTCATTATTAAACTTGAATTTTAGGACTTAGTATTTTGAGTTTTTTAAGAATGTCATTGGTATTTTGATGGGCCACTTTTACAATAAATTAGTATTTTGAGTTTTTTAAGAATGTCATTGGTATTTTGATGGGCCACTTTTACAATATTAATTGTTCCTTTCCAAAACCACAGATGTTCTTTCTATCTTCGAAGTTCTTCTTTTATTTCTTCAGTATTCTATGGTTTTTATTGTACAGTTTTTTCACCTACTTCGTTTGATTTATGTGTACTGTTGGATACAACTCCATCACACTTATTAAGCAAAGTTGAAAATTTAAATGAGGCTAGAGAATATGAAGATTCTGTAGCAAGTCTAATATGTAATGAAAGATGCTTTGCTCCTTGGTCATAACACTTAGAATAATCAAAGGTCCTAGAGCAAACTTTGATAGTAAAGGATGGTCTGTAAAATCTCTGACAACTGCCAATAAATTACAGACTTGAATCATCTTTTTAAATTTTTAAGTATTTTGCTTTTAGTTGTAGTTAGACAGAATACCTTTATTTTATTTATTTATTTATTTTTATGTGGTGCTGAGGATTGAACCCACCACCTTGCACATGCTAGATGAGTGGTCTATAGCTGAGCCACAACCCTTTCCCCTACAGAATTGAATAGTTTATTTTCCTCATGCGTCACTGGAACATGTAAATAAAACGGTTCTTAAATGAGTTGAGCATTTTGAGATGTATCTCAAGAAACCATACCCTGAGCTAAGTATTGTGGTACATGTCTGCAATTCTAGCAGCTGGGGAGACTGAGAAACAGGATCACGAGTTCAAACAACAATATAACAAGGCCCTAAGCAACCTAGTGAGACCTTGTCTCAAAATAAAAAATGAAAATGACTAGGGATATGACTCAGTAGTTAAGTGAGTCTGTGTTTAATTGCAGGTACCAAAAAACAGCCATATCTTTTTATACCTTAGATCTTTCCTTGGTACACTAAAACTATATAAAAGCAGAGCAATCCAGAAGTGTGAAACGATTCATTTCCCTGTTGGCTATCATCAATCATCAATATATACACATTTTATATATATATATATATATATATATATATATATATATATATATACACACATCCATATAGTCTTCTGTATGTTTTCTGGCACAATTATGAAACATAGAATATAAACATACCATTCTCTAATGGTATTTCTCTTTGTGTGTTTTATTTCCTCATTTCCTCACAAGTGTGTGTTTGTAGTACCTTCTAAATAAACTACCTTGACTCAGGTTACATTTTGTAACAATACAAACAAAAAGTTCATACAACCAAATGAATAATATTATAAAATATTCACTATCATGAGATTGGGGGTCTACTTAGAAATTAAGGTAAGAGTTTAGTTGCAAATTCTTTAATTTTGCTGTTGAACATGGCTGAAACAAAAAATTTCGAGGGAAACTATGAGAGAAACCTTTAGTAATAACAAATATACTACAACCATTTTATGTTCATATTAACCATTTTATGTTCATATTAACTTTCCTATGTCCCATTTTAAAGTTTAACACTATGCTTTTTTTTTTTTTAATGGTACCAGGGATTGAACCCTAGGACACTTAAGTACTGAGCCATATCCCCAGTCCTTTTCTTTTCTTTTCTTTTGACAGAGACACATTAAGTTGCTTAGCACTTTGGTAATTTGCTGAAGCTGGCTTTGAACTCCCTATCTTCCTGACTCAGCCTCCTGTGCCACTGGATTATATGCATGCACCACTGCACACAAAAAGCTCTATGCCGTCTTAGTAATACACTACCTTACTGTTCTAAATCCAGGTCCACTAAATTTCCTTTCCATACTGCTACCTTTTTCTCTCTTTCTTTTTAAGGCCAAGACACTGTGATATTTTATGTAATATTTGGTCCTTTGTTTAAAATTTGTGCCAGATGGATCATAATTTGCTGGCAATTCTTTCTGTAGTGGACATATATATTTTATTTTGTAATAGTCATTTTTCTGCTTTTGCTACCCCACTTAAATAATTACCCAGGCTCCTTAAACAACATAATTCCTTTACTCCACACAAAAAACTGAAGCAAATAATTGAAGTAGTTTTTTTTTAATTTTGACTTTATGATCATATATATAATTTAATTATGATATATAGAAGATATATATGTATACACATACATATATTAATTCATATACATATAAATATTCCTATATGTATCCTATATCTATATATCATATACATCCTATATATACTTCCTATATATAATATATACATATATTTTTGTACATATAAGTTATGGGTTAATATAGTATATGAATGTGTGTATATATATATATATATATAAGATACATATGTGTAGGATATATATATATATATATATATATATATAATATATACACACATATATAATGTATATTTTAATTTTATGTGTGGGATGTATATACATTCATATATATTATATTTACACATATATGTATAAACATACATAGATGTATGTACACAAATATATACTGATTGATATACATATGTAAACCCAAATGATATATATTTTAATACATATATTACATATATAAATCATATACATCATAATTATACATATATAAATACATATAATATATATAAAATTTATTCTAAATCAGCCAAGATATAGTAAATATCACTGTGTGTATATTCTGACACACTGATGTTCTTGTTTTATTAGTAGATTCCCACCAATTATATAACTAAAGTGAAGGGTTATAAACATTCAAACTAAAATAAAGGTTCCCATATTGTCAGATTTTTTTTTTGTAAAAGGCAATAACAATTTATATTTCCATGAAAACTTTAAAACACAATCCCTTTTCTCCATATTACTGCCAATAGTAAAATAAAAAGCAGTGTAACAGAACAACAAATTAATCAGCACTGATATCACAGTGCAAGAAAAATAAAGCTGAAAGTAAACAAATCATGAGTAATGAACATTGGTACATATAAAATTAATTCTATATAGTTAATGGCAGACAACTTATTTAATAGAAATACTAAAATATTTTAAATAAAAGGAAATCCTGCAGGGAACATGGTAATGATATTTTAGAAGTATGCCTTAATATAATGAAACAAAGTGTAGGAAAGCACTTTTAGGAAGTTAAAAACATTATTTTCTATTGAAGTAGAGAATTAAAAGAACAGAATTAAAATTAAATATTTTTAAGTATTCCATTTTAATTGTTAATAAAATGACTAGAATAAGTTTCTCAGTTGGAACAATGTATATCCAAATTTTACAATGATAGAAAAATATATGTGTGTTTGTGATTGATGTAAAAGGTAAGATGACCATTAAGTACATGGAAAAAAGACACTTGTGGGCTGGTTTTGTGGCTCAGTGGTGGAGCATTTGCCTAGCAGACATGAGGCACTGGGTATGATCCTAGCTCCACATAAAAATAAATAAATAAATAAACAAAATACAGGGCAAAAAAAGACATTGTATGACCAAATACATGAAGAAAAATCATGGCATTAAAGGTATATTGATGAAAACAGAAACTTAAGAACAAAAGGGAAAATTAAAAAAAACAAACTCATGTATGAATTTAGTAAAATGAACAATATATATATAGAGAATGAGACTAATTAGTATTAAGGTTAATGGTTACACTTCTAATCATGAAATATTTGCCTTTTTAAATTATATATAAACCCTTAGGAACTGAGTTAAGTGGCAAAAACTCAAGAAAAATATTGAAAGCAAAGTAATGAACAAATGTTAAAAATTAGGATCAGAAAGTATTACTCAATCATGCAGAGGGAAAGAATATAGGAAGAAAATATTTACATTGAAAAAGGGATACTTCAAGAACTATGTAATGTTTTGAACAGCCAACAATAAAAAATTAAAAAAAAAAAGAAAAAGGGATATTATAGGGTGGCAAGAGGAATAATACTTTATCAAACAATAAAAAATGATAAAATCATGGGGGCTGCCATTTGAAGTGGTACAGATGGTACACTGCGTAAGTTTTGGACTGTAAACACATACTGGGATTGAAATTCAGCCAATACTAGAGAAAGAGGTGTTTTCTTTCTTTTTTTTTTCCCATGCATCTCCATCCAGCCATCAAGAACTATGCCTTCAGGGTCACATAAACCATTGAGGATATGTTTTTCTAATTCCTTAACAGGTTTTGATTACTGCAAACATCATAGACAATGAATATATAAAACAACACTACAACAAATAAAAATATTATTATCAAAACATATATAAGGAAAAATTAATCATTTTAGAATTAAAAGAAATTCTAACCTATTAAAATGTAAAACAGGAGCAGCAGCCTGCTGAGAGGCAGAGCCGCCCCCTTCCCCTGCGACGGCAAGGTAGACGGAACTGTGACCACCCACAGAACAGGACCAGCGGCCTGCTGAGGGGCAGAACCGCCCCCCACCCCCCGCGCCTGCCAGGTAGGTGGAACTGTGACCACCGACAAAAAAGGCCCAGTGGCCCTCGGAGGGGCAGAGCTGCCAACCACGCCTGCAAGGTAGGCGGGCCTGTGACCCACAGGCAGAACAGGCGCAGTGGCCTGCTGAGAGGCAGAGCCGCCCCTCCCCCCGCACCTGCAAGGTAGACTGAACTGTGACCACCAACAGAACAGGCCAGACCTGCAACCGACAGACAGAACAGGCCCAGTGGCCTGAGGAAGGGTAGAGCCGCCCCCCCCCCGCGCCTGCAAGGTAGGCGGACCTGCGACCCACCGTCAGAACAGCCCCAGAGGCCTGCAGAGGGGCAGTGCCGCTGCCTGCGCCTGCAAAGTAGGCAGAACTGCGACCACTGACAGAACAAGCCTCGCGGCCCGCAGAGGGACACAGCCGCCGCCCGCGCCTGCAAGGTAGGCGGACCTGCTACCGACCGGCAGAGCAGGCCCAGCGGCCTTCCGGCTTGGTAGTCACATTGCCCCAATTGGAGGAGGGGCAGAGCCGCCACCCGCGCCTGCGAGGGAGACTTTGCAACTATACAAGACCAATATAAATATATAGGGGGAAAACAGTTTCACCAAGTAGAAAGGAACGCGAACAGTATGAAGAGACAAGGAAAGAAAGGACCACAAGCAATGCAGCTCAACTCAACGTTAGAAGAGGTAATAGATGCAGCAGATGGAATGTCAGATAAAGAATTCAGGATATACATGCTTCAGATGATCTGGAGTCTCAAGGAAGACATCACACAGCAAAATCAGACAATGAAAGATCACTTCAACAATGAATTACATAAACAAATCCAAGAAGCAAAAGATCAACTATACAGGGAGATAGAGGTTATAAAAAACAAACAAACAGAAATCCTAGAAATGCAGGAAGCAATAAACCAACTTAAAAACTCAATGGAGAATACTACCAGCAGAGTAGAACACTTAGAAGATAGAACATCAGACAATGAAGATAAAGTATTTCAACTTGAAAAGAACATAGACAGCTCAGCAAGACTGTTAAGAAACCATGAGCAGAACATCCAAGAAATATGGGATAACATCAAGAGACCAAATTTAAGAGTCACTGGGATACAGGAAAGGACAGAGTTTCAAACCAAAGGAATGAGCAATCTATTCAATGAAATAATACGAGAAAACTTCCCAGACTTGAAGAATGAGACAGAATCCCAAATCCTCGAAGCCTACAGGACGCCGAATGTGCAAAATCATAAGAGACCCACACCTAGACACATTATAATGAAGATGCCCAACATACAGAATAAGGAGAGAATTTTAAAAGCTACAAGAGAAAGGAAGCAGATTACATTTAGGGGTAAGCCAATCAGGATAACAGCTGATCTTTCAACACAGACTCTGAGAGCTAGAAGATCCTGGAATAACATATTTCAAACACTGAAAGAAAATGGGTTCCAACCAAGAATTGTGTTTCCAGCGAAATTAAGCTTCAGGATAGAAGATGAAATTAAAACCTTCCACGATAAACAAAAGTTAAAAGAATTTGCAGCTAGAAAACCATCTTTTCAAAACATCCTTGGCAAAACATTACAGGAAGAGGAAATGGAAAATAACAATGAAAACCAACAGTGGGAGGTAGGACAGTAAAGGAGGGAAAAATAATCAAAGAGGAAAACAAACCATGTTTAGTAACATAAATAAACAAATATGGCTGGAAGAACAACCCATATCTCAATAATAACCCTAAATGTTAATGGCTTAAACTCACCAATTAAGAGACACAGGCTAGTAGAATGGATCACAAAACAAGACCCAACAATATGCTGCCTACAGGAGATGCATTTGATAGGAAAAGGCATACATAGGCTGAAGGTGAAAGGTTGGGAAAAATCATATCACTCATATGGACTTCGGAAACAAGCAGGTGTGTCCATACTCATATCAAATAAAATAGATTTCAAGCCCAAGTTAATCAAAAGGGATAAAGAGGGACACTACATACTGCTCAAGGGAACCATACACCAACAAGACATAACAATCATAAATATATATGCCCCTAACAATGTTGCAGCTATGTTCATCAAACAAACTCTTCTCAAGTTCAAGAGTCTAATAGACCACCATACAATAATCATGGGAGACTTCAACACACCTCTCTCACCAATGGTCAGATCTTCCAAACAAAAGTTGAATAAGGAAACTATAGAACTCAATAACACAATTAATAACCTAGACTTAATTGACATATATAGAATATACTACCCAACATCAAGCAGTTACACTTTTTTCTCAGCAGCACATGGATCCTTCTCAAAAATAGATCACATATTATGTCACAGGACAACTCTTAGACAATATAAAGGAGTAGAGATAATAGCATGCATCTTATCTGATCATAATGGAATGAAACTGAAAATCAACAATAAAAGAAGGAATGAAAAAGCATACATCAATTGGAGAATGAACAATAGGTTACTGAATGATCAATGGGTTATGAAAGACATCAAGGAGGAAATTAAAAAATTCTTAGAGATAAATGAAAACACAGACACAAAATATCGGAATCTATGGGACACATTGAAAGCGGTTCTAAGAGGAAAATTCATTGCTTGGAGTTCATTCCTTAAAAAAAGAAAAAACCAACAAATAAATGATCTCATACTTCATCTCAAAATCCTTGAAAAAGAAGAGCAAAACAACAGCAAAAGAAGTAGAAGGCAAGAAATAATGAAAACCAGAGCTGAAATTAATGAAATCGAAACAAAAGAAACAATTGAAAAAATTGACAAAACTAAAGTTGGTTCTTTGAAAAAATAAACAAAATTGACAGACCCTTAGCCATGCTAGCAAAGAGAAGAAGAGAGAGAACTCAAATTACTAACATACGGGATGAAAAAGGCAATATCACAACAGACACTTCAGAAATACAGAAGTTAATCAAAAATTATTTTGAATCCTTATACTCCAATACATTAGAAGATAGTGAAGGCATAGATAAATTTCTTAAGTCATATGATCTGCTCAGATTGAGTCAGGAGGATATAGACAAAGTAAACAGACCAATTTCAATTGAGGAAATAGAAGAAACCATCAAAAGACTACCAACTAAGAAAAGCCCAGGACCATATGGGTATACAGCAGAGTTTTACAAAACCTTTAAAGAGGAACTAATACCAATACTTTTCAAGCTACTTCAGGAAATAGAAAAAAAGGGAGAACTTCCAAATTCATTCTACGAGGCCAACATCACCCTGATACCTAAACCAAACAAAGACACTTCAAAGAAAGAAAACTACAGACCAATATCTCTAATGAACCTAGATGCAAAAATACTCAATAAAATTCTGGCGAATCGGATACAAAAACATATCAAAAAAATTGTGCACCATGATCAAGTAGGATTCATCCCTGGGATGCAAGGCTGGTTCAATATACGGAAATCAAGAAATGTTATTCACCACATCAATAGACTTAAAAATAAGAACCATACAATCATCTCGATAGATGCGGAAAAAGCATTCGACAAAGTACAGCATCCCTTTATGTTCAAAACTCTAGAAAAACTAGGGATAACAGGAACATACCTCAATATTGTAAAAGCAATCTATGCTAAGCCTCAGGCTAGCATCATTCTGAATGGAGAAAAAATGAAGGCATTCCCTCTAAAATCTGGAACAAGACAGGGATGCCCTCTCTCACCACTTCTGTTCAACATAGTTCTCGAAACACTGGCCAGAGCAATTAGACAGACGAAAGAAATTAAAGGCATAAAAATAGGAAAAGAAGAACTTAAATTATCACTATTTGCAGATGACATGATTCTATACCTAGCAGACCCAAAAGGGTCTACCAAGAAACTATTAGAGCTAATAAATGAATTCAGCAAAGTGGTAGGATATAAAATCAACAGGCATAAATCAAAGGCATTCCTGTATATCAGTGACAAATCCTTTGAAATGGAAATAAGGACAACCACTCCATTCACAATATCTTCAAAAAAAAAATAAAATACTTGGGAATCAACCTAACAAAAGAGGTGAAAGACTTATACAATTAAAACTACAGAACCCTGAAGAGAGAAATAGAAGAAGATCTTAGAAGATGGAAATATATACCCTGTTCATGGATAGGCAGAACTAACATCATCAAAATGGCGATATTACCAAAAGTTCTCTATAGGTTTAATGCAATGCCAATCAAAATCCCAACGGCATTTCTTGTAGAAATAGAGAAAGCAATCATGAAATTCATATGGAAAAATAAACGACCCAGAATAGCAAAAACAATGCTAAGCAGGAAGTGTGAATCAGGCGGTATAGCGATACCAGACGTCAAACTATACTACAGAGCAATAGTAACAAAAACAGCATGGTACTGGTACCAAAACAGGCGGGTGGACTAATGGTACAGAATAGAGGACACAGAAACCAATCCACAAAACTACAACTATCTTATATTTGATAAAGGGGCTAAAAGCATGCAATGGAGGAAGGAGAGCATCTTCAACAAATGGTGCTGGGAAAACTGGAAATCCATATGCAACAAAATGAAACTGAATCCCTTTCTCTCGCCATACACAAAAGTTAATTCAAAATGGATCAAGGAGCTTGATATCAAATCAGAGACACGGCGTCTGATAGAAGAAAAAGTTGGCTACGATCTACATACTGTGGGGTCGGGCTCCAAATTCCTCAATAGGACACCCATAGCACAAAAGTTAATAACTAGAATCAACAAATGGGACTTACTTAAACTAAAAAGTTTTTTCTCAGCAAAAGAAACAATAAGAGAGGTAAATAGAGAGCCTACATCCTGGGAACAAATCTTTACTCCTCACACTTCAGATAGAGCCCTAATATCCAGAGTATACAAAGAACTCAAAAAATTAGACAATAAGAGAACAAACAACCCAATCAACAAATGGGCCAAGGACCTGAACAGACACTTCTCAGAGGAGGACATACAATCAATCAACAAGTACATGAAAAAATGCTCACCATCTCCAGCAGGCAGAGAAATGCAAATCAAAACCACCCTAAGATACCATCTCACTCCAGTTAGATTGGCAGCCATTATGAAGTCAAACAACAACAAGTGCTGGCGAGGATGTGGGGATAAGGGTACACTTGTACATTGCTGGTGGGACTGCAAATTGGTGCAGCCAATTTGGAAAGCAGTATGGAGATTTCTTGGAAAGCTGGGAATGGAGCCACCATTTGACCCAACTATTCCCCTTCTCAGTCTATTCCCTAAAGACCTAAAAAGAGCATGCTACAGGGACACTGCTACATCGATGTTCATAGCAGCACAATTCACAATAGCAAGACTGTGGAACCAACCTAGATGCCCTTCAATAGATGAATGGATAAAAAATATGTGGCATTTATACACAATGGAGTATTACTCTGCGTTAAAAAATGACGAAATCATAGAATTTATGGGGAAATGGATGGCATTAGAGCAGATTATGCTAAGTGAAGCTAGCCAATCCCTAAAAAACAAATGCCAAATGTCTTCTTTGATATAAGGAGAGTAACTAAGAACAGAGTAGGGACGAAGAGCATGAGAAGAAGATTAACATTAAACAGGGATGAGAGGTGGGAGGGAAAGGGAGAGAGAAGGGAAATTGCATGGAAATGGAAGGAGACCCTCAGAGTTATACAAAAGTACATACAAGAGGAAGTGAGGGGAAAGGGAAAAATAATACAAGGGGGACAAATGAATGTCAGTAGAGGGGGCAGAGAGAGACGAGGGGAGGGGAGGGGAGGGGAGGGGGGATAGTAGAGGATAGGAAAGGCAGCAGAACACAACAGACACTAGTATGGCAATATGTAATTCAATGGATGTGTAACTGATGTGATTCTGCAGTCTGTACATGGGGTAAAAATGGGAGCTCATAACCCACTTGAATCAAAGTGTGAAATATGATATATCAAGAACTATGTAATGTTTTGAACAACCAACAATAAAAAATTTAAAAAAAATAAAAAAAAAATAAACTTTCTTTTAAAATTCCTTAACCCTTCTTTAAAATTCAGACCAACTAGTAAACCTCTCTTCAAGGACTAAGGGAGATGTCTATGCAGCAAAGTGTTTTTATTTATCTGGCAGAATTTATCAGTGTGCTGCATTTTTATATAAAGGGAAGGAGAACACCTATTAAATTATGTAACCCTTTGAGTTCTGTCATCTCCCTGGGGAACCACGCTCAGTACATGTTTAAATACGTGCATGAAAATTTAATAAATGTTATCTCTTCTGAAAAAAAATAAAATGTAAAACAATAAAATATAGGGGTAAAGAATACTACTGCATTATATTTGTAAACAGTATACAAAATTTAAATTATTCATATGTATGCATATATACTTATAATAATGTAGATACAAAATTTAAAACCTTACAATATAATTAAAGTCTGTCAATGATTTTTCTACCATCCATGGAACATTTGAAACCATATATAAAATTTCAAATTTCAAAACATTTTAAAAGTACATTCTTGTATATTCTAAAATTCTAGTATAATTGAAAGCCATAATAAAAATATGCAACAATTACAATATGGATATTAGAAACATGAACCTAAACTATTTGAGTCAAGGGCTGGGGTTTTGGCTCAGTGGTAGAGCACTTGCCTGACATGTGTGAGGCCCTAGGTTCAATCCTCAGCACTGCATACAAATAAATAAATAAAATAAAGGTTTACTGACAACTAAAAAAATAATTTAAAAAAGAATATAAATAACATTGAAAATGGAACATGGAAATATGTAAAAATTAATTAATAAAATCATTTCATAAACAAATCTATCAATGACTCTAAATCTTTTCATTTGAAAGGAAAGCAAAAACAGGAGTTTAGTGCCTTCCTTAAGGAACTAGGAAAAAATATATAAAAATGAACAAAAAGGATAGGGAGAAGGATTTGGTTAACATTACAGCAAACATTTAGAAAATGAAAGAGTAAATTAAAATAGTGGATTAAACATGTAGAAAAATTTCTCATTTTGAAACACCATTAAAACAAATATTTTATAAGAGAAAGTTAAGACAGCAAGTAATCAGAAATATGAATGAGCAAAGGCAATAAACACAATTTTTTTCAGAACTTTTAAGATTTTGATATAAACAATTATATGGAAACAAATTTGAATATCTACAAGAAAAAGATGATATTTTCTAGAAAAAATACTAATGGCAAAATTTAACTCAAAATAATTTAATTTAAATGAAGTTATCACTAGAGCAGAAATTAGAAAGTTGATTAATTATTTTCTTTGGAAAATAATGCATGCATATTTATTTTATTAATAGATGTTTCAAATGCTAATTGAATTATATGAGATTATAAAATATATTGAATAATTCTGTAATTGAGCTTATGTGGTCACAGTAATTTTAATGCTAAAAATAGATACAGTACATAAATAAAATGTACAACAGTTTGACTTGTCAATATCAATTACAGTTTCTAAAGTACACAGTAGTTAGAGACCAGCAGAATATAAAAAGAACAGAAAATGTACTATGACTAAGCAGAATATATTTGAAAAGTCAAGTATTATTCAAGATTAAATAGAAGATCCTGATCAGAAAATCACAGTTTTAAAATTCTAGTATAGATATTTTTTATCAATAATTTTACTTTGGTAACCAAAAGTGCATTGGCCTTCATACTATTTCTTCTATTACTGACTTAAAAAAAATCTGTCATAAAATCACTACTAAGCAATGACTTTTTTCCTTCTGACTCTACCCATATTCTCCTCAAGGATAATTAATGTCACTGGTTTTCTATGTGGAAAAGGGAAAACATACATAGGAAAGAAAAGTCTCAGCTTAAAATCTATAAACTCTATTTTGCTATATAGTCTTATTTCTTGGATAAACCATTAAAGTCTGCCCACTTTTTAATTCTCCTTTCACATGTAAGAAACAGAAAACTTTGGAGCTAAGAATCTACATATCTTTGGATAAGGCCTTCCCAAGGGACTTTTAGTTGAAATTAAATGTAGAATAGGTTTAACATTACATACTTTTTAAATATGAGGCATGCATTTAAATAATAAACACACATAAAGTTTTGTATTTCATCTTTATGGAAACTTTAATAATTCTGACCTTCTAAGTACAGTTTGTGTATGTATACATACGCTTTGTAAATGTGCCTTTTCAGTCCCTATAAAAATAAGAGAATACAAGATTTCCTTAGATTACAAGATTTACTTAAATTTTATAGTATTAAATCCTCAATTGTGGTAAAATCTGAAAAACTTTGTCTTCATTCTTACAATAATATATGTGAAATTAATCAGTTTATAAGATGTTGAAACATTAATCCCAGTGATCAAGAGGCTGAAGCAGGAGAATCACAAGTTTGAGGCCAGCCTCAGCAACTTAGTGAGGCCCTAAGTAATTTAAGAAGACCCTGTCTCAAAAAATAAAAACATAAAAATTTTGGGGTTATTGTTCCGTGGTTAAGCAACCCTGAGTTCAATTTCTGGTAACCAACAACAAAAAATAGTAAAACCATTATACATTTAAAATATGAACTACCAAAAATTTTAATTTCTTAGGCACTATATAAAACATTTTAAGTATATTCACTGATTTTTATATTTTTCCAAACTTTTAATTTTCTTCTCTATTAAAAGTTATGAGCCAAATTACAGTTATCTTGCTCAAGGCAAAAAGCAATCAATTAATAATAACAATTAAAAAGCCCAACTTTCTCCATAAATTCTCCAAGCCATATTAAGAAGAAAGATTAATAAATATCTGATTAGGATAGGAAGCTCTGGATCTCTTCCAGGAATGATGATTGGCTTTTTCTCCTACATTTCTGGCTTGCTCTGTTAGTGACCTTTTGACCTTTTGAGTTGTGAAGGCAGATTAAAAGTGACATTTAATATTATTTCTGATAGATAGTGACAATTAAACTAAGAGCTTATGATTCCCATTTATGTGGGAGAATTTATTTTTGAGGAATTAGTTTACACTTGCATAAGAAGGTACTCTGATAAACAAAAAGATGCACTTTTCCACTTTCATTTGAACGTTACTTTTTCAAAGTACGTAATTATCCTAAATGAGAAGTCAATGGATATAATTCTTGAAACTATCACAAAATATATCTTGTGAAAAAGGATTCCTTAAAATTAGGTTTTTATATCAAATTATTTCAAAACTCTGTGTATAGTTATTATGAAGAACTAAGGTAATTGAGAAAGAGACTAATTTGCCAGAAATCTTCAAAATTGTGGGATAATTAGTTCCTCATTCCTCACTGAGTGAACAATCTATGTAAACCTGTGTTGTAAATAAACTGCTGGTTATTCCAAACATCTCTTTGGAATAACCATTGAACTCTTTCTTGGCATAGTGGTTTTTATTGATATCTAAAATATTGAGGGAGTGTGGAATGGCTCAAAGTTATATAGATGCATCTGAATGTCTCACTCTTATTTCCTCCAAAAATTTAAACCTATCCTACAGAGGGATTTCTAAACTTTTGTAAATTAAAAGTGGTTTCTATAGTCAAACTCTATAAAACATTTTAAAATAATCAATCAGTACATTCTATGGAGGTCCTTGGTCCTCTCATCAGTCAATTGGGTCACCTTGGACTGAGAAGCTGACCTTCAGAATCAGAATTTACTGAAAATAGGATGTGCTATCTTAGATGGACTGAATCCCTCATAAAGAGACAAAGAATCACAAATCACTCCCCTCAGTTATTTACAAAAATTTTGTGTTTGTTAAATTTTAATTTCATCTAAAGTTCCTGCTTGCTGGCACATAGAACTACTTGCTGAAATAATAAAGTCAAAATCAAGCAGCTCACTACTCATGGTTACTTTTAATCATATTTCTGGTTTTGTCTTCCTGAGAATACACACCCTTGCTCATTTTATCTCTTGTTCCCTTTTCCTAAGAATGCCACACCATTGTCCATTCCTCATAATAAAAGAAGGAGCCAGGCAGCCTGATACTTTACTTCATCTTGGGTAAAGTCCCCTTCACCTACTTTGGAACAACTTTGTCTGTGCTTCATTCATTATCTGTGTCCAGGGTTCAGCTGGTTTGGCCCAGCAAGATTCATAAGTCTTCCTTCTCAAGACTGAAAAACATTCAAGATATAGTCAAGTTAAGAGAGGCATGACAGGCTGGGCTTGTGGCTCAATGGTAGCATGCTCACCTAGCATATGTGAGGCACTGGGTTTGATCCTCAGCACCACATAAAAATGAAGACAATAAAGTCCATCAACAACTAAAAAAATATTTATAAAAGAGAGAGACATGAATAAATTTGGATGATATTTTTTGCTTGCTTATTTGTTTAAAATCAAAGAACTACTTTAGCAATTTTGCACAAATGCCCCCATTGACATATACTTAGACATAAAGCATCATATATCTCAAATATTTATACTAAACTTTGTATGTGACTTTTTTTTGGTGCCTGGGATTGAACTCAAGGACACTCGACTACTGAGTTTCATCCCCAGCCTTATTTTTGTATTTTACTTAGAGACATGGTCTTAGCACCTCACTTTTGCTGAGGCTGGCTTTGAAATTGTGGTCCTCCTGCTTCATCTTCCCCAGCTGCTATATTTACAGGTGTTCCCCATAGCATCTGGCTATATGTGACCTTTAATACAAATATTATTATAAAATGTTGTCAGTTTACTTTTAGTTGTTTTTATGATTCACTGTGATAGCATATATATATAATTATAGTATAGAAATTAGTTCTAAAGGCCAAAAATTACTAATATTAATCATAGCAATATCTCACCCTAAAATTAATTGATATTAAATGAGAATTTAATCTCACACTTGTTAAAAGAGTAAGAAAGTCTTTATTTAAGACAATTGAAATGTGTCAAGTCTATCACCATAGGAGAGAGAGATTGTATTCAATCCTTAATAGAGCAAAAACAAATTAGGATTTAGAATTATGAGCAGAGTGTGGGGTCAGTTGATAGAAAATTACAAAGAGGAGACTTCCAAGGTAGAGAAATTTTAACTAAACTGACTTAACATCATTCGTGCTGAAGGCAGTCTAGCATGACCATATATCAAAGGTGGAAGAATTCTCTCTAAAGTAACATAGCTGGATAATTTGACTAAGCAAGCCATATATTTGGCTCAAAAATGGGGTCTTATCCAAAAATGGACTCAGAGGAGCTTGACTAATCTTTAGTCAAGGAGAGATTCCTTGTCATTTGGCCACTTTTTATGACTATAAAATATAAACAAAAATATTTTTGGCAAATGGCAAGTTTTCTGGATATTTGCTTTTTTGATAAAAAATTCTTTTTAGTAAAGAAAAACATTCTTATATTTAAGCTAAGTCATTATCCTGTTACAGGGATTTTTCTTGTGTTTTGTTTTTTAGATAATGAGTATCAGAGCTTAGGAAAAAAAAACAGTTTTGCATTTTCTCATTATGAGGAGGATCTTGACAACCTTCTATTGGCTGGCTGCTGGTATGAGTAATTTTCCTTCCTCTATTTGAAACCTGAGGGTTAAGAATATACCCTACCTGAGTATATTGAAGTCATGTCTTTTTAAGAAACTCATCTCAGATTAGTGGTGCTTCTATTCTCTCCTCGGCTTTCAGTCTGGTAGTGAAGTCAGCTAACCTATTACCTTCAGAAATGTCATATGTTCCTCTTTGGTGTCCTTTACAATGTATTGGCTACTTAAGAAAAAAGAGAGACTGAAGACAAAAGTTGATTACTCACTTTACAGTGTCTGACAGGGGACACATTCACTGTTAAAAAATGTCTTTCTCTCCATATGGCAGCATGGGGAACCATGAAAACATATTTAGAGTCTGTATGTATGTTAACTTTTTTGGCTTTGCTGAGCTCCAATGCCCAAGTGAGAGCAATGAGTTCTCTAAAATGAGCACTGGTGCCCAGTGTGAGGGGTGAGCTTTCAATGGTTTCCTCTCAGGTAACCATAGCATACCCAGTGTTGCATATCCCAAGTTCATAAGGGAAATTCCATCAGTGAAGGGGGTCATGTCAAGGTTGTTTAAATGGGTGTCCTTTAAATATTCCCTAGCAGCATATGTCTGAAGCCCTACCTTTTCACAATCATGTTCTATTATCTTTCCTTCTTTAGGAAGAAAGGTTGCAGGATTTAAATATGGGCAAGTCTTGAGTAGGACTGCTGTTCCTTCTAGTAATATTGCCTTGATATTTGAGGACATGACTGTCTGAGAGCTATAAACTTCCTTTAAAGGACAGCAGACCTGCCACATTGTATGGGGTCAATACTGTCAGATCTCTTCCCAAAGTTAGTGTAGTAGCCTCAGGAATCAAGAGTGCTACTGCTACCACAGCTGATAGGCTGGCCATCCTTTTGCTACTATGTCTAATTCTTTACTTAAGTATCCCACAGGTTGTTGAGCAGGAACTCCAGCCTGGGTTAAAACTCTTAATGTCATTTATTTTCTTTCAGATACATACAAATTAAAATTCTATTCTACTGGGAGGCTTAAGGCTGAAGCATAAAAGACAACTTCCTTAAGTTGGTAAAATGCTAACTGGGTCTCAGGTTTCCATTCCAGGAGGCAAGTTCCTGCCATTTGAGCTTCCTTTTCTAGTTGACATAGGGGATGAGATATCTTCCCATATCCTAAGATCCAAACTGTACAATATTATGTTATTCTAAGGAACCCCCTTAATTGAACATTTTGGCTACTGGATAGGAAGAATTAAGTTTAATTTCATCTTCTCCTAACATCTGGTTTTCCTTGACCAATATTAAGACCATATATCTTACAGAAGTTTGGCAAAGTTGGGTTTTGGATTGTGAAAATATATGTCCTACTTTTCCAGGAAATTAAGTATGGGTACAACTTCTGTGAAGTTTCTGCTATTTGGGTACAAAGAAGGATGCCATCTACATTTTGTATGACCTTAACTTGTGAAAGACTAAATTGAAATAAGTCTTGGGCCAATGTCTAGCCAAATAAATGGAGGCTGTCGCTGAACTCCTGGAGCAGAACAGTCCAGTTTAATTGAGTGGAGTGTCAGAGGACTCTTCAAAAGCAAATATTGAGAATCTGGGTGCAGGGGTATACAGGAAAACATATCTTTTAAGCCTAAACTGTAAACCAATTACTGTTTTTAGTAATCTGGGATAACAAGGTATAAGGATTGGGGACCACTAGATATATGGGAATTACAAACTCATTTATCAATCTGAGGTCCTGTACTAGTTTCCATTCCTCATTGGGCTTTGGTACTCCCAGAATTGGGGTATCACATGGGCTATTAAAGGATCTTAAGAGACTGTGTAACTTTATCTATTATAGCTTGTAATCTTTTTCTGGTTTCAGGGAATACTGGTTTTGGTGGGGAAAGAACAGTGAAAGATGGATCTGGATGGAAGCAGCTCCTATTGAACATCCTACTTTTCTATGTGTATCCCAGACTTTTGGGTTAATCTCAGTTTCTACTAAGGGCAAATTACCTCTTCTGGTGTTGTAAGAATTGTGGTGCCTAAGTGGGTTAAAATATATATTCCCATAAGGGGAGTGGGACTTTCAGGGATTATGAAAAAAGCACACAAGAAGCGGAGATCATCCCAAGAATATAGTCAAAGTCTTTCCTGAAATACCTTTATGGTCATACTGTGAGGGGAGAGTAGGCCTCTGTTCAAAAGTTTTATGAAAATAAGTTTCCAGTATCAAGGAAGAAATTAATTTCTCCACAGTCAATATCGCCTGTGGCTCCTGCACTGTAATGACAGTTTGAATAGTTGGAGCCAAAGAAGGATGACTGGGAATTCATTAGTTTGTTGTTGGACAATTTAAAGTGAGAAATTTGTCCTCTGGAGCCTTCAACTCTGAGGACAATCCAATAGCCAATGGTACCCTTCACAAATAGGACAGGGTCTTGGTGGATTCTGTTGTTTTTGTGGGCAGTCTTTCTTGTAAGTCAGTCTTGGCCACAGTTCTAGTAGAGTATGATGGAAACATTACAACGTCAGGAACCTTTTCCTCTGGAATTAGCATCTGCAGAGCTGCCACAAAGGCAGCTGAATTTCTATTGTCTTTTCTCAATTTCTTTGACCTTCTCTGGTTTCAATTAATTTGGAAGGAACTTGCACTACATATAGTTCATCCACACAGGTTTCAGTTGCCTGTAAAGCAGTCTGTTTTTCAGTGCTAGTGAGCATTTGGTTTAGTAACAACATCATATCTTTTCAGGTTAAGTCAAAAGTTTGGGTTAGGCCTTGAAATACCTCTATATATTTATTAGGGTCAGTGTCACACACACTTAAGGCCAATAAATAACTCCTAATTTATAGTTGAACCAGATACTAAAACTAACAGCAAATAATTTTAAACTGTTAAAATATTTTCAGTTACGTGAAACAAAAGTATTTTTGGATGCCTAAAATTCTCAGTAAAGAAATAGAAGTCTAAAAAAGGCAGCTCTTTTAAATAAATAAGAAGTGTAACTGATATGCTACTGCAGGAGAGAAAATGGAATCCCATAAAATGTTCAATTAAAACAAGAGAAGACAAATAATAAAAGATCAATAAATCAATCTATGAATCCATCAGTAAATAGGCAAGGACAAAAATTTTGTTACCTCAACAGAATTTAATTAGAGGTTAAATATTAGAGACGCTTCTACATAAAGACAAAAATATCAAAGACAAATTCTCAAGTAAAGAGGAGATAGACTATTATGCAGAAGTCATCAAAGTAAATATGTAATCAATTATCATGCTTTTTTTAAAGATTGGGGACAAGGAAGCAAAATGATGGTAGAGGATGGTCATTTGGATTTTAATGTAAATAAACCAATATTTTTTTTTCTTGAGATGTTTTACATAAAATGTGGTTGTTTTACCTATAAATTAATATTATTTACAAATTTATAATTTAATTAAATGAGGATAGAAGATAAGCATAAAGTAGAATATATTGATACTAAATTTGTTGTCCAAACAAGTCTGTTGAAAATTATGCAAATATTTATAAAAGAGGTATGAAAGGCATAATTACATTAAAATTTTGGGAACATAACATATAGAAGAATGTAAAATAGTGGCAAAGAAAGAAAGGTTGCCTAATTTTACCTGCTTATTCCCTCTCAAAATAAACTGTAACATGTGTCATCTATGATACTATATAGTTAACCCTCAATCAACTTAAAATTTTTACTAATGACAGCTGACGGGATGCATCTTTAATTTTTAATTTTTATTTCCTAAAGTAACTACTTTTAATTTGGCATTTCCATCTCCAAAACACATTTCTTACAATAACAATATCAATGTTCATAATTAAACTACAATACGTTTTATTCAATATAATTTTTGAATATATGTTTGTTCAGTTCAAAAATACTTAAGGAGTTTACAAACTTTAATTATGTGAAAACAGGACCACACCAGCACGAGTGGGACTCAGACTCCCAATAGACCTACGTCCACCCCTCCACTGGCGGAGCAGACACCAGTCAGAGCCTTGCCTCTGGCACAGGACCTCCCCTTCCAACAAGCCGACTAAGAAGGGAGGTGAAACCTAAGGGCTCAGATCTACCCACACCAGCCTGTGTGGGGGCCCAGGCTCACAGTAGGCATGGGTCCACCCCTCCACCAGTGCAGGCACCCGCTGGAGTCCAGCCTTCAGCACAGGACCACCTCTTCCAACCATTAGACTACCACAGAGTCCAGGCCCAGCCCAGATCCATCCACATAGACTTGCGCAGGACGCAGGTAAAGATTAGGCTCCAGTTTGCGCCCGCCCACACACACTTGGGAACCTAAGCTTAACCTACTTTCATCTTGGGACACCGCAGTCATTGCCATAGCCTTCCCCACAGAGTAGCACCTAACTTTTTGAAAAACAGACAGGGCCTAGAAGCAGCTGTGTCTCAGAGCAGGCATCCCAAAAGGAGTGTGAGGCCCACTCTTTCAAACCCATCTCTGCGAGACATTGCTTCCATCTTGGGGCACCTTAACTGCTATCTCAAGTTACTTCTGCTATTGCCACCACCAGATTTAGATGCAGCAACATACATTGAGGGACACCAGCACCTAGAAGCCCAACATCAAGGTGAGGTACAGACAATCTGTATGGGTACTACAAGAATATAGGGAAGAAGCTATAATATCTCAAATCCACACTGCAAGAAAGGAAGACACATAGACAATATGAAAAAACAAGGGATAGAAGTGCCACAAACAAACCAGGATACTATAATAACAGAACACATGGACAGCAAAGTTGAAAAAATGTCAGAGAAGTAGCTCAGAAGGTTCATAATTAAAATGATCATTGAATTAAATAATGACCTAAATGAGCAAATACAGGCAAAAATTGATCACTCCAACAAAGAGAGAAAGAAGCAAAAGATTACATCAAGGACTAGGGATATAGCTCAGTTGGTAGTGTGCTTGCCTCACATGCACAAGGCCCTGGGTTCAATCCCCAGCACACACACACCCACAAAATTCCTTCAAGAGAGAGATTCAGAAAAAAAAATTAACAATGAAAAATAAATTAAAACTCAATAGAAACACAACCAACATTCTAAATCACTTGGAAGAAAGAATGTCAGATAATGAAGACAAAGTATAAAATCTGGAAAATAGAGTTGGTCACACACTAAAAATTGTAAGAAACCATGAACTGAACATCCAAGAATTATAGGACAGTATCAAAAGACCAAACCTATGAGTTATCAGGGTAGAAGAAGGCACAGAGTTTCAAACCAAAGGAATGCACAATCTCTTCAATTAGAAAATAACAGAAAACTTCCCAAGCACGAAGAATAAATTGGAAAACCAAATATAAGAGGCTGGAAGGACACTAAATGAGGAGAATTACAACGTATCTACACCAAGGCACATTTTCATGAAAATGCCTAGCATACAGAATAAGTATAGAATCTTAAAAAACACAAGAGAGAGGAATCAAATCACATATAGGCAGAGACCATCTTGTATCTCAGCAGATTTTTCAACCCAGACCCTCAAAGCCAGGAGATCACGGAACAACATATACCCAGCTTGGAAACAAAATGGATGCCAAGCAAGAATTTTGTATCCAGCAAAATTATGCTTTGGATTGGATTATGATGAGAATCTTGCACAAAAAAACAAAAGTTAAAAGAATTTACAAGAAGAAATCCTGCACTACAGAACATACTCAGCAAAATATTAAGTGAAGAGGAAATGAAAAACAATGATGAAAATCAGCAGAGGGAGGTATTACCCTAAAGGTAAAACAAATCAGAGGAAAAACCAAGTCAGGTTTGCCGTATTCTGGCTGGGCACAAATCACCGAGCCGCCACAAAGCACTTGTATGTTCAAACAGGACATTTTATTGCCCGAACTCCACCAGCACTCCACACACACTCCCCGGGAACTCTCTCCCACTCCACCGGGCTGTGCGCGCACTCACTCTCGGAACCCTGTGAGAACTCAATGGGAACTCCAAAGTAGCGGGAGTCTGAGGCAGCAAGAGCCGCCCTATTACCGGACAGTAAATGTCTAATACACAATTGAATCCACAGCTTAACATAACCATCATCATCTCAATGGCTCGCTGGTGTCACCTCTCAACCACTCCCTTCTGGCATAATGCCATGCATCATCCAGACTTGGCTGTGACCCTCAACACAGGTTAAATACCAAAAATAAATAAAGATGGCTGGGAATACAAATCATGTATAAATAATAACCCTGAATGTTAATGGCCTAAACTCAACAATCAAAAGGAATAGACTAGCAGATTGGATCAACAAACAAACAAAAAAAAAAGAAAAATAAAAAAAACAGTAACAAGAAAAAAACACCAAACAGTATGCTGCCTCCAAGAGACTCATAGCATAGGCAAAGACATCCACAGACTGAAGGTGAAAGGGTGGGAAAAATCATCCCACTCATATGTACTGCAGAAGCAAGCAGGGGTTTCCATCCTTATATCAAATAAAGTAGACTTCAAGATAAAGTTAATCAAAAGTGATAAATAAGGTCACTACATACTGCTCAAGGGAATCATACACCAATAAGACTTAACAATTATAAATATATATGCCCCAAATAATGGAGCATCTACATTCATAAAAAAAACCAAAACACTCTTCTCAAGTTCAAGAATACAATATGACAGCCAATAATTTTGGGTGACTTTGATACACACCTCTTTCAACACTAGATAGATTTTCCAAAAAAAAAAAGCTAAAGAAAGAAACTATAGAAGTCAATCATACAACCAATAACTTAGACTTAACTGACATATATGGAATATTCCATCCTTCAACAAGCAAATATAGTTTCTTCTCAGCAGCACATGGATCCTCCTTGTAAATAGACCATATATTATGCCACAAAGCAACTCTTAGCAAATATAAAAAAGTAGAGATACTACCCTGCATTCTATCAGATCATACTCAAATGAAATTAGAAATCAATTATGAAATAAGAAATAAAAGCTACTCCAAAACTTGGAGACTAAATAATATGCTACAGAATGAACAATGGGTTGCAGAAGACACCTAGGAGGAAATTGATATTTTTTTAGAGATGAATGAGAAGACATATACAACATATCAAAATCTCTGGGACTCTATGAAAGCAGTTCTAAGAGGAAAGTTCATTGCATGGAGTTCATTCCTTAAAAGAAGAAAAAGTCAAAAAATAAATGACTTAACATTGCATATCAAAGCCATAGAAAAAGAAGAACAAATCAACACCCAAAAGCAGTAGAAGACAGGAAATAATTAAAAACAGAGCTGAAATCAATTAATTGAAACAAAAGAAACAATTGAAAAAATTGACAGTACAAAAAGTTGGTTTTTTGAAAAAATAAATAAAATTGAAAGACCTTAGCCATGCTAATGAAGATATAAATTATGAGAGAAAACTCAAATTACTAACATATGGGATGAAAAATGAAATATAAAACAGAAGAAATACAGAAGATAATTAGAAATTATTTTGAAATCTTGTACTTCAATAAAATAGAAAATATAAAAGGCCTTGAAAATTTATAGAGTCATATGATTTGCCCAAACTGAATCAGATGATATAAACAATTTAAACAGATCAATTTCAAGTGATGAAATAGCAGACACCATCAAAAGTCTACCAACCAAGAAAAGCCCAGGACTAGATGGACACACAGCTGAGTTCTACAACAACCTTTAAAGAAGAACTAATACCAATACTCTTCAAGTTATTTCAGGAAATACAAAAAGAGGCAGCACTCCCAAGATCATTCTATAAAGTTAGTATCACCCTGGTTCCAAAACTAGTCCAAGACACATCAAGAAAAGAAAACTTCAGACCAATGTCTCTAATGAATGTAGACGCAAAAATTCTCAATAAAATTCTGGGAAATCAAATACAAAAATGTATCAAAAAGATTGTGCACCATGATCAAGTGGGATTTATCCCAGAGATGCAAGCTTGCTTCAACATACAGAAATCAATAAATGTAATTCATCCCATCAATAGACTTAAAGATAAGAATCATATGATCATCTCAATACATGCATAAAAAGCATTTGACAAAATATAGCACCGCTTTATGATCAAAACAATAGAAAAAATAGGGATATTAAGAACATAACTCAACATCATAAAGGCCATCTATGCTAAGCCCTACACCAGCATCATTCTAAATGAGATAAATTGAAGGCATTTCCTCTAAAAATTGGAATAAGACAGGGATGCACTCTTTCAACACTTCTATTTAACAAAGTTCTTGAAAAACTGGCCAGAGCAATCAGACAGATGAAAAAAAAAATAAAGGGATACACATAGGAAAAGAAGAACTCAAATTGGCACTATTTGCTGATATGATTCTACACCTAGAAGATCCTAAAAAGTTCCACCAGAAAACTTCTAGAACTAGTAAATGAATTCAGCAAACTAGCACAATCTAAAATCAACACCCATAAATCAAAGGCATTTCTGTACATCAGTGATAAATCCTCAGAAATGGAAATGAGGAAAACTACTCCATTTACAATAGCCTCAAAAAATAAATAAATAAGATAAAATACTTGGGAATCAACTTAATGAAAGAGGTAAGAGGTCTATATAACGTAAATTACAGAACCCTAAAGAAAGAAGTCAAAGAAGACCTTAGAAGATGGAAAGATGTACCTTGCTCTTGGGTAGGTATAATTCATATTGTCAAAATGACCATACTTCCAAAAGCAATGTACAGATTTAATTCAATTTCAATCAAAATTCCAATGACATTCCTCATAGAAACAGAAAAAAGTAGTCATGAAATTCATCTGGAAAATAAGAGACCCAGAATAGCTAAAGTAATTCTTAGCAAGAAGAGTGAAGCAGGAGGCTTCACTATGCCAGATCTTAAACTATACTACAGAGCAATAGTAACAAAAATAGCATGGTATTGGCACCAAAACAGACTGGTGACCAATGGTACAGAATAGAGGACACAGGGACTTACCACAAAATTACAATTATCTTATATTAGACAAAGGTGCCAAAAACATGCATTGGAGAAAAGATAGCCTCTTCAACAAATGGTGCTGGGAAAACTGGAAATCCATATGCAACAAAATGAAATTAAAACCCCATCTCTCACTATGTTCAAAACTCAACTCAAAATGGTTCAAGGACTTAGGAATACAACCAGAGATCCTCTGTCTAATAGAAAAAAAATTAGGCCCTAAACTCCATCATGTGGAATTAGGCCCCAACTTCCTTAATGAGACTCCTTTGGCATAAGAATTCAAATCAAGAATCAATAAACGGGAAGGAATCAAACTAAAAAGTTTCTTCTCAACAAAAGAAACAATCTGTGGGGTGAATAGAGAGCCTCCTTCTTGGAAATAAATCTTTACCCCTCACACATTAGATAAAGCACTAATCTCTATGGTACAAAAAGAATTCAAAAAATTAAACACCAAAAAAAAATAGCCCAATCAATAAATGGGCCAAGAACCTGAACAGACACTTCTCAGATGATAATAGACAAGCAATCAACAAATATATAAAAAAAAATGTTCATCCTTGCTAGCAATTAGAGAAATGCAAATCAAAACCACTCTAAGATTTTATCTCACTACATTCAGAATAGCAGCTATTTTGAATACAAACAATAAGTGTTGGTGAGGATGTGGGGGAAAATGTACACTCATAGACTGCTGGTGGGACTGCAAATTGCTGCAGCCAACATGGAAATGGTATGGAGATTTCTTGGAAAATGGGAATGGAACCAACATTTGACGGAGCTATTCCTCTCCTTGGCCTATACCCAAAGGACTTAAAAACAGCAAACTACAGGGACACAGCCACATCAATGTTTATAGCAGTACAATTCACAATAGCTGAACTGTGGAACCAACCTAGATGTCCTTCAATAGATGAATGGATAAAAAAATGTGGCATATATACACAATGAAATATTACTCAGCAATAAAAGACAATAAAATCATGGCATTTGCAGGTAAATGGATGGAGTTAGAGAAGATAAAGCTAAGTGAAGTTAGTCAATCCCAAGAAACCAAATGCCGGATGTTTTCTCTGATATAAGGAGGATGATTCATAGTGAGGTAGGCATGGGGAGCATGGGAGGAATATACAAACTCTAGATAGGTCAGAGGGGTGAGAGGGGAAGGGAGGTGGCATGGTGTTAGAAAAGATGGTGGAATGCGGTGGTCGTTAGTATCCAAAGTACATGTATGAAAACACAAATTAGTGTGAATATACTTTTTTTAAAATAACTTTATTTTATTTGCTTATTTATTTATTTTTTCCATTCAAATTATTTATTCTTCAAAGGGACAAATCCACTGCTTCATTTCACTTCTGAACAGTTCTGAATTGCCACATGAGCTTTTCAGAAATATTTCATATTCAAACCAATACTTCTATAAATCAGTTACTTTTCTTTAGATAGGCATTTGTGATAGTTTATTTATTTGTCTGTTTCTCATAGGAGATTCAATTATTTGGCTCAAGGTATTCTCCTGCCTTGGTCATCCAAATACCTGGGAATAGAGGCAACACTGGGCCCAGATTTAACTTCTGATTTCTAGTTTTATAACTCATACGACTGAAAAATAAACTCTAAGTAGAAGCAAGAATTTATGACTATTTTCATAATTTGTGCTCTCAGCACCTGAAGCAATACCTGGCACAAATATCTGTTAACTAATGAAATAAAATTAATTCTTCAGTGAGATATATTGATGTGGTTTCTTGTACCTCAATTTTTTTTAAATTTTTTATTGTTGGTTGTTCAAAACATTACATAGTTCTTGATATATCATATTTCACACTTTGATTCAAGTGGGTTATGAACTCCCATTTTTACCCCGTATACAGATTGCAGAATCATATCAGTTACACATCCATTGATTTCCATGTTGCCATACTAGTGTCTGTTGTATTCTACTGCCTTTCCTATCCTCTATTATCGCCCCTCCCCTCCCCTCCCCTCACCTCCCCTCCCCTCTTCTCTCTCTACCCCCTCTACTGTCATTCATTTCTCACCATTGTATTATTTTTCCCTTTCCCCTCACTTCCTCTTGTATATAATTTTGTATAACCCTGAGGGTCTCCTTCCATTTCCATGCAATTTCCCTTCTCTCTCCCTTTCCCTCCCACCTCTCATCCCTGTTTAATGTTAATCTTCTTCTCATGCTCTTCGTCCCTACTCTGTTCTTAGTTACTCTCCTTATATCAAAGAAGACATTTGGCATTTGTTTTGTAGGGATTGGCTAGCTTCACTTAGCATAATCTGCTATAATGCCATCCATTTCCCTGCAAATTCTATGATTTTGTCATTTTTTAATGCAGAGTAATACTCCATTGTGTATAAATGCCACATTTTTTTTATCCATTTGTCTATTGAAGGGCATCTAGGTTGGTTCCACAGTCTTGCTATTGTGAATTGTGCTGCTATGAACATCAATCTAGCAGTGTCCCTGTAGCATGCTCTTTTTAGGTCTTTAGGGAATAGACTGAGAAGGGGAATAGCTGGGTCAAATGGTGGTGCCATTCCCAGCTTTCCAAGAAATCTCCATACTGCTTTCCAAATTGGCTGCACCAATTTGCAGTCCCACCAGGAATGTACAAGTATACCCTTTTCCCCACATCCTCGCCAGCACTTGTTGTTTGACTTCATAATGGCTGCCAATCGTATTGGAGTGAGATGGTATATTAGGGTGGTTTTGATTTGCATTTCTCTGACTGCTAGAGATGGTGAGCATTTTTTCATGTACTTGTTGATTGATTGTATGTCCTCCTCTGAGAAGTGTCTGTTCAGGTCCTTGGCCCATTTGTTGATTGGGTTATTTGTTATCTTATTGTCTAATTTTTGAGTTCTTTGTATACTCTGGATATTAGGGCTCTATCTGAAGTGTGAGGAGTAAGATTTGTTCCCAGGATGTAGGCTCCCTATTTACCTCTCTTATTGTTTCTTTTGCTGAGAAAAAACTTTTTAGTTTAAGTAAGTCCCATTTGTTGATTCTAGTTATTAACTTTTGTGCTATGGGTGTCCTATTGAGGAATTTGGAGCCAAACCCCACAGTATGTAGATCGTAGCCAACTTTTTCTTCTATCAGACGCCGTGTCTCTGATTTGATATCAAGCTCCTTGATCCATTTTGAATTAACTTTTGTGCATGGTGAGAGAAAGGGATTCAGTTTCATTTTGTTGCATATGGATTTCCAGTTTTCCCAGCACCATTTATTGAAGATGCTCTCCTTCCTCCATTGCATGCTTTTAGCCCCTTTATCAAATATAAGATAGTTGTAGTTTTGTGGATTGGTTTCTGTGTACTCTATTCTATACCATTGGTCCACCCGCCTGTTTTGGTACCAGTACCATGCTGTTTTTGTTACTATTGCTCTGTAGTATAGTTTGAAGTCTGGTATCACTATACCGCCTGATTCACACTTCCTGCTTAGCATTGTTTTTGCTATTCTGGGTCTTTTATTTTTTCGTATGAATTTCATGATTGCTTTCTCTATTTCTACAAGAAATGCCGTTGGGATTTTGATTGGCATTGCATTAAACCTATAGAGAACTTTTGGTAGTATCGCCATTTTGATAATGTTAGATCTGCCTATCCATGAACAGGGTATATATTTCCATCTTCTAAGATCTTCTTCTATTTCTCTCTTTAGGGTTCTGTAGTTTTCATTGTATAAGTCTTTCACCTCTTTTGTTAGGTTGATTCCCAAGTATTTTATTTTTTTTTGAGGATATTGTGAAAGGAGTGGTTGTCCTCATTTCCATTTCAGAGGATTTGTCGCTGATATACAGGAATGCCTTTGATTTATGCGTATTGATTTTATATCCTACCACTTTGCTGAATTCATTTATTAGCTCTAATAGTTTCTTTGTAGACCCTTTTTGGGTCTGCTAGGTATAGAATCATGTCAACTGCAAATAGTGATAATTTAAGTTCTTCTTTTCCTATTTTTATGCCTTTAATTTCTTTCGTCTGTCTAATTGCTCTTGCCAGTGTTTCGAGAACTATGTTGAACAGAAGTGGTGAGAGAGGGCATCCCTGTCTTGTTCCAGAATTTAGAGGGAATGCCTTCAATTTTTCTCCATTCAGAATGATGCTAGCCTGAGGCTTAGCATAGATTGCTTTTACAATATTGAGGTATGTTCCTGTTATCCCTAGTTTTTCTAGAGTTTTGAACATAAAGGGATGCTGTACTTTGTCGAATGCTTTTTCCGCATCTATCGAGATGATCGTATGGTTCTTATTTTTAAGTCTATTGATGTGGTGAATAACATTTATTGATTTCCGTATATTGAACCAGCCTTGCATCCCAGGGATGAATCCTACTTGACCATGGTGCACAATTTTTTTAATATGTTTTTGTATCCGATTCGCCAGAATTTTATTGAGGATTTTTGCATCTAGGTTCATTAGAGATATTGGTCTGTAGTTTTCTTTCTTTGAATTGTCTTTGTCTGGTTTAGGTATCAGGGTGATGTTGGCCTCGTAGAATGAATTTGGAAGTTCTCCCTCTTTTTCTATTTCCTGAAGTAGCTTAAAAAGTATTGGTATTAGTTCCTCTTTAGAGGTTTTGTAGAACTCTGCTGTATACCCGTCTGGTCCCGGGCTTTTCTTAGTTGGTAGTCTTTTGATGGTTTCTTCTATTTCCTCGATTGATATTGGTCTGTTTAGGTTGTCTATATCCTCCTGACTCAATCTGGGCAGATCATATGGCTTAAGAAATTTATCGATGCCTTCACTATCTTCTAATTTATTGGAGTATAAGGATTCAAAATAATTTCTGATTATCTTCTGTATTTGTGAAGTGTCTGTTGTGATATTGCCTTTTTCATCCCGTATGCTTGTAATTTGAGTTCTCTCTCTTCTTCTCTTCGTTAGCATGGCTAAGGGTCTGTCGATTTTATTTATTTTTTCAAAGAACCAACTTTTAGTTTTGTCAATTTTTTCAATTGTTTCTTTTGTTTCGATTTCATTAATTGCAGCTCTGATTTTAATTATTTCTTGCCTTCTACCTCTTTTGCTGTTGTTTTGCTCTTCTTTTTTTAGGATTTTGAGATGAAGTATGAGATCATTTATTTGTTGTTTTTTTTCTTTTTTAAAGGAATGAACTCCAAGCAATGAATTTTCCTCTTAGAACTGCTTTCAATGTGTCCCATAGATTCCAATATTTTGTGTCTGTGTTTTCATTTATCTCTAAGAATTTTTTAATTTCCTCCTTGATGTCTTCTATAACCCATTGATCATTCAGTAACCTATTGTTCATTCTCCAAGTGATGCATGCTTTTTCCTTCCTTCTTTTTTCGTTGATTTTCAGTTTCATTACATTATGATCAGATAAGATGCATGGTATTATCTCTACTCCTTTATATCGTCTAAGAGTTGCCCTGTGACATAATATGTGATCTATTTTTGAGAAGGATCCATGTGCTGCTGAGAAAAAAGTGTAACTGCTTGATGTTGGGTGGTATATTCTATATATGTCAATTAAGTCTAGGTTATTAATTGTGTTATTGAGTTCTATAGTTTCCTTATTCAACTTTTGTTTGGAAGATCTGTCCAGTGGCGAGAGAGTTGTGTTGAAGTCTCCCATGATTATTGTATGGTGGTCTATTAGACTCTTGAACTTGAGAAGAGTTTGTTTGATGAACATAGCTGCACCATTGTTTGGGGCATATATATTTAGGATTGTTATGTCTTGTTGGTGTATGGTTCCCTTGAGCAGTATATAGTGTCCCTCTTTATCCCTTTTGATTAACTTTGGCTTGAAATCTACTTTATTTGATATGAGTATGGACATTCCTGCTTTTTTCCGAAGTCCATATGAGTGATATGATTTTTCCCAACCTTTCACCTTCAGCCTATGTATGTCTTTTCCTATCAAATGCATCTCCTGTAGGCAGCATATTGTTGGGTCTTGTTTTGTGATCCATTCTACTAGCCTGTGTCTCTTAATTGGTGAGTTTAAGCCATTAACATTTAGGGTTATTATTGAGATATGGGTTGTTCTTCCAGCCATATTTGTTTATTTATGTTACTAAACATGGTTTGTTTTCCTCTTTGATTATTTTTCCCCCCTTTACTGTCCTATCTCCCACTGTTGGTTTTCATTGTTATTTTCCATTTCCTCTTCCTGTAGTGTTTTGCCGAGGATATTTTGAAGAAATGGTTTTCTAGCTGCAAATTCTTTAAACTTTTGTTTATCGTGGAAGGTTTTAATTTCATCTTCCATCCTGAAGCTTAATTTCACTGGATACACAATTCTTGGTTGGAACCCATTTTCTTTCAGTGTTTGAAATATGTTATTCCAGGATCTTCTAGCTTTCAGAGTCTGTGTTGAAAGATCAGCTGTTATCCTGATTGGCTTACCCCTAAATGTAATCTGCTTCCTTTCTCTTGTAGCTTTTAAAATTCTCTCCTTATTCTGTTTGTTGGGCATCTTCATTATAATGTGTCTAGGTGTGGATCTCTTATGATTTTGCACATTCGGCGTCCTGTAGGCTTCTAGGATTTGGGATTCTGTCTCATTCTTCAAGTCTGGGATGTTTTCTCGTATTATTTCATTGAATAGATTGCTCATTCCTTTGGTTTGGAGCTCTATACCGTCCTGTATCCCAATGACTCTTAAGTTTGGTCTCTTTATGTTATCCCATATTTCTTGGATGTTCTGCTCATGGTTTCTTAACAGTCTTGCTGACCTGTCTATGTTCTTTTGAAGTTGAAATACTTTGTCTTCATTGTCTTATGTTCTATCTTCTAAGTGTTCTACTCTGCTGGTAGTATTCTCAATTGAGTTTTTAAGTTGGTTTATTGCTTCCTGCATTTCTAGGATTTCTGTTTGTTTGTTTTTCATATCCTCTATCTCCCTGTATATTTGATCTTTTGCTGCCTGGATTTGTTTGTGTAATTCATTGTCGAAGTGATCTTTCATTGTCTGATTTTGCTGTCTAATGTCTTCCTTGAGACTCCAGATCATCTGAAGCATGTATATCCTGAATTCTTTATCTGACATTCCATCTGCTGCAGCTGTTACCTCTTCTAAAGTTTAGTTGACCTGCATTGCTTGTGGTCCTTTCTTTCCTTGTCTTTTCATATTGCTTGCGTTTCTTACTGCTTGGTGAAACTGTTGTGTTTTTGAAAATTTTTTCCCCCTATATATTTATATTGCTCTTGTATAGTTGAAAAGTCTCCCTTGCAGGGTTGGGCGGCGGTCTGCCTACCTTGCAGGCATGGGCGGCGGCTCTGCTCTGCCCCTCCTCCAATTGGTGTGACGTGTCTAGCAAGCCCACGGACCCCTGGGCCTGTGCTGCCGGTCGGTCGCAGGTCTGCCTACCTTGCAGGTGCAGGCGGCAGCTCTGCTCTGCCCCTACTCCAATTGGGGTGAAGTGTGTACCACGTTGGCAGGCCACCGGGCCTGATCCGCCGGTCGGTTGCAGGTCTGCCTACCTTGCAGGCGCGGGTGGCGGCTCTGCTCTGCCCCTCCTGCAATTGGTTTGACTTGTCTACCACACCCCGGACCGCTGGGCCTGTTCCGGGCGCTGGCGAAGACTCTGCTCTGCTCCTACTCCAATTGGGGTGACATGCCTACCACACTGGCCTGCCGCTGGGCCTGTTCCACCGGTCGGTCGCAGGTCTGCCTACCTTGTGGGAACGGGCGGCGGTTCTGCTCTGCCCCTTCTCCAATTGGTGTGACGTGTCTAGCAAGCCCACGGACCCCTGGGCCTGTGCTGCCGGTCGGTCGCAGGTCTGCCTACCTTGCAGGTGCTGGCGGCAGCTCTGCTCTGCCCCTACTCCAATTGGGGTGAAGTGTGTACCACGCTGGCAGGCCACTGGGCCTGTTCCACTGGTCGGTCGCAGGTATGCCTACCTTTCGGGGGCGGGTGGCGGCTCTGCTCTGCCCCTACTCCAATTGGGGTGTCATGACTACCACGCCGGCAGGTCGCTGGGCCTGTTCCGGGCATGGGCGGCGGCTCTGCTCTGCCCCTACTCCAATTGGGATGAAGTGTGTACCACGCCGGCAGGCTGCTGGGCCTGATCCGCCTGTCTGTCGCAGGTCTGCCTACCTTCCAGGTGCGGGCGGCGGCTCTGCCCCGCCCCTCCTACCATGCCCCAGGACCACTGGTCCTGTTCTGCTGGTCAGTCGCAGGTCTGCCTACCTTGCGGGCGTGGGTGGCTGCTCTGCTCTGCCCCTACTCCAATTGGGGTCATGCCGGCGGGCATGCTGAGCCTGTTCCGGGCGTGGGCGGTGGCTCTGCTCTGCCCCTCTGGCTTGATGACAAAGTGAGAGAGACTCGGGTGTTTGTGACTCACTTTCTTTACCAGGAGACCAACTGTTTCTGTCGCCGCTGGTATCGATGAAGTTCTCTCCTCCGCCGCTTTCTGATGACATCAGATATCTGCCATGTTGGTATCCCATGCGAATGGCAGCATTTCGTTCCCTTTGCCGGGTGACCAAAGCAAAGGGTGAGTCCTGACCGGCCCTCACAAGCCCTGTCTCAGTCCTGTTGCCACTGCCTGTGAAGGCTGGGTTGGTATTTACCTCCACAGTATTCAGCAGGACCCGGACCGAGAAGCAGTTTCCGCGGATTCTTTAGCCCTGGGCCAGAGCAGTTCCAGGAGCCGGAATTCAGCCGCTCCGTGCTCGGTGTATGTTCTGATAGGAGCAGGCTCCAAGAAGCAGTTTCCGTGGGTTAATTAGCACTGAGCCTGAGTAATTTGTCTGCGAGCTGCAGGCGAATGGCAGCCTGAAATTACCTGTTCTATGGCTGAATGAGCTGCGATCAGTCGAAAACAGGGATGGTGACGTCAGTTCTCCAAGATGGTGGCCGCTGGCTTCCTCTGTGGTCTGACCGGTGTGGAGAACCAAATTGGACCGCTTCCTTCCCCCGTCTCAAACCCAGAATTCAGCACTGAGCACGGTGATTGCACAACTGGCAGAAGCCCACAGAATCCGCAGCGCTGTATCTTTGCGTTGCTATCTCGTCGTTTCCCAGCGTGCGCCGCAGACTCTAGCCACGGGGCGATTTGCTAAATAAGCAGCGTGACCCACCGTGTGGACAAATCTCTCGCGTCTGATCCCCCTTAGCTGATCCTCGTGCGATGGAAATCCTTCCTCTAGGTTTTGGAGCAGCCCAATTTTGCTGGAAATGCCTAACAAGATAGCTTTTAGCCTTTCTAACTCATCATTCTCCCACACAGTGACGCGGTACATGGGGGTAATGCACTCCCTTCGCAGCCATCTTCATCCTGTACCTCCTTATTTATTTATTTTTATGTGTTGCTGAGGATTGAACCCAGGGCCTTGCACATGTGAGGCGAGCGCTTTACAACTGAGCCATAACCCCGGCCCCGTGAATATACTTTCATACAACCAGAAATATGAAAAGTTGTGCTCTATGTGTGTACTAAGAATTGTAATGCATTCTGCTGTCATATATAAATATAAATAAATAAAAATAAATAAATATATAAATCAATAAATAAATATTGGACAATTTTTTGTGAAGCGTGGATAGTTTAAAATTCTTTTTTTTAAGTTGGATTTTTATTTTTTATTATTTTTTTCATTTTATTTATTTATTTATTTTTTAAAAATTTTTATTGTTGCTTGTTCAAAACATTACATAGTTCTTGATATATCATATTTCACACTTTGATTCAAGTGGGTTATATCTCCCATTTTTACCCCGTATACAGATTGCAGAATCACATCAGTTACGTGTTTAATAATGTTTAGTACACATTTGTCTTTTTGTGATATGGTAAATGTAGGATTGTTTTATTACACCAGTGGCTTTCAAGCAACATATGAATCTGGAAAAATTTATTTTAAAATGGGGAACATTATTAAATATAGAGGATGACTGAAAATTATTTAATATTAATGTTATGGAAAGTTAAGTCTTCATTGAAATATTAACTTCTATATTTTCTTTCTTGCCAGTTTACTCAACACATACTTGAGGGAAACTCTCAGAGTCTGAAAAATCTATATTTAGGGCACTAATGTTGTCTTTAATAATAATACAAAAAAAGTTAAAAGTAGAAGCATACATACCGAACTATAGTAGTCAACTTTAATGTTTTGTATTATTTTATAATACATGTTATACACAGTGCTTTAATAGATATGTTCATTCTTTTATTAAAACATAGATTGATTATTTATTATGAATAGTGTCACAATAAACGTGGTAATGCAAATGTCTCTTCTACATACTTATTTTATTTGCTTTAGAAATAAACACTTTATTTGGATTGCTGGATTACATAGTTTTCCTATTATTAAGTTTTTAAACATCCTCCATACTAATTTCAATAATGGTTATAGTAAATTGCACTCTCCAAAACCTTTTTTTAAGAATTTCCTTTTCTTCACCTATTTGCCAACAATTGTTATCTTTTGTCTACTGGAGTGAAGTATTATTTCATTCTGTTTGCATTTTCCTGATGATTGGAGATATAATTTTTAAAAAAAATACCTGTTTATAGTTGTCAAAAAAGAAAATGATTTTTAGCATGTTTTAAGCATGAAACTGAGATTATGGGAAGATTTCATTTATTGCTTAAAAAAAAAAGTTTTAGGCTGGGTGTGATCCCTCATACCTGTAATCTCAGTGGCTTGAGAGCATGAGGCAGGAGGATCACAAGTTTAAAGTCAGCCTTAGCAACTTAGTGAGACCCTGTCTCTAAATTACATATTTTAAAAAATGCTGGGGGATATTCCTTAGTGGTTAATTACCTCTGGGTTCAACCCCCACTATCAAACAAGAAAAAAAAGGTTTTAGATTAAAATTCAGGGTAGAAAAAGATTAAAATAGTCTTAAGAAAGTGACATTGATTCTGGAGCTAAAGTGTATGACAAAGAATTATAAATGACTGACCAGAGGCTAGGTATATGACAGGAATAAAATAAAAAAATATTGGGTGATGTAAAGTTTTGACATGAGAAAAGAAAGTTAAAAAACTAGATTGAGAACTACAATGAGAAGCAAGAGAACACACATCAAGTCTTTAAGCTCAATAACATGATGATTTCTAGAGAAATAAAATCCTAAAAATCGTAAAAATATCAAAATATTTGAAAAATTTCATGGGATTAAATGTCCTCAGAGGAGAAAAAAAATTAATAGAACCTTTTTATTATGCTTTGAATATTCATGTGACTTGTATTTCTATATTTTATTTTTTAGAGTATGGAAAAGTAGGGATATAAAAAGAGATTATAAATAAAGGGATTTAGGGATATTGTAATTTGGAACTCAAAACACACAAAGAAAGTGACTTTAGAAGTAAGAACATGTATGAAAAATGACACAATAGGGGTCACACACAATCTCATTTGATTAAGGTGTGGAAGATGTGCAGAGACTGGGAAACTGTGGCCTTTTACAGTGACTGGAATTAACAGAATTAAAGGACACAGAGATCACCAGTCAGTTATGGTGGAATTTCAGGCAGAAGATGTGGATATGGAAGTAGAAAGTGATTTCTCATTAATGACTTGCTTTAGAAGGCCTAAAGGTGTTTTTATTGAGAAGGAACTAAATGTTTCCATTACTTTAGAAGATAAGAATATTCCATTACCATTTACAGATTCAATATTAACCAGTTAGCTCCTTTCAGTTTGTTTATAAAATACTATTGGCAAAGGCATGGAATATTTTTTTTTCAATTATTGCCTTCAAGCTTAATCCCCTTAATTATGTGGCAGCTATTTTTTCAGATTGTGTACTAATAAGGGCTGGGGATATAGCTCAGCAGTAGAGCAAGTTCCTAGTTTGTGTGAAGTCCTAGGTTCAATCCCCAGCACCATAACAACAACCACCACAATGAAAATCAAATATTATATATTATTAAGCTTTTCCATTATCTTTTTATTATTATAATCCCAAGATTCTAAACTGATAAGTCAAGTAAAACATATTGAACCTTAAATAAACATTTATCATGGCATGCAAATTTTCCCTCCCTGTATTCAACTTATTATTTGCTTACCCTACACCTTTTTAGTTCTTCCTTGAATTGATAAAATTTATTTATTTTGTTGTGAATTAAATTGTGGTACCTAAATGTTCAAATATGTCAGCAAGTTACTCCTCCTTATACCTTTAAAAACCAAGTGTTATATTGTCCCAGTAAACTTTCAATAACAGGTTGACTCAAAATAAAACAGCAACATCATAAAACAACAAATATATTATTTAAGCTTCCTAAATACATTTCAGTTTCTGTAATTTCAGGAAGTCTGTGTTTTTACTAAGTTGCTGAAGCAGAATTTAATATTGTAAATAAAATCATACACAATGTTATTTCCTTTCTTTAGAAGGATTGGAAAGGTGAGACTAGAGGGCAAACATGTTTTTTAACACTTCATTGATCTTGCACAGAATATTCCACTGTTTCAGAATGAACTGGAAATTTTGTTTAGTTTTTGTTTTTCCTTCTTTTTTTATTATGAATATATTGAGAGAGAGTTATGAAAGCCAATGAGGAAAATTTAACATTCAGATATTTCAGTCTTTTCTATGATGACAAACTTTAAATTATTTTTCCTAATGTCCAGAAGAGCAAGTATATTATTTACATTTTAATTGCACTTCAATTGTAAAATTGCTTCTCATTTTTGTTCACTATGCACATTGACAGAGATTTTAAATAAATCTGTCACTAGGTATATGTGCAGGAAAACAGCAGGTGAGTATCTTTTATACAAAAACTTTTATGGTATACATTTCTAAACCTTATTATTGGATCTAAAATTAAGAGGTAATTATAATGTCATGAGGCATCCTGATCCCTTTCTAATCAAATAATATCTATTTTAAGGGTTGTCATGTATGAATATTTCTATTTCCAATATACAATGAGTTTGTTTATTTTACTACAGACTTTTTAACTGCTAGAAAGTTTTATCTGTGTACAAATTCAATTTTAGAATACCTCAATTATTCTGTATTAGATGGCATAGAAATATATACATCTGATATTTTATAATGTCTATAATCTGACTTACAGGCTCTTTTTATGCTTAACTACCTATATTAATAGCATAGAAAAATTCTTATTTTTAAAGAAGGTAAAACAGAACCAACTTATATTAGGACCCCGTTTTGGTAGTGATTTCCTAACAAAGATCCACTTCTTTCATATTTGAAAATTAAATATTATGAATGTACACCTAAGATTTCCATAATTTTTTCACAATTTGTACTTAAGCTTCAGTTGTAAATTCTAATATTGTGTATTAGTACCCTCTTTAATTTTATCATAATTAAACTTATTAAAGGTTAGCTATAAAATGTGCACGTGTGTATGTATAGGTATATATATATATTGCATACCTTGATTTATTGCTTTTAGCTTTATTTTTCACCACATTTTTTCAGAGAGGTCTTGCTTTCATAAATTTTGTTTTTACTCTCTCTGAATTCTCCTTCCCCTCCATGAAAATGTGAACATTATCAAACCTATTTTTATAGATTCCTGGGTTTAAAATTTAGCTCAATTATTTTAAATATTCCTCATCCTCTACTTAATTTATTACAGGATATGCACAACTTTCTGGTTGCTTTTTTTCATACCCTCTATATACTTATTTATATTATGGTTAACATTCTGTGTCATCTTGACTAGGATATAAACCACACAGATAATTGTTTAAATATTCTGTGTGTTTCTATTAAGAGAATCTGCATGAAATAAACATTCAAATAAGTAGAACGTGTTAAGTAGATTGACCTCCCTACTGTGAATGACTTTCATCCAATGATTTGAAGGACTGAATGGAATACCTAATAATATAGCAAGTATACCAATAAGAATATAACATGACAGAAAGGAGAATTCTTCTTGGCTGAATATTTTGAAATGAGTGGCATCACCTATTTTCCTGTCTTTCTGTACAAAGTGAAACATCAGATCTCTTTTGTCCTAACCTTATGTATGAGACCTAAATCACAATGCTGATTTCACAATGCTGATTAAACATGCAAATCTGGGAATTGTCAGGCTCAATAATCATGGGAGCCAATTCCTTATAATTAATTTAACTATTCTCTCTCTCTCTCTCTCTCTCTCTCTCTCTCTCTCTCTCTCTCTCTCTTTCTCTCCCCCCCTCTCTCTCCCTGTCTCTTCACACATGTACACAGAGACTCACCAACTATTGTTTCTATTTTTCAGGATAACCCTATTACAATATATAATGCTCTCAGTGTAGTTTATTATTAAATATATTATAACTCTTGTTTTACACTCATTTAAACCAAAGAGAAAGAAACGTTAAAAGAAGCTTTAGGTAAATGGATGGGACTGGAAACTATCATGGTAAAGGGAAATAAGCCAGACCCAGAAAATTAAAGGTTGAATGTTTTGTCTTATATGCTAGCCCAAAATAAAGAATGAACAAATAAAGAAGGAAAATAGGGAGAGATTCCATCAAAATAGAATAAGGATCAGTGGAGTAGAGTAAGGGGAATGTGGAGGAGGGAGAAGGAATGGGATAAGGGAAGAATAGTAGAATGAATCTGACCTAAATTTCCTTATACATATATGAATACACAACAGTGAATCTCACTATCATGGATATCCATGAGACACTAATATAAAAAAAAAAAAAAACACTAAATAAATAGCAGAAAAATCAGTAAAGAGAAGGGATCCAAAGGAGAGAGGAAGGGAAGGAAAGGGGAAGCCCTGGGGTCTGAATAAGAGCAAATTAAATTTTTATAACTATGTAGAAATGTATTCTAATGTTACACATTACTTAAAAGACAATTAGAAAAACATATGTTAGAATTTTGAAGAAATTTCAAGCATAAGGATATTTGTTATCATTATTTACTCTTCTCATTTAGATACTTTAATTTTCTTCTTCTAGTTTTCAGTATTTTTTTATACTAGGGATCAAACCCAGGTCCTTACACATGCTAAGCATAATTCCACCACTGAGGTATGTCCCTTTTGAAATATTTAATTTTTTAAGTGTGATTTACAATGTGGCTTAAATAAATTTCAAATTTAGAATTTTGTGCAGATTGTCTTTACTGCTGAATATTCTTCAGATTTTCATTAACTTCATTGGGTGTTCTTGAACTTGTTTGAGTCTTCCAGACCTGGGAATATTTTAAAGTATAATATTCTCTATCATGATAAATTTTTTTCAATGTCCTGTATTAATATTATCTTTAAGTTTTATATTTCAAAGTTATATAGCTGTTACATTTTCTTATATCTATGAAATTTTTTGAAATTTAAAGATTCTCTACTTAAATTTTATTTTTTCCAATAGTAATAAAATGGTTTCAACATTGTTAAAATGGTTTCAACATTCTTCATATATTATTTTATACTATGTGTATTATGTGTTTTTGTGTAGATATCTAAAAAGGGTGAACATTTTATCACACAGAATTCAATAAAAATATTAATTTTGAACTTAACAGATGTTTTGGTGAGATGAATCCAAAGATACTAAGACACTTTGGTCAATTACTTGCTCTGTGTCAATTCATTGCTGAAAGCTTGTCAATAATTTGAATTAAAATTATCTGCCTCAGTTTCTTTCCAACACACACATCTATCTGTCCCCTATCATTACCAGACTGTAATTTGAAATACTGTATTTTTCCTTCTGTGTATTGTCCTTTCACTTCTCAATCTTATAAGCTGAAAGATAATTTCCTACATTATCAACTAAGAAAATACATAGGAGGATTCAAATAAAAATGGAATCTTGGAGATACTTCCAATGTGCACTCTCGTGATCTGCTGGGAGCCATTAGCCAAGTAGGTATGACAATTTCCTTGCCAGCGTACCCCGTGTTGCAGTGACATTGAATGTAGGTGACCTTGCTCAAGGACCAGGGCGGATTAGGGTGTTCCCGGTTTAGGATATTCGGGTTTAGGGCGTTCCCAGTTTAGGTTCCAGGTTTAAGGTTTAAGATTATTCCTGCTGGGAATAGGGCGTATACTGCTGCCTGAGTTCCCCTTGAGTTCTCACGGGATTCAGACAATATATTTTGGGAGATAGAAGCCCAGTGGAGGTGGATTTGGGCAGAGAACGTGGATTTCCCCAGAACGTGATTGTAGACGGCTGGTGTGAATTCGGGAATAAAGAGTTGCTGTTTGAATCTACAAGCTGTGTGGTGGCTCGTGATTGTGTGCCCAGCCAGACTGTGGCATTTGGCGGCTCGTACGGGGAACTTCTGAAGCTTGGAGGTAAGTGAAATTGCTCGCCCCTGAGGAAGAGCCAAAGAATGGGTGACCAATTCAAAAAACAATGTGTTATTGTTTTGATTTATCTTGTTTTTGTTTCAAGCTGCCTATCCCTAGAAATTTTTCAGGCAAACTGGAAAAAATGGTTGCCTAAAGGTTTGAAGTTTGTCGGCCCTGAGGAAGAGAAAATTGATACAACGATTTTTTATTCCGTTTTTGTTTCATTCAGTTTCGGTTTTGTTTTGTGTTATCTTATTGGGTTGCGTTATCTTTATAGTAGATTAGAAATTAGTAAAAAACAAACCAGAAAGATGCTAAATAAATTGTTAGAGGTTCAGACCATGGAGAAAGACATTTTAGATCAAGCAAAAGAGAAGGTCTCTCGAGCTAGTCAGACAGAGGAAGAAAATTTAAAGGAAAAGGGGTTGTTAGGAAAAAGGCCACAACAGGAGGCTGTTACTAACTCCGTTTTATCACAAGAGGGCGTAATTCAACCAACAGCCCCACAGATGGAGACAGCTGAGTGGCCCTCAAACCCCGTAGTTGATAAATGGGATCCTGAGACAGGACCTCAAAGATTAGCATGCCCTGTACTTGAACAGGCAGGAGGGCAGCGAATTCACCGTGCTTTAGATTTTAAAACAGTGAAGCAGTTAAAGGAGGCTGTAACAACCTATGGCCCCCAAGCTCCCTTCACGGTAAGCATGGTCGAGTCCATTACTAACTTGGACATGACGCCAGCAGATTGGGCCAGCATGTGTAAATCTGTACTAAATGGAGGACAATATTTGTTATGGAAGGTTGCCAATGAGGAATTTTGCACGGAGACAGCTAGGCGAAATGCAGCAGCCAGTTACCCTCAAAGAAATCTAGATATGTTGTTAGGAAAAGGACCTTATGAGGGTCAACGGCAACAAATTGAATATGATCCTGCTATATATGCACAAATTGCTGCAGACGCAGTTAGGGCATGGAAGACTTTACAAGGACATGGAGATTTACAAGGTCAGCTATCTAACGTAATACAGAGAGCTAATGAACCTTACGCTGACTTTGTAGATAGGCTAATTCAAACGGCTGCCAAAATTTGGGGGGATACAGAACAAGCAATGCCATTAACAAAACAACTGGCTTATGACCAAGCAAATCGTTGCTGCAGAGAGGTTGTTAGACCATGGAGACATGAAGATTTAAACACATATATTAAATTATGTAGAGATATTAATGAACAAGGGCAAGTCTTGGCAGCTGCAGTACAACAGGCTTTAGATGCCAGGCCAAAAACATGCTATGATTGTGAACAAACAGGACATTTTAAAAGGAATTGCCCCATAGGAGGAGGGTTTAACAAAAGTAGGTATCAAAGGAATAGAATACCGGGTATTTGCCCACGATGCTGTAGAGGGAGACATTGGGATAATGAATGCCGTTCTCAAACCACCATAGAAGGTACTCCCTTATCAAAAAACGGACAAAGACCAGGTATTTATCCAAGATATCATGGAGAAAAGCATCAGGCTCCATTGCCAAAAAATGGACAGGGGGGCCCAATGCCCCGGGGCCCACAACCACAAATATACGGGGCAGTGGAGGAACCCAGCAACACCATCAGGCTAGTGCCCAGGACACATTGTCCATTAAATCCCTCATCAGACAAACCCGAGGGAGCGCAGGGTTGGACATCTGTGCCTCTGCCAGAGCAGTATTAACTCCAGAGATGGGAGTTCAAATCATTCCCACAGGAGTAAATGGACCTCTTCCCCAAGGAACAGTAGGTTTATTACTGGGACGTAGTTCATCTACATTAAAAGGACTTATGATAAGTCCTGGGGTAATTGATCCCGATTATGTAGGTGAAATAAAAATTATAGCTAGTTCTCCAAGAGGTATATCAGTAATTTCACCTGGAGATAGAATAGCACAGTTGTTAATAATACCCAGCCTACATAATAAATTTCCTAGTCATAGTGTAGAAAGAGGTTCCAGGGGATTAGGTTCCACAGGTGTAGATTGGGCTATGTTGTCTTTAAATTTAGATTCTCACCCAATGCTAAAACTAAATATTCAAGGTCATGAGTTTAACGGGCTACTGGACACAGGAGCTGACCTTAGCATCATCTCTCCTCAAGAATGGCCAAAACACTGGCCATTACAACAAGCCACTCAAATGCTTCGAGGCCTAGGAGTGGCGACTAATCCCCATAGAAGTTCTATGATATTAGATTGGAAGGATCCTGAATGATGTGAAGGAACTATACAGCCATATGTATTGGATCATCTTCCTATAAATTTATGGGGACGAGATGTCCTAAATCAATTAGGTTTGACGTTAACAAATAACATCAATCCTAATGCGCCCACTACTAGGGCTAGACAAGGCTTTAGGAAAGAAAAAAGATTAGGAAAACAAGGGCAAGGTATAGCAGCACCAATACAAATAGATCAAGGAACAGACAGACATGGGTTGGATTTTCAGAAAGGGCCACTGAGACAATCAAAATTACTTGGAAATCAGAAAGACCAGTGTGGGTTCCTCAGTGGCCCCTGACTAAAGAAAAGACACAAGTAGCCCATGATCTGGTCAAACAACAATTAGCGGAAGGACATATACAACCTTCCATATCTCCCCATAATACTCCCATTTTTGTCATCAAAAAGAAATCTGGTAAATGGAAATTATTGCAAGATTTAAGAGCCATTAATAATGAGATGGTTATTATGGGACCTGCTCAATCAGGGATTCCTCAATTGTCTGCTTTGCCAAAAACTTGGCATGTTTTAGCTATAGATATTAGAGATTGTTTTTTTTTTTTCAATAACAATTCATCCCGAGGATAGTCCACGTTTTGCATTTACTATCCCTGCATTAAATCATGAAGGTCCTGATCAGAGATATGAATGGAAAGTACTCCCTCAAGGGATGGCTAACAGTCCAACTATGTGTCAAATATATGTTAACAAAGCAATCCAGCCACTTAGAAATCAAAATCCTGAACTACAAATATTTCACTATATGGATGATGTATTATTGGCACATAAAGATAAAAACATATTGCTGGAATGTTATGCCACACTTACAAACTTATTAAAATATTATAATCTAGAGATAGCAATAGATAAAGTACAATTAAATTTTCCAATTAATTATTTAGGAGTTCTATTATCCTCAACCATGGTCCGTCCACCAAAAATTCAAATACGAGTAGATCAACTCAAATCACTTAATGACTTTCAAAAGTTATTGGGAGACATAAATTGGATAAGGCCTTATTTAGGTATACCAACAGGAGAGTTGGGACCTTTATTTGATATTCTAAAAGGTCCATCAGATCCAAATTCACCCCGCATGTTAACTCCTAAAGCAAGAAAGGCATTAAAAATTATTGAAACATATATGGAAAACATACATTTGGATAGAATTGATATAAGTTTGCCTTTATTATTTATTTTACTACCAACAAAAAATATTCCTACAGGAGTATTTTGGCAAGAAGGTCCATTATTGTGGATACATTTATCTTATTCTCCTAACACTATTCTTACTAGGTATCCTGAGGCTGTAGGACAATTAATACTCAAAGGAATAAAAGCAGTGAAGGGAGTATTTGGAATTTCTCCCAATAAAATTATTACTCCCTATACTATGGATCAAATTGATGAGTTAGCTAATGAGTTAAATACTTGGGCAATAATCATGTGTAAATCTAATGTTTCATTTGATAATCATTTACCATCTAATCCTTTGTTGTCTTTTTGGTCTAAGCATCCTGTAGTTTTTCCTAAAATGACAAGAAAAACACCTATCATGAATGCTCCAAATTATTCACTGATGGGTCAAATAATGGTACAGCAGCAGTAGTTACCCCTGATCAAACTTTTACATTTTTAGTACCCAAACAATCAGCTCAAAAGGTAGAGCTTAATGCAGTTTTACAAGCTTTTGTGATGTTTAAAGATTCTGTATTTAATTTACTTTCTGATAGTCAGTATGTAGTTAATGCTATAGTATCTCTTGAAGATGCTGGTAGGATTTCCCCTTCTTCTACTGTTTTCTCTTTGTTTTCCACTATACAAAGTCTAATCTGGGACAGAAAAGATCCATTCTTCATAGGACACATTAGGGCACATACAGGATTGCCTGGAGCCCTTAGTTTAGGCAATGATTTAGCAGATAAAACTACACATGACATACATATTTTCTCTACATTTGAAGAAGCTACAAATTTTCATAAAAGGTTTCATGTTAATGCTAATACTTTACAAAAGCGTTTTAAAATAACTAAGGAACAAGCCAGACATATAATAAAACAATGTCAAAATTGTGTGACATTTTTACCACAAGTTAATCTTGGAGTCAATCCTAGAAGACTGATACCTAACCATATTTGGCAGATGGACGCCACACACTTGCCAGAATTTAGAAAATTAAAATATTTACACGTTACAGTTGATACTTCTTCTGGATTTTTGATGGGCTCCCTTCATGCCGGAGAAAAAAATTAAAGATGTTATAGCTCATTGCTTACAAAATTTTGCCACTGTGGGTGTTCCTAAACAGTTAAAAACCGATAATGGTCCTGGCTATACCTCTAACTCTTTTAAACAATTTTGCTCATCATTTGGTATTACTCATATAACAGGAATCCCATACAATCCACAGGGACAAGGCATGGTTGAAAGAGCTCATCAAACTATTAAAACATACTTATTAAAACAAAAAGAGGGAATTGGAAGGGGGTATATATCCCCCAAAGATAAACTTAAAATAATGCTTTTTACTTTAAACTTTTTAAATTTGGATTCATCAGGACTTAGTGCTGTGGAAAGGCATATGTATCCAAAAAATGTACATAAGCCTAAAGTACTTTGGAAAGATATTCTAACAGGACAATGGAAAGGTCCTGACCCAGTGATTGTCTGGAGTCGGGGGTCTGTTTGTGTTTTTCCACAGGGAGAACAGCAGCCGATTTGGATTCCAGAGAGATTAACTAAAACAATTTCTACAGATCGAAAAGAAGATGATTTGACTCAAATCCATAACAGCTGATATCCAGAACTCCAGCTTGGCCATTCTTACATCTGCGACAGTGATTAACCAGGATGCTTTTTTCAATAGCTATTTTATTATTGCATTTCTCCACATCATAAGGTTCTATTTTTATTTTTTGAGCTCATACAAACCTAGGTTAATGTTTTTCTGATCAGTTTTATTTTTTGACTGTGGAGTTTTTAAACATTGCAATGGAGATTTCACCCAGGTAAAGCTACAAGGCCTTTACTATTTTCTTATGTGTTGTACGTTTGTGTACACTCTTGTGTTTTGTGTTGTATGTCTGTGCGTATGTCCATATTTCTTATATGAGGAGCGCTAATGAAAAAATGGATCTGAATTATTATTATTATTTTTTATTCACGTGATTTAAATGGTTTAATTTAAATTAGGTAAACAGCTGTTAAGGATTGTTTTTAAAGTAGGTTAACAGTTCTGTTTGTTTACTTTCACCTTTCCTTTTCATTATATTTAATAATTCTTTTCAGGATAATGTCTTTTTAGCATCATTGCCAGAATTCCTATCTTCATCCCAGTGCCGGTGAAGACAAAGATAAAACCAAACTACAGCTTCTATGATAGCTATCACAGTAAACTGTATAAACTGATGCATCAATGAATATAACTCAACAAGTAATGCTCAATCAAGGAGTCAACTTACTTTGGGAGGAAACGGATTTTGGGAGGAAATGGACATATTGATAGATTCCTCCACTTTGAACTGCTTGCAGAACTTGCCTGGACTATGTAACTATCGTTTGGTGCAGCGAATTGTGGTAATGCTGGCATATCTTTGCTGATGGTGTCACCAGTGACGCAATTTTTATTTCCTTGCCAGCGCACCCCATGTTAATTGTGGTAGTGCTGACATATCTTTGCTTATGGTGTCACCAGTGATGCAATTTTTTTCCCAAGGAGCCGTCAATTGGCTTGGTGTCGTGGCATTTCTGTATCCTCCTCCCTTCTGCTAGTGATGGTCTAAAATTTGGGGGCCAATGGCTATATGTTGGACCGGTAGTCAGTGACGGGTATGATCCAATTGCAGTGGTATCAACCTAAGACAGGAGGCTGATGCCTAAAGGTCAGTTTTCCTATGACGGGTAAGAACCATATATTGAATTGGACCACCTACCAGGCACGGTCCTTAAGCCACATTAACCTCACTCCCCCACTGGCACCAAGGCCAAATTTGGAGGCCAACAGAGGTGAGGCAAAGAACCTTACCCCCCCACTGGTGCATAGATCTATCCACAAGTATGGCTGTATGCTGGACCGGTAGTCAGTGACGGGTATGATTCAATTGCAGTGGTATCAACCTAAGACAGGAGGCTGACGCCTAAAGGTCAGTTTTCCGATGACGGGTAAGAACCATATGTTGAATTGGACAACCTACCAGGCATGGTCCTTAAGCCACATTGCTTGTTGTTTAATTAATCAGAAGGGGGGAGATGCTGGGAGCCATTAGCCAAGTAGGTATGACAATTTCCTTGCCAGCGTACCCCATGTTGCAGTGACATTGAATGTAGGTGACCTTGTTCAAGGACCAAGGCGGATTAGGGTGTTCCCAGTTTAGGTTCCAGGTTTAAGGTTTAAGATTATTCCTGCTGGGAATAGGGCGTATACTGCTGCCTGACTTCCCCTTGAGTTCTCACGGGATTCAGACAATATATTTTGGAGATAGAAGCCCAGTGGAGGTGGATTTGGGCAGAGAACGTGGATTTCCCCAGAACGTGATTGTAGATGGCTGGTGTGAGTTCGGGAATAAATAGTTGCTGTTTGAATCTACAAGCTGTGTGGTGGCTCGTGATTGTGTGCCCAGCCAGACTGCGGCATTTGTGCCCAGCCAGACTGTGGCATTAGATGCTGGGACCCATTAGCCAAGTAGGTATGACAATTTCCTTGCCAGCGCACCCCATGTTAATTGTGGTAGTGCTGACATATCTTTGCTGATGGTGTCACCAGTGATGCAATTTTTTCCCAAGGAGCCATCAATTGGCTTGGTGTCGTGGCATTTCTGTATCCTCCTCCCTTCTGCTAGTGATGGTCTAAAATTTGGGGGCCAATGGCTATATGCTGGACCGGTAGTCAGTGACGGGTATGATCCAATTGCAGTGGTATCAACCTAAGACAGGAGGCTGACGCCTAAAGGTCAGTTTTCCGATGACGGGTAAGAACCATATGTTGAATTGGACAACCTACCAGGCATGGTGCTTAAGCCACATTGCTTGTTGTTTAATTAATCAGAAGGGGGGAGATCCTGGGAGCCATTAGCCAAGTAGGTATGGCAATTTCCTTGCCAGCGTACCCCGTGTTGCAGTGACATTGAATGTAGGTGACCTTGCTCAAGGACCAGGGCGGATTAGGGTGTTCCCGGTTTAGGTTCCAGGTTTAAGGTTTAAGATTATTCCTGCTGGGAATAGGGCGTATCCTGCTGCCTGAGTTCCCCTTGAGTTCTCACGGGATTCAGACAATATATTTTGGGAGATAGAAGCCCAGTGGAGTGAATTTGGGCAGAGAACGTGGATTTCCCCAGAACGTGATTGTAGACGGCTGGTGTGAGTTCGGGAATAAAGAGTTGCTGTTTGAATCTACAAGCTGTATGGTGGCTCGTGATTGTGTGCCCAGCCAGACTGCGGCATTTGTGCCCAGCCAGACTGTGGCAGTGATCCAAATAAACACATTGCCAATAAGTAATTAAATAAGATCTTGTGCAAATAATTTCATACATCTGTACAAACTATTCCATATGGTATAACTTATAATATCTAGAAAATTGTTATGAAGCTGTCATTAAGTAATGTAATATTACAAATATATTAGAAGAGTGTCTAGCACATATTAAGTGTCATGGTAGTAATATTAATTATATCATCAATATTAATATTGCCCTTCCTTTGTTAACTGAAAGAAACCTGTGATCTTGGATGATGGATTATTAGTAAAAATAGATAAATGACCAAAGAAAAACTGAGACCCCCAAATATCAATATTCTTTATTGCCTGGTCTCCTGGAGAGCAGTTAGGGTAAGGGCTAAGTTTTCTTTTGTACATTTTAGTAATTATGTTTTTTAAAAAGTGTTTGACAGAATCAAGGCTCATGAAACAAGTTTGTAAGTTGTCATTGAAAATAACTTTCTGTTTCTGGCATGCCTTAAGTGTGTGTATGCTGGAAAACACAAATAAATGTGAATCTGTAATATTGATCTTATTTTTCTAGTCTTTTCTCTTATGATTTTATCCTGAACAACATATTTGTGTATTTATGTAAACTTATCTTATTCTTTTAAACTCTTGCATGCTTAGGTGGCAAAATAAATATTTTTTTCAAATCCATATATTTTCACACAATAAGACATTATTTTTTGTTGAGAGCCACAGCCGAAGGGGCCCCAGCAAACTTCCAGCTGCCAGCAAACTTCCAGCTGCCGGCTGATGGTTGGCTCACAGCGGCCCCAGCAACATCTAGCTGATTGGCTCCTCTGCGGTGATGCTCATTGCTTACAAAATTTTGCCACTGTGGGTGTTCCAAAAAAGTTAAAAACACATAATGCCCCTGGTTATACTTCTACCTCTTTTGAAAAATTTTGCTCAACATTTGGCATTACTCATATAACAGGAATCCCATACAATCCACAGGGACAAGGCATAGTTGAAAGAGCTCATCAAACTATTAAAATGTACTTATTAAAGCAAAAAGAAGGAATTGGGAAGGGGTATATATTCCCCAAAGATAAACTTAAAATAACCCTTTTTACTCTAAACTTTTTAAATTTGGATTCATCAGGACTTAGTGCTGCGGAAAGGCATATGTGTCCCAAAAATGTACATAAGCCCAAGGTACTTTGGAAGGATATTCTAACAGGACAATGGAAAGGTCCTGACCCAGTAATTGTCTGGAGTCGGGGGTCTGTTTGTGTGTTTCCACAGGGAGAACAGCAGCCGATTTGGATTCCAGAGAGATTAACCAAGGTCCTGACCCAGTGATTGTCTGGAGTTGGGGGTCTGTTTATGTGTTTCCACAGGGAGAACAGCAGCCGATTTGGATTCCAGAAAGATTAACTAAAGCGATTTCTACAGACCAAAAAGAAGATGATTTGGCTCAAATCCATAACAACTGATATCCAAAACTCCAGTTTGGCTATTCTTACATCTGCAACAGAACCAGGATGCTTTTTTCAATATCTATTTTATTATTGCCCTTTGCCATATCATGAAGTTCTATTTTGTTTTTTGAGCTCATACAGACCTAGGTTAATGTTTTGCTGATCAGTTCTATTTTTTGACTATAGAGTTTTTAAACATTGCAATGGAGATTTCACCTGTAAAAAGTTATAAGGCCTTTACTATAATGTTATGTGTTGTATGTATTATATTATGTGTGCACACTTGTGTTTTGTGTTATATGTTTGAATGTATGTATGTCCATATATCATATATGATGAGCGCTCATGATAAAATGGATCCAAATATTTTTTTACACATGATTTATATGGTTTAATTTAAATTGGGTAAACAACTGTTGAGGATTGTTTTAATATGTACACAAAAAAGAAGGTTAACAGATCTGTTTGTTTACTTTCACCTTTCCTTTTCATTATATTTAATAATTCTCTTAAAGATAATGTAAATTGTTAAGAAAATTGTTTTCTTTTAGTGCCTTCTGTAATGTTACATAATTTTTTCTTTAGCCATTATTGCCAGAATTCCTATCTTCATCCCAGTGCCGGTGAAGACAATGTAAATTGTTAAGAAAATTGTTTTCTTTTAGTGCCTTCTGTAATGTTACATAATTTTTTCTTTAGCCATTATTGCCAGAATTCCTATCTTCATCCCAGTGCTGGTGAAGTCAAAGATAAAACCAATCTACAGCTTCTACAATAGCCATCACTGAACTGCTCGCAGAACTTGCCTGGACACATTGTGAGCTCACCTGTATGCATTGTGAACTATCTGTTGGTGCAGCGACTTGTGGTAGTGTTGGGGTATTTTTGCTGATGATGTCATTGGTGGTACAATTTTTCCAAAAGGAGCCGTCAATTGGCTTGGTGTATCTTCCTCCCTTCTGCTTGTCATGATCGTCCAGCTAAAATTTGGGGGCCAACAGAGGTGAGGCAAAGAACCTCACCCCCCCGCTGGTACAAAGACCTCTCCACAGGTGTGGCTGTATACTGGACCGGTAGTCAGTGACGGGTAAGATCCAATTGCAATGGTACCAACCTAAGGACCATATGTACTATTGGACAACCTAAGGCAGGCACGGTCCCTAAGCCACATGCTTGTTGTTTAAACAGAGAGGGGGAGATGTTGAGAGCCACAGCCGAAGGGGCCCCAGCAAACTTCCAGCTGCCAGCAAACTTCCAGCTGCCAGCTGATGATTGGCTCACAGCGGCCCCAGCAACATCTAGCTGATTGGCTCCTCTGCGGTGTTGCTCATTGGGCTGTTTCCCTGCCCTTTTAGACCACGGAGCTGCTCATTGGGGGACTTTTTGGCTCCGCCCACGTGACCCAGCCAATCAGCCTCAAGAGCAGGAGGATTGTGGGAGGTGGAGAGAAGCTTGTGGGGGAGAGAGAGGCTTGTGGAAAGCCGGTGGTGGCAGTTGAGGCTCTGAGGGTTTTTCCTGAGAGGCTGTTTTGTTTGGCGTGTGTGGTTCTAAAAATAAAGTTAGCTTCTTTTGACAAGTGGCTCCTGATTGTGCCCAGCCAGACTGCGGCAATTTTGAAATAAATATATTTTAAATGTTTACATAGATAGATAGATAGATAGATAGATAGATACATGCATTTAAATATGTTTATGTATGTATATATAACATTTAAATATGTATATGTAATATTTACAAATTCTCAGTTTTCTTTGGTCACTCATCTATTTTATTAATAATCCATCATCCAAGATTACAGGGTTTTTTCAGTTAACAAAGGAATGGCAATATTAATATTGATGATGTAATTAATATTACTACCATGAAACTTACTGTGGTAGACACTCTTTTAATAGATTTGTGTGGCTTATCTATCATAATTGTTAACATACTTCTACATTTATTATTATTATTATTATTATTGCTATATTTATTAACATTGCTATATTTATTCTTATTTTCTCCTACATATAAACAATATATTATATAACTAAGGATTAAGTTTGTATGCCATTTTATATTAACTTTGTAAATTTTTGCCACTTTAACTCCTTAATTTGAATATATTTCACATAACTAAAAACTACCCAATTGAAGTGTATACTTAGTATATGCAGAGTTGTGTGACCACTACAATGAGTAGTGTCAGAAAATTTCCATTATCAAAACTCATTAGACATTTCTGTTTCCTGTTCCTTTCCAGTTACCCAGTGATCTACTGTCTCTGGATTTGATCTACTGTCTCTGGATTTCATAAAAATGAAATCATACAATGTGTGACCTTTTGTGACAGTATTCTTTCATTTAATATTTTCAAGATTGTTATATATGATGGCATGTATTAGTACCTCATTTCCCTTTGTTGTAAAAATATTCCATTTTATAGATATGCACCATTGCATTTATCTATTCATCAGTTAGAAAACGTTTGTATTATTTCCAGTTGTTAGCTATTAAATTGCTATGAATATTTGAGTCCAAGTTTTTGTTTGGAAATATGTATTCTTTTCACTTGGATATAAACATAAGATTATTTCTAGGGTACGCACAACCTCTGTGTTTAGGTTTTTTTATTGCATGTGTATTAATCTCAAAAGTTGTAATGAGAGATATTTTATCCACCATGTTTCTTCCTTTCTTATTACTAAATGACTTGTATATGTTTTAAAATTATTTGCCTCACAAATGCTGCCTAGAATGGTTGGGGCAAAACCATTACGCCTGGTGTTACTTCTCACATATTTTTTTTTTTTTAATTTGGGAGACATTTTTATAATAATTGCTGATTTACTAATGCTTTATATTTCATCTTTTTTTGTCATTCAGATATTTGTTGTTTTCTAGTTATTTGCCAATTGTGTCAACATTTTCATATTTATTAAAAGCTATACATTATGTTTACTTTTGAAAGATATCTGCCACACTAGAAATCATGTTTACTTTTTTATTTCTTATATTTATTATTTAGACTTTCTTTTTTTCTTAAATTTGCCATTGGTTTTTGAGTTCTATTATTATTGTGAAGCTACTCTGTGTGTTGTTGACAACTGTTATATTCCACTGAAATTTCATTAATTACATGATTTATATGATTCTCTTTTTTTTTCATTTCAGTACTATTGGAAATACTGGTTTTGTCATACTGAGGGAGATATAGAAAGATTTAGGCAGCCAGGGCAAAATGGTGAATGAGGAGATTGGGGGTACAGCCAGAACAAAGGAGCATGGAGAGGGTCTTCTGTTGAAGTCAAATTCTGTTTGAAAAAAGTGCTCATGGACATAAGCAGGAATCAAATCACAAACTTGTATACGTATGCTCCTAAGTGGGAGATACAATAGAAAAAGTATAACAAAAATGTGGACGGGGGTGGGGGGACACTAATCAATAACAATGAATAAAGAATGGAGAGGGAAGGAGATAAGGAAAGGAAGAAATTCCAGAGACCATATAAAGAACAAGCCAAAACTCCCCCATCAGACTCACAACTCTGAGGACCCTTCTCTTCAGAGAATTCTATCTCTGCTCCTTTTGCAGAAACCTGCTGCTTGCCTGCAATCTCTATGTCCTGTTCTTCAATATTTTGCTGAAAGGAGAAAATGGACCCTGCCTTCTAGAAAGTAACAGAATTGGGGGCTCATCTGGGATAGAAACCATTGACTCAAAGGTTATAAACAGTCATGTTAAATAGTTCCTGAGACCTGAATCAAGTGACCGTTGATTGTTCAGCACTTCTGTGGCTCTCTGAGGCTGAGTAAGCCCCCAGTCATGACTAGCATGGCTGAATTCCCAGACCAACTGGTGATTTTCTCCTTCTCTCTTCTAGGGCAACAACATGAATAAGAGGTCTCATACACTATGACAAAAACTCTTTGTCTCTTCCTTATTCGAGCATAGTTTGTCAGTTGAGAATAGGGCACTCCTAATTCATCTTTCCCTTATGCAGACGTGTTGCCCCTTTGGTTAGGATAGTTACCCCTGATGAAAAGGCCCTATAATAGAGGAATTCTTTGTCATTTTGAGATATTTTATAAACCACTTATCTCCCTCCCTCTGAATTTAAGAACCCCCCAAAGGAAAGGAAAAAGAAAATGGGGATATTATTATGGCCCTCTCCTTGGGGTGATTTATAGCAGCTGTTGGGAACCTCCTTGCAAAGGAAAATGACCCATGAATGTGAGCTGAGAGATCATGTTACTAGTTCAAAGACACAGCCTAAATCTTTTCACAGGCAGCTGCCTCCCCTCCAGAATTTTTGATTTAACAATAATAAGGTGAGAATTTACATGCTCTCTGGGAATGAAAGCATCAGAGATATCTGGGTTATAAAGGCATGAGTAAGCTTGGCTAATCCCTACATGAACATGGTCCCCCTCATATAGATTCTGGGGCAAGTCAGTCCACCCAATTTGCAGGCTGGAGCTGCCTCTCTGGAATTTTAAAAGAGGGGAATGGGGATTGGACAACCACCATCAAGACTTCTTCTTTCTGTCTCCATATGGGATCTGATTCTTCCAAAATGTCATGAGGCTCACTTCTCCCCTGTCTGCTCAAAAACTAGGATAATTTGGACCTCCAATTAAAGAAAAAAAAAATCTTTGATCCTCTTTTGCTCTCAGGCCTGTCCTCAGTATCCATTAGGAGATGGAGATTCTGAATTACATTACCATTTAGCAATGAGACTTTTTCTGTAAACAGGATCATAAATGGAGTAAAATTCCTTATGTACAATTTATCTTTTGTCTGAGAGATCATCCTGAACTAACAAAGGATTGTAAGCTTGATACTCAGACTCTAGCAGCAGTCTGCTGTTTTAAGTCAGGCAGTAAATCCTCAGAAAAGAAAAACTTATTGATCGAAGAAAGGTCATCTTATGCAATTAAACAGAAAATTTCCTCAGCCCTATCTGAAGGAAAATTAGGTTCTAAGACTGCTTCCCAATTATATCCAATTTAAAAGGATTGGAGTACAGTCCTGTTTATCCAGGGACAAATTTCACCTATGATCCCAAAGGTGCTAGAAAATTTGCTGGTCAGGGCATATTTCTTCTCAGGGCAATGTCAGGGTGTGTGTGATTTGAACCTGAGATGGTATATGTCCCTTTTTCACTAACTAAATTAAAGGACATAAAGAAAGACCTAGATAACTACATAGAGTATGCAGAACAATATTTTAAAATCTTCTTACAGTTATCAAGTTTGTATGACTAACATGGATGGATGTTATGTTTCTTTTGAGTCAAACTTTAACTTCCTTGGAAAAACATAGGGTCTTATAGAAGGAGATAACTACTATAAAGCAGGGGGAGGGAAAGTACCCATAGATGACAAGAGTGTGAACATCCCCATGGGAAGTCAGTCAGTTCCCATCACTGAACAAAACTGGAATTTTAACAGAGATAAAGGTGAATGGGACAGATCAATATATATATAATTTCAGTGTTAGAAGAATTGAGGGGGTCCCAAGTTATGTTAAGCTTTTAAATGATGCTCAGCTGGCCACTGATTCAAGGGGAAAAGGAGACACAAATAATCATTCTACAGATGCTCCAGGAGGCAATTACCAAACACATTCATATTGAGCCAGGGACACAGATAGAGAAAATCATTCTTAAAGATATGTTATTGACCAAATATCCCCCCACCAGACATACAGAGGGAGCTCCAAAAACTGGCAGCAGAATGGGACAAAACCTTGGACCAATTAGTCCAGACTGCTACAATAGTCTTACAGGAAAGAAGGCCATTAAAAAAAATGTCCCCAGAGACATCAACCACATTTTGGACTGACTCTAAGACACTGTCCTCTTTCTCAGCAGAACCATTGGAGGCGAGATGTCCTCAGAACCTGAGGGGATCAAGGCCATCAGTTATCAGTTCCCAATAATAGTTCCCAGGGGCTTCTTTTCTTCTTCTTCTTTTTTAAAAATATTTTTTAGTTGTAGATGGACACAGTATCTTTATTTCTGTGTTTATATGTGGTGTTGAAGATCAAACCCAGTGCCTCACATGTGCAGGCAAGCAATATACCACAAAGCTACAATCCAAGCCCCAGAGGCTTCTTTTATGGCTCTCATGACTAAAATCAAACTTGAGAACCCCCGGGTAAAATTATTCAGGAACAGGAACCAGATGAACTTCCTTCTCAATTTGGGAGCTCAATTTTCAGTCCTATCATTATCTCCTGGACCTTAGTTTTAAGACAAAATAACCATTTAGGGCATATCAGGGTGGCCCCTTGAGTGATATTTTATTGGGCCTCTTGTTTGTTCCTAGGATGATTTCCACTTCTGTCACCCATTTTTTTTTAATTATTTCAGAAACCACAGCCCCTATTATAGAGAGACCTATTATCTCAATTAAGAGTAAAATTGTTGTTGCCAAATGGGGAATATAACTGCCTAACTTTAATAGAGGCAGATTTGGACCCCCCATTATAGTAAAATAACAATAGGGTGGGAAGGACACAGAACACAGTCCCTCTTGAAATTAATATTAAGGATACTTTCAACCTTCCTCACCCAAAAGTAGTATCCCTTAAAACCTGAAGCTAGGAAGGAATTGGACTGATACCTATTATATTGAGTTTGAAATAAAAGGGACTTTTGGTAGAGTGCTATAGGCCTTATAATATTTCTATATTGGGAATCCCAAACAGCTCTAATAAGTGGAGATTAGTTCAGGATCTTTGTATAACCAATAAAGCAGTAGTTGCTTTGCATACAGTGGTTCCAACTCCATATACTCCCCTTACCCAGATTACCAAGGGAACTACATATTATACTGTCCTAGATATGAAGGGTGACTTTTTGTGCATTCCTTTACATTCAAAAAGCCAACTTCTATTTGCTTGGGGAGGATTCTACTCATAAGGCTAAGAAGTTACTTGGACAGTTCTTGCCCAGAGATTTAGAGACAGTCTCCATCTGTTTGGACAAGCACTAAGACTTCATGGACTTGTCATACTCTGATATAGTAGTACTTGAATATGTAGATGACCTTCTTTTTTTATGGACCTTCAGAAAAAATAATTTCTGAGGACTCTGGCTCTCTTCTCAATTTCCTGGCTACTAGGGGAAAGGCTCAGTTGTGTCTATCCCAGCTTATTTACTTGGGCATGACAATGGAAGTTAGAACTCGAAAGTTTGCCCCAGAAAGAATACAACCCATATTTGCATATACTCTTCCTCAGATAGTAAAAAACAGAGCTTTTCTAAAAACAACTGGATATTACAGAATTTGGATCCCTGGATATGCTGAGAAGGCAAGATATCTCTATGATTGCCTAAAGGAAGCACAGGGACATTAATAAGCAATTATTGGTCAGACTTCAAAGGTAAGGAAAGCCTTTAGCTCACTAAAAAGAGCTCTTAACAGGCCCCTTCTCTGTGCTTGCCCATTCAGTAAACTAACATATGTTACAGAAAGGAATAAAGTGGCACTAGGAATTATTACTCAATCATTAGGGACAACTCCCCAGCCTGTGGAATACCTAAGTAATGAGTTAGACAAGGTGGTCAAGGAATGGCCTGAATGTCTTAGAGCTATAGCTGCAGTGGGACCATTGGTCCCTACGGCAAATATACCTACTCTGAAAAGGCACTTAACTGTACTTACCTTCTGTGACATAGAAGGAATTCAAAATTCTAAAGGTAGTCTTTGACTAACAGATAGCCGCACACTCAAATATTAGGCCCTTTTGTTGTGAGGACCTGAAATTACCTTATAGTCTTGTTTTAACCTCAATAAAACCTCTTTCTTACCTGAAATAGATGGAAAGCAATTTCACTTCTGTGAGCAAGTTTTAATGGAAAAATATGCTGCCAAACCAGATTTATCTGATCATTCTATATAGAATATTGATCTCATTTGATACATTGATGGTATTTCATCAGTGATTGATACAACTCAGAGATCTGCATATGCAGTAGTGACAGATTTTGAAGTTCTTAAATGAGAGCCACTACCTACTAATACCAGTGCTCAGCTGGCAGAATTATTTGCCCTCACCCAGGAACTAGAGTTTCTAAAGATAAGACAGTCAATAATTTTACTAATTCTAAATATGTCATTCTTACCCTTCATGTTCATGCAGCTATTTGAAAAGAACAAGTATTGATTTTTAGTACAGGCACTCCCATTAAATATGCCAAGGAGATTCTTTGCCTCCTAGAGGTAATCTTGCTGTCCTATTGGGTAGCAATTATCCAGGTTCCTAGACATCAGAAGGAAAAAGACATAATGGCTGAAGGAAATAGAGCTGCAGTTGTAGCAGCAAAGCATATGCTTTATAGGGTTCCATAGTTGTTTTGGGAAAATTATTTTCTGTCCTCTGATGCTCCTGGTACTAAATAGGCTGTAACACAAGGACACTAACTAGATCATGGTAGATGGTAGGTTTCTTCTGAGGGCATCCTATTGCTTCTCCAATCATCCCAATGGAAGGTTAAGTCTCTCCATCACCTCTACCATTTAGGAATAGATCACACTCTTAGGTAATACAAAAAAAATATTTTCAGGAAAAGACTTGAAGGACACTTTCCAATAGTTTCTTCAAAGCTATAAAACCTACCTTATAGTTTTTATTGGGGGGGGGCTCTGGAAGCCCTGTTATTCATTATTCTTTTTTGGTCTTTACATTATCAATTTGCTTATTTGCTTTCTTTTCTCTTGTATGGAGACAATTAAATTTCAGATGGTATTACAAATGAAGCCCCCAATGGACATCCCTCCAGACTTCTACAATGGACCTATCAAGAGACCCATTGATGTATATCATCAGTGTTGGCCTCTGAACCTGTCTGCAGCTTTCCACTTTCCGAAGACCTTCCTCAGAAAGATATCCTAGTTCCATCAATGATGATTCTAGTCAGCCTGAAGTAGCTAGAGCAGTTGTTGCCCCAACTCCCAACAGTAGTTGGGGTGACCTCTGAGAGAAGATATTGAGAGAGATATAGAAGGGCTTAGGCAGGGCAAGATAGTGAATGAGGAAGTTGGAGGCAGTGCCATAATAAAGGAGCATGGAGAGGGTCTTCATTTGAGGTCAACTTCATGATTGACCAAATTGCTGATGAACATAAGTGGGGACCCAATCAGACAGAAAACTCTGTATGTGTGCTTCTAAGGGAGGGATCCAATATAAAAACTAAAATAGACACATTTATAGAGGGAACACTAACCAATAATAGTATGGAGAGTAGGGAGAGGGGAGGAGATAAGAAAAGAAGGAAATTCTAGAGGCCATAAAAAGAACAAACCCAAACTCCTCCACCAGAATCTCAACTTTGGTGCCCCTTCTCTTTGGAGAAATCTATCTCTGTAACTTTTGCAATTAACTAATCTCTGTGTCCTGTTCTTCAATACTTTGCTGAACATAGACAATGAACCCAGCAATCCTAGACAGTAATAATACTATTAAAATGTTATTTATTTATTTTCCTTGGTTTGTGTTTTTCATCATGGTGATTATGTGAGCTAAGACCTCATGTATGCTAGGCAAGTGCTTTAGAACTGAACTACGCAACCATCCCAGGTTATTTTTTTTTATTTGGATAGTTAATTGAATGACTTCTGCCTTTTTTCTTTTTGTAAAGGAAATATATAGTTTTTAAAACAAAAATGTAGTTCTAGATGGACAGCATGCCTTTATTTTATTTGTTTATTTTTATGTGGTGCTGAGGATTGAACCCAGTGCCTCACACATACAAGACAAGCACTCTGCCTCTGAGCCACAGCCCCAGCCAGGAAACATATACTTTTAAGACCATAAAACTTCCTTCAAATAAAACTCCATAGTAGTAGTCTTTCGTATAATTTGATAATATTTTTAAAATTAAAATCAAAGTGCTTAACTACTTTTATATTTCCATATTTTGTATTGACAATTGGTTATTTCAAAGTGAATTATGTTGTTACTATTTAACTTAATTCATTTAAAAAATATTTTTAGTTGCCAAGGGATCTTTATTTTATTTTTATTTTTTTTGTGGTGCTGAGAATTTAACCCAGTGCCTCACACATGCTACACAAATGCTTTACCACTGAGCCACAACCCCAGACCCACTTAATTCATTTTGATAGAATTTATGATATATGTTGTACCTTAGAATCATGAGATATTTTATAATTCATGTTTTGTTCCATCATTATAAATATTTTATTTGTCATTGATCTTAATATATGTGGACAAGTAGTTATGTGCTATGACCCCTCTATGTTCATAAAATTTAATTTTATAAGTTAATGTATATTGTTTATATATATATATATATATATTCAGTCTAATTATCTTGCTCTATTGGTTACATCATTCCTTCCTTGAAATTATCACATTCAATTGCATATATTTTGAAACATTCAACACACAAATACACATTTAGAATTATTACATATTTAATTTTTCTAAAGTCAATATTCACCAACATTAGTAATATTTTTGTTTTGATGAATATTTCCTTTTTGTTGTTTTACTCTACTCTTTGTAGTTAAAATGTGTGTTTTATAATCACTACAGTTTTTATTTCCACAAAACTTGAATTCCAAGATTTTGAATGCAAATTGTATGAACACACTGAAACGATATTTCATTTCTAAAAGCAGTTTCAACTGGGTGAGGTGGCACATACCTGTGATCTCAGTGAATTCAGGGCTGAGGCAGGAAGATTATGAGTTCAAGGCAGCCTCAGAAACTAAGCAAGGTTCTAAGCAACTTAGTGAGACTTTATCTCAAAAAGAAAAAAAAAATAGGCTGGAGATGTGACTTTGTGGTAAAGTGCCCCTGGGTTCAATCCCAGGTACCTAAATCAATCAATCAGCCAATCAATCAATAAAACCAGTCTTAACAACATATGTCTTCTTTATAATACTTGAAATCAATTCTTTTAAAGAATAATGAAACATAAATGTTAATTTAGAATATTTTTAGATATTTGATAGCCATTAAATTATAGTTTTTTTAATAATTTTCCAAGTTTAGTCAGCTTTTTTTGTTTCTGTGACCAAAAACGTCCAACAAAAACAATTAGAGCATGAAAGGTTTATTTTGGGGTTTATGGTTTCAGAGGTATTGCAGCCAACTTCTGGACTGCCAACTGGTGAATAAATTTTTCATCTCCTGCTTTAAGATTGACTTCATGATTTATTGCAATCTCACCTTAACATTTTGAAGGCCCCAGGGAGATGATCACTGGAGTCAAGGCTATGGTTCTGCTGTGAATGAGAATCCAGGATCCTCTAAAGCAGAGAGAGGTGCCCTTCTTCCCTAGTTTTAGTAGCTTTCTGCATTAATAAGGTCTCAACTTCCTGTAGTGACCAATATGAGACTGCAAAAGAAAGCTCTGGGGTGATGCACATCTATACATCCAGAGGCATTGAAGAAGGATGGAACTGCATGTGTTGGGAGGTAAATCATTTGTTCTCTCCATTTGACTTTATTATAAAGACTTAGAGATTCTTAGTACCTCATATATAAAATTTTCAAAGTGTATCAAGGCCTGTCCTCTGAGGGTGTATCAAGCACTTGATTGTAAATCTTTTGAAGTGCTTCAAAAAGTGTTATAAAACCCAAACGTGTATCAACTGACTTTGAACCTGATGTGGCCTTGGTCAAGACCCAGAAAATATCTGGAGGACTATCTGGAGTCTGGGATTATGTGGAGGACAGAGTGTCTATCTTGTATTTTTTTCTTGTCCTGTTTTTTTGTTGTTGTTGTTGTTGTTATTGTTTGTTCCCCTTTTGATTGTTTATGTTAATCTCCATTTCAGTTTGCTTCTAACGTTGTTTTCAACTGTTTGTCCTAGCAAAACCAGACAGGGACGGGCAGACCCACCACCTTTGGACTCAAGTCACACTCAGTGCCTTATTAAATTCTTGTCTCTTGCCTTTCTTTTATTTCTGCCTATTGTTTTAATTGTTAGCCTTGTCATGGGATACCTAATCAAACCTGGCCCGATTACCTACCTGGAAAAAAATGGTTTAAAAGGTTTTTAACTGTGCTGCATAAAGTTTGCATTGAAATGTAGACAGCTGCCAACAGGTGTTAAAAGTAACAGCTAAAGGTAGTAAAGGCATTCTAGAGATTGCCTTCATTTAGGAACTTGGCAAGTGGCTAGCAGAGTAGGAAATGTCAGTTCCTATAGAGGACAGATTAGACTAGAGAGTTTTATAGGATTATCATTTCTAAGATATGTAAAAGTATCATTTTTTCTAGGAAATTTGGCTTTTGGTCTCTCAGCCCCAGATAGTCACACACCCACACCCACACCCACACACACACACACAAAAAAAAAAAAAAAAAAAAACTTAAAAGGATTTGCAGAATAACTTACAATTATTGGAGGTGGCCCAAAAGGTTTTTTTTTTGTTTGTTTGTTTGTTTAACCATGACAGTCGAGCTGATCAATGTTTCTCAAAACACCAGGCCAAGATTTTGGTGGCTGCTAACCAAGAGTCAAGAAAAAACAGTTTAGAAGGGGACCCCAACTGGGGTAACTCTCCAAAGGAGACCAATGGAACTTTCTTTTCAGAAAGTTCCTTCAGGAAGGAATAAGGCCCAAGGCTTTGTCTATGTTTTCTTAACTCTGTTCACGTCTAATAAGTGGGATCATATCAGAAAGGAAGGCAGGAAAGCTTTTAAAATTCTATACTTTTTGATTTTATTGTTTGGATCAGGAATGCCTAGGTGAATATGTTTTTCTGATCAGACCTATTTTATCCAAATATAAAGGTTTCTTTACACTCTGCTTCATTCAATGGGCAATTGACAATGGACATCTCTCAATTTTATAGGTTTGAAAATAAGCTACAAGATCTTTGTCTGTTTGTTTTGTGTATACCAGTGTATTGTCAGTCTATGTGTATTGTCATGACTACATGTTTGGTACCAAAATTGGTATATGAGCTAATAAATTAAAATTTTAAAAAAATTGGATCCAAATACCTTTTGCTCACATGATTTAAAAGTTCATTTTAAAATGGGTAAACAAACAGAATAAGTAAAAAATTCTTTAAAGTTAGTAATGCACAGTTTTGTTTCTAGATGGCCAAACAGTTGTTGATAAAATGTTAATGTCTATAAAATGTCTAATGTCCATTGATTCTAGGATTTTTCTTCAACAGAAAAAAAAATATTGATTGATGTTGTTCAATGCATTTGTCTGATATCTTGGTTTTTAAAATTAAGTAAGTTGGATTTAACATTTATGGGATTAATCATAAATGTGTTTGTTAGAGACATCTAATTGGTATACAAAGTTAAAATGAAACTGTTAAATATAGCATCAAGTTCACTTAACTCCTTAAATTTTATAGGGTAATAAACTTAAACATTAAATAGTGTTTTCATAAAGTGGTAAATTAAAAAGAACTTAAAATTACTTTGTGTCATCCCTAAAAACAAGGTTACTAAGATTTAAAAGTCCCAACAAGTATAATTCTATATACAAGGGGTCCAACGTTTCAACTCATTTTAGTTAAAGTAGTATAAATAACATAAAGTATTTTATCTGATTAAAATGGAGCAATTCATCTACATTCAAAAAAATATAAGTGTTATTTCAGGTTATAAAAAAGAAGGGTCAACAGATTAAAAAATTAAAAGTTTACAAATATAAAAATATATATAGTAAAAGGGAAAGAAAAGCACTTCTAGGTTAAAAAAAGTTTTTATGTGGTAAAGTAAAATTGTAATACATCTATGTAAACAACAAAAGGACCTAATTAAGTAATAAATGTAAATGAAGGGTAAATTTTAAAAGGTTAGTGTAACTAATTTGATTATATATAAGTAGCACAAACAATTAAAACTATTCAAGATTTTATCCTAAGGTTAAATATTATTGATATAAACCAAAGTTTGATCTATATGTTAAAATGACAAGGATTTCTTAAAATGAGAATTTACTCTTTACATTGTGTCTGTTAAGTTTTATTCTCTAGAGCAACTAGTCATAAAATAATTAAGGTTTGTATAACTATGGTTAAAGAGCAACTGTATTTTAGAGTATTATACTGTATTACAGAATCTACAATTTTCTTTAAAAGCTAGACCTGGTTAATATAACAAAAAATCAATGTAGTTGTGGTATTATTACTCTTTTTTACATATTAAATGTATTCATATTTTTAAGAAACACAAATCTTTAAAGTAAAAGTTTAAATGAGCATTTTATCAAGCTGGTGTTCTCCAAAACTAAAGTTCTCTGTAACTAAAATTTTAGATTTATAAAGTAGGAAAATTTTCTTTGGAATTTATTTTATTTATTTCATATGATATTTTGTAACCAAACCTTGTGTTACCTTTTACACTGGAATATAAAAATTTAAAGGTATTTTTAAAAGATAATGAGAACCTGATCTATTTAAAGTTTATTATTTTAAAACATTTTACCACTTTTCCACACAAAAGGGAAATTTAAAACTCTCAGCCTTTCCTTGATTCATGTTTTAGATATAATGTCATATTGTTATGACATTATATGTCATAACACAATAATGTCATAACACAATATGACGTTATATCTAAAACATTGTGTTAGCTAACATCCATATGTACTCAGGAAACTATATGTAAACTTTATAAATGATATGTAAAAAAGGATGCAAAGATCAACTTCAGAAGTAGAACCCTTTACCTAAGACTTGTGAAGAGTCACAACTTACCTGAGATAAGGCTCTGCTTCCCATCTTACCACATATTAAAATGGCTCAAAATTAGGCCATATATCAGTTCATTTAAAGTTGTATTCAAAAGATTGATCTTTGTTGTAAAGATTACTGTGATCTTTAACATGGCATATAAATGTATAATTCAGCCAAAATTCAAGATTATATACAAACAAAATATGCTTTAACTTTTGTAATTTCATTTTAAATTGTGCTTGTAAATTTTAACTACTGCTGTTAATGCTTTATAACAAGCTAAGTCATTTTGAAATATGAAGCCATCATCCATAGATGGATAGTAATTAAAAGAAATAAAATTAACTTTAAAGTTATAAACATTAAAGTTAAAGCCTAGTACTCTTACTTTAAGACTGACTTGCTGGATATTGCAGGCCGAGGCTTAAAGATTAAGGTTAAAATAAAGGGGCCAAGAAAACGAATATTTGGCTTTTGCCCTCTGAGTCAGCTGAAGCCATGGAAAAGGTGAAGATATTTGCCACTCTGGCCCATATATCTTCCAATCAGGGAGATTAATGAGACCACTGGAGAACAGAAAGCCAATCAGTGTGCATGCTGCAAAAGAGGAAGGTCATTGATAAGGGGAGACATGCCTGATGCTTCCAAGGGAAGCCACATGGTCAGCAAGACCTCAACCCATCCTAGAGGAAACTGGACTAGTGGAGCTAAAAGGCTGCCCTTAAGTTCCCCAAGAGTGTCCCCCAAGGGAACTCAGATGACTTTTAACAATAGATAGGAGCAAGGTCAGTTTGAACAGCTTGATCTTAAACAACTAGAAAAAAAAACAGGTAAAACCAAAACACAACCATTCCTGGGCATTTAAAAAAGAAAGAGTAATTATTTCAATTTAACTTAAGATGTACATTTGTGTTAGCCCCCAATGATAAGTAAGACTGGAAACTATAAAAGAGATTCTTAGGCAGAAATGCTTAATAACTATAAAGAAAAACTGCCAGAGTCAAAAGTTTTTAGTGAGTTTAAGACCACAGCTCTTCCTAACCTCCTACACAGGTAGGCTTAATCATCATTTGCTAGTATAATGATCTAGCCCTAAGTAAAATAGATAAAGGGATCTCTACTGAATACAGAGGTCATGCCAATAAAAAGATACTTTATGAAAATCAGATGACATTAATTAACTAAATGTTATGTTTACATTCCTGATATCTTTCACAATGTTAAAGATTTACATTCCCCAAAAAGGGCCACATTAGGCTTTGTTAGGCCTTTTTACAAGGACAATTTCTCAGTTCTTCCACCTCCTGGTAAGCAATTTTTGATTTCTATTATCTTCATGATATTTATTGAAAGGTTCTAGATGCTACAACTGCTATTTTGTTTTAATCTTATTTCAGTACTCATGTCTTTTTGTTTCTCTCATAGAAGCACCCACCCCCAGGTGAACTTACAACCTGTACTTCCTGAACCAGATTTTTTAACATGAGCCTTTTATAAAAGGGACTCCAAACTGCTTGTCCCACTGCATATCACTCCATCTCAGCTCAAGGCCACAAGAGCAATCATCATCCTTTTTCTTACAACAGTAGGTGGGTCCCTAACATTAGAGAGGAAAATTAAAGTCAGTATAAATAAACAATTGGGTTAAATTTAAAAAAAAAATAGAGGCAAATTCCAGTCCAAACAATGTTAATGTTTTTTCTCTTGCTTGAACTATGTTTTAAGACCCGAGCTGCTAATAAAAAAAAAAAAAAAACATATTTCATCAGTCCACTTACACTCCCTTACCTATTTAAAAGATAAATCAAAGGTTTAATTGTTTCTAGAAAACAGGGGGCAATGTTATGGGCCATGCTACATGTGCAATGACCAAACAGACTCCATTTTGCCCTGAGACTCCATCTCATGTAAGACATGCTTCTCTCATGGAAACGCCCACCTCTATACCTATCAATAGTTGCTTAGCATAGCATGTTTGGCAACACAAAATGGCAATTCTTATACAAAATAAAAATGTTCTCTCTTTGGTTCCCATTTTTCTTGGACAATGTACCCTGTCAGAGATTGATTGTCTAAATGTTTGTAACCATTCTTTAACTTGTACTCAACTAGGGACGTTTTGGCCCATTCCTTTTTTCACTTGTGATTTTAGATCTCATGATGTCTAATTATGGTTTTGAATCATACAACAGTTACTTATGTTTTAATATGGTTTTGGACTCTAAAAGTTGTACTCAAACCCCATGAGGAGGTCAAAGAGTGTAGACTTGCAGCCTACCCCTTGGCCCACCAGCTAGTGATCTGGACCACCAACTGGTGAATAAAGTTTCTATCTCCTGCTTTAAGATCAACTGGGTGATTTATTGCAATTTCACCTTAACAATACATGCAAAACCCAGGAATTATACATATGTAGATTTAGCCAGACTATGTGAGGTATAGATATTTTATATTCATGGTTTCATTGTCACCTGCCTGAAATAGGTTAGGCATAGCTTTGTTACAGGGCTGGGGTCTTCTGGGAGGCCTCAGTCTGGCTGGGCACAAATCACTAGCCACTCAAGCAGGAACAAACTTCATTTCCGAACTCCTGAGAATGCCACCCACACGGCCCTTTCAGGAACACCACACACCAACCGGAACTCCCTCCACCGGAACTTCACCAACCAACCCGAGAGAACTCCAAAGTAGCGGGCAGGCGCCTGAGGTGGACAGCAGGGGTCTATATACAACTGAATACACAGCTTAACTTACCATCATCATCTCAATGGCTCTCTGGCTTCACCTCTCAACCACTCCCTTCTGGCAAAATGCCATGCGTCATTCTAACTCAGCCATGGCTCTCAGCACTGGGAAACTGAGGCAGCCTGGAGGTATATATTCAAACCCTGATTCTTATGATCAAGTCCTAAAGAATGTAGACATGTTGCTTAGAGTAACAGGTATAAGTTTTTTAGAAGGGGTAGGAAAGCAGAAAAGGGACACTGTCACAAAATAGAGGAGTTCCTCTAAGAGAGGAGAGGAACAGTGTGCAATTTCTGCACTTTAGTTTTATTGGTGGGTCCCAGAGAAGTTTCCAGTGTCCCACAAAAATTCACATCTTGTCATTTGACTAACAGCAAAATTATGTTATATTTTCAAGTCCTCACTGCCATGGTCTAAGTCACTTTGGCCCATGCTGAGCGGTTATAATTGGAACATACTCTTATAGATATTATGATTAGGGAGGATTTTACTTATCTCCCTGAGTTTTAGAACACGGTCTATGTAAGGGTCACAAAAATCCCTCCTGATTCAGGATAATGTTTGTTCTTCAATTAGTATTTCTAGGCCTGCATGTCTTATGCAGATAATAGGTAGTGTGCTGAAGAACATAACATATCCTGTCAACTTGGACTAGGCAGGACTGTAAGTAACTTGCTTTCTTTTGGGGGGACTGGGGATAGAACCCAGGAGCACCTAACAACTGAGCCTCATACCTGGCTCATGTTTTTTGTTGTTGTTGTTTGTTTGTTTGTTTTGTTTGTTTGCTTGCTTTTAATTTTGAGACAGGATCTAGATAATTTGTTCAGGACCTCACTAAGTTGCAGAGGCTGGCTTTAAACTTGTGATTTCTTTGCCTCAGTTTCCTGAGGTAAATTTCTTTTTAAAAGTGAAAGCATGTGGGGGAAATCATGGTGGGCCCATTTTATATAATTATTTCCATAACCTCATGTTCCCTCCCCTCATATATGTCTGACCCCTATAATTCCTCTCAAGTACTTTGGATCTTGAAATTATTTTCGGGTAATGGAAAATAACTTATTCTAGCTATTTCCTGCTGAAACAGGGTGAATTTTGGGGAAAATGACCTTAAATCCTTTCCTATATCATGTGGGTCATGGACAAATAAGGGCATTTACCATCAGGGAAATCCAGAGGTCCATTATAATAATTTACAGGTTACAGAATGAGGCATACATAGGGCAGGGATCATACTGGGACAACAATAAACAAGATAGCAAAGCCTTACTTTACTGTAATCAATTACCACAAAAGTCATTAGTATTTCATTAATTCTCTGAAAGCCATGAAGACAGTAGCTCGTTAAAGTTTAAGGATAGATCCAACATGCCATTTATTTGTTAATAGAGGCCAGTTAAGGCTTTAGAAACATTAGCAGAGTTGTTAGAAATATATACAGAATGGGTAGTCTTTATAATGACATAAGTATCCTCTTGAGTTGTAGTTAAGATTATATAATCCCATCTGATTTCTATAAAATATTTTTTTTTATTAGAATCATCTTTGTATTAATTAGAGGGATTCCTTTACCAATGTCACTTAGGGCTCTAATGATAAAGTTAGATGAGGGCTGCCATGTGCCAAATTATGTCTTTTAGGCAAATTTAAGAGATAAATATTTGGGTAGGAAAATTTATCAGAAAAAAAGGCAGGTCAAGTTTACCTATGTAGAAGGTTAGGATGACTTATATGTCTGTGAAATTGGGTTTAAATTGAGTCAGAACATAACTATAACTCTATGAGAGTCTTCTGTGATAATTATTAGCTCTACCACACAAGAACCTTTCCTTTATAGCCTCCAGTTTTACTTAATTTTAGGAGGGTTGACACAAGTGTACACCCAAAGTTATATTAAAATAATTATTGTCTTTTATTTTAAATGTCCATGTGTGTATGTGCTTTGGTTGTACTCTCTTGGCAGGTATTCAAAACCAAGTTGATAAAAACTGATTTGACAACTGGGCATGGTGGCCTATGCCTGTTATTCTCTGTCAAGAGGCTGAGGCAGGAGGATCACAAGTTCAAAGCCAGCCAGGGCAAAAAGGAGTCACTAGTCAAATGAGTGATACCCTGTCTCTAAATAAAATACAAAATGGGGCTGGGGATGTGACTCAGTGGCCGAGTGCTCCTGAGTACAATCCCTGTTATGCTTACCCCCACCAAAAAAAAAAAAAACTAAAAAGAAAAGAAAAGAAATAAATCTTGCTCAGATCTATTGTTACAGTCAGACAAGATTCCTCATATATCACTGATGGAAATGTAAGAGAAGCCTTTTGAGTCTTTTAGCTTTTCCTCTACCAGTCATTTCATCAGCCAGAGTAAGTCAGAGTCTTGCTGATCACACATGGCATTCCTGGAAATCACCTGGGTCCTTCTCCTCTTCAATGATATTCTTTTGGCAGATTGTGAACTAGTTGGCTTTTTGTTCTTTAAGGGCTTTTTTGTTGTTGTTGTTGTTTATTTGTTTTTTATCACTCTGATCAGGGGGTTGGGTAATTCACCAGTGTTAAAAGGCCTTTACAGGGGTCCCATCATTCACTGGGGTCTGACTAAGGAAAAGAATCAAAATATTATCTGCTTTAATTTTTGCCCTTTTACTTCCTTGACTTTGGTCTCCAAGTTTTGGGTCTAAACACCCAGCAGACCATGTCCATCAAACTTGAATTGGGAGTAATTAATTTAACTTTAATATCTATAATTTTATAGTTACTCCTTCCTTTTAATTAGGGTTGGTATTAGTAGTGAAAATTAGCATTGCATCCTATCTGTTCTGTAGGTAAAGGCTTTTTGTCTTATATTAACTCAGGTGATTCTGTTAGAAGTAATATTTTGGGGCTGGGTACAGTGGAGCATGCTTGTAATTATAGCAAGTTGGAAGGATGAGGTGGGAGAATCTCAAGTTTGAGACCAACCTCAGCAACTTAGCCACACACTTAGTAACTTAACAAGACCCTGTCTCAAAATAAAATATGTTAAAAAGGCTAGGTTTATGTGGCTCAGATGTAAAGCACCTCTGGGTTAAATCCTCAGTACAAAAAAAAAAGTATTTCTGCAAACTTCTGCAAAACACTAACAGATAAAAGTTATAAAGCTATTATAACATGTAATCAAAAATACAAAATTAGCATAAGAAAAATATGTTCAGTTTTTATAATGACTTTGAACTAAGAGACACCTTTTCTATAAAAATGCTAATGTATCTTTAATATCTATTTAGCCTCCACAATGAACCATAAATTTATCAACTCAATTACAGATGAAATTTTTGGAAATTTCACTTTCTTTTAAAACAACTAGAGCTTAATTGTAGCCTACTTTGGAGCCATCCTAACATGTGGCAAGGTAAGAGGCAGGATCTTAACTCAAGTGAGGCTAGCCTCAAGACAAATCTTTGGAAAAGTGTTTTATTTTAAGCTCTGTTTAAATATCATTCTACAAAGTTATAATATATTGTTTCCTGAGCATATGTAAATATCAGTTAACTAATACTAAATTATATCTGAAACATGAATAAAAAATAAAGACTATGAGAGCTCTTAACTTCCTTTTTGTGGAAAAGTGGTAAGATATTTTCATGTTCCACTTTGTCAAACTTCAAACAAATCAGGTTCTAACTTATTACATTCCAATTTTTTTTTAATTCCCAACTTTACATATCAATTATTTTATTACATAAAATCTTTACATATCACTTATTGATTACAGGTTGTTTTTATCCATTTACTAAACACTAAATAGCATAAATAAATTCTCAATAAAATGTGTTATTTTTATATAAGTCTGAAAGAGATTATTGTTACTGACAATGTCAGTAAAGTCTTCACCTAAGTTTTATAACTTAAAAAAAAACTTTTTTGGAGAACATGAATAAATCTAATATAGACAAAAAAAGCTAATAATAATTAGCTTAATAATTACACAGAAGTTCTTATATTAACTTAGTTTTAATTTTTAAGAAAAATTAGAATCCATAGTGTAGGGTAACTATAATCATAGGTCTGCATAGGGTAGCAGAACTGACAAAAACAAAAGAATAACTTTAAATCTCTTATAAGTTTAGGAAACTGAATGATCAGAAAAAGACTGATATATAAGACATTTATACAAAGCAAACAGTTCTTAATCGTGGTTTAAAATGGCAATGTGGCCCTTTTTTCAGATACAATGTATAAAAGAGAGCTCTTATTGTTTACCTTTCCTGTATTAAACCTAAATAGCTTTAGTTTTAAAAACTTTTACCTACTATTTAAACAAAGATTTCACATAAGCATATTTAGTTCTCAGATATATATATATATATATATATATATATATGTTTCAGCTATATCGTAATAATATACCAGTTGTTTATTGAATCAGTTATCACATAATCATATAAAAAAACTTCAAAGCTGGCACACACTGTAATTATTTTAACTTATTACCCTAAATAATAAAACTTAACACCCACAAGAATTTAATTTAACAAAAGCAGACCAATGTAATAAGAAAACCTTATCATTTTTAAACAAAGAATTAGACTTTGCTTTATATCAGTACATTAAAATTTGACCTTAGAAAAACCCTTATATAATTTGGTGCTAATTACAGCCAACTAATCACATACAACACTTTTTAAAGTTTATCTTCCACAAATCTGCAACTTACTTAGACACTCTATAACTCATTTACATCCTTATTTTTGTCTTCTCTTTCATCTTGGACTTTAGGACAAAATTATTATTTTAGCACCCAAAATTCTTTCTCATCTAGAAATACTTCTATTCCTTTTAATTTTTCTTACTAAAAGATATTACCAGCTTTATACTTTCATAATTCCTTTTTCAATGCATATTCTTTTAATTTATATTCTGAAATGATCTTTGTGAAATTTCTGAATTTTTTTTTTTAATTTTTTTTATTGGTTGTTCAAAACATTATAAAGCTCTTGACATATCATATTTCATACATTAGATTCAAGTTGGTTATGAACTCCCAATTTTACCCCAAATACAGATTGCAGAATCACATCGGTTACACATCCACATTTTTACATAATGCCCTATTAGTAACTGTTGTATTCTGCTACCTTTCCTATCCTCTACCATCCCCCCTCCCTCCCCTCCCATCTTCTCTCTCTACCCCATCCACTGTAATTCATATCTCTCCTTGTTTATTTTCCCATTCCCCTCACAACCTCTTATATGTAATTTTGTATAACAATGAGGGTCTCCCTCCATTACCATGCAATTTCCCTTTTCTCTCCCTTTCCATCCCACCTCATGTATCTGTTTAATGTTAATCTTTTCTTCCTGCTCTTCCTCCCTGCTCTGTTCTTAGTTGCTCTCATTATATCAAAGAAGACATTTGGTATTTGTTTTTTAGGGATTGGCTGGCTTCACTAAGCATAATCTGCTCTAGTGCCATCCATTTCCCTGCAAATTCTATGATTTTGTCATTTTTTAGTGCTGCGTAATACTCCATGGTGTATAAATGCCACATTTTTTTTATCCATTCATCTATTGAAGGGCATCTGGGTTGGTTCCACAGTCTAGCAATTGTGAATTGTGCTGCTATGAACATCGATGTAGCAGTATCCCTGTAGTACGCTCTTTTAAGGTCTTCAGGGAAAAGTCCAAGAAGGGCAATAGCTGGGTCAAATAGTGGTTCCATTCCCAGCTTTCCCAGGAGTCTCCATACTGTTTTCCAGATTGGCCGCACCAGTTTGCAGTCCCTCCAGCAATGTACAAGAGTACCCTTTTCCCCACATCCTCTCCAGCACTTGTTGTTGTTTGACTTCATAATGGCTGCCAATCTTACTGGAGTGAGATGGTATCTTAGGGTGGTTTTGATTTGCATTTCTCTGACTGCTAGAGATGGTGAGCATTTTTTCATGTACTTGTACAAATTGCTCCTTTTTAATAATATTAAATATTAAATATTTTTGCAATATTTTAATTGAAATATAGCTGAAACTTTTTATGTTCTTTGCATATAGAATTGCATGTTAGAATTTTAACACTTAGTAACCTTGCTTTTAGTTTAGGTCCAGAAGCAAAGCAATCTTAAACTATTTTTCCATTTTACCAATTTGTATAAACACAATTAATGGACCCAAGTATATGTTGTCTTACAAGATTCAAGAAGTCAAGATGACCACAGTTTGTATTTAGCAGTTGATGTTTTACTCTCTTAACACATAAATTTCAAATGTCTCCTCTAAAATATATATGAATGGTTATACCATTTATGTTCATCTAATTTACCAATTATTAACTGTTAACTCTAGGTTACCCATAAAATAATGCTTAGTTGGCATTTTAGGCCATCTTTTTTTCTGCTAAAGAATGTAAAGTTATTTTAGATATCTTTTATTTATTTTAGATATCTTTACATTCATGTTTTATCCAATTTAAAGACTTAAGTTATGCAAACTAAAAGGCATTTAGATACATTCCTTTTGGGGGGACAGGGGAGGAGTTCTGAAGATTTAACCCAGAGGCATTTTACCACTGAACTACACCTCCAGCCCATTTTGTTTTTATTAATTTTGAGATAGAATCTCACTAAGTTGCTTTGGGCCATGCTAAGTTGTCATGACTTGCATTAACTTGAAATCCTTCTTTCTTAATCTCCTCAGCTGTTGGGATTACAGGCATGTGGCTCCAGCTCCATCCCCTCTTTCTTATTTATGAGAACTCATTTATTTGATTTATTTCTTATTTAATTGATTATAGACAAAATCACATATATAGGCACAACCTATCGTACATGGGTTTACACAAATATATATAAAAACTGCAAAGAAATAGATTCTCACACGTAAGAGACAAAATAGCTACAGGTGTTTATTACAAAGACTGTTAATGGGGGTGATGGTGTCTCATTGGGAGGTTCTTCTTTCTCTCCAGGAGGATATAAGCCACCCTAAAACTTAATGTCTCAAGTAATTAGTGAATAACAAAACACAAATAACCAGAAATATATTACAATACCAAAGCCCCTGATACATCTAGTCCACCTGGGCGCTGGAATTAGACACAGAAAGGATGGCTCTGGTGGTTTACTTGGGGGTTACATCAAAAACAGGGGTAAAGTTTCAAGGGTGGAGTCTTGATTTGTGATGTCTTATAGTCAGCAGGTTGATTTACATCTTGGCAGGTCACACCCATCTCAGGTGCTGTGTAGGCCACAGCAAAGCAGGATAGAAATTCACATCATCCCTGGGCAATTGAACAGAGACAATGTCTACTGGTCATTTCCAGACACCAGATGTTTCTATCCATTAGGCTTCTATGTGAAGTGACCCACATGCAACCCATGGATGGCTCATGACAGACTGTCACATTTAACTCTTTAGAAATTAAAATAAAGCCTGTCACAGGTTTCTACAGTATACATTAGACTTAAGTGGCAGTGTGCTTTAAATATTAGAAATAATTTGTAAGAGATGGTGGATGCTGAAATCAAAAATTCAGGTGGCCTCTTATCCACTATGATGGCAAATTTCCTCTGAACCTCACCACTATTTATTTCCCTCCTTAGGGCTCTCCAAAGGATATTTCTCTTATTTTCCAGTGTATTAGAGACTTAATCCATGAATAACTGGCCTCTGAATAAAGACAGCAGGGAAAACATATAGATGGCCAAAAACTTCAGTTAGAGAAAATAATACTGATCAGAACAAAATATATTAATTCAGACATGTAAGATGTCAGACAAATTTACAATAAAAACCATGAGCTCAGAAAAATTCAGATGATTTAAAAAATTAACACAGTAATAATTACTCTAAAAAAGTAACATGGAGAGAATCTATATCAACCAGAGTACACTTTTGGGTCAGATTAGTCAGTCCAGATTTTTTTCTTTTTATGTTTTCTTTGTTCTTGTTAGATATGCATGACAATAGAGAGTATTTGACATATTAGAAATAGAATAAAAGTTATTCTAATTAAGATCCCATTCTTGTATTTCTACATGATGTGAAGTTTCACTGGTCGTGCATTCATATGTGAACATAGGAAAGTTATGTCCAATTCATTCTATTGTCTTTCTTAATTCCCTACTTTCTTCCTTCCCTACATTTCCCTTTGTCCAATCCAATAAACTTCTATTCTTTACCCTTACCCTTATTGTGTGTTAGCATCTGCATATCAGAGAGAATATTTGGCCTTTGTTTTTTTTGGGATTGGCTTGTTTCACTTAGCATGATGGTCTCTAGTTCTATCGCTTTACCAGAAAATGCCATAATTTTATTCTTTATAACTAAGTAATACACCATTGTGTATATAGACATTTTCTATATTCATTTATGTGTTGAAAAGAATCAACACATAAATGATTCTCTTCAATTTCATTTTGCTACATATGGATTTCCAGTTTTCCCATAAATGATTCTATAGTGGTTCCGTACTGTAATATTCTAATTTTAAGACCTTTAGGTATAAACTGAGCAGTGTTATAGCTGGATCAAATGGTGGTTCCCATTCCAAGTTTTCTGAGGAATCTCCATACTGCTTTCCACAGTGTTTGCACCAATTTGGAGTCTCACCAGCAATGTAAGAGTAAGCCTTTTTTTCCTATAACCTCACCAATATTTATTGTTACTAGTATTCTTGATAATTGCCATTCTGATGAGATGGAATCTCAGTGTAGTTTTAATTGACATTTATTTAATTGCTAGAGATGTTGAAAGTTTTTCAAATGTTCTTTGAGCATTTATATTTCTTCTGTGAAGTGACTTTTCAGTTCCTTTGACAATTTATTGATAGGGTCATTTGTCATTTTGGTGTTATGTTTGTTGTGTTCTTTGTATATTTTGGAGATTAATTTTGTTAGAACAAAGAAACCAGGCTGAACACAAACTTCATAAATCATTTCAGCCTTTATTCAGGAATGGGACTACACCCTAGGAATGGACTCACTTTCCTGGTGGAAAATGAGACACTGAACAAATTAAGGGACTGGGCATTTGTAGGCTATACTAAGAGGTGACTTAATTAATGAGCATGTCAGCTTGGGCACTCAGTAATTTGTGGTCTGTTCTACTGGGTGAAATGGGAGGGAGTCTAGGGTCCACAGTCAGTCTCTGGGATTTGTCTCACTGCACCCGATGGAGGGCCTGGGGTCAGTGGTTGGTATCTAGAAAGAATTTGTTTACAGAAGAATTAATGTTTTGGCCTCTTCCCAGAGATGGACACCTCTTCCTCAGGGTTTGTTTTATCACCGAGAAATAATGTATAGGGAAAAGATCAGTGATCTCAATGTATGGCTTTCCTTCTCATTCCCCCATTTCCGGGTCTCATTATTTCAAGGTTTTGTCATTTTCCATATCTAATAAATGTTCTATATGAGATGCAAGTAGCAAAGTTTTTCTCCCATTCTGTATGCTCTCTATTCAAGTTCCTGATTGTTTTCTTTGCTCTGAAGAAGATTTTTAACTTAATGCCATTCCATTTATTGATTCTGAACTTTACTTCTTGAACTTTAGGAGTCTTGCTGAGGAAGTCAGTTCATAAGCTGACATGATGGACAGTTGGGCCTACATTTTCTTCTAGTGTGTGCAGGGTCTCTGGTCTAATGCCTGGGGCCTTAATCTACTCTGAGTTGAGTTTTGTACAGTGTGAGGGATAAGGGTTCAATTTCATTTTGCTACATATGGATTTCCAGTTTTCCCAGAATAATTTGTTGAAGAGGCTAACATTTTTTTAATGGTGCTACTGCTAGTATGGGATAACTGTATTTATGTAGGTTTGTCTCTGTGTCTTCTATTCTGTTCCATTGGTCTTCATGTCTGTTTTGGTGCTAATACCATGCTATTTTTATATCTGGTATTCTGATGTCTTCTGCTTCACTTTTCTCACCAAGGATTGCTTTGGTTATTCTGGGCCACTTATTTTTTCAATAAATTTTATGACTGCTTTTTCCTATTTCTATAAAGAACATCATTGGAACTTTTATAAGAATTGGATTAAATCTGATAATATCAGTGCAATATTTACAGAATGTGGGAGCTCATAATGTCCTTACGAAAATATATGCAAGGAATATAAAACTTGTACATATGACATCTCAATTTTTCTTCTCTGTGCCAATATGGGAAGAAATAAAAACCTCACAGGAAGTAGGGTGTTTCCCAACATTCCTATGCCTGAATTTTCCACAAAACAGAATGCAGACCTCTTAAGCATTGTTAGTTTTAGGGCTTGGTGCAGCTGGCCTTTCCAGACCTCCTTTTCCTCTATATATCTATTCTTCTAGCATTTTGAGAAACAAATATTGAGAGACCAGAATATGAGAGTACAAGGACAAATAAATCAGACACTTATATCCCACAGCATCTTGGAGGTAAAAGTAACAATTTTTGCAATTTGTGTTTTTATATTTTTTAGATGTCAGACAGCTAAGAAGCAAGGAAAGCTTCCATTTGGAACATGAGAGGCAAAATCCATTAAATATGACATTCCGACCCAAAGACATGGAGTGTACCCCTTTACCTTAGAAGTGAAATAGAAGTTCCACCTATTTGTGCCTTGGGTCATGTCCCATGAAGTTCTCTTTGTTTCCTAGGGCTGTGACATCCAAATTCCAAACAAAAGATCTTGTGATCTTTACTAGAGTGTGCTCTAGCCAAAACCCCATCACTTATCTCAATGTTTTCTCCTTAGTAATCAAGAATATGAGGTGCAAATTAAAGGTTCAGGAAAGGATGAACAAAGAAAACAATGAGAAAGGAGGGATTTTACTAAAATTTAATATTGGACAGTCACAGTATCATAGTCTTAGAAATTTGGGTTTATTAAACAAATAAGAAAGATTACAGAGCTATGCCACATGCACTAGTAACAATGGTAGCACTATTGGAGGAAGGGAGATCATAGAAAGAAGCACAATAAATAGATTTAGTACAGGAAAACCTGAGATCAAAAATGTACTCTGTCCGTGCTGCAGAGGCTGCACCGTGTACAAGTGCTTGAAAAGCACACTCTGTTTCTCAAGTAGCTTTTGAGAGCAGAGGCTGGAGCCATCTTGATGTGGACATGCTGCAGCTATTTCTGTAGGAGCTGGGTGATCTGAGCAGACACGGCTACACTATCTCAGCAAATACTTAAATCAGAAGTATAACTAGCACAAAGAATATTTTACCCAGGGAGATTCACATTGGAAAAGTGAAGGCAGCTCAGTGACCAGATGAAACAAGCCTTGAATCTGAACATGTGGGTGTAAACACACTCAGGAATTGATCTTGGGAAATCTATGTACATGGGAAACAGAATATGTGTAGAATTGGCTCCTTTGCCCCACAGTTAGGTTCCTTGGGACTCCTGAGATTCAGACTCCCAACAGAAATTGGCAAATTCCAGTCCCTAAGTGTGTGTGATCTAAACTCCCCCGACAAGATACTACCCCAAAATGTCCCTAAGGCCTGATTAATCCTAAACTCCGCCTGCCACAACACTATTCACGGAACTGCAGAGGCTCTACCTTTGGAATGCATTTATCTGCTCTGTGCAGACAAAACTCCAACTGACTGTTCTTCCCATCTCATTCTATTTCATACTGGTAAGAAGAGAAACTAAGAGTTATTTGAAATGGCTTTAGTCTTTTGCCACTCCAACTAGCAGATTGGTGAGCAATACAGAAAGCGGAAGGAGTTAGCAAACCCCAGCCCTTGCTCTCACACTCATTACATAGCTCAATAAGAAACAGAAAGAAACATATTTGAGCATAGACATCTATTCTTATAAACTATTTTGACCACCTTTGTTTTTGTTTTTGTGTGTTGTTGCTGTGCTGACTGGTTCATGGTTATATATACATATGCATATCTGTTTCTTTTTTTCTCATTTTTAGCATATTTAATGTAGTTATTTTTCCTTGCCTTATCTTTTGAAGATTAGGTTTTTTGATCAGTACATTTTGGTTTGGTTTTGTATTGTTTAATTTGTCTGTTTCTCTTTCTCTTTTCTCTATTCCTGCTAACAGCCAGATTCTATTTTTCTATCATTCACTCTTTTTTTTAGTTGTCAATGTACTTTTATTTTATTTATTTATATGTGGTGCTGAGAATTGAACCCAGTGCTCAGACATGCTAGGCAAGTGCTATACTACTGAACCATAACCCCAGCACTCATTTACTCTACTTTTACTTTGTGACTTCTATTTTTGTCCTCTTTCCTTATGACATCACATACTACATCTTTTCTGCATTCTCTGTGTTCACTTTTTGAAATTGTAAATTACTGTCTACCTTCCTATCACATTTTATTATCTCTTAATTACCTGTATCATTACCGGCTTTAGCACTAATTGGTTTATATAACTCCTGCCCCCACCATTTTTGCCGTTGAAATTATTACTGCTGCAAATGACATAGTTGACACTTGTTTGTTTTAATGACAGATCTAAGGCATGGTTACTTATTATTTTGATGTTGGTAATTGCTGAACTAACATTTCTGTCTTTTTTTGGTGGAAATTAACATTGTAGATGTCATAGTAGGAACCAGGTATTTAGTTTAATGCTGTATATTGTTTGTATTTGTTGTTGCTATTATTTGTTTTCCCCTATTCTGTGAGTTGCTGGGAACCTACAGGGACAAAAACAGTTCACAAGTTAGAAATTCTTCTTCTGAACTGAAATGAACCAAAAGACAGTTTACCTTGCTCCACACACAAATTAATGACACTCAATCTCCAGCTATATTTTAATACAAAGAATAGAAGAAACAAACAAACAAACAAACAAAAAAACTAACAACCAGGCTCCATGAAGAAACAGCTAGTGGTGGTCCCCCAGGTCCCACCTACGGACATCCACTGCTTGAATAAAAACAGAAATAACAAAAGGCTATGGTCACCACACTTATGAGAAAATCTCAATATAGATCACTCTAGAACACTTTAAATGTGTCCTAGAGTGATCTAGATGTGTGGGTATTTTTAAAAACTGCACTTTAAATATACCCACACATAAGAGTGGAAGAGAAATCCTTCCAAACAAATGCAGAAAACCCAACATAGAGTAGAGAAATGTAAAACAAAACAAAACAAAAAATAACACACCCCTCCTAAAGGTCATAATTCACCAGCAAATGACCCCCATAATATTGAAATGGATGAAATACCAGATGAGGAATTCAAAAGAATCATTATAAAATGACCAATGAAGTCCAAGGGTCGCAGAAAAACAAACTGCATGAATTTAAAAAGTCAATACAGAAAAAGAATGAGAAATTTAATAATGATATAGAAATTTTGGAAAAACTGTGCAGAAATCTTGGAAATGAAAGGTATAATAAATAATACAAAATGTTCACCTGAAAGTCTCTCTAACAGAGTAGACCATGCTGAAGATAAAATTTCAGAGCTGGAAGACAACATGGCCAGACTTGAATATTCAGACAATATTAAAGAAAAAAATATTCAAAAATTCTGCAACATTAAGAAACCAAGTATAAAAGTCATTGGAATTGATGAGGCTCTGAGACAGAATGATGAAATGGATAAACTCTTCAGGAAAATAGTTGTAGAAAAATTTTCCAACATTGAGAATCATATGGGCATCCAGATAAAGGATGCTTTCAGAGCCACAAATAGACAAGATCAAAAAATAACCTATTCACAGCATATTATAATTAAAATGCTAACATGCAGAAGAAGGATAGAATTTTAAAAGCGTCAAGAGAAATTTGTAAGGTTACATGTAGAGACAATTCAATTGATTATTTTTTTGGATACCGGGGATGGAACCTATAGATACTTAACCACTGATCCACATCCCCAGCCATTTTTAATATTTTATTTAGAGGCAGTGTCTTGAAAAGTTGCTTAGGGCTTAACTAAGTTACTGAGGCTGACTTTGAATTTACAATATGCCTGCCTAAGCCTCCTGAGCTGCATGGATTATAGGAGTGGGCCACGGTGCCCAGACAGAATAATTTTTGATTTCTCACACAAACTCCACAAACCAAGAAGGCTTGCAACCCTGCATTACAAGTCCTAAAAGAAAATAATTGTCAAAAAAGAAAAAAAAATGTTATATCCAGCAAAGTTATCATACAAAATCAAAGATGAAATAAAAACTTTCCAAGATAAGTTGAAACTAAAAGAACATGACTTCTGAATTTGGCACTATAGAACTTACCTAATGAAATACTGTGCACAGAAAAAAATAAAAAGCAAAACATAGAACTATCAAAAGAAAAAAAATTATTTAAAGAGTAGCTAAGCAAATGAAAAACAGAAACTAATTAAACATGATAAATGAATCAAAATGCCAGGAGTTAATAATCTTCTCTCTATAATAACATTGAATGTAAATAGTCTCAAATCTCCAATTAAAAGACAAAGGCTTGAAGAGTGGACTGACTAACAAGACTCAACTATATGTTATTTGCAAGAGATGTTCTTTATAGGCAAAGACAGCCACAGGCTGAAAGTAAAAGGATGGAAATTGTTGTACAATACAAATGGAGCTCCCACACAAGCAGGGGAGATTTCACACTGAAATTTATCGGAAAATACAAAGAAGATCACTTTATATTGGTAAAGGAACAATCCAGTAAGAAGATATAACAATAACAAATAGTCATGACCAAACATTGGTGCAACTGATTAGATCAAAGAGACACTACTAAAATTGAAGCTTCAGATAAAACCCAGTACAATAATACTAAGTGATTTCCACACATCTCCCTCATCATTAGATAGTCCATCCCAATATAGCCTCAGTAAATATTCATTGGACATAAAAATTATAAATCAAAAGGACCTAAAAGACACTTATAAAATAGTTTATCAAACAGCAGCTGAATATTCTTTCTTCTCAGAAGTTCATAGAACCATCTCCAAAATACACCATAGTTTAGGCCACAAAGCAACTTTTAACAAATAAAAAAAATGATATAATTCCTTGCATCTTCTCAGACTATAATGGAATAAAATTAGAAATTAACATGACAAGACCCTATGAAAATTGTATAAATGTATGGAGATTGAAAAATAATCTTTTGAATGATTAAGTGGTTAAAAAAAATCAAGAAAACAGGGAGAAATTATAAAATTCTTAGACTCAAAGAGAATAGTAATACAATATATCAGAACCCCTGAGACACTATAAAGTCAGTTTCAAGGAAAGTTTATAGCCATGAGTGCTTACATAAGAAAATCAGAAGGATCTCAAATAAATAACCTAATGATGCATCTCAAGACCCTTGAAAACGAACAAACCATTTCCAAAACTAGTATAAAGAAGGAAGTAATTAGATCAAAGCTGAAATCAATGGACTTGAGAATAAAAAAGCAATACAAAAGACCAACCAAAGAAAGAGTTGGTTCTTTGAAAAGATAAACAGACAGATAATCACTAAGCTAAACTATCCCAAAGAAAAAGAGAGAAAAGCCCAGTTAATAAAATTAGAAGTGAAAAAGTAGAAATCAACATAGACATCTCAGAAATCAAGCAAATCATTAAGGACTATTTTGAAAACTTATACTCCAATGAATTGGAAAACCTAGAAAAATGGACACATTTCTACAAAAATATGATCAATCAAAACTGAGTCAAGATGACTTAGAAAAATGTAAACAGACCAATGAATTGTAAATGAGATACAAGCAATAATAATTAGCCTTCCAATAAAGAAAAGCCCAGGAAAAGTTGGAGTCTAAGTTGAATTATATCAAATCTTTGAAGAGGAACTAATGCCAGTATACTTCAAATTATTACATGTAATAGAAAGGAATAGAGCCCTTCCAAATTTATTCTATGAAGCTCATATCAAACTCAGAGCAGCATAAGATAAGAACACATCAAGGAAAGAAAACTACAGATCAATATCCTTGATGAATTCAGATACAAAGTACTTAATAAAATATTAGTAAATAATGTTCAATAACATTTTTTAAAAGATTGTACATGTAAACCGTGACCAATTTGATTTTATTTCTGAAAGGCAAGGATGCTTTCTTTAATATACAAAAATCAATAAATGTAATTCATCAACAGAATTAAGTGTCAAAAATCATTTCATCATTTTAACCAATGAAGAAAAGGCCTTCTACAAGATTTAGTATTCTTATTTTAATGATAAAAAACAATGAAAAACTAGGGATAGAAGGATTCTATATCAACATCATAAAAGCTATATATAAAAATAAAAAAAATAAGAGTAAATGGAAACAACTGAAAGCATTTCCTTCAAAATCTGGTTTTAAGACAAGGATGTTTACTCTCTCCATGCCTATTTATTATAGTGGTAAAAATTCTAGGCAGAGCATTTAGGTAAGAGATGGAAATAAAATGGATAAAAATAGGAAAGGAAGAAGTCTAATTACCACTGTTTTTAGATGATCCAAAAAAATGTCACCAAAAGGCTTCTTGAATTAATAAAAATTTTGGCAGCAAAGCAGTTTAAAAAATAACATACAAAAATGAATAGCATTCCTATATACCAACAATGAATCTGTTGAGAAAGTAATCAGGAAAATAATCCCTTTCAAAACAGCCTCAAAAAACAAAAACAAAATAAAAACAAAACAAAACAAACAAACAAACCATAAACCTCATATAACTAAGAAAATGGAAGAATTTTACAATGAAAACTATAGAACATTGAAGAAAGAAAGACATTAAAGAAGACGTCAGAAGTGGGAAAGACCTCTCATGTCCATGAATAGTCAAAAATTAATATTGCAAAAATGCCCATATTACCAACAGCAATAAACAGATTCAATGCAATACCATCAAAATAACAATGACATTTTTTTACAGAAAAAAAATTAAACAGCCCTAAAGTTCATCTCGAAGAATAAAAGACCCAGAATAACCAAAGCAATATTAAACCAAAAACAGTGAGGCTGGAGGCATCCCCACTGCCTGATTTTAAGTTAAACTACAGAGCTATAGTAACAGAAACTTTGTGGTACTGGCATAAAAACAGACACACAGGGCAATGGTACAGAATAGAAGACGCAGAGAGAAAAACCCTCATATTTACAGTCATTTGATCCTTGACAAAAGTACCAAAAACATACATTAGAGAAAAGACAGTATTTTTATTGAATGGTGCTAGTATACCTGGTTTTCTACATATAGAAAAATGAAACTAAACCCTTATCTGTCACCCTTCAAAAAATCAATTCGAAATGGATCAAAGATCTTGGAATTACAGCAGAAAGTATTCAATTCCTAGAAGAAAATGTAGTGTCAACACTCCAGCTTTTAGGCACAGGTAATGACTTTCTCAATAGTTCAGGAAATAATACCAAGAATTAAATGGTATGGCATCAAATTAAAAACCATAGCAAAGGAAACAATTAAAAATGTGAAGAGAGAACTTATAGAATGGGAGATAATCTTTGGTAGCCATTCTTCTAATAGAGGATTAATAACTAGAATATATAAAGACCTCAAAATATTTACACCAGAAAATCAAATAACCCAATTAAATTAAATGAGAAAACGAATTAAACAGACTATTCTCAAAAAAAAAAAAAAAGAAAAAAGAAAGAAAGAAAAATAGCCAGCAAATACATGATCAAATGTTCAACATCATTAGCAGTTAGGGAAATGAAAATCAAAACTATGGTGAAATTTTATCTCAAACAAGACAGAATGGCAGTCATAAAGAATACAAATAATAACAAATGCTGGGGAGGATGTGGAGACAAAATAACATTTTGACACTGTTGGTGGGACTATAAATGAGAACAACCATTATGGAAATCAGTATGATGTTTCCACAAAACAATAAGCATGGGACCACCATATGATCCAGCTATACCACTTGTTGGTATTTATCCTGAAAAATTAAAGTCATCTTAATACAATGACACATGGATACCTATGTTTAAAGCAGCACAATTTACAATTGCCAAACTATGGAAACAGCTTAGCCTCTATGAACAGATGAGTGGATAAAGAGAATATGGTAGATTCACAGAATGGAATTTATGCAGCCATAAAGAAAAATGAAATTATGGCATTTGCAGGAAAATGGATGGAACTAGAGCATCATGTTAAGTGAAATAAGTCAAACTAAGAAGGTCAAGGGCTGCATATTTTCTCTCATATGCATAGGCTAGAGATGAAAAAGGGAATGAAAGGTGGGGTGAATCTTTTAAAACTTGAAAGGAGATCAGTAGATAAAGGCACCAAGGGGTGGGAGGTGGGTAGGGAGACAGAAAGTGCTGGGGAGTGATGTTGGCCAAATTATACTGTTATATTGTGTAAAGATAAAAATATGTAATAACAAATCTCATCATTACATACAATTATAATACACAAATAAAAAATGTAGAAAAAAAGAAAAAAACATTACAAAAAATGAGAGAAGTAGGTAAAATCCAAAGGCATTTAATAACTCTGGCTAGTTTAAAGACTTAAGTAATCCTGCATAAAAACCTTTCTCTGTAACCTCTTGGTCATGTTTAATTTTTGTGGAATTGAAAAGTGACTCTGTGTTGATCTAGAAAATTTCCCCTCATCTTTGAACTATTTTCTCTGAAGAAACTAATGATTAACCAACAAATAGTTTGGTTCCAATTTGTAGGAGATTTTCCCATTTTTATCTAATACCTCATCGAAGAAGTGCCAGGTAAAAATTGACAAAAAAAATAAAAGAAGAAAAAGAAGAAGAACCTTCATTTAGTCAAATATGAGGGACAAAAGAGATTTAGAAAGAAGAGTATTTAGACTCAGTTTACCTAAAAGTTCATTGTTAAATTTATTAGGCACTGGATTTCATTTTAAAACATTAGGAGTCCTACTTAGGCAAGAACATTTTTTGAAAAAGTCAGTAAGATCAAAGCATATCTGGGCTGGGGATGTGGCTCAAGTGGTGGCATGCTCGCCCTAGCATTCGTGAGGCACTGGGTTCAATTCTCAGCACCACATAAAAAAAATAAAGATATTGTGCCCATTTAAAACTAAAAAAAATAAATATTAAAAAAGATCAAATCAAATTCAGTTTTTATAGTAGATTTGAACTATTAAACATACTTTCTTTAGTTCTATTTATTTTACCTAATCAAAGATGTGTACAAGATGTGTCTGTGCAAGATGCTCTGTCATAAATTTGCATTAAAAGTTTTTACTGGCTAGACATTTATGAAACCAAGGTTAATTACAATTTGTGTAGAAAACTCAATATTTTACTTTTAAAAATATTTTATTATTATATAATGATTATATTTAAATGTATGATTCATTGTTATATATTCATCCATGAATGTTATATAACTGTATAATTTGATTAATGTCTAATACTGACCAATATCTAATATCTAATTTAATACCTAAAATATCCTAAATGTACTTGGCTAAGTAAGTTGTAGTGTACATGGTAAAATTGAAAACATGTCTTTCAAGTTACTAGTCTTATACATATCTTATATTAAAACTTATAATTTTTAATTCATCTTGAGAAGCAGAATGAAGAAAACATTATTGTCTCATACTTAATCTAGGGACAAAATTAATGCTATCATAAATGACTACAAACAATACAAGGTGTCATGTATGCAAAGTAAATTTAAGAATTCAACAAAGAAAATTAATTATTTTACAGCATGTTGTAACAATTATGATTTAGAGCAATATATAAGGACAATTAGATATTTTTAAATTAAAACAAGTTTTAGAATATTTGCCTTGGCAAAATACAATATTCTCATAAAATAGGAGTTCATTTAACCACAGTTATAAAATCCCATAAAAACTTTAAATTAAAGGTGTTATGGTTTAGATGTGGTGTTCCCAGAAAGTTCACATGTGAGAAAATGCAAGAAGGTTTGGAAGAGAAATGATTGGGTTATAATATAACTTTAGCAAAAGCAGTGAATTGATATCTGATGGAATTAACTGAAGTAGTGATATGTTACTGGAGGGCATGGCAATTGAGGCGTGGCTATGGGGTATATATTTTGTATCTGCAGAGTGGAGTCTCTCTGATGTGAGCTGCTTCCCTCTGCAACACTGTCCTGCAATGATGTTCAGCCTCACCTTGAGCCTCAAGGACCAGAGCCGGCTTTCTATGGACTAAGATGTCTGAAACTGTGAGCTCTCAAACTCTTCCTTCTCTATAATTGTGTTGGTTGGGTCCTTTAGTCGAAGCAGTGAAAAAATTGACTAAAACAAGATGCTTAAATAAAAACTTGCCTTCTTAAGACTTAAAATTTCTGAGAACAAAAAACTAGCATATAAGACCAAATGAATTATCATAAATTTCACATAAAATACTTCTTATCTAAATATTTTTCTTCCTATATATTCTCTATAACCAAAATATATTTAAATGATTTAAATGGAAGAAATATATATGTAGGTAGATATACATATATATTATATGCATATTATATACATACATATATAACATAAGCACATATACATAATGTGTATGTAATAATCATATGTAAAATTAACATTCTCTTTTCTTTCAAAGTTAAACCTGTGGTCTGAGTTTTCAAATATGTAACAAAAATGTGTTTGCTGTGATCAAGAACCAAAATTTCTTAGTGTGTAGTTAGATGGAACAATTTTTGTTACCCAATCCTGTGTTTAAAATGTAGCTCCACCCATTACTGTTTTGTTTTGTTTTGATACCAAGAACTGAACACAGGGGTCCTTAACCATTGAGTAAAGGCCTATTTATTTATTATTTATATTTTTGAGACAGGGTCTTGTTAAGTTTCTGAGGTTGGCTTTTAACTTGCAGTTCTCCTCCCGTAGCCTCCCCAGTCACTGGGATTAAAGGCATGTACCACTGCACCAAGCCAAAATCTAACCACTTAGAGCCCACCAAAATATTTTCCTTTGACCTCAGTCTTCTGATCATAAGGCTTATAGTGTACTAACTGATCCAATCATGACTACATATTTTCCATTTGTCCTTCCTAATTTAACATTAGTCAATCCTGTAGATTGTAACATTGAAATCCTATCAGAGCAAGGTGCAGTGCTGAGTTAGGGATAACAACCTGGGCAAATTTGCCATGCAGTGTGCTAGCTTGCCAGATTTATTTGGCAGCACATCCTTCTTCAGTTATAAAATTTTCCTTGTGGAGTAACTTTTGAGTATGAGTCTGCTTTTTTGAGGCACTTCAATATTTCTAACACATATAATATCAACACTTCATTATATATATTTCCTACAAAGAGATATTATTTGCTGTGACCTTCACCACCATTAATTCAGGTTCCCAGACCAGGCAGTGAGAGGATGGAGAAAAGACAAAGAGAATATAGAAAAAAGCTGGGTCTTGGTGGTTGTCTACACCTTAATAGGGAGGTAGTGACACAAAACAATAATAGCACATTTATTATATAGATATAAACATCAAAAAGATTTATTGTGAGGAAAGTTTCATCAAAGTAAGCAGAAGCGGGTTCATGAGTATGAAGAGCTCGATTATGATTATCAGCTTGGGCCCTAACTTTCCATCCCTGAGCAACTGGCATCTGAACCTCAAGGTCAGGAACTTAATAGCTCCATAGTTAGCACAGAACCTCCTGTTAAACTGGGTGTCAACATAGCAACTGGGCAGTCTCATATGGACACTTTGCACAAAGAGTTCCCAAGATAGGCAACAACTCTATGACACGATAGTTCAAGACCCATAATTCAGTCACTGCTCCTGACAATTATATCACATAGTTCTAAAACTATATCCATATATAAAATATTGCTAAGGTTTATGACCAATTTACAACAAAATATAGTTCTTTATATCATTACAAAATAATACCATGGAAATAAAAAGCAGTAATACATATGTTATTATCATTTTTAAATCACATGTAGTATTTGGGCTTAGCTCAGATCTGAAACAAGGAAAAAAGGTCAAATAAAATAAAATTTTTGAATTAAAATATTGATGTGTTTTCTAAAAGCAAATTATAAACTTTCAGAACTCAATGTCTATATTTACTGTATAATCTCACGAATCCTCAAATACTTCTTGAACTATCAATATTTACCCATATCCATATTCCAAACAGACTATGACTGTGATATACATATATTTGGTTGTGAAAATCCAAATAAATCTGCCTATGAATTTGTAAGTTTTTCCTATGAAAATAAATACTTAGAAAGATGCTTTTTAGAGACGCTTATTTGTGCATGCCTATAATCCTGGCTGGTTGGGAGGCTAAGATGAGACAATTAGAAGTTCAAAGCCAGCTTCAGCAATTTAGTGAGACCCTAAGCAACTTAGCAAGACCCTGCCCCAAAATTAAAAAAAAAAATTAAAAAAAGGTCTGTGGATGTGGCTCAGTGGGTAAGCATCCTGGGTTCAATTCCTGATATAAAAAAATAAATAAATAAAATAAATAAGAAGAAAAATTCAATCTCAGTAATAAGTAGGAAAAGAGCATCAACTTACTTTCTGCAGAGAAACAAATATTAACATCAGGCTGAATACAAAATATATTTGTTAGCCATCAATTTATCAATTCATAAATTCAGCATTTATTAATGGGCCTTTGCAACAAACAATTTTTTTGTAAAATCTGGTTGAATATTTACAAATTGTTTTCATTTACATTTATTTATTTAATAGGATTATTTTAAAACAAATATTTGTTATATTAAAGACCTAAGAAATTTTCTCATTTTTATTTTATTTTTATGTATTGCTGAGGCTCAAACCCAGAGCCTCATATATGCTAGGCGAGCACTCTACCACTGAGCCACAACCCCTGCTCCTTAATAGGATTATTTTAATAGCTATTTTCAGGTTACACATAGATATCAAGCATTGTTGAAATTTTAAGATATTTCATTGTCAAAACCAAAAAAATGTCACTACATAGAAAATATTGGATATTATACCTTCAGTATCAAATATTCCAATTGGTTAGCAAGACAGCAACCTAAGCAAAAATGTGTGTTAGCAATTTTAAGACATCTTTATTACCAACAAGTTCAAAATAAATTACTTTTACATATTTACATGTGAAGCAAAAGCATTTGGGCTAATTTAACAGGTTAAAAGTGAGGGCTTACTTGTTTGCAAGTCAATTTAATAACAAGGCAAACTAGCACATATATACATATAAGAAAAAGCCAAAGTTTTATTTAGATTTATAATTTGTAACCCTGAGGCAACATCCACAGCCCTTTTTAATATTTTATTTAGAGACAGATTCCTGCTGAGTTGCTCAGGGCCTCACTAAATTACTGAGTCTGGCTTTGAACTGGCAATCCTCCTGCCTCAGCCTCCTGAGCTGCTGGATTACAGTCATGTACCACCATACCGAGTTAATCAGTTTATAAATGTTAAAATATATATAGCCTTAAGCAATCCTTAATCTGTACTTCCAAAGGTGTGACTTACAATTGAAGAAAGGGATTGAACTACTAGTTTTCTTAGCAGGAGGATATGGGGGAAAATATCCCAGAGTCCCAGTTAGTGGGAAAATAAAAATCCTTTAGTCAGGCAAGACAAAAGTATATTTTCAGTGGGCAAAACCAAAAGAAAAGGGAATTAATCAGAGGAAAAAAAAACAATATTTCTTCAAAGAACAAATGATCATAGATATTTCAGACAGTTATTTCTACAAATCTTGTGGTAGTCCGCCTTGGTGGGATTTAATTAAATAATTTTTCCCTTTTTTGTTGTTGTTGTTGTTGCTGTTGTTGTTGTTTTTGTTTTTTGAGAAACTCACCAAATGACTGAATCAGATGTCATGCTTGAGTAGTGCTTTGGGTCAAAATATTTGCTGCTTATAAGAGTCTCTTCCTGGTGTGCAACCAACATGCAAGAGAGCCCTTTCTCTGTGTTTTCAGAATGTTCTGCACACCAGTGGGTCTGAATGACTCAAGGTGCAGAGTGACCATGACATTAATGTGTGTCTCCTGGATAAACTTCTTTGAGTTCCTTTTAAATCATAAATAGGGTATGTGTTTCTAAAATATAATTCCCTGAGACTTTTATGTATCTTAGACCTGTTGCATTGATAACAGTACTAGAACTCTAGTCCCCTAGAGTCACCCAAGTATACTAGAAGGATCATCTGTCTCTTAATTTTGAAGTCCAGAGAACTTTCGTACAGATCCATCTCTTTCTTCAGCTATTATGTTTTTAGCCTCTGATAAACCAATAGGCAAATTAACAAAGAACACATAAAACAGTTGCTTTAAATCAGACTGAAGGCCAAATATGGTGATGCATGCCTATAATCCCAGCTACTACAGAGACTGTGGCATAAGGATCACACTTTAAGTCTAGCCTAAACAACTTAACAAGATCATGTCTTAAAATGAAAATTGCAAAGACTGTAACCAAGAGCTATAATGCTCCTGATTTCAGTCCTCAATATTGCAAAAGGAAAACAAAAAGAAAAACAAATGAATCAGTGCATTTTGAGATATATAGGTCACGTTATATTAAAATAATAAAATATTTCAGCTAGGATTTTTCTAAGCAGATCTCAGTTAAAATTTAGCATGCAAAACCACAATAGAGATCTTGAAATGCCCTACTACACTATGCTTCCTTTTGTTTTTTCCCAAATACCTGAAATGGCATCAACAATTCCTGTTGCAGGCAGGGCAAAATTTTCCTCTTAGATTATGGTTTAAGTAAAGAATCTCAGATTATCTCAGAGTTGAGCCCCAAATTGACAGAAATCCCAGATAACAGGAAAAGGAAAAGCAAGGGTCCATTTGCACTACTGGTGAAATCAGGAGGCAACCAAAATTTGGGCCAATAGATTCCAAAAAAAAATCCATTTTACTATTTTATCAAAAATAGTAAATGGCAGTAGATTATGGCTTCAAGAAAGAATTCTGAAATAAAACTAATTTTCACAGTTTCAGGGACATTTCTTACCTGTTTCTTTCCTTAACGGTTGAGTAGCCACAGGCAAAGACCTTGGAGAATAGTCCCAGCCCAGGGTGACAAATTCCATTACCAGAACCCCAGACCAGATGCCCTGATGGGGTACCATTAATTGGATTTTTTCAACTTCCCCACATCAGAAATAAAAGAAAATGATAAAAAATAATGAATTTAACTGAGGTTTGAACAAACCTGGGAAGGCAGTCCATCTGCTACTGCCTTTCTACAGAAAGGCTAGAATTTACAGGGATAAAAATCAGGAAATATACATTTGCAGATTTAGCCAGTTTGTGCTAGCCATAGATATGTTACCATGCTGGAGTCACTAGTAAAATGCTTGAACCAAGGAAAATAGCTTCTCATTTTCCAATCTCAGCATGAGAATTTTGGGATGGGTAGATACAGGTTACCAGAAAATGAAAGAAAAAAATTGCTATTTTGGACTTTTAATTCCAAAGGATCTCCATTACATCAAAGCTAATTTACATTTTATGTAATCAAATTTATAACTTTCATTTATGTCATCTGTATTAGTTTCATGGTTAAATTGATTATCAGCAGAATGACACATGACACAAATCCACCCACATTTTAAAGTATTTTTGTTTGCTATAGTGTCAAAAATAAAATCAGATCAAATTATAATTTTAAGAATTCATTCTATATACAAAAGAACACTTTGCAAACTAGAAGAACTCAACCACAGTTATAAAAACATTTACTACATTCATGGCACTGTTTATTGTAGAGCCAACAGAAAGAAATGATTTGACAAGTTTTATGATCAGTTTCTATGTTTTTTTTTTCTAAAGGAAACTATTAATCTGATTTACCTGTAAATAATGGGCTTGATTTCAAGAACCATTCTTATTTATAAGGGCAAAAGGTGGATATTTGCATTTTGTTTGTATTTTAGGGTTTGCATTTCAGGGAAATCAGCATTTGGCTACATACTTATGGATAGTTGCACATGTATGTAAACTATGGCTTTTGTCTTCAATTCATTAATTGTAATAGTGTTTACTTTCTGAAATGTATACTATACTTATATCTACATTTTTATGATGTGTTATATAATCATCATAGTTTTCTAAAAGGTAGTCATTTCCCCAGCTTTTACTGAATGATATATCTTTCTCATTCCAACTTGAAATAACGTTAAAGTACATTTTAGAACAAGGCAAATATGGTTTTATAGCTTTTTCTTAAATTCAAGTTTAATATTAGAATATTTTAACATTTTGTATTTTATACTTATATTTATTTTCTATTCCATTGAAATATAAATAACAAATACTTATTTCTTCATTTTAGGTATTATGTAGCTTTCCATAATAATATCATTAGTCTTTACAATTAGATTATGGAATGAATTTAGAGCTCTTTTATTGAGTTATTAATATATAAAGTATTAGTACATATAACACATATACATATGTGTATTTGGATATGTACACATACATATGGATTTTTCTACCTATTTTTTAAAATTTATAAAAATATTATGTATTTCTTTTACTATAGTTTCCATATAGTGAAATACATTGAATTTAATTGCACAGTTAAATATGTTTTGAAGAAATGTACTTGCCAAGTAATATACTAGTAAAGTCTAGATAGAGAATATTTCTATCATCCTATATATCTCTCTTCAGTTAATTTGTCCTGCAATCTCTGCTCAACCTGAAAACATCAGTATTTTGATTTCTATCACCATAGATTAATTTTATCTGTTTTTTTAATAATGACATATATGTACATTGTATGCTGAGTTATAGTGAATTAAAAGAAAGTCTATTTTATTCATTTAGTTTGCTATTTATGGTATTTAGGTTATTTACAGAGCTTGGCTGCCATGAATAAGGCTGATGTGATAATCTTCATCCAGATTTTTTGTATATATTTCATTTGTATAGATAAATACCTAAGAGAGAAATTGCTAACAACAGAAGCTTAAATTAGTTTTATAAAACTTTCTTTTGTAGTAGTTGCACCATTTAATTCCCATTTGCACTGTATGCAAAATCTACTTTTTCCACATTTTTAACTACAGTTAATAATTTCAAGCCTTCCTGGCTGAACACACAACATGCTTTTTGTGTGTTTGTGTATATGTGTATGTATGTGTGTATGTGTGTGTGTTACAAGATATAGAGCCCTGGGACACTTTAACATTGAGCTACAACCTCAGCACATTTTAACCTTTATTTTGAAATCTTGCTAAACTGCCAATCCTGAACTTAAACTTAAAATCCTCCTCCATCTGCCTCCCAAGTTGCTATTGCATGCATTTTATTTTTCCTTGTATTGAAATTGAATTGAGGGTCGATTTAACCCTTAGATACATCCACAGCCTCTTTTTAATTTAATTTAATCTTATTTTTAAGACAGGATTTTGCTATTACAGGTGTATGAAACCATGCTTGGCTACATGTAGTCTTAATTCATATTTCCATGAGTATTTATGAAATTGAAAACCTTTTGACACTGTCAATAACCATTCTTATATTTTATTTTTAAGTTTTTGTACAAGTATACCCCATTTTAACTTTTGTTTTCCATTGTTGTTTGTTAAGTTTTATTCATATTCCGGAAACAATCTTGTTGTCACATGACTTTGTTGACAATATTATATGTCTTTCATTTTACTGTTTATTGGGTTTTCAATAGGTGATAAAATATTGATGAAGGATAAGTTTTATTTTATTTTATATTTAGGATTATTTTTCACTCACAAAACTGAGATATATTTCATACAACATAAATACCATCTTATTAACTTACTCAAAATATACAAATCAATGTTTTTTTAGATACTCATATTTTGTGAAACCATGACCATAGCTAATTTTAAAACAATGTCATCATCTTTTTTATAGCTTTATTTATTTATTTATTTATTTATTCATTTTTATATGGTGCTGAGGATCAAACCCAGGGTCTCCCATGTGCTAGGCAAGCACTCTTCCACTGATCCACAGCCCCAGCCTCCAATGTCATCACCTTCAAAAGAAAAAAATACCAAACCTCTTTTTTCAATCACTCCCTACCATTCCTAACCCTTTCTTAGTCTTATGGAAACACTAATCTAGTTACTGTATCTGTATAATTCTTAATTTCTAGAGATATCAAATGAATCATGTAATGAGAAATATCTTATGAATGTTTTTTTTTTTGCTTAGCATAATGCTTTCATATTCATCTATGATTTTGTGGTTTGTATATGAGCTGTCTTGCAAAGGCTCATGTCTGGGAGCTTGGACTCATGTCTGGGAGCTGGGGCTTATGTCTGGGAGCTTGAAGAACTTGACAAGCCTGTGTGAGGCACTGGGTTCCATCCTTAGCACAAAATATTGGTACTGAGAAGTGGAGTCATTGCTGTGATGAACCTCATCATGTGGTTTTGAACCACTAGGAACTGGTTTGTAGGAGTAGGTTGTAAAAGTTTGGAGATTCAGGCTAGAGAAGTCATAGAAGTGTAAGCAGACTTTAATGGGTGATTGTGGTGAGAGCTCACAAGACCAGAATGCCAGTAAGACTGCAGAGAGAAAACACTGAGCTTGTGAAGTTCCAGAGGGGAAGGGAGGATTCTATTGAAAACAGGAATAAAGGACATTAATTTTACATTCTGGCAAAGAAATTGTCTACATTTTGCCCTAATATCCTGAGACTTTCCATGAGACTGAATTTAAAGGTGATGGAATGATAAATCTGGCAGAGAAAATTTTAGGGCAGAACAATGTTCCAGTGGTGGCATTGGTATTTCTGGCATTTTTAGCAAGTTTACTGTGATAATCAAGAACAAAAAGGAGAGGGATCATCATTCTCATATCAGAGAAAACATTCACCATTTGTTTTTGGGGAGGATTGGCTTACTTCATTTAGCATAATATTCTCCAACTCCATCCATTTCCTGCAAAGAACATGATTTCATTCTCCTTTAATGCTGAATAATATTCCATCGTGTATATATACCACAGTTTCTTTATCCATTCATCTACTGAAAGTCATCTAAGTTGGTTCCACAATTTTGCTACTGTGAATTGTGTTGCTATAAGCATTGATGTGGCTGCGTCCCTGTAGTATGCTGTTTTTAAGTCATTTAGGTACAAACTGAGCAAAGGGGATGGAGGGGAAGGGAGGGGGCACGGGAGTAGGAAAGGTGGTTGAATGACATGGACACCTAAGTATATGTATGAAGACAGGGATGTTGTGACTCTACTTTGTATACAATGAGAGACATGAAAATTTGTGTTCTACATATGAAATATGAATTGAAATGGATTCTGCTGTCAAATATAACAAAGTAGAATCTCAAAAATATTGAAAGTAGGGTGTGCAAACCAGTAACTATATTTCTCTTTAACATGCAGAATTCCTATGCTCTTGAGCACAGCAATGTTGACCTTGTCTTTTCTTTCTTTCTGATACTTGGAACATGGAAATAAAGGCTGAAGCAACAGCAAAGAGAGAGAGAGAGAGAGAGAGAGAGAGAGAGAGAGAGAGAGAGAGAGAGAAATTTGTAAAAATTTATTCTTGCCAGAATAGTGTATGTGTAAAAAGGAGGTCAAGGAATTTGAGGATGTAGACAAAATTATAGCCACAAAATAGATGCTAAATTCTTTATATCAAGAAAATACTTGAGGGTGTCTCAGAAATTGGTAAAACTACATCCATTAGAGTCTCAAAGGTGTAAAAGCAAAAGTTTATTTGGTAAGAAACCATGTGGGAGGGGGATATCTTGCTTCTACATGGAACCTAGGAAGTTGTTTCACCATACTCAACTACTCAGGCACTCAGACACCACAGTAGCCATTGTTTCAGGAGGCCAGGCTACTGTCTGAGATGGTGGTGCTAGTTTTGCCTAAATGTAGGATACTGAAGACAGGATATCATGGCACCTTCCACTCATATTTCAAAGGAAGTTCTATTACCCCATGCAAAATAAAGCATGGGTTGGAAATCTTGGAGGGAGCTCTTAAGAGAGCAATATGTGAAAATGAGAGAGGTAAAATGATACTACATCGGAGAACACAAGATTAAGAAACATCAGTAATGTCAGATGTCTGCTTAGGAAAGTTGCAGGAATTGAACCGAAACAAATCAAGAAAGAGGCCACATGGTCTGCAAGTGACAAGGCCATAGGATCAGAGCTTTACAAGCCCTTTTGGGGAGATCCCTATGATGCCATGAATCCCAGAAGTTATATATGGAGCTATAGGATTTGCTTTCCAAGATGGATTTTAGTCTTACTTTAGATTCATCACTTCTTTCTATGATCATGATTCTCCCTTTTGGAATAGAAAAATTTTATTCTGTGGCAATATATATTGTATATGAGTAACTTGCTTTTAAATATTTACAGGAACTAACAGTCAGAAGCTTGCCTTGAGTCTGTTATGATTTATATATGGGTTGTTCTCCACAAGGACATTTAGAGACAATGCAAGATTGTTAAGAGGAGGAATGATTAGATTATACAAGCTGTAACCTAATCCACTTGAATGGATAGACTGGTTGATAACCATAGGAAGTAGGTGTAAATGGAAGAAATAGGTCACTGGAGCCATAATTTTGAGGCTTATTTTGTCCTTATCATGGCCTCCTTCTTGGGTTTCATGTTCCAAGTAGCTTCCATTTACCATGCCCTTCTGCCATGATGTTCTCCCTCACTTCAGCTGAGAGCTATGGAGTCAGCCATAGACTGATCCTCTGAAAATAGAAAGAAAAGAAACAAAAGAAAAAAACAAAACAACAACAACAAAAAAAAAAAACAATTTCCTCCTCTAAATTATTCTTGTTGTATCTTTTGGTCACAGAGATGCAAAGATGACTAACACACATATTGTAACATATATTAGAATTTTATTAAATATTAAGGTCAAATAATATTGTTTATTTATCCATTTTGTCAAATGATTGATGGTAGAGTTGTTTTTACTAGTATTTCAACAAGCAAACAAACAAACAAATAAATAAATAATAGGGAAAGAAAAATAACAAAAATAATACCTTGACACAAATGAAATGGAAGTATAATATTTGAGATTATGAAGCACAGTAAAAGCAGTTATAAGAAAGATTATAGTGGGCACAATGGTGCAGACATGTAATCCCAGTAGCTCAGGAGGCTGAGGTAGGAGGATTGCAAGTTCAAAGCCAGCTCAGCAAAATAGCAAAAGCAAAGTGCTAAGCAACTCAGTTCTACCCTGTCTCTATATAAAATATAAAAATTGGGTTGGAGATGTGGCTAAGTGGTTGAGTGCCCTTGAGTTCAATACCTAGTACCGAGAGAGAGAGAGAGAGAGAGAGAGAGAGAGAGAGAGAGAGAGAGAGAGAGAGAGAGATGAGTTGGGAAAAATAATACAAAATTAATGAAAGCAAAATGTTATTTTCAAATAAACAAATTCTAGAAATTTATTGATGTTATTGATGATATGAGTTAGGAACCACTGTTGCATACACATTAGTAGTAGTTCTTGGACCATTTATTGAAAGAACATTTTCCCATTGAATTTAATTAATTAGTGTTGCCCTTGATAATCATCTGAATATTATGTATGGGCCCATTCCTGAGATTTGTAATAATGTAATGGGGTTATATTTGTCAATACTTGGTCCAGAATCACAATATTCTGAACTCTAATTTTGTTATGCTTCTGATTTTATGTTGAGGAAATATGATTAAAAACAAAATATTCTGTCAGCACAGAGATATTCTCTACTAAAGTGATAGAGAAAAAATACATTTATGTTTGACTTAGTATCAAACCAGAATGTGATATGCATTAAAACAAGTTGTCTAAGCGAACACAAAGACAGATAAGAACCATACCTATTACATATGTTTTCAATATTAAAAAAAAGAAAAAAAAAACTACTCCTAAAGTAAGAGGACCTGACAGTACTTTTGTCACATGTAGTTGTTTTTAAACTTCTCATGGTAATGGCAGTACCAACTTTGTATTAGCTATAGGAGCTGGGGAATAGGAGATCAATGTTTCTTGACATTTCTAGTTCAAAAATATGGCATCCAGTCAGTTCTCAAAGGACAGAAACTTCTGCATTTTTCCCTCTCTGGGACTCCAGAGAAATTTCACTGCATTGGAGTGGGTAGCTGCCTTGTAAACCCAAATTAAACCAAAAGAGTGATGAGGAACCATGTGTAACAGATAGCTTACATCATAGTAGATAGCTGTTGTGACATGAAAAAAAAATTGAGAAAAATTCTCCAAAGAACCACTTTGGAGCACCACTCTAATATGCCTTACAAAAGGTGCTTAAGGCCAGGTACTGTGGGGTACCTGAACTATCCCAGCTACTCAGGAGGATGAGGCAGGAGAATTACAAGTTTGAGGCTAGCATTAGTGAGACTGTGTCTCAAGTTAAAAATAAATAAGTGAATAAAAAGGGAGCTGGAAATATAGCTCCATTTTTTCATTTATGCCCCTAAGTTCAACACCTAGCACCACCAAAAAGAAACATTACTGCCATCATGAAAATATGTGAAAGTATAAATTCAAATAGAAGAGCAGATACATGAAAAGGAACATAAGAGAACATCATTGATATACTAAGCCATGAAACCACAAAGATAAGCAAAAGAGAAAGAAAAAACCAAAGAGTATTAAAAACAACTAGATGAAAACAAACAACCAATAAATAAATAATCAACAGGAGTAAGCTCTTGCTTATCAATAATAATCTTGAATGTAAAACTGAGTGAATTAACCTGTTAAAAGTCATGTATTAACTGAATAGATAAAAATAGGACACTTCAATATGCTGCATAAAAGAAATTTTCTTCACCAGTGAAGACACACAAAGAGCAAAAGTATAAGAATGACTAAAGACACTCTGATCAAATGCAAACATTTAATAAGAAGGAGTAGCTATATGTCTGAAAGTATATAAAGTATAAGAATAATAAAGGAAGAATAAAGGAATACCACTATCTAATAATCAAGAGATAAATTCCAAATATATTATGATGATATATTTATATGTTCATAATGTCAAAACATTCAATTTTATATAACAAAGCCATTAAACCTAAAGGGTAAGATAGGCTAAAAACAATAATAATGGGACTTCAATCCCTCACTCTTATCAATGGATTGATCAGCCAGACAGAATATTTTTAAAAAGAAATATACTATAGATCAAATAAACTTTACAGACATTTATGGAATATTCTTTCCAATATATACTAAACATTCATTTGTTCCATCAGGGCAGGGAACTTTCTGTAGAACAGACCACATATTAGGGCACAAAATAAGCCTTAAATGTTCTGAAAAACTGAAGTAATAACTTAAATCTTCTCTGATAACAATGAAATTAAACTATTGGTGAGCAGAAAAAAATTGAAATTATACAAATATACAGATACTAAAACCCTACTTCTCAACAAGCAATGGGTAACTGAAAAAAATAATAAGGCAAATAAAAACTTCCATGAAACATGAAAATGGAAATACAATATACCAATGCCGCGTCCGGCCAAGGGAGCCCAGTCCGGCGAGGGACGGCGAGGTTAAAAGACACAGAGGACACCAAGGTTCTTCATCCAGGAGTCAATAATCTTTATTGCTAACACACCTTTTTTTATACCCCAAGCAGCAGAAGTGGAAAACTACCCAAAAGCAGGAGGGAGGGGGGAGAAATTTAGTTTTAACATCTATTATTGTCAGGTACCGAAACCTCCCTTAACAATAAGTCCATCAGACCAGAAAAGGTCAAGGCATTCCCGTGGGATACATATGTCTCAGACAGATAAGCAGGAACAGAAAAAACGCAAGTTCGCCATGGCCTTGTGAGCTGGCCACACTGGCATGCAGAACAAACTAGTGGAGGTAGGGCTCCAGGGGCCAGGGTGGACCTGCTGCCAACAAGTCCCCCTCTTTTGTTTTTTGCATGCCAGTGGGAATCAAGTAGCCCCTGTCTTAGGTCGTTCACAGCCCTTGCGATGCTTACCCGTCTCTGGGAAGGCCCCGATTCCCTGGCTTAGGTCGCACAGCAAGCGTGAAAGTTGCCCGTCACTGGGTACTACAAGATCAGCTCAAGGTGTTATGACCTATCAAGACACTATTGCGGTAAACGCTTAACCGTCTCCACCTACGGGACCCATGACCATCACCGCCGAATGGCAGATGTGATTGGACCGAGAGATTAGACAGCAAAGATCCTAGTACAGGAAAGCAAGAGGGAGAGGTATGCATAGAGAAAAGATATGGCAGGAGTTCTTCTTTTAAGGAGGACACTCGTCTTCGGATCGGTCTGAAGTATATCTCAGAGGGGCGATCATCCATCTTCAAGCGTTGATAGTGAACCTGTATCGGCTTAGAGGCTAAGATATTAATTTGATCCTTAATGAATTGTACTATCTTATTTACAATGCAGGGTCCTATTGCCACTACTAGAAGGAGGCCTAACAATGGTCCCAATAAGGGAAGAAGATAAGGCAAAAATCCATTAAGTCCAGTCCAGAGAGGGTTCTCAAATAATTCCCTCCTCCTTTTTTCTAGGTCTTCTTGGAGTTGTTTAATTTTTGTGCGAACTATGCCAGACTTGTTAGCATAAAAACAGCACCTCTCCCCAAGGGCTAAACAAATTCCCCCTTGATTGGCAGTAAGCAAGTCTAAACCCCGCCTGTTCTGAAGAACTACTTCTGCTAGAGAGTCTATCTGGTCTTGTAAGTCTTTAATGGTTCCCGACAGGGTTTGCACATCATCTATAAGCTGTTGAGATAGGCGGCGGTAAGAATGTATAGCCGTACCCAATCCTGCCGTGCCTGTACCCACAGCAGCGGTTATTCCAAGGCCAACAAGGAGTGGTAAGGCCTGCACAGCTCTCTTGTGTCTTCTAACTAAGATGTCTAGGCTAGGAATGGGTAGGGGTTCATCTCCTGAGATAATTGTGATATCAGGAAGCAGTAATGCCAGAACGCAACCACCAGTCCAATTTGCTGGGAGCCTGGGAAAAGCTAAATTTCCACCACACATAAAAACTGTACCATTAGGGGGACAAATGGGCAGAGTAGGTGAGGAGTAATTCTTTACTAATGAGCAGTTTCCAAAGGAAGAGACTCCAACATCAACATCATAGGTATTATTTTGCATCATGCCTAGAAGGCATGACATAAAACCACCTAGAGGCTGCACCTTAAAGGGCAGCCCAGATTGACATGTGTTGTCATCATCAATGGTATAATTGATGGGAACCGCCAATGGCATGACTGCACCTGCCGTCATGCAGAGCCAGCAATCACCAGCAAGGGTAGGGTTGGAACTGTTAAGTAAAGAAAAGGTAGTTTCTAGGATATCTAATGTATTGGCATCTAAATCAGGAAACTGGGATTTGGGCACTATCAAGGGGTGGTATGTAGGCTTAGGGATCTCTGGCTTTAAAAGCTTAATCACCTGAAGGTGTTTGATAGCATCAGTGGGTCCCCCTCCATCAGAGACTCCGATGGGGGCCTGCATGGGCCAGCAGGAAGGTTTACCCACGACGCCCTCACATCCTGCCTCCGTTAACCGAGTCGTGATGCCTTCCCCTCCCCGGTCACCAAGAAAAGGAATATAATTATAAGTGGTCCCCCATTCTCCACGGGTGTTAGTTAGGATGGCCTCAAAATACTGTTTTCCTTGATTATTAACACAAATTGAGGCCAATGTATAACAGGAGATGTGCATTGCCGGGGTGTAATGACAAGTGGTGGGACAGCTTCCAAGAGTCTCGGTCGGATTAGGGACAACAAGTCCGGGCTTATTAACACATACCCATTTTGGTTGCTTAAATCCTCCGATGTTTTCATTGAGTTCAGCCGCCATGTAGGCTACTTTAGTCCCACAATCAATGCTCTGGATATAACCAGAGGGGGCCGAGTGCCGGGGCCCTCCCTTACACTCACAAGGGGCTCCAAAAAGATATTCATGAATATTCCCAGGTGGGGGGTCAAGCCCTCCTTCAGCAAACCTATCCAGAAGGAATGCCACAAGCGGGTTCCAGCTCATGAGGTGTGCCTCGGCACTCACTTGAAGGGGTGAGAACAACAGCGGCAGGATCAGCCATCTTGGGAACTTCATTTTGTCTTGAATTTTCATTCACCGGTCTGGTGCAGCCCTCCGGGATCCAAATGGGCTTCTCAGTTCCTGGGGGAAAAACACATACAGCTCCCCTCACTCTAGCTAAGAGTGGAGCCGGGGGTTGCCACTTTCCGGTGGATAAATCTTTTCACCTTATTTGAGCATCTTGTATAGTGGGAGGGGAAAAGTGGAGTTGTGCAGCCGTGCGCCCTCCAGTGTCAGTGAGTAAAAAATTTAAAGTAAATAGGGTTATGCTTAGAAGTGCTTGTGGTTCCTGACAATTCCGGTATATCTCCCCCTCTTTTGTTTTTTGTAAATAAGTTTTTAAATGTTGATGGGCTCGTTCCACGATAGCTTGTCCCTGTGGATTATAAGGGATTCCAGTCTTATGATTAATTTCCCATTGAGTGCAAAACCATTGAACCGCCTGGCTTACATATGCGGGACCATTATCGGTTTTGAGGCATCGTGGGGTGCCCATGGAGGAAAAGGCTTTTAGAAGATGACTGATTACGTCCTTAGCCTTCTCTCCAGTATGTAAGGTGGCAAAAATGAAGCCATAATATGTGTCAGTGGAAACATGTATAAAGGAGAGCTTACCAAAGCTAGGGAAGTGTGTAACATCAGTTTGCCAGACATCATTAGGTTGTAGTCCTCTTGGATTAACTCCAAGGGAAGGAGAATGAATAAATGGTGCACAGGTTGGACATAATGAGACAATCTGTAAAGCTTGGTCTCGTGAACATCCTGTGTGGAAGCGTAAAGATTGTGCATTTAAATGAAATTTGTTATGGAATTGTAAGGCCTTATCATATTTGGTCATCACACAGGAAAGGCCGACAGCATGAGTAGCAGCGTCTGCTTTTGCGTTGCCCTCTGACAAAGGTCCAGGGAGCCCTGAATGGCTTCGGATGTGGCCGATGTATAGAGGATCTCGTCTAGCCCAAATGAGAAGCTGAACTACCTGTAGTTGTTCTGTGATGGTGGATTGCTTTCCAATATATGATGCTGTTTCTATGACTAGAGCCAGATTGGCTACATACAAGCTGTCAGTATATACATTAAGAGGAATAGAGCTATAGACTTTGAGAGCTATGATTAAAGCTTCAACTTTTGCCTTTTGGGCCGACTGACCTGACACAGGTTGTCGGAGAATTTGAGATCCATCAAAAACGACGGCAAATCCATTTTTGGCCCCATCTGTATACACAGTTCGGGCTTTTGGAATAGGTTCCCTTTTCATAATCTTTGGGAAGATAATGGGACACCTTTTAAAGCCCTCCAAAAGTCTATGTTTAGGGAAGTGATTATCAATCTGACCCTTGAAGCTGCACAGGAAAAGACACCAAAGGTCATGTTCTTGTTGTAACTTGTGTATCATATCTTGAGTGTAAGGTTGAATAAGTATGTCAAAGGTTTTTCCAAACAATGCATCACCCAAATATTTAGCCTTCCAAATTAAGTTAATAACTAGCTCATAAAAGGGAGTCAATACCCGGGGGTTAGAAGCCGGCAAGTGGACCCAATAAATGGGACCCGTTTGCCAGAACACTCCTGTGGGAGTAATTTTAGAAGGTAGAACTATAAATGACAAGGGCAGAGAATAATCTATCTGCGTAATCTGCATGTCCTGCAGAGCCTCTTCTATTAGCCTCAGTGTTCGTAAGGCTTCTGGTGTAGGTACTCTATACGACGTAGGAGAAGGATCTCCTCGCAAGAGGTCATACAGGGGTTTGAGCTCTCCAGTTGGAATATGAAAGGACGGGCGCAGCCACTGTATTTCTCCAAGGAATGTCTGCCACTGATGTAAAGTTTTGAGCTGATTTATCTGGAACTGGGGTCTCTGGGGAAAGATTTCTATGTTATTAATGATGTATCCCAAATAATTGTAAGGGTGTTGAAACTGCACCTTTTCGGGTGCTATGACCAGCCCTGCCCCTTTTAGAAGGGATTGGAGGACTTCATAAGATTGAAGAAGTCTTTCTTTCTTGGGCCCTGCCAGTAAGATGTCATCCATATAATGAATGAGGTAGAGCTGTGGGAACTGCTGTCGAAAGGGTCGTAAAACCTCAGCTACAAAATATTGGCACATTGTAGGACTATTAGTCATCCCTTGAGGTAGGACGGTCCATTCATGCCGTTGGTAAGGTTCCCTAAAGTTTGTGGAAGGCAAGGAGAAAGCAAAACACTTTCGGTCTTGTGGGTCTAAGGGGATAGAGAAGAAACAATCTTTTAAATCTATAACAATAAGATGCCAATCCTTTGGGATCGCAGTAGGAAAGGGTAGCCCTGGTTGTAAGGGTCCCATGGGTTGCATAGTTTTATTGATAGCCTGTAGGTCCTGAAGAAGTCTCCACTTCCCAGACCCCTTTTGTATAACAAAAATAGGGGTATTCCAAGGGGAGGTAGAGGGCACCACATGTCCTAACTTAAGCTGGTCTTGAACTAATAGGGAAGCGGCCTGTAATTTGTCCTTAGTTAGGGGCCACTGTTCTATCCACACAGGGTCATCTGATAACCAAGTAATGGACAGTGGTGGTGGCCGCACTTCAGTGGCCCCTAGGATAAATTTCCCAGTCCTCTCCGGTCTCTTCCCCGCCGGGTAACCTGTTCTGCTGGATCCACGGGTTTTATTCTGCCCTCATGTCTCTTTCCTAGTCCCCTTCCAGGGATCCATCCCATGTCTAGCATTGCATCATTAACAAAGTCATTATTTCCTTTCAAAGTCTGGGTAGTGAGAATAGCCCCCATTTGATGAAGCAAGTCCCTCCCCCAAAGATTCGTGGGGAGTCCAGTCACCACATAAGGCTGGAAATGGCCACTATGTCCTTCGCCATCTCTCCATTTTAAAAAGGAGGCACTTCTTTTTGGTCAGGTCTGTCCTATCCCCTGTAATATGGCCGAGGGACTCTGGAGGGGCCAGGCAGGTGGCCATTGTTTTTCAGAAATGACAGAGACATCCGCCCCTGTATCTAGTATTCCCTTGAAAGCCTTGTCCTGTATCTCAATGGTCAGGTTGGGACGCGAATCCAAATGAGCTACCCAAAAGGCCTGGGGAGTTCCAGTGGAGCCAAAGCTGCCGTCGCCCTGGGACCCACGGAGGGCGTGCCCAGGAATGGAAGCTAAAGGTAGCAGCAGCAATTGAGCTATACGCTCCCCGGGGGGAAGAATAACAATTCCTTGGGTAGCTTCTACTACTATTTTTATTTCTCCCTGATAATCAGCATCAACAACCCCCGTAAGAATCTTCAAGCCCCACTGAGTTGCACTACCTCGTCCCAACACTAGTCCCACCGTCCCCTCTGGCAGGGGTCCAAAAACCCCAGTAGGCAGCATTTGAGGTCCCATTTGGGGAGTTAATACCGCTCGGGAGGTGGAACTGAGGTCCAGTCCTGCGCTTCCTGGTGTTCCCCTGGGGAGTTCCCGGATAGAAAGGGGTTGGTCAGTGGGAGGCGGCGGAGACGCCCACTCCCTGGGGCACTGTTCTGTCCCTGCACTGCCCTGTACACTTTGGCTTCCGGGGCCCGGGGCGGGCCCCTGCTCCCGTTTCCCGACGGTATTGGGTTACCCTGGATGTCAAATTTTGACCTGCACTCACTGCTCCAATGATTTCCTTTATGACATCTAGGACAAATTCCAGGCATCCCTCTGCCAGCACCCTCGCTCCCTTCCGGGCAGTTTCTCCTTATATGTCCCTCTTTTCCACATTTAAAACACCCCTTAGAGCGGGTTCCCCTGTTATCAGCTTTTTGCATTCCAGTCTTAAGGGCAGCAGCCAAAACCTGACCAGTAATATGAGGCCCATCTATATCTTTGCATGCTCGAATCATGTCATCTAAACTTTTGGCCCGGGAGGACTTAATAGCATTTTGGCAGTAAGTGTTAGCGTTTTCATATGCCAGTTGTCTAATAAGTGGCATAGCCTGTTCCAGATTAGGGAATATTTTTCCAGCAGCCTGCATTAGGCGGGCTATAAAGTCCGAATAAGGTTCAGAGGGTCCTTGAGAGATCTTGGAAATTTTTGCTTCAGTCTTAGAAACGGGCAGGGCTTTCCAGGCATGGACTGCAGCTGAGGCTATTTGAGCATAAACACCTGGGTCGTAATTAATTTGTTGGCCTATGGTGGCATACTGCCCAGTTCCTGTCAACATTTCAGCATTTCGCCGTTGATGGCCCGCATTTAGGTTAATCTGAGCCAGCTCGCGGCACCTTTCATGATATTCACTTTTCCACAATAAGAAATCCCCTCCAGATAACACAGCCCTGCAAAGTTGCTGCCAATCATTAGGTATCAGTTGACTGGCTGAGAAAGACTCGAAGAGGGTCAATGTGAAAGGGGCATGAGGTCCATAATTAATGACTGCCTCCTTAAGCTGTTTTATGTCCTTGAAGGCTAGGGGGACATGGGCTCTGGCCGGCTGTCCATCAGCATCGGCGTTTTCAATCATTGGAAAAACCTGAGCCGCTCTAGAACCCCAGTGGACCCCCGCCCGTCTAGTAGGGGCGTCCTCATTCCAATCAGGATTATAGGGAGGAGGTGCGGCAATTGAGGGGGCCCTAGGCACCCTCACATTTGCCCTTTTAAGGCGATGTTCTAGTTCCTCTATCTCCCTTTCTAATCCCTCCTCTTCCTCAGAGAGAGAACTGAGGTCCTCAGGATCCTTTTTGGGCTTAGAAATCTGGAGGCGTTTCCTACCCCCCGAGCCTGAGTCCTCAAGAGGACCCTCATCCTTTAAGGATTCTGCCATTTGCTCCTCCTGCACCTGATAAGGGCCTGTTCACATTCAGCAAGCTGATCCTTGATCTTTACTTTATCTGTTAATAAAGCATCCTTTACCAACCTCCATAAGGAAAAGGTGGCAACTGGGACACTGTCCGAGCCCCGGTCCCTCAATAATTTCTGAAGGTCATGCCTCACCAGGTCCCAGTCACTGTTATTAAGAAATCCTCCTGTCAGAAACCAAGGACAAGCCTGGGCAATAATTTCAACGAATTCGGTTGCAGTCTTAGTTTTTATTCCTGTTCCTTGTGTATTTAACAGCTCTTTCAGTTCGTTGGCCAGACGAACCTTCGCTGTTGCGTTACCCATGGTACGTACCCTGTCTCTTTAAAATATCTTTAAACCAATCCTCCCCCTTCTTTCTTAGAAGGTGAGCCCCGTCCGCTTACCCCTGCTTTCCGGATCTCGGTGGGAACCTCCAATTTCCGCGTCCGGCCAAGGGAGCCCAGTCCGGCGAGGGACGGCGAGGTTAAAAGACACACAGGACACCAAGGTTCTTCATCCAGGAGTCAATAATCTTTATTGCTAACACACCTTTTTTTATACCCCAAGCAGCAGAAGTGGAAAACTACCCAAAAGCAGGAGGGAGGGGGGAGAAATTTAGTTTTAACATCTATTATTGTCAGGTACCGAAACCTCCCTTAACAATAAGTCCATCAGACCAGAAAAGGTCAAGGCATTCCCGTGGGATATATATGTCTCAGACGGATAAGCAGGAACAGAAAAACTGCAAGTTCGCCATGGCCTTGTGAGCTGGCCACACTGACATGCAGAACAAACTAGTGGAGGTAGGGCTCCAGCGGCCAGGGTGGACCTGCTGCCAACATACCAAAATGCAGGATGCCCTAATATCAGGCCCATGAGGGAAGCTTATAGAAATAAGAACCTAAATCAAAAATAATATAAGGATTTAAAATAGGGGCTGTAATATTCAACTAGCTCTGGGGGAAAAAGAAGGAAAATATTGTCTGACATCTCTAGATTAAATCAATGATAAGATTTTACACAATAATTTAGATTCTCTGGCCACAGCCTTCTTTTTATTTTATTTTATTTTTTTTATTTTTCCAACACAGCAGATAGCAGCTAAATATCAAACTTTCTTTATCCCAATTTCTTGAATGACAGTGAAATTTATAAAGTAGGTAAGAATTAAACTTATATTAAGGTACCGATTTGGGGGTGATTGTCATCAAATTATTACTTAATTTATATTGAGAGATATGAGCACTATCATATTTGGTTTTATTTTGTTCCTCTACTATAAGTTTATATTCAGAACAAACCAATCACTACAAAAACAATAAAACATCATGCAATCAAAGGACAAAATGCAGTTTCTAAATTGAATAATCACTAACCTAATTGAAAAGTGATTTAATAAATCCAGGATAATCTCATAACTAAACTTTTTTATGATGGAATAATAGGCAAAATTTGAGTGATAAGAACACATTTCTCTGGGATTTGTTTCACTATTTCTAATAATTTATATTCAAAAGCAATTTTATATTCTGTATTATATTTCTATTTAGATTGTCAGACATTTCGCATAACTATGAGAAATTTCCCATATTCATAACAAAATCCTTTTGGCACATATTATACAGTATTTCTTGTTATTTCTCTGATTGTGAGTAAACATGAAGTAAAACAGAGTTATAAAACATATTCCCTCATAATGACAGCTATTTTATCACATCATGTATAAATAATAATTATGGCCAAAGAGAAAAGTCTATTAAAAATGAGAGTTGCTACTCAGGTGTGAATGTTCCAACATATTTTTTACTTCAGTGTAAATAAAATTGTTTCTTAATTATCTTTTTAAGAATCTTATATCCTGGAGATGTTATTATAGAAATATATCACAAATGGTTTTGCTCTAAGTTCTACTGTAATTGACATATTTATTCCACGTTGGCAGATTATTTGTATAGTTATTTGATTATGATTTTAACTGCTTTCAGTGAATTCAAGCAGAATATATATAGTGAGATAGAACCAAGATAAATAAGAATATATTATAGTATTAACATGTTTCTCTCCACAAATGGAAATGAGATATTTAGAGGATACTAGTGGGAAGATAAAACCATTGAATTTTCTCAATGCTTAAATTTTCTATTTTTTTTCTTAAGTACAACTAGAAAAGTAGAGTTGCCTAAATTATAAGAGCTCATCTCATACTTTCCTACAGATTATAACTTATAGCAAAGGTGGAATATATGGGATAAATATAGCAATAAAGTTATATATATATATATATATATATATATATATATATATATATATATATATATATATATATATATATGTCAAAATGTAAGCAGGCAGAGACTTAAATTTTAATGGAACATCACAATATTTCAAAATATTTTATGGGGATTAGTTAATTAGAATATGGAAGATTGACTCATCCTTCATTTACATTCTATATATATATATATATATGTGTGTGTGTGTGTGTGTGTGTGTGTGTGTGTGTCATGAAATACTAGTAATTGATTACAAGGTAATGTATTTACTCCACAAAACAATTTTTATGTATTTTTTTATTTTTAGTTTTTGCTTTTGGTGCATTCAGATTTCAGAAAACTTAAGTTTTATAAACACCCCAGTTGTGCTGAATGCAGTCACACATGCCTGTATTCCTGGTGGCTGTAGAGGCTAAGGCAGAAGGATCGCAAGTTCAAAACCATCCTCATCAACTTAAGAGATGCACTAAGGTACTTAGCAAGACCCCGATTCTAAATAAAAATATAAAAAGGGAAGGTGTCTCAGTGGTTAAGTGCTGCTGGGTTCAATCTCCAGGACCAAAACCACAAAAACAACAACAAACATAGCTAAGTTGTGACCTTCCAAATCAAAACAAGAAAGAAAGAAAGAAAGAAAGAAAGAAAGAAAGAAAGAAAGAAAGAAAGAAAGAAAGAAAGAAAGAAAGAAAGAAAAGCAAACAAAGGAGAAGAAAGGAGAAGGAGTAGGAGAAGGAGACATAAAATCAACAAAAAAGCAGCCAAGTTTAAATTCTTTTATCTCCCCTATTTCTATTGCTTTATTATGATTTCATTATTCTGTATTTGTACAGCTCAGAGGATTAGAACTTAAACTTGCTTATAAAAAAAGCAAAATAAATTTTTGATAGTAAAGTGAATGCTTACTCTATATTTGGTCATTCTTCTTGAGTGAACAGGAGTGACTTTAACATTGTTCTAAAAATACTATAATGGAAAGGAACAACAAAACAATAAAATACCACATTAAATTAAGCATATCAGAATATCAATCAGATATATTAGTGAAATGTTCAGATAATAATTTGAATACTTATATAAAGAAACTAAAATTATAATAATGTAAATCCAACTACTTTAATCAACCATGTGTAGAACTGTTGATATTCTCTTTATTTTTATTTGTGCTATCTTTCAATGTTGTAGAAGTTCTGTGTGGATACTTTGCTGTGTATTGGTTAATTAATAAACAATATTCATATATTATGCATTCATTACTATTTATAAAATATTAACTCTAATGATTTATTTTAATTGGTATTCTATGAAAGTATTGATTTTCAAATACAATTTAAATAAATGTGGAAGTTTTTTTTTTATGTAAAGCTTCATCTCATATTGAATGGGATAAAGATTTTTTGTTTTTTCCATGTGCAAATTAATATTTTCATAACCATAAAAATATTGCAGTGAATCAAAGACTTTCTGTGATGATATAGTTTCATTTTAAGCACTAACAATTCTTTTTATATGTCAGTATATCATGTTAGTGTTTTCTGATTTTTAGGAAAATTTAAACTATTAGCTCATTGAACAACATGAAAGGTAACCAAAAGTACTTGCTTTGAATTTTAAACAAGTATTTTTTTTTGAATGTCAGAAAGCATATATCTTAGATCTTGAAAAAGCATTATAGCATAATGAATAAATTTTATAGCATAAATATTTTGGAACTACAGCAGTTGTGAATAATGAAAGGAAAATATTTTCGCCTTTCAGGTGACAATACCCAAAATACTAAATCATCATTGGTTTCTATTTTCTCACTTTAATTCACATGCACCATAAAGTGAGATGACTAGAAACACTTTTCTCTTTAGACTCCAAAAGAATTATGTCATGTATCTTAAGAATGATTGTTTGTTTTTATTTAAAAGTGTTTGTCTCAAATTTTAACTCAAATTTGAAGGTGCATATTGGTACTTTCAAATGTGTTTTAATGTTTAACCTGTTTTTTGTTATTGTTGTTGTCATTATGATTATAATGTCTGAGACTGTGACCAACATATGAAAACTATGAATATATATATATATATATATATATATATATATATATATATATATATATATATATATATATATATATATATATATATATAATGAAGTGTCTTTAGGAGCATAAAACTATTATAATTTTCTTCAGCATTCAAAATCAGTACTGGTTTTTCACTTACAGTTAGATAGTATTTTAGTTACTTGGACTGTCAAATCCTTGAATGGTCACTGTGGTATTTATTCCATTTAGGCAAATCATATTATAAACAAGTGGTTGAAGGACTGGTGTTGTGACTTAGTGGTAGAGTGCTCACCTTGCATGTATAAGGCACTGGGTTTTATCCTCAGCACTATATAAAAATAAATAAAATAAAATAAAAGTGTTGTGTCCATCTAATTAAAAAAATAAACTTGGGTGAAATTTGTTTCCTCCTACCTTTCTTTCCTTCTTTCTCTCCCCCCACCCGGTCTCTTTCTTTCTTTCTTTCATTTTGGGAACCAAACCAAGGCTCTTGCACATGCTAGTTATGTGGTCTATACTGACCTATATCACTAGCCTTGCTTGTGTTTCTTAAATAGTGAGAATTGGTACTTAAATACTGAGAATATACTAGGTTTCCTTGGATGGGTAGAAAACATGCAATCAAATATACACTATCAAAAATTAAGTAACTATTCCTATATCCATAATTTATAACATAGTTTAGAGTAGACTGAACTAATTTAGAACAAGTTAAATAAGATTTATGGAATACTTCATATGTGGCTACAGACTATTATTTAATCATTAATCTATTTGATCTTCATGATAACACCATGAATTTATATCCTAAATATTTTGAAAAGTGAAGAGAATAAGACACAAGTTGATTTGACAAGGACATAATTTGGATTAATAGAAGACACATGATTTGAACACAAGCAATGTAGATTCAGAGCTCAAGCTTCTATTTTTTAAATTGTTTAAAATTAACCCATAAAATTGTGTTTATTTGTTGTAGAAAATATAACGTTTTGAAATATGTATAAACTGTGTAATTCTTACATGTAGCTTTTTTTAAAGAGAGAGAGGAGAGAGAGAGAATTTTTTTGATATTTATTTTTCAGTTTTCAGTGAATACAACATCTTTATTTTATTTTTATGTGGTGCTGAGGATCAAACCCAGCACCCCATGCATGCCAGGCGAGTACATTACTGCTTGAGCCACATCCCCAGCCCCACATGTAGCTGTTTTAAAAACACATTACCTTGGGCTGAGGTTCTGGCTCAGTGGTAGTGCAATCATCAAGCACATGCAAGGCCCTGGGTTCAATCCTCAGCACCACAGAAATATAAATAAATAAAAGAAAGGTATTGTGTCCAACTGTAAAGAAAAAAATAAATATAAAAAAATCAATGAAGCATTCCTTTTAAAAAATACATTACCTCACATAGTTGTCATTTTTATGTGTGGTTAGAACATAATGTCTAGTATGTAAGTTTTGAATTTTTCAATAATAATTATGTTATCCTTAACTGTAGTCACCTTGCTGTACAATAGATATCTTGAAATCATTTGTCCTAATTGTAATCATGTATCCTTTGACTAATATTTTCTCAACTTATCCTACCACAAATCACATTATCCTCTGATAACCACCATTCTGCTCTAAAATTCTGAGATTAACTTTTTTAGATTCTACATCAGTAAAATCATATGCTATTTGCCTATCATGTTTGTTTATTTCCTTTAACATAATGTACTCAGGGTTTATATATGTTGTTGAAAATGACAGGATTTCCTTGTTTTTATGTCTCAATAGCATTCTGTTATCTATACATACAACATTTTGGCATTTATATACGAATGGATACTTAGGTTGATTCCATATATTGGCTATTGTGAACAATGATGAAATAAATAGCAGAGTGCAGATATCTCTTCAGTATACTGATTTTCTTTTCTTTGGACACATACTCAGTACTGAGATTACTAGATTACATGGTAGCTATATTTTTAATTTTTAAAAGGGCCTCAATACTTTTTTCATGATGGCTGTATTGATTTACAATCCAATAACAGCATTCCTTTTCTTCACAACCTCTCCAACACTAATTATCCTTGTGTTTTTGCTAATAAGCAATGTAACATGAGTGAAGAGATATCTCATTGTGGTTTTGATTTGTATTTTCCTGATAATAAGTAATTTGAGCTGTTTTTTTTATATGTTTTTTGTTTATTTCTATATATTCTTTGGAGAAATGTCTATCCAGGTCTTGAACCCATATTTAATAGAGTTATTTATTTTCTTGCTATTAAGATGACTGACTTCTTTGTTTATCCTTATCAGATGTATAGAAGCAAGTATTGTTTCCCATTCTGTACTCTTCACTCTGTTGATTGTTTATTTCTCTGTTTTCGCACTGGACATTAAAACCAGAGGTGCTTAACCACTGAGCAACATCCCCAGCTTCCCCAACTGCCCTTTTGTGTGTGTGTGTATGTTTTATTTTGAGACAGTTTTACTAAGTTGCCTTGGGACTTGCTAAATTATTGAGGCTGACTTTCAGCTTTTGATCCTCCTGCCTTAGTCTTCCAAGCTATTGGCATGGTGTTAAATTTGAGTTATTTATATATTATGGAGATTAATCCTCTTTTGGCAGAGTAGTTGGCAAATATTGTCTCCAATTCTGTGATCCTTATTCACACTGTTAATCATATCTTTAGTTATTTTTTCTTTCTTTTTTGGGGAGCTTTTTGATTTAATATCATCCAACTAATTGATACTTTATTCAATTTCTTGAGGTTTTGGAGTCTTAGTAAGGAAGCCTATGCCTACACTAATATGTTAGAGTGTTGACCATATGTTTTACCCTAGCAGTTGCAGTGTTTCTGGTCTAATTACTAGATCTTTGATTTGCTTTGAATTAATTTTGTGCAGAGTGAGAAATAGACATCTAATTTCATTCTTCTGCATATGGATATCCAGTTTTCCCAGCAACATTTGTCACAATGGCTACCTTTTCTCCAACATACAATTGGGACGTCAGTCTAAAGTCAAATGACTGTATGTTGTGGATATTTTTTTGCGACTTCTATTTAGTTGGTACTCACGTTTGTTTGATGATAATATCATTATTTATTTGTTACTAAAACTTTGTAGTATATTTTAAGACCAGGTATTGTGATGTCTGTAACATTGCTCTTCATATTGTTTTGGCATTTCTCTGAATCCTATTCTTTTGTATGAATTTTAGTTTAGTACTATCTTTTCTAGCTATCTGATAAATGTCTTTGGAGTTTTGATAGGGATTGCATTAAATATATATCACATTTTTTTGTAACAAATCCATTTTGAAAAACATAATTCTGTTTGTCCAAGAGCATGGAAGTTATTTCTATCTTCTAAGGTCTTTTTAAATTTATTTCATCTGTCTTCTGTAATTTTTATTGTAGAGGTCTTTCATTATTTAGTTAGATTTATTCCAAAGTATTTTTGAGGCTATTGTGAATGGAATTGTTTTCCTGCTTTCCTTCTCTGTGCATTCATTAATGGAGTATACAAAAGCTAATGACTTTTATATGTTGAATTTGTATCCTTCCACTTTGCTGCATTTGTTCATCAGCTCTAGAAATCTTCTGGTGGAGTATTTTACATTTTCCAAGTATAATATCATTCCAACAGCAAACAGAGATATTTTTACTTCTTTTTCTATTTGCATCTGCTTACTTTTCTTGCCTTGCCTAATTGCTCTGGATAGAGTTTCAAGAATGCATAAGAGTGTTTAAAGTGGAAATTCTGGCCCTATTTTAGGTATTACAGGAAATACTTTCAGTTTTTCCCCATTCACTATGATGTTGTCTTTGTGTTTTTTGTATGTAGTCGTTATGATGTGAAGGTAAGTTCCTTCTATTTCTAGTTTCTTTAGTGATTTTAATATGAATGGATTTTTGATTTTTTGAAGTATTTTTCTTCATCTATGGAAAGTATGGTGTGATTTTTGACCTTAATTCTATTTATGTAATGAATTACATTTATTGATTTGCATACATCAAACTTGCATCTCTGAAAGGAATTCAAATTAATAATGTGCACAATCTTCTTAACGTGTTTTTGAATGTGGATTGCTAATATTTAAGTAAGAATTTTTGCATCTGAGTTCATCAGGCATATTAGTTTCCAGTTTTCTTGATATGACTTTTCTCATTTTGGTATCCATGTGATACTAGTTTCCTAGAATGTATTTGGGAGTGTTCCCTCACTTTTTATTTTATGGAATAATTGGAGGAAAATTAGCACTTGTTCTTTAAAGGTCTGGTAGAACTGGGATAAGGATCCATATGGTCCATGATTTTTGCTGAAATGATTTGTTTGTTGTTTCAATCTCATTAGTTTTTATAGGTGTGTTTATGTTTCTATATTTTCTTGGTTCAGTTTAGGTGTATTACATGTGTCTATAAATTTGTAAATTTTCACAGCACCATTTATAGAAAAGACTATCTTCAAGTCATGAGAAACTATCTGCTGTACCAGATTCTGTACATGTTTTATTATTATTATTATTATTAGTAGTAGTAGTAGTAGTAGTAGTAGTAGTAGTAATAGTAGTATCATAGCCATAACCTAGTCAGTGAATTAATCTCTCATGGGATTAATTGAGTGGTAAATGGAGGCAGGTCAAGTGTAGCAGGAGCAAGTAATTTATTGGGGGGGGTGACTATGAGTTGTATATTTGTATCTGGTGAGTGGTGTCGCTCTTTCTCTCTGCTTTCTGATCATCATATAAGCTGTATACCTCTGCCACACTCTTCCACCGTGATGTTCTGCCTCATCTCCAGCCTGAGGAATGGGGCTGGACTTCTATGGACTAAGACCTCTAAAGTGGTGAGCCCTCAAATAAACCTTTCCTCCTCTACAATTGTTCTGATTTGGTCTTTTAGTTGCACCAGTGAAAAAGCTGACTAAAACAATATGCTATCTGTATTATTGAAGAAAATGCTTTACATTTCCTGTTTCAGATAAACATTTCTTAATCAACTGGAACTTTTTTTCTTCATGTAAAGTATACTTTTGAATCCATATAGTTATTTAATATAGTGCAAGCCAAAATAGTTATTTAATAATATAGTTATTTAATAGCATAGTGCAGGCCAAAATAGTCTTGCAAGTATTCAGGATGTTAAATGATAACAAACTAATTTCCCCATGCCTTCTTCATAGATTTGCTAACAACAGAAATCAATAACCTGATATCCCTGTCTCATGACAGGAAGATGTATTATGGAAATACAAAGGGTAATTAAAATCACTTATGATTTCCTTTTTTTCTATTAATTTTCAACTTTATGTCTGATCAGATTAATCAAATAATCTCAGTTCTTCTATATTTAAATTTCTTCTCTTATGGCCATTTGAATCCCAGTACACAATCAAGAAAGGTACCAGTGATTCCATGTTTTAAAAATTGCTATATTTAACAAGATAGCTTGCTGCATGCCATAATAAATAAATGACCCTTGTGGTTCCATAAAGTAGAAAGCCTATATCAGTTGGTGTTCCTTGAATAGATTCTATGGGATGGCCTACTTTTACCTTTTTCCGCAGTTTGACAGATGACTTCAAACTTCCAGATTTTTTTTTTACCATTTTTAAATGTATGTCAGGAATTAGATTGTGGGTTTTATTATTAGGGTCAACCAAAGGCCACTGGATGCTAAGAACACCTTAATAGGCCCTTAATGCCTATTACCTCAAATAAAAATTCCCTAAACCTACTTTACTTATTATGCAATTATATAGTGATTTTGAGATACATTCTTTCAATCATCTAGGCTTTTACCTTAAATTATTTCTTTTTTTTTTTTTAATTTTTAGTGTTTATTTTTTAGTTTTCGGCGGACACAACATCTTTGTTTGTATGTGGTGCTGAGGATCGAACCCGGGCTGCACGCATGCCAGGTGATCGCGCTACCGCTTGAGCCACATCCCCAGCCTACCTTAAATTATTTCTGAAAAATCAACAGATTTAAACAAAGTATTGGAGAATTTTACTACATTAATGAAATCTATAATTGAATATGGCTTGAAATAAAAATGAATTGAATAAAATACAAATGCAGGAGAGAAAGGAAACTAGTTATAACTACTTTAAGTCTTCCAGAAGTTACATACTAGGCAATGTCAGTCTTTGTTATGCTTTTAAAAACGGAATGGGTCTTAAACACAAGTCCTTCTATCTGCTTTTTGGAAGTATATAAAGATTGATACTCTGCATACATTTGGATGTTTAACAAATATACAAAATAGAAGTAATTATATGCTACATGGTACAGAATATATATTTGCCAGACAAACACTCTTCAGATTTAATTACTATAAATGCCAAGAAAGAATTCAAATTCAGTGGTTCTGGAACTTTAAAACCCAAATTATTTGATATATTTTAATCTGCTTGCAGCCTGTAGTCAATAGGATACATGCAGCTTCCATTGAATCTGTAATTGAGTTGCCCATCAATACAAATCCTGACCTGTAAAATGAGTACCTTGATCATTATCTATTGTAATGGGCTGGCTGTACAAGGCCATCAACATTGTTATACAAATCATAATAAGCTGGTTTGTTTGATCTTTGGGCTAGACAAACATCAGGCTGAAACTGTATTCATTGTCATCATGGCAAACATAGTCCATTTTGACTTTGGTAAAGGTCCAACATAGTCAACCTGACATCAGGTCAAAGGGATTTTTCCATGTATTGTTTGGCTATTCATGACTCCAAAGTGTTGGGTTTGAATATTCCTCAGTACAAACCATGCATGCATTGTAAGCCTCTATCAGTGTTTTCCATGTTAAAGGCAGGCCCCACTGTTTAATTACATTCCACATAGTTTTCCTACCTGCATGTTGTAAGCAGTGGTACAACCAAACTTCCAGCTTGGTAGGAGACACCTCCTCTAGTCACCACACCCTAGCCAAAGCATCTCTTCATAATTCCTTAAGCTAATCAGGGGACCATGGCCAGTAACATGTATTATAGTTATTTCCATTTCATGGCCTATGGCCCAAAGGTCCTGCCACATAGCTTAACACTACAAAGGTTGATGCCCCACCATCCAGTTGTCTACTTTCCATGTAGTGATCCACAAAATTAACCCCTTAAAAACAGCTCAGTTATCTGTACAGATAATCAGGAGTCCTGGTTCATGCATTCCCACCATCCATATGGCATGTAGCACAACCCACTGGCTGCTTGGCTCCATTAAAGAAGTCTAGTGGCCCAAGCACTCTACTAGGTCCATCAGTTTACCAAGCACTTCCATCCACTGTAACTGCTTTATCCTTAAAAGACAATGGCTCTATTGATTCACATGTATTAGCACAATGTGGTATTTCCTCAGGTGCATATTGCACCAGGCCTAGAATCTGTTGAAGTTTATGGGACAGGGTATTAGTAGAAAAAGCACTCCTTTGTTTCCAATACACCCTTTATTTTGCTAGGATAGGTGTCTTGGTTATACCTGTCCTCAAGGTAATTGCCTAATTCTGCACCCATCTTGCCATATGATACTTGATATGCACCAAAACTTCAGCAGCACCTGATGGCCTCTAAGACCACCATGGCTACATACACATATGCAAGCTGTTTCTCTACCAAGGTGTAGTGAGCTTCTACATTCTTTCATAACTGACCAGAAACCTGCTGGTCTTAATAGGCTCATGCCATATTAAGATTACATGGATTACATGAATATTCAGCTATTAATATTAGCATATGGACCTGGGAATTCATCTGATTTGCCAAACACCAAGTTACATTCAGCTCCAGTATCCACCAATACCCTCTGCATATTGTTTAGGGACCCTTGGAGAGCAAGCTCCACATGTGGTTGTCAGTCTCCACCTATCCCTGCAAGGTGGGACACCTTAGCCAGTTTCCTAGACATACTGGAACAAAGTCCCTTCACACTCCCTGGAAGCATTCAAATAGTCTTTCAATTGCACAGGTCAGGCTTCCCGGCATGCCTGTTTATCTCTGTCTATTTTCAGGTATTGTTGTGGGCACAGCTGCTTCCACAACTCAAGAAGGGCTATATCAGGCTGGAGGTCTACCTTCTCTTTATATACCCCTGTTGCCAGATCAGCCCACATCTACATATGAATGATTCTTTTTTATTTTATTTTATTTTTAGTTGTCGATGGACCTTTATTTATTTATATGTGGTGCTGAGAATTGAACATCATGCCTCACACATGCTAGGCATGTGTTCTACCACTGAGCTACAATCCCAATCCCCATAAGAGTGATTTTAATGTGACACTTTTTCCTTTGTTTCTAGTTTCTAGGCCTCTGTTGCTCTGTGTACATTTTTTTGACTGCCATTTGCTCTTTTATTCTCCTGGGCTAGCCATTATGGTAGTAACTTCATTAATGCAGCACCCAACATATGGGGCTAAAACAGCCATCAAGCATCCAAAAGTGGTGGGTGGGGCATGCTGAAAAACCAGGTCTCTTGTGCCACTAGTAAATCTTTCATCATCTGATCCCTGTGTCTTCAAATTAAATGTTGCATAATGCATACCAAACTCTTGTAGAATCTAAACCAAATCAGCATAGGATTGCCATTTACTCACAGTTTCTGGTAGCTCACCAGCATTGGTTCGCTGTCCATAAACCCAATTTATAGAAAGTGATTATTGTTTTCATGCATGCAATTGTTCTGTAATCGCTGTCTCAGCAAGGGGTGGCTGGTGATAGATGTTAGACACTCCATCTTAGGAGAGGAAATAATGCTCTCCACCCCTACATCCCACAGTTGAAAGACCCATGCAGCTAAGGGATCCCCAGGAAGCTGGTGAAATTGCTTACCCAAGTCCCCTAATTCTGCCTGGGTGTATGGCAGTATGTAGTATACTCTATAACATTCAGCTACCCTACTGTCTGATCTCCAAGGCCCTGGGGCTGCTAATATTTCATCTTCTGACGCACCATGAGGTGGGCTCACAGTAGGGGTTTCTCCACAGGCTCTTCTTCAGATTTCATCATACCCTGGAGATTGTGGACCAGCCTGCTTCAGATACCTCAGCTTCCAAAGTGAAATATGCTCCTCCAAGGCTTCTTGCTTCTCTTGGAGGGTGCAGAGGTGGGTGGAGTACCACAAAGACTGGTCCATTTAGCTTTCAAAGTAGTGAAAAAAATCCACCCCACTTTTTCCACTTCTTCCCAGTCAGCACTATTGTTTAATTGGGAATTCACTGTTTGCAAAGCCTCTATACTCACAACTTTCCACAGGAGCCTATGTCAATAGGACTGTGGCAGCCAAGTGCCTCATGTTAGTTGTGGGTCATGGCCAGTCCACTGTGTTTGATGCACCTCTCACTTATGTAGAATATGATCAACTATGCCAACTGTCACAATGAGGGCAATAACTCAGGCCTGAAAAGCAAGGTTTGGGGAGTCAGCAGTTGAAAGAAGATGGAGGCACATGGAAATATTGGTCATCTGGTCATCCTTTATTTGGAGGTGACAGAAATATCTCCTAGCCAGCCCCACCCTCAGATATTTCCATAAGCATTTTTAATATACAGGTCAAGACAAAGAACATACAGTGCATGGATTAAATAAGTGGGTGCATGTTCATAAGCAGATGTTTATGACCTTGAGTACATACACTGAATCAAAGTGTTTCTAACCTTGACTACACACTGACATAACATAGTTGATTCATGGCCTTGGTCATATACTAAAAGCATAAAGTAACTCACCAGAAGCCTCAGTGGGGGAGCCTAACTATAGACACAGTGAAAAACAAGAGGAAAATTATATTAGCACAGAACTAATAAAAAGATTCAACATCTGAATAATATGATTTATGGAAATAAATAACAGTTACAAATTTGAGAAAAAAATTCAAAACCTAAACTCATGTATGTAATTTATCAATTAACTCTTAGGGTAAATTAAAGATGCATTTAATCACAAAGGGTCATTTAATAGTATGTCTCATGTACTCCAATTAAAAAAAAGTTCAAAAATAAGCTTCAGAAAATTAATTGAGAACTCTAGTTAAGATATGTGATGCAAGATTTAAGGGAACATACACAAGAGGGGGAAAGGAGTGATGGTAAAAATTGATCCCAACATGAAAGCTGTGCAAAAATCCTAGAGAACAAGTATTTCAAACTGTAGTGGAACAGAAGACCCCAGGAGGATTTATTTAAGAGCATGAAGTATAAGATAATTCACATGTGTACATATAAGGAGGATATTTGCAATATTCTTGGAGATTATAACAATGAGATCTGAATGTTTATGTAAACATAAGTAATCAAAATCAAACAAAGAAACATATTAAACAAGGTAGGATAATCTCAAGATGAAAGAATATTATTTCCCAGTGCTCTCCCCCTTGAAAAAGCATGAGGATCAATTTGAACAATTATCAACACATGGAAACACCTTCAGAAGAGTTAACAAATATGAGTGAGAGATTATATCACCCGGGTGTAGTATAGAAATAAGAAAAAAAAAATACATTGAAGAAAACAGGAAGGCTAGTTGCAAATTATCTGAATCACTCCTCCTTAAGGCTCAGCAAACACAGTTCAGACAGAAAACCTCTTCATGGGAAAAGAGTGAGATGGAAACTCAGCCTTGTCATGGACCCAGTGCCATGCTTAATAAACCTCTGAAACCAGCAGCAGTCCTGCCCTCATACAGCTCTATGGTCCAAGATAGAATTCTTTATTAAGCTCTAGAGCTTCTTCAATGCTGATGTGATACCTGCAGATCCAGCCTTCAGCTCAGCCTCACCACTAGACTAGCTCACATAGCCCAGAGAGTAGGCTAGCAAGTGTGGGATCCAAGTCCCAAGATTGCTTAATGCAAGAATGGCCTTTATAACCTCAAATCTGACCCCCTACTTCATTCCAGCCCCCACAGACCCCAGAACCAGGTTGCCTATGGACCCAAGTTTTAGGTTCTCTCCAGTATCATGCTAGCTGTTATCGTTTAGATATGAGGAGTCCCCCAAATAAACTTTTTCTTCTCTACACTGTTCTTGTTAGGTCCTTTGGTCACAGAGAAGAAAAAACTGACTAAAACATAAATTGATACCATTAAGTGGGAACATTTGCTGTGGCTAACATGAACTTGTAGTTCAGATGCCTTTGAAGCTGGTTTGCCAGAAGAGGAATTTTGAAAAGTTTAAGAGTTACAAGCTGGAAAGGCTTTAGAACATTGTAAGAGTAATTTAATGTATGATTCTGGATGGGTCTTATAAAACCAGAATGCTGATCAGATGGTGGACAGTGAATTATGGGCTCATAATGTTTCAGAAGAGGAAGATTCCATTGAAATTAGACTAGAATCCATTCATGTTACATTCTGCCAAAAAATTGTCTACATTTTGCACATGTCCTGGACTTTTCATGAATCTAACTTTAAAAGTGATAGACTAGTTAATCTGGCAGAGAAATTTTCAAGGCAGCACAGCATTTGGACTATGCCATGGATAGTGCTGGAAGCTTTTAGCCAAGTTTTCAGTGATAACAAGAAATATAAAAATCAAAGCAAAAAGATATGAAAAACTCACATTTTAACCAGAAAAGTGTGAATAAGACTGGGGCTAAGGAAATTTTGGTTGTTTATGAGATTACTCTCACTAAGGAAAAGCTCATTGCTTTACCCAGAAAAAATAGGAGAGATATCTTCAGGGTATCCCAGGAATTGGCAAGACCACACCCTTCTCATGCTAAAGGGTGTAAAACTAAAAATTCCTCTAAGAGGAGATCATGGGGGCATGCTTATATGAGTAGGGGGTGTAAGAAGTTGTTTCACTCTGCTCCAATAGTCACTCAGGGGCTGCTGCAGCTGTGGTACTAAATGACTTCACTACTCCCCTATATGTTGGAAGAGCTTGGCATCAACCACATGGTGCTGTTTCTGAAAGATTGTAGGATGCTAGAGTTGGGGGTCATGAAGACTTCCTCCGAGATTTCAAAAGAAAGCCTGGGAGGCTAGGAACTCTGTAGCAGAATCACAGTCCCTGTGGGCTATTCCTAAGAGGTTTAAGAATGAAAAAAGTGAGAAGGAAACGGAAGTAGCAATAGAAACCCTTGAGATTAAGAGATGTCAGTAATGTGAGATGTCTCCTGAGGAAATCTGCAGAAATTGATAAGGTAGAAACCAAGAGGGAGGCCATGTATATGGCAAACAGCAAGGCCATAGGTGTGGAATTACACAAGCCCTTTGGAGAAAACATCACAATATTGTCTGTCCCACATGTTGAAAATGGAGCAACAGTAATTGTTTGCCTAGCTGGATTTTGGCTTTGCTTTAGTCTAATCTCTTCTCTCTATGCCCTTATTTCTCCCTTTTTTATTGAAAATATTTACCCTGTTCCATTACATATTGGATATGTAATATTCATTTGGTTTTGTAGCTGTTCATGCTAAAACTTTGACTTGGATTTCAGGGCAGACTTTGTACTTGGACTTTTGGGCAATGATGACACTGTCAGATCATGGAGATCTTGAAAATGAACACGATTTAGTGGGATTGGGAGAAGAATATCATGATTTAGATATGAGGTGTCCCCCAAAAAGGTCATGTGTATAAAAAAAGTAAGAAGGTGCATAGGTAAAATGGTTAAATTGTGAGAATCTTTATTTAATCAGTGTGACTAGAGGAGATGGGTCACTATAGGCCTGTTTTGGGGTTTATGTCTTTTTTTTTCCAATGAGCAGAGCTCTTTCTGCTTCTTCTCTTTCATGTCCTGAGGTGCTTTATTCCACCACACCCCTCCACCATGATATTCTGACTTACCTTGAGCCCAGAGGAATAGTTGGCCACCTATGTACTGAGATTTATGAGATTATGATCTCCAAATAAACTTTTACTCCTCTATGCTGTTCTTATCTGGTCTTTCATCACAAAGATGAAAAAGCTAACTAAAACACTAGCTTTTGAAGCCCGAAGTACCAGGCTTGGTCCCATGGCTTTAAGCTTGAGGAGACTCAAGCTCTATCCCTACCCCAGTTCCAGCCAAGTCTCCATGGACTGAGGCTCTGAACATATAATTGAGGACTTGTGTACCATGCCTAATCAAGTATTAAGCCAGCTCCTCCAGTCTCAATCTCAATGGCCTACTTTCCCACCAGGTCAACATCCATGGAACTACAAGTAATAACACGGATTCCAGGCCCATCCTTGTATACTCAGGGTCTAAACTGTTTCTTATAAACCCTGTCAACTGATCTACGACAGCAGATGCCAGTTCCAGTTCTACAACCATGGGCTCAGGAATCAGATATTTCTTTTTGAGTCATAAATTCTGATTTGACTCCATGGAAAAAGTCTGCAAACTTAACCTCATTAGCCAAGTTCTAGGCCACCATCCATAGACCACAGTGCTAAGCCAGCTACTTTGCTAGAACTTGATGAAGTGAGGCATTCTGAAAAATCCAGGAATAATCCTTCCTGATTATTGCTTTCCCTTCAGATAGCCTTCCCAGAATCTTTGGACATATTGTTTGGCAAAAAAGCATTTCTTGCAAGTCAGCCTGTAGGGAATAGAATACATGCATCCTTCAAACACGTAGACACAATCACAAAAAAATAAAAAGGATCACAAAAAAAAAAAAATCAAGAAAACATGACATCCATAAGGGGAATAAAAAAGCACCAGTAACCAAATATAAAGAAATATTAATTCCAAAGAATTAATAATAATTATGTAAAAGAAACTCAGAACCATAAGAGAACATGTATGGACAACTAATAAACTGAAATAAAATTAGAAAACCAATACATTATAAAAATTCGAAGTTCAACAGAGAGATTAAAAACCCCAAAAACTAACCAAACAGAAATTCTGTGGCTAAAATTATAATGAGAGAAATAAAAAATATGAGAAACTTTTAACAGGGATTTGATTAGCAGAAGAATCAATAAACTCAAAGACTGTAATTTACAATTACTTCATCAGATCAAATAGAAGAATAAAAAGAAAAAGAAGAAAAACAGAGTGAAAAAACTTTATCAGATTCAACTGAATTCAATATTGTAATTGTGATGTATAAACGACTTTTAACTCCACTATCAAAGTGAACAGGTAAAATTTTAAAATAATCATAATTTTTAGTTAAAATGACTATATCTATATTAATTTGTTAATGCATACATAGTGCCGAATGCATGTAAATTTTGACATCAATGACATAATATAGAGAAAAGAAGGTAATATGTAGAATGTTATGTACAGGTAAAATAAGTGACTATCAGCTTAAAATAGAGTTTATATATATATAACATGTTTTATGTAAGCCTTATGATAACCCCAAAGATAAAATCAGGCCAAACTCAACCATACTGGCCTATGTGGGTCCCAGGCTCACAGCAGGCCTGGTCAACCCCTCTCCCTGCAGAACAGACACCAGCCAGAGCCTAGCCTCTGGTGCAGGACCACCTCTTCTGACCAGCAGACAACTGTGGAAGCCAAGTTCCAATCCAGACCTCCCACACCAGCTCGCAAAGGACCCAGGCTCTCAGTAGGCCAGGTACACCCCTCCCTGGATGGAGCACATACCCATTAGAGTCTAGTTTATGGCTCAGAACTGCACCTTCTGACCAGCAGTCTACCCTAGGCAGTCAAGCCCAGAGGCCCAATTCCACCCACAACAATTTCCGCAGGACCCAGGTCCAGGATGCAATTGCATTCATTAAGAGACACCAGCAGGGTCTGGAAGCTCAACATCAAGGTGAGGTACAGACAATCTGCATGGATACTACAAGAATATAGGGAAGAAACTGCAATATGTCAGATCCATACTGCAAGAAAGGAAAACACATAGACAACATGGAAACAAAAGGAGAAAAGTGCCCCAAACAAACCAGAACACTATAATAACAGAACCCATGGAGAGCAAAGTTGGTGAAATGTGAGAGAAAGAGTTCAGAAGGTTCATAATTAAAATAATCTGTGAATTAAAGAATGACCTAAATGAGCAAATACAGGCAAAAATTCATCACTCCAACAATGAGATAAGACAGCAATACAAGTAGCACAAGATTTCTTCAAGAGAGATAGAGACTGAAAAAACAAAACAAACAAACAAAAACATCAGAAATCCTTGAAATAAAGAATACAATAAACCAAATAAAAAACTCAATAGAAAGCATAACCAACAGACTAGTTTACTTGGAAGTAAAATAAATAAATAATGAAGACAAAGTATACAATATGGAAAATAAAGTGGATCACATAGTGAAGATTGTTAGAAACCATGAACAGAACGTCCAAGAATTATGGAACAGCATCAAAAGACCAAATCTAAGAGTTATTGGGATAGAGGAAGATACAGAGTTTCAAACCAAAGGAATGAACAAATCTCTTCAATGAGATAATATCAGAAAATTTCCCAAGTATAAAGAATGAGTTTGAAAAGCAAATACAAGAGGCTCACAGGACACCATATGTACAAAATTACAATAGATCTACACCAAGGAATATTATAATGAAACTGCCTAGCATACAGAATAAGGATAGAATCTTAAAAACCACAAGAGAGAGGAATCAGATCACATATAGTGGGAGACCAATTTGTATCTCAACAGATTTTTCAACCCAGACCCTCAAAGCCAGGAGATCATAGAACAACATATACCAAGCTCTGAAAGAAAATGGATGCCAACCAAGAATCTTATGTCCAGCAAAGTAAGCTTTAGATTTGTGGATGAAATAAAAATGTTCCATGATAAACAAAATTTAAAAGAATTTACAACTAGAAATCCTTCACTATAAAACATCCTCTGCAAAATATTTCAAGAAGAGGAAATGAAAACAATGATGTAAATCAGCAGAGGGAGAGATTATAGTAATGGCAAATCTAATCAGAGAAGAAAGCTAGTCAAGTTGAATAACAAAAATACCTGGGGATACAAATGATGTCTTAATAATAACCAAGAATGTTAATGGCCTAAAGTCACCAATCAAAAGACATAGACTAACAGATTAAATAAAAAAAATACCCAACAATATCCTGCCTCCAACAGACACATCTCAGAGAAAGACATCCACAGACTGAAGGTGAAGGGTTGGAAAAAATCATACCACTCACACGGACTGCAGAAGCAAGCAGGTGTTTCCATCCTTATATCAAGTAGAGTAGACTTCAAACTAAAGTCAATCAAAGAGGATAAAGAAGGACACTACATACTGCTAAGGAAACCATACATCAACAAGACTGAACAATTATATATATATATATATATATATATATATATATATATATATATATATATATATATATATATCAAACAATATAGAATCTATGTTAATCAAACAAACTCTTCTCAAGTTCAAGAGTCAAGTAGACCACAAAACAGTAATTTTGGGTGACTTTAACACACCTCTTTCACCACTAGATATATCTTCCAAACAAAAGCTGAACAAAGAAATTATAGAATTCAACAATACAATCAATAACTTAGACTTAACTGATATATAAAGAATATTTCATCCTTCAATGAGAGAATATACTTTCTTCTCAGCAGCACATGTATCCTTCTCTAAAATAGACCATATACTATACCACAAAGGAACTCTTAGCAAATATAAAAAAGTAGAGATACTACCCTGCATTCTGTCTAATAATGATGGAATGAAATTAGAAATCAATGATAAAATAAGAAATAAAATCCACTCCAACACCTGAAGACCAAATAGTATTCTACTGAATGAACAATGGGTTGCAGAAGATACCAAGGAGGAGATTAAAAAAATTTTAAAGGTGACTGAGAACACAGATACAACATATTGAAATATCTGGGCACTATGAAAGCAGTTCTAAGAGGAAAGTTCATTGCATGGAGTTCATTCCTTAAAAGATAAATATCAACAAATAAATGACTTAACATGCATATCAAAGCCCCAGAAAAAGAACAAATCTACAACAAAATCAGCAGAAAACAGGAAATAATTAAAATCAGAGCTAAAATCAATGACATTGAAACAAACAAAAAAAGAATTGAAAAAATTAACAGAACAAAAAGTTGGTTCTTTGAAAAAATACATAAAATTGTCAGACCCTTAGCCATGCTAATGAAAAGAAGTTGAGGGAAAACTCAAATCACTACATATGTGATGAAAAAGGAAATATCACAACAGATATACAGAAATACAGAAGATAAATAGAAATTATTTTGAAAACTTGTACTCCATAAAATATAAAATATCAAAGGCAGCAAGAAATTTTCTAGAGACATATAGATGCCCAAATTGAATCAGGATAATGTACACAATTTAAACAGATCAATGTCAAGTGATGAAGTAGCAGGCACCATCAAAAGCTCATCAACAAAGAAAAGCCCAGGACCGGATGGATACATAGCTTAGGTCTACAATACCTTTAAAGAAGAACTGATACCAATACTCTTCAACTTATTTAACAAAATAGAAAAAGAGGCAGCACTTTCAAACTCATTCTATGAGGCCAATATAACCCTGATTCCAATATCAGGCAAAGAAACATTAAAAAAAAGAAAATAAAACTTCAGACCAATACCTCTAATGAATGTAGATGCAAAAAGTTTCAATAAAATTCTAGCAAATCGAATATTAAAGCACATCAAAAAGACTATGCTTCACAATCAAGTGGGATTTATCCCAGGGATGCAAGTTTGGTTCAATATACAGAAATCAATACATGTAATTCATCACAATAGACTTAAAGGTAAGAATCATATGATCATCTCAATAAATGCAGAAAAATAATTTGACAAAATATAGCACCCCTTTATGTTCAAAACACTAGAAAAATTAGGGATATGAGAAACATATCTCAACATCATAAAGGCCATCTATCTAGGTCAAAATCATTCTAAATGAGGAAAATTGAAGGCATCCCCTCTAAAAACTGGAATAAGACAGGGATGCCCTCTTTCACCAATTCTATTTCACATAGTTCTTGAAACACTGGCCAGAGTAATCAAACAGAAGAACGAAATTAAAGGGATATACATAGGAGAAGAATGACTCAAATTGGAACTATTTGCTGATGATATGATTCTATACCTAGAAGACCCTAAAAGTTCCAAAAGAAAATTTATAAAACTAGTAAATTAATTCAGCAAAGTAGCAGGATACAAAATTAACACCTATAAATCAAAGGCATTTCTGTACATTAGTGATAAATCCTCAGAAATGGAAATGAGAAAAACCACCCCATTTACAATAGCCTCAAATAAATAAAATAAAATAAAATAAAAAATACTTGGGAATCAACTTAACAAAAGAGGTGAAAGAACTATATAATGGAAATTACAAAACTCTAAACAAAAAAGTCAAAGTAACCTTAGAAGATGGAAAGAAATACCTTGCTCTTGAATAGGCAGAATTAATATTACCAAAATGACCATACTTCCAAAAGCAATATATAGATACAATGCAATTCTGATCAAAATCCCAATGACATCCTTCATAAAAATAGTAAAAGCAATTATGAAATTTATCTGGAAAAATAAGAGACTCAGAATAGCTAAAGAAATCCTTAGCAGAAAGAGTGAAGCAGGAGGCATCAATATATCAGACCTTAAACTATAGTACAGAGCAATAGTAACAAAAATAGTATGGTATTGGCTCCAAAACAGACTGGTAGACCAAAGGTACAGAATAGAGGACACAGAGACTAACCCACAAAATTAAAATTATCTTATATTAGACAAATTTGCCAAAAACCTGTATTGGAGAAAAGATAGCCTCTTCAATAAATGGTGCTGGGAAAACTGGAAATTCATATGCAATAAAATGAAATTAAACCACTATCTCTCACCATGCACAAAACTCAACTCAAAATGGATCAAGGACTTAGGAATAAAACAAGAGACCCTGTATCTAATAAAATAAAAAGCAGGCCATAATCTCCATATTGTGAGATTAGGCCCCATCTTCCTTAATAAGAATCCTGTGGCACAAGAATTAAAATCAAGAATCAATAAATGGAATGGATTCAAACTAAAAAAGCTTCTTCTCAGAAAAGAAACAATCTGTGAGGTGAATAGAGATCGTACAACTTGGGAGTAAATCTTTACCCCTCACGCATCAGATAGAACCATAACCTGTAAGGTATACAAATAACTCAATAAGCTAAACGTCAAAAAAACCCAATAGCCCAATCAATAAATGTGCCAAGAACCTGAACAGACACTTCTCAGAATATGATATACAATCAATCAACAACTATATGAACAATGTTCATTATCTCTAACAATTAGAGAAATGCAAATCTATGTACTGTAAAATTTCATCTCACTCCAGTCAGAATGGTGGCTATCAAGAATATAAATAACAATAAGTGTTGGTGAGGATGTGGGGAAAAAGGCACACTCATATATTGCTCATGGGACTGCAAATTGGTGCAGCCAATCTGGAAAGCAGTATTCCTTGGAAACCTTGGAATGAAACCACCATTTGACCCAGGTATCCCACTCCTCAGTTTATACCCAAAGGACTTAAAAACAGCATACTGCAAGGACAAGGCCACATCAATGTTTGTGGCAGCAGAATTCACAATAGCTGAACTATGGAACCAACCTCAATGCCCTTCAATAGATGAATGAACAAAAAATGTGGCATATATACACAATGCAATATTACTCGGCAATAACAGAGCATAAAATCATGGCATTTGCAGATAAATGGATGGAGTTAGAGAAGATAATTTTAAGTGAAGTTAGTCAATTCCAATAAACCAAATGCTTATTTTCTTTGATAATGAGGCTGATTCATAATGGGATAGGGAGAGGGAGTATGGGAGGAATAGTCCAAATCTAGATAAGGCAGAGGGGTTGGAGGGGAAGAGAAGGGGCATGGGCTTATAAATGATTGTGGAATGTGATAGTCATCATTTTCCAAAGTACATGACAACACAAATTAGTGTGAATATACTTTGTATACAACCAGAGACATGAAATATTGTGCTATATATGTTTAAAAAGAATTGTAATGCATTTGCTGTCATATATAAATAAAAAAGATAAAATCAGTAATTGATACATAAAAGATAAAACATATCAAAACTACCACTACATAAAAAAAATCATCAAATCTTGAAAGATAAACAAACAGGAGGACATATGGAACAAGGGAAGTACAAGCTAAGAGGATGAATATGATCAAGGTTCAATGTTTGCATACATGAAAATGTCACAAAGAAGCTCATTCTTTGTATAATTAATATGATTCAAAATAATTTTTAAAATAAAAGAAAAAGAAAACAAAAAATAAATAGTAAATTTATTGAAAATGTGTTTTGGGAGATGCAAATTAGAGTGTTTTTTCACCAAGTCTTACAAAGATTTTTGATTTGTTAAATTATGCATATATTAAATTTTAAGAGATAAAAATACATGTTAAAATTAATAACACATTGTGGTTCCAGAATTGTTTCTCCTCAATCCTCTGGTGCTAGGTGTCAAAAGATTTGTCTTTAATTTAGGGGTAAAAGGAAGATATTCTATTGTTTCTGGCATGCTTCTTAATATATCTTTAGTAATCATGGATAGCTCCTAAAAAGTTTATATTTTTCATTTTAATATTTAGTGTTATAACTCTAAAAAGTCAGTTGGGTTGAGTGGAAAATAGTAAGATTGGTAGTCTGGCAAACTATGTTATAGTCCCAGTTCTGTAAACATGCTGTAACTATGACTCACTTAAAACTTTTGATATTGGAAAAGTAAAATAGAAATAGATTAAGTAATTTTGAAGTCCTCTAAGGTATTTATTGTCATTTTCTGGTAGTAACATTAATAAAGTAGTCAGATGTTGCTTGGAATTAGTAGGTCAATAAGCAATTATTATAAAGTAATTACAAAGTATTATTCTCTTGAATGAGTATTTTAAAAAAAACTCTATCCTGAAAATCAAATACAAATGAAGGAAAATAACTTGTTCAGTGCATTATTTCAAATCTATGACAGTGTCAGATGTTTCCACATTCAAGGTTTCTTCAGTAATTTTTTTTTTCTTTCATGTAGGCATGTTTCCCAAAGCATATATTCAGCAGATCAGATAAATAGCCAGACCATTTATTTCATTCACTTTTATTCATGAGCTTGCCTATTGAAATTGAATGGTACTTAAGTGATATTTAGTCAACAAACAAAACGCCATATACTAACTTAGCTCTGACATAATTTCTTTTGGGATTTCTGAGAGAAATAAATGCATAGAATGGCAAAGAAAGACAAAGAAATACTTTATTGATTTCTAGGATTTAGATCCTAAAACTAAATTTTAAACTTAAGTAATTTAGTCTAAACTGAATGGAAAACTCAGCTTTGCTGTTATATACATAGACGAGCTGAATCAAAACCAAGCCACAGGGCTGGGGTTGTAATTCAGTGGTAGACCACTTGCCTGGCACATGTGAGAAACTTAGTTCAATCCTCAGCACCACATAAAAAATGAATAAATAAGATAAAGATATTGTGTCCATTTACAACTAAAAAAAATATAAAAAATAAAAATAAACAAGTTTCAGAACTTGAGATGTAGCTCAATGGTACAGCATTTGCCTAGCATATGTAAGTCCCTGGGTTTGGTTCCCAGCATAGCCAAATTGAAAACAAAAACAAAGAAAAAAATAAAGAAAACAATAACTAAAACCAATCAGTTTCATAACTCATTATTATACAAGGAAATATAAACAAATATCTATCTTACAGTATAATCAAATACTCTGAAGAGAGTCAAAGATTAAAAAATAAAATATTCAATCTAATGTTTAATACCAGGGTGTGACAAGGAGGATTTGTCGGTCAGGTTGTTAGACAAAAGAAAGTTGTTCATAGATATAAAAGAAAAGTTTTCAATCTTTTAAAAACATCTTATAGGAGATGTAACTGGGACAAGCTTACACACGTCAGAGATTTCAGTTCCACTGAGCATTTCACTCATTATGTCCCAGGTTTAATAGAAATTGCCTTAATTTAATTTTCTGTATTTTCTTATTTGGGCTATTATGTTTCCACATTGGAAGGAATTTATGTTTGTTTTTCGACTATATGCATAAAACTGCCCAATAACCAAAACCTCACAAGCTACATGAAAATTTCCTATACTTTAATTAGTCACCTACTCACTTTTTCTGTCACATTGAAATATCAATTTCTCTCTTTTGCTGTGGTCAAACTACTTATCCAATTGTTTTATGTTCATATTTTCACATTAACAGCAAATACAATGTCATCTGTTAATTAAATCTCAAAAACAAATGTGAAAGAAAATAATATTTTTTATATTTTTTAAAAAAAATTTATGAGTCATGCGGAAGTAAAATGACATTAGCATTTATCAAACAAATTGATGTATCTGATTTATTGTGTCTTAATAGCCTAAACTATTTTATGTTAAGAATCTCAGTACTGATTTCCTTACAATCAATTGAGAATTAGTACTAAAAATATAAGATTTTATTGAGTGTAACTTAATATGGTTCTGCCATTATTTCAAGAGTTTGTGTAGCTCAAATCTGTTGAGAAAACATAATTGTTCATATTTCATAAAAAGAAAGGAATGAAAAAAATTCCAAGATTTTTAAAACAATGAAAATACCTTAAATTTTTAATTTGAAATTAGTTTTCTTTTCATGTTTCAGACATCCCAGTGAACCTCTCTAGAAGATGAATATCTGTGGATTCTGACAGTCTTTATCCACAAAATTAACAATGCAAGGCAGCATATAAACAAGTGACTTTCTCCACATAATTAAAATTAGCTTCTAAACTTAAATAAGTTTATAGAACTGCCATGAGTACAGAGGAATCATAATATGCATTAAATATACAAACCATTTTAGGCAGTCTTTTCACTGCTGTGACCAAAAGACCCGTTAAAAACAATTTTTAAGAAGGAAAAGTTTATTTTGGGGCTCACAATTTCAGAGATGTTACCTCATCATGGTGGAGGAGTGTGGTGGAGAAAAGCAGCATAAGACATGACAATCAGAAAGCAGACAGAGAACTCCACTCAACAAGGACAAATATAAGCCCCAAAGACATGCCCCCAATGACCTACTTCCTCCAGCCACACCCTAACTGCCTAGGGTTAAAAACTAGTTATTTCACTCAGCTAGATTATTTTAATGATTAGGTTATGGATCTCATAACCCAATCATTTCATCTCTAAATTTTCTTGCATTGTCTAAACATGAGCTTTTGGGGACACACCTCATGTCTCAAGAATACCAACCTATAAAGAAACAAATCATATATATATATATATATATATATATATATATATATATATATATATATATTCCTTACTAGTAGAGCTATGTTTAAGATTTATTATCACTTGTTGATGTTTGTCTTCATAATAGCTGTCATTTTGACAGGAGTGAGATTATATTTTAGAGGGTTTTTTTTATTTGCATTTCTCTAATTGCTAGAGGTGATGAAATTTTTTCATATATTTGTTGATTGACTGTATATCCTCTTCTGAGAAGTGTCTGTTAAGGTCCTTGGCCCATTTGTTGATTGGGTTGTTTGTTCTTTTGATGGTTAGCTTTTTGAGTTCTTTATATACCCTAGAGATTAGTGCTGTATCTGATATGTGAGCGATAAAAATTTGCTCCCAGTACTTAGGCTCCCTGTTCACCTCACAGATTGTTTCTGTTGCTGAGAAGCAACTTTTTAGTTTGATTCCATCCCATTTATTGATTCTTGGTTTTAATTTAAATATTTTGTATTTTATTTAGAGACAGGGTCTCATTGAGTTGCTTAATACCTTGCTTTGGCTAAAGCTGGCTTTGAACACACAATTCTCCTGTCTCAGCCTCCTGAGCTGCTGGGATTACAGGCATGCACCACCCCACCCTGCTAAGATCTAATTTTTAATAGCATATTTCTCTTTTCCTTCTCAGTTTGCCTATTGTGTTGTCATGGTAGAACAACAGGGCATGTTCTACTGGAATGTTATGTTTATACCCTAAAGTCATTCAGAAAGTTTGCATCAGAAAGTGGTCTGTCTGCTAATTCTCTGGATAAATAGTTGCGCAGTGTGAGGAGTACAGCTTCCCTGTTTCAATCTTGTTGAACCAAGTGCTCCTATTTCTAATCCAAATGAATGTAACTGTAAGGGATTTTATGAACCATTAAACTCTTCTCATAATTTTTTTTAAAAAGTGTTCACAATAAAGGCAGTAGTGATTTATCCAAAGAGTTCAGAATCTAATGTGCTTTGTTTAACCTCCTGAGTGTGTAATACAGAGTTGTAAACATTGGCTTCTGATTCTTGAAATTTGCAGTTGGGGAAGCATAATTGTATACAATGGGGAATTTTGCAAAGTGAATAAAAATGAAAAACACCATATATATATATATATATATATATATATATATATATATATATATATATGTATGAAAAACACCATATATATATATATATATATATATGTATATATATAATATATATATTTTTGAGAGAGAGAGAGAGAGAGAGAGAGAGAGAGAGAGAGAGAGAGAGAATTTATATTTATTTTTTAGTTTTCGGCGGACACAACATCTTTGTTTGTATGTGGTGCTGAGGGTCGAACCTGGGGCCTCACGCATGCCAGGCAAGCGCGCTACCGCTTGAGCTACAATCCCAGCCCAAATATATTTATTATCACATAAAATAGGTGCTCTATTAGAACAAATTATTTGTTTAAGCTTGGAAAACAATGCTATATGTTCATGTTTGTTCATGTTCTGCTATCAAATATTTCTTGTGAAACATATAGTCAAGACTCTAAACTGACAATTTGTGGAATAGATAGATGTCTTTACCTTAAGGAACTTATAAAGTAGTGAGTAAATATGTGTCTGTGACAGCTAGAAAATAATAATGATTAATTTGACCAAATTTTATTAAATCATAATAGTTATAATCTATTTCTGCCTCTTTGAAAAAAATAATGATAACATTGTTCATTCTATATACAAGACAGGCTTCACTCTTTGAAAAATCTTTAATTCCTTTAATTCTAGAAATGCTGAGTAATATTTATTCATTTTTATATGTTATGCAATGATTCAACTATTTTTAACACTCTTTATTTTTAGAATGGTTTTCCATTTATAGAAACTGTGAGAGTATAGGAGATCATCATATATTTTGCACTCAGTTTTGCTTATTAAAAACTTATATTTGAAAGATATATGTATTACAAGTAGTGAACAATATTGATATACTCATATTAACAAAAATTGTATAGTTTATTTCACATTCCTTAGTTTTTATCTGATTTATTTTATTCTGATCCAGTACCTCATCTAGGTAAATCTAAGTGTAGTTTTTCCTTTGTTTCTTTTTTTTTGAGGTGTGATATTTATTCATCTTGGTGTCCTATGATATTTTTGAACATTTGGTTTGTTATCTCATACAAGATTGAAAAATAATGGCCATTTTTGCATCAAACAATTCTTCTGTTCTCTCTTGTTTTTTATTCTGGTATTCTACTGATGTATTAGCATGTTACATATTTTTGTGTTCACACTCCTACTTTTGTCTTTTTGTTTTGCAGAGAAATATTTTACATTTTATTTGTAACTTATAACTTGGTATTTCAAGGTCGTATTCTCATCCACATTTTAGTCTACCTCAAAGGTACTGTATTTCTGTTACATCATTTTTCCTTTTAAATTAAAAATATATTTCACATTTTAATTATATATTAGAATATTTATTTTTATGCTTATATTATACACTTGATATTGGAAGTTTTCTACATTTTAATTAAACTATTAAGTATATATTTGTTTTCATTGTTTGTCTAAAAGTTACAACATCATTGTCATATCTGGGTCTCTTTGTTAATAATTTGTCTCTTAAAATTGTTTTTTATTTTAAATGTTTACCCTTTAATACACCATATTATTATTGTTTATTTTATTATGTCTGGGCATGATATGTAGGAATAAAGTTACTGTGGTACCTTGATATCTGTGAAATTAAGGTGTGGGAAGAGAGGAAGCAGTCTTGTATTAAGTACATAGATCTCAGTATTTTATGTGAGACTCTGTATGCTATTGTTTACACGTTAAGTGTCTTCCACATACTGCTATATAAAAGTGTGCTGATATTAAGACAGTGTAACCTTTGAGAGATGGCCCCTGGTAGGAAGTAAGATCATCATGGGTGTGCTATCAAATGAAATTCTGGGACTCCTGATTCTGCCTCTCTATCTTTTACTTATTAACCATGAGTTGGGCAGTTTTACTTTGACACACGTTCCCTTCTATGGTCATGTGACACTACCTCCAGAAGACTGAAAATTATGGATTTTCCTGACCGTGTATTAGAACCTCTAAAGCAATGAGACAAAATACAAATTTTCTTTTAATAAGTTTATCATCTCAAATATTTGTTATCAAAATGGGAAAAAATATTACTATTAACTTTGCATTACTGTGATAAAACGACTGGGATAAAAATATTATGAGGAGGAAAAGCTCCTTTTGGTTTGCAATTTCACTCAATGATCATTTGGTCCTGTTTTTTGTCCTGTGTTGACATGGTAAATCATTGTGGGTACATGAAAACATGTGGTAGAAGATGTTGCTTATCTTACCATCTTTCAATGCACACCCTCAACAACTTAACTTCCACTTGAACTCATATCCCAAAGTTTCTAAGACCTCCCAATAATGCCACCAGCTTGAGACCATTCCTTCAACACATGGGAATTTGGAGGATATTCAAGATACAAACTTTGGCACAGACTGATAAGAAAATTGGTTTCAAGAATAGACATTTGTTGCTTTAACTGAAATAATATGAGAAGACTTTTCAACTGGTATACTGGAGAAATTTGGAAACTTTTTGAGGAGAAAACTGGAGAAATCTTGAAATGATTTAAATAGAGCTTAATGGGCAATTCTGGAGGGTGATCAGAAGACCAAAATTCTGATAGAAATGTGGGCAGTTAAGACTATGTTGATGAGGATTCAAATGAAAAATACTTTGAGAACTGTAACTTTTGTTACAGCAAAAATATATGTAAATAATTTTTTTTTTTCAATTTCAAGAAACATTGAGGAATGCAGAGCTTAAAGGTGATGGGTTAATTTATCTGGTGGAAGAAAATGCAAAGCAGTGTTGCTGAAGCATTGATATTATCTTAATCTGCTTTTACAAATTTACAGAACTGGGAGCAAAGAAGAACAGAGTGAAAAGATTTGAAACATTACAACCTTTAAATAAAAATTCATAAAATGTTTAATAGGCTATGTAGAATAGAAGTGGAAGGTAGGGGTGGTTATACAGGTAGATATTAACATTGATAAAGTAAAACAGTACTTTTATTGGAAATATAGGAAGAATGTCCTTCATAGCAACTCAAAAATATGCAAGGCCACCCTATTACAATATTCAGTTTTAAAACTACAAATTAATTTCAAAGGCTTTTGTTTAAAAAAAGAGCACTCTTCCTAGGTGACTTGTTTTTACAGGTCTCCCTAGGGAATCATTTCCCTTGGAATTTTTTCCCCTGAATTCAACTTATAAGGCATTCATACATTGCTGTTGCCATGGTTCAAGCCTGTTCAGTTATAGCTCTTGCAAGTGTGTGTGTATATATATATATATATATATATATATATATATATACACACACACAATTTATTTATTTTTATGTGGTGCTGAGGATTAAACTCAGTGCCTCACATGTGCTAAGCAAGTGCTATATCACTGACCTAAACCCCAGCCCCTACATGGTGCATCATACTAAAGAGCAAAGACCTGATGCAGAGCAAAGATAGCCATGGAAATCTTTGTTTATCTGTTCTTATGATCATGCTGAAAAAACTTCAGTCATGTTGCTCAGAATAGTAGACATAAGTTTATTAAAAAATATAAGAAAATATTAAAGGGAACACTAACAAGGGAGAAAGTGAGTCTTCTAGGAGAGGAAATGGATGATGTTCCTCTCCTGCCCTCCTGTTTTCCTGGGTACCCCTGGAAGTTTGCAGAGTCTTACCCAGGTCTAATCCTTTAATTTTTGAATAACAGCAAAATTTCATCAGACTTTCAAGTCCCTACTACATATGGTCTTACCCCATGGAGGGGAGATTTTCCTATTACAATGATGTGCTAAAGATACAAGGCAGCTATATGTCACTTTGGCCCACACTGACCAGTACTAATTGGAACTTGTTCTTACAGGTTTTTATGGTAAGGAGACTTTGTCTATTTCCCTGAGTTCTGATATCTGGTCTTTGAAAAGATCAAAAAAGTCTCTCCGTTCTGTGTAACTTCTGTTATTCTTACTGACAGTGAGAAACCTTTCAGACCTGCATTTCTCCTACAGATAATAGATTGTTTGTTGAGCAATGAAGCATATCCTATTGACTTAAGCTAGGCAAGGCTGTAGAAAAATTGTTTTAAAAGAAAGCATGTGGGGGTCATTATAGGGGGTTCAATTTACATAACTAACCTTTTAACCTTATGTTCTCCCTATTCATATGTATCTGTGACCTATTGAATGTGATGCTAGTTTGGCAGGCATGTAGGACCAAAAACGTAGGGGGTCATGGAGGCTTCCAAGATTTAAAAGAAAGCCTTGGAGAGCAGGCACTGTGCATCAGAGTCATAATGAAGACCTTGTTAATGCAATGCATGGAACAGTGAGAGTGAAGCTGAAGGTACAGGGGATACATAAGGAAGATAGAGGTGCTCACAATGTGGAATGCCTGCCAAGTGAAACTTGACAGTATATAAAACCATCTTGAGTGAATGCCATTGTGATAGGTAACAGACATGAATGGAAGGAAACTCTAAGGAGATACAGTGCTGGCCCCTACTATATTTCCTCTTCACACACGCAAGCACACTTTCTTTAAAATAAAATCAATATGACTGAGTTCACCTGGACCTATTATGACTTAAATTGACAAAATATCCTATATTCTTCACTAAACAATCTATTATCTTTAGAAATATTTCTAGATCCTCCATCCTTATAAGAAGAACACAAGTTATCCTGGAGATGGGATTTTAATGACTTTCATACACATCAAAGATTTCAAATTCAGCAAGTCAGGATAACTAAAATCAAAGACCACTGATAATAAAACAACAGTAGGAACTTAAAAATGTGATACAATCTTACTGTCACTCAAAAGTTGAGATGTGGTGCTGGGGTTGTGGTTCAGCATCAGAGTGCTTGTCTAGCATGTGCGAGACCCTGGGTTCAATCCTCAGCACTACGTATAAAGAAATAAAATAAAGGTTTTGTGTCCAACTACAACTAAAAAATAAGTATGAAAAACACAAAAGTTGAGATGATGTACCTAGACAGAATTCTCTCTCTAGAAACTTTCCTAAAACACTCAATAAAACTGGGAAACCAAGGGGCCATATTGTCACTCTCTGGGATGACCTCTCTTTCTTGAGAGTGTCTTTTTTCCCCCTCTTCTCCTCTTCTTTCCCTTCTTATAAACTTTGATATCCTTTTCTTGAGAGAGAGAGAGAGAGAGAGAGAGAGAGAGAGAATGAATATGATTTTTTTTGTAGATAGACAAAACACAATGCCTTTATTTTTTTTAATTGGTTGTTCAAAACATTACAAAGCTCATGACATATCATCTTCCATACATTTGATTCAAGTGGGTTATGAACTCCCATTTTTTACCCCAAATACATGTTGCAGAATCACATCGGTTACACATCCACATTTTTACATAATACCATATTAATGACTGTTGTATTCTGCTACCTTTCCTATCCCCTACTATCCCCCCTCCCCTTCCCTCTCATCTTCCCTCTCTACCCCATCTGCTGTTGTTTAATTCTCTCCCTTGTTTTTTTCCCCTTTCCCCTCACAAACTCTTATATGTAATTTTGTGTAACAATGAGGGTCTCCTTCCATTTCCATAGTTTCCCTTTTCTCTCCCTTTCTCTCCCCCCACTCGTCTCTGTTTAATGTTAATCTTTTCCTCATGCTCTTCTTCCCTGTTCTGATCTTAGTTGCTCTCTTTATATCAAAGAAGACATTTGGCATTTGTTTTTTAAGGATTGGTTAGCTTCACTTAGCATAATCTGCTCTAATGCCATCCATTTCCCTGCAAAATCCATGATTTTGTCATTTTTTAGTGCTGCATAATACTCCATTGTGTATAAATGCCACAGTTTTTTAATCCATTCATCTATTGAGGGGCATCTGGGTTGATTCCAAAGTCTAGCTATTGTGAATTGTGCTGCCATGATCATTGATGTGGCAGTATCCCTATAGTATGCTCTTTTAAGGTCCTCAGGGAATAGACCGAGAAGGGCGATAGCTGGGTCAAATGGTGGTTCCATTCCCAGCTTTCCTAGGAATCTCCATACTGCTTTCCATATTGGCCGCACCAGTTTGCAGTTCCACCAGCAATGTACAAGTGTACCCTTTTCCCCACATCCTCGCCAGCACTTATTGTTGCTTGACTTCATAAGGGCTGCCAATCTTACTGGAGTGAGATGGTATCTTAGGGTGGTTTTGATTTGCATTTCTCTGACTGCTAGAGATGGTGAGCATTTTTTCATGTACTTATTGATAGATTGTATGTCCTCCTCTGAGAAGTGTCTGTTCAGGTCCTTGGCCCATTTGTTGATAGGGTTGTTTGTTATCTTGTTGTTTAATTTTTTGAGTTCTTTGTATATTCTGGATATTAGGGCTCTATCTGAAGTGTGAGGAGTAAAGATTTGTTCCCAGGATGTAGGTTCCCTATTTACCTCTCTTATTGTTTCTCTTGCTGAGAAAAAACTTTTTAGTTTGAGTAAGTACCATTTGTTGATTCTAGTTATTAACTTTTGTGCTATGGGCGTCCTATGAAGGAATTTGGAGCCCGACCCCACAATGTGTAGATCGGAGCCAACTTTTTCTTCTATCAGGTGCAGAGTCTCTGATTTGATATCTAGCTCCTTGATCCATTTTGAATTAACTTTTGTGCCTGGTGAGAGAAAGGGGTTCAGCTCCATTTTGTTGTATATGGATTTCCAGTTTTCCCAGCACCATTTGTTGAAGATGCTATCCTTCCTCCATTGCATGCTTTTAGCCCCTTTATCAAATATAAGAAAGTTGTAATTTTGTGGATTGGTCTCTGTGTCCTCTATTCTGTACCATTGGTCCACCTGCCTGTTTTGGTACCAGTACCATGCTGTTTTTGTTACTATTGCTCTGTAGTACAGGTTGAAATCTGGTATCGCTATACCTCCCGATTCACACTTCCTGCTTAGAATTGCTTTTGCTATTCTGGGTCTTTTGTTTTTCCATATGAATTTCATGATAGCTTTATCTATTTCTATAAGAAATGCCATTGGGATTTTGATTGGCATTGCGTTGAACCTGTAGAGAACTTTGGGTAATATCGCCATTTTGATGATGTTGGTTCTGCCTATCCATGAACAGGGTACATTTTTCCATCTTCTAAGATCTTCTTCTATCTCTCTCTTTAGGGTTCTGTAGTTTTCGTTGTATAAATCTTTCACGTCTTTTGTTAGGTTGATTCCCAAGTATTTTATTTTTTTTGAGGATATTGTGAATGGGGTGGTTTTCGTCATTTCCATTTCAGAAGTTTTGTTACTGATATACAGGGATGCCTTTGATTTATGCATGTTGATTTTATATCCTGCCACTTTGCTGAATTCTTTATTAGTTCTAGTAGTTTCTTTGTAGACCCTTTTGGGTCTTCTAAGTATAGGATCATATCGTCCGCAAATAGTGATATTTTAAGTTCTTCTTTTCCTATTTTTATGCCTTTAATTTCTTTTGTCTGTCTAATTGCTCTGGCTAGTATTTCAAGGACTAAATTAAATAGAAGTGGTGAGAGAGGGCATCCCTGTCTTGTTCCAGATTTTAGCGGGAATGCCTTCAGTTTTTCTCCATTTAGAATGATGCTAGCCTGAGGCTTAGCATATATAGCTTTTACAATGTTGAGGTAAGTTCCTGTTATCCCCAGTTTTTCTAGTGTTTTGAACATAAAAGGATGCTGTACTTTGTCAAATGCTTTTTCTGCATCTATCGAGACGATCATATGGTTCTTATCTTTAAGTCTATTGATGTGGTGAATAATATTTATTGATTTCCGTATATTGAACCAACCTTGCATCCCAGGGATGAATCCTATTTGATCATGGTGCACAATTTTTTTCATATGCTTTTGTATTCGATTCGCCAGGATTTTATTGAGAATTTTTGCATCTATGTACATTAGAGATATTGGTCTGTAGTTTTCTTTCTTTGAAGTGTCTTTGTCTGGTTTCAGGATCAGTGTGATGTTGGCCTCATAGAATGAATTTGGAAGAGCTCCTTCTTTTTCTATTTCTTGAAATAGCTTGAAAAGTATTGGTATTAATTCTTCTTTGAAGGTTTTGTAAAACTCCGCTGTATACCCATCTGGTCCAGGGCTTTTTTTGGTTGGTAGTCTTTTGATGCCTTCTTCTATTTCTTCCTTTGTTATTGGTCTGTTTAAATTGTGTGTGTCTTCCTGACTCAATCTGGGCAGCTCATATGACTTAAGAAATTTATCGATGTCTTCACTGTCTTCTATTTTATTAGAATATAGGGTTTCAAAATACTTTCTAATTATCTTCTGTATTTCTGTAGTGTCTGTTGTAATATTGCCTTTTTCATCCCGTATGTTAGTGATTTGAGTTTTCTCTCTTCTTCTCTTCGTTAGCATGGCTAAGGGTCTGTCGATCTTATTTATTTTTTTCAAAGAACCAACTTTTAGTTTATCAATTTTTTCAATGGTTTTTTTTGTTTCAATTTTGTTGATTTCCGCTCTGATTTTAATTATTTCTTGTCTTCTGCTATATTTGCTGTTGTTTTGCTCTTCCTTTTCTAGGGTTTTGAGATGTAGTGTGAGTTTGTTTATTTGTTAGTTTTTTCTTTTTTTGAGGAATGAACTCCAGGAAATGAATTTCCCTCTTAAAACTGCTTTCATTGTGTCCCATAGATTCCGGTATATTGTGTCTGAATTGTCGTTTATCTCTAAGAATTTTTTGATTTCCTCCTTTATGTCTTCTGTAACCCATTGATCATTCAGTAACATATTGTTTATTTTCCATGTGATGCAGGATTTTTCCTTCCTTCTTTTTTCATTGATTTCCAGTTTCATTCCATTATGATCAGATATGGTGCATGGTATTATATCCACACCTTTATATTTACTAAGAGTTGCCCTATGGCATAATATATGGTCTATCTTTGAGTACGATCCATGTGCTGCTGAGAAGAACGTGTATCCACTTGATGATGGTTGATATATTCTATGTATGTCGGTTAAGTCTAGGTTATTGATTGTGTCATTGAGTTCTATAGTTTCTTTATTCAGCTTTTGTCTGGAGGATCTGTCTAATGGCGAGAGCGGTGTGTTGAAGTCACCCATAATTATTGTGTTGTGGTCAATTTGACTCTTGAACTTGAGGAGAGTTTGTTTTATGAACGTTGCTGCACCATTATTTGGTGCATATAAATTGATAATTGTTATGTCTTGTTGGTGAATAGTTCCTTTTAACAGGATATAGTGTCCTTCTTTATCCCTTTTGATTAACTTAGGTTTGAAGTTGATTTTATTCGATATGAGTATGGCCACTCCTGCTTGCTTCCGAGGGCCATGTGAGTGGTATGATTTTTCCCAACCTTTCACCTTCGGCCTGTGTATGTCTTTTCCTATCATATGAGTCTCCTGAAGGCAGCATATTGTTGGATTTGTTTTTTTGATCCAGGTTACCAGCCTGTGTCTCTTGATTGGTGAGTTTAGTCCATTAACATTTAAGGTTACAATTGAAATATGATTTGTACTTCCAGTCATGTTTATTTATTTATTTATTTTAGTTTGGCTAGTTTTTACTTTTTGGTTGTTTTCCTCCCCCTTTACTGAGATACCTCCCGCTGTTGGTTTTGGGCACTGTTTTTCCATTCCTCTTCTTGTAGAATTTTGCCCAAAATGCTTTGCAGTGCTGGTTTTCTGGCTGCGATATCTTTTAGCTTTTGTTTATCGTGAAAGATTTTAATTTCATTGTCAAATCTGAAGCTTAATTTTGCTGGATACAGTATTCTTGGTTGGAATCCATTATTTTTCAGCGTTTGAAATACATTGTTCCAGGATCTTCTCGCTTTCAAAGTCTGTGATGAAAAATCAGCCGTTAACCTAATTGGTTTACCCCTGAATGTAATCTGCCTCCTTTCCCTCGTAGCTTTTAATATTCTCTCCTTGTTTTGTATGTTGGCTATCTTCATAATTATATGCCTTGGAGTTGGCCTATTACAGTTTTGGATGTTTGGGGTCCTGTAGGCTTCCAGGATTTGGCAATCCATTCCATCTTTCATCTCTGGGAAGTTTTCTAGGATTATTTCATTCAATAGGTTGTCCATTCCTTTGGCTTGAATCTCTGTGCCTTCTTCTATCCCAATGACTCTCAAATTTGTTTTTTTGATGAGATCCCATATCTCTTGGATAGATTGCTCGTGAGATTTAAGCATCTTTTCAGTATTGACTATATTCTTTTCAAGTGGATAAACTTTGTCTTCATTATCTGATGTTCTGACTTCTACTTGATTTAGTCTATTTGTAATATTCTCGTTAGCATTTTTAATCTGGTTTATGGTTTCTTGCATTTCTAAAATCACTCTTTGCTTTTTTTTAAGATCTCTATCTCCTGGTAAAGCTCGTTCTTTGCAGTTTGAATTTGTTTGTTTAGTTGGTTTTCAAAACATGCTTTCAATTCTTGGATTTGCTGTCTCATGTCTTCTCTAAAATTCCGTTCCATCTGAGTTAGGTATGCCTTGATTTCTTTCCCTGTCCATATTTCTGATGCTTCTAGGTCCTCCTGTAGATTTAAGTTGTCCTGCATTATCTGTACTCCTTTTTTCCCTGTTTTTTTCATGTTGTTCACGTTACTTTCCAGCTCTGTTTGACTGCTTTGTAACTGCTTTCTCCTATACATTTGTTTTGGCTTTGTTTATCTCTGTTGTCTCTCCTTTGTGGTGGGAGATTATGCCTATAGATGTTGGGCTTTATTGTACTTTAGAGCTGATTTATTCAATTTATAAAGGGCTTTCAGATTTTGTATGCATATAGTGATTTGTTTTTTGTTCTTAGGACTTTAGGTTAGGTGCTATGAAGGTATAAGGGTTAGTATGTCTTGGCTACTTTAGAAGATTGCTCCTGAAGGGGGATGCTAACCGTCAATTGGATCAGGGTGTTGGTAGTAGCTAGGTATTTAGGAGCACTATAGACGGCCTCGAAACATTCACCTGTTTGCATTTAGACAGTTACACGAATTGGAGGATGTAACGCTTGGGATGAAAGTTGGGGGGAAGGGGAAGGAAGGTGCTCTTGAAAAGAAAGAAGGAGGGGGAGTTAGATAGCATAGAGGAGAATGGAAAGAACAATAAAACTTGGAAGGGGAGAGAAAGAGGGAAAAAGGGAGAGAAAAAATAAAATAAAATAAGAAATAAAATTAGGTCTTAGAGATCCATTTTCTTCTCTTCCCGTAGGCAAAGCTGTGCCCTCCGGGCTGAGATTTGCCCTCAATGTGTCAACAGCAATCCCTGTAAGGTGGCTCCTGGGAGTCTCTCAGTCCTGTTGGTCCAGAGCCGTTTCACTTCTACGGCCCCTCCTCCCCTTCCTCCTGCCAGCCAGCCAGGTCCTGTGCACCGGAGGAGGTTCTCCACGGATTTGGTTACACTTTCAGCCCCTCTGGGTGCTCTATTTCCCTAACGACTGAGCACTCTCTCTGTCATTCATCTAAGCCCCAGTGCTGTGGAGCTGTGTTCTGGGAGTCAATAGTTTAATTTTTCCGGACCCCTTTGGTGGGCACACCTTCGGAGTCTGGTGGCTAAGACCATTGGTGTCACCACTGGTGTTAATGGGAGTTGGGAGTCGAGGATCCCCTCTGCTTCCCTCAGCCCCTACAATCACGACCACTCCGCTGGCGGTAGGAGGAGTTGGGGGTCTGGAGTGTCCTCTGTTTCCCTCCGCCCCTACCATCACGCCCTCTCAGTTGGCGGTTGGGGGGGTTGGGGGTGGGGAGTCTTCTCTGCTTCCCTCCGCCCCTACAGTCACGCCCACGTCACTGGCAGTATTGGGAGTTGGGGGTCGAGAGTCCTTTGGCCCTTACGGTCACGCCCACGGAGAGATTTTGAAGTTTCCTGGTTGTTTGTATCTGATGCGGGTGGGAGTCACACACCTGCTAAAGTAGATTCCGCTGGGAAGTAATCTCTTTGGCCGAACTTTGGTGACTTCCCCTCTCTGCTATGGCGGGCCCCTGCCTCCTTGCTGGAGTGTCCGAAGGGAGGGGTGGAACTGGCTTGTCTCTGGTCTGACACAATCTCTGGTTTTAGTTCCCAGTTCGCTATTTCATAAAGGCTTGGTTAGATTTCCTTCATGTCGTCTCGGGGGGGGGGGGGGGGGGGGGGAGCCATTTGCCGGGTGGGCGGGGCCGTTCGCAGTGGGGGCGGGGCTGTTAGCAGAGCCAGGAGGGCACAGGCCATCTGCCGGGCAGGGACCCTTCTCCCCTTCTCGCCACGTGGGGCCGCTGGGGGCTGCCTGCAGAGCCGGGCTGGTGCTGGCCATTAGCCGTGTGGGCGGGGCGTTAGCAGAGCCAGGAGGGCACAGGCTGTCTGCTGGGCCAGGCGGGGACCCTTCTCGCTGCGCGGGCCACCAGGGGCCGCCTGCAGAGCCGAGCCTGTGCTGGCCGGGGGCGGGGCCGCCAGCAGAGCCGGGAGGGCGGGGGGGGGGGGCCGTTTGCCGGGTGGGCGGTTCCGTTAGCAGAGCCAGGAGGGCGCAGGCCGTTTGCCAGGCCAGGCGGGGACCCTTCTCGCCGTGCCGGCCGCCAGGGGCCGCTTGTAGAACCCGGTAGGCAGTGGCCTGGTGGCTAAGAGCCGGGTGGGCAGGGTGGCCGATCACAGAGCGAGCGGGGCCACCAGGAGAGCCGGGATGGCGGGGGCCGTCTGCCTGGCCAGGCGGGGACCCTTCTCGCTGCCCCGGGCCGCCGGGGGCCGCTTGCAGAGCTGGTTGGGCAGTGGCTGCGGGAGCCCACGTGGCCGGCCAAGATTCACTTGTCTGGGGCCAACTGTCACCTCTAATATAACTTACTAATTCCTGGCTGGTCTCCTTTCAGCGGAATTTTGCTAGAAGTTCCTCAGTAGGTAGAATGTAGCTGTTTTAATGGATGTTTCTGATCCGGTTAATGTGGAGATACTGAAAGTGCTGCTTCCTTGCCGGCCGCCATGTTGGATCCCCCTGCCTTTATTTTTATGTGGTGCTGATAATCAAACCTCAGTCCCGCCCATGCTAGGCGAGGGCTCTATTGCTGAGCCACAATCCCAGCCCAATATCCTTTTATTAATTCTCTTGTCTTTGCTGAAATTTTCTCATGCAAGAGCATAAGAGCCAAGAACACAATGCAACCTCCTGTAATATATGTGGGTTGTAACCAGCAAGGCCACATGGCAAGAGTACACAAGAACTTGGTAGCCCATATTCAACAACATTGTACCCAGAATACTGAAAAGCAGCTATAAGATGTAATATTTGCCCTTCTGGGTTTTGATGTTTATTTGTTCCAAGCCCTTCTATTTCCCTGTATCTCCCCTTTAGAATAGGAACACTTTCCCTGTGCTTGTTCTACCATTATATCTTTTAACTACTTTATATTTTTACAAGCACACACAGATGAATTTGGTTTACCTATTTGAGGAAACTTTTGAGTTGTACTTTTGAGCAATACTGGACCAATTAAAACTTTGGGACTCTGGGAATTGAATTAATGCATTTTTCATTCAGAGATGGACATGAACCTTTGATTGACAAGGGCAGACACTATAGTTTGTATTTTAAATGTCCCACAAAAGTCCATGTGTTAGCGGATTAATCCCCAGGTTTGAACTATTGGGAACTGGTGAAACCTTGGAGTGGTGGGGCCTAGTGGGAAGCACTTAAAACCCTGAGAACATGCTCCAGTGGGGATTTTAGGTCTTTTCTCTGGCTCTCTTTCTTTTGTATTCTGGCCTTACATAAGCAGTTTTACTTTGACACATGGTCCCAACTGTAGACACCAAACACCTCCACCAGAGCCCTAAAGTGCATGGGTCCACCTGAACATGAATGAGAACATCTAAAACCATGAAGGAAACTAAACCTTTTATAAGTTACTTATCTCAGGTATTTTTTATAAATTAAAAAAAAATAGGCTAACATATTGTTCTTGGACTGGGAATTTCAATATTGTTTCTCAGTTCCTGTTACCCTTATTTATGTGGTTCAAGATGGCTACACTGTGCCATGTTTCCTTTCTCCTCATGAAAATCTGTGGAGGATTACATTGGATGTCTTCCATCCCCAGATCAGTTAGGCTTTTATGAAGCTCCAATAGGTTAGAACACATTTTTCCCCCTTTGAGTAAGGCCTTGGTAAAAAGAGAAACATTATCTTATCTGGCATGTTTTAAAATGCTTCCTTTTTCTTGCCCCTGCTAGGAACACTAGAAGCTTTTCTTTTTGTTATGAGAATTTTTATTGGAGGGAAAACTAAAAAAAAATTGGCCCTTCTTTATAATTGTCACTTTCTTAGTTTTAAAAAATTAACTCTCATTTTTGTCCACACTGAACCTTCAGTATTTTTTTTTTAATTATAGTTTAAAGTTTTCTACCTTGGTATAGTTTTTATGTTGAGTTTTAGTCATAGGGATTCATGTGTGTGTTTGTGTGTGTGTGTGTGTGTGTGTGTGTTTATTGTTTCTTTCTGTCTAACTTTAAGAACATTGATTTGCTCTGTGACCTCCTTTTTGTGATGGATCTGACAGAGTAGTAGACTTTCATTTTATTGAACTTTTTACTTATTATGATGAAGCAATGATTTCTAAAATCCTTATATGCTATACAAAAAAATCAAAATTTAATTTGATTTATTTTGACCCTGAATTCTCCAGTTGTCAACTTTGAGTTGGTAGTCTCATATAATTCTAGCATAAGAATTTAAGTATCTATAATGTGAATCTTCAGAAAGAAATTTTCACTGAATTTCCTTTGAAGAATTAGTATTATAAGTAAAAATTCCCTCATTCTGTGTTTATAGGATCTCTCACTTATAATTTCACTAAGGTCTTCACTTATAATTTCATCAATTACTGTGACAAGTACAATGTTTTTTATTATTTACATAAAATAATATATAATAAGATTGAATACATGAAGATATTTTTTATGCCAGGCACCACGGCACATTCCTGTAATCTCCAATTGTTAGGAGGCTGTGGTGGAAGGATGTCCAGTTCAGTGCCAGCTTAGGCAACTGAGCAAGACCCTGTCTCTAAATTCACACAAAAACGGAAAAAGATGGAGATGTAACTTAGTGGTTGAACATCCTGAGTTAAGCACCAGTTTCACACCAAAAAACAAAACAAAACAAATAAACAAAATGTGAAGATTTATTTTGTGACAGTCAATTTTTTAAAATTTAGTTTGCAGGATGATAAATAAATACAATATTGGGGCTGGGTTTTGGCTCAGCGATAGAGTGGTCGATAGCACGTGTGAAGCACTGGGTTCAATCCCAGCACCACATAAAAATAAATTAAAAAATAAAGGTACAATATCTTTATGTCCAACTACAAAGAAAAAATAAATATTTAAACATAAATAAATAAATACATTAAAAAACACCTTAAGATCTTGACTCATGTTGTGACAATTTTGTATTTCTGATATCAAAAACTTAGGTTAATACATGCTCCATAGTTATTTCTTGTTCTTCAAATATTTAACATATTTTCACTTAAAAAGGATGTGACTATTGCTACAAACTATCAGGAAATCAATACAATGTATTATACTAACAGAAGATAGATCTTTTGGTAAAATGATTCATACTATTGAGAGATAAAGGTATTTTCCAAAAGTTTTTGCATGACTTAGATTTTAGACCATGAGTCAAACTCTCAGGTTAGTTTCATCTGTGTTCTAAAGGGAAAACATACAGCATTTTACATTTCTTTAGACTTTACAACTTAGTCTACTTTAATGTCAACTGTTATCATCTTTAAACTAAAATTATTTCATGAAGAAAAATTGGATTGCTCTAGCTCAATTATTTGAATATTTCTAATAGTTTCCATATTTGCTTAGCAAGTCAGATTTTGACATAAACTATTATAAAACAGTTTACATTTATCCTATATTATCAAATTTTGTTCTATGTTCTTATGCTTACACTAAAGGAATTTTTGATAAAAACTTCAGTGTGAAGTGTCTGCTGATTTAATCATGATACACTCCATTATCTAGGACACTAAAGTACAGTTTTTTCTTCTCTTAAGATCTAAAATCCAGCATGCATGATTATAAATGCCTACTTATAGGATTTATATTCCTAAGGAGAGGTAATTTATAATGACTACTTAACCATTTCATATGTATTACTTAATAGAGGAAATATTCAGTCAAATGAATCAAAAGACATGTAGATTGATGCTAATTCTGTTTTATTCTCAGTACGATAATTGATGTTCTGTCTCACTGAATTAAAAGGCTCTGGATATGGAATTTACAACAGGTATATCTGTAGTTAAATTTTCAATTCCAAAGTAATTTAATAGTAAAATTGAAATGAAGTGAACGTTTTATTGTTTGAACCACTATCTTTATATGGTATATCCATTTTATTTTAAATAAGGTAATTCGGCTAAAGGTTGATTAGAAATGATTAATAAATTAAAAAGGAGAATTTTCTTATTGAAATGATTGTGAATATCATCATTTCTCAGATCAGCAGCCACCACAATTATCACTGAGTGTGTGACTGTGACCCACAACAAATATTACTGATGATCAGGTAGAAACAATACTAAATTATCATATTGCCTCTCTGACACTACTTCAGATAATATCTGCACAGATATGTCTAGTGGTCTAAGGTTCACCTAAGGCTGATTGACCTCAAGTCAATCATGTAAGCCAAAAATAATCTTCAATCAATTCATGATTTATGATTGCATTTTCTCTAGTTTGTGCCTATTGACATATTAAATTTTTCAGATTATAGACTTATTTTTTATTTTCTTCCATTAGCATTCCAGTAGCATGTGGTAGTGAGAATCTTAATGCACAAAAGAAAAATTTTGAATTGTAGAAATTGAAGTGATGTTCATTATTTTTCTTATTACACATAGAAATTTTAAATACAGATATGTATCTCTGAAGTTTGGGTTTCCAGCCAGCAGCTGAATTACAATATCCCATTGCTAAAACAGTAAATAAGATAACTGCTGATTCAAAAAAAAAATTAAAAAATTAAAAAGATAAACAGGAAGACAAACAAGAGGCTTTCAGTATTGTACTGGCTGCTCTCCAAAACCAAGTCAAATCAACATTTATTCGGCCACATTTTTTTTGGGGGGAGGGGGATGCATAGGAAGGTATTGGAGTGCAGCTTTGATGGAAGCAGTGATCAAATGAAACCTAGAAATACTGGTTTTTGAAATTCTAAGAAAATTAATAAAACAATTAGATGCACCAATGTCATATAGGTAGTGGTTTGGTAAGAGAGGGAATACTCTCTTCCAGTTGGTTAAAAGATTCTTTATGATCTCAAGAAATGCAAGGTCTACTATCAGGCAAATATGCAGTCTGAGCAGATAGGAAACTTGGAATCTACATAGCAGACCAACACAGGAGTAGGGTTGTCCTGTACTTCCTTGCAGATTCAGAAGGTGATGTGAAAACAAACAATCATAAATGAGGATCCATTGTCTAGGATTTCTGTGAGGGTGATTAAAAAAAATCCTTGCATTTTTATATCTCTAAGACCCAATGACCAGTATTCTTCACTGGATCATCAGTCACCAATTTTGAGAATAAAACTGTTCCCAGAAGAATGACAGTGACAAGAATATGCATATACTGGGAGTTCAAGGCTATAAGAGAAGTGGTCTAATGGTACTTCATTGTGCCTTGTGCAGGGAGGCAAGTCATGCTCCAACTTGAAATCTGTGGTTTGAGCTTTTTGACAGGAAACAATACTGGTTGTACAGAATCAGGTGGGAGCTGGATCCAGGATTGCAACACATGGAACTGATGGAAAACTTTATACATATATCTATTTTTTTTTCTTTCTCATAAAGTGTATTTGAAAATATTTTACAAAGTCTCAAATATAATTTGAACTAAGCCGCTAAATATCTCAGAATTTCTCTATCACGGATTCCCTAAACATACCCAAAATTTGGCAGGATATAGTATATATTTTTTTTTAATTTTTTGTGTGTGATTTTATTTTATTTTTTTAAATTTTTATTGTTGGTTGTTCAAAACATTACATAGTTCTTGACATATCATAATTCATACATTAGATTCAAGTGGGTTATGAACTCCCATTTTTACCCCGTATACAGATTGCAGAATCACATCGGTTACACATCCACTGTTTTACATATTGCCATACTAGTGTCTATTGTATTCTGCTGCCTTTCCTATCCTCTACTATCCCCCCTCCCCTCCCCTCCCCTCCCATCTTCTCTCTTATACATATATCTTCTCACCTTACTATGGATACACTGGCCAGGCCACCTCTTCCATGCTCATTTGCATTAGGAGGATTCACTGCCATGATTTGTACACATACCATGCCTCCAAGCACATGGACTCAGGCCCTTAGGACGGACGCAGGGTGCAGCAGAGTCTACATCAGTCCACAGTCTGATATTGAGAGTTGGAAAGCTGCTTCTACAATAGCTACACCATCCAGTACAAAACACAATTATTGATGGAGAATTGAGTTCTTTTTTACACAATTGTCCCTCAACATTCATTGTCAGGAAAGAGGCAAAGAACTCAAGAGTAAAGACTCCCCTAATAGGTTTGATTTCTTTGGACTGAATCTGAGGAGAAACAATTGAACTGTATTTGTGTCCCACAAATTCCCACATAATTGAGAGATTCTAAAATTTTACGTCCTGGCAAGAAGTGACTTAATTTTAATGATCTCAGAAAGGAGAAATCTTATAGCTCTTTTGTTATTGTTGTTTCCTTTCACATTTGTTATAAATTGCTTTGCTTTGGTTTTTTTCTTATTTTTATATTTGTATATACTTAATTCTTAAAGTATTCTTAAAGTATTTAATTTGATTTTTCTTGATCTTTTTTTCCTCTTGCATATTTTTATTCCCTTACATTCACTTTTTTTCCTGACTCCTCATTATTTTTTTTTCTTTTCAGTACTTTATTTTAATTTTTTTCTATTTTAGTATATTTTTTAATAATTAATGCCTATTAGTTCAGCCTTTTCTGTTTTCACTCTTACTTCTATTCAATTAGTAGAGTTGGAGACATCATTTATAATAAGTTTTTATTAAAAAGAGTAAGCATGGGAAAGAATCAATCTTATTGGGGGAGGAATTAACCAAATAAGAACTATCAATCATTTGATGAAGAAGAAAATGAAAGAAATTAGTAAATGCCTTTCCACAACAATCCTGAATGAAATAGCATTAATTGACCAATCAATCAAAATACACAGGCACAAGTGTATCAGATTTTAAAAAAATGGCATACTGCTGTTGCCTACAAGAAACAAAACTCATAAGCAAAGATACATAGTCTGAAAGTGAAATAATGGAAAAAGATAAATAGTCCTTGCAAATAGAGCATAAAAGCTAGTAGGAGTACTTAAACTAACACACACATACACACAAAAAAAAAAAAAAAAATTAAACCAAAATTAGGCTGAAGAGAAAAAGAAAACCCCTGCATATTGGTGCAGTCTACTAAGGTGATATTTAAATGAATATAAAATATATTACAAATAAATATATTGTAATACATATTCCACAGGTGCTGGTTCACTGAATTTCATTAAAAAATGAAACACTACATAGCATAAAAAGATATATAGGCACCAATACAATAATAGTGGGTGAATTTCATATCCCACTCTCATTTACAGGTCATACAGATTGAAAAATCACTTAAAAAGCAACAGAGTGAAATTACACTTTAGATGCAAACCCCTACTGTATCTTCTACCCATGAGCAGTAGAATACTGTTTTTAGCAACTGATGGCACTTTCTCCAAAATAGAGTATAATTGAGGCCATAAAGCATGTCTTAGCAAGTACAAAAAAAAGTTAAAATGTTTTTTTAATCTTATTAGAACAAAATGAAATAAAATATTGAATCAATAGCAAGAGAATCTACAGAGTATATACATATACATGGAGACTGAACAAGTCACTTTTGAATGTTCAGTGGATTTTTAAAGAAATTTGGAGGTCAATTTAAAAATTTCTAAAATCAAATGACAAAGGAAACACATCTGACTAGAATCTGTGGGATGTGACCAGGCAGGTCTAAATGGACAACTTATAGCTATGAGTGTCTACATTAAAAAATTGGGTCTCAAATAAATAACTTAATGATGAATCTATAGGTCTTAGAATAAGAGCCAACCATGCTTAAAATCCATAGAGCAGAAGAAACAATAAAAATCAGAAGCAACATTAATAAAAAGAGGCTAAAACGTACAAAGGATCAAATAATCAAGAAGTTTCTTATTTGAAAAGATAAACAAGTTTGATAATCTTTTAATTAAACTAACCAAAAAAAAAAAAACAGAATAAACCTCAGTTACTAAAACTAGAAAAAAAAGAATACTACAACATATATGAATGAATTAGAAAATTGCTAATGACTACTTTGAAATTTTAAAATTTGAATAACTTTTAAAACTTAAAAGAAATGGATACATTTCTAAGAACCTAAAATTTTGAACCAAGAAGATATAAAATACATAAAATGTCCAATAAACAGCAATAAGTTTGAAACATTAATATAAAATTATTTAAAAGTGTCCAATAAAATGACAATGGCTGATTTTTTTCAGAAATTTAAGGAAGAATTAGCATAAATGCTCCTCAAAGTATTCCACGAAATATAAAAGAGTGAATCCAAACTAATTGTACAAAGCCTGTATCGCACTGATATCAAAATCAGAAAAGAGAACAAGGAATACACAGACCAATATTCTTGATCAACATAGATATAGAAATTTCCAAGGAAATATTTGCAAACTAAATTAACAATCCATTAAATAGATCACACACCATGACCAAGCTTGCTTCATTTCAGGAAATCAAGGATGGTTCAATTTTCAAAATCAATATAGGTAATACAGCATATAAATAGAATTAAAGATAAAAATTATATGATCAGCTCAAGAGAAGTTCAAAAGTATTTGATCCTCCCCCCCAAAACCCCTTCATTGTAAAAACCCTGAAGTAAGTAACTTGGTATAGGTGTGTAGGTGTTCTGACCATGAAAATAGACGGGGAAGCATTCCCCAGTAAACAAACTTCAGGGGGTAAACTGGTGCCCTGATTCCCATAATTAGAATGTCCAGCAATTCCCCGCTGAGGCTATTAAGATAACTATTCGGATGCACTACCTGGTTTACATAGTGATATCCTTTGAAGGAAAGAGGCTCTATGTTTTCATTCACCTGGACCATATGTCAGTTAGGTAGTACTCAGGATTAAAAGAAATACTGGCAAAAGTGTAGTCATTGGTGGTGGGTAATATGTAACTTTTGAGATTATTAAAGATGATGGCAGAGAGTGAGAGAGAGACCTCTTTTTGTCTGCCATCCTTCTGTCTGTCTACATGTTCCCTGTGTGTCTGTGTATGTCCTTTGTGTGCCTCCTCCACAAGTCTCCCTGCACAGGTGTTCCTTTACATAGGTGGATCTTTCCTCAACATAAAAATGTCTATATATGATATACCAAGATCAAACGTCATAGTGAATAGAGAAAATGATAAATCATTTTTTTCTAAAATCAGGAAGATTTCAAGTACTCTTATTAAGTACAGTACTTGAAATTTTGGAAAAAAAATAGAAAATAAATTGTTTTGAGAAAGGGGAAATAATTGAGAAAGAATTGAGAAAGGGGAAATAATATGAAAGAAAAAAGTCAAATTATCAATATTGGAAAATAATATGATCCTATACTTAGAAGACAGAAACATGCGCACAGACACACAAAAAAAGAACAAAACAAAACCAAAAAACTCCACCAGAAGTCTTTTATAAAATTTATTATTTTTAAAATTTTTTTAGTTGTTGATGGACCTTTGTTTTATTTACATGTGGTACTGAGACTTGAACTCAGTGCCTCACATATGCTAGGCAAGCACTCTGCCACTGAGTCACAACAACAGCCCCCACCAGAATTCTTTTGCATGTGATAAATTCAGGAAATTAACATTGTTATTCAGCTTTTCATTACTGTGACCAAAGTATCAGACAGTATCTTAAAGGAGAAAAAGTTTATCTTCAATCATGGTTTCAGTGGTCTCAGCCCATGGTTAGCCAACTATACAGTGTTCCAGGTCTCAGGTGAGGCAGAATACCCTAGCAGAAGAGTGTGGCAGAGGAAAACAACTTAGCTCATGATAGCCAGGAAGTGGGGAAAGAGTGAAGAGCCAGAGATAAAACACAAACCCAAAAGGGATGCCTCCAGTTACTTATTTTCTCTAGTCATATTCTAGCTCCCTATATTTATCACCCAGTTTGCCCATTCAAATTATTAACCCATCAAATGTAATAATCCACTAATTAGTATATAACTCTCATAATCTAATTATATCACCTATGAACATTCCTGCATTAACACAGGAGCTGTTGGGGAACAACTAATAACCAATCCATAATAAGCAGAATACAAAGTTAATACACACAAAAAAATCAATAGTTTGTCTATACACCAGTAATAATCACCCTGAGAAAGGAATCTGGAAAATGATTACATTCACATACTTTCAAAATTAAAATAGTAATAATAATAATACAAATAATTGCAACCAAGGAAGTAAAAGAGTAGAAAGCATAGAACACTGAAGAAATTTAAGAATACACTTGAAGAGTAAAAGACTTCCTATTCTCATGAATCAGCAGAATTAATATCGTTAAAATGGTCATATTACTAAATATCATCTATATATTCAATGCAATCTCCTTTAAAATAACAATGACATTTTCACAGAACTAGAAAGAAAAATTCTAAAATTCAGATAGAAAAACAAGAAACCCAAAAGGCTGAGAACAATCATGAGCAAAAATAGCAATATAGGATGTATCACAATACAGAATTTCAAAATACAAGCTATAGTAACAAAATCAGCATACTACTAGTATAAAAATAGATGAACAGACTAGTGTAATTAAATAGAGAACACAGTAATAAAGCCATGTACCTAAAGGCATCTGATACTTTTCTCTGGTTTTTCTCTCTTTTTTTTTGGTTTTAGTTTTTGTTTTAGTACTGTGGATTGAACGCAGGGGCACTCAACCACTGAGCCACATCCACAGCCCTATTTTATATTTTATTTAGACATAGGGTAAGGCATCTGATTTTTGATATAGGTTTCTAAAACCTATGTTGTATAGCCTCTTTATCAAATGGTTCTGGGGAAACTGGATATTCCTATGTAAAAAACTGAATCTCAATTTCCTATAAATGGATCAAGATATAGGCATAGAAAATGGCTTCCTCAATAGGACTCCAATAGATCAAAAATTATAGTAAGAATTGACAAATGGGATGGCATCAAATCACAAATGTTCTGTACAGTATAGGAAATAATGAACAGAATGAAGAGTAGCATATAGAATAGGATAAAGTGTTTGCCAGCTACCCCTCTGACAGAGAATTCATATTCAGAATATACAAAAACTAAAAACGGTGCCAAAAAAGCATCACAAAAACCCAGTGAATGCATGACAAATGAATTTAAGAACTATTTCAAAAACAGAAAAACAAAAAGAAAGAGCACATAGGAAATAATTATATCAAAAAAATCCAACAACTTTGGCCATCAGGGAACTGCAAATCAAAAATACATTTAGATTTCATCTCAAAATCCAGACAGAATGGACATAATCAAGAATATAAATGACAGTTAAGCAAAAGTCAGTGGTGTGTGCTTGTAAAAATTTAAAGTAAAAGATATAATGGTAGAAAAAGCACAGGGAAAGTGTTCCTATTCCAAAGGGGAGAAAGAGGGAAATGAAAAGAAGGGTTTGAAACAAAGAAAGACCAAAACCCAGCATGGCAAATATTAAATCTTGTAGCTGCTGGTGAGAATGTGGGGAAGAATGACCATTAGTATAGTAAATATGGAAATCAGATGGAGACTCATCATATCATCTAGCTACACCATTTCTAAATATTTATCTGAAGAAAATAAATTCAGAATCATTCTTGGTGCCTGTCAACAATTAAACGGATAAATAAAATTCAGCATGTATACACAGTGAAGTATTATTAAACAATGAAGTAGAATGAAATTATGTCATTTGTAGGAAAACAAATTGAACTATACATACATAATCATACTAAGTGAGATAAGTAAGATTCAGAAAATATCTTTTCTATACTTCACATACAAGAGAAAACATGATGACTATAGATGTGTGGTTTTATTTCTCTGTTCTCTATTCCATTGGTCTACTTATCTGTTTTTAATGCCAGTACCATGCTGTTTTGTTACTATGTCTATGTAGTATAATCTAAAGTTGGGTATTGTGATACATCCTGTACTGCTATTTTGCTTACTATTTTTTGGTCATTTGTTTTCTGTGTGTAGAAAGGAGACTCTTAGATATAAAGCTAGAAATAAAAATCAAGAACAACTTTTCACCAATTCTAAAGGAACTAGAAACCAAGACTAAAAAACAAAGCACAAAATTTTAAGAAGGAAAGAAATAAGTGACAGAACAGAAATAGATGGACACTAAAAATCAAAAAAATGTTTTTTGAAGAGGAAGAGTTTATTTTAGAACTCATGGTTTCAGAGGTCTTAGTCCACATACAACAGGCTCCAGTACTCAGGGTTCAAGGTGAGGCAGGACATGGAGGAACAGTGAGCCTGAGGGAAGCAGCTTGCATCATACATGATCAGAAAGCACAGTCACTCCACTCTTCAGTACAAATATATACACCAAAGCAACCCCATAATCCCACCTCCTCCAGACACACCCTATCACTTCAGTTACCACTCAGTTAATCCATATCAGAAGATTAAATAACTGATTGGGTTAAGACTCTTACAACCCAATTAAAAATGCAAAAATTAATGTACAAAAAAGAGCTTTTTAAAAAAAGATGAACAAAATAGATTAAACATTAGCTATACTAACTATGCAAGGAGAAGTAAGACTCAAATATAATCAGAAATAAAAGTGAGATACTATAAAAGACACAGACGGGATGGCAGAACTCCCATAGTCAGATAGGATAAGAACCTTGGAGAAAGAAAAAAAGCAATAGGACCATGTCATCCTAGAGAAGGAGACATTATGCCTGGGTAACATCTTTTCATTGTCTCTGGCATCTTCAACTATAATGTCTCCTCCCTAATTATAACAGTCTGTCACTGCTGCCAGCAGCTTCAATGAAAATGGCTCTTTCTTAGTTACTCCTATCCCTATCCCTAGCAATGACTGACCACCAAATCTAATCTGAAGTTCTTCCTCTCCCCAACAGACATGACAAACCACAGGTTGGTATGTCCTCTAAATTTTGTAACTAAAGAATTAAATTTATGTACTTCTGATTGATTTGTTAATATCAGAGCTTAAAGAGCTTGGTAGGTCCATGCTAACATTTCTTACTCCACCAGTAACTTGTCTGGGCCATCAGATACACCTTTAAAAATCCCTAGAAAACACATCAGTTGTCATCACTCTTGGAATCCCTTCCTCTTTGGGGGCTCTGCTTTCTTTACATTGCTATAATAAATCCTGTTAGTTTTCTTTCGCCCTTGTGTTTGTGTATTTCATTCTTCAAATTGGTGAAACAAAAACCAAACTGACTTTCATGCTCCATGTTACAACACCACAGAAATACAAAAAATCATTAGAAAGTATTATGAGTAACCATATGCCAACAAATTTGATAACCTAGAAAATATAGACATATTTCTAAACATATTCACCTTACCAAGATTGAATCATGAAGAAACAGAAAACCTACATATGTAACAAAAAGAATAACAAGGGCAGATTTAGAATGTTTCCCATCAAAGAAAAGCCCAAGATCTATGGGTTTGCTAATGAGTCGTATCAAACTTTTTTAAGAATAACTATCACCAATTCTCCCTAAGTTACTAAGAAATTAGAACAGGGGATTCTTCCTTAACAAATTCTATGTGAACAGCATTACACTGTCACTTGTTTTATATTTATTTTTCTTTGATGACATGAAACTTTTATCCTATTATTTTGGACTGGGTATATAAAGAATACCACTGTTCTTTGACTTGATCTTCCAGAACAGAATTTCTATAACAAAACATTAAAAAACATTGAAAAGGCCAACAACTCATTCTTTCTAGAATGAAACTATAGTCCCAGAATGGGAACTTAGTTAAGAAGGAACCCCTGTCTTCTTAAATGCACACCCTATTTTCAGAGCTTCCTAACACCAAATTGGGAGACAGGTAATAGAAAGGCCCATGGCTCCACTGCCACCAACTCATTTGCTCTGATGGATATTTATGTTTCTTGAATTAATATTTCTCTGTTTTTTCTATACATTTATAAAAATTTTCAGATAATTTTTAAAAATTTAGAATAATTTTTAGTGCTTTGTTGTTGTTTGTGTTAGTAGTGTTTTCAGAGATCCCTACTTGGTTAATACAGGATTTTCATATGATAATTCTTCAAAAGGTATTGACAAGAGAATTTTAAACTTCAAAAGTCACCAAATGGGGTAAATTTTAAATAGTCCAATGTATATGAATCATAGTAATAAATATGATTTTCTTATATTGAATTTCTCAAAGAAAAATGCTGTATTTTAAAAAATTTGGGTTCCATTTTGAGCTTTTTTTTGTCAGAACTGGATAATAGAAATTCCCTTTCCCATACTAGATTCTCCATCCAATCTACTCACCTTTATTTGTATATAACTAAGACTTACTCCATTCTAAATAGTGATTAAACATGTCTAATATAAAATACTCTTAATTTTAAAATTGGAAATTTTAAGGCCATCATAAGGGGACAGCATTAACTGTATTGGATTCTTGCCAACTTTTTAAAAATGCTGCTCCTTCTAGTATAATACAATATAATAAGTTGTATATAAAATTTCTACTTTCCAGGAAGTGAGGTATATGTCAGAAAACAATGAAATATGCAAACTTTTATGCTATCAATTTAAAGATGTATTTTTTCTTTTTATTTATTTCTTATTAAAATTCAGTGCTTCCCAAAGGAAACCTTTTATAAAATCAGTGATTCATCATTACAATATTGTAACCATGGTTCTCCTTACCTTTTGCTGCTCTGGGAAAGATAAAAGGAATGTTCAGACAAATGGATATGCAAATAAGTGAAAATCTGTGTCACACAGAAGGCTCATCAAAGAAATAAAATAAACTGTTTAAAACTTGTGGGGAAAGAATGTTTTGTATATTTTCAGTGAATCTGAATCTGCAGATATTAATATTAAAATGGAAATATATATTGTTATATAAACAGCTATAGTTGTCTAAAACAGATTACTAATTATGACTATTTTGAATTATTTGTTTTAGAGGAACTGAGGAATAAATTGCCAAGACAATTGATGTTTTTGCCTTACTCCTGATTACTCCTTATTATTATTATTTAATCTTTCCCTCACTTTTTACTGTAAAATAAACATGATATTTTGTCCTATATCTGCCTTGACTTACTGGTGCATACAATTAACAGGGATTTCTAAAGTCAGAAGCAGATCATTAAATTAGTTTGGTGATTTATACATGAATAAGTACTTAGATATGAGAATTGGAGGGAAGAGGGAAGGACAAATTTTCCAAGGAAATAAAGGATCCAAGCACAGATACTCTTAAAAGGATAAGATAAAAAAATGTTTTTAGTTAACGGTTTATTAATGTTTAGTTTTAAATCACCAGAACCACTCTTCGGAAATAAGTATCTCACTAATACAATGTACACAATGTCAAACTCTGATATTCCTTCCATAATAGGGGTTGCATAGATCAAAAACACAAGAGTAAATAGTTTGCAGTGTGCTTAAAAAATGGAAGTATATGTCTTAAGTTACAGGAAGGCAATCAAATGTTTGGTGGTGCTTCTCTTTACACTGAGGAAAAAAATTGGATAAAGTATTTGATTGGCCTACTTTTACAAAATAGCATTTTAGCTAGTGATGTTCTCAGTGTAGGCACGATTACATCGTCTCCCCATTATTAGTAAACTAAGAGAGTATTTAAAGGATAAATGTTTCTCATTCTTTTGAGAGTAAAATAAAAAGAGTTCTCATGCTTTCTTGAGAAAAGCCTAAGAATAAATGCATTCAGGAAAATACATCTAGTGACAGAAGAAATGTTCCATGTTGATATTATTACCTTGATGAGGAAATAAAAAGTAAAGGACAAACTCAGTTTACTTTTAATGCTTTATATCTGAGGTAAGTATAAAAATGTATTCTAGTTGTCTGGATCTTCACCCTTCTCTAAACATATTCTCTTGTTTCATATCTCCAGATCTTTGTGCTATCTTTTTTATCATATATTAAATATTTTTCAACATTATTGTGCATTAATTCAGTCATTTATATATAAATATGTTAATTTTGCACATATTAATTTTTTGTATTATAGGCTGGAATAAAATTCTGTAGTTATAGAATATATCAACTTTTTGAAAATCCCTCCCCTTTCATAAAGTCAATTCAAATTAAGGAACTTCTCACACATTGACAAAACTAATAATTGATATCACATTGTCTTGTTCGTATTAATCTATATGAAGCCTATGGGAAGGTCAAATTGCATCTGTTTCATCATTTATCCTGTAGTATATATTAAAGTTATTTGTTCTAATAGGTACTTAAAAGATATACATCTTAAATAGAATTGCAGACTCAAAAATATCAGATACATCTGGGTATATCATGTGTGTCATGTTTGACCTTAGAACTCTGTAACTGACTGTAATCCTTAATTGAACAGTCAAGTACTGGTAATTTAAAGGGTGCAAATTTGGTTAGAGGCATTTAGGAACATATCAAAATTAACCTCACTGCTATGTGTAACAAACAAATAAAAACATTCAAAAAATAAAGACTTAAAAACATTATTAGAATTGCAGTAAAGCTAATGGTATTTTATGTATCATATTGGAGACTACATTTCTGTAAAAGTCTGAATTCATCAAAGTACATTTTGTCAACTGCATACTTCAGGCCCTTCTGTCACCTGCTAAAGAGTTAATGCTTAACCTCAGGATATAAACACAGTTCCTTATTTGTTGAAGTGGTGACTTCTTCATCAAAGATAGTCTTTGCATTGCAACTAATTAATTTACTGAGAAAAAATATGGCTTTTACTAATTTATTTATTTTTGAAAATTTTATGGGTGAATAACTATATTACTGGTTCCCAATGTTTACCTTAAATTAGAGTAGTTAAGGGAAGTTTTATTTTAAAATGGGCTATTTAATCTCCATTGAAAATATGAATCTATATTACCATTTTCAGATCATTTATTTGAGGCACAGCAATCAAAAGTTGACAGGTAGATATAGAAGATGTAGTGAGTATTGATGAGCATTGTTTTTGGCCTATCCAACGTTTATTTCCTTCACTCGGTAATTGCACCTGCATTTTATTTTCAGGATCTTCCATTCTAAGTCAATGCATTTAGTTATTCCTGACTTCTTTCTGATTTATATGCATCCTAAGCATGATTTAACAGCTGCATTTGTGGTAGGCATAGTGATTCATTCAGAATCAGACTGTACCTAAGAACTCAGCATAGTCAAAGTCCTCTGTGAGATGTTTTTGTAGCCCCTTGAAAAAAGCACTCTGGATCTAGTGATTGGTAAATTATAATTGAATAAAATTTGTTGACACTATGTGCGGGGGGGGGGGGGCTATTCTTGAAGATGATGCTAACACAGAGAAAAAACCCAAAAGATTGAAAGGTTTATAACTGACAACCTTTGAGCTCTTGTATCATGTCATGCATAAAGTTAGATATGCTGTGTAAGAAATCCTCAATTTTTCCCTTTAGATGCAATACCCTCCTTTTTTCCATTCTATTTTATACCCTGATAGAGTGACAGTATAGACGACATTAAAGTGATTCCTTGCTTTTTGGATTTACTATGTGTTCAGCTACTGAAATTAAAAACAGGAACTTGAAAGAAGATAAAATTGAAATAAATCTTCCAAGTTTATTAATTACTAGGTTACTATTTGTTCTTTGAACTAATTCTTCTACCAAAGTTTACAGTTTGACAAAATATCCCTGCACACAGGTATCCAAAGTATCTATTAGTAATTCTTAACTCCCATACATCCACCATGAGGTCTAATGATAATAATTGCTTCCTGCTATTGATTTCCTGTAAGTATTACTCTGTACTCTATGGGTTTCCTAAAACTCTAATCTACCTACACAATCTTTGGAAGTAGACTTAATGAAGCTACCTTTAAAATAAAATAAATACATAAAACAAAAACAGTTGTTTCTTTGGAAGCACTGGACTCTGGAGCATTAGTCTAACATAAAGATAGTAGTTTTTACTTGTATTAATATTCCTGGAGAAAATATCATATTAAATGGCAAATGTCTTTTCTGAATGTTTCTTGAGACATTCTGTATAAAGATTTTTTAATAGCCAAATAAAATAAGCCAATATTTACTAAGAAAAACAAATTAACAATCATTACTAAAAATACATTAATATATATTAATCCAGTGGTTTGTTTCATGTTTAAAGGGAAAAAATTGACAAAATACTTATTCCTATATTTCCTACCTTCAAGATATGACCTTGGTCTGAAAAGAATGATACAAATCCATTTTGTTGAATCTTTTGCCAAAACCATGCAAACTAATGTTTTCGTAGTAAGTCCTGCAAATAATTGTCAGCTCTCTTAAGACATGCTATGTCTGCTAGTGGAAGTGTTTTCCCTTCAGTGAGACTAGGTTTCTCACTGAAAATCAAATGTATTTTCACAGGATACTGTTACTTTATAAATTTTGGATAATATGCTAAGAATTAACTGCAGTTTGCTTGCTTATGAAAGGAGCAAATTTTACTAACCAGCTACTTGAAAAATATAAGACTATAGAATTGACTTAAATATAATTTAAATGTTATCTCCCAATTTTAAACTTTTATAAATTAATATTCAACATATTTCAATTGATTGCTTATGAATAAAAGGGACTGACAAAATTTCACAATGTATTGTATTAAAATAAAGATAGCAAGAGAATTTTCAGTCATTATTTACAAATATATATTTTCAGAAGATATTAATGTACTCATAATATCATGACATGTTTAGATAACTGTTTAGGTAATGCTACAGTTTAGATGTGTTTTTTCCCCCAGTGGTTTGTGTTTTGGAAGAGTGGTCCCCAATGTGGTGGTATTAGGTAATATAATCTTTAAAAGAAATGAAGTGACTGGGTTATTGTCATCAGTGCTCTCATGAAGGATAAAGTAGTCTTCCTGAGACTTCAGGTAATTCCAACCAAAGTGGGTTTTACAAAAGAGTAAGACTAGCCCATATTCTGTCTTAAGCTTTCTATCTTGTCCTATGATTTCTCTGTCTTTGTCTCTCTTTTATCTCTCTCTGCACTTTCATCATAATGCCATTCATTATAATGTGATATAGCCAAGAAAGGCCCTCACTAGAAGCCAAACTGATAAGGCTTTTTGATCTTGGACTTCCAGCCACCAAGAGTGTGAGTGAAATAAATTTTAAAAATCTAGTTCTGATTCCCATCCCTGTTCTTCATTTACTGCTCCCCCAAACAGCAGATGACCCCCTACTACAGGTCCTGGAGGACATCTGTCCCTCATCTCAGCCTCTTACCCAACCCCCAAATCCCTGCTACCCATCTTCCATATTTTTACCGCCTGCCATACAATCTAAAACTCTTCCTCTGAAACACGTTTCCCCTTCAGGAGGTAGCAGGGCCTGAAGAAATAGTCTGAGTCCATGTTTGCTTTCTATGACAGATATGTCCCAAATTGAGGACAGATTGAGTTCATTCTCTGGGAACCCCACTAAGTTTGAAAAGGAATTCTTATGTCTAACTCAGGGCTACCATCTCACCTGGGTGGGCATTTACTAAATCCTCACTTCCACCCTAATCCCTGATGATTGTGCCTGCATTTGGCAAGTAGTGCTGAGAGCCACTGCCGAGTCTGTATGGCCCCTGGCATTTTGCCAACAGTATTGATTGACAGGCGAGGCATTACTATCTGCCTCTGCCGGAACTTTTGAGTTCTCGCACTATTTTGGAGTTCTCGTGGGGATTTCCGGGGATTCCCCGAGAGTTCCCATTGGTTGGGGAAGTGCAGGAGGAGGGATTTCCAGGAGAGATATTTCCAGCTGGGGGTTCCTGGACAAGCCTCGTGGCGTTGGGGAGGATTCCCCGGGAGCTGTGTGAAGTTTTCCTGCAGTTTAAAAATAAAGTTTTTTCCTGCTTCAGTGGCTCGTGATTTGTGCCCAGCCAGACTGCGGCAAAGTAGCAACGGAATATGCCTACCTTCTCCATACATAAAACCCTCACGCCAATCCCATGGCATCTACTGCTCTCCCCACAGCTGAACCCAATTGGACATACCAGGCCCATGACCCAGGAATTACTCAACTCCAAAACATGCCTCCTTGAAGGCATGACAAAAAGTTATCATACTCAAGTTAATTATGACAAAATCAAGAAAATCACTCAAGGCCCTGTTGAAAATCCCACCCTGTTTTTTGCTCAACTTACTGAGGCCATCACCAAATATACTACTCTGGATTCCAATACTCCCACCAGTAGTCTCTTCCTCCATGTTCAGTTTATTAGTGGTTCTGCTCCCAATATCTGTAAAAAACTTAGGTGGCTAGAGAAAGGTCCTGAAACCCCTCAGTAGCAACTTCTGGATGCTGTATTCAATGTTTTTAACAACTGGGAGGATGAAGCCAAAAAGGAAAAAAAAAAAAAAAACACCTCAAAGCAAAATATCAGCTTCAGCCTTTCATCAGCCTAAACATCCTCCTCAAAGCAAAATATCAGCTTCAGCCCTTCATCAGCCTAAACATCCTCAATCTTCCTGGGCTCACCTAAATAACAGAACTATGCATAAAAATGCCCTTCCTGGAGTTTGATTTTGGTGTGGCCAAAATGGCCATTGGGCAAAGGTTTGCCCCAAACTGAGATCCCCTCCAAGCCTTGTCTTAACCCCTAGACAATGGGGAACTGGAAGATGGACTGTCCCCAGTGGAGATCACACCTTCCCTCTTTCCAGACCAATTCTCCTCAAATGTTGGAATAACTTTCAGTTACAGCTAGCAGCTATGAGCAGCTTGGAGTGCTTGAAGAATCTACACTCCTTCAGGCCTGACAGGAATACCTGCAGGATGGGATGCTCTGCCCTAGCGAGCTGTTAGTGAAACCACATCCTTAGCACTTGTGCTTAGCATTGCCAAGCTGGCAGGCCAGGAAACTGATAGCCAGGAGCTTCAGGGCATGAAAACCCTAACTTAGAAAGCCCCCTCCCCTAAGAACAAAGACCCTTCCTGATGATAGCAATATTTAGAGCATCCTCATAGGCATAAAATGATTGGCTTATGGTATTATCTTGCTTATGTATGATTGACGGACACCCCCCCCAACCCTATAACAACTGTAGGCATTTTTAAAAATAAACTGAGCTACTGGATGTTTACTGAGGTGTGTCACCAGCCAGTTTTCTCACAAGCTCCCTGTGTCTGTGTGTTGACTCCGCTTCTCTACCTCCCATGACTGAGATAGCCGAGTGACTAATTGACCACATCAGTGACCAGAACGACAGCACTCAAACCCACTTCATTCAACTTCTAGAATGAGGGGGCCCCAAATCCCTTGCTCCTATCATTTAAAAAAAAAAAACAAGCAGGAAAAAATACACTCTACTGTCATATATATCTAAAAAGAACAAATTTTAAAAAACATTAAATATATATATATATATATATATATATATATATATATATATATATATATATATATATATATATATATATATAGCAGCCAGGTATGGTAGTGTAAAAAAAAATGATATATCTGAGGATGTCAGTGTTAATGGGATGGTGCTTTTGTGTTAGACACTAGAGCAACCCTTTCCTCTCTAAATGTATGGAATGGACCTATTTTAAAACAAGTAATCCTATTATGGTAGTCTCGGGGACCCTTGTATATCCCATAAGGACACATTTCATCCTTTGTACATTTGGACACCTCTCATTACCTCACTCTTTTATTATCATGTCAAATTGCCCCATCCCCCTATTGAGCCACTATTTCCTACACAAATTAACAGCCTCCATAATCATTCCCACTTTACAATCTAGTACCATATTTTTAGTGCATTCCAGTCCTGACCTAGTCCCCACATACTATAATCCTTCTGATCATACCTTAGTAGCTGGGGTCAACCCTAAAATTTGGAATACCTCTTAACCCCAAATCAGTAAACACCACTCCCCTATCCAAATCCAGTTGAAAAATTCCACTCATTGCTTTACCCTTTCTTAATACCCTTTAGCTTCCTTTACTCTCAAATGTCTATGGCCCATTATTTCTCATTTAGTACAGGACCATTTCCTCACAACAAACCACAACCTTCCTCCACAATTCACCCATTCTCAGCATCAAGAAATCTAATAGTCAATTTCACCTAGTACATTGATCTGAAAAATCAATGAAAAAATTATCCCAACTTACCCTGTAGTACTCGATCCCTACACTCTTCTTTCCCATATAACCTCATCTACTAGCCATTTTTTCAGTATTGTACCTAAAGGATGCTTTATTTATCATTCCTCTACATCCCACCTCATGTTCTCTTTTTGCCTTTACCTGAACTAACCCTGACACCAATTTTTCTCAGGAATTCACCTGGACTATCCTCCCACAAGGCTTCCAAAATAGCCACCATTACTTTGGCCAAGCTCTTCGACAGGATCTGGCCACCCTGGATTTGTCCCTGAGTCACCCCATGCAATATGTAGATGATCTCCTGCTCTCTAGCCCCTCACCAGAGCTTTCAAAACATCATACTACAATTCTTCTCAATTCCTTAGCCTCCTGGGTATACTGGGTTTCTCAGTCTGAAGCCGAGCTTTGCTCACCCCAGGTGCAATACCTGGGTTTCCTTCTAACTCCATAACCCATACAATACCTCCAGAGAGACTTCATGCATTGAAGAATATCCCATTCCCATCCTCTAAGAGAGATCTGGTTTCCCTTCTAGGCCTTTTAAAATACATTCATATTTTGATCCCTAATTTGGGGATATTCATATTTGGATCCCTAAATTTTCTCTTATAGCTAATCCCCTATATGAAGCTTCTAAAGGGATCCTGATTGAGCCCCTATGCTCACCCATCTCCCACTCTTCCCCCATATCAACTCTTCAAAATTCACTCCTTAACACCTCTGTTCTCCATTTACCCAATCACTCAAAACCTTTTACTCTGTCTCTCCAACTCAGTACACAGCCAAGACTTAGGGGGTTCTCTATCAAAAGGCCAGAGATATTCCCCAGCCCTCTGCCTTTCTATACAAACAGTAAGATGCTGTATATCAGGGCTGGCCACATTGCTTGAAGATTCTGGCCATTGCAGCCCTTCTAATTCTGGGAGCCCACAAATTTGCCCTTTACCAATCCCTAACTGTTTTAACCACTCACTCCCTCTCTGACATCCTTAGTCACTGCTCATTCCTCCCCCTTTCCCCAGAGAGAATTCAACTCTTGTAGGCACACCTTCTAGATCCCCTCATGACCCTCTGTCAGGACTTTTCAGTTAACTCAGCCAGCCTCCTCCCCAGGTCAAATTCCTTATCAACTTGTACTTGTATCTTCCACTCCTATTCTGAGATCCTGGACCTTCTTAGTAGTCCTTTCCTGCACATCACTGACCAAGCTCTTCCCAGCACTCCAGATTTGTTCATAGAATTTTTCAAAAACAATCTCCCTACCTAGTAGGATATGCCATATTTCAAGGCACACTAGCAGAAAATTTTCTTTTCATTTCAACAAAATTATTGAGATCTCCTCTTTGCCATCTTGTACCACCTCCCAGTAATCTGAACCCATAGCCCTCACCTTAGCTGTCCTGCTGGTCAAGAACAAATCAGTAAACATATTCACTGATTCTAAATATTTTCATAACATCGTATGTTCTAACATCCTGATATGGAGGGGATGAGGTTTCCTCACTAAAAGAGAGACCCCAGTTCTTAATGCTGAATTTATAAAACACCTGATATAAGTGACCCTTTTACCTTCTAGGGCAGTCATTATACATTGCAAAGGACATCAAATGAACAAACTATACCTCTTCTTAGATAATAATTAGGCCAACCAAATGGCAAAGCAAGCCACTCTCACTGTACAAAGAGACATCCCCTTTAAAACCTGCTGATCCAATTGTTAGCATGATATGATCAAGCTGGGTGCAAACTTCACAGATGAGCAGAACCTTTATTCTATGGTGGAGTAATGCCTCTGGTGAACCCACTTTCCTAGTGAAAAATGAGCCAATGGCCAAAGGAGGAGTCCATGCTTATATATGTTACACTGAGAGGTAACTTAATTATTGGCAGGGCATATCTGTTTGGGTACTCAGGAAAGAGGTTTGTAAGCATTTGAAATTTGATTTTACTGGGCAATATTTTTACTTGTGGAAGAATGGAAAGTCTGGTGTCAGGAATCCTTGATTATCTCTTTCCCTTCAGGGTCCCATTGTACTGTCACTGGGAAAGGATATGTTTGGCTTCTTCCCAGAGACTGCTATTTTAGGACTGATGGATATCTCCTTCCAGGGATTGTCTTGAAATTGGGTGATGTTGTTTTTTTTTTTTTTTATTTCTCCCCCACTCAGGGATTATCCTGTCACTGGAAAAGGATGTATTGAGAAAGGATCAATGTTATCAATGTGTTCTTCTTCCTCACTTCTTCCTAGGTCACACTATTTGGGGGTTTGTCATTTTCCATATCTTACACCTATACCTTGTCCTACCCCAATTCAGCTCCAACTCTCCCCCAAGGAAATCCAATCCCTCCTGTCCTAGTTATATAATCTTTTACACCCTTATCTCAGAACACTCCAAGCATTTATAAAGACCCCCCTATAATTATCATCATCTAACTTTCAATTCCTCCAAACATCTCCCAGTCATACTCTACTTGCCTCACAGTTAATCACAATTCTAACCTTAGACACCCCATTTTCCTATCAGGGTAATGGATCCCTCCTGGCCATGGATTGGCAGACTGATTTTACTCAAATCCCTCCTAGAAGAAAAGTCAAATACCTCTTTGTCTAAGTAGACATCTTCACTTGTTGGGTGGAAGCTTTCCCAACAAGTATTGAAAGAGCCTCCAACTTCACCAACCTCATCTTCCAGAAAATCATTCAACATTTTGACTTAACCTCTTCCTTCAAGTCAGACAATGGACCTGAATTCACTTCTTTCATAATCCAGGAATTGGCAAAATATTTACAAATTAAGTTGAACTTTCACATCCCTTATGATCACCAATCCTCTGGAAAGGTAGGAAAAACTAATAAGATCTTAAAAGCAATCCTAGCCAAGTTATCCATAGAAACTCATTTAGACTGGATCAAATTACTCCCTCTAGCTCTCCTCTGAATCCATGCTCTCCATGCAAAACTCCTTGTAATCAGCCCCTTTGAGCTCTTTATGGAGGACCTTTACTTCCTCCCACTGTCCATCGAGCACCTCTAATTATTCCCCTCTCCCTACTCACATCTCTTCTTGACCATCTAAGGGCCACCCTATGAAAATATGCTCACTCTACCCTTTCCCAAACCCAACTTTAAAAATACCTTAGCCTCATCACCACCATGACCTTAGTATATAATCCCCCCACTTTTCCTTCTGTTCCTCTACAAGAAAAATTGAAATGTCCTTTTAAGGTCATTTGAAGACTCCTACTGCTGCCAAACTGGAAGATAACTCCTCTTGGGTTCACCTAAGCAATTTAAAACTCTTATCTGTTCCCACAGGTCCCACCTCATTACTGGTCACCTGCCCTCTGGCAATTCCTGAAGAAAAACCTGACTCTTACACCTAATTTTCCCAGTATCACTTTTCCATGCTCCTTTTCAGAACTTCTTTGAAACACTGAGGGACAAAATGCATATATCATATTTTTACCTCTTAGTTTTTTTTTCTCCTCCAAAATATTAGAACTTATATGGGAGCTTTAACTCCAAGGAACTTTCATTGAGCAGACCCTCAACAAATTTTTTTTTTTCTGTGTCACATATGTACTATCTTTGACACCTCCAACAGCTACACTGGATGTCAACAAAATCTACATGCCAAAATATAATGGCTAAGGTCCAGCTCCTTCTGCTAGGGTTCCTACTCAATTTTCCCTTCATCCCACCAGGGATCCACCTTGAATCCATTGTATTTCCAGACGAAAAAACACATATACCTATCAACAACAACACCAAAAAACTGTTATGTAGGTACGTACAATCCCACTCTCTGTTCCCATAAGAATAAGCAATACTGGATGTGTCAGAATAAAGAAAATAATCCAGGATATATATGTAAGAGTCACCCAGTACAATGGATTTATTGGACCAATTGCACTCATGTTGGTATGTCTGGGGGGGGGGGGTGTCCAAGACCAGGCTCTACAGACAGTTCTCAAATCCCAGATACCACAGATAATACAAAATCCTTTCTGCCATACCAGAGCTCCCTTGTACCTCCCCATTCAGATAAGACCATATACCTTGGACCTTCAACTTAGTCTACTGTTTAACTTAACAGATCAACCCCTAAATCACACCAATCCACACTTAGCCCAAGACTACTGGCTCTGCCTCCAACCAGGCCCCCTCCAATATCTCACTAATCATATAAATATGTCAGGACTAAACTACCAAGGATCCAATTCCTCCAACACTGGGCTCAAATTTGAATGAATTCAATTGTTTCAAACAGCCCCCTATTGAATTAAAAAAAGAAAGGCAGGCTCAATCTCAGTCAGTCAGCTACCACAAGAGAATGAACGTGCAAATATCCAACAAATTCACTCAGCCCCACAGTCTTCATGCCACCACGCACAATTATGAGGCATTGTTCCTTTGCAGGGTCCACATTTACTCTTGTCTACTTAAAAATAGGACTGGTCTCTATTCTATGGTCTTCCTTACTCCTCAAATTAACAATGTTTTACCTAATAAACAAAGCTTGCCTGTCTTGATATAGATACACCAGACATAGGACAGCCCATCAGTTTATTCCCTTAATAATGAGGCGAGGAGGGCTGGGGTTGTAGCTCAGTGGTAGAGCGCTTGCTTCACATGAGTGAGGCCCTGGGTTCAATTCTCAGCACCACATAAAAATAAATAAACTAAAATTAAGATATTGTTAAAAAATGGGGCTAGGAATATCTTCTGGGATTGGCACAGGAGCAGCAGGATTAGGAACCTCTACTCACTACTATAAGAATTAGTCAGGCCACATGTGGTGGCACATGCCTATAATTCCAGTGACTCAGGAGGCTGAGACAGGAAGATTGTGAGTTCAAAACCAGCCTCAGCAAAAGCAAGGTGCTAAGCAACTCAGTGAGGCCCTGACTCTAAATAAAATACAAAACAGGTCTGTGGCTATAGCTCAGTGTTGAGTGCCCCTGAGTTCAATCCTTGGTACCCTGCCCCCCAAAAAAAGTAGTCAGATCCATTTATTGAAAATATCCAATAGTTTGCCAATTCAGCATTGACTTTATAAAATCAACTGGATTCCCTTGCACCTGTTGTCCTGCAAAATCAAATCCTTGAAACCTAGATCTCTTTACTGCTGAATGAGGTGGCCTCTGCATCTTCCTCAGGGAAGAATGTTACCTTTATGTAAATCAGTCAGTACTGGCAAGGGATAAGGTTAAACAACTAGAGAATCCTAGTCAAATCCTGATGGGCCTCAATGAGAGATATAAAATGATGGACTTCCTGACTGTTTCCTCTTTAATCCCTGTAATACTCATTTTTTTTTCTGGTAATAAAGTTTTTTACCTACTTTATTAATTGTATTCAGAAGCACCTTCTTGACTAGGTGACCTGTCTAGCCCAGACCACCTCCCACAAACATGCAAAGGCCCTTTTCCTCCTTTACTCACAACGGGACTCTTCAGTGCCCCACGAGGAAGAAGTCATCCACAATGACAATGAAGTTTCTTTTTCTACACCCCAGTCAAACCACAACCATCAGGACTGTATAAGAATTTAATATACCCCTCACTTCCTTATCTTCTTCCAGGTCTCTGACAGGGGATCCCTTACTCTGCCCCATTTCAGCAAGAAATAACCAAATATAATGATGTCACTCCAACTCTTTATACCCATTTAGAGTCTAGAATGAAGGACATGATACTTAGAACTCCTCATAGAAAAAAGAAACTAAGGACTCTGATCTTTTGCAATTTCATTACCCACCAAAATTCCCCTGTCTGCCAAAAGTAAGCCTTCCAAAAAGTAACTGACAAATTCCTTCCATGACGTGGCCCTGCTAACCATGTAAAAGTCAGACCCTCATAGCAGTCAGTTGCCATTTTGCTCTTGAAAATGTGCCACTCCACTGCCTAATAAAGCATTGCTCATCTGTTGAGGTCTGTTTCCATTTATTTATCTTTTTGTATTCTCTTTCATACCCCAGCTACTATAGTGAGTCAGAAAAAAGAAGAGAATTCCTCTTTATTTCATCTATTATTTGATCCAGATTCTCAGTGGTTGAGATGATAGCTACCTTCTGTGGAGAGTTCAATGATTTACTGAGTCCATCGAATTAAATGCTGATCTTCAAGAATACACAGAAATAATGAGTAATTTGGGCACCCCATGACACAGTTCAGTTGATTCATGGAATTAATGATCACAAGCCTATACCTTACAAATTTAGCATCCATCTATTTAGACCATTCTTAATATACAAATAAAGACCAAAACAAGCTCATAGTTCTACTTACCATGATGTAAATAGCCAATGCACAATGCAAAACACACCAACTCTTTCCTCAGAAGAGAAATTAACATTCTTGAGTGATGTCAACTTTTATCTTATTGAAGACTTAGATAATACACTAATATTTTCTGGGTTTTGAGATACTTTTATTCTGTATCAATTATTTTAACATAGTTTCTTTAGATCTTTGATAATTGTTATAATTGCTGAATACATCTTCATTAAGTAAAAAAAAAAAAAAAAATTAGTCCCTACCCCCAGGGAATTTTATATTGGCTATATTTTCTACATATAATGTGACATAATTTTTTCAAATATTTTATATTTTTTGTTGTTGAAAAGTTGACATTTTAATAACTTTAATATCATATTTCTACAACTTTAAATACTTACAGTCATTGATCATATTGTATTTGTAATTACTGGCTCTTGTTTTTGCTTGTTTAGCATTTTTCTATATTAGTTGTACAAATTATGTACTCCATGAAATTCTTTAAATTATGGTCTCTAGGTTCTTTGCTTTTTTGTTTATTTTTTACATTAAATCTCAGCTTCATAAATGTTACTTTGGCCATTATTATATATTGGTAAGCCGATATTTGGTTTTAATAGTTCTTTAAATGTTTTGCCTGCAAAAATTATGCCCTTTTTCTGTGATGGAGAAACCAGACCTGATTATAAATTAAAATTATAGGAACTTTATAACGAAGAACCAATGCCTGGGAAAAGAGTTAATTCACCCATCCTCAGCCTTTCTTCAGAAAACCTAATTAACCATGCTTCCCTATCTATTGGATTGTAAATAGCTGTATCAAGGATTCTACTCCCTCTTTTTTTTTCTACTCTCTCTTAAAATGTAAACACCCCTATGCCAGGCTTTCAAGGGTCATAGATTCAACAGATGCCTGTGAAAAGAGTAATTTTATCTTAGCCATTATAACTTTCTGAACACTGTAGGAATATATCTACATAACTCAATTGTTAGAATAAACTATAGTTTACTATGCCAATTAACTACTGTCTAAACTATAACCTCATAGGCTTTGTTCTTAGAAATACAGCTCTTGGGGTTGGGGTTATGGCTCAGTGGTAGAGCGCTTCTCTCACACATACAAGGCCCTGGGTTCGATCTTCAGAACCACAAATAAATAAATAAAATAAAGTTATTGTGTTCAACTGCAACTACAAAAATAAATATCAAAAAAAAAAGAAATACAGCTCTTAGGGAGATAAACTTAAGTCATTTTAAGTTATTGCTGCCTGTAGAAAAGGCCACTTCATGATAACACTTGCAAGCATTTTACTCTTTGTTCTGCCCTTGAGTTTCTTGTAAAATGTCTGTACGTGATCCTTGGTCACAAAAGTTAAGAATTCTAACCTCATAATGTTATAATGGCTAAGGAATGATGTCAAATTTTCTGTAAATATACCCCTGTAACCTCAGCTCAGGGCCCAGAACTTCAAAGCATTAGCTCATCTGGGTTCACCAGGGGGTTTAAATAAGCCTGAGTTCTCTAACCCTCTGAGTGGTGCTTGGTCTCTTGCTGAACACAATTTTCCATATCATTCCTAGCTATGTGTGTGAAAATGTGCAACTTCAAAGTTCATGCACTTTACAAGAAATCTTTGGCCTTTTTTCCTTGTTGCACAATGATACAAGGTTAGCCAAAGGTTAGCCAATGTCTTTTGTGTAGTCTTTCCTGGTCATATACACAACCTTGTGTAACAGTGGTCCACCCCATTCTTTGAATATAGCCCTTGATGTTCTGCCACTCAAGCTTATTTTTAAATGGACATGTTTTTTTTTGTTTTCCTGATCTCCCTCTCCTCCGTAACCTGAGGGCAGGGAACAAGATTAAATGTTTTCCCATCCTATACCCAGTTATCTCAATAACCAAGTAATTCAGACTTGGGGATGGTGACAGAAATCTGAGGGATGGCTATATCTGAAATTAACAAGTGAATAATAATCCCCTTATAGGAAAGGGATGGAAGGGAATCTTTGAATTAAAAAAAAAAAAAAAAACCTGTTTTCCTGGATGGGTAGAATGGCAGCCTCTGGAACGGGAATCCCCTTTGCTAGAAATGAAATAAAACACTTTTCTTTGTTCAAAGCCATGTATATTTATTAACTGGGCATGGGGAGAAAGACTGAGCTTTCAGTAACACTTGTGCTTTTGAATAAATCTTTAGATGCCCGGGCATATGGGAACTTTACAAAGTTCTAAGAGGCACCTAGTTTTCTAGAATTTACTTTTAAATTCTTTTCTAGACTGTTGTCTTTTTTTCTTTTTTTTAATCCAAAAATGCATGAGGTAGGTAGGTAGGTAGGTAGCTGAAATATTGTTAGCCTTTTTATTTTCTTTTTTATTAGGACTTTTATTTTAGGAATGCCCTTAGGGTAGGCTTACTTTTTCTATTGAGCCAAACTTCAAATGCAATCAAAAAAATAGGCACAACATACTGAAAACATATTTCTAAGGAACTACAAGTAAAAACTATTAACTTTTTTTCTGGAAATGGTATTATAACATATTTAAAAAACAAAGGAACACATTTTTCACTTGCTGATAGGATTCTGTTGTTGTTTGTTTGTTTTTGTGATTTTGCTATTGTTCCACTAAATTATGGAAAGAAACTGAATATGAATAGCCATAAGTTAAAGTGTCACAGATCCTACAGTCTTGGTCAGATTCAAGTTTCTCTTATACAGATTACATTCAAGTTGTTGTGTTAATAATTGTCATATTTCTTAAATGGTAGACCATTGATTTTTTTCCATATTTACATTGTTTTATGTGAGCAATTTTAATGTTACTCATTCACCCATGTCAGAATTTGAAACTTCTCCCATTCTATTATTTTTTCTATTTATTTCTTATGTGTCTTGTCCTTCTTTTCCTTTTGTCTTACCTTTTTATTAGTTGCTTTATCATTTTTAGAATTATACTTTAAATTATTTATAGTGAGAAACTGATGTGACTCCATTTTTGAGAAAGCAGCTTCTACCTCAAGGTCTGTCCAGAGGGAGGGGGCGTGACTCTTGTCCTTGGAAAAACCCACAGAGCATTCCTAGGCACATAGCCACTCTGTTGAGTTGTTTGTCTGCAAATAACAAGAGAGATCTGCAGAACCATGGTCCCTGACTCAGTTATGTTAGTTCCTGGAAAGACCAAAGTATATTTGGGGGCCTAAAGCCTGACCATGAATACCCATAGCAACTCCCTAGCAACCACCAATCAGTGTGAGACAGAGAAAATACCTGCAATGCCAGGTGACCCTCCCAGTAGTTTTGGTGATTGATAACATGTTAGGAAACCTTGTAGTGTAGCATGTACAGCTTTGCAGCTTATACCAATCAGTTCAAATGTATCCACCTCTTGAACTAACCAATCACCCTTACCCAACTTGTTCCCACCAGTGAATGTGCTAATCAATGTTAAGAGTTGTTCTTTGATTTTTCCACAGTATGAAATGATTTGCTGTGTGATGTTGTGACGCATAGAGTATCCCCCAAAAACCTATAAATCCTCACTGAACTAAGGGTAGGGACTCACTCTCCGGGACTGCTGCATCAGAAACAGTTGTGAGTCCAGGCTCGAGCTTGCAATAAAGACTCTTGTGTGATTGCATAGGATTTGGCTCCTGGAGGTCTATTGGGGTCCCAGGAATCTGGCATTTCAATAGTGATTTTGAGAATATTGTTTCATTTACTGTGTTATTGGCCTTAGGCATTACAAAATATTTATGCTTACTATGTTGTTATCAATTCTTCACAATTTGAGTGAGTATGGAAACCTTTATTCTATTTAGGCTCTTTTATCTTAAAAACCTTTTAAATAATCATCTTAAATTTCTCATCAAAACTAATTGAGCACTGAGTCAATATTTCAGCTTTCTACAGATTCACATACCCATGAGAATTGTCAGGAAAATTTAACTTATTTAATACTATATACATTCCATTGTTCCATCTTCCTTCTGAAATTTTAGACTTTTTTCCATTAAAATATCCTTAACTGGAGAAAGTATTTTGCTGTTTGATAGAGTATGTCCCACAGAAACTTTTTTCTGGCCATCGGGCATTACTCTGAAATCATAGTTGAAGCCTCCCTGGTCCTACAACTCTCCCATTCTTTATGCCAGAAAAACCATTATGTTGATAATGCAAAGGTTTGTTTCTGTACTGTTTTTTTCTTGAACCATGGCTGTAATGAACCTTGAGTGTTTTGCTAATTGAATATGGAGAAAAATCCCAATAAATGATTTTCTAGGAGTACTGGATGGAGAGGGTACACAAAGGATAATTTCTCAAATGATACTTCTCTAGAAAGTCAAACAAATTTACATTTCTGCACCTTCAGTCTTTGATAGGTAAGTTGTCCTTTCAGATTTCTAAACTGTCCTTGAAGGCATCTTTCTTATTTTTCTTATGCAAAACCTTTAGCTCTTTTAATCAGGGCTTATTAATGCACTTTCATTAGCCTATATGTTTACACATACTTTCACTGGACATACAGCAAATTTTTCAAATCTCTCCATTCTGCCTCTTTATACCCCTGATTTTCAATTAAAATATAGTGAATATCATCCAGTAATACCAACTTTGAATCTTGAGTACTGTGGTGCTTGAAATTTCATCCCTCAAATAAATGGATCACTCTCCTTTAAGTGTGACCCCTCACAAAGTATAGGAAGTGGGAAAAAAAGCTTAACTCTTTTCATAGTCTAACAATTATATTCTCTAATACAATTACCAACATAATCATTATTTTCATGTGATATCTCATCAGCATGTCGTTTGTTTTCTAATGTCTGTAAATACTATGATATTCTCAGTCCTCTCCAAAATTATAATTTTACCCAGTAATTTCACTCTTGAGTATTGCTATACTAAATTTTGCTTTCCCCATATTTATATGATGAATCTCTAATACAGGGTGTGAGTGTATTTGGAGGTAGGACTTTTAAAGAAATAATTAAGTTAAAATGAGGTTATAAGGTTGGGGTTCTAATTCAATAGTATCAATATCATTATAAGAAAAATGTAGTGTCATGAGTGCACATGTATAGGTAAAAGGCAATGTGATAATACAATAGGATTACAGAATTCTGCATGCCAAGAAGATATAATTTAAGGTAATTCACCTTGGTCTTGGAATTTCAGTTTCCAGAACTCTGAGAAAAATAATTTATCTTCTTTAAGCCACTAATTCTGAAATACTTTGTTAGGAAAGCCCTATAAAACTAAAACATCTATGTATGCATGTGCATGTGTGCACACACACGTGTGTGTGTGTGTATGAAAACAGGAGAGTTGTTCAAATAAAAATTTCTCCATGAATATTCTTAGCAGCACTATTCACAACAGTCAAAATATTTAAATAACATAAATGTCATCAACAGATGAATTGATAAAATAAAAAATAAGATATATCCATATAATTGAACATTATTAAACCATAAAAAGAATGAGATATTGGTATGTTCTATTACATGAATAGATATTGAAAGAATGCCAAGTGAAAGAAAACATACACAAAGATCTCATACTGTATGATTCTATTTACGTGGAATACCCAGAATATGCAATTTTGCAGAAATAGAACACAGATTATTGATCACTTTGGGCTGGAAAGAAAAAAAATACAGAATAACTTTTTAATGCTTATAAGGTTTTATTTTGGGGTGATAAAACATTCTGTAAATAGTGATGGTAGCACCACATTTTCAATGTACCAAGTGTAATAAATAATAAACTGATAACATGCATAGATTAAGAAATACCTATTTACTGCATTAATCTAATAAGAATAGTCCTATTTCTTATCATTATTTTATCCTTCATCCCTCTTATGCTCTTGATGAGCCTGAATCATCCTAGTGAATAGGATAATAACAGTATAAGAACAAAAAGCCAAATAGATAAAAAGCCCCTTTCTCCTTTTTACCTTCAATTGAGAAATGTATATGTGGGGTTGAGGTTATACCTCAGTGGCAGAGTGCTTCCCTAGCATGTGTGAAGTACTGGGTTCGATCTTCAGCACCACATAAAAATAAATTAATAAAATAAAGTTATTGTGTCCATATACAACTAAAAAAAAAGAAAAAGAAAAAAACATTTTTTAAAGTGTGTATGACCTTAAAGAGATTAGAAGCTTTGAATACAAGTAATAAGTAATTTTCTATATTATACAGAATAAAAAAATTCTATATAATATAAATTTAAAATATTCTGAGTTATATGAAGTGTCAATTGGTGTTTTTTAGCAATAAAAAAACTTTAAAAATACATTTGTGGATAGAATTGATGGTTTATATTGACACTGCCCTGCGTATGCATTCAAAATAAAGAAAAATCTTGTCTTTTGCCATCAAGGAGCTAATTAGTGAAATAAGAAAATTGAATACACAGTTGTATTTTAAGCTATTATATAAAAATGAAACATGACAATAAAGACAAACTACATCATAGAAATCATGTATGGAATGAACACAAGAGACAGATATTACAGTGGAGAAGACATTGCAAAGTTTGACATGGTAAGGTGTTTTGTGAGTTAAATTAATAAGATATGTGCATTTGCCTTCTGAATCTATAAAATGCCATCATCATTATCATCATCATTTATTGAGTACTATTTAGAAATCAATCACTGAGCTGTATATTTTCTCAAATATTACTTAATTTCAAACCAACATAAAACCTAAAAAATAGGCAACATAATATTCTATTTTTTATGAAAAGAAATTGATGCTCAAAAGATCTGAGAATAAGTACTTCAAGGTCCTTTCAATAATAAATCTCTATTTTAAATCATAGCAATCTATGAACTCATACATAATGCCTAAAAACTTTATTACCTATTTATTTAATGTAATTTCTATGGACTAGACACATTGTTGTAAAACTACATAAGAGATTGTATAAATCTTAGTTTATTATTCCATGTGTTGTTTTATTTTCTAATGATTATACATATGTACACACATGTACTCTTAGATAATATACAGACATATATGTACTCACATATTCTCCAGCTCAATAAATTACCTGTAATATGACAGATCATGAAGAATTTCAATATTGAGCATTCTGTGTTTAAATTCTCTTTTTTGGGGGGGGGGTCAGTGAAAGAGATACTGGGAATTTAACTCAGGGGCCCTCGACCACCGAGACTCATCCCCAGCCCTATTCTGTATTTTATTTCACACTGACTGGCTTACTGTCTTGCTTTTGTTGAAGATGGCTTTGAACTCACTATCCTCCTGCCTCAGCCTCCCAAGCTGCAGGGATTACAGGCATGTGCCACCATGCTGGGTTTGTGTTTCATTTTTTAAAATATTTTATTTTTTAGTTGTATTTGGACACAATACCTTTGTTTTATATATTTATTTTTATGTGGTGCTGAGGATTGAACCCAGGGCCTCACATGTGCTAAGCAGGCTCTCTACTGCTGAGCCACAACCCCATATCCTGTGTTTCAATTCTTAAGACATGAAAGAATCTGATTTTATGGTTATTCCTAGTGGAGATTCACATACTGAGCTACATCAGCTTGAAATTCCATAGTGCATATATAACATGAATGAAGTTCCACATTACAAATCCACATTTTCTATAAGGGTACTTTATTCTTGAAAACTTCCCTAATATATTTATTCAAGAGTTAAAAAGTTACTGAAAGATATTGTAGGAAGATATTTTAGTATTTCCCTCCTTTCTGTCCTATATGTCTCCCTTGGTAAAATTATTAAAGACATATATTTTATAATATAAATATATATTTCCTTAATTAAAACCACTGGGTATTTTTGTTGACCTCATTTTGTTAAGGTTATTGTGCTACAATATAAGCTTTTGGAAACTGACTATATTGTCAATACTGTTGTGAAATAGGAAAAGGAAAGACTTCTAAAAAAAGTGCACATGAATTATTTGTATCTGGAATTAAGAAATTTACTTTAAAAATAAAATGCACTTTAGTTATTTAGCAATAATTTCCAATGGGAATGACTGTACACTGATGAATTGTTAAAAATGACACATTAACAAAAAGTTCTTTATTAGGAGTATTTTTTTTTTCTGTATCTGCCTTTGCCTTTTATCTTCTCCACAGTATCTGTGTCATGAAATATGTGAAAAATTGGTTTTATTTGTTCAAATAATTACTAAAGTATTATTTTAATTTTGAGTAATTATCTGAACTTATATATATACATATATGTATGTATATATATATATATACACTTTCATATTCATATACATGTATACACACACACACACACACACATATATATATATATATATATATATATATATATATATATATATATATATACATACATACATACATACATACATATATACAATCTATGCTTTCAGGGATATTATACATACACATAGGACACTGATATACCTATTTATTGACGTAAAACTTGTAAATACATGTCTGTAATATGTAATTCACTATGCAAAAGAAGAAATTTAATGTTTGTTGAAGAAAAAATTTGATGTTTGTTGAAAGAGAAAACATAAATTTTGTACGAGGTTATTTTTTTTAAGGCAGTTGAAGTCAGTGTAGAGACATAGATTTAATTCAATTAAATATTCAAAACTAATATCATGGAATATGTGTTGCCTTTTGTAGCCTTCCAAAAAATGGTGTTATGTTCATGACTAGTATTTAGATCTATATGACTTTATATCTTTATTTGACCACTTTGTGTATTTTTGAATTATATATGATATTATGTTTATTCTAGGTTTTTACTTGCAATGTAAAAGTGTCTATATTTTATTTAATATCCATAATTATTTCAATGTATTGTCATAATACATTAAGCCTCTCTAGAGAACCCCTATGCATTTATTCAGCATGTATATTTGAATTAATGGCCATCCATGAGAATAATACTTAAGGACCTCTACTATTTTTTACTTCAATTATTTTGAATGAATTTCTTATATATACATTTTATACATCAAAATATGCTGTATATTTCATGATGATGAAAATTGTTTAAAAGTGTAGCTTACAACTTTGTCTGATTTTACTACCTACATATTGTTACATCCATATATTCTCATTAAAATAAGTGTCCAGGTACTTTCCATTCTGAAATTTGTTAAGACCTTCAGCTCATATATTCCTGCAAACTCTTCCTATTTTTCTCCTTGAAGAAACCTTACAATTTTACTAAAATATGAAGGGTCAAAGTTCTTTTCACTTGTCCTTTTTATCAAAACTGAAGTTCAAATACATGTCTCTTGAGACCTAAAACTTTCATAATTTGATAAGAAATGTTTTTAATAGTTTATTATGCATTTATTCTGTCAGAAAAAGTATTCCAATTGTTGAGTGAATCTTGTATGTACTCTCCAAATATTCTTTTTCTCCACTTGCAGAATAAAACATTTAAAAACACATAATTAAAAAAATAAATTGCTATAGAATGGTGTTCCTACTCTTATAGCTCATATTAGTGTTCAACATAGATTTGGACTTAGAGAAACATCACCCCTCATGATGTTAACACAAAAGGACTTCTGGCTGAGATTAAAAGTCATTTATAAATTATAGTGACATAATTTAATACATAAAACACACCTATTGTTTTTAAATTTATGAGTCCTTTTATTTACATTCACATTTATCATCTTTGTTTCCAGTGCATTACTCAATGCTTCTTGTGTCTATGATAGTGCCAGTTCAGGCTCTTTAAAGAAGATTCTTGTAAGTGAAGTGCATAAGTTATAAATTCTTCAATATAATAATTTATTGCTCAGAAATCTATTTCATGTTTCTTTATCTTGTTATGTTTATCTGATGCTTTCAGACTCTCATTTCTGTTCCAGTTATGTAACTTTTACAAATAGGTGAGCCCTGGATATTGACATAGTACTTTACCTAAGAATTTATTCTAAATATTTAAATTGAAACATATATTTAAGATAATGTGTTTGCATGTGTTGTTTGTGCATTCAAAAAATTAGAGAAAATTTTAAAAAATTATAACTGTTTTCTAATTCTTCAAAATGACAGAAACTTCTGTTAGGGGATGGAATTGGAATATTTTTTCTTGTAATTGTCACTCTAGTAGCTAACAAGGTATTTAAGAAGAATTTTGTGGTGCATCACAAAAAATGCTGTGAAGGGACTTTAAAAAAATGGTGAGGATTTAGAAAGAAAAGATTAAAGTTTTAGAGAAAGCTTCCATCTTCTTAATAAGTACGTAAATAATAATTGGAGGATATATTGGTAGAAATATGAACAGCAAAGAATATACTGAGGATGTCTTAGTTGGAAAAAAGAAACATAATTTAGGACAACACAAAAAAAGTTGATTCTTGGCATAAAGTAACAAAAATATTTGGCTGCATTTTACTGGGGTTAGATTGTTTAATCAAGAGTAGAATGTGATGAAATTGGATATTTTTCTGAGGATATTTCTAAGGAAAATTTTAAAGAAGCAGCTTGGTTCCTTTGATGCCTTAATTTGTGACCTGATAATAATTTATTAGAATTAATTAGAAAATAAATTGTACATAAAAATGAGGATTCAAAGACTTAGAAAATTATTGTCTTGGGCTGGGGATGTAGCTCAAGCAGTAGCGCGCTTGCCTGGCATGCGTGCAGCCCGGGTTCGATCCTCAGCACCACATACAAACAAGGATGTTGTGTCCACCGAAAACTAAAAAATAAATATTAAAAAAATTATCTCTCTCTCTCTCTTAAAAAAAGAAAATTATTGTCTTATTAATATTCAAAATTATGAGAAAGCATATTCCCAAGTGAGCACTGAAGGTGTGGCTGAACAACTACAAGATAAAAAGATTAGAATAGATATGAACCAACTTCTAATCAACAATTTAAACAGAAGTCAGGAAGAGAGAAAAGCCAACTAAGTTTAAAAATATTGAATGTTAAATGATCAGTGAATTCAAAGATGCAAATAAGTAGATGAATCTGTTAAGGAAAATAATGTACGACATGAAAGAATACTTCAGAAAATATATAGAGATTCTGAAAAAGAATAAAATAAATATTGAAATAGAAATCTCCATAAGTCAAGTAAAAAGCTCATCTGAAGGCCTCAACAATAGTCTAGATCAATTGAAAGAAAGAATATCTGTGTTTAGCTAGGTGCTGTGGCTCACATCTGTAATCCTAACTTCTCAGGAGGTGAGACAATGTCTCTGAAATAAAATAGAAAATAGGGCTGGGGATATGTCTCAGTGGTTCAGTGCCCCTGTGTTCATTCCCTAGTAAACACCCCAGCCACCCCCCCAAAAAAAAGAAAATATCTGGGATGAAAATTTGGTGAATTATGTTTTTTTCCCCATAAGTGGGAGAGAGAGAAGGAGAGAAAACAGATGATGATGCCAGGAAAACCAAAAGGAGACTAATAGACTAAGGTAATTGCGATGGTGGTAGTGGTATGAGCAGAGAGTATAAGTAAGAAGGTATTGGGAAATGATATCAAAAAAATTATGTCTTTGTATGAATATATCACAATGAATCCCACTTTTGTATAATTAGAATGCACTAATTAATAGAATAATAATAGAAGGGAGCTCAGTAGAGCAAGTATATCATGGACAATGAAGGAGAGGAGGAAAAAGGAAATGAACTTGATTAAATGATGCTATGTGCATGTATGAATATGACACATTGAATCTATTATGTATAATTATAATCCACCAAAAAAATGGTTAAAATACATGTGTTGCCAAAAGCTTTGTCTTTTCCCCCAATGCCAATCCAATAACAAGGACGAGGTTTTTGAGAGAAAGGAAAAAGAAGGTTTATTACTTTGCTAAAGAAGGAGAAACATAATGGACTCCTGTCCCACAGGCTATGATTCTGCTCATCAGCAGAAACACGGGGCTTTTAAAGAGGTGATTCAAAGGCTACATTTCACATGTTCTTTGTTGGATTTGTAACTCACTTGTTAATTTTGGAGATGGACTTTTCTGAGATCTTCTGGTACCATCCCCCAAGTCTTAACTAGTTTGTTTTTATTGTGGGTGTGTACTCAGGGGCAGATAACTCTGCCTAGGCTGGGAAAAAAAAAAAAACATAATCCTATTTCCCTTGAGATTAGGGAGGGGAAGAGATTAGGGAGGATCAAGGAGAGACAAAGGGAAAGAAACATGTCCATTTTAACAATAAGTTGCAGTGGCAGAGCAGCAATGGTTATTTTCAAAGCATAAAGTGGACCACTGTTACAATTACCCACTGCTAATTTCTACATTCCATTTCTATGTAAAAATTGGGCAATGACATCTCCAAACTACTTCCTGCTGAAGGTGGGGGAAAGTTGGGGGAAGTAAGCCAAAGTCCTTGTTCTTATCATGTGGACTGTGAACAGTTAAGGGCATTCAGCATCAGAACTGTCTAGAGGTCCACAGTCACAGATGAAAGGTGACTGGACAAGGTTCATTCTAAGACAATAACAAAGACAGCAAAGCATTACTTTTTGTTAATAATTAGAATAACAAAAAAATCAGTATTTTAGCAAGTCTCTGAATATCATGAGAACAAGTAACTTATAAACTTATCAGTGAAAAACAAGTCAAGTTCATCAATGTAAGTGGTTAGAAAAATTTGTACATCCATGAAATCAGACTCAAATTAACTCAAGATAAATTTGTTACTCTTGTGATCATTATTATTATTTAGTCTCATACAAGAACCCTTCCTTCATAGCATCCAGGTTTACTTACCTTTGGTAGGGCTGATACAGGTATACATTTTAAGTTACATTAAAAAATGTTTTTTTCTTTTAAATGTCGATGTAGAACTGTGCTTTAGGTTATATGCTCCTGTCAGTTGTTTAAGACCAAGTTGGTCAAATATGACCTTGTTCCTATCTACACTTAGGAGTCAGCTGAAATTCCTCAGAGATCACACTTGGGCATGTATGTGAAATCTCTTGGCTCTTTTAGCATTCCTCTATCAGAGGTATCAAATGCCAGGGATGGGTCAAGGTCTGGCTGACCATATGTGGCTTCTCTTGGAAGCATTAGGAACATTTTCATCTCCAAACATCGTCCCCTTTGAAGAATGTGCACTGGTTAGCTTCCTGTTCTCTAGGGTCCTCTCTATCTCCCTGATCAGCAGATAGGTTGTTTCACCAGAGTTGCAGGGCTAAGAGAGGGGTCCCATAATTCTCTGGGTACTGGCTGACCTTAAAGTGCAAGGGAAAAAATGTGGGCTATTTTTGCTTTGGCTCTTTTACTTCCTTGACTTTGGTCTTCAAGTTTTTGGTTTTAAACCGTCATCAAGACAGTTTCACCAGACTTTAAAATGGAGTAACAAATTATAACTTTCAGTAACTAAAATTTCTGTTATCCCTTTTATTTAATTGTGGTCAGTATTAGTACTAGAAGTCAGCATTATATACTATCTGTCCTGTAGATAATTGCTTATTATCTCAAATTAACCCAGGTTGTTTTGTTTTTAGAAGCAGAACCTCTGAAAAAACACTAACAGGGGGTAGTTATAAACTTTATAAAGATAATACAAAGTGAGATTATCAGAGAAAAATATATTCAGTGGGTGTAATAGCTATGAACCAAGAAAAATATTTTTTATAATCTTGAAGTTTTACTTAGTTATATATTATATTCTATGTTTGTGATCACTGTAATCTTTACAACAAAAATTAATCATTTGAACACACCTTTAAATAAGCTTAAGTTTAGCCTCTTTTGAAGCTATTTTGACATAGAGTAAGGTGGGAGGCAGAGCCTTATTTCAGGTAACAATGGGCTCTTTATAACTAATACAATACAATATTACACCTGAAACATGACTCAAAGACAGGCTAAGAGAGATTTTAGCTTTCTTTTTGTGGAAAAAGTGGCAGATGCTTTCATGTTTTACAATATCTCCTTTGAACAAATCTGGCTTTAATTATTATCTTTCAAAAATGCATTTAAATTCCAATTCCAGTGTGAAGAGTAACACAGAATTGTATATAGAACTTATTGGCAAAAGGTTAATTTATCCAGCTAAAAAGCATCAAATGACATGAATAAATACCAACCAAATTTGTTATTTTTATACAAATCTGAGACTTTCGCTACACATAATTTTAGTTTGGAGAACACCAACTTGGCAAAGTGCTGTACATTTAACTAAGTTGAACTTTTAAGGTACAATTTAGAATCCATAATGTAATGGTGACAATAATCACAGGTCTGCTTGGGTTAACAAAAATCAAAGGATTGTCTTAAATCTCTTAAACATTTAGTAAACAGTGTTAATCATCAGAAATTCACTTGTCAAAGCAAACAGGTATAAGACAGGACTTCAAATGACAGTGTGGCCATTCTATGTCAGATACAATGTATAAAAGAGAGCAATTATTGGTTATCTTGCCAGTAAACTTACATAAACTTTTACATAGCACATAGACAAGGCTGGGATAATTCTCAGATGCATACATATACCTAGTCACATAGATTTTGGGTGTCAACAATATTGTTATAACCTAAATAAAAGTTGTTTGTTTAACCAGTTACAAAGTAATCATTTAAGTCTTTAAAACAGGCACAAACACCAATTCTTTAAGACTTGGTTTCCCCAAGTAATAAAAACTAACAAGTACGAGAAAATTATTCATAGGTAAGATCAGCTCAATGTTTCAGACTTTGCTTCATATCATTACATTAAAGTTCAAATAACTTTGACTATGTTAAGTATAACCAATTTAAGCAAAAATAAACTTTTTGACATTTATCTTCTGTAAAACTTCTGCAACTTACTTAGACATTCATAATTAGTTTTGCTGACTTTCATCTTGGACTTTAGCCCAAGAATATTACTTTACCAGACAAAATACTTTCTCATCTACAAACATTTATTTTATCTTCTAATGTTACATACTAAAACATATTTCCATATTTTTTATGCTTTCTAGTTTAAAATTTTTTAGTCTTAAATTCATATTCTGAAACAGTCCTTATGGATGTTACCTATGCATGTACTTACACTACAAATTTCATCCCAGGAGAGGGTTGGAAAATAAGGCATATACAAAAAAAATGTGCCTTAATTTTTTTCTCCTATGTTTCATTCAATGGATTGGTACCAAGGATAATTTTGAGCCTGATCTCTCTCATCATTATTACAATACCATAAACTTTAAGTGAGTTCACCACTTTCAATTGAACCCAGAGGCTCCTTTTGTGCCATTTTCTTATACTAGGCTTATTAATATTCAATATAGGTGGTCCTTTCCATCCTTTTCTTTAGGCTTCCTTGAAGATTTCTTTGCAAAGGTTTCTACAAAACACAGTTTGGCATTTGTTTCTGTCTTTTTCTTTTCTGGGTGCAGTTATGTATTCTTCCAGTCTCTCCAGGCATTTAGTTTGATGGGATACTATTATAGAAAAAATTTATTTGTCCCATTGATGAATAGCCCTGTCCAAATGGGGTGCCCTGTCAGAGCTTAAAAAGGGAAGACTATTCTTGTCCACACTGTCATAAACTGGCAATGCTGGAAACTACTACACATTCTTTGTGGCCAGCAGCCTCCAACCCCCAGGGCAAATGGAACTGGAAAGCAAGGCATAGGCCAGGTTTACTTTGGCCATTTTTTTACAACCCAGGCAGCTTTTCTGTGATTTTGTTTCCATTTTAGGGCTGGTGTCCTTGACCCACAGTGAGATGATCTGTGGCTCCCTGGAGTCAGGCTGAGAAACAGTACTGGGAGTGCCAGTAGTGGGTTAAAATCTTTAAATCTTTTTAATCCTTTCTTCTGGTGTGCTGCTATTCTTGCACCTCAGAGGCAGTGCCTTTTGGCACATTCAATTTAGTTCCTGATTGTTCAGACCTCTTATCATACAACTGCATCAATGACTGCATGCAGCAGTCTGGCTGGGCACAAAATCACGAGCCACCACACAGCTTGTAGATTCAAACAGCAACTCTTTATTCCCAAACTCACACCAGCCGTCTACAATCACGTTCTGGGGAAATCCACGTTCTATGCCCAAATCCACCCCCACTGGGCTTCTCTCTCCCAAAAAATACTGTCTGAATCCCGTGAGAACTCAAGGGGAACTCAGGCAGCAGGATACGCCCTATTCCCAGCAGGAATAACCTTAAACCTGGAACCACTCTAAACCCGCATTGTCCTAAACCCGGAACGCCCTAAACCCGGATTGTCCTAAACCAGGAACACCCTAAACCCGCATCAGCCCTGGTCCTTGAGCAAGGTCACCTTACATGCAATGTCACTGCAAAATGTCCTATTTCCACGAGTCCTTCCACTAAGCAACATGGGGTATGCTGGCAAAGAAATTGTCATACCTACTTGGCTAATGGCTCCCAGCATCTCCCCCCTTCTGATTAATTAAACAACAAGCAATGTGGCTTAAGGACCATGCCTGGTAGGTTGTCCAATTCAACATATGGTTCTTACCTGTCATAGGAAAACTGACCTTTAGGCGTCAGCCTCCTGTCTTAGGTTGATACCACTGCAATTGGATCATACCCATCACTGACTACTGGTCCAGCATACAGCCATACTTGTGGATAGGTCTATGCACCAGTGGGGGGGTGAGGTTCTTTGCCTCACCTCTGTTGGCCCCCAAATTTGGCCTTGGTGCCAGTGGGGGAGTGAGGTTAATGTGGCTTAAGGACCGTGCCTGGTAGGTGGTCCAATTCAACATATGGTTCTTACCCGTCATTGGAAAACTGACCTTTAGGCGTCAGCCTCCTGCAATTGGATCATACCCGTCACTGACTACTGGTCCAGCATATAGCCATTGGCCCCCAAATTTTAGACCATCACTAGAAGAAGGGAGGAGGATACAGAAATGAAACGACACCAAGCCAATTGATGGCTCCTTGGGAAAAATTGCATCACTAGTGACACCATCAGCAAAGATATGCCAGCACTACCATAATTAACATGGGGTGTGTTGGCAAGGAAATAAAAATTGCATCACTGGTGACACCATCAGCAAAGATATGCCAGCACTACCATAATTAACATGGGGTGCGTTGGCAAGGAAATAAAAATTGCATCACTGGTGACACCATCAGCAAAGATATGCCAGCATTACCACAATTCGCTGCACCAAACGATAGTTACATAGTCCAGGCAAGTTCTGCAAGCAGTTCAAAGCGGAGCAATCTATCAATATGTCCATTTCCTCCCAAAATCCGTTTCCTCCCAAAGTAAGTTGACTCCTTGATTGAGCATTACTTGTTGAGTTATATTCATTGATGCATCAGTTTATACAGTTTACTGTGATAGCTATCATAGAAGCTGTAGTTTGGTTTTATCTTTGTCTTCACCAGCACTGGGATGAAGATAGGAATTCTGGCAATGATGCTAAAGAGACATTATCCTGAAAAGAATTATTAAATATAATGAAAAGGAAACGTGAAAGTAAACAAACAGATCTGTTAACCTACTTTAAAAACAATACTTAACAGCTGTTTACCTAATTTAAATTAAACCATTTAAATCACGTGAATAAAAAAAAATAATAATTCGGATCCATTTTTTCATGAGCGCTCCTCATATAAGAAATATGGACATACGCACATACAGACATACAACACAAAACACAAGAGTGCACACAAACGTACAACACATAAGAAAATAGTAAAGGCCTTGTAGCTTTACCTAGGTGAAATCTCCATTGCAATGTTTAAAAACTCCACAGTCAAAAAATAAAACTGATCAGAAAAACATTAACCTAGGTTTGCACGAGCTCAAAAAATAAAAATAGAACTTTATGATGTGGAAAAATGCAATAATAAAATAGCTATTGAAAAAAGCATCCTGGTTAATCACTGTCACAGATGTAAGAATGGCCAAGCTGGAGTTCTGGATATCAGCTGTTATGGATTTGAGTCAAATCATCTTCTTTTCGATCTGTAGAAATTGTTTTAGTTAATCTCTCTGGAATCCAAATCGGCTGCTGTTCTCCCTGTGGAAACACACAAACAGAGCCCCGACTCCAGACAATCACTGGGTCAGGACCTTTCCATTGTCCTGTTAGAATATCTTTCCAAAGTACTTTAGGCTTATGTACATTTTTTGGATACATATGACTTTCCGCAGCACTAAGTCCTGATGAATCGAAATTTTAAAAGTTTAGAGTAAAAAGGGTTATTTTAAGTTTATCTTTGGGGGATATATACCACTTAAAAATCCTTTTAAATTTAAGTCTTTCAAAAGCATTCTGCCTTAGTTTTTAGAATTACTTTAGTACTTTCAATTTTTTGATGTGGTTTTAAACCAATTTCCTTCTAGTTTAACGTTTTCTAAATTGGCTCTTGTCTATAAATTTTAACACCCTCATCTGAGACTTCTAATTTCTGCACCACCAGAAATTAAAGTTGATGGGCTTTTTGAAAAAAATTACTAATAATCTCCTTGTTCTTCTATTTTATCCAATATTTGACTTTAAACTTCTCTCTTCTACCTTTTTCTATCTTGAATGTCTGTATCTAATAGTTGTCTTAGCTTTTTGTATTTTCTATCTGAAATACCTTTACTTGACATTTTCAACCATTTTCTATCTTATTTCTATCTTCTAGTTTTTTTTTTTCCTAAGGTTTGTATATTTACCCTAAGTTGCTTATTTTCCTCCTAGTTTTTTTTTTTCTTCCTATTTTGTGGATTTAAAATTATTGTCTTCCTACATCTTTTTTATCTTCCTACATCTTTTCTTTTTTTTTTCTTTTTAACTTTCTATACTTCTGTCTTTAAAGTTTTTCACTTTAAATTTTTAATCTTCTTTATCTAAATATCTTTTATCCTATTATCTTCCCATTTTTTTAAGTAATGTTTTTAAGATTAACTAGGCTTCGAATGACGCAATCTTTCCTCCATCATGAAGGCATCTTAACCACCTTCAATTTAACCTTTTAAAGCCTTTTGCAACTTAGACATTTTACAACTTTTTACTTTACCACACAAAGATTATCTCATCTAGAAACATTTCTTTTTATTTTAACTTTCCATATTAAAATATATTTCCACAACTTGAATCTTTTTATATCTTTTTTTCTTTTTTCCGCCATGAAGGTATCTCGACCTTCAATTTAACCTTTTAAAGCCTTTTAATTATCATCTATACTGTACTTTTAAATGTACTTTTTCACCACCTAAACTTCACTCTTTTAAACGAGGCTTAGATTCTGTTTAAATCGCTTTAATGTTAGTTTACATGGCTGCCCTTCAACCAAAGGCTTTTTTTTTTCTCCATTAAGAAGCTTTGTCTCAATCTGCCATATACAAGTATCTTTTTCTTCCTTCTTCCTTTCCCAAGCTTTTAAATTAAGTCTAGTTTCCTCAAAATCTTTTTAAATGGCATTTTACAACTTTTTACTTTACCACACAGAGATTATCTCATCTAGAAACATTTCTTTTTCGTTTAACCTTTTGTATTAAAACATATTTCCACATCTTGAATCTTTTTCTATCTCTTTTTTAACCATTAACCCTTTTTATAAATTCACATTTTGAAACAACTCTTATAAAATTTCTGATTTAGACAAATTACTCCACTTTAATAAGATGAAAGACTTTCATGTTTTTTTTATGATACTATAATACTATAATTGAAACCCAACTGAAAATTTTTCTACTCTTTGTATATAAATTACACATGATAGAATCTTAACACTTAGTAACTTTGTTTTAGCAAAGACACAGACACAAAGCAATATTAAACATTTTTCCATTTACCAATTTATGGAAACACACATAATGTTTAAATATATTACCTTATGGAACTTAATAAGTAAAGAGTACTTGATTTCATATTTAGTGGTTGATATTTTAACACTTTAGCTTTGTAAATTAATCAGATGTCTGTAAAAACCAAGATCTTAGACAAATATAGTAAACAGAATTAGCCATCTTTTTCTTGTTGAAGAAAAATCTTTTTACAGGATACCATGATGGTCCCATTGATATACTTAATAACTCGTCTTTAAAAAGCCATGGGGTACATTTTTGTATTGTATCAACATATGTCCTAACTGTTCTTGGTCTTACTGGGGTGCCTCTTTCCTCTAACAATTTTTCTTCCTCGGAGGCGAACCACTTCAAACCTTGAGTCAACCATTTTTCCCAGTTTGCCTGAGAAAGTTCTAGGAACAGGCAACTTGAAATAAAAACAAAATAAGCCAAAACAAGAACACATTGTTTTTTGAATTGGTCACCCATTCTTTTGCTCTTCCTCAGGGACGAGCAATTTCACTTACCTCCAAGCTTCAGAAGTTCCCCGCACGGGACGCCAAATGCCGCAGTCTGACTGGGCACAAAATCAGAAGCCCAGTGGGGGTGGATTTGGGCAGAGAACGTGGATTTCCCCAGAACGTGATTGTAGACGGCTGGTGTGAATTCGGGAATAAAGAGTTACTGTTTGAATCTACAAGCTGTGTGGAGGCTCGTGATTTTGTGCCCAGCCAGACTGCGGCAACTGCACTTACAAAATCTTTTTCATATACTTTACTCCTGATAGACCAACTTCAAACTTGTATAATAATACAGAAAAACCATTTAAAGGCCAGATTGTGTTACAGTAAACCATCTTTTTCTTACACATGATTATCCTTGTAGGTGGCCCATGCAGCCTAGATGTCTCTGCTCAAGAAACAACCTGTAAGATCAATGCAACATGATGTATGTTTTAAAGGACTAGTAGCAGGAAAAAAAAACAGAAAAAAAGGATCACTAAAAGCAGAGATGACAGATTGGAAATATTAAAACCGACAGATGTGCACATACAAATTTATTCCACTTACTTTCACTTTGATGGAGCAACTCCAACTGCAAGACTGCACAATAAACTATAAATCTATTTAAAAGCCATATTATTGGAGTAAAATATTATCTTATACAGACTTATAGATGACCCTTTCTTTATCTCAATTTGTCTCTGACAGACCATCTTCAATTGCAAGATTGTATAATAAAGAAACACAGAGAAAGGTTACTAGAGAGGAGCCACAAAACCATGTCCAACAGATAGGAACCTTTAAATAGAACAGCCAAGATATTTCCCCAAGAGTCTACATATAGAATCAATGCCGTACTGGTCATGTATTAAAAGGGGCAGTAGCCAATAAAAACAAAACTAAAAACTGGAGGGAATTCCCAATCCCAAGGCCAACAAACAGATGAAAACCCAGAACATATCAGAAGTTAGTACATATCCCTAGGTTCTAGAGTTCTGCTTAACCTTTACCTCAGAGGTGCCACAGATGTCCCCAAGAGGGACCAGGCCAGGTATGTGGAAGCAAGGGTCTAGTTGTGCATACTCAGAGACTTACCAACTGGCCAAATTTGTCATAGCTTTCCATGGTGGAGCAAACTGTACTGTTCAGGGAGAGAAGGTGAGAGTTCTTCAGAGCAAATGGAGCTTCAACAGCTGCTGGAATGATCTCTCAGTCCCTCCCTTGACTCACAAGAACACCTCCTCTGGTTCTACTGGAGGCAAACTCACCCATCTTCCTAACTCCTGCTGTTGGCTCTTAACAAGTTTGCCAGCACTGTGAATCATCAGCATGGAAGTGGAGTTCCTGAGAGATCCAGGCCTGTCCAAAAAATCTGGAACAGGGGCTCCTCTCAGGTCCCATCTGTGGTGCCAAATTTATTGATGAAAGCTCATTCCTTGTCCCTGATGCCAATACAATAACAAGGACATGGTTTTGAAAAAAAGAAAAGAAAAAAGAAAAAAAAAAAAAAAGCTTTATTGCTCTGCTATCAAAGGACAAACAGGGTATTACTGTCCCACAGGCTATAATTCTACCCATCAGCAGGAACAGGGGTATTTTAAAAGGCTATGTTTGTAATTCATTTGTTAATTTGGGAGGTGCTATTTTCTGAGATCCTGTGATATCCCAAAAGTCTGGTTTATTTTGTTCCTATGGTGGGTGTGTACTCAGGAACAGATAACTCTCCCTAGATGGGGAAGAAAGGTAATCCTGTTTCCCCTGAGATTAGGGAGAAGGAGAGATTACCAAGAAGCAGGGAGAGACAAAGTAAAAAAAAAAAAAGTGTCCATTTAAAAAAATAAGTTGCAGTAGCAGAACAGCAATGGTTGTATTCAAAGCATAAAGGGGACCACTGTTACATAATTGTATCAGAGACCTAAATAAAACACCTGAAACATTGAAATCACCAGAAGAAAACACATGGGAAATGCTTCAAGGTATAAGCAAAGGCAATGACGTCTTAAATTGGACTCCAATATCTAAGAAAATAATAGCAAGAATTGACAAATGGGATTATATCAAATAAAAAATCTGTAGGGCAAAGGAAACAGTTAAAAGTGATGAGACAGCCTATATCCAGTTACTCTTCTGACAGAGTTAATATCCAGAATATACCAAGGACTAAAAAATAAAAATAAAATAAAAAATATAAAAAATATAAAAAATAACACAATGACACACACAATCAAATAATTCAATGAATAGACAATGAATTGCACAGGCACTTTGCAAAAAAGAAGTGCAAATTTTTATAATCATATAAAATTATGTTCAAAAACTTTAGCTATCAGGGTAATGCATATAAAAACTACATTATGATCCAGCTACAGCATTCCTTGGTATATATTAGAAGGAATTAAGGTAAGCATACTGCAGAGATATCTGCATGTTCATGTTTGTTGTCTCACAATGTGCAATAGTGAAGTTACAAAATCATCCTATGTGCATGAATATAGTCATATGTATAAAGAAAATGTTGTACATATCCACAATGGAACATTGTTCAGTCACAAAGAAGAATAAAATTTTGTCATTAGTATTAAAAAGGATGGAACTAGAGATTATCATGTCAAGCAAAACAAGCCAGAAATAGTCAAGTATCACATGTTTCTCTCATATATATAATCTAGAAAAACAATTTTTAATCACATAAAAGAGAATAGAGTAAGAGGATACATATTAGGGGGGTGAAGAGGGGATGATAAGGGAGTTGGGGTGTTGAAATTAACAAAATATGTTACTGTGCATGCATAAGTATGCCATAATGAAATGCATCATTTAGTATAAGTTACATGCCATAATAATAATAAAAAAGCCCTCTGGAAACAAGGAAACAGAAAATGTGGGACATAATGTTTGAAGTTTAAAAATCTATGCATTCCTTTAAGAAAAAGAAAAAAGGACCTCAAAAGATTATTCAGTGATGCGTAGAACACCACTTTTGACCTAGAGTAGAGGGAAGGTTGTTTGACTATGAAGGATACTCTTCTGCTTCTGTAGGTGCAAGATTTTTTATCTATTGTCTCTGAGGAGATAAGGGTGTGCCACATCTTGAGCTTAATGACTGGAGCAGATCAATCTGTAGGAGATGATCTTGCCATCAGGAAGGAAAAAGACAAATAAATAACTTATTCTAGTAAACCACCCAGTTAATGTTTTTTGTTTTTTGTTTTTTTTCTTATAACCACTTAAACTAAGGACAATACTTATTCTAGGCTTCTCTCTATAGGAGTTCAGGGAGCTCATAGGAAGAATACTTGTTTACAATATTGTACATTATTGTGTCCTATTTAACCATCTGAAGACCTTATGGGATAAGAATGATTTGTAAGTCAGAGTTTAAAATAGAGACTTTTATTCTATTGCAATTTTCTAAAAATTACATGTGAAATTTCACATATTTGTTGAATATTACACAAAGTTTTGAGGAATGTATGCTTTGTATAGTATTAACATAAGGATAAATATACTTATCATCTCAAATATTTGTCATTTTTTAGTTGTGGAAAAATTCAAAATCCTTTTTTTAGCTGTTTTGAAATATTCAATACATATTTTAGTCAACTTCTTTTTCCACTGTGAATAAAAGACCCAACCATCACAATTGTAGAGGAGGAAAAATTTATTTAGGGGCTCACATTTTCAGAGATCTCAATTCACAGACAATGGGCTCTATTTCTCAGGGCTCAAGGTGAGACTGAACATCACGGCAAAAGATTGCGGTAGAGGAAAGCAGCTCACGTGATGATCAGAAAGCAGAGAGAGAAAGACTCTACTCTCCAGCTACAAAATATATACCATATTCACAACCCCAATGAACCACTTCTTCCAGCCACACCACACCTGAAGCCAGTTACCACTCAATTAATTCCATCAGTGATTAATTCATTAATAAGTTTAAGGTTATAAACCAATAATTTCTCCTTCAAACTGTCTTGTGTTGTCTCTCGTGAGCTTTTGGGGGATTCCAGATGTAAATCATAATAATACATTATTATATCTCATCTGTAGTCAACTGACTATTCATTGTAATTGGAAGATTTTTTAAAGAGATAATTATTTAAGTAAATTTAAAAACAGCTTGTTCAAAGGAATACTACTGTGCTTGTAAAACACAACCTGACCTGAGATTTACATTCACCTTTATGATCAAAACTTTGACTTTATGACAATTTTTTACAGTAAAAATATTTCCTTAGAAATACTTTAAATAAATACAGAATCCCAAGTGAAGTCTGTATGGGATTGACTGTAAGAGAAACAATGAAAGAAAAAAAAATTCCCTGATAAAACATGCTGTGGTTTTATTAAAACACTTTATCTACACAGTCCCTATTTAATAAAATAAATGTTTATAAACTTAAAATATATATTAGTGTACAGAGGCCCTGTGTCGAGACAATATTAATATCATAACAATAGTCTTCAGAATGCAAGAAAAGTAATAAAACAATTTTCTACAGAGGAAATAAAGCAGTATATGTATACTTTGCACACATACTCTTGATGCAAATCTGAATAAGATGTATACACACAGAGACCTAAATACTAATTTATTATAGATATTCATCCTATATGTTAAAAGCAAAAATATATAAATATTGAATACTTTTTATGCACTGCCTCATTATAATAAATATGATACACACAGATTTTCCCACCACATAGAAGATAATGATACTCAAAAAACACTGATAAGATCTCCTACTGTTGTAATAGTGATAATGAAATAATTTTCTACCAATTGCATGTTTTTGCCTCAATAGATAACTTGGAGTTGAATTTTAGTTTGGCATATTCATGACCTATATCAAAATTACAATTTAATTTGGTCCCAAACTAAAATTCTATCCATAAATCTTTGTGTGTGTGTGTGTGTGTGTGTGTATTGTCTATGTGAGTGAATATGTTTCTGTTGGGTTGCTGTTTTGGCTTCAGATAATTGTATACAACCAGTAGAAATAACCCAATTTTAGCATCCTTACTTTAATTACTTTCATGACACAGCAGGTGTAGAATAACTACCCGATGTAAATAATTATATAGTTTATTTCTAGACATTCCTCATCTACATATGTTAAACTGATCAGTAAACTATCCACTTCCCACACTAATGAAACATTAGGAAATTTTCTGAAAAACAGTAATAAAAATAAACTAGATTCTAGATTTTTTTAAAAATGTGGTTTATAATGTGTACATAATAATAATAATAAAAATAATAAAAAGAAGAATATAATCTATAGATATTGAAAACATATGACAATATAAGAGATCAGGCTAATTATAGCACATAATCCTGAAAATGATCCCTTTGGAGAAGAGAATGTTACTGTGTTTTAGAATTCAAGAAACCTAGACTTATAATGGCTAAAAAGTCGTTTCCAAGAGCCCAAATTATTAAGTGGTAGGCACAGAATTTAAACTGAGATGTATAGTTTCTCAAAATTCCCATTTATTTGTATAGAAAAAAAATATTTAAGTCAATCAATAAAAATGCAAAAGTTAATAATAACTGGAAGAATGCCCTCTGAAGATCAAAAATTGGGGATATTTTTAGAAGTTAGAAGGGAAATGTAATTAACTTAATTAAGCCAAAAGTATTAGATGTAGTGGTGATTATATTTAAATAAATGCTAAAGAACCTGCATACTCAGAACAACAAATAAAATATTAAGACTGTGAAATAGAGCAATAATCAAAATAATTATTTAAAAATCCATTTTAGAACAACTGGCCACATTGGGTATATATCATTTCCCAGAATGTGGATGGTAGTCATGGTTTTCCTGCCCAAGTAAGCAGTCGAAATCTGTTCCCTTGTGGGGACAAGTGCAATAAATAAAATCAGACCTGTTTCCTGCTTGGTCGCTGGAGATCTTAATTAGCAACTCTGCAGCCACACTCTCCTCTACCCAGCTCTGTGGATCTCTTCACTGGATGAGAGAGAGCCCACGCAGCTGGCACCGGAGCACGGGTTTGAGGTAAGCCTATAAGACAGGGTGTGGCCTGTCTTATAGGTGAGGAGAGAGAAATGGGGAACCTACAGAGTTCCACCACAGACTTGCAGCTGCAAGTGCTACACACTTTCTTGGATACTAGAGCTTTAACCCTGAATAAGAGAGAAGCCCAGAAGTTCTGGGATATAAACAATAAGCCTTGGGTTGATGCTGCTGATGTTTCTGATCCTACTATATGGGACAAGACAATGGCAAGTGTGTGGTAAACTGAAGTGAATCAGGGGTATACTTTACCACTACATTGTTTTCTTGTTGTGACAGATATTCAGCAACTTTTAGGGGGCCCTGCAACAGACCTTTGTCATATAATGATGACCCCGAGGGAAGATGAGGCTGTGAAAGACAGGGGGAAGAATGAGAGGGCAAATCTACCTCAAAGCAAGCAACTGCAGCAGGCACAGGAAAGCATGGATGAGAATCTACTTCAAAACAAGCAACCACAACAGGTGTAGGAGGAAGACAGACAGGAAACAGTACCTCTAGCCTTCATAGTGCAGGATGAGGTGACCATAAATGCTGCAGGTTCACCTTCTACTGACAGGCAAATATTATATCCTTCACTGAATCAATGGCAACTCCTCCTTATGAGGCAAAACCAAAGTCAGCAAGGGATTATGACATCTTAGAAATGACCAGGCCACAGAACAGGCTCAAACCCATTTCAGGAGGCCAGAGATTTTTTTTAAGATCTATGAAAATAAGAGATGAGAGGTGGGGGTAAGGGAATGCAAGCCTTCCTAGTCAACATGACCCCCACACCACAGCACCCTGCCACTTGGTACCCACACACATTGGGTACCCTGAAGAAGTTAAAAAAGGCAGTGAAAGAGGATGGGCCCTGGGAGCCATTTGCAGAGAAAATGCTGAAATCACTCAGTCTTAACTTAATTGCCCTCAAGACTGGTAAGACCTAACCAGAGCAGCTCTTGAGCTGGCAACATTTTTAAAGTAGAAGGCATTCTTCTATGATGAATGTGAACAACAGGGGGATAACAACCACACCACAAATGTTAATCTCCCAGCCGAATGCTTGCAGCGAGAGGGAATTTACAGTTCCCCTGCAGTACAGGCTACAGGTCCACCAAATTATTTCAATCAGTTGTGGCTCTGTGCTCTGAGAGCCTGGAGAAAGTTACCAGCTGGGGAAGGTACAGTTTCTGTACAGGGCTTAAGGCAGAGAGTCACTGAGGGTATGCCATAGTTTATTGACAGACTAAATAAGATGGTAGAAGGGAAGATGTCTCATGAAGGAGCTAGGGCAGCCTTAGCGAAGGAATTGACCTGGAACAGAGTAAATAAGAAACAGAGCAGCAGTGGTGCCAGTACAAAATGGCACACTGGATGACTGGATTTTGGCTATTCAGGATATAGGGACACAAGCAGTTCAAGCCTGTCTGCAGCCCTCAGCATTGGTAGCTGCATAAAAGCAGGACTAAAGACGCTTACAAACAGCTACTCAGAGACTGCAAAAAATGTGCACCTTTTCTCCCTGTTGGCCCTTTAAAACCCACTGGAGTGAATCCCCAAGAATTAAGACCTAATACTTTATGGCAAATTGATGTCATTCATTTGGCTCCTTTTGAAAATGTAATATATATTCATGTAATTATTGATGTCTACTCAGGCTGTGTAATGACCACAGACTCCACAGGAGAAACCACAAAAAAGGTCATCTCCAATTTACCTAAATGTTTTGGAATTATGGATATTCCCATGTCTATTAAAACTGACATTGGGCTAGCCTATACTAGCAAGATATTTCAAGCAGATTGCAATGATTGGTATATACAGCACTTAACTGGGATCCCCCACAACCCTTAGACTCAAGGCATCATAGAAAAAAAACACAAAAGGAGTTAAAGACCATGCTACAAAACAGAGGGAGGGAAACTATACCAAGTCCCCTTGTAATGCCTTGAAAAGAATCTTATTTCCCTTCAATTTTCTTTCAGTTTCAAAATTGTCTATGAAAATAGCAGCCCATAATCATTGGCCCACCCTCACGGGACCATCCCATCTACCTATGGTCTCATGAAAGGATTCCATAACAAACATATGGGATGGTGTGAGGCCCCTTCTAACCATGTGCCAAGGGCTTGCATATATTAACAGGAGCCTCATCCCATCTGGGTGCCTGCCAGAAAGTCAAGCTCTGGATGCCCAGAACCATCAACCAAGAAGATGAAGGAGGAGAAACCTCACAAAGGACTCAACAACACAAATGGACCTCACATAAAGTAACCTGGGATGATATTAAAGGGCTTGTTGAACAAGCTATTAGATTTCCCCTTTGCCTTGTGGCAACCCCATAACTAAGCCTATGACTATGGTCCTAGTGTGTGCAATGCTAACATTGAAGCCTCCCATGGGATAAATTGAACTTTGGTTACTAGGCCACCATCTTTAGCAGTGGCTAATTGGGAAGGGGCTTTACCTAAGCTCTTTTCCAATAATTTCAACCTTATTGATCCTGAGGTATCCATCCAGGAGGTAACTGTACCACGGAACACCAGCATTTCTATGCCTACTCTGCTCATTTGTTTCTCCATAGTAGATAATAAAACCTATAATCTGGGCAGTTTCTCTGTTTTTCTCTTACCAAGAAACTATTGTAGATAATTATAATAAGTCATATGTTTGGCTATATCTCACTGATCTTAGAGTTATAGTTAATGCTACCTATAGCCATAGACCCCCCCATGGCAAATGCAAGAAACCCTTGCTGCCAAAATGCCCAACAACGATTTTTGGAAATCCCCTCTCAGATAAATATAACATCCCATGGAACCAATGTTTCACTGCCATACCTTATCTCCTTTGTAAGAGGAATTTCTCTGGGGAAGAACAACATCTATGTGCCTGGGCAGGTGTGGCTCCCTAGAATTTAACTGATGTGCCCACACATGGGCTACTGTAGTACCTGCTACACAGGACAAGCTGTTACCAACCAGTATGCAGGAAATCAGTATGGCATGATGGATATCATGCCAATATTACTAGCTGCCTCAGCAGCTGGGCAGCAGCTGGCTGAATGAATGGGTCTATATTGAGTCCAGACCCTAACCATGGATTTGCCTTTGTGCCAAATTATACCAATACTCACTGTGCACAAGCTTTTGTTATGCCACCCTTTACCATGCTAATATTCAGTGATTCTGATGGCATACATATCATTCATACAGAGATCCCTTGTACAGTCAATACATCCTGCTGGCTCACAAATTGTCTAGCCCTTTCTTTGAAAGGTAAACATATATTATCTTCAGAGTACCCCCAGAAATCTGGCCTCCAGTGAACCTGTCCAGAGAGTGGAGGAGTCCAAGGGACATGGAGATGAAGAATCTTCTGAAGGAGATCCTATACCAGACAAGGTATGCAATTAGCCTCATTGTCCCTGGAATTATTGCCCCGGTAGCTATCATTGCCACCACAGCCACTGATGCTGCTTTACTCACTCAGAGTATCCAGACTGCTCAGACTGTAAACAATTTGTCTACTGCCATGGAAGAAGCTTTTACCTTTCAAAATGACTTGAATAAACTGTCCCAAGCTACTATTTTAGTCATTCAGCAAGAACTAGACCTCCACCAGGAACAGCTAGATATTCTGTTTATGTTGCGGAGGCTCACTTGTGGTCCTGAATTTCATAGTATTTGTGTCACTGTATATGCTGTATCTGACAATGTAACCTTATACTTCTCCAATTTTTCTCAGTATATTAGGGGTGCGTGGGATGCAAACTATGTTATGACTATGCATAACCTTACCAAGGCAATTGTCAAAATCAGTGAAACTAAGGTGTCTATCTTGACAAACTCTTCCTTTTTCCAGGGGTTGACTGAACATTGGAAAAGCCTGATAGCCAAATTAACTAATCCTTGTAATGCAATTACCATGGCCTTATTGTTTATAATCGTAATAATTTTTTCTTGTGTTGTGTGATGCTTATGTAACCACGTAAAGGCCACCGAATGAAAAACAGCAATGCTGGCTGAACTCCTTGCAGCATAGTCAGAGGGGGCAGATGTGGGGATAAGTGCACGGTGTACTGCATACATGGCATGCCTTAAGGGCATCTGAGTGGCAAACCACTCCTCCATGCTAGGTGTGTGAGTGGCAAACTGCTTACTCCTTAGGCGTAGCCCTTGACATGAGGCTGTGTGTTGCAGTCCCTGTGCTTGTTCCATGGCCCACTCCTTGATTGGTTGCTGCAAGGGCACTTAGCAGACATTGCATTGGTGGCTGCCTGTAATATGCTTAGCTACTGCCTACGTATATATGCATGATAACTGTGCAATAAAATCAGATCTGCTTCCTGCTTGGTTGCTGGAGGTCTTGATTAGTGACTCCACAGACACACTCTCTTCTAACCTATTCTGTGGACCTCTTCACTGGACGAGACACAGCCCACACATTCCCTAACAAAACCAAATCATCCTGCTGGTATAGAATCTTAATATGAGTGAAAGCAAAAGTATATAAATATTGAATACATTCTATGCACTGCCTTATTATAATAAATATGATACACACAGAGACTGAAAGGAGAATGAAGTCTGAAAAAAAATCAAGTCTGAGAGTGAAATAATCTGAGACCTCCACAAAACCTACAAGGAGATAATAAAGAAGCATATTCTTCTCAGTTTCAGGGAAAATATTTTGATTCTCCCCTTCTTACCCCTACCTTACACTCTTTGGATGGTTTATTTTGGTTTAAGTGAGATGCAAAAACAGCAATTAAATAAGCATATTTGCATCATTTTAATAGCCCATATAACTTTTTACTGTAATTTTATAAAAACCAAGGGATTGAGCTGATCCACAGATACTTGTCAAATGATGGGAATAGGTGAGAGTATATGTATAAATTAATATCATGATTTATTGTTATCACTTTTATCATAGATTTAAAATAGATTTGATTTCCAAGAGAATTCTAAACTTGATTTTTTTTTTTTTTTTTAATGTAACACTCATCTTACTCCAAGTTTCTATTACAGTTTGGATCTGGAATATCTACCAAAAAGCTCATATATTGAAAACTTTGTCCCCATTGGGCAAGGTCTGGAGGTGGGTTTTTAAGAAAATAATTGGATCCTGAGGGTTCTAGTAATTTAATATATTTGCTAGTAATTTAATATATTTGTAATATCAGTAATTTAATATATTTGCTAGATTTAGTACATTTGGTAGTTTGAATGGACATCTGTGTCATAATTACAGGAAGGTGTGGTATGGTTGGAAGAAATAAGTCATTGGAGGTCTGACGTTGGAGATTGTATCTATCTATGGCTCTTCCATGCAACCTCCACCTTGCTGGTTATGCACTGTCATGAACTGAGTAGCTTTTTTCTGCTGCATCTTTCTACCAAGATGTTTCTGCCTTGGAATTAGGTAGACATGGACTAAATCCCCTGAAACCATGGAGCAAAATAAATCTTTCTTTCTTTAGTTGTTTTTGTCACATGTTTACATCACTGGGACACATTGCTGACTCATAGGGTTTCTTTAATCAAAACCCTAAGAATCATGTCTATACCTCACCCATCCAATGTCAAACAATTTCAAATATAGACTACACTCACTCGATACGTGTATTTTTTTCATTTTCTGTTTTTTTTTGTTTGTTTGTTTTTTCTTTGCATTGGGGATTGAACCCAGAGATGTGTTACTAATGAGCTACATCTCCAGTTCTTTTTCTTTTTCTTTTTTTTTTAATTTTTGGACAGGTTCTCACTAAGTTGCTTAGAACCTTGCAAAACTGCTGAGGCAGGCCTCAAACTTGTGATCCTCCTGCCTTTGCCTCCTGGGATTACAAGTGTGTGCTACCATGCCTAGCCATTCTTCATTTCTGTATTAGTCTGTCCTCTGTCCTTATAACAAAATACCCCTTATACCTGACTGAGTGCTTTATAAAGAAAAAAAAAGGTTTGTTTAGTTAGGGGGTTTGGAGGACAAAATTCCAAAATTGGGTGATCTCCTGTGGTTGGCCTCTGGAGAGATAACATCACAATAGTGGAAGCAAAAGTGAGAAAAATCATATGGAAGGACTGAAAGGAAGAAGAATTAAAATATTAGTCTTACTTTTATGACAATTTGCTCTTGCAAAAAGTAAATTTTTTCCTATTAAAACTATATTAACTCTTTGTAGAGCACCACTCAATGCCCTATTAACCTTTATTAGGTCCTACTTCTTAAATGTTTCATCATGTTAGCAGCACCAAACTTTGTACAATTTCAGCACATAAAACTTTTTGAGACACATGCAAACCATGTGCAAGGCATAAAAATTTTAATGAAGTATATTCATTGGAGGAGGTTTCATTTGTGACAAATAGCAATCACAATTATATCACTTATTCTTTATCAGAACTTATTGAGATCCCATCCATCAGTGGTTTATCTGATATTTCTTATCACATGAATACAATATCTTCTGACCTTTCTGATCTTATCTCACTTATTTTTCATCATGAATCTCACATTTTTTTCTTTATCACATGCAGTACTGAAGTATCAGAAATATATTTGTTATTGACTTCCATGGTAGAGAATGCTATTTGTGTACCAGAATGTACACATATTTCATATTTCATAGTAATAAAATTATTGCTGGAACCATGTTTGTTCAGACTTTCTTGTAGTTAAACTTTGATGCATAAGGTTATATTATGACAGTTACTGACCTTTGATCATTTCAGTACTTTAAAATGGTGTTACAAGGAAACTGAGTTCTTTAAATGCTTTGAAAAGTAAGGATGACTTGCCAAACTGGATCATGTGATGTCTTTTCTCAAAACACTCCATTGTATCCCAAATCTTGGAATAAAAACCAAAGTCTTTTTTAATAATAATAATAATAATATATTAATATATCTCCACAGATCAATATGACTCACTAATTTACTTTTTTTCAGGTCTTAATTCATATGATATCTAAATACAAGTATAAGAACAACCCAGCCAATATTATGGAAACATGAACACTACAATAATGTTATTCATTTAAATTCTCTGAATTAAGACTTAAGTTCAGGGTTAGTGGGTTAGTATATTCATTTCCATAATGTCTTAAACAGGATAGTAGAAATTTAAAAATGCAGAAGTGGTAATTGTTAGTATTTCTGAAAGCTTAGCCCACAAACAGGAACAGCATCATTTGAACCACATAATGTTGATCAAACCAGGGCAATGTAATGATCATTTAAAAATATGTAGGGTAGAGATCAATAAAATATCAATTTAATGAAAAACATAAAATAAAATGCAAAGTTGAAAGAGTTTACTGGTCCTACAATTTCATTTAAACCTTCCAAAATCACTATTTGAAGCTGAAAGTGTGGCTTTAATATATTTATTTTTGTTTATTTTCTCTGTATATGCAAATATAAAATATTTGACTTCAATATTTAAAAATATAGTATCATGCTATATTTATGATTTTACAATGTGTTTTTTCAGTGCATGTTGTATTTCAGTATTTAACACAAGTTTACTGGATCAGCTCCTAATTTATATAGAATAAAATTCAACGCCTTTATGTGTATAATTCTATAAATTTTGACAAACACAGTCATGTAACTCTTGCTAAAATTGGCCTAGAGATAGTTCTGGAACAACTATAATTATGAGATATAACTAAAAACCCATTATAGTTTAGATGTGGTGTTCCCTGAAAGGTCACATGTGAGACAATGCAAGAAGGTTTGGAGGAGAGATGATTGGATTATAGCCTTAAACTAATCAGTGAATTAATCTCTGATGGGATGAAGTGGTATGGTATGGCTGGAGGAGATGGGGATTGAGGCGTGGCTTTGGGATATATATATATATACATATATATATATATATATATATATATATATATATATATATATATTTTAATACATGAGAGCAGAATGCATTACAATTCTTATTACACATAGAGCACAATTTTTCGTATCTTTGTATATAAAGTATGTTCACACCAATTAATGTTTTTATACATGTACTTTTTTTGCATTACAATTCTTATTACACATATATACCACAATTTTTTATATCTCTGTTTGTATATAAATAGTTTGACACACAATTTGTGTCTTCATATTGTACTTTGGATAATGATGTCCATCACATTCCTCCATCTTTGCTAATCCCCTGCCTCCTCCCTTTCCCTCCCACCCCTCTTCCCTAACTAGAACTCATCTATTTCTCCCATGCTTCCATTCCCTACCCCACTATGAGTCAGCCTCCTTATATCAGAGAAAACATTCGGCATTTTTTTTTCAAATTGGCTAACTTCACTTAGCATTATCTTCTCCAATGCCACCCATTTACCTGCAAATGTCATGATTTTAGTCTCTTTTTTTGCTGAGTAAAATTCCATTGTGTATATGTGCCACATTTTTTTTATCCATTCATCCACTGAAGGGCATCTAGGTTGGCTCCACAGTTTAGCTATTGTGAATTATGCTGCTATAAACATTGATGTGGCTGTGTCCCTTTAGTATGCTATTTTTAAGTCCTTTAGGTATAGTCCAAGGAGAGGAATAGCTGGGTCAAATGGTGGTTCCATTCGCAGATTTCCAAGGAATCTTCATACTGTTTTCCATATTGGCTGCACCAATTTGCAGTCCCACCAGCAATTTATAAGTGTACCTTTTCCCCCACATCCTCGCCAACATTTATTGTTGTTTATCTTTATTGGTATCTGGTGAGTGGAGTATTTCTCTGTTTCCTGATTATGTGAGCTGTTTCCCTCCATCACACTCTCCTGCCACGTTTACCCTCACCTCAAGCCCAGACTAAGACATCTGAAACCATGAGCCTTCAAATAAATTTTCCTCCTTTATTATTGTGCTGCTTGGGACCTTGAGTCACAGAACAGATAAAGCTGACTGAAACAAAACCATCGAACAACTACACATGTAAATACAAAGAAGTATTACATGAAAAAATTTTGAAAATCAATATAATTTATGAGGCTCTAAAAGAAAGAATTTCAGTCTTCAATCATAATAATATTATAAGGAGATGGTAATGCTAATTACCCTGATTTGATCATTAAACATTGTATGCATGTGTTGAAATATCAATACATCATTTAATATGTACATTTAATGTTAGTCAAAAATTTCAAAAAATAAACTATAAACACTATATAATACATACAGATATTTCTTATTTTGAAATAACAGATTAGTTTATAGCAAACCAAACTCCAGGTGAGACTGACCAAAATATGGGCATCATAAAGGTGATTGAAGTAATTCCTTCAATCCAATTTTCATTTTTATTTTAATTGTGAAGATATCAAAGTATAGTTAAGAATAAAGTACTACCTGACACTCAGCACTAATCTCTCCCCTTAGACTTGTGTTACTTCCAAAATGAAAGTAATAAAGCTGAGTTAGGGATCTATGTAACAATGGCAATAACAAAAAATCAGTATGAAGTTCATCAACTAGAAAAATTGGTAAATACCTCAGATATTCAGTTGAAATTCCCAACTTTCATTCCAAATTTGGAAAGAAACAGAATAGCTCTTAAGAAGATTAAAATCCAATATTGCATCATTTCAATTACTTATATATGTGATGTGTTTAAACCTGTTGATCTGCAACAAACAAAGCAAAACATCTGGAGGAAAATTAAACTACATAGAATCTCAAATTATAACTATAATTCATTCATAACCAGAATTTAAGACAAAATAACAAAAACCAATAAACAATCAGATAATCAGGAACCACCAAAGGGACAAAGGGCAAATTCACTGCTGGGCAGTACCTAGTAAATTGTTAGCTATTAAAAGCATGTTGTATGTTTTTCTCTGCTCTACCACATTAACTCATAGATTTTTATCTATTAAGAGGATGATATGTGCCTTTTTCTATCCTCTCATTCACTACTTTTCAAACAGCTTTTTCAGTCTCAGACACCAGGTGTATCATTGAAACCAGGATATACTTGCCAAGACTCTTCAAGCACAAACAACATAAATGATAAAAGCCTTGGGTAGCTACTGAAACAGCAAATTCCCAAGACATTAACTGTTACTTGCTATGATTCGAGGTTTCTTCCATGCTCTACCCATATGCTCTCTTACAATTATAACAACTCATCCTTATCTCAAGACATAAATATTTATACAGGATGCAGTATAAGTCTGAGAGATATAATATTTGGTGCCAGGATGACTGGAGACCTACCCCTCCATTAAGGTTAAAGTAAAAGAAAAACCCTTTCACTGTTTTGTTTTAAATTACTGAAATATAGCTACACATAACATTGGGTTCATTTTGACATAATCATACATGAATGAAATATAATCTGCTCCATTTCAGTCACAATACTTCCTCTTTCCCTTCTCTCCTCCCTCCCCCTGTTTTCCTTCCATTATTCTACTGGGTTTCCTGTATTTACTTAGGGATTGTTTAAATTAGTGTATATATGTATATAAATAAAAGTGTACATATGTATATAAATAAAGATGGAATTCATGTAGTATATTCATGTATGTACACAGCATAATGTGGTCAATTTCATTCCATTGTTCCTGTTTTCATGCTCTTTCTTCTCACCCTATCCCTTTCCTCTACTCCACTTCTATTTTCATGGTATCCTCCTTCCCCTGTTTTGCTTTTTTTTTTTTTAACTTTATTTTGGTCTATCTTCTGCATATGAAAGAAAACATTTGAATTGTGACTTTCTGAATGGCTTATTTCATGGATGGAAATGGAAAACATTATGCTAAGTGGAAAAACACCCTTTGGAGTATGCCAATTTACATTTGTAACTGAACTTCAGTCCACCCATACCACTCTTTTCATATAAATAAAAACAAACTCCTTTGTGCTAAGAGCCAGGCTAAAATTCTCCAGGTCAATGCTATTTCTCCCTTTTGCTTGAGCATGAAGTCACAACAATCTTGTTCCCATTGCATTTGCGCCTTTAATTTTTATGATGGAAAACTCAAGAGCCCACTGAGTCAGTAACCATACAAAATCTAAATAGTGATGTTATCAGAAAATTGCCTTTCTTCACAGAAAATTGCCCCCAAATGACTACTATGTCACATTATTTTGTTGGCATAGCAATTCTAGAGTAGGGTAAATTGGCAGTCTTGCACATGGTTTTTTGAGACTTCATGAAAGTTTCTCATGAAAACTTAACCACAAGGTTTCTCTTGTAGTCAAGATGTCAGTCAGGCTTGAATTCATGTGAAGACTTGTTTTGACTAGGACCTATGGATATGTTTATAAGGAGGCTCATACGACTAGCAAGTTAGTGCTGGTTTTGATTTCTTTCTTTTTTTTTTTTTTTGATAGGAGATCATAGTTCCTCACCACATGGGCTTGTCTATAAGATCACTTAATTATAAGGTGAAAGTAAAGCAAAATAATATAAAATAATTGTTCTTTGTTTTCTTTCTTTGACTTCTTATTGATGTATATAATTCCACATAATACTTATATTAATCATGATACATTTGTATATGAACATAACATGGTTTTATCAATCTCAATCTCCTTTAACTTCCCTTTCTCTCCACTCTTTCTTCACCCTGATCTGCTTGCTGTAGTCTACTGATCTATTATTATTAGTAGCAGTACTAGTAGTGTATTATAATCATATGTCAAAGCGAGATTCACTGTGGTAATTTAGTACATGAACATAACATAATTTGGTAGATTTCATATCACAGAACATCAACATGACTTCCATTTCACCCTCCCTCTTGATCCTCTTCCTTTCCTCTATTGAACGTTCTTCTATTTTTATGATTTCCTCTTTTTATTCCTTTTTTCTCTCAAGCTTCCACATATGAGAGAAAATATTGGACCCTTGACTTTCTGAGTCTGGCTTATTTCACTTAGAATCATGTTCTGTAGTTCATTCATTTACCAGCAAATGCCATAATTACATTCTTCATTATGAGTAAGTAAAACCTCATTTTGTGTATAAATATATATGTATATATGCATATATATGTATATGTACATATATATATATACTATATATACATATACCATATATATATACTACACAGATATATATGTATATACAAATATACATATTTAATTTAATTCATCCAAAGGAGGAAAATACTAAAAATACAATAATTAAAATTAAGAAATATATATGTAAGAGTTCTGACTGTGGAAAAGTACAAGACAGTGAGTTTCTCAGATGAGCAAACTCCAGGAGAATAATAGGCATCTTGTTTTCCACAGGAAGAACATTCTGAAATTTTTCCCAGGAACTATTAAGAAAACTAATACATTCTTGGCTAGAACACATATCTAATCATAAGCAAGAACTTCTTACACTATAACCTAATGTATCCTGCTTAATGATATAACAAACAATAAAGTACTAATGGTACCAGTGACCTAATGTAACCTAATGGTATAAATAAAGATGGCAGCTTAGAGGGGCAGCCATTTTTGCCTTTGTATCTTGCTTCTCTCTCCCTTTGTTTCAGTACATATATATAGCAGAGAAAAACATACAACATGCTTTTCTTTTGAAAAAGATGGAATAACAAGGAACAGACTTATCTTCATATTCAATAAACAATATGTGAAAGAGTGACTTTTAGTACACAGGTTTTTTATTACCTGATAAAATACAATAATTCCTCAGACACAGCCAATAAAAAAAGTAAACTCTGTAAAATTTCCCTACCTAATTGCTCATAGAGACTCCAGGACACAATATGTATATCTGGAAGTTAGTCAGAGACCGTAAATTTCACTGAGTCAAAGAAGAGGGGCTGAAAATATGAGAAATAATAATATGTAAAATAGAGGACAAAGAAAGAGTCACACCCAGAGTTCCATAAATATTCCAAGGATCACCTGTGAATATTCATAAGATAATTAATCAGTAGACTGATGTAATAAAAACTATCCAAGGGCAGGGAAAAATCTTCTGAAGGAATTAAAGACTCAAGTTCCCAGTGTTCACATAACACAGAAATTGTGAGTTTCCATCAGTCAGTCTGGGAAATCATATAATTTGTGTGATATTCATTAATGAAAATGATCCTGTTGATCTACTTTATAATGCTTATGTTACAGAGTTGGGCCATTTCAAGAAATGGAGACAGCCTGAAGACTTACCCTTTGAACTCCAATTCTTGTGATAATGTTAGAAAGATTCAGATATGTTGCTCAGAGTAATAGGTGTGAGTTTATTGAATGGATAGGAAAAGGGAAAGGGATACTCTCAAGGGAGTGAGTACTTTCAGGGAGGAGAGGGAGAATGTACACCTCCTTGCACTCCAGTTTTATTGGGTATCCCAAAGAAGTTTTGAGAGAGTCACGACCAAGTCCACCTCTTGACATTTGATTGAGAGTAGGATGACATCAAATTTTAGGTATTCACTATCATAGCAAATGTAGGTAACCTTGGCCCATGCTCACAAATTCTAATTGGATTGTTAGCCCTACATTCATACAGATTTTAAGATTAGCAGAAATTATTCTTATCTCCCTGAGTTTCAAGATCTAGTCACAAAAGTCTCCCCTTTCACGGTTACTTGGGGTCCTCTTATAAACATTATTTGGGGCCTGAATTTGTTCTTCAGTTAACAGTTTGCTGAGGAAAGTGACATATCCTGTCCACCTAGGCCAAGTTGGGCTGCAGGTAAATTGCTTCTTGGAAAAAAAGCATGTGGGGGTCTGCACAGTGGGCATTCACATCTGTCACACTTATTAGTAGACTACATGCTTCTCTGATTAAGAAAAAAAAAACCTTCAAAATGAGATACTAAAGAATCAAACTGTTTTCAAGTAACTTCATTGTGTTGCAAAATAATGCTTAAGAATATTTAAAAGCATATAAAAATACATCATACCTGAGAAAGCAAAACTCACACTATCTGTTATCAAATCAATTAAAAAATTACCAGGCATGGAAATCTAAATAAAAAAATAAAAATATGACTCAAAATGTGGATAAATTAAAACCTGACCACATGGTAGAAGTAGCAGACAACCATTGAAACAGTTATTATAATTATTTTTCACATGATGTAAAACATTGCTTATATCATGAGAAAATATTTACAAGATGCAAATTGAGTTTAGAAAGATGAACCCAGATTTGAACTAAAAAAAAATAAAAGAATGATATTAATGGGATTAATGGCATATGAGACATTGCAGAGAGTAAGATTAGTATACTTTAAGCAGAAATAAAATGAAACCCAGAACAAAAATAATCAACTCCAATGAAAACAGCAGAAGTGAGGTATGAGACAACTTCATATGTAGTAAATACATGTGTAGAATTCTGAAGAGGCAAAGAGAGAGAGAAAACACATATTTGAGAAAATAATTGCTGACAACAACTCAAGTTTGGTGACAAATATAAAACTGTAAAGACATGTGATGAACTGCAAAGAACAAACATGAGGAAACCTACATGAAGTTACATAATAATTTAATTTCTAAAAGACGGGGACAAAGACTTTTAAAAGCAGCAAAAGAAAATAACACATTAGAGGCAGAAGATAAAGGTAGTGAAAGCAGAAGATTTCTCAGCAGAAGCAATGCAAGTGACAATGCAGTGAAGCGACATCTTTAAGGTAGTGAGGAATAATAACTAAAAAGCAACCAATTAGTTTTAGAATCTATAGAGAGCAAAAGTATTCTTTGAAAATGCATGTGATACAGTGATTTTCAGCTTTAACATACAAACTGTTTGGAATAAGCACTTATTTCCTTAGAACAAGAATAAGCACTTATTTCCTTAAAAAAAGAAAAAAAAATTTAAAAAAATTAAAAAAACTAAAAATAAGTGACACCTTGGATTCATTACAGAACTATGTAGGGCTAACTGACCTCCTGTAATCTGGAGCGCCAATTAGTTCTGAGTTACATATATTTTTACCTGTAGTTGGAACTTGAAAAGACATAAACTGAAAGAAAAAATTAAATAGCAATTTGAGAAAATTGCTAAAGGATCAATGTGGTCTAGAGTGAGAATGAGAAACTCCCAAGGGCCTCTGCATTAGAGATGCCTTCACACATTTGCAGAATTCACCTCTGAGAACCCCATCACATTTTCTTAGGGAAGATCTGAAAACTATCTCTTCATGGCTCTTTCACAGGGAAGGAAACAGTCATTCTTTGTAATGCATGGTCAGTATCTTCTCATAATAAATGTTTATCCTCCATGGGGCAAATATCTCATTATAGCTTTGCCTACAACCCAGAGGAAAGGTTATTTTGCTCATTCCATCTCCATATGGTTTCCCTGTTCCACATAAGGAGAAAAGTAGGAGCTTCAAAATCGAAAACCTGAAGGTAATAGGCCAGTGACTCATGCCCATTCCACACTTATATTTGATTGGAAGATTTTAAAACAATCCTATTCCAAAATTCTTTATCAACACACCAATAGGGCTCTATTATAAAAGAAGCACACATAATAAAAAAGAAAGCAGCTGCAAAATAGAAATTTTCCCTGAAGTCAGAGAAGTGACCATAAGTCAAGAAGGGAAACAGAAACAGGGAAACTAGTGGAATATGAAGTATCTTCTACCTATATTTACAACAAACATTTAAAATAGATAATCTTACAGAAAGACTAACATCAGTCTTTCCACTAGAGACTTAACTACTCAAAATGATACATCCAGCTTTCAACAAACATAGGACATTACAAAAAACAAGAATATAAGCATTTGAGTGGACAAACCAAGAATTAGAAACAGATTCAGATAGGACAGATACTAGAAAAATATTGTTTATAAGAAATAATCATAAAAATTAAAATGGACTATAATTCATAAAGTATACATTCAGAAGAGAGTTGAATGAATAACATATTAATGTTCACAATAAACATACTGTTCTATAGAAGAAAGGTATGTCAGATGGAAACTGTTCAGCTCATAGCAGTCAGGAAGCACAGAGAAACAGAACAGTACTGGGGAGAAATAAACCCTTCCAGAGCACATCCCCAATGAACTACTAACTCCAACTAGGTCCCACCTCTTGTAGTTCTTTCATCCATCAGTGTATTAATCCACTGATGAGGTCTGGAGACCCATGGTCCAACTGTTTTCCCAAAATACCACCTCTGAATACGTGAGACTTTCGCTAACATTCCAGAACCAAATCATAACACATGCCATCCTACAGTTTTATGTATCACAAAAACTAAGGACAACCGGGCACCATGGCACATGTTTGTAATCCCAGCAGCTCAGGAGGCTGAGGCAGGAGGATCGCAAATTCTAAAACAGCCTCAGCAATGGCAATGCACTAAGCAACTCAATGAGACCCTGTCTCTAAATAGAACACAAAATATGGCTGGGGATATGACTCAATGTTTGAGTGTCCCGGAGTTTAATCCCTGGTACAAAAAATAAAAAGTAAGGACAGAGAACACTCTGGTTTTTGCTCTTGTATATTAAGAACTTGGAAACTGTCAGTAGGAAATAAAAAAAAAGGGAAACCAAAATTTTGCTTTAAATAAGTCAAATAATTGATAGCATCTTATTAATAACTGTAGATGCCAAAAAATACAAAAAAAGGAAAAAGACAGTTTAGTGGGAACACCAGCTGCTGAGATATGAAACTAACAGCTAATTGAATGATAATTAAGGAATTAGAAGATGTTGGTTGTGGATTCAATTTAAAATTTAAATTTAAATTTAAAAATTTAAAAAAAACTTTTGAATTCCTGAAGGTCCACTTTTAAACTCCTCTCCCTTTTCTTTTAGTTTGACCACTAGAATACGCATCAGCTTTTCATGTGAGGATGTGAGAAAAAAAATATCTTCATGACTTAGTGAAGTGAAAGAAACAGAACATTTTGAATTACAGCCAGTACCTTAAGTTCCATTAAAAAGGCCTTCCCTCAATAGAAACAACTTTACCACAGCCTTATCTGACATACATGAAGGGAAATTAGACAATTCTGATTCACTCTATTTGTAGTGAAAAAATAAAAAAAATAAAAGTAAAAGAAACTCTTAATGATACAGCAGGGAATAATATCAACTCAAAAAGCCCTCTTCCATACCAAGACACCATATCAGGAAGAATCAGATATAATAATAGTCAATTATACCTGAAATAACTGCAAAGTAAAAACTTTATTTAACAAATTTCTAAGGAAATCCAAAAGGAGGGGAGAGAAAAATGAGGACTGTTAAGAAAACTGAGAAATCTCACAGATATTATTATAGCATATATTAAAAATAGTCTAGGAAAGTAGAATATGACTTTCCATGGCTCCTTTAACCACAGAAGTATTAATTTGAACATTAATGCATGTACAAACATACCTTCATAATACCTAAGCAAACCAGGTGAGAAATGATGGTACTTGAGTATATCACAGAAGTGAAATATATATTTAAAAGGGTAGAAAGGACAAATTAACAGCATGTGTATATAACCCCTAACTTCATCCCAGAGAGTACAGCATGGAAGAGATATTCTCTGCTTGATAGAAGAGGAAAAAATCACTACTGGGTCATGCCTTGGATTGAAATGTTGGGTCTACCCTAGGAAACCCATTATGGGATAATTTTGTTTGGTCTCAGAATCCAAGCCGGTTTCCACAGACTGTACCTCCATACTCACCCTTGTATACAGACAGGGTGTACAGTTTCAAACTCTAAGTCTGAGTGGCAAACTCAGCATTTGCAACTGAATGTCTCCAGTATACTGGGGTTCAATATGCCTTAAAACCAGGCTTTCCCAGAGAATTGAGCTCCAATCCTGCCCTGGGTCCATCTTAGATCTAGTGGTAGTGAGCCCTCAATTTTCCATTGTACCAGGCTGGCCCACGTGGCCTTAGTGATCAGGATGGCTTTCCCCTGTGGAGAGAAGCTCCAGACCTGCCAAAGGATACTTTTGTGTTGTTAGCATCCATGCCCACCCCAGATTCCAGATCAACTCAGAGCTAGGATAGTCCAATAGCTGTAGGCTTCAGGTCTATGATGGCAACAGGTTGATAACTCAGTCATCATAACACACTTGAGGAAACAGAATTCAGGCCTTCCCAGTACCAGGTTCATCTCTAGTAGCCCACTCCAACAGATTCAGGGTTCTGATCTACCCCAGGAGACCCAAGTTCCAGGTTTATCACAGAGGACCTGAGGTTTGGATTGGTCTCATGGACCAAGTTTGTATAATATCAAGGAATAAAATAAAAATAGAGTGACATGGAGTTGAAGCACTTAAAATGGAATTAGTAGACCAGTGTTGAATCTGGTCTCAGACACAGTATTTGAAAAAAAGAAATTAAAAAAAAGAAAACAATCCCACATGCTGACTAAATGTTCAAGATCATATATCCTGATGGGCATGAAGGTGCACACCTATAATCCCAGTGACATAGGAGACTGAGGAAGAAGAATCACAAGTTTGAGGCCAGTCTGGGAAACTTAGTGAGACCCTTTCTCAAAATAAAAAGTAAAACTGGGCTGAGGATATAGCTCTGTGGTACAGTATAGCTGTGTGCAATCTCCAGGACCCCTAAATTCAAGGTCTGAAAATTTGTCTTTTACGTGGTCTCATCTACTCATGATACATTCAACAGAATTATTTATTTTATTTATTGAATATTGCATTTGTAGAATTTTTGCTTGCAGTATCACCAACATAAATAAATGAAACACTTAGCAACAAATTTAAATCAAGTGGATCGAAGATCCATATACTAAGACTCATAAAATTTGATTAAATTAGTAGAAGACATAAATAAGTTGAAAGATGTCCTATGTTAATGGAATGGAATAATTTATATTGATAAAGTGGCCATTACAACCCCAAAGGATCTGTAGATCTCAATGCATTCCCTACCAAAATTTTAATGATATTTTTGAAATAAATCAGAAAAATGTTCTAAAATTCTCATGAAGCTACAAAAGTTAGCCTAAGCAATCTTGATCAAATACAACAAATGTGGAAGCATCACACTATTGACTTCAAATTTTACTAGAAAGATACAGTAATTAAATTGTGATCAAATTGACATAAAAACCAACACAGAGAAAAATGGAAAATAATAACGAACTCAGAAATAAAGCCTTGAATATAAACTTAATTACTTTTTGACACAATAGCTAAAAATCCACAATTGAGGAAAGTGAAACAAGGTAAAATGAATATCCACATGGATATCAATGAAATGAGTTCCTTACACTATACACACAAATAAACTCAAAATAAATTAAGGACTCAAATTTAAGAACCAAAATTTTAAGTCCACTAGAAAACAACTTTGAAGAAAAAGTTCCATTTCATTCTTCATTGTAAAAATATTTGGATATAATAGCAAAAGTACAGGCAACAAAAGAAAAAATATTGGTATTATATCCAACTAATAAATACTTCTTTGTATAGAAAGAAATAACCAATATAATCAAGAGACTGCTATGTAATGGAGAAAATATTTGTAAACCATACATATTATAAGTGATTGATATCCAAAAATATAAATAAATTAACAAATAACTCAATAGCAAGGAAACAAAAAATTAAATGGGCAAAAACTTGAATAAATATTTCTCAGAATAAGATGCAGAATTGTCCAATTAGTATATGAGAAAAAAATGGTAAACATCTGTCATCATCACAGAAATCTGGGTTAAAAACACAGTGAGATAGCTCCTGTTTTTATCCACTTGTGCTGCTATTAGAGAATGCCTGTTTTGTTTTAAATTGCAAAGCTTTATTGAACTCACAATTATGTTGACTAGAAATTCAAAGTAGCATATCATCAGAATATGGTGTGCCACAATATGGTGTCATGATGAAGGAACATACGGAAAACTTAAAATCTCATATTGTTACCATAATAAATATAAAACCTACGGACATTCTTTTGCCCTGGCAGCTATGCTGTTTCCTGTCAAAAGCTGAAGACTGGATGTTGATAACCACGTGCTCCCATCTGTCAACCATCTAGTTATTCCATATTACAAATTACCATGATGGAGCTCCAAACTGGCCTTATCTGGTCTTAGTGCTATGTACACACTTCAGGTGATATTTAGTTTATTATAATCTCATTTTAATGACAAAAACACACCCACCACCACCATGACAGATTTGATAACATCCAGATTAAGGAAGAAAAGAGTCAGTACTGTGATTCATGTAAATCTCTTCCCCCTTTCCATTAAAAGCTCTGACAACTATATGTGTATCACCAACTCATATAACCCAGTCCTAGTAAAAATCCAAACCCCAGGCCTTCTTAAGGAGAAGGTTGATTTAGATTATGCTTTCTCCTCCATTCATTGGACATTTAATAAAATTTCTGTTAACTTCTAGAACTATTTATTTGTGAAAAGTAATGAGGAGTAAAATATCCTGAAATTTTAAAAAAATACTGAATGGTTTATTTACCTTAGTCTGTATGAGCTGATTTTGGCCAATTATGTAAGCTTAGCTAAGCTGAAGAGAGCTGAGCTCACTGATATCAGAAGAACCAAATAAAGCACCAAACTTAAAATGAAAGTTACACTCGGTATTTTAATTACTATATTTTCCGAGTTTTCTAGGGTTACAATAACAAGATACCATAGACTGAGTGGCTTAAACAAAGAAATTTATTTTCTGATAGTTCTATAATCTGGGATTTAATGATAAAAATCTCAGTAGGTTTACTGTCTCTTACAGAATCTTTACTTCCTGGCAAATAGTTGACTTCTCTCTGTGCCTTCACATGAATTTACTCTGTGTGTACATCCATGGTGCATCTTTCTCTTCTTATAAGGACACCACACACATAGAATTAGTGCCCACAATATTAATCTATTTCACCATAATTACCTGTAGAGACAAGTGCATGGAGTACTCCTTGATTGGTTGCTACAAGGACAGTTAGCAAGAAATTGTATTGGCGGCACCCTATAATCTGCTTAGCTACTGCCTGAGTATTATATACATGGTAACTACACAATAAAATCATCTTGGTCTCTGGAGGTCTAGATTTGTGACTCTGCACCCATATTCTCCTCTACCCTGTTCCATGGACCTCCTTGCTGGATTAGAATTACCTCTTTAATGGTACTATCTCTGAATATGATTTCATTATGAGGTACTAGGTGTTTGGTATTTCATCATATAAATTTTGGGAAGAAACAGTTCAATCCATAACATTTTGCCTCCTGTAATTCCCTAAGCCATGTCCTTTTAAAAATATGTATACATATATTTATTTATTTATTTGTTCTAATTTGTTATATTTGACAGCAGAATACATTTCAGTTCATAGTACACAAATGAAGCACAATTTTTCATTTCTCTGGTTCTACACAAGGGAGAGTTACACCTTTCATGTCTTCATACAAGTACCTAAGGTAATGATGTCCATCTCATTCCACCATTCTTCCTACCTCCATTTATCCTATCCAAAGTTCCTCTATTCCTCTCATGCCCTGTCATCATGGATCAGCATCAATTTATCAAAGAAAACATTGAGCCTTTGTTTTTTTGGGATTGGCTTACTCACTTAGCATGATATACTCCAACACTATGCATTTATATGCAAATGTCATGATTTTATTCTCTGTTAATGCTGAGTAATATTTCATTGTGTATATATACCAGTTTCTTTATCCAGTCATCTATTGAAGGGAATCTAGGTTGCTTCCACAGATTAGCTATTGTGAATTGTGCTACTATAAACATTGATATGGTTGCATCACTCTAGAATACTGTTTTTGAGTCCTTTGGGTATAAAGGAGTAGGATACCTGAGTCAAATGGTGGTTCCATTCCAAGTTTTCTAAGGAATCTCCATACTGCTTTCCAGATTGGTTGTGCTAGTTTGCAGTCCCACCAGCAATGTATGAGTGTGCCCTTTTCCCCCGCATTATTGACAACACTTGTTGTTGCTTGCATTCTTAATAGCTGCCATTCTGACTGGAGTGAGAAGAAGTCTTAGTTTTGATTTGTATTTCTCTAATTGTTAAGAGATGTTGAACATTCATTCATATATTTGTTATTGATTATATATCTTCTTCTGAGAAGTGTCTGTTATGTTCCTTAGCCCATTTATTGACTGGGTTATTTGTTCTTTTAGTGTTAAGTTTTTTTGAGTTCTTTATGTATCCTGGAGATTAGTGCTCTATCTTATATGTCTATGGTAAAAAGTTGCTCCCATTCTGTAGGATCTCTATTCACCTCACTGTTTATTTACTGAGAAGAAGCTTTTCAGTTTGAAACCATCCCCTTTATTGATTCTTAATTTTATTTATTGCACTTTAGGAGTCTTGTTTAAGGAAGTTGGGGCCTAACCCAACAAGATGAAGATTTGGGCCTACTTTCCCTTCTATTAGGCATAGAGTCTCTGGTCTAATTCTAAGTCCTTAATACACTTTCAGTTGAATAATGTCCTTTTTCAATGCAAAATACATTCATTGCCATCTCATCAGCTAAAACATCTTAAACAGTCAAAATGGTACACTCAAAATTCTTAATCCAAATTCCATAAGGTATTGGTGAGACTGATCCTGCAGTAAAACTTCTTTCCAGATGTGAATCTGAGAAAATGATTACTTTCAAATACATTGAATGGGCAGGAACATAATAACTATTTACATTCCAAGAGGGAGAAACTGGAAAGAAGCAAAGAGTCATATTTCCTAAGCATGTCCAAAACCTAATAGGAAAAATCCTATTTTAAATTTTAATTTGAAAATAATCTTTTATATTCTGATCTTTGGTCCCACCATATAGCAGTCCCACCTTCTTACCTCACTGGATCTGGATGGCAGAAAATACCCTTCAGTTTTGGGCAGCAGCACTATTCCTCAGCCATAGACATTAGCCATTCCTCGGACACAATTATTACCCATGACCATGAGCAGCAGCCCTACAAATGAATTATCAGGCAGTTACAAACTGACCTTCTGAAAATCAAGTGGTGCCTCAGTCCTTGAAATGAGCAAGGCTTATATGACTGTGAACTCCAGGTTCTTGATGTCAGTAACATTTACAAACTACTTCTAGGGTCATTCTTTATCTTTTTTGAAAGATATGTTTTATCTTTGCAGGAGGAAAATTCTAATGCCTAATAATGAACCTCAGAAGTTCAACAACCTTTCTTCATTTTCCCTGTAAGTTTCAATTTTAGTTCAAGCTGGCATAATCTCTGTAGTTATACCTGATCACCATTCCTGGATTTGACTGTGGAGTCTACTTAGATCCATGGATCAAATATGTAATATTTTTATCAAATAGTTTTCTGGCCATACCTTTGGAGTTTTTAATAAAATTAACTTTCTCATTTTTTATACAAAACGGATGAGCTGAAAAATTTCCAAATCTTCAAGTTACAGTTCTGTTTTATTTAATACTTCTTGTAATATATCTCTCTCCTCTCACATTTTACTATAAGTGTCAAGGAAAAATAGCCTAAGCCTTCAACATTTTGCTTAAAAACTGTCTCAGCTGAATATACATGTTCACCATTTATAAGCAATATAATATAATTTAGCCATTTTTGCCACTTTTTAGTACGATCACTATATCTCTAATTTCTGATAATATCTTCCTATTTCCACCAGATATGTCATAAGGATCATTTTTTAATTTTTTTAAATTTTTATTCTATGTTTTACATATGACAGCAGAATGCATTGCAATTAATATGACCCATATAGATCACAATTTTTCATATTGCTGGTTGTATATAAAGTATATTTACACCATTGATGTTTTCATAACATGTACTTAGAGTAATGATATCCATCTCATCCCAACATCTTTTTTACCTCCATGTCTTCTCCCTTCCCCTCCCACCCCTTTTCCCTATCTACAGTTTGTCTAATCCTCCCATGCTCCCCCTCCCTACCCCACTATGAATCAGCCTCCTTATACCAGAGAAAACATTTGGCAATTGGTTTTTGGGGATTGGCTTACTTCACTTAGCATTATATTCTCCAACTCCATCCATTGACCTGCAAATGCATGATTATATTCTCTTTTAATGCTGAGTAATATTCTATTATGTTTATATACCAGCTTCTTTATCCATTCATCTATTGAAGGACATCTAGGTTGGTTGCACAGTTTAGCTATTATGAATTGTGCTGCTATAAACATTGATGTGCTGAATCCCTGTAGTATGCTGTTTTAAGTGCTTTGGATATAGACTGAGGAGTGGGATACCTGAATCAAATGGTGGTTCCATTCCTAGATTTCCACAGAATCTCCATATTGCTTTCCATATTGGCTGCACCAATTTGCAGTCCCACCAGCAATGTATGAGTGTGCCTTTTCCCCCACAATCTCCCCAACATTTATTGTTGTTTGTGTTATTAATAGCTGCCATTCTGACTGGAGTGAGATGAAACCTTCATTTTGTAATCAAAATTCAGAAAATAGAAAACAAAAAGAAAATTGTGATTAAAGCCAGAAGAGGAAAAATCAACTTATATATGGGGGAACAATAATGAGAATTTACTATAATTCTTTTCAGAAACCATGCAAACAAGAGAATAGAGTGAAATATTTTAAATATACATTTTTTAGTTGTAGTTACACACAATACCTTTATTTTATTTATTTATTTTTATGTAGTGCTCAGGATCAAACCCAAGGCCTCACATGTACTTGGCAAGCACTCCACCACTGAGTCACGACCCCAGCCCTAGAGTGCAATATTTTAAATGTTAAAAGAAATAAAGAGAATCTAGAAGTTATTGTCTAGCAAAAATCATCCTTTAAAAGTGAAGAAGATACTGGGAGTGGTGGGGCATGCTTGTAATCCTAGCGGCTCTGGAGGCTGAGGCAGGAGGATCACAAGTTCAAACCCAACCTCAGCAACTCAGTGAGATACTATCTCAAAAATTATATATATATATATATATATATATATATATATATATATATATATATATATATAGCTGGGAATGTGGCTCAGTGGATAACTGCCCATGGATTCAATCCTCAGTAACAAAAAAAAAAAAAAAAAAGATTTATAATACAAGCCAAAGCTAAGTGAATTTGTCATCAATTTGTCATCAGTGTTATCTAAATTGCACCAAAGAGCTAAAATTATTTTTTGGAGAAGTGGAAAATTACATATTTCAGATATTTTCAGACAGATAAAGAAAGGAAGACAAGTAGAGAACTAAATGAAAGCAAATAAAATATGTGTTTTATTATTATTAATTGATCAAAGAGAGTTTGAAATACATTTGGTGATTTCACCATACAGACAAGTTAAGAGGATATAATCAATATTATAAGAACATGGAAGAAATTTAATGGCTGCTAGAAGGAGTCTATACTATTTGTAATGCAATATAATGTGAGCTCAGAACAGTCTTGTCTTAGATTACTTGTAAATGTATATATGACAATCAAGGCAAGAACTAAAAATAAACAAAAATGCATAATTCGTCCAAAATTAGAGGAGAAAGATGAAATGATATAAAATGCTCAATGAAAACCACTGAAGGCAGAAAAAAAGGGGGTGAATAAAGATATAACGAACAAGACTAATTAATGGAAAAGAGTTATAAATGTGACAGATTATTAATCTGAATATAATCACTTTATGAATTTTGCAAACAAACTAAATAAATGAGAGGGTCTGAAGTACTAAATAATGAAAAAAACAGAGAAATATATGCTGCTGAAAAGAAATCCATTTCAAATATAAAGTGACAAATATATTAAATTTAATGGAATTAAGAAAGATATATCATACTTCCATTAATCTAAAGAAAGCTGCTAAAGAACTAAAAATAAGAAACTAAAAGAAAGCTGCAGAGTTTTCAATAAGATAGAAGGTGATGGGCTGGGGATATAAGTCTATTGGTAGAGTGCTTCCATTGCATGCACAAGGCACTGGGTTCTTCCCCAGCACCACAAAATAATAAATAAATACAAGAAATTAAATGTTTAATTTCTTTAAAAAAGAAAAAAGATAGAAGGTTGTGAAATTTGAGGTGGAGATTCCTTCATGGAAATACCAAGAAATTCATATATTTTAAATATTTATGTAAATAATAAATATATATTTATATATAACTTTATATAAATATAAAATATTTATAACATGATATCTTGTAAAAATCCTGGAAACATGTTGAGAAGCTGCAGGACCCAAATAAATGCTTATCCAACAGTGATATGTGGCTTTTATTTTTCCAACCGCTTCATACAGTAAATTTTTCAATTCAGTCATTATGCTTTTCAGGTCCAGAATTTCTTTTGCATATTTTTAAAAGTAATGTGTATATTTTTGATATTTCCACTTTTTTCATATATTATTTTCTTGATTTTGTGTAGTAATTTGTGTTTTCATTTAGCTTATTAGCGATATTTAAGATAGTTGTTTTATAATAAATCCTTAAATTTAAACTGAAGTAATGCTGTATGACTAAAAGCCATAAAAAAACAGTTTTTTAGTAAAGTTAATATGTGTATGGGTACTTGCTTCAGTAGCACATGTTCTAAAATTGGAATAATACACAGAAGATTAGCATGGCCCCTGCACAAGATGATATACAAATTCATGAAGTGCTTCATACTTTTTTATTAATTAAAGCTAGTATTAAAATATGTTATGGGTGTAAGATTCTATACAATTTTAATTTTGGTTTGTAATTTTACATTTAATCATTTTATGGGATTCAGAATTAAAAGCATGAGTGGCTGGGATTGTGGCTCACTGGCAGAGGGCTTGCCTCACGTGTATGAGGAACTGGGTTCGATCCTCAGCACCACATAAAAATAAATAAATAAAATAAAGATATTGTCTGTATACAACTAAAAAATATTTTAAAAAATAATTAAAAGCATGAAATATCAATAAATCTACTAAAGTGTATTATATGTATATATTATGTAATTTTTAATATAAATAACATGTTGGGGGGGTCAGTAGTAAAAAGAAAGTTGTAGGCAATTCAGTTAAACTGTTAATAATTTGATATAATTAATAATTTGATGACATTGGAATATGTTATGTAGACTCATAGTAATAACAAGGAAAATGCCTAAAGGAAATACACAAAAAGAAATGAGAAGAGAAATAAAAATTGTGACTTTAAAAATAAACCAAATATAAGGCAAGTAGTAAAAGGGGAATGAAAGATAAAAGAAATGATACCAGACATAAAGAAATTATGAACAGGATGACAATAATAATTCATGTCCTTTAAAATGAGTGAATTAGGGCCGGGTTGTAGCTCAGCGGCAAAGCTTTTACCTCACATTTGTAAAGCCTTGGGTTTGATCCTCAGTTCCAATAAAGAAAAAAAAAACATAAATAAATAAATAGATAGATAGATGAAAGAAATTAATTACAATCACATTCAAAATTCATAGATTGCTAAAATTAATAAAAAAGTTAAGTTCAATTGTATACTATTTGATTCACCTTAGATTTAAAGAAAAATGTGATTCACGTTAGACTGAAAGAAACACATAAAGCAGAGGAAAGAAAGGATATTCCCTGGAAAGTGTAACCAGTAGAATTCAGGGAAATTATTCTAATATAAGACACAATAGATTTCAAGGTAAAAATTGTTATGAGAGAAAGGACAAATTTTGTAATGACAAATAGTTTCAGCATTATCCTGATGCTAAAATAATAATATACAGGACTGTAAAAGAAAGTAAACACATTATCCCTGTGGAATACTTATGCAAAATCTACAAATACTATAAAAAAAAGAATTCAATGAAATATTTACAAGATTACCCTCCATAGTTAAATGGGATTGATTATTGGCAAGCATAATGGTCCAACATACGAAAAACAATCATTGCAATGCATAACATTGACAAAATGAAGGAACAAATAAGTGATAGTCTCAACTGAAGCAAAAAATTGCAAAAATTTAATAAATCTTCATGTTAAAAACACTCTACAAACTAGGAATAGAAACAAATTTCCTCAACAAAAATAAGGTTATATTTGAAAAGCCATTAACATCCTACTCAATACTAAAAACTAACAGTTTTTGTTAGGGTTAAGAAAAGAATATCCTCATTTACCACCTGCATTGAAAATGGTATTGAAATTTTAGATGGACAAATTTTATGTGTAAGAGAAATAACAAACATCCAAACCAGAAAGAAAGAATTAATATTATATCTATTCACAGACATCATAACCTTATCCATAGTATTTCTTAAAGATTCTCTTAAGGGGGTGGGGTTGTAGCTCTGTGGTAGAGGTCTTGCCTCACATGTGTGAGGCATTGGGTTTGATTGTCTGCACCACATAAAAATAAATAAATAAAATAAAGATATTGTGTCTATCTACAACTAAAAAAAATTAAAGAAAAAAGTTTCCTTCCGGATGTCATTAAAAATGTACACTTATACATGATTAGTTGGACTACAAATTAATACAACTACTTTGGAAAGCAATATAGAGATGCTTCAAGAGAGTAGACGTGAATATGACCCATCTATTCCATTCCTTGGTATTTATCCAAGAGAAATCAGCATATTATAGTGATAAAAGCACATCAATGTTAATAGCAGTAATAGCAAAAAAATTCACAACCAAACCAGGTACCTATCATCAGATGAATGGATAAAGAAAATATGATATATATATATATATATATATATATATATATATATATATATATACACACAAAATCAAGTTTACTCAGTCATAAATAATGAAATTATGTCATTGGCTGGCAAACGGATAAAATTGTGAAATAGTATACCAAATGAGTATGATGAGTTTAGCCAAACTCAGAAAGTAAAGTCATGTTTTCTCTTATATGTGGAAGCTAGAGAAAAGTCAAAAAATTAGGAATGTTTCCATGAAATTAGAAGGGAGATCCCTGAGTAAAAGAAGGTTATTGAGGGGGAAGGAGGAGGGAGAAGCAAAGAGAGGAATTGTTGAATAAATTTGATCAAATTATTCTATATACATATATAGATATAGTGCAGTGGTTTAACCAGTATGTTTATCTCTAAAGCACCTAGTTAGAAACAAATGATCAGTATATAGAAGGAAGACCAGTAGAGTAAAACAAAATGGTAACTGGGAGAGGGACAAGAAAAAGGAAAGAGGAAGTAGTGGGGACTAAAATAGAGCAAATTATATCCCCTGCATACATTATTATGTTCAAATTACTCCCACTATTATGTATGTGTAACACAGTAATAAAAACATAAAAATTTACTCCCAAAATGTTATTATTAATAAATAAATTTATGATTTGTTGCATAATAACTGACAGTTAATCATTCAAAGAAAGGAAATAAAGAAAATTCCATGTAGAAAGAAATTAATTAATAAATTGAAAAGACTTATGTTCATGAATTGATAGTTAATACTGTAATGAAGTCAATACTACTCAAGGTAATCTATAGATTTATTGCAATTATTGTTCAAATCTCAATGATAATTTTTTTGAGAAATTTAAAAAATTAAACTAAAATTGACATAGTGTCATGGGACAAAAATGACAAAATAAAATCTTGAAAAAGTAGGAAAAAAATCAAGGTCCCACTTTCCTGACTTTAAAAAATCATATGCAAGGCTAGTAATACTGGCATAAATATACATACATAGAAAGATGAAATAGAGTAAAGGACCCAGGAATACTCTCATGAATATGGTCAGATGGTTTTTTACAAAGATATTGAGATGATTCACTGGGGGATGACCCATATTTTCAACAAATGATGTTGAGAACACTATATCACATGCAAAATAATGAAATTGGACCTTTGCCTTATACCACATACAAATTTAACTTAACATGTATTGAAGACCAAGACTAAAATAACTCTTAAGAAGAAAACACAAGGACAATTTTTATGCTATGTAATTTGTCAATAATTTCTTGATTATAAAGCCAAAATCACAAGCAATAAATGAAAAATAAATAGATAATTGGGAGAAGGGCAATATACTATTGTTTTTTAAAAAAGGCTACATAGCAAAGATACATAATCAACAAAGTGATATAGCAACTTAATATGAGTAAATATTTGCAGGCCATATATATGGAAAGCAGTTAATATTCAAAATATTTAAATAATTTCTAAAATTCATTAACCAAAAAATGCAAATGATAAAATTCAAAAGTAAGATCTAAAGAAGAGATATATAAACGGCCAAAAACATGAAAGATACTCAAAACCATGAAAGATACTCAAAACCACAAATATACTAGTAAAATTATGCTGCTATAACAAAAATATCATAGAGTGGATGGCTTAAAAAGCAATGTGAGAAATTTAAAAAACATAAAAACAAAAATCAAAAGGTGCAAAATCCTGTCATATGCTTCAATATATACAAACCCTGATGATATCATAATTACTAAAAGAAGTCAGTAACAAAATAATGAATACTATATGATTTAATTTACATGAAGTACCTATCTTTCATAGACCAATGCATAGATGCACATTTAGAATTCTTGTTGACAGGAACAAGACAAAACAAAATGTACAGTTTTGGTTTAATAAACATAGATTCAGTTTTTGTTTTTTTTGAAAATGAAAGTTTTGTTTATTTACTAAAATCAGGTTGTTGGAACTCTTACTCCTTTGAATTGAAGTAATTCTTATTTATTTATTTATTTAATTTTATTGGTTGTTCAAAACATTACAAAGCTCATGATATATCATCTTTCATACATTTGACTCAATTGGGTTATGAACTCCCATTTTCACCCCAAATACAAATTGCAGAATCACATCGGTTACACACTCACATTTTTACATAATGGCATATTAGTGACTGTTGTATTCTGGTACATTTCCTTTCCCCTACTATCCCCCCTCCCCTCCCCTCCCATCATCCCTCTCTACCTCATCTGCTATTGTTCAATTCTCTCCCTCGTTTCCCCCGCCTTTCCCCTCACATCCTCTTCTATGTAATTTTGTGTAACATTGAGGGTGTCCTACCATTTCCATATGCTTTCCCTTCTCTCTCCCTTTCTCTCCCCCCACTCGTCTTTGTTTAATGTTAATCTTTTCCTCATGCTCTTCCTCCCTGTTCTGTTCTTAGTTGCTCTCTTTATATCAAAGAAGACATTTGGCATTTGTTTTTTAAGGATTGGCTAGCTTCGCTTAGCATAATCTGCTCTAATGCCATCCATTTCCCTGCAAATTCTATGATTTTGTCATTTTTTATTGCTGCGTAGTACTCCGTTGTGTATAGATGCCACATTTTTTTTATCCATTCATCTATTGAAGGGCATTTAGGTTGGTTCCACAGTCTAGCTATTGTGAATTGTGCTGCTATGATCATTGATGTGGCAGTATCCCTATAGTACGCTCTTTTAAGATCCTCAGGGAATAGTCCGAGGAGGGCGATAGCTGGGTCAAATGGTGGATCCATTCCCAGCTTTCCCAGGTATCTCCATACTGCTTTCCAAATTGGCCTTACCAATTTGCAGTCCCACCAGCAGTGTACAAGTGTACCCTTTTCCCCACATCCTCGCCAACACTTATTGTTGTTTGAGTTCATAATGGCTGCCAATCTTACTGGAGTGAGATGGTATCTTAGGGTGGTTTTGATTTGCATTTCTCCGACTGCTAGAGATGGTGAGCATTTTTTCATGTACTTGTTGATTGATTGTATGTCCTCCTCTGTGAAGTGTCTGTTCAAATTTCTGGAAACTAGTCGCACACTAATTTTAACATACGTGGCATTATTTAATTCTATATTTAAAGTTGTTGAGATTCTATAGTGTGTTATTAAATTTTTTTAAGGAATTACCATTACATATGTGGACAAAGTATTTGCAAAAATTATACCAGGATGGCCTGGAACTGTATGTTGTTCAGTGGCAGAGCACTTGCCTATCATGTGTGAGGCACTGGGTTCAATACTTAGCACCACATAAAAGTAAACAAATAAAATAAAGGCATTCTGTCCATCTGCAACTACATTTTTTTTAAATTATACCAGGATAATTTAACAGAAACACAATGGTTAGTTTCACTAATGGAGCAAAACTACTGAATGTCTTCGGCCAAAGAAAGAAATTAGAACTGTGTCTTAACACAATACATGAAACAACTCAAAATAGATTGTAAATCTGAATATACGACTTAACACTCTAAAATTCTTAGAAGCAACATTTGGTTAGTTTTAGTAATCAAAGTACAAAGTAAAAAGAAAAAATACATAGTTTTTTTTAATCAAAATTAAAAATTCATATGCTGAAAGAATACCATAAAATGAAAAATAATACAAAAAATGTGACAAATAAATTTCAAATAAAAACATGGTATGCAACTTGAATGCAGCATAAATTAAGAATAATTACAACTGAACAATATAAGCAAAAATAACCCAATATTAAAAAATAAGCATTTCTCCAAAAAATAAAAAATAATAAACATATGCAATATGCACATGTTTAGTAATTAGAAAAATCAAAATATAACACCCAATGTGATAGCAATTTACACCTTCTAGAATGGTTATAATGAGAAAGCTTGATAAAGAAGTAGACAGGAACCATCACACATTGCTTGTAGGAATGTGAAATGGTGCAATAAAGTTGAAAACATTATGTGTTGTTGCAAAATGCTAAGCAAACCTAAGAATAATTGGTAGAAAAGTCACTGAAATTTAAAGTAAAGTAATGCACAACCTTTTCAATGAAATGATATCCAGAAAAAAATTCTAAATCTTTTAGAACAAGATGGAAATACAAATACAAAAAGCATTTAGAAATCCAAATAGAGAAGATTTTAAAAAGTAATTTTATTACTTCCATCATAATCTCCCATTTTAAATTTATTTTCCAGGTTTAAATAAATTTTTTTTTTTCAAAAAAAATCAGTTTTTTTTTTTGTTGTTGCTATTGTTGTTTTTTAGTTTGCAGTGAACCTTATCATGCATCACACTTTGTATCTCACCTTTGGGTCTTTAGGGCCCCGTGAAATTTGACTCTATTAACAGAAGAGAGGTAACAGGATAGAATTTGAGAATTAGCAATGCCTTGCAAGGCAAGAAATTGGGGATGGTATTACATATTCTTCACGCAAAGCAGGATTAACCTTCTTTCTTTTTTTTTTTTCTTTCTTTCTTCTTTTTTTTTTTTTTTTTTGTACTGAGGAATCAACTCAGGGATTATTTACCACAGAGCTACATCCACAGTTTTTTTCATTTTTTTAATTTTGAGATAGGGTTTTGTTAAGTTCCTGGGGGCTCTCTAAATTGTTGATGTTGGCATAAAACTTATAATCCTCCTGCCTCAACTTCCCAAATCACTGGGATAACAGATTTGCACCATTTTGCCCAGTCAGGGTTAAACTCTTTAAAAGAAGGATAACATGATGTGTTATTGGCAAAGAATATTAGCAGAAGTTAAATGGTTCAATGGTTCCATCTTCATCAAGATCTTTCCATATATCCAACTACAACTTTTAGGATTTTATTTATTCTTTCTCAAGTGCTGTTGCTACTTTGACAGAATACATCCACACTCACATATAGTAATTTAATTTTCATGTAGATCAGCCATTTTGAGTATAGTTTCAGTTGGCATTTGGAAAATTAAGCACTGTGTAAAACATAAAAAAATTGGGAAAAAAGTATTTATGTTGTTTATACAGATAAAAATCTAAGAATATCAATAATTGTGCTCATCTTTCCACATTTTTCCCAAGGGGCATTGAGGAATAGTCACCTAATCTTGTTATACTCCTTAAGTTCACAGAAACATTATGAGATATTAAATACATGATCGTTGTTTTAGTCAGCTTTTTCACTGCTGTGACTAAAAGATGCGACTAGAACAATTGTAGAGGAGGTAAGTTTTATTTGAAGGATCCCATTTCAAAGGTCTTAGTCCATAGAAGGTTGGCTTTATTTCTTGGGGCTCCAGGTGAGGCAGAACATCATGGAGGAAGAGTGTGGCAGAGGGAAGCAGCTCACATGATGATTAGGAAGCAGAGAGAGAGAACCCCACTTGCCAGATACAAATATATAATTCAAAGCCGCACTCCCAATTCCCACCTCCTCCAGCTATGCCCTAACACTTCAGTTACCAGTTAATCCCTATAAGGTGATTAATCACTAATTGGTTTAAGACTCTCACAACCCAATCATTTCTCCCCTAAACCTTCTTGCCTTGTTTCACATGTGAGCTTTTGAAGGACAACTAGCATCCAAACCAAAGGAACCATTTTACCTTTTCTAATTATTTAGTTAAGAGTATCTAAGAATTATAGTTTACAAGTCTGTATTTCCAATTTACATCATGGATTACCTGTGTACACTTTGCCACTGGAAAAAAATAATAAAATATTTTAAATGCTAATAAACTTAAGAACCAATCCTAAAAACCCCAATAAATATTATTTTGTTCCTTTCCCTCCTCTCCCTCTTTCTTTCTTTTCTTGAGATGAAATTTTGCCATGTTACCCAGGCTTATCTTGAATTCCTGAGCTCTAGTGACCCTCCTACCACAACCTCCCAAGAAATTGAAACTGTGCCACTACTTTTGGCTTTTGATTCTTTTTCTTTATACTCATTCTTGGTAAGAAAGTCTTTAATGGGCAAAATTCCACTGCAAAGCCCATTGTAATAGGATACATATATATATAAAATGTGCTGAATTACATTCCCACTGACAGTAGATAAGGTTTCTCTTTTCTTCACATCCTTGTCAGTACTTTTTTTTTAATTAATGCGGCCATTATAACTAGGGTGAAATGATATCTAATTTAAATTTTGATTTGCATTTCCCTGATATTGAACATTTTTTCCTATATTTATTGGTCATTTATATTCTTTTTTTAAAGAATTCTCTAGGCAAATCATTTACCCATTGTCATTAAATTACTTTTTAAAAAATATTTTATTAGTTGTTAATGAGCCTTTATTTTATTTATTTATATGTGGTGTTGAGAATAGAACCCATTGCCTCACATATGTTAGACAAGTTCTCTACCACTGAGCCACAAACCCAGCCTGAATTACTTGTTTCTTATTGTAGAAATTTGTTAACATTTTTAAGTTCTTTACATATTCTGTCAGCTGAATAGATGGCAAATATATTATTTCATTTGGTAGGTTGTCCAATAAATGTTGATTTTTGTTTTTGTAGTTCAGAGCATTTTTTTTTTGTTTTATGTAATTTATTTCTCAATATTTTATTTCCTTTGCTTTTGGAGTCCTGTCCAAAAAATTACCTACAACCATTATCTTGAAATGTTTTCTCTTTATTTTTCCTCTAGTAGTTTCAGGGATTTAGGTTTTATGTTAAGGTCTTTGATGAATTTTGAGTAGATTTTTGTAGAAGAGATATAGAGTTCAAGTTTCAGTCTCCATGGGGATATATAGTTTTTTTCAGTACTATTTGTTCAAAAAAGAGGCTGTCTTTATTCAATACATTTTTCTGACAGTTTTATGGTAAAATAATTTGTCTTTAGTTGCATAGGGTTATTTCTCCATTCTCTAGTCTGTTCCATTGGTCTATGTGACTATTTTTATCTCAACACTATACTGTCATGGTTACTATGGCTCTGTAGTACATCTGGAAATCAGGTATTTTAATGCTTTAAGCTTTGTTATTTTTGTTCAAGATCTATTTGTTGGGCCTTCTGTGGCCCCATAGGAATTCTTTTCTGTATTTTTTTAAATGCCATTGGTAATTTTATAGGGATTTTATTGAACTTGTAGATCACTTTGAGTAGGAGATTTAAAAATATTATTTTAATCCATCAAAATCAGAAATCTTTTCCCACCAGAAGAGAGAGAAGTTATACTCCATTTATGTATGATGTGCCCAAATGCATTCTACTGGCATGTATAACTAGTCAGAACAAATACAAAATTTTTAAATGAAAAAAAAAAAACCAAGCAAATGTATAAAGCAATAAATCAAAGTAATCATGCTGGAAGAGGCTGGCTAGCAGAGTGCAAGCATACTAGAAGACTTCAACAAAAGGAAAATATAGTCTACTTAATATTTTCATTTCAAAAGCTTGCTCACAACAAAATCTTATCAATAGAAGCAGTAAGTCATTTGACAGAATCTAAGACCTATTCCTGATTTTGTGAAGGTTTAAAAAGATACTGTAGGGCAGCATAAAAAAATAAATCTTTTCTTCTTTTTATTTCATCTGTGCTTTGTTATTTTCATTGTAGAGTTTTATCAGTTCCTTAAAAGAAGTGTATTCTCATTTTTTTCTTTTTCTTGGTAGCTATTTTGAATAGGATTGCTCTCATGATGTCTTTTTTAGAAAACTTTCTATTGGTATAAAGAAAAGCTACTGGGGGGCTGGGATTGTGGCTCAGTGGTAGAGTGCTTGCCTAGCATGTATGAGGCACTGGATTCGATCCTCAGCACCACATTAAAGTAAACAAATAAAATAAAGGTATTTTGTCCATCTACAACTAAAAACATTTAAAAAACCAAAACCTACTGATTTTATATTTTGATTTTGTACTCTGCTACATTATATATTCACTTATGAGTTCTAAAATTCCTTTGGGGAGACATTAGATAATTTTATGGACAGAATTATGTTATCTGAAAACATGGAAAATATGATTTCCTTTTTTCCCATTTGTATGCCTTTTATTTCTTTCTCTGTGTTATATTGAATATGAATGATATGAATGAACTTCCTTCTCTTATTTCTGATCTTAGATCAAGTGTTTTCATTTTTTTCCCCAATTAATATCATGGTGGTTATGAGTTTGTTATATATAGCTTTAATTTTGTTGAGGTACTATCCTTCCAGACCAAATTTGTTCAGTAAATCTATCACAGATGAATATTTTAATTTTATAAAAGAGTCTGCATCAATTTAGATTATCATGTGATTTTATCCTTCATTATATTTATGTGATATATTGGATTTACTGATTTGAATATTTTTTATCACCCTTGCATCACTTGTATGAAAATAATTTTGTCATGTGAATGATCTTTTTCATGTGCTGTTAAATTTAATTTTCTGGTATTTTGTTGAAGATTTTTGTATTTATGTTCATCAGAAATATTTGACTATGTTCTTATTCTTTTTTTAAGAGAGAGAGAGAGAGAGAGAGAGAGAGAGAGAGAGAGAGAGAGAACTTTTTAATACTTATTTTTTAGGTTTTCTGCGGACACAACATCTTTGTTTGTATGTGATGCTCAGGATGGAACCCGGGCCACAAGCATGCCAGGCAAGTGCGCTACCGCTTGAGCCACATCCCCAGCCCTGTTCTTATTCTTATAATGAAGTGGAAGTAGAAGAAAGCAAGAAGAACAATTCCAAAAATTTTGCAAATGCATAGATACTGAAGAACAACACAACTTTGAATGAATAAAAGGGAACACTGATTAAATCAAAAGGGAAGTTAAACAAAATTATTGAAAAGGGTGAAAATGTTTACATAAAATAACAAACCTATGGCATGCATAAAACACAGTAGTACTAAGAAGGAAGTTCACAGCAATGAATACCAAGATTAAAAAATAATAGAAATATTTTATGTAAACAATCTAAAAAGTCATCTTGGAGCCTTAAAAAAAATCAAGAGCAATCCAAACCCAAATTAGTAGAATAAAAAACAATAAAAATCACAACAAAAATAAACAAAATAGATTTTAAAAAGTATTAAAGATGAATGGAACAAAAATTGTTCCCTTGAAAAGATACACAAAATTATCAAGTCTTTTGCTACACAAATTTAAAAAAGAGAAGAGAAATAAAATTAGACATGAAGAAGTAGACATGAAACGTAGATATAAATCTGATATCACAGAAACAAAAAAAGTTAAGAATTATTTTGAAAAGATACATGCAAACAAATCAGAAAATCCAGTAGAAAGAGTTTTCTGGACACGTTTGATGTATGAAATTGAACCATGCATATATAAAATATCTGAAGTGACCATTAACAATTAGTGTAATTGAAACATTAATAAAAATCCTCTGACATAGAAAAACCCAGGACTGAATGGTTTCACCAATGTTTTACAAAACTAATACCAAATGCTCTCAAACTATTCCATAAAATGAAAAGGCAGGGAATTCAGGAAGGCATCTATGAATTACATGAGTGTCTTTCTTCAGTATGGTAGCCAAGGAGATTTAGGTCTAGCACTGTGAACTCTCCATGCCTCTCCTGTGGCAATAGATTGCCGACCGCACATGACCTTTATCTCTGCTCTGCTAGGAGGATACCTCATACTCTGGAGATGGGCGTATCCATTGGAAACTGAACAGCACACCTTTAACTTGTTTGGAGAAGAATATTCTATGAAAGGCCTTTGATGTTTCCCGATATAAATAAAGCAGGTTCAGGCTCCATTTTGCCATCTTATAGAAGCTTGATCCATTTGATCTGATCAGCTTGCTTTTTCTGCGCCTGGTTTTGAAACTATTTTCTGTGTCCTGGTTTTTTTTTTTTTTTTTTTTTTTTTTTTTTTTGCACTTCTATTTTTCTTAGCTTTTATTTCTTAGCCAGACCATTCCACTGAGGGGAACCCCATTTCCACCGGCGGCATGAGATGTGGGCAAGAAGAGAATGCTTCCATACTCATTCTATGAAGATAGCATTACTGTGAATGGTGAAATGTTGAGATGAGATTGGACTTCCTTGACTTTATTTTGATCTAAGATGAAATACTTGCAGTTTTCCCACATTTTAGTGTTATGTTGACTATGAGTTTGTCATATATATGTCAATTATATATACAAATAATGTATCTTAAGTAGGGTGGGTTTGCTTAGAACTCTGTTACACATCTGGGTTCAGTTGTAGGGTAATCATCAGGTTTCTCAGGTTATATGAAGGCAGAACCAACCTGTGGGCCCGGTTGTTTTGGGTGCAGTGTGTTAAGCAGAGGTCTACCTAGCTGTTTTCCAGGTCAAGGATAGGTAGGTAGCATAGACTTAGTCTCAGACCCACTGGGAACTGAATTTCTTCAAATGGGCCAGTAATTGTTTCTTGAGTTCACAGAGAATAGGGACCACCTGGTTACATTTTGACATATTGATAACCTGACTAAGATCTAAGTTATTTTTTTTAATTTTCATGATTTTTTTTATTTTTTTTTTAATTTTCATGATTTTTTTTTAATTTTTTAAAAATTTTTCATGATTCTGATAAAAATGACCATTGTAATAGAAAATATAATCATAGGTGTACAACATTAAACAAAAACACTCTAAAAGAAAAAAGACTTATTATGGTAGTCTGATTTTGATAAGTATTAGAATAACAAAAACACAATTATCAAAAACAGTGTTTCATTGATCATGTAGGCTATCAGTCCAATGGGACAGAAAAAAAATGGCAAAAAAAAAAAACCCAGGAAATATAAAGTGCTGATGTAGATTTAAATATATTCAGCAGAATGTTATATTATTCAGGGTCTTGCAGAGTAATAAACACAATAGGATATATAAAAATGAATTATTAATGATTTATTATGTAGTGTTAAATGACACCATTATGAATTTAACAAATCACAGCATATGCAAGATAAATCAGAAAGTGGAAGACCCAGGAGAGTTGATGATTTTGTTATAGTTCAACAAAAATGTCTAAGAACCAGGAGAGCTGATGGTATAGTTACCTTCTGAAGACCAGAAGATTGGAGACTCAGGAAGGGTCGATGTTTTGGTTTCAATCTGAAGACAAATAAACTATCTTTTCAAGTTTGAGAAGAGTGGGGCAAGAACACTTGTCTCTCATTCAGTGGAGGCTTAGACCTTTGGCTTGATTCAGGCCTTCAAATACTTGAATGAGTGTGACTTACATTGAGGAGGGTGATTTGCTCCACTAGGTCTACAGAATTAAATGTTAATTTAATTGAAAAACACCACAATAGAAACAAGGACCACAATTTATCAGTCAATCCATGACTATATAATTTTGACTCATAAAATTATTTATTACAAGATCAAACCTTGTTATTTTGTCACCTATATATACCTCCATAAATCATTTTTAATTTCCAAATAAAAATGTTATAATTCCATGTAACGGGTCATATTTATTCTATGAATACACAAATTGTGTTAACCCTTTTCTCACAAGAGAATAGAACGTCCATAAAACCCAGGAGTCATTTTTACATTTCATATGTGTGTGCATTTATAAATATATTCAGAAAATAGGAATAAATACTCATAATAGTTACAATGCTTATTTCTGCAACGTGTCATTTGGTCATATCTCCTGTAAATAAAAGTCTACTTCTACAAAGAAAAACACAGGACAAGATGGAGTCTCAGCTGAGTTCTACCACATTCTTAAAGAAGAAATAATGCAATCTTGCCAAATTAGTCCATGAAGGAGAAATGGAATGAACACTCCTCAATTCCTTCTATAAATCCAATATCACTCTGATACCTAAACCAGATAAAGACATATCAAAAAGGGGAAGAAAACTACAGACCAATATCCCTGATGTATACAAACATAGCAGTTCTTAAAATTTTAGCAATCCACATTCAGAAACAAATTAAAAGATTGTGTACCCTAATCAAGTTGATTTCATCTAAGGGATGCCCATTTGTTACAACATATGAAAATCAAATGCAATTCATTACATAAAAACAATAAAGGACAAAAGTCACATGATCATCACAACAGATATTGAAAAAGTCTTTGACATACTCCAGCATCCATTCATGTTAAATTTGTCTATGAAGAAACAAGGAATAAAAGGAACTTACCTCTGGCTGGGGTTCTGGCTCAGTGCTAGAGGGCTCGCCTAGGATGTGTGAGGCCCTGGGTTTCATCCTCAGCACCACATAAAAATAAATAAATAAAATAAAGTTATTGCACACAACTACAACTAAAAAAAATTTTAAAAGGAACTTAACTCAAAATCATAAATGACCAAATAAAAACAAACATCTGACCGATGGAGAAAATCAGAGAGCATTTTCTCTAAAAGAACAAAGCATTTTCTCTAAAAGAACAAAGATGTCCACTCTCAACTCTTATTTTTAACATAACTCTTGAAACTCTAATCAAAGCAATCAGGCAAGAGAAGGAGGTTAAAGGAATACAAATCTTTAGGCTGGTAACAAGGTCCTATACTTAAAAACCAAAAAACACACACCGTATGTTTTTGAGAACTGATAAAAAAAAATCGGCACATTAGCAGAATGCAAGATCAACATATATCCTAGAAGCTTGGGAGGCTGAGGCAGGAGTACTGTGAGTTCAAAGCCAGGCTCAATATCTTGGTGAGGCCCAAAGTAACTCAGTGAGACTCTGTCTCTAAATAAAATATAAAAAGGGAATGGGAATGTGGCTCTGTGGTAAAGCATCCCTAACTTCAAGCCCTGGTACCAAATCAATCAATCAATCAATTAATGTCAATAATTTTTGTATATTTCAGTAATAAACTTGCTGAGAAAGAAAGAAATAAAAATTCCATTCAAAATAGCTCAAAAATAAATATAGCACTTGAGAGAAAATCTAACCAAGTAAGTGAAAGATTTCATCAGTAAAAATTATACAGCCCTGAAGAAAGAAATTGAGACACTCCCTAGAAGATGTAAAGAACTCCCTCATTTTTTCTGATAGAATTAATATTTTGAATATGGAAATATTACTGATAGATCTATAAAATCAGCATAATCCCCATCAACATACCAATGATATTTTTTATACAACTGGAACAAAACACTTTTAAAATTCATATGGAAAAATAAAAGACCCAGAATAGCTAAAGCAACCCTGAGCAAGAAGATCAAGAAAGGATGCATCACAATACCTGTTCTCAATCTATACTACAGAATAATAGAAATAAAAATAGCATAGTATTTAACATCAAAACAAATATGAAGACCAATCGAACAGAGTAGAAGTCATGGAGACAAACTCACATAGATACAGACATCTGATACTTGACAAAGGTGCCAAAAACATACATTGGAGAAAAGATAGACTTTTTTATCAAATGGTGTTGGGACAACAGTATATCCATATGACTAGATCCTTCTCACCTTGCATAAAAGTCATCTCAGATTGGATCAAGTACCTAATTAGAACAGAAGAAATACAACTTCTAGAAAAAAGCCCATGGTCAACACCATAACATATCGGCACAGGCACAATATCCTTAATAAGATGACTAAAATGCTCAAGAAGGAAAACCAGAAGTTAGTAAGAGGAATAGCATCAAGTTAAAAAGCTTTTGCACAGCAAAGGACCAAGAATGTGCAGAGAAAGCCCACAGGAGAAAAATCTTTGCCAGTTATAGGAGTTTAAAATTCAAAGTATATAAAGAACTCAAAAAAAACTTAGTACAGAAAAAAATGAATAATCTAATCAAAACATGGGATAATTAACTAGAATAAATATAATAGTAGGCATTGGTACAGTACTTGCCTAGCATGCATGAGGCCCTGTGTTCAATCCCCTGTACTGTAAAAAAGAAATACAAATGGCCAACAAATTGAATATGAAAACATATTCAATATATTTAGCAATCAGGGAAATGCAAATGAAAACTACACTGAGATTTTGAGATTCCATCTCATTCCAGTTAGAATGGAATTCATTAAGAATACAAAATTAGTAAATGCTGTTGGGGATACAGGTAAAATGGAACTCCTATACATTCTTGATGGGACTGTAAATTAGTATGATCCACATGGAGATTAATATGATGATTCCTCACAAGAATACATATGTAAATCCCTATGACCCAGAGAGGCAACCCTCCATTAATTCAAAAGAAATAGTCAGTATATTATAGTGATACATGCATACACATGGTTATAACAGCACAATTCATAATAACCTAGTAATGGAACCAAACTAAGTATCCATCAACAGAAAAATGGAAAAAGAAAATGTGCTTCCAATTATAATACAGAGAGAGCAAGATCTCTGGGAAATGTACATTTATACACTTGACATAAGTTAAAGATGACCACACTATGATCTATGATAGCAAAAGTGTGATTTAAATTCTATCACTAGACCACTTCTTTTGGATTTAATAAAAATGAACCCAATCATTTAAAAATGGCCATTTTGGGAACAGGCCAGTATATAAAATATCTGCCACGTAAAATTTAACCCTTTACCTGTTTTTGCAGAGCTGGGATAAAACCCAAGGCCTGGGGCTGCCTAATGTTGTTGTGAAACCAAGGTATGCTTCCTATTGAGTGTGTGAGTTGTAAAGGTGTGATGTCAAGAATAAATGAAACTTGGCCAGTTTGTTTCTCTAGCAGTATATTTAATTTTAACCTAAGTAATTTTTTAAATTTTGTCTTAAAAATTTATACACCAGAAGTTTAGACAAAGCCTTAAGCAAATTGCATGTTAACTGTTCTCAATATTGAAGTAGAAGTTACCTAATTGCCAGCAGATAAATTCATGTCAAAGAAGAATATATATTTAGACAGAGGTCAGGAAATTTCACCCATTAAATCCAGCCCACCACCTGTTTTTATATGACCTGTGAACTACAAATGGTCTTCATGTTTTTAAATGGTTAAAAAAGATATTTCATGAACACATGAAAATTATATGAAATTTGAATTTTAGTGTCTATAAATAAAGTTTCACTGGAACACACACACACACACATACACACATAAAAGAAAATGTGGCATATATACAATGGCATTTTACTCAGCAATAAATCTTGCCATTCACAGAAAGATGAGTAGAACAGGAAAACAATATGCTGAGATAAGGCAGACTAAGAAAGGCAATGGATATATGATTTTTCTCATACATGGAAGAAAGAGAGAAAAAATGGAAAGAAACAGCACCTCATGAAAGTTGAAGAGATTAGTGGAAAAGGATATTTGGAGAGAAGGGAGGGAAAGGGAATGTTTGGAGAATGCAACAAATTATGTACATTTATTAATATATCACAATGAGTTCCATTATTATGTATAATTAGAATGCATCAATACGAATTTTAATGAAAAAAAAGTCAATGTCTCAATCAAAGGCAATCAGGCAGGAAAGAATTGTCTCTAATTTAGGGGAAGGTCAGACATTTTTATTTTATTCAGGCCTTTACCTAATAGAATACAACACTCACATATTATTGAAGGTAATAAGATTTATTCACTCTACTGATTAAAATATTAGCTTCATTCAAAAATACCTCACAGAAACTCCCATAGTTTTAACTGAGTGTGTTCCCTTTCGCAGTAAAGTACATACATTAAATTAACCATCACAAATGTGTAATATGGTTTAGATGCCATATACTAACTGGAATAAAATAGTTTGTAGACATAAAATATAAGTTGATTTAATTTTTTTTGAAAATATAAGAACAAGAAAGTAAAATATTTTGTGAATTATTTTATTCAAGTGTTACTACAACTAACTTAGATAAGTGAAAGGAAACTTTTGTATATGTATGTGTGTGTGTGTGTGTGTATATATATATATATATATATATATATATATATATATATATATATACATACATACATACATATAATTATATGCATATATGTGTCAGTATTTGTGGGGGGTTTATATGTGTGTCAGTGTTTTAATTCCTGGTATTTGTAGTTACTTTTTGCTAAAAGAAATGATAAAGCGGTAAACAGTGGTGAAATAGAAAATATCAAGACATGGGTTGGGGATGTGGCTCAGTGGTAGAGTGCTTGCTTAGCACATGTGAGGCATTGGGTTCGATTCTCAGCACTACATAAAAAATAAATAAAATAAAGGCATTGTGTTCATCTATAACTAAAAATATTTTTCAAAAAGAAAGTACCAATATACAGTCATTGGTAATAAACTAGACCATTTTTGAATCTTTTGTAATGAACTAATTCAAAAGGAAACAATGTGCTTTGCCAATTTTTTAAAAATTAATAAGTGCAGACATTTGCATAGAGAGAAATTTAATGTTTATCAAGGCAATTAAATATCCATAAGTATTCATTTCATGAAGGCATTATTGACTAATGAATAAGAGACAATCTGAAAAGAGTACAGAGAACATATAAGTTAAGATTTATTTATTTTGCCAAGATGCTTTTTTTTCACAAATAACTGATTTTTATTTTCCAATGAGAGGAATAACATATAGACAAGAGCATGTGTACTGGAAAATGCCTTTATCAAAGTGTGTTGTAAATAACTGATTCCACAGTGTTTTTAATTCCATTATCTAGAAAATAAGATCAAGCTAATTTTTGTACTCTAGGAGGTACTCATCTTGGAAATCACTTGTTAAGTAGCATATTATTGTACATTGCATTACTACATAAAATGAAGCAGATGTTATCTACAGATTTATCAATAAATTTAACTACAAATCAAAGATTTCTAAGCTCTATTTTTGCAAAATAATTCAAAAACTTCAAAGTCTCTTTAGGAAACACTGCAGGGGAATTCATTCTATTACACGGTTTTTATAAAGATTTAGAATTTATGAATTCTAAATTGGATTTGTATATTATAGCCTTTATTGACAGCAAAGATGAAGGATTTGATTTGATTTTCCTTTTTTCCCCTCCCTCACTGATACCTTCTGTTCCTTCCTTCATTACTTGTCATTTTTTAGACAATAACCTCTATGGATAAGTTATATTGCTAACTGTCAAGGGTCATTCAGGTATAGACTCTCTGATTGAGGGTTAAATATGAACAAATTGAATTAGGAAAAGTAATGTAAGCATTTAATATAGAACATCAGGTTTTTTCTTTATTGCTCTTATGTATTTGAATTTTGGGAATGTTATCCCATGATCTCATGCTCTTATTATTTGGATATCTTTGTGTCTCTTTTGGTTCTAATAATCTTAGCAAGATTATTGTGCTATTGAGATTTTTAAAAAATAACATTCAATATTGCTCATAAATTTATATTCTAGAATTCCTGAGTTTTGATTTTTAAACTACAATTAATTAATTAGCTGCATTTTCAGTTTTTATTGAAGTCCTGTATTAATCTATATTGAGATGTCAGTAGATGCCTACTTTTTCAAACAAAAAATAAATCACATTAACTTTAAGGAAGTTACACTGTATAGAACATAAAATTGTGGTTTAAATGAATTTTATCCTTCCAATGCTTCTAGATAATGAGTCAAGAAACAATTGGGGTCATACATTCTTAGTCTATATTTCATTAATTATATTTTCACTTATGTAAGTGTTATTTATAACTATGTTTTAATTCATTATTAGAAGTAAACTCACAATAAGATAATGATTTCATGAAGTGTAAATAGGTCTTCCTATTATTTTATTAAAGAAACAAGTGACTTAATCTTAAGAATATATTTTACTTTAATAAATGCAATCAAATTATTATTTAACATGCAATTGATAGAAAATTATTAATGGAATATTTAAATTTTTTTATATTAAGCCTATAAACCCCACATATATTTTATACTTATAGCACATCTCAATTAGAACTAGTGTTCAAAAATCACACATGCATAATTAGCTACCATAATGGAAAGTATTAGTGTATATAGTGCAAAGGAGTAAGGGAACAAAAAGTGGCAAAGACGTTTCACAGAAATTCTACATTTCAAAAGCTATAATTACAGCTGAGGCTATGACTCAGTGGCAGAGGTCTTGCCTAGCCTCAGTGAGGCACTGAGTTCAATCCTTAGCATCACGTAAAAAAAGATAAACAAAATAAAGGCAAGCTGTTCATCTACAAACTACATTTTTTTAAAAAAAGCTATAATTCTCAGATTCATATAAAGGAATCAGTGTATACATTTAGTTTAAAAATATAGGCATCTCATAAGAAAAGCCAAACTTTATGTGAAAATTTCTTGTGCTCGTTATTTTAGTAAACATAATATTTTTGACAGCTTTTGAGTTATTCCAAACTTCTGGGCAATATAGTATCTGGTAACTATGACCTCAATTTTGTAATTATCTTTCCCGGATTTTCTCAGTTTGAATATTCCCTAAAAGTGATCGTGAGTTGAAGATTGGAATACAAACCATTTATTTGGGCTCTCCCGAAACACCAATAAGGGACTAAGTGAGATAAGGAAGAAAATGAATCAGATCAAGTGTATTATGACTGTTGGTGGTGAGAAGTTCAATAATTGTCAATATTGTATACACACCATGATGCTTTATCTTGGGAGAAGTGAATGAATGGTGAGGATTCAGGGCTATTTAGACATCTATCTCAGTTTTTGAATGATGGCTATTCCTATGGCATTATATTTTTAGCACTGCCAGTTTATTAAGATTCTTCCTAAAACAGCTGTACTTCTACAGAGAGAACAAAAATTTAGATAACTGTTATTTAATACCTTTGTCAGAGGCAAAATTATGTGATGTTTGACTCTTCATCTCAAGAGGTATTTGTTGATATTTTAGCTTAACATGCCATCAAATTCAACAAAAGATAATACCTAATATTCTAATATATAATTGAAAGTACATTGATTTGAAATTATTGCTAGTCCAAATACAAATCCACATGTTTTACAGCACAATTATTCTTGAACATGTGCCTCATTGCATTATCCCTTAAATTGCCTTTTATCTATTACAATAAGCATATGCGGTTTATTTTTCTACTGGGAAGAAAGTATCTATTAATCCTGAATTTAAGCATTTTCATTGAGAATCAATGATGGATTTCAGGAATATTGGGCCCATAACTGTTGCCCTATTCTCCAACAACTTTTAATACATGTGCTAATATGAACCTTTTTTCTTAAAATTGCTTTCCCTTGAAAACAGGTGCTATCATTTGACATTTGATTACTTAAAATCTATTTCACAGCACTCGTCTACAGGTTTGCAGTAGTTGCTTGTGGCATTTCTTGTTGCTCTGATGATCCAGTTGTGATTCCTGTGATGTTTTGCCATCTGTCTGTGCCAAATTCATTTACCCTCATCCCATACAAAATGGTCTCCTTGGCTCTGGGAAAATTTAACTAAGTTAGTGACTCTTCTCTGAATTCAGAAGGATTATAATAGTGATTGGCAAAACTCCACTGCTGAGAGCCCTCCCAAGTGAGTCTAAGACTATTGAATTTAAAAACAAATCTCTTAAAAATATAAAATTTAGGGTTGCAGTGTTGCCTCCAATGTACACACTTTATAAATAGGAATTTCCCCTGGCAGTATACATAGACTTGGTATTCAAGTACCAATGCAGAAAGAGATTTGCTAGTTTCCAAGTACTCCTAGTGAATCAAAATCATGGAGTACACTAGCTGTTTCTATATTTCTCTGTGTTTCCTCAAAGATAAATACTATAAGCAGAGTGGAATGTGATACTCTTACTTATCAATAAATCAATAGCTCCCTGTTATTTCTGTTTAAGAATTATTATTTTATGCCTCCAATAGATAACTTGAGAACTTCATTTATGATTTTGGTTTTTGATTTATCTGGATTGCTTTTCAAATAGATATATAACTTTGAAAATAGGATTTAGTTAAGAATGTTTCAGAGATTATTAAAACCCTGTTTGTCAACTATCTAATAACCTGCTTGCCAAAGATTTATTTATTCCAATATAATTTAAAACTTACTAGAATTATTTTCTCTTTCATTCTGGGGTAGGTATATGATCTAGTAGCATATTGCCTGAACCTGTCGAAGTTTCCTCCCTAATTACATATGTGTGTGTATATATAAGCTTATATATATATATATATATATATATATATATATATATATATATATATATATATATATATATAATTGTTGGAATTTCATTTAGCTTTCCATATTTCTGATAAAATTTAATCCTCACTGATATAGGGGATATATTGTTTGCCTATTTGACCAAGGAAAATCCCCAATCCTTATGATGTTATACGAGACCAATGATGACCTCTCTTTCTTGTATTATCCTGGGCCAATACCCTCCTTTATCTTGTTTTCCTTTTTTTTTCTTGGCCTTGTGGTCCATTATGTTCTATGATATTGAGATATTTAATTTTTTAATTATTGTCTGTCTTTCCTTTATTGGATATGAATTCCACAAAGATAGATATCTTCATTGGTTCTGTGTGCTGATGTACCTCAACTCTTCAAATACTGTTTATCACATATGCAGGAAAAAAGATCATCCATGTGCAGATTAGACAAGGGCCTCAGAGAAGGGAAACATGGAAAGAGGTCATGTCATCCTGGAAGAAGAACATCATGTCTGGAGAACATCATGTCACTACCTTGACAGTTTCAACCACAGAGAGTCCTTCCTACTTAGAACATCTATTAATATTCTTCGCAGCTTCACCTGCAATGGCTCTTCCGTAACTAATCCTACCAGTACCCCTAGCAACAGCTGACCTCAAAATCTACCCTTATCTAAAGTGCTTCCTCTCCGCAAAGATGTGCAAAACCATAAGGTTGGACTGGTCCTCTTTACTATGTAAATTAGGGCTTCTGTTTATGCACTTTTTTGGTGTGCCAAGTATTAAACCCAGGGGCATTCAACCACTGAGCCATGTCTCCAGTCTTTCTTTCTTTCTTTCTTTCTTTCTTTCTTTCTTTCTCTCTCTCTCTCTCTCTCTCTCTCTCTCTCTCTCTCTCTCTCTCTTTCTTTCTTTCTTGTCAGGATCTCACTACATTGCTTACAACCTCACTACATTTCTGAGGCTGCATTTAAACTTGTAATCCTGCCTCAGCCTCCCTAGCTGCTGGGATTGTGAGTGTGGGACACCACAGCAACAAATTTATGGACTTATGATTGGCTTATTAAACTCAGAGATTGAAGACCTTGATTGATTTCTGCTGGAATCCCTCATTAACATAGTCCCCCCAAATTTCCTACACTGGGCCATCAACCAAGGCTTTAAAAACCCCCAGATAAAATGCAGCCAGCAGTGCCATCACAAGGGCTGCCTTGTGAACTAGGAGACCCTTTCTCTACTTAAATAAATCTTACTGACCTACCCTCAGTTTGTCCATAGGTCTCATTCTTTGAATTCACAAAGGACCCACCCAACATCTCCATGTTACGATAACAGGAACTAATGAATTAATGAATAAACAGATAAATTAATAAATGTTCTTAGGGAACCTTGAATAAGATGTAAAGTGGGACCACAAAAATGGGAAGTTACACATCATGTATATGTAAATGTTAAATATGCTGTACTGACATCTATATCTAAAAAAGGCATTCTGTTGATTTGTAATTTAAATTGAGTTTAGATAATCACGCAAATATGATAAAAATATCATTTCTCATTTGATTGAAAATATGGCTTTGGATACTAGAGTGAAGCTGATAAATGGTATATTTGGAAGTAGATGACAAAGAAAAAATATTGAAGAGATATTTTTTGAAGATTTTCAAACTCTTAAGGATTACTGTTAAGAGCTTTTATCATTTTTTTAATCTGCTGTTTTTAGATATAGATGATAGTAGAGTATATTTTGACATATTATATGTAAATGGAGTATAACTTATTCTAATTAGTGTCTCATTCTTGTGGTTAAATATGATGTGGAGTTACACTCATAGTGTATTCATAATTCAGAAGAAAGTTTTGTTTGATTCATTCTACTCTTTCCTCTTTCCATCCCCCCCACCCTTGTTTTTATTCCTCTTTGTCTAAGGCAATGAAATTTGATCCTCCCTCCCAGCCATTGTTTAAGGTGATTTGTTCTCCTGCTTTTTCATGCTGTTTGTGTATCTACCCATCTAATAGTAGGGATCTGAGGCAGGAGAGTTTCTACCCTGTGGACTTATACTGTCTCTGATGGTTTCCAGTATCTCACCATTTAGAGGCAGACAAATAATAACAACAACCAATGTAAACAATATATAGCATTAATCCAAATAATTCTTCCTATGATATCTACAATGTTAATTATCACAATAAGCAGAAATGCTGTAATCAGTTAATACCCACAATAATAACTGTAAGTTTGCAAGAGTTTACAAACTAGACTGGTGGACAGGGAGAGAACAAAAGTGATGTGGGATATGATGATTATGAGGGAGAAAGAGGGAAAATAAAAATAAAAAATTAAAGGAAGAGTGAAACAGAGAATAATAGAGATTTGCTGTTACCAGAAGTAAAGAGACACAGAATAAAAAAAAAGGATGAGAGAAATATATTATATAAAAATTTTAAAAATTAAAAATAAAAATATTAATAAAAGAATACAAAACAAAACTGAAATATACTAATCAAAGATACTAGTCCTTAAAATACTGATCATAAAAATAACTGGCTTTACAAATTATAGAAATGAAGAAAAATATTAACCTGTAAAAGTGTTCATAAACAATCCAGGGTAAAATTAAACAAATAAAAGAAAAAATGAAAATAAATTTAAATTAAAATCATTTTAATGTTATTTTTTTAAATGATAAGAAAAAATAATGAAACAGATTAAGTTAAAATTATCTTAATTTTCTTTCTTTTTTTTTTGAAAAGAAGGAAAAATGTATCACTTATATAGATCATGCAAACAAGCAGAGGTTTTCATTCTCATATCAGATAAAGTGTACTTCACCCACCTTGCTGAGAAGCTGCCTATCTGATTTTTTTGTTTCACACCTTGGAGCACCCAGGCAAGTGACCCTCTCTATTCTGCCATCTAACAAACTTTTCCATGTTATTATTATTTTTATAGTGGGATTTGTTGAGCATTCTCTAGAAGGGAATGCCTTAGGAATTTGATTGTGGGTTAGGTATATAAAATGTGCTAAATTAAAAAAAAACTGTAAAGGACTTCATTTATTTCCTTTCTCTGCCATTTCCACTCATTATTTCCTTCCCTTCTTAGGGTACAAATAAATATACTAAAAAATAGTTTTTGTTTCATTCAGCATTTGTTTCTAGTTTGTGTGACTGTGTGTGTGTGTATGTGTGTTAAGTGTTAGTGTTGGTGGGTCATCATCAGCTTCTTCTGGTACTGTTTAAAACTTATTTGATTTTAAATCAAATTTTATGTCAATATATTTATATATTTAGCTGACTAAAAACTATACACTCCATGAAAACGTAACTAATTTATATTTTCCCCATTCAGAAAAAGAAGTTTTAATTATATTAAAACTCATTTCCAGATTGGAAACATGAGGTGAAAAATTGTTGAAATATCATGGAGTGATGAAATGTGATGGAGAAAATATTTGTCAGCAATCTACTGACAGTGTCCTCTCTATCTCAACTTCTCTATACTCAGATGTAGGGCTACTATATTGATCTAAGGCAAGAAGTGTTTTTAGCTGGAATATTAAACAAATAAAAGTATTTAAATGAAATCTAACAGCAATTCTATAAAATAAATATTCCCATTTTAAAGTTGAGGAAAATGAAGTACTGGGAGGGTAACTAAATTGCCAACATTCATACAGGTAATAAATGACTATGCCTAGATTCAGCCCTCAGAAATACAGCTCTATTTTTGAATAACCATCATTTTGAAATGAAGCTAAAGATGAAGGAGATTAATTAGTAAGACAATTGATTTTATTCCTTTCTTGTATATGGACTTTATGTAGGCTTTGTTCTCTGTCAAATTCTAAAAGTTACTTGTGCTTAAAAAAAGAACAGGGAAGCATGAGCAAATAAGACTTTTAATTTTACTTTAAAAAATTGCTCATTAGTGCTGGGGTTGTATCTCAGTGGTAGAGCACCTGCCTAACAAATGTGAGGCACTGGGTTAAATCCTAAGCACCACATAAAAATAAACTAAAGGTATTGTGCCCATACACAACTATATTTATAATTGTTCATTAACTCACAGAAATTCTATTTTATTTGTTCTTTGTAGTTATACATGACAGTAGAATGTATTTTGTTGGGGACCACAAATCAAGTCAAGATGGCACCTGGCAGTTTGCCAGGAGGAGTGGTTTGTGAGGCAATGCCACCGAGCCATTAAGATGGTGAGGATTCCTTATTGGCTGATTGCTGTATCTGGATGATGCTAATTGAGTCAAGCTGTGTGTAATCAAGTTGCTTGTCACCTCCCGGTTATTTTGCCCAGCCAGATTGCGGCAGTATTTTGCAAATCATACATTCATAGTGTATAACTTAGATTCTAATTAGGATCCTATTATTGTGGTTGTACATGATGAGGAGTTACCTTGTTCATATATTCAAATACAAGGCTAGAAATGTTATGTTAAATTAATTCTACTGTCCTTCCTATTCTCTTCCACCTCCCTTCCCTTTGTTCCCCTTTGCCTAATACAATGAATTTCTATTCTTCCCCTTCCCACCCTCCCTTGAAAGAACATTTGGCCTTTGGTTTTCTGAGATTGGCTTATTTCACTTAGCATAATATTCTCCAGTTCCATCCATTTACTGTCACATGCTATCTTGTCATTCTTCTTTACAGCTGAGTGATATTCTACTATGTATATACACTACATTTTCTTAATCCATTCATCCTTTGTAGTAGGTTGGTTCCATAGCTTGGCTATTGTGAGTTGAAGAGTTATAAACATTGATGTGGCTGGATCACTGTAATATGCTGATTTTAAATCCTTTGTGTATAAACTGAGGAGTGGGATAGCTTGATCAAATGGTGGTTCTATTCCAAGTTTTCTGAGGAATTTCCATATTGCTCTCCAGAGTGCTTGCTCCAATTTGCAGTGCCACCAGCAATGTTATGAGTGAACCTCTTTCCCCACATCCTCACCAACTTTTATTGTTATTTGTATTCTTTACAATTGCCATTCTGACTGAAGTGAGATGGAATCTCAGCTTAGTTTTAGTTTGAATTTCTCTAATTATTAGAGAGGCTGAACATTTTTTAACATATTTTTTGAACATTTATATTTCTTCTTCTGAGAATTGCATGTTTATTTCCTTTGCACATTTATTGATTGGGTTATTTGTTTTTTTTTTTTGGGGGGGGATTAAGTTTTCTGAGTTCTTTGTATAACCTGAAAATTAATGCTCTATCTGAGGTAAAATTGTAAATATTTTCTCCCATTCTGTAGGCTCTCTCCACATTTTTGATTGTTTCCTTTGCTTTGAAGAAGCTTTTTAATTTGATAACCATCCCATTTATAAATTATTGATTTTGCTTCTTGCACTTTAAGAGTCTTGTTGAGGAAGATGTTTTCTAAGTTGACATGATGAAGAATTGGGCTTACTTTTTTTCTTCTATGAAGCACAGGGTTTCTGGTATAATGCCTAGCTCCTTGATACAGTTTGAGTTTTAATGGAGAAACAGTGACCTAGAGCTAGCACAGCACATTTATGTTATAGGTTTTACCACCAAAAGTTTATTTGTGGAAAAATTTCTGCAAAGAGGATAGGCTTGAAGGTTACATATCTTATAAGATATTATGGTTATCTTGTTATTGCTCAGAATTCCCTATCCCTAGCAACTGGTGTCTGAACTTCAACATAAGACTGTTATTGTTCCATATCTTTGTATAGAACTTCCTCAGGCAAAGCATTACCATAGTCTTGGGCAGTCTCATTCTGTATGTTTGCACAGAAAGTTCCCAGGGCAAAGTGCAGCCATAGCTCCAAGGTATTCAAATACCATGGTCTAAGTCATAGCTCTTCGCAAGCATCACTTGACAACACTTGCCAATAAATAATTTTAAAGTCAAAAATTAGTTATCTTTCTGTTATATTTTCTTAGTAGTGATCTCACATACTTTTAGATGCTCAATTGGGAATATTGCGGTATGATGTCCCATCAGTGGTGTGGCAATACCATTTGACTGTGTATAAAAATGTATACAAAGTTTGTTAAGAATTAGATTTTCTGGACCCATATCCAGAAATTCTGATTGAGTACTTATTACTATAAATGAGGCCCAAGAATCTAAAATCAAAAAACTTTCTGAAAATTTTAATATAGGTAAACTTTGGAACTAATTTTGTGCAATTAATTTACATTAGGGTATAGTTTGCATGAAATGTAGAAATCTAATAAAAAGGTTTATCCCTCAGAGTGAGGTATACCACAATTTTTGTATTGTCTCAAATTTTCCTTTTTTTTTTTTGTACTGGGTATTGAACCCAGGGGTGTTTCACCACTGAGCAACATCGCCAGCCCTTTTTATTTTTATTTTGACACACAGTCTCTCTAAGTTGCTTGGGGCCTTGTTAAATTGATGAGGCTGGCTTTGAACTTCTGATCCTCCTGCCTCAGTCTCCTGAGGAACAGAAATAACAGAAATGTGCCAGCAGGTATGAAAATAAAATTTCCTATTTAAATCACCCATATATCTATTATTTCAAAATGTAACACTGTAATTTTTATTTTGTTATTTCAATTCATTGAGAAATTGCTGTATTCTTTTTTCATATCCACCTTAAAATTATTTATTTATTCATTTGTTTGTTTGATAACCTTTCAAATTCCCTTTCATTCTTTAAATGGTTTAAGAGAATAGACTTTAGAGCCTGTCTTAGTTGGAATTTGATCTCTATTAGCTAGTTGTGCAACCATGGGCAGTTTTTTTAACCTTTCTATGCTTGCATTTTATCATTTTAAACTGAAGATAATAACAGTACCTAACTTATACTTTTCTTTTGACATTAATTTATATAATATTTTTTTTTCAATTAATATTTCCAATAAATATTATCTTTCACATGGTACCTATGAATATCATCATCCTCATCATTACAGTATGATTCCCTACTATTGCTATGACCAGCACGGTGAGAGCACATTTCTCTGAGTGCACGCAGTGGGTGGAAAATAAGAAATTACTTGAAATAAAGACAAAAACTTAATTATAGGTGAAAAACAGGACTTGGTGAGTATATCAGTCCTGATGGGGTCTGATCCAACAATGAGCAAGGTTCTTGGTGTTCATTAAATAAGTTTTAAACATCAAAGGGATTCACTGTGAAAAGGCTTTTGAGGTATGCAGGAGAAGTTTTGAGCAAAACAGCTTAGTTGGGGGCTTATCAGTTTTCACCAGTCTCTTCTACCTCAGGACAGCTGGAATTTGAATTCAAGGCTTTTGAAGTAATAAATTCCATGACAAGCATGGAATTCTCCCTATCAACAAGAGTTACCTGCAAATGGGTGTTTACCTTGGTGCCTTTGAACCTAAGGATTCCCTGGAGAGGGTCTCATAATTACATAATTCAAAGTAATGATTTATTTGCAGCTCTTGACACCCTACAGATCTGGTTCTTGTCTATTCTTTCTAAGGTATCTCATTCCTGTTTCTAAAATTCAAATCAATAAATATGGAGGTTAAAGAGTCTGATACTCAAACTCAATACATTGTCCATTAAGATTTTATATAAAAGAGTGTGAAATATTTTTGTGGCTTAACAAATAAGTATTATAGATTAGACACTCATGTAGCAACAACCTGTATACTTCTTGAGTGTTTCCTGATATGAGTATTAATTCCATGAATGTGCTTGGGTAAGATTCCTGTTTATACATTCAAGAGTTATCTCTACTGTATATAATTAGTGAAACTGCTGAGTAATAAGTTGCAAAGATATTTTGATTCAATGTGTATCAATATTTCTAATGAAAATCATCATGATTTATATGAATTTTACTAAGTTTAATCTTCTACCAGCAGAATATTAATGTCCTGTTGTTCCAAATCCCTACCATTATTTAGTTGTCTCCTTGTTCAAAATATTAGCTATGTACTGTTTCTTGATAATAGTTTCCTTTAACCTTCCCTCATTACTAATGAGGTTTTGTATCTTCTTATATGTTACTTGTTATTTAGATAGGACCATTTTAATGTATCTGTACCAGAAATCATTCCATTTTGAGAAGAAAGTATCTATCCTTATTTAAGAAGGAGGATATGTATGTGTGTGCTTTAATATGCCATGCACAAATGTTATTTAGCAAATCTTTCCTTATACTAAAGTTACAAAAATATTTTCCTATATTATCTTCTAAAGCATTATAATTTACCTTTTTCTCTATAATTGTCAAACATACTTTTAGTTCAGTTTTTGTACCATGTAAAGAAAGGGTCTAATTTTCTCCCCCTACCTCCTTATGGATAACTAATTGTGCACACAAATTTCATAAAAAATCATCATCCTCCTCTCTGATCTTTAATGCCACATTATTGAACCAAGCAATTGTAAAAATACATGTCTGTTTTATTAGTCCTGAAATCTATTGTATTTATCCATATTCTACCCCTATATCAACTTCATATTTTCTTAGTAATTCTAGATTTTAAATATATTTCCAATAAATTTAGACTTGTTTAAATTTTATCAAATAATCTGTTCTATGATAACAATGAATGAATTTAATTCATTGTTGAGAATAGAAACACAATTCTTGATATTATAAAGCAATGTAATTTACATGTAGAGATGAGATTGTTATCTAAAAATTATAATGTTTAATTAATTTCATACTTTTTCAGTTGATTATTACTAACATCTATGTAAACTATATTATTTTAATAAATTGTAATATTTATCACCTTTTATTTCTTAACTGTATTTATTTTTGCTCTCTTTTTATACTACGCTAGGATAAATTCAGGGTAATTTATAGATAATAGGTGTGGAAGTAATGGATAAGTTATTCTATGCCTTTATCTCATAGTAAACCATCAATATTCACTATTAATACATCTTCAATGCAATTCTATATTGCTAAACTATCATTATTATATATTGAAATTTATAAAAACAGTTTCTATATCTAGTGAAATGACTAGATTTTTCTCCTTTAATCTTTTAATGCTATGAGAATACCATGAGAATACTATGAAAATTTCTGATGCTACAGCAGCACATTCCATTCTTGATATAAGACAGATGTGGTGATGATGTAGAACCTTCTTTTTTATTTGAATTACTGAATTTTGTTTTAATAATTTTTTAAACATTTTGCATTACACTCAGAAATAATAATATTATATATTAATTGTCCATTTTCTTAATGTCCTTGCTAGCTTTTGGTATTAAAGAAAGATTAACTTCATGAAAGGAAGTTGATAAATACTTTTTTTTTAATTCCATGTTTGAATCACTGCATGATTTTCTTGAATATTGTAAGAATTAATTTAAGATTAGAATTGTTCATTTATCACAAGTAGAAATCTATGACTTTTAAGATTTTTTTTTTTGTAATTGTTATGTTAAGGATTGAAGCCAGTGCCTCACATGTGCTAGGCAAGTGCTCTGCTGCTGTGCCTCATCCCCTGGCCTGAATTTTATGATTTTTTAAAAAATTTGGAATATTTTTTGGTGCTTTTGTCTCTATTGGCTGTTTGATAACTTCTAATTTATTCTTAAACAAGTTTTAATAACTCATATTTCTAGCCATTTTGTTTTCATTTTTATATGAGTTTTAAAATAAATTAATCTATGTGATAATTTGTTATGCATACCAAGTCAGAGACATCTGCTACAACTCACTCTTTTTTTAAAGTTGTGACTATTAGGGGACACTACATAATGTATAATACATGTATACATTGTATAATGTTGAAATCAAATCAAACATTTTCATCTCTTCAAGCATTTATCATTTTCTTATGATAAAAATTTTCAAAATTATTTTTTTACCTTTCTCAAATGTTTTGTCCTTTAATATTTATAGTAACCATACTATGCAATGATACCCCAGAGCTTCTTGGTTTCTATCTAATTGTAACTTACCCCACATTGATTGACTTTTTAAATATATTTTACTTTTTATTGGTTTTTCTTAGTTACACATGATAGTAGAATAATTTTTGATAAAATTATACTAGCTTGGGATATATCTTGTTTAAATTAGGACCCCATTCTTGTGGGTGGGCATGATGGTGGGATTCACTTAGGTATTTGCATAAGTGTATGTAGAAAAATTATGTTTGATTTATTTTAACATATTTTCCATTTCTATCCCTCCTCCCTTCCGTTCATTCTCCTTGATCCAATTTTTGCCATCTCTTCCATCCCTTCTTGGTCCCTGGTCTCTGTTAAATATCATTCTATTCAAATGTTCTAAGAGATCAGCTTTTTTAAGTTTCAGGCTTCATATACTAGTGCAATCACATTGTACTTATATTTCTGTGCCTGAGTTATTTAAGGTAACATAAGTATCTCTAGTTTAACTTTCATATTGCATATGAGATGTTTTCACTCTTTTTGTTGGCTGCATAATATTCAAATATATGTATGTACTACATTTTCTTTTATTTATTTATTTTTGGTACCCAGGATTGAAACCAGGGGCACTTACGCACTGATACACATCCCCAGCCCTTTTTAAAAATATATTTTATGGAAAGATAGAGTCTTGCTGAGTTGCTTAGTGCCTTGTTAGAATATCTTTAATTTAAATTTAATTTAATGTACGTTGTTTGCCTTGTATTAAGATAGTTACACTAGATTAATTTTTATTTGCATTATTTGGCCTAATTATGTCATTATTTTGCTTTCAATTTACCTGAGTTCTCATATTTTAAGTGTCATTTCTTTGAAAAGCATATAGTCAGATTTTGTTTTATTGTTTCTGGATGACAAATTTACCTTGACTTGGAGTACTTGTTGTTTTTCTGTTTGATACAATTTGCATTTTTATGTTCAGACACTATCATATGCTTTTGTTTATTCAACAATCAGTATGTACATTTTCCTCAACTTCTGCTTATTTTAAGTACAATATATTTTCTTTTTCAATTCAATTTCTACTGATTTTTATATTAAAAACAATATTTGAATTCATTGGTTACCATAAACATTACAGTATTATGGCATGCATAATATATGGCATTGATTTACCAATGATTTAAATTGAATAAGTCTTTTTTGCTCAAATATTTGTATTTGGGCCATCTAAAATTTTGTTTCCTAACTTGAGTTGGCCCTGGAATTTTTGTTTTACACTTTACTCTGAAATATTGTGTAAACATAAGCAAGACATAAGCAGCACAGCTAGATGCCTATCATAGATAACAGTTTAATATATCTCTTTCATTGTAAGTTCTTTTTTCCATCTCTTATTTAACATTTTATTTATTTTAGAATGATGGTGATATTGGCAAACTTGTCTTACAAATTACTGAAAATGGAAGTCCTATAACAATATTTAATCTGCTATTTTTAATGTCTAATATTAAAAGTCACAGTTTTCCTCTAACAAATGACCTCTGTGATAGCCTTAATTTGAAAGGTGCTTTAGCATCCTGCAGTACATAAAAAAGTACATTATGCACTATATATTTTTATTTGTGTCCACATAGACCTAAATGTTTCTTTCAGGTAAAGAAACAAACAAAAACTGTTTCAGCTGACATTCAGTAATATACTATTTAATAATGTGTCCTCTGATGGGTTCCAAAGACACAATCCAAAGGCATTGCACTTACTAATCAGAAGACAGATTGTTTTATTTATTGATCAGATAAATTAATTATAAGCTTAAGAATGGATGAATTGCTGGATTTGACTTATCCTTTATTTGAGTTTCAGGTAAAAAGGAAATATTAGCAATATTGATTAGAAGATCTTGAAGGAGATATAAGTGAAAGAAAAATAATCACTAGTCATTACTTCACTGATGAAATCAACTAAGAAATCAAAAGTTTTGAGTGGCAAACTATCAAAAGACCACTAACATGATATCCAGAGACTCAAAGATAAAAAGCAAATGAATTAATATGTTTTAAAGAGAAATGATAGAGTTTCAATACTGTTCTCTTCCATTTTTAACTACTCAGAGGTTCATTGATAATTTGTTTAAAGCTTGATATTTCCTAAGAACAATATATCTTTAAAGTTATTTTTAATGAAAACATCACAGAGGCTTTGAATATTAATCAAACTTCCAAATTTTATTTTTATATATATTAGATGCTTTTCTAAGCTCACACATTAGGGGAATTTTGTGCTCCTTTTTATTTACTTCAAAATATTTTATTCTTTTGATATTTCATCTTTGATATATGTTTTGTAGAAGTGTTTGTTTGACATTCGGGTTTCTGTGGATTTACTATCCATAATTCTATTATTGATTTCTACTTTAATTTCATTGTGGTCTAAGAGCATTCTTTGTATGATTTTTATTCTTTTAAATTAATTATGTTGTGTTTTCTTGCTCAGAATTTTGTCTGTTTTAATGAATATTCCACATGCTCTGGAGAAGAAATATGTCCTTTATAAATACTAAGTCCAATTACCTTTAGATAACATTCAGTTACTCTATGACTTTACTGATTTTGTGCCTACTGGTTCTTTAAATTAGTAGAAGAGAGGTACTGATGTATCTAATTAAAATAATGAATTTATCTGTTTTCATTTGTAGTTCAGTCTCATTTGCCTCACATATTTTCAAACTCTATTGTCTATTGCATTTATGCTAAGAAATATTGTGTGCTTGGAAAATTGATGATTTAACCAATTTTAACCTTAATATAGTACCCATAATTATCTATGAATATTTCACTTACTCTGAATGAATTCAGAATTTTCTGAAATTAATAAATACCACAGCACTCTTTCTATTAGTACCAGTTTGGTGTTTCTTCTTCCTCCCTTTACATGATATATATATATATATATATATATATATATATATGTGTGTGTGTGTGTGTGTGTGTGTGTTTATATGTGATGATAATTTCATGTAGAACACACATGATTCCTTTATTTTATTCTAAAAAAAATCAGTCTTCTAATTGATTCATTCAGACTACTGATGTTTAAAGACATTATTGATATATTAGGAAAACATCCTCCATATCATTACTGTCTTTAATTTATTGTTTTTGTTCACCTTAATTTTTGCCTTCTATTTTCTGATTTATTTATTTTTAGTTAGAAAAATGACATCTATTTAAGAATGCACTATGATGTATTGAAATGTATACTTTATGTAATTCTAAGTTGAGTTTATATATATATATATATATATATATATATATATATATATATATATATATATGTGTGTGTGTGTGTGTGTGTGTGTGTATATATGTATACATATATGTATATATATGTGTGTATATATATATATTTATTGCCTCATGTATTTACCTTTTTTCTATTTTTGGTAAGAATCATTGAAACCTACTTTCAGCAATTTTCAAGTTTATAATAAATGTCTAAAAACTTAAATTTTCTTATTTTTAATGAGTGTTTTATCTGATTTTATTTTTCTTCTTTTTATCACCCTATCATTATACACTTTTGTGTGTTTGTGTGTATATGTGCTTGATAACAATTTCTTTGGAGTTTGAAATACTCATTTACACTCTATGTACTTAACTATATTCTACTTTATAAGTTGTGCAAGTTTCTTAAAACAAACTTCTTTGTTCCTCTGTCCTGTCTATGGTATCATTGATGTTGTCTATTTGCTTTAGTAATATTCATAAACTAAAAATCACTCAGTATATATTGTTGTTTTATAATTTTAAGAAACTGTTATTTGTCAAATAAATTAAACAAAACTAAAAATATAATTTTATTTTCCTCTCTAATGCTCTTTCTTTATATTTTTATTAGTGCATTATAATTATATTAATTTTTAGGTTTCATTTTCACATATTCATACAAGCATAGAAGATACTTTTCTTTAATTCAGTCCTCAGTACTCCCACTTTCCCTTCCCTCAACCCACCCTCATTTACCTTTCTCCACTCTACTGGTCTTTGTTCTCTTTATTCATAGAATGTTTTAAACCAGTGCTTTATAAGTATACATAAATTCACTGTTGCATATGTACATAGCATATTTGGTCAAATTCATTCCACCATTCCTGTTTTTATACATCCTTCCTCTCTACCACTCAATACCCTTCCTTTTCTTCACTGATTTTCCTATGCTGTTTTTATGGAATACTTGACCCTTTTTTTTAAATCTTATTTTGGTCTAACTTTCAGATATGTGAGAAAACACTGGACCCTTGATTTTGAGTTTGGTCAATTTCACTTAGTATGATATTCTCTAGTTCTATCCATTCACCAGTGACTACCATAATTTTATTGCTTTTTATGGTTTGGCAAAATGCTGATATATATATATATATATATATATATATATATAATCTTCACATTTTCTTTATTGATTCATAAGTTGATGGGCATCTGGGCTTGTTTCATTACTTAATAATCAGGAGTTGTGCTGTTATAAATGTTGATGACCCTGTATCAGTATAGTGTGCTGATATTATTTCTTTTAGATTAATACTGAGGAATGAGATAAGTTAATCATATAGTTGTCCCCTTACAAGATTTTTGAGTAATTTCCATGCGGTTTTTCAGAGTGGTTATATTAATTTGCAGTCCTGCCAAGAATGTATCAGTGTACATTTTCCACCATATTCCCACCAACATTGATTATTATTTGTGTTCTTGATTACTTTCATTCTGACTGGAGTTGAAATCTTAGTATAATTTTGATTTGTATTTCCCTGATTGCTAGAGCTGTTGAATATATATTCATATATTTTAAGGTTATTTGTGTTTCTTTTTTTTAAGACATGTTCATTTATTTCTTTTTCCCATTTATTGATTGGGTTATTTGGTTTTTATTGTGTTAAGGTTTTTGAATTCTCTATATATTTTTGTCACTAATCTTCTATAAGAGAAACAGTTGGAAACAATTTTCTCCCATTGTATAATTAAGAACATTGGTTCTCCATGTTCTTAATTATTTATTTTACTGAATAGAATCTTTTAAATTTGAATGCATTCCATTTATTCTTTCTTGGTTCTATCTCTTTAAATTTAGTAGTCTTTTAAAGGAAGTTTTTTTTCTCTAGCTTTCATATCCTACACAGAATATTTAGCCCTTAAATTTCTGAGCCTGGTTTATTTCACTTAACATTATGTTCTATATTTCCATCCATATAAAGGCAAATGCCACAATTTCATTTTCCTTTATGGTTGAATAAAACATCATTTTACTTATACACTACATTGTGTATATACATACCACCTCCATATGTATAATGATAGAGTGTTGGAATGCTGAAACTATATTTTCTTCTAGCAATTATCAGCTTTCTGGTCTAATTCCTATGTTATTGATCCATTTTGACTGGACTTTTGTATAGGGTAAGTGTAATTCTTCTACATATGAATAATCATTTTCCCTTCATCATGTGTTAAAAAGTTATATTTTCTTCAATGTATATTTTTGGCACCTTTTTCAAGTAGCACATGGCTGTAAGTATGTGGATTTGTCTCTGTACCTTCTATTCCATTTGTCTTCATGTATATTTTGATATCAATACCATGTTTTGTGACTGTATCTCTGTAACAAAATTTGAAGTGAGCTACTGTGATGCCTCCTGCATCTCTCTTCTTGCTATGTATTTACCTTGGCTGATCTGTCTCTTTCATACTTCAAAATAAATTTTATAGAATTTTTTCTGGTCCTATGAAGAATGTCATTTTTATTCTAATGGAAATTACATTGAATCTGTATTTTTTCTTTTTGGTAGTATGGTCATTTTGGCAATATTATTTCTGCCTATTCAATAACATGTAAGGTCTTTCAACAAAGATCTTTTTCAACTTCTTTCTTCAGTGTTCTATAATTTTCAATGTAGAGGTCTTTAACTTCCTTGGTTAGATTAATTATGAAGGTTTTTTTTCAGATTATTATGAATGGAGTGGTTTTCCTGATTTATTTCTCAACAGAATGTAGGAAAGATATTAATTTATGAGTGTTGATGTATACTTCTATCTTGCTAGAATAAATTATCAGCTCTAAAAATCATCTGGTGGATTTTTTTTGTTGTTGTTGTTTGTTTGTTTTATCTTCCATAATTAGATCATTTCCTCAACAAAGAGAGATATCTTGATTTATCCTTTTCCTATCTGTATCATTTCAATCTCCGTCTCTTGCTTAATTAATCTGGTGAGATATTAGAGAATTATTTTTTTTTTAAAAAAGGGGTGAGAGTGGACATCCTTTACTTGTTCCTGATTTTAGAGAAAAAGATTTCAATTTTTTTCATTCAGTGTGATGTTGGCTTTGTCTTTGTCATATACAGTCTTTTTGATATTTTGGTAAGTTCCTTCTATCCATAACTTCTAAAGAAATTTTAACGTGGATGAATGTAGGATTTTACACCTTTTCTGCCTCTGTTGTGATGATCATATCATTGGTCTCCTTAATTATATTTAATTGATGAATTACATGTATTAATTTCTGTACATGTACTAACCTTGCATTGCTGGAATGAAAATCACTTGACTATGGTTTATTATCTTGTTGATATGTTTCATTTTATTTTATTTTATTTTATTGTAATTGTAGATGGACATAATAGATTTATTTGTTTATTTATTTATCTATTTATTGTGATGCTGAGGATCAAACGCAGGGCCTCACACATGCTAGGCAGGCACACTACAACTGAGCCAAAATCCTACCCTGATGTATTTTATTTATTAATTTTTCCCCTTTACAGAATTTCTGTTTGGCTCTTTTTCAGAATATCTATCTCTCTATTGAAATGTTCCTTCACTTTCTGCATTTTTTCTCTATGTTCATTCGTTACATCTTCTTTAGCTAATTGAGCATTTTAACCATGAATTTTCTAAATCTTTCTCCAACATATTCTCCACTTTGGTGTTAATGAGATCAGTTGTTGAACTTTTATGGATTGTTTGGGTGGTTTGTTCCCTTGATTATTCATACAGTATGTGTGTCTGAATATCTACTGTTATGATTATCACTTCTAATTTTATGCAAATTATTATTTAGTGAAATCCATTTCCTTAGTGCCCCAGGTATTATATTCTCACTCATTTTGTGTCTTCTACTCTTCCCATTTTTAGCACCACTTTGACAGAAGATATCAAACTTTAACTGCAAAACAAAAACATGTTGAGAATATTATCCACAGTTCTTCAAAACTAAATATAAAACTGTGGCAATTTTCTAGAATAGGCTGAGAAATTATTTATTTAAAATATAAAATTACTATTGCATTATATACAGGCTTAAAGAAGAGGAGAGAGAAATTGGGCAAGGGAAAAATGAGTAAAGAAAAAAGAATAATACAAACCAATATAAAAAAGAAGGAAGAGATGGAAAGCATTATTTATGGCAATAGCAGTTAATTCCAGAGGGAAAAATGTGCAAGCCTGAGCTAGGAAAACAAAGATAGAGAATGATTTCTATTAATGCTTAAAAAAATTAGAAGGAATAAAATCAGATAGATTGAGGACACAAATGGACTGTGGGAAACAACTCATGGTTAAAAATAAAAATAAATATATTTAAGATCAAAATTAATATTAGATCTATTTAAATAATTTATGCCAAATTGGAGAAATTTCTTATCAAGTCTTCCTGGTTTATATTTCTTCAGATTTTGGAACCTTTACAAGATGCCTACAATCTTTTAGCTTTATCTCTATGTTTCCCTGGATGCTGAGACAGTGATCACACCAGCTCACCTCTAATAAAATTCTTGGAGGCCCCCTCCAATCTTTTGTGTGTCTAAGTACAATTAGTTATCTGTTGCATCAGAGGATATGGTTACTAATAGTCTGACTTTGCAAACTGTTTATTCCCTGTTAGGTATAGTCTTAAATGCCCTCCTGCATAAAAGCTTTGTGTATCTGGCACCACCAAATCTAGTATGGACTCCTCTATGAATATTTCTGAGTGTGTGATGTATGGACAACTAAGGTAGATGCATTGTAGTCTGCTTGATGTGGTATTGGGTGGCCCATGACAGGTGTGGGGCTGCTGTCCTCTCTGAAGTGTACAGGTCACAGGTCAGTGGGCTTGCACCTGAGTACATTAAGTGGTGGTTTGTGTCTTCTGTAAGCCCACTTGTGGGGTGTAATAAAATTGTGTATGATTTTGTATTTGGATGGTTCTCCACTGGTTTCTTGCGCTTATCTCCAGGAATTCTTTTGTGTTTATACATGCATCTGAGTGAGAATTGAGTTAACTAAAAACTCTGGCATTTGCAGCTGTGGATCCACCTGAAGTTGCTACTTCCTTGGTTGCTATAGTTTTCTCACCACACTGTTCTTGTTCATCAGTCCAGAGGTCTGAACCTGCACTCTTAGAGGGTGCTGTTCTGAATCTCCTGGCTATTTCTGTTGGGTATGGAAATACTGGATATAGGACTCAGAAATGTTGTGCTGACTGCTGAGGGATGCTATGCTCCTGCTCCCCTCCATAGAGTCTTTCTTAAGGTGGTATAGATCCTGGTGTCTCTCTGCTAGTGTGTGATCTGTGGTTGTGGAGTCTCTATGGGGATTCTATGGTACAAATACTTCTCTCTGACTGAAGAAGATCACCATAGTACTATTCCTATAACTGTAATAGAGAGTTGGTTGTCCCACTTTTCTTAGCTCTTATTCCCTACAGTTGTGAATTGTGAGTGCCCTCTCCCTTCTGCCCACACTTCTTTGGGCCACACTAAGAACTTTGCAGTTGTCTGCAACTGTGTACCATCTGTGGCTCAGATGTAGCTCATCATGGTTTTATTCATCACCATAAGGAGCATAGAATGACAGTTGACCTGCCTTTTATATGAGCACCTGTGGAGGCTGTCTTGAGTGCTGGATTAGGGTTAGAATTCCATAGAAGTGGTAAGCTCTTGGGTCAGCTCCTCTACACCCTCTTTGTGATAAGGGGAAGAAGGTCTCAGTAACTTTCAGCAAGCTGTGGTCCTTCTACAAGTTCTTTCTAGACAGATTATTGGGACATTCCATGTCAGAGGTATTCCCACTGGTTTTATTTGTTACTATCTGAAGGTAGGGAGAAGCTATGTTGATTATTTTCTTCTAGGAAGGTTGACTAGTTGTGGGCTCTAAAAAATGACTGTCTTGCCTACACAGCTTTCAGTCTACAATTTGGGTTACATTGCTTGATCTTCTTCACTCTCTTTGCTATTCCTGTTCCATTTTAACTTTGTGTCTTGTTTCAGCTGTTTACCCCCGCCCCAATCCTACCTTGATCATGGTTCAGAGCCAAGTAATTCTGTCTTTATTTTCTGCTTCAATAACTAAACTCCAAGTCTTTTCAAGGTTCAATCTGTCAAGTTTTGAATTTTAGTGTATTTACTCTGTCACCTACCTCTCTGGTCAGCTGTTCTTTTAGTGAATCATTTCTGGACTGTGGAAGGGTCAAGGGTTGCTTCCTAGATCTGCTCCACCATCTTCTTTCTAATGCCCTTTTTAAAATACAAATTCAAATTTATAACCCAAGTAATTTTCCCTCTTTTAAAGAAAAAAATTAAACATTTCTTTTAACACAGGTATTTTGTAGGCAAATTTTCTTAATTTTGAGAACATATTTTTCTTCAATTTTGAAGTATTTAGAATGGTATTTTTCCTGGATACACAATTCTAGGTTATCGTGATTTTTCTAATACCTTACATATTCCACTGTACTCTTTGTTTCCATGTCTTCTAAAGGAAGTCTAATTTAATTCTTTCATTCAACCACCAGGTTAGATGTCATTTTCCTCTCTTTCAAGATTAATTCTTTGTACTTGATTTTCTCTGGTTGGAAAATGATGTGCCTAGGTGTATTTTCTTTTTGTCATTTATTCTACTTAGTGTTCTCTAAGCTTCCTGCCTCTCTAGTTTGGTGTCTGATATTAATTCTGCAAATTGTCACATGTCATTGCTTCAAACTTCTCTTCCTTTCTTTCTTTTACCTCTATCAATGTCATTATATATTATAACTTTAATGTATGTCCCACATTTCTTAGATATTCTGTTCAAAGGTTTTCAACCTTGGACCTTGCATTTAATTTTGGAAGTTTCTATTGACATCCTCAAGCTCACCAATTATATCCTCATCTATGTTCAATTTCCTAATGAACACACCAAACATCTAGACCACAGTAATGTTCTTTATCCCTGAATGTTTTCTTTGATATGAACTAGAATTTCTCTGAAAATATAACCATATCAACATGATTTTTATTGGTGTTAGAATGGCAAGTAAAAGAAAGAAATACAAAGGGATGTTAGAAATAAAATGTAATGTAGATCTGGGGCTGGGGTTGTGACTCAGTGATAAAATGCTTGCCTTGCATGTGTGAGGCACTGGGTTTTATCCTCAGAACCACATAAAAATAAATAAATAAACAAAATAAAAGTATACAAAGACTGTAGATCTTTGTTTTAAATTTTAAAATATTACTCTTCATTCTTTTCTTGAATGTAAACTGTTTGAAGAAAAGTCTAATATAATTGGTATCCTTATTCCTTCATGTGTAAGCTATCATTATCTTCTAGGCTTTTTTCAAATTTTTCTTTGTCTCTTATTTTTGCATTTTGAATATAATATGCCTGTGTATAGATACTTTACATTTACACTAATTAGTGCTTTCTGAACTTCTTGATAGTTAAAAAAATTAGTCATTATTTCTTCCAAAATTTCTTCTATTACTTATTTTCTTCTCGTTTGTAGTCTCATTGTGAGTAAATTTTACCTAGTATAATTGTTTGACAGTTTTTGGATAATCAGTCCAAATTTTTTCATTCTTTTTTTCACATTGCTTTTCAGTTTGGAGGAGTTTTTATTGGTATGCTTTAAATTCCACTGATTCTTTCCTAGGTTGAGTCCAGTTTACTAAGGTGTCCATCAAATATTTGTTCCCCTCCCCACAACTGGCACAATATTTTGATTCCTAGTCATTTCCTTTGATTATTTCCTAGTGTTTATATCACTCCATTTTCAATACCAATCTGTTTTTCCATGTTCACTTTTTATATTATACCCTTAGCATATTAGTCATACATATTCGGTATTTTATTTCTGACAATTTCCAAAAGTGCTGCATCTGGGTCTAGTTCTAGCACATTTCTCTATGAGGTGTTTTTTTGTTTATTTGTTTTGTTTTGTTTTGTTTCATTTTAGTATGTCTTGACATTTTTGTTGAAAATTAGTGATAATATGTCAAGTTAAAGGAACAAAAGTAAATCTGATAATTTTAAACACACACACTAAATAAATTGATTGAAATTCCATAGTTGTGTGCAAAGTGACTACCAAGAAATGACTATTCACACAAGTATGTGAAACTATATTATGTTTTATTATGTTGATATGTGAAAAGTTTTGTTTATCTGTTAAAAAGGTCATGTTTATTGGTTCATCTAGCTCTAAGTGTCAGAGGATAAATTTTCCTTTAGTATCTTTATTTTTGTTTTCCTTGATTCATCTGTTTTACCCTAGAGGTTATTCCTTCACAAGTGTCTGAGTCTTGCAGTTTTATCAAATATTGTCTCCTATAATTATTAGTATGGTGGTAAGATGTATTGTGGTAGAGAAGCATTCTATAATGCCATGACAAGTTCTCATTCTTTGTGAGCCTCAGCTTTGACATTCAAAAGTTTCTCTCAATTTTGCCCTTTAATTGAGAAAGATAAGATGGAAACAGGTACCATTGAATAGTTCCCTTCCCACAGGTTATTGAAACTTTAGTAATAGCCAAGTCAGTAAGGCTCTGATAAAAGAGTTTTCCTTGAGGGTAGACTTTTGTTAAAGACAGCATGATAGCTTGGATACATTTTTAAATATTTTCTTTTCTCTTCTATTTAGAAGTACAAGAGGATATTTCTCTCACTTGCACCATAAAAATATTTTGATTCATCTGTATGGAAAACTCATGAGCAATTGTGCCCCTTCTCAAAGTGGATTCCCAGGAGTTTATATATCTGAAGCTATTTTTTGCCAATCCCAATAATATTATTTTATTGTTATTTATAAGTTCTTTGAAATTGCTGGCTCTCATCATTACTGTAGTCCCTAGTAAACTGTGATGCTCTGTATTCACATGTCTGTCCAGCATTGAGGTCAGTGGTTTCCTCAGTGATCTCAATTATTTGATAGATCTAAGAAAATTTGTTGATATTCAGGACTTTTTAAAATTTTATTTTTGTTTCTTGTTTTGAGGATGGGAGTGAAGACATTCAAGCTTTTTATATGTTAGACTAGAAACTAGAATTCTTCTCATACATTTTTAATGCTGCTTGTATAATAAAGACAAATAAACATTTTGAAAACTTCAATGTGAATTCTAAATAAATGTTCTGTTTTATGTTTGTGTCTCTATTTCCTTTGACCAAGAAGGTTTTAGAAAGATCTTATTTTACACTTTTTAAGATACTCTTTTTTTCCCAACATGTTCTTGTCACAGAAATCTAAATATGATTTACAGTCCATTGCATCGTGTATTTTTTTCAGCCTATGCATGTGTGAACTTTCAAGTTTGTTCATATTGCTACCAATTCAATTGAATTTTATTCATTGTTGATGTTACACATCTTGAGCTTATCTGTCATTTTGATATTTTAAAAATATTACTTTTTGAAAAGGCATGGAAACCAAAAGTATACATCAAAAGGTTTGAGTAAATTTGTTGAGTTTTATAATTTTGAACACACACACTTAGTAAATTGACTGAAATTCCATGGTTGGTACAAAGTGACTACCAAGAAATGACTATTCCCACAAGTATGTGAAGTTGTATTATGTTTTACTACATAGATATCTGCAGAAAATAAAACATCATCATGTATACCCTTATGTTGAGGAAAACAATGGACTATATGTGTTTCAAGATGGGAACCTTAAAATTAATTTAATCAATTATTTGTAAAATCCATAGACTAATGTTAGATGTAAGAAATTATAATATTTTTAGAGATTAACTGGCTCTCTTTAATAGTTTTGAATAACATTTGTCTTTTGAAATAATTAATTCCATGTGTACCAGAAAATTTTTGCACTACCAGGGATTGAACTCAGGGGTCTTTACCAAACTGAGCTACATACTTTGCCTTTCAAAATTTTTATAAATTATTATTTCTTTTCACAACTGTTTTTTGAGGCAGGATTTCACTAAGTTGCTTAGGCTACACTTGAACTTGTGATCCTCCTACCTCAGTCTTCAGAGTAGCTGAGATTTTAGGTGTTCACCACTGTGCCTGGTTGGGTAGCAGAATATTTTAATTACAACAGAAAAGAGACTGATTTTACTTAGGAAACAATGTATTTAGTTTATCTTCTGTATATAATTCCATGTATTGAAATTATAATTGAAATGTTTTCAATTGATTATTATTTTTATATGTGCAAAATATTATTTCTGTAATTATGATAATCTGTTAAAGATATGTTCCACTGTTTAATAAATACATCTTTTTTTTTAAATTTTTTTTATTGGTTGTTCAAAACATTATAAAGCTCTTGACATATCATATTTCATACATTAGATTCAAGTTGGTTATGAACTCCCAATTTTACCCCAAATACAGATTGCAGAATCACATCGGTTACACATCCACATTTTTACATAATGCCCTATTAGTAACTGTTGTATTCTGCTACCTTTCCTATCCTCTACCATCCCCCCCTCCCCTCCCATCTTCTCTCTCTACCCCATCCACTGTAATTCATATCTCTCCTTGTTTATTTTCCCATTCCCTTCACAACCTCTTATATGTAATTTTGTATAACAATGAGGGTCTCCCTCCATTACCATGCAATTTCCCTTTTCTCTCCCTTTCCACCCCACCTCATGTATCTGTTTAATGTTGATCTTTTCTTCCTGCTCTTCCTCCCTGCTCTGTTCTTAGTTGCTCTCATTATATCAAAGAAGACATTTGGTATTTGTTTTTTAGGGATTGGCTAGCTTCACTAAGCATAATCTGCTCTAGTGCCATCCATTTCGCTGCAAATTCTATGATTTTGTCATTTTTTAGTGCTGCGTAATACTCCATGGTGTATAAATGCCACATTTTTTTTATCCATCCATCTATTGAAGGGCATCTGGGTTGGTTCCACAGTCTAGCAATTGTGAATTGTGTTGCTATGAACATCGATGTAGCAGTATCCCTGTAGTATGCTCTTTTAAGGTCTTCAGGGAAAAGTCCAAGAAGGGCAATAGCTGGGTCAAATGGTGGTTCCATTTCCAGCTTTCCCAGGAATCTCCATACTGCTTTCCAGATTGGCCGCACCAGTTTGCAGTCCCACTAGCAATGTACAAGAGTACCCTTTTCCCCACATCCTCTCCAGCACTTGTTGTTGTTTGACTTCATAATGGCTGCCAATCTTACTGGAGTGAGATGGTATCTTAGGGTGGTTTTGATTTGCATTTCTCTGACTGCTAGAGATGGTGAGCATTTTTTCATGTACTTGTTGATTGATTGTATGTCCTCCTCTGAGAAGTGTCTGTTCAGGTCTTTGGCCCATTTGTTGATTGGGTTATTTGTTTTCTTATTGTTTAATTTTTTGAGTTCTTTGTATACTCTGGATTTTAGGGCTCTATCTGAAGTGTGAGGAGTAAAAATTTGTTCCCATGATGTAGGCTCCCTATTTACCTCTTTTATTGTTTCTCTTGCTGAGAGAAAACTTTTCAGTTTAAGTAAGTCCCATTTGTTGATTTTTGTTATCAACTTTTGTGCTATGGGTGTCCTATTAAGGAATTTGGAGCCCGACCCTACAATATGTAGATCGGAGCCAACTTTTTCTTCTATCAGACGCAGAGTCTCTGATTTGATATCTAGCTCCTTGATCCACTTTGAGTTAACTTTTGTGCATGGCGAGAGGAGGGGATTCAGTTTCATTTTGTTGCATATGGATTTCCAGTTTTCCCAGCACCATTTGTTGAAGATGCTATCCTCCCTCCATTGCATGCTTTTAGCTCCTTTATCAAATATAAGATAGTTGTAGCTTTGTGGATTAGTCTCTGTGTCCTCTATTCTGTACCATTGGTCCACCCTCCTGTTTTGGTACCAGTACCATGCTGTTTTTGTTACTATTGCTCTGTAGTATAGTTTGAAGTCTGGTATCGCTATACCGCCTGATTCGCACTTCCTGCTTAGAATTGCTTTTGCTATTCTGGGTCTTTTATTTTTCCATATGAATTTCATGATTGCTTTATCCATTTCTACAAGAAATGCCGTTGGGATTTTGATTGGCATTGCATTAAACCTATAGAGAACTTTTGGTAATATCGCCATTTTGATGATGTTAGTTCTGCCTATCCATGAACAGGGTATATTTTTCCATCTTCTAAGATCTTCTTCTACTTCTCTTTTTAGGGTTTTGTAGTTTTCATTATATAAATCTTTCACCTCTTTTGTTAGGTTGATTCCCAAGTATTTTATTTTTTTTGAGGATATTGTGAATGGAGTGTTTTTCCTCATTTCCATTTCAGAAGTTTTGTCGCTGATATACAGAAATGCCTTTGATTTATGCGTGTTGATTTTATATCCTGCCGCTTTGCTGAATTCATTTATTAGTTCTAGTAGTTTTTTTGTAGACCCTTTTGGGTCTTCTAGGTATAGAATCATGTCATCTGCAAATAGTGATAATTTAAGTTCTTCCTTTCCTATTTTTATGCCTTTAATTTCTTTCGTCTGTCTAATTGCTCTGGCCAGTGTTTCGAGAACTATATTGAATAGAAGTGGTGATAGAGGGCATCCCTGTCTTGTTCATCTTAATGGTGAGTTAAGTTAATATTAATGGTGAGTTAACTTTGCCACATAAAACTAAGGACACTCTTTGAATATTCATTTTATAGCACACTAAGGAGTTGGTTGAAATGCTTTCTCAATATTGATGGAAATGAACAAATAATATCTTCATTTGTTTTCATCTAAAGAATAATAATTATGTCTCCTTTTATGAATAAATGGTGACATAAAACTCTAGTAGGGATACTTCCAAAAAGACAAGTCCATAGAAGTAACACTAGGTTGTATACCTTAAAACAGAACTGGATTCATATCCCAGCTTATTGAATGTGTCTCCCTAGGTAGCTGATAATTTAACTCTTTTAATTTTAACAGTAATGTGTTGCCTCAGTACTGCTGAATAATAAGTTATCCCACAACTTTAGTTGTATAAAATAATAAGCAAAAATATTTCTCATCAGTTTATAGAATTTGGATAAATGAGGTTGGGCTTGGATAATATAGTTAGTGCTTACTCTAAAGTCTGCATTCAGGTGCTGGTTTTCTCTGAGATTCTGCTGATATTGACTGAGCTTGTCCACATGCCTAGATTCCAGATGCATTTAGTTCATCAAGGATGACTTCAAATGAAATGTCTATGGTGTCTAATGTTTATGTCATATGCCTCTAATACTCTATTGAGTTAGTTTGGGCATGTGTTTATGCTAATAAGAGAGAAAAAAGTGAGACAGATCAATTATATAAGTATTTTTCAAATTTGTAGTTATACATCATAAGCAGATTTCCTAAGGACATGTCCAATGATGATGTTCAGAATCACAGTAACACGCTACTTGGCAATGTTGTATGGCCAGGAACATGAACACAAGGAAAGAGGGGAAAATTTAGGCCATTATTTCAATAAATCTATCACCAAATTTATTTCTCTCAATAAAATAAGATGTTTTGACTATCTTAATTTATTCAATGACTTGTAAATATGTGCATGTTTTTTTGCATGGGTTATGTGCATGTGTATGTGTGTAAAATAGGAAGAGTATTTAATACACAGTAAATGTTTTTTAAATTATTTATTTATTCTAATTTGTTATATATGATGGCAGAATGCAATTAATTTCATACTACACATAAAGAGTACAATTTTTCGCTGGTTGTACACAAAGTATTTTCACATCATTCATGTCTTCATATATGTACTTAGGGTAATGATGTCTAACTCATTCCACTGTCTTTCTTACCCCCATACCTTCTCCCTTCCCCTCCCTCCTCTTGGCCTGATCTAAATTTTCTCCATTCCTCCCGTGCTCCCTCACATCACCATTATCAGTTAGCATCCTCATATCAGAGAAAACATATGGCATTTGTGTTTTTTTGGGGGATTGGCTTACTTCACTTAGCATTATATTCTCCAACTCCATCAATTTACCTGAAAATGCCATGATTTTATTCTCTTTTAATGCTGACTAATATTCCATTTTGTATATATACCACGTTTTCTGTACACATTCATCTATTGAAGGGCATCTGGGTTGGTTTCACAATTTAGCCATTGTGAATTGTGCTACTATAAATATTGACGTGGCTGTGTCCCTGTAGTATGCAGTTTTTTGTCCTTTGGGTATAGACTGAGGAGTGTGATAGCTGGGTCAAATGGTGATTCCATGCCCAGATTTCCAAAGAATCTCCATACTGCTTTCCATATTGGCTGCACCAATTTGCAGTCCCACCAGCAATGTATGAGTGTGACTTTTCCCCCACATCCTTTTCAACAATTATTGTTATTTCTATTCTTGATAGATGCCATTCTGACTGGAGCTAGATGAAATTTTACAGTAGTTTAGATTTGCATTTCTCTAATTGCTAGTTATGATGAACATTTTTTAATATATTTGTTGATTCATTGTATATCCTCTTCCGAGAAGTGTCTATTCAGTTCCTTGGTCCATTTATTGATTGGGTTATTTGGGTTTTATTGGTGTGAAGGTTTTTGAGTGCTATATATATCCTAGAGATTAGTGCTTTATCTGATGTGCTTGTGGTAAAGATTTGATTCCAGGATGTAGGCTATCTGTTCACCTCACTGATTGTTTCTTTTGCTGAGAAGAAGCTTTATAGTTTGAATCCATCCCATTTATTGATTATTGGTTTTAATTCTTGTGCTATAGGAGTCATTAAGAAAGTTGGGACCTAATCCAACATGATGGAGATTTGGGCCTACTTTTTTTCCATTTGGCACAAGGTCTCTGGTGTAATTCCTAGGTCCTTGATCAACTTTGAGTTGAGTTTTGTGCATGGTGAGAGATAGAGGTTTAATTTCATTTTGTTACATGTGGAATTTTAGTTTCCCCAGCACCATTTGTTGAAGAGGCTATCTTTTCTCCAATGCATGTTTTTGGCACTTTTGTCTAATATGACATAACTGCAATTATGTGGGTTTTTCTGTGTCCTTTATTCTATATTATTCGTCTAGATGTCTATTTTGTGCAAATAGCATGCTGTTTTTTGTTTTCTTTTGTTTTACTATTGCTATGTAGTATAGTTTAAGGTCTGGAATAGTAATGCCACCAGCTTCACTCTTCTTGCTAAGGAATGTTTTGGCTATTCTGGGTCTCTTATTTTTCCAGATGAATTTCATGATTACTTTTTCTATTTCTATGAGTAATGTCATTGGGATTTTGATTGGGATTGCATTTAATCTGTATAGTGGTTTTGGTAGTATGGTCATTTTGATGGTATTAATTCTGCTTATCCAAGAACAAGGTAGATATTTTCATCTTCTAAGTTCTTCTTTAATTTCTTTCTAGCATTCTGTAATTTTCATTGTAGAGGTCTTTTAATTCTTTCTAATACACAGTAAATATTAAATGAGAATTATCACTGTATTATCATTTGGGCACTAATTAATGATCCTCATAATGCTGATTCAATATTCAACTTTATTAAGATTAATTTTTCTCTGTTGCGATAGAAAACACTCTGATTTTCTTGTGAAAGAGTGGCAATAGAACTGCAATATTTATAAAGAGGCCAAAGGAATAGTTAGCTTTCATTATCAAGAGTAATTTTAACACCAAAATGATAAGTATCACTCTTACTACACGTGGAAAATAAAACAACGAGTCTATATTAGGAGACTTAATAAGCATTAGCTCATTTATGAATTAAATAACTCCATAGGGTAGATATCATTGCTTATCATACTACAATAAAAAAAACAGTGGAAATAATGCTTTGATTCCAGAATACATGCTTTATAAGCACAAAACATTGCCTATAAAGAAGAAATATTGTTCAAGGGAAATAAAAAATCTTTTATGGTCATTATGACTGGGATTGTGCACACCAGGTATGTTATGGCTAGCATAGGAGTATAGTGCACATTGAAAAAAGCATTTTTATATGTGTCATGCAATTAGTAAATGTTAAAAACTTTATTGAGTATTTCAGTCATTATTCAACATGCTAAGCATGCGTTCATTGATTTATTTTCTCACAATGCTCTATGAGGTATATGCTATTATTATTCTATTTATACAGGTAAGAAAACTGATGCACATCTAATCAATGACACATTTAGGATTCAAATCCAGACAATCAGGCTCAATACTCTTGGTTACTACACTGTCTTTCATGGAAGAAATATTTCTTTGTGGCATTAGAACTAATTTCTTTCCTTAATATCGAGTCTGAGAAAAGATTGTCATATGCTCATTATCAGATAACTGACAGTACTGTTATTGTGATTTGTCTTGACTTCATTGAAACTACAAAAATAAAAAAAAGTAAAAAAGATCTTGTAAGATGCAGAACATTTAAAATTTTAGCATTTTTGTAATACATATTAAATATGCAATAATTTATCTTCTGAAAGAGCTGAAGATCTGCTATGAAATAAAAAGAAGTCTATTCTACCTATTGTTTTGATGTGTTATTAATTAATATTTTCATCAATCTTAATTCACAAAGGCCTACAGAAGAAGCACATATGAATATATTTTATAATTCACAAAGCTGATCTGAGTGTCATACTCATAATTGATATAATTATTGGGAACTAATTAGGTATTAATGAGCATGAACTTTCTACCAAAACATTTTCTCTTCAAAATTTATTCATAATATATCCTAACATCTACTTTAGGATTTATAACCAACTCTATAAAATACATGTGGGTATAGATGCACTCATCTATAATTCCCATCATGTATTATTATCATTTGCCTATAGTTGCAATTTTGTTTTCTAAAGCAAAATATTTTTCTCATGTAAATTTTAGCTGTTGTCTTTTATATCTATAATAGTTCAAATAAGAATAATTAGTTTTAAGTAAGACATATTTTTCCATTCATATAATGCTCAACATCATAAAAAATGTTTATGGGTGTGCATATGTCCATGCTTGCAATTTTTCAATTTTGGGCAATATACTGTCAACGTATTCCACTTTGGTCAATTTATATCAATTAGTTTCTCACACCAATAGAACATAAAGAAAGAAGAATCCTCTATTATTGGAGAGAAAACTGAAGAAAAAGGAATGAAATGCATATATGGGTGATATACTACATAAAATTGGACCTAATTGTTATGGATACTTAATATATTATTATTCTTTGTAGTTATCTTCATTAAATATAGGATTCTAAGGGATGATCTGGATAATGAACAATGGTGAGTTTAAGGACTTTGATAAAGAAAAACAATTATTTTTTTACTCCACCATATATATATATATATATATATATATATATATATATATATATATATAAATAAATATATCATAGTGACTCTCACACCATCATGTATATCCACAAGACCCTAACTAAAAAATAACAGCAGTAGAAATCAAAGAAAAAAACCCAAACATTATGTTTTAAAATAATACCCATGAATATTGTTATATAGTTGCTATGGTCTGAAAGATTTTGTCTCCACAATATTTATGCATTGAAACTTATTTCACAATGTGATAATATTAGGATGTGAGGATTTTAAAAGGTGATTAGATGGTAAGTGCTTCACCTTCATGAATGGAAATGGTCTTATGAAAAAATGTAAGGAAGCTTTTAAAACCCTACCATCATGTGAAAATTTAGCAAAAAACACCACCCTTGAAGTAGATAATGGACCCTCATCAGGCACCAATTCTACTGGCATCTATGTTTTGAACTTCCCAGTATCCTGAACTGTAAGCAATAAAATTATGTTGTCTACAAGCTATCAAGTCAATTGTATTTTTTATAACAGTCATAATGGACCAAGATAATAGTACAGTTAGGTGTTGGGAACCCTTATTTTTCAATGAAGTCAGGAAGATGTTACATAGAATAAGCACCAGTTTCTTTTCCACCAAAGTATCAGATTTTTTTTATGTTACTGCTAACTGTTTAAAATTCAATGTTAGTATACATTTTTTTATTTGGGATATGTCATTTAAAATATGTAGTTTTGGAACTACATAAAATCTTTCACATGAACATAAAGATGGAAAAAATCCTAATTTTCTACCATGCCTATGAACAACAGTATTTATGTTCTCACTGGTTCAGGCATTAATAAATGTATTTACTCCACAAATGTAAAATTTTTTCACTCTGTTGATGTTTTCCTTTGTTATGCATAAATTTCTTAGTTTGGTATAATCCCAATTGTTTGTTTATTTGCTTATTTATTTATTTATTTTGGTACCTGGGATTGAACTCAGGGGCGCTCAACCACTAAGTCACATCCCCAGCCTTATTTTGTATTTTACTTAGAGACAAGGTCTCACTGAGTTGCTTAAGGCCTCACTTTTGCTGAGGTTAGGTTTGAACTCGAGTTCCTCCTGCCTCAACCTCTTAACCACTTGTATTACGGGTGTGTGCCACCGCGTCTGCCTCCAAACTGCACCCCACTGCCATTGCCTATCTTTTTCTTATTTCTTTAACTTTGGGGAAGTTGAACAAAAATTATTGCCTATACTAATATCTAGAAGTATTTTTCCTATGTTATCTCCTAGTAATTTTGTAGTCTTAGGAGTTACATTTAAGTACTTGTTCAATTTCAGTTTTATTTTACAGGATAAAGGACGGGGTATAATTTTCAAGGTTTGCATGTGAATGTGCAGTTTTCCAAGCACAATATGTTGAAGAGGCTGTACTGTCACAGTGTATGTTTTGGGCACCTTTATCCAATACCAGTTGGCTGGAAATGAATACATTTATTTCTAAGTATGTCTCCCTTTTCTATTTTTCTATCTCTTTTCATATCAATACTTGTCTTGGTTACAATAGTATTCAAAGACAGTAGTGTGATATCTCCAGGTTTGGGTTTTTTTCTTTTTTTGGCTCAAGATTGCTTTGTTTAATGGGGGTACTTTGTGTTTTCATGTTAATTTTAGAATTACTTTTCTTAAGTTCTCTGAATAATATGACTAGTATGTTGATCCAGATTGAACAAGTTCATAGACAACTTCGGACAGTATAGACAATGTAATAATAATAATATTTCTAATCCATAATTATGAGATATTTTTCATTTCTATATGTGCTTCTTCTACAATTTTTTATCAGAGTTTTCAAATTTTCATTGCAGATTTCTTCTACTTTTTTGGTTGATTTATTCCTAGGTGTTACATTCTTCGTAACTATAATTAATAGCATTCTTGCATATTTTAATTATCAGTAATGTTTGTATTGGTGTATAAACTAGCTACTGATTTTTCTTTTTTGATTTAATTGCCTACAACTTGACTATATTTATTATTACTTTTTTAATTTTCAATTTTTAAAATATTTTTTTACTTGTAGATGGACCTTTATTTTATGTAGTTATATGTGGTGCTTAGGATTGAACCCAAGGCCTCATACATGCTAGCCAAGTGTTCCACCACTGAGCCATAACCCCAGCCCTAAATTTATTTTTGAGTTCCATGAGTCTTTTCCTAAAGTCTTTAAAATTATTTCTATATACAATCATGTCCTTGGCAAATGTGCCAATCATGTGCTTGGCAAAATTATATCATTTTACTTTCCTTCTATTTGTATACATTTTATTTTTTTCTCTTTTCTAACTACATTGGCTTTAATTTCTGGTGCTGCGTCAAATAACAGTGGTGACATTGAATGTTCATGTTGTATTCTAGATCACTCAGTATGATATTGGCTGCATATTTGTCATATATAGTTTTTGTTATGTTATATATGTATATAATTTATTTAAAGTTTTGATAATGATGGTATGATTAATTTTTTTAATATTTTATTTGCTTATTTGTTGTTTTTAGATATACATGATAGTAGTGTGAATTTTGGCATATTGCATATACATGGAGTATAACTTATTCTAATTAGGACCCCACTCTTTGAGTGTTACATGATATGGATTTTCACTAGAAGTGCATTATATATATGAACATAGGAAAGTTATGTCCCATTCATTTTACTGTCTTTCTTATTCCCATACACCCTGCCTTTCCTTCATTCCCCTTTGTCTAATCCAAAAACATTTTCTTCTTCACCCTCCCTTATTGTGTGTTAATATCCACATATCACAGATAATATTTGGCCTTTGTTTTTTTGTGATTGGTTTATTTTACTTACCATGATAGTCTCCAGTTACATACATTTACCAGCCATAACTTTGTTCTTTCTTATGGCTGAGTAATATCCCATTGTGTACAAATTCAACATTTTTTAATTCATTCATTATTTCAAGGGCACATAGGTTGGTTTCAGATACTAGCTATTGTGAATTTAACTGCTATAAACATTAATATGGCTGTCTTTCTACAGTATGCTGATTTTAAGTCCTTTGGGTACATAATGAGGAGTGGGATGAATGGGTCACATGATATTTCTATTCCAAATTTTCTGAGGAATATCCAAATTGCTTTCCCTAGTAGTTTCACCAATTTTTAATCCCACCAGCAAAGTATGAGTGAGACTCTTTTCCCACATCCTCAACCAATATTTATTGTTACTTGTATTCTTGATAATTGCCATTCTAACTGGAATGAGCTGAAATCTCAGTATAGTTTTAATTTTCATTTCCCTAATTCTAGAGATGTTGAAAAATTTTTTTCATATATATGTTAATCATTCATTTTTCTTCTATGGCATACCTGTTCAGGTCCATTGCCTATTTATTGATTGGGATATTTGGTTTCCTGGTGTTAAAAATTTTAAGTTCTTTATATAGCCTGGAGATTAATGCCCTAGCTAAGATGCAGGTGGCAAAGACTTTCTCACATTCTCTACGCTCTCTCTTCATGCTCTTGATTGTTTCCTTTGCTTTTTAGTTTGACATCATCCAATTTATTGATTCTCAGTTTTACTTTTGTTATTTAGGTGCTTTGTTGAGAAAGCTGGTTTCTAGATTGACATGATGGAGAGCCATGCCTACATTTTCTTCTAGTAGGTGCAGGGTCCCATGTCTGATGCCTTGGTCATTGATTTACTTAGAGTTGTGTTTTGTGCAGGGCAAGTGTTAGGGGTTCAATTTCATTTGGCTGCATATGTATTCCAGGTTTCCCAACACCATTTGTTGAAGAGGCTATATTTTCTGCAATGCATATTTATAGCATGTTTGTCTAAATTTTCTGTGACTTCTATTTTTTTCCCTTGGTCTTCATGTCTTTGTTGTGCCAAGATCATGCAATTTTGGTTATTATAGCTCTGTAGTATGATTTAAGGTCTAGTATTGTAATGCCTCTGCTTTACTTTTCTCACTAAGAAATGCTTAGGTGGCTGGGCACAGAGGCACAGGAGGCTGAGGCAGGAGGATAAAGAGTTTAAAGCCAGCCTCAGCAAAATCAGAGTGCTAAGCAACTCAATGAAATCTTGTCTCTAAATAAAATACAAAATACAGGGATGTGGCTCAGTGATTGAATGCCCCTGAGTTCCATCCCTGGTACAAAACAGAAAAAAAAATTGCTTTGGCTATTTTGGTTCTATTATTTTCCATTTTGTGTCTGATTATTTTATTTATACAAGGAATGTTGTTGAATGTTTAGTAGAACTTGCACTATATCTGTGTAGAGTTTTTGGTGGTATGGCCATTTTGACAATATTAATTCTGCCTATCCAAGAAAATAGGAAATCATTTAATCTTCTAAGATATTCTTCAATTTCTTTCTACAGTGTTCCATAGTTTTCATTGTAGAGATCTTTTACCTCTTTGTTATATTTATTCCCAAGTATTTTATTTTGGGGTGAGATATTGTAAATTGGATAATTTTTCTAAATTCTATTTCAGTTGATTCATCATTGGTGTATAGAAATGCAATTGATTTATGGATGTTAATTTTATATCCTGGTACTTTGCTGAATTCTTTTACACATTTTAGAAGTTTTCTGGTGGAGTTTTTTTTTTTTTTTCCTTGGGGGGGGGGTGACTTTTAATTATAGAATCATGACATCTGCAAATAGGAATTGTTTTGAGTTCTTCTTTTTCTCTTCTATTCCTTACTTTCTTTCTTCTGTCTAGTTGTTCTGGCTAGAATTTCAGTTAAGTTGATTCCCAAGTATTTTATTTCATTTTATTTTTAAGGCTATTGTAAATGAGGTGGTTTTCCTCATTTCCCTTTCAGAGGATTTGGCCCTGATGTACAAAAATGCCTTTGATATATGGGTGTTGATTTTGTATCCTACTACTTTGATGAATTCATTTACTAGTTTTAGAATTTTTCTGGTGGATTTTTGGGGTCTTCTAGGTATAGAATCATATTGTCAGTAAACAGCGCTAATTTTAGTTCTTTCCTTTCCTTCCTTTAATTTCTTTCATCTGTCTAATTGCTCTGGCGAGTGTTTCAAGAACTATGTGAAATAGAAGTGGTGAAAGAGGGCATCCCTGCCTTGTTCCAGTTTTTAGAGGGATTGCTTTCAATTTTTCTCCATTTAGAATGACATTGGCCTTGGGTTTAGCATATACAGCTTTTCCAATGTTCATGTATGTTCCTAGTATCCTAGTTTTTCCAGTGTTTGGAGTAAGAATGGATGTTCAATTTCATCCAATGCCTTTTTTGAAACTACTGAGATAATCATGTGATTCTCGTCTTTAAGTCGATTGATGTGGTGAATTACATTTATTGATTTCCATATGTTGAACCAACTGTTTATGATCACCCCACTTATCATGGTGCACAATTTCATAATTTTGTATATGATTTGCTGGTATTTTATTAAGATTTTTTACATCTATGTTGAGGTATGATTAATTATTTTGAATGTTTTTCATCTATTTAAATAATTATATGACGTTTTTCTTCATTTGTTGATATGTAGTGCTACATTTATTGATTTGCATATGTTGAAATATCTTGCATATTTGGAATCAGTTCAATTTGATCATGATGAATGGTCTTTCTGATATATTTTTGGATTTGACATCATTGTATTTTGTGGAAAATTTATTATCTATTTTCTTTAGAGATATTTGTCTTTAGTTTCTTATATTATTGTAAATGTGTTTGGTTTTGGTATAAGGGCAATTCTGGTCTCGTAGACTAAGATTGGGAGAAATATCTCCTTTTGATTTTTTTTCAATAGTGACAAGAAATTGTATTAATTCTCCCATAAACATTTGATAAAATTCTGCAGGGAAATTATTCAGTCCTAGAATTTGTTATGAGACCTTTTACTGCTGCTTCAATCTCACTATTCATAATTAGGTCTATTTAGATTTTCCATGTCTTAATGATGTAATTTGAAGCATAGTATGTGTCCTAAAATGTATCCATTTCTTCTGTTTTCTAATTTGATGGTGACGGTATGAAGACCCACTTAACCATTTCTAAAAAACCTTTACATTTCTGTGAATGGAAGTAATATTTTCTTTTTCACATTTAATCTTATGTACTTGGGCAACCCATATTTTTCTTAGTTATTACAACTAAATATTTGGGTTTTTCAACATTTCAAAAATAAAACTATATTTCATTGATCATTTTTAGTGCTTATTAGTCTTTATTTCATTTATTTCTGCTTTGCTGTTTTGTTTTTTTTTCCCTTTTGTTCCTTTTGCTTTTTTTTTTAGTCCTGGAGATATATCATTAGTTTATTTTAAATCTAGGTTGCTTGTATAAAAAATTATTGCTATAAATTTTCATCTTAGAATTATTTTTGCTCTATCCCATAATTTTTGGCATTTCTTTTTTCATTTGTTTTCATGATGATTTTTTATGATTTTCAATGTTTTTTCTCTATTCTTTTCTGTTCTTGTGAAAAATATGCATAATATGATTTCAAGTGTTTTAATTATTAGGACTTTTTGTGGCCTACCCTATGGTGTATTATATGAAATTTTCATTGGGCTAAAGACAAGAATGTGTAGTTTATAGCAGTTGGGTGAAATTTTTTGCATTTGTCTATTAATTCTGTTTGATATATAATATAATTTATTTTGATTTTTATAAGTTATTTTGTATGGATGAGCTGTTGATTTATGAATGGGTATGGAAGTCACCCATTTTTATTTTATTTGAGCCTGTCAGTCTCTTTAGTTCTAATAGTGTTTTGTAAACATTGGGGTTCTGACATTTGTTGCTACAGTTTCATAATAGTTTAACTAATTGCTTGATAATTATATAGTGATATTGGCTCTTCTTAAATTTTTGTCTTTAAGATGAAGGAGTAACTATTTCTGCTTGCATTCACTTTATATTTCTATAAAATAAATTTATTCATCCCTTCATATTTAGACATATTTATCAACATACTACAGTGTCTTATTTTTGTATCCATTAGTCTAGTTGTTATTTTTTAATTGGAAAACTCAGGAATTTACTTTGAATTGTACTATCAATGAGTAAGGAATTCTCTTGTGATTTTGTTGAATTTCCTCAATTTGTTTTTAAAAACCTTTTCCTTATTCTTTTTTTCTTGTTCATCTTTGTGTTTTCATCAATGTTTATAGCAGCACAATTCACAATAGATAAACTGTGGAACCAAACTAGATGCCCTTCAGTGGATGAATGAATAAAAAAATGTGGCATACATACACAATGGAATTTTACTCAGCAATAAAGGAGAATAAAATCATGGCATTTGCAGGTAAATGGATGGTGTTGGAGAAGATAATGTTAAGTGAAGTTAGCCAATCCCCAAAAACCATATGCCAAATGTTTTCTCTAATATAAGGAGGCTGACTCATAGTGGGGTAGGGAGGGGGAGCATGGGAGGAACAGATGAATTCTTGATAGGGAAGAGGGGTGGGAGGGAAAGGGAAGTGGGCAGAGGATTAGCAATAATGGTGGAATGTCATAGACATCACTATTCAAAGTACATGTATGAAGACATGAATTGGGGCTGAACATACTTTATATACAAACAGAGATATGAAAAATTGTGGTATACATGTGTAATAAGAATTGTAATGCATTCTGCTGTCATGTATTTAAAAATAAAATAAATTATCTTTGTGTTTTGTAGTTTACTGTATTCATAAGTTTTGCTCCTTTTCTTTATTTTTATGCCTATTTTAAGGGATTTTATACTTTTATGTGCTTATATGATAGCAGCTATTTTTATATCTGTCTTTTTTTAGAGAGAGAGAATTTTGTTTATATATATATATATATATATATATATATATATATATATATATATATATATATTAGTTTTTGGTGGACACAACATCTTTATTTTATTTTATGTGGTGCTGAGGATCGAACCCAGAGCCCTGTGCATGCCAGGTGAGCACGCTACAATTTGAGCCACATTCCCAGCTCTATATCTGTCTTATATATAGGACACCCTAAAGCATATTTAAAGTCTGCTATTAATGTGATGAATTTCCTAAGTCTTTGCTTTTCTTTAAAAGTCTTTTATGGTCAGGCAGGTTAATTCATTCCTATAATTCCAGTTACTTGAGAGTCTGAGATTGCAAGTTTGAGGAAAGTCTTGGCAACTTAGCAAGTCCTCGTCTCAAAATAAAATGAAAAGTTTGGGGATGTATCTAAGTGGTAGAGTCCCTGAATTAAATCTCCTGAACCAGTAAATTAAATAAATAAAAATAAATTAATAAGAGTCTTTTTTTCTCATTCATTTCTGAAGGGGAACTTTTCTGATGCTCTATTGAAAGTTATATTCTTTCAGAATTTTGAATAGGTAATTCCATTCTCTCCTTAATTACAAGCCAGAAGATTTCTTTTGATTGACCCACTGTCAGCACAATAAGTCCAAGGAAGTTTCCCTTTTATATGAGACTTTGTGCTTTTCTATTGTAGATTTCAAAACTCTTGGTCACATATTTTGGACAATTTAACCATAATATGTCATGTTGAGGACCTATTCTTGTCATTTGTATTTGTGTGTCCTGTGGACTTTCTATACATTTATATCCATATCTTTCTAAAATTTTCTCTATTATTTCATTGAATATTTATTGTTATGCTTTTATTCTTTTATTTCCATTCAGGTACCCTGGTAATTTAAAACAACTTCTTGGTTTGTTCAGTCGTGTCCTAGAAATCTAACAAGCTGTCTTTTTTCTGATATTTTTTTTCAATTTTACCCTTTATTTATTTTCTTTAATTTTGTTTTACTAAGGTATTTCAATGACTTGTGTAAATGACTTGCTTTTACATTGAGATATTCTTTTCTTTTCCTTCATCTAGTCTACTGTCAGGGATTTCAACTATATTTTTATTTCACTTATTTAGCTTTTGCTCTCCAAGATTTTTATTTCTTTCTCAAGATTTCTGTCTTTGCCGAATCTCTTTCATATCACACATTATTTTTCTAATTTTTCAAGTGTGTATATTCTTTTAATCTATTGAGTTATTTTGTAATTATGCTTTCAAAATCTTTATCAGCCATTCAACATTATCATTATCTACAATTATTGTGACTGTTTGGTGGTCATGACACCTGTTGTTTTTTTTTTTTTTAATCCCTGTGATACTACATTGGAATTTGCACATCTGGTGGACCACTTCTCTCTGCCACATTTGTAAGTGGACTTTAATTCTTTTAATATTCTCCTTATCTTTGGATGTCATAATGGAATGAAACAGTGGCATTTATTACAGTGACTTATTACATTGTAATCTTGCTATAGCTTCTTTTGCTATATTCTTCTGTATGGTGTGTGCCATGTCAGGGTCAAAGGGACACATTGACTCTAGGGACAACATATGAACAGGGACATTTGGGTGGCCCAGAAAAATGTGAGGCACATAGCAGTGGGTGTGCAGTGCCCATCATGTGACTACTCCTGGGAAAGGAAATGAAAAATGCCCCCCCCCAAAGAATAACACTTATTCTTCATCATATACGTTGTCCTTTGTACATTTGAAATCATTTATTCCCAATACAAAGCAGATACATACATCCCATCAGTTACATCACCAGGAAGGTGTGATATCAACCCCCTGAATTCAAGTTCTTTAGCTACAAAAAAATGCTTCACATAGACTGTAGAATATAAAAATACAGCAAGATCATAAGAAAATGACATGACAATTATCTGACATATTTCTTGATTCTGAAGCTAGTCATGGAGTCAAATTGATAAATATAGATCATTTTTTCATCCTCAATTCCAAAACCCCTTCTATTTCTGAATCGTTATCACAACAATGTAACAGTTGTTAGGGGATTGATTCATTTACAAAATGATATATCTACCAATTTTTCACTTACATAGTAATTCTTCATTTGGACACTGGGTTCTCCAGACTAGGTGATCTCAATATTACTATCATTCAAAAATACTGAAAAAAAATAACTAAAAAGAAAAGTTATTTTATAAAATAATAAGGGAAAATTCCCACTTATATTCACTGACTCTTTATCTTTTGAATTATTGTTATTGAAGAGAGAACACTATATGTTAACAATTGTGTTAAGATCTATGCTTTATCACTTTGTACAACATTCCAACTTCACAGGCTTACAAAAATCCACTTTACCATTTTATCAAACTATACTTTGGGATTGAGAAATACATTATACATTATAGCTAGCAAAATCCATTTTGTTTGAGGCTACTGTTCTACTTTTTTATGCATCAATAACCCTGCTCACATGTGATTATGAGTAGGATATCATGGTAATTTGTAACATACATTATAAATTCATTAATATTTCTAATGGCAAAAGGATAACAGTAATAGAGTAAAAATATTTATCTATAATATATCTCTGCCTTTCATGATGTTCTTTGTCATTATTTCAACATAGATTAGTTAATACTAATCAGCATGTCACACTAAGCTATGTTATAGCTTAGTGTGCTAAGTACTGGCCAATGGAGTTTGAAAATTAGACATCCAGAATCAGCACAAGTGAGACCAAATACTATAGATGCATAAGTCACAATGTCATCAAATTTACTTATTTTTGTAGAATTGTATAAAACTGGGATCACATATGTCTTTTTCACACCAAACTTTGCTATTTGGTGGACCAAATTATAGTTCTTTCATCATGGGCCAATTGGTTTCCATAAACTACCTCAAAATCATGTGTTCAGGATCATCCAGAATTAAATAACAATTTTTGGAATGTACTTTAAAATATTGAGTAGTTGGTAGTTTTTGAGTAAACCCTTTAACCCCAAGCCCTAGAAGTCAATTCAAAAAACAATGTGTTCTTGTTTTGATTTATTTTGTTTTTGTTTCAAGCTGCCTATCCCTAGACCTTTCTCAGGCAAACTGGGAAAAATGGTTGGCTCAAGGTTTGAAGTTGTTCGGCCCTGAGGAAGAGAAAATTGATACAACGATTTTTTGTTCGGTTTTTGTTTCATTCAGTTTCGGTTTTGTTTTGTGTTATCTTATTAGGTTGCGTTATCTTTATAGTAGATTAGAAATTAGTAAATAACAAACTGAAAGTGTTAAGTAAATTGTTAGAGGTCCAGACTATGGTAGAAAACATGTTAGATCAAGCAAAAGAGGCGGTCTCTCCAGCTAGTCAGATAGAGGAAGAAAATTTAAAGGAAAAAAGCTTAGAGGAGAAACAGCTATCAGGGGGGAAGCTACAACAGGAGGCTGCTACTAACTCCGTTCTATCACCAGAGGGCGTAATTCAACCAACAGCTCCACCTATAGAAACAGCTGAGTGGCCCTCAACCCCTGTAGTTGATAAAAGGGATCCTGAGACAGGACCTCAAAGATGAGCATGCCCTGTACTTGAGCAGACAGGAGGGCAGCGAATTCACCATGCTTTAGACTTCAAAACAGTGAAGCAGTTAAAGGAGGCTGTAACAACCTATGGTCCACAAGCACCCTTCACTGAAAGCATGGTCAAATCCATTACCAACTTGGACATGACGCCAGCAGATTGGGCCAGCATGTGTAAATCTGTGCTAAATGGAGGACAATATTTGTTATGGAAGGTTGACAATGAGGAATTTTGCACGGAGACAGCTAGGCGAAATGCAACAGCCAGTTACCCTCAAAGAAATCTAGATATGTTGTTAGGAAAAGGACCTTATGAGGGTCAACGGCAACAAATTGAATATGATCCTGCTATATATGCACAAATTGCTGCAGACGCAGTTAGGGCATGGAAGACTTTACAAGGACATGGAGATTTACAAGGTCAATTATCTAAGGTAATACAGAGAGCTAATGAACCTTACACTGAATTTGTAGATAGGCTTATTCAAACAGCTGCCAGAGTTTTTGGGGATACAGAACAAGCAATGCCATTAATAAAACAACTGGCTTATGACCAAGCAAATCGTTGCTGCAGAGAGGTTATTAGACCATGGAAACATGAAGATTTAAACACATACATTAAATTATGTAGAGACATTAATGAACAAGGGCAAGTCTTGGCAGCTGCAGTACAACATGCTTTAGATGCCAGGCCAAAAACATGCTACAATTGTGAAAAAACAGGACATTTTAAAAGGGAATTGCCCCATAGGAAAAGGGTTTAACAAAACTAGGTATAAAAGGAGTAGAATACCAGGTATTTGCCCACGATGCCATAGAGGGAGACATTGGGTTAATGTATGCCGTTCTCAAACCACCATAGAGGGTATTCCGTTATCAAAAAAAGGATAAGGACCAGGTGTTTACCCACGATATTGTGGAGAAAGGCATCAGGCTCCATTGCCAAAAAACGGACTGGGGGGCCCGATTCTCCGGGGCCCACAACCACAAATATACAGGGCAATGGAGGTACCCAGCAACACCATCAGGGTAGTGCCCAGGACACATTGTCCATTAAATCCCTCATCAGACAAACCAGAGGGAGTGCAGGGTTGGACATCTGCACCTCCGCCAGAGCAGTACTAACTCCATAGATGGGAGTTCAAATCATTCCCACAGGAGTAAAAGGACCTCTTCCCCAAGGAACAGTAGGCTTATTATCGGGACACAGTTCTTCTACACTAAAAGGACTTATGATAAGTCCTGGGGTAATTGATCCCCATTATGTAGGTGAAATAAAAATTATAGCTAGTTCTCCAAAGGGTATATCAGTAATTTCACCAGGAGATAGAATAGCACAGTTATTAATAATACCCAGCCTGCATGATAAATTTTCCAGTCGTACTGTAGAAAGAGGTTACAGGGGATTAGGATCCACAGGTGTAGATTGGGCTATCCTGTCTTTAAATTTAGATTCTCGCCCAATGCTAAAACTAAATATTCAAGGACATGAATTTAATGGACTACTGGACACAGGTGCTGACCTTAGCATCATATCTCATCAAGAATGGCCAAAACATTGGCCATTACAACAAGCCACTCAAATGCATAGAGGCCTAGGAGTGGCAAATAATCCACATAGAAGGATCCTGAAGGATGTGAAGGAACTATACAGCCATATGTATTGGATCATCTTCCTATAAATTTATGGGGATGAGATGTCCTAGATCAATTAGGTTTGACATTAACAAATAACATCAATCCTAATGTGCCCATTACTAGGGCTAGACAAGGTTTTAGGAAAGAAAAAAGATTAGGAGAACAAGAACAAGGTATAGCAGTACCAATTCAAATAGATCAAGGAATAAATAGACATGGATTGGTTTTTCAGAAGGGGCCACTGAGGCAGTCAAAATTACTTGGAAATCAGAAAGATCAGTATGGGTTCCTCAGTGGCCCCTGACTAAAGAAAAGATACAAGCAGCCCATGACCTGGTCAAACAACAATTAGCGGAGGGACACATACAACATTCCGTATCTCCCCATAATACTCCCATTTTTGTCATAAAAAAGAAATCTGGTAAAGGGGGTTATTGAAAGATTTAAGAGCCATTAATAATGAGATGGTTATTATGGGACCTGCTCAATTGGGGATTCCTCAATTGTCTGCTGTGCCAAAAACCTTGTATGTTTTAGTTATAGATATTAAAGATTTTTTTTTGTTTTTTTCCAATTCCAGTTCATCCTGAGGATAGTCCACATTTTGCATTTACTATCCCTGCACTGAATCATGAAGGTCCTGATCAGAGATATGAATGGAAAGTACTCCCTCAAAGGATGGCTAACAGCCCAACTATGTGTCAAATTTATGTTAACAAAGCAATCCAGCCACTTAGAAATCAAAATCCTGAACTACAAATATTTCACTATATGGATGATGTATTATTAGCACATAAAGATAAAAACACATTGCTGGAATGTTATGCCACACTTACAAATTTATTAAAAAAATTATAATCTAGAGATAGCAATAGATAAAGTACAATTAAATCTTCCAATTAATTATTTAGGAGTTCTATTATCCTCAACCATGGTCTGTCCACCAAAAATTCAAATACAAGTAGATCAACTCAAATCACTTAATGACTTTCAAAAGTTATTAGGAGACAAAAATTGGATAAGGCCTTATCTAGGCATACCAACAGGAGAGTTGGGACCCTTATTTGATATCCTAAAAGGTCCATCAGATCCAAAATCACCCCGAATGTTAACGCCTGAAGCAAGAAAGGCATTAAAAATTATTGAAATATATATGGAAAATATGCATTTGGATAGAATTGATATAAGTTTGCCTTTATTATTTATTGTACTACCAACAAAAAAATATTCCTACAGGAGTATTTTGGCAAGAAGGTCCATTATTGTGGATACATTTATCTTATTCTCCTAACACTATTCTTACTAGGTATGCTGAATTGTAGGACAATTAATACTCAAAGGAAAAAAAGCAGCAAAGGGAGTGTTTGGAATTTCTCCCAATAAAATTATTACTCCATATACTATGAATCAAATTGATGAGTTAGTTAATGAGTTAAATACTTGGGCAATAATCATGTGCAAATCTAATGTTTCATTTGATAACCACTTACCATCTAATAGTTGAAAGAGCTCATCAAACTATTAAAATGTACTTATTAAAGCAAAAAGAGGGAATTGGGAAGGGATATATATCCTCCAAAGATAAACTTAAAATAACCCTTTTTACTCTAAACTTTTTAAATTTGGATTCATCAGGGCTTAGTGCTGCGGAAGGCACATGTGTCCAAAAAATGTACATAAGCCCAAGGTACTTTGGAAGGATATTCTAAAAGGACAATGGAAAGGTCCTGACCCAGTTATTGTCTGGAGCCGGAGGTCTATTTGTGTGTTTCCACAGGGAAAACAGCAGCCAATTTGGATTCCAGAGAGACTAACTAAAGCAATTTCTACAGACCAAAAAGAAGATGATTTGGCTCAAATCCATAACAGCTGATATCCAGAACTCCAGTTTGGCTATCCTTACATCTGCGACAGTGGTTCTCTCACACCAGGAGGCTAATGAATAATGAACACTATTAAGGCCTATTTCAAATGTAAGAAACCTTGGGGCTTGCTTGTGGTAATACCTTCAGACCCACATGCAAGTTATAGGAAAAAGGATGGGATATCAAAAGAAGAGTCAAACCCAGGTGTTAACCAGGATGCTTTTTTCAATATCTATTTATTATTGCCCTTTCCCACATCATGAAGTTTTATTTTGTTTTTTGAGCTCATACAAACCTAGGTTAATATTTTTCTGATCAGTTTTATTTTTTTGACTGTGGAGTTTTTGAACATTGCAATGGGGATTTCACCTGTTAAAAGCTACAAGGCCTTTACTATTATGTTATGTGTTGTATGTATTGTGTTATGTGTGCACACTTGTGTTTAGTGTTGTATGTCTGTATGTGCGTATGTCCACATATCATATATGAGGAGCGCTCATTAAAAAATGGATCCAATTTTTTTTTATTATTCACGTGATTTAAATGGTTTAATTTAAATTGGGTAAACAGCTGTTGAGGATTGTTTTAAAATGTGAACAAAATAGGAGTTTGACAGATCTGTTTGTTTACTTTCACGTTTCCTTTTCATTATATCTAATTCTATTCAGGATACTAAATTGTTTAGAAAATTGCTTTTTTTTAGTGCCTGCTGGAATGTTACATAATTTTTTTCAGTCATCATTGCCAGAATTTATATCTTCATCCCAGTGCCGGTGAAGACAAAGATAAAACCAAACTACAGCTTCTGCGATAGCTATCACAACAAACTCTATAAACTGATGCATAAATGAATAATGTAACTCAACAAGTGATACTCAATCAAGGAGTTGATTTACTTTGGGAGGAAATGGACATATTAATGGATTCCTCTGCTTTGAACTGCTTGCAGAACTTGCCTGGACTATGTATCACTTGTATGCATTGTGAACTATCTGTTGGTGCAGTGAATTGTGGTAGTGCCCGTGGTATCTTTGCTGATGATGTCATCGGTGGTACAATTTTTCCAAAAGGGACCGTCAATTGGCTTGGTGTCATGGCGTTTGGAATCCTCCCCTCTCTGCTTGTAGCTGGTTGTTTATGGTGTTGTGTAAAAACCACTATCCACAAGTGTGGCTAAATTCTGGGCTGGTAGTCAATGGCGGATAAGATCCAATTGCAATGGTACCAACCTAAGACAGGAGGCTGACGCCTTGAGGTCAGCTCATCCGATGACGGGTAAGGACCATATGTAGTATTGGACAACCTAAGACAGGCATGATCCCTAAGCCACATACTTGTTGTTTAATTAAACAAAATGGGGGGGATGTTGAGAGCCACAGCCAGGTCAAGATGGTGCCTGGCATTTTGCCAGAAGGGGCGGTTCCTGCTGCCTCGGGTGCCCTCTATTTTTGAGTTCTCCCGGAGTTCCTAGAGAGTTCGCGTGGGTTGGTTGAGTTCCAGTTGAGCTCGCATGGAGTCCCTGGAGGGTTGCGTGGGTTTCGTTCACGTGAGTTCGAAAATTAAGTTTGTTCCTGCTTGAATCTACAAGCAGCTCAACCTCCCGGTTATTTGTGCCCAGCCAGACTGCAGCACATGATGTGAACAAAAAACCTACTTATTGCACTGTGAAACAGGTATCAACAGTCATGGATCCACTCTCCTTTTTCCTTCATATAGGTAAGATCCTCTGCTAATTTTGAACCTAAGCTCAGAAGTGGAACATTAGGAATGTCGTATGATTTTATTGAGGTGATTGCTCTTGACTTTCAACTATTTCACACTTACACTTCCCCCTCCTTTTTTGTGATGCTGGAGATCTAACCTAGGGCTTTGCATATGATAGGAAAGTGCTATACAACTGAACTACATCCCCAACCCTTTCTTGTTCTCTCTCTGTCTCTCCCCCACTTTCTCTCTATGTGTGAGAAACACACACAGCCCCAAAACCCTTGCTATTTAACCATACATTTTGCTCCAATGTACTACATGCTCTAATGAACAACTTAACCACTTCAAGGAGATTTAAGGCTCCTTGGTTGCCCTTCTGGCATTCCAGATCTGTTGCGACCCCTTGCCCGCAAGGAAGACGCAACTCGGGAATCTTCTTTCAACTGTTTATTCAGGCCCTTGATATTTCTTCTTCTCTCTCTCGGATGCCACTCCCAGCCTTAATAAAGCATCTCAAGCCCCAATGCGAAGCTGCCACGTGGAGCTTTCTCATAGGGTGGTAAGGGATTGCATGCCAATTCTCCATATAAGGAGCTGTTTATCACAGGCCACAGTGGAAGCCGGTGCCATCTTCTAATGGCGACCATAGTCTGCAGAAACGGCAGAAGCGGCTCACCACAGTTCCCCCTTTTCTGTTTTCTTAAAACAATACAGGCGAGAGTAGAGGTCCTATCCCACTGTGCAGAAGTGGCTGCATAGTATGACTCAGTCCTAAGGAGGCGCCTTCCCCAGACCTGAGGCCATATCAGCCGACGCCTTTTTTCGTGGGGCGGGGCGTGGACGCGTCTAACCCGCATGCAATAGGACATGCTCTCCTTGAGGTCCACATCAAGGATCACTCAAGTGCAGTGCCTTGCCTCGCATCCTGTATCGTGACGATGGTGGACGAAGGGGGATAGCTGAGGCTGAACTGTGGCTGTTTATAATGACAAACAAGTTGACAGCACCCTGAAAGAAAGGCACGGACTTTAAGACGATAGAAAAGCACTAGTGTGGAAACCCATCTGCGTGCAATGGCAGTAAGACCGGCAGAGTGCAAGGGCTTTCCAACACTAAGAGAATAACAAGGAAAGTCATGTCGATCCCAGTGCAATGTTATAATAACTTGGGGTGTAACGACCATGACAAAGGTTTACTGTTTAAGATGCGCAAGCCAGACTTGAGGTGAATTGCCATTTTCTAAAGCTGCAAGAGCTTGTATGATCATAGCCTTTTCTTGTGCATGGCGAGTTTTAAGGCGACAGAGAAGCCACAAACAGAGTACAACACTGAAGCAACACATTGCACCAAAAATGCCTACTCCCACCCATTCTTTGAAGAAGGAAAAAGCAGAAGATATCCAATCGGTGAATTGACCCAAAGTCACAGGATCGACACGGGTACTGTTCAAGACAGCTATCTGGGTTAGTTGAGACTGGATCATGTTTTCTGCTTCCATGGACCAGGTTCCAGATAAATATTCCCCGATGATGCGGGAGGCATTTCTGGAATCATAAAATCTGACAGAGGTTATGCATAAATGTGCACGTTGGTCAACACAACCCAAAAGCACCAAGTCGGCCAATTCTTCTACCTGAGCTTGGAGTAAATCTATTCTTTGGTTGGCAGCTAAAATCCCAGATAGAATGTGTTGATTAATTCTACTTTGAGATTCAAGTATGGTGGATGTTTGTTGAATAACCTGATTAATAGTGGCAGCAGTTTGTACCTGGCTGGCCATGGCTACTCCAGCTATAACTGCTGCAGCAGCAGATATCGCCACAGCTGTCACCATAGCTGCCGTAATTCCAAAATCTCTACGGGCTCCAATCAGTTCAACAATAGGAAATGACTCTGGATCTGCAGTAACCGGGATCGGGACAAAAGTTGGAATTTTCATAACCATTGCCATAGGCCAGGATCCATTCCAACACTCAGACAAATAACAGGTAATATTAGAGCAATTAAGCATCCCCTGTAATGTAACATTAGCCAAAAGAAACAGGAACAGAGATTGAAGACAGACTGCTGTGGAGGGTAATGTAGCATTAGATAATTGTGAATTATTTGCAGAAATTTTAAGCCTCCTACCTCGCTCCGAGTCTTGGGTACTGCCAGAAACATTAAACAGCCAACTTTGGACTCCTAATATTTCCCTGGGGAAACACAAGCACGGACTAGACTAGCCCAATCTGAGGGAGTCATGCAAAATCTAGTAAGTCCCTCCACCTGAGTGAGAGTGAAAGCGGCATCTATGCCATAAGTGCGGACAGATTCTGCCAAGGTTTTAATTATCTTAAAGTCTAAAGGCTCATGATATCTTCCCCTGTTATTGTCCTGAAATACAGGGTATGCAAGTCACATATCTGTATTAACTGTCCTCCAAACTTGTGCATGAAAAGATCTCCCGGAACCTTGGCTCCCCCCACATACGGAGGTGGGGCAATCGGCACCATATCTTCTTCTAGATATTCTACCTCCTCCTCCTCAGAGTTTTGTTGACCAATGTTAACTCCCTTCCCCTTCTTACAGTAGGCCTGCGTGCCCTGTGTCTCCTTTTTCTTCTTTTTCATTTTTATCTTATGTAGTTGTTGTAACAATATATCAAGGTCCTCAGAACTCTCTGAGTCGCTTGTGTTCTCAGGCGTTTTTAATTTGGTCAAGTCTGGGTAGAGCCTTCTCCTATTTTTATCTTCAGGCTCTTTTGCCTTCTCACTACTGTTACTTTTAATACTCTCTGCCACTTCACTACATGATCCTTCAGATTTTTCCTCATGCAATTTCTCGAGAATAGCTTGACCCTCACTCACAGCTTCCTGGCATTTACCATCTGTTATACATCCTCTAACTAACTTCCAAAGTGGTATAACGCCACCCTCTAAGGTGCCTTGCTCACGAGCGAAATCTAGATCTTTCCCTAATTTGTCCCAGCTGGGAACCGTAAGACTCCCTGAAAAAGCAAACCAAGGAGCCGCTATATCAGCTTCTCTTAAAAACATCTGCAAAGTACTCTGCTTTATCTTAAGTCCTTTTGAATGTAACAACCCATCTAGGGCCAACAAAATTGGGCTTGAAGAAGCAACGCCCATAATGTTTTTAGAGCTATAAAGGAAGTGAAAGTACAAAAGTCCCCGCTCTCTTCCTTTTACAGGGGAGCGTTCCGTTCTATGAATTCCCCGCTCTCTTCCTTTTACAGGGGAGCGTCCCTGTCGTAACAACAACAAAAGAAGCACAAAAAACAAAAGCGAAAGTAGAAGCGAAAGTACACAGTGCAGCTGCAATAAAATGTAAGGCTCTCTCTGTGTTTACAGAGGAGCTGCCCCGCTTTGGTCGCGGATCCCACTTACCAGGGACTAACCCCGCTTTGGTCGCGGATCCCACTTACCTGGGACTAACCCCGCTTTGATCGCGGATCCCACTTACCTGGGACTAACCGGTGCACCACCCCTGACTGCTGAAAGTTCTGGTTCCCGGGTTTCGGCACCACTTGTCGCGACCCCTTGCCCGCAAGGAAGACGCAACTCGGGAATCTTCTTTCAACAGTTTATTCAGGCCCTTTTTATTTCTTCTTCTCTCTCTCGGATGCCACTCCCAGCCTTAATAAAGCATCTCAAGCCCCAATGCGAAGCTGCCACGTGGAGCTTTCTCATAGGGTGGTAAGGGATTGCATGCCAATTCTCCATATAAGGAGCTGTTTATCACAGGCCACAGTGGAAGCCGGTGCCATCTTCTAATGGCGACCATAGTCTGCAGAAACGGCAGAAGCGGCTCACCACACAGATCATTATGGTAATCATGGTCTCCTGTCTTTTAGCACTTAATGTGACACTACCTGGCCTTTTTTTAAATTTCAAACCATTTCCATGAATGTTAATGAGCCTACCTCATTATCATTACAGGTTTACAGAGGAAAGCTGCTGTTGACCTTAGAAATTCAGTTGCCCCTCTCACCAATATATTCCTAATGGTATTAGCAAATAGTGGGTTTTCTTGGCCTTCTAATGGAACATTATATATCCAATCCAGCATATGTATATCCTCAATTTCTTCCTCTCTAATCTTTCAGGGCAAATCAGGAATTTTTATATCACTGAAACTTTGCCTCTATTTCTTCAAGATTGAAGGATCCATCTCAGCAAGAAGCATTCTCTAACATCTTTAGCTGGGATGTTATATCTCATGTTGTGAGTCTTGCTTATATATAGCCTTATGTTCCACTCTACTTAATCAAATGGTATGAAAATGAAGTTCCTGGAATATTGCCCAGGTTTCTAGCAATTCATGCTGGCTAGTTTCAACAATTATTTAGTTTTATTTCTTCTTTCCTCTACTTGCAGGCTCAGCATATCCACAGTCACATTATGTTGATATTGAACATTAGCTACCAGCCAGGTGAAGATATCAAGGTGTTTATGGCTTTCTGAGAGAAAAAAAAAATTCTGTTGTACCTTCTAACACACTGTACATGCTAATTTATACTAAGAATTGGATAGCTATTTCTATAATTCATTCTCCAATATATTCAGAGAAAAACGTGTTATGAAGTCAACATAAACCAGATGCCTTTGTCTCAGTTTTTGTGATCATGAGTTTTCCCCTTTAGGGCCCTGATCTCCATCCACATAATGGAACAAGTACAAGTATAAAGACAATATAAGGGATAAGGGCTTAAGTTAATGCCTTAGTTGAAAAGCCAAAGAGCTCTGGTGTTAGCATTCTAATATCTCTTGAGTTCTTCAACTTTTACAGGTAGGTCTTCAGTCTACTGGTCAATTAATCCTGACCTTCTATTGGCAGCAATAAAGGTTTATTTTTTCATTATTATCTAAGAACTCTTCACTATGCCATTAATTGCTTTTTAAAAACCTATCATCTCTCATTATACTTTTATAGCTTGACAATATAACTTAGTAGTAACCAGACAAATCTATCTCTTTAGGTAGTTATTTCTCTATGTTATTCAAGTTTCTGCATTGCTGTATTTTTCATAAAATTCACTTCCACTGAGCATTTTACCAAACTACCTCTTGTGGAATTTTAATAATTGAGGCAATACTGTGTGTCAGAGAGCATTCCAATCCCACTTATTTCAAGAAAAAAAAATTCACTTTGTTTATTGTGAATGTGTAAGCCCTTCCCTAATCCTCTTGTTACCACGTATTTTCTCAGGCCACTCTCTATATACTTGAAATAGGTCAGATCATCAGATATCTTGACACCAAAAAAGGATTAATCAAGATGAAAGCCTGTGCCTAATAAGGTCATACTCCATTCATCTTTTACTTTACCACCCATCCATAGGTATCTCTGATATTCTATTTGATATATTAGCTATTCTGTCCATTTTATACACATGGATTTATATAATGTGCACTTTTTGATGACTAAATAATTTCACTTACCCTAATATTCCCAAGGTTCATCTATGTACCATGTACTTGTGCTTTGGGTTTATGGCTGATCAATAATCTTTTGGATGACCATACCACATATTATTTACATATTCTAATGGTTATAAATATTTAGTTTTTCTCCACTTCTTTACAATTATGAATGTTGCATTAATTTTTTTTTTGTTTTCTTTGTTATATATCTAGGCTATAGTTTCAGTTCTCTATGGAGGTTAAAATCCATAGAGATTTAATATGGGCTTAAAAAAATAGAGCTGGGATTATGACTCAGTGGTAGAGCCCTTGCATAGCACAGGAGGGACCCAGGTTCAATCCTCAGCACCACATAAAAATAAAGGCATTGTGCTGTGTCCATCTACACCTAAAAAATAAATAAACATTTTTTAAATAGGTTGCTTTAAACCAATATGTCCAGGTAAACTAGCTAAAACACAACAGAAGTGATTCATGTAATTTATTTACATACTGATTTACTTTTTGCACACTAATAATCTAATTTCTATCTTCATTATATCCCTTTATATCATTTTTTGCTATCTAACTTCCACATATAAGCAAAAACATAGGACATTTATCTTTCGGAGTCTGACTTATTTTGTTAGCACAGTGGTCTCCAGTTCAATTCTTTTTCTTCTAAACGTCAATTTTGTTCTTATGGCCACATAAAGATTCATTTTGTATATATACCATATTGGTATTACCCTTCCTTCTGTTCTCAGAGAGCTAGGTTGGTTCCATAACTTGGATCCTATGAATTGTGTGGCTATTACATGTGAATATGTGTGCTCTCTTTATTTATTTTGGATAAATACTGAATAATGTTACAGCTATATCACATGGAAGGTCCATTTTCAGTTTTTTGAAGAACTTCTATATTGATTTTTATGGGGGCTGTAATAATTTATTCTTACCAAAATCTAAAGTGGTTATTTTTTTTCCTGCATCCTAACCAGTATTTAGTTATTTGTACAGTAATTACACTGATGACTGCCATTCAGACTGGATATATATATATATATATATATATATATATATATATATATATATATATATATAGAGAGAGAGAGAGAGAGAGAGAGAGAATGAATTGCAAATTGATGCAACCACTCTGGAAAACAGCATGGAGATTCCTCAGAAAACTTCCAGTGGAACAACCATTTGGTCCAGTTATTCCACTCCTGGGACTTATATCCAAAGGACTTATATTCATTCTCTCTCTCTCTCTCTCTCTCTCTCTCTCTCTCTCTCTCTCTCTCTCTCTGTCTTACACACACACACACACACACACACACACACACACACGTGTGTGTGTGTGTGTGTGTTTTCATGGTAAATTGTGGGAAAGGAAACAATATAAAATATATAAGAGTGGATATCAAGCACTGATTGAAACACAAGTATTTGAATCATATTAGTTAAGCAGCCCCAGGGATTACATTTTTATGATAACAGAGGTCAAACATAACAGCTTTTAAGTCATGTCTGCATTTGTACAATGATAGGGAAGTTACACTGGTAATTAAAAAGAATCTGTTCATATGGTTAATATTTCAAATTTCTATGGAGAAAAGTAAAATCATCTCTTAGAATCTGTATTAGTCTCAGGATACAATTCCTGGGACTACCAAAGTCTATTGATATTCAAGTTCTTTATTATAATAGAATAGTGTTTACATACAACCCGTAATACCATTATATATATATATATATATATATATATATATTTTTTTTTTTAATAATTTGTTTAGATTTTATGTAACACCTACTATAAATTAAAGCCTATGTTAATAGTTGTTATATTGTTCAGAGAATAATGACAAGAAGAAGTACATACATGCTCAGTACAGATACATACTTTTTTTCAAATACCATTCTAATTCACATTGAATGAATCCTCTGATGTGGAATTCATGGATCCAGAGTATCAACTTAATATTAGTTATAAGGTGCAACTGAACTATGGTGTATTTGTGGTTATTCCTCTATCAAAAAGTTGTGATGGAAGACTGTGGCTGTAGCTCAGTGGTAGAGTGCTTGCCTAGCAGGCGTGAGGCACTGGGTTCGATCCTCAGCACCACCTATAAATAAAATAAGATAAAAGCATTCTGTCCATCCACAACTAAAAAAACATTTTTAAAAATAAGGAAAGCTGTGATGGAGATGATGCCAATATGAATAATAAAAAGAATAAGTTTGAAGGCAAATATTCTTTCATCAAAATCAAGGAAAAAGAAGATTTTGTGTGTGTGTAGTTCTCATACTGCACATCATATTTTTTCATTTGTTCTAGTTATACATGACACTAAAGTGCATTTTGACACATCATTCATAAATGGTGGATAACTTCTCATTTTTCAGTTGAACATGATGTGGACTTACACAGGTTGTGTAGTCATGTATGCATATTGGGTAATAATGTTTGATTCATTCTACTATCCTTCCTACACTCATACTTCCTCCCTCGCTTCACTCCCTTCTCCTTAAACTAAAGTACCTTTACATCCCTAGCTGCCACTCCTCATTGTGGGTTATCATCTTTATATCAGAGAAAACATCTGGAATTTGGTTTTTGGCGATTGGCTGATTTCACTTAATATGATATTCTCCAGCTCCATCCATCTACTGCCAAATGTCATCATTTTTTTTCTTCTTTAAGGATGGGTAGTATACCATTGTGTATATACACAATATATTCGTTTTCCATTCATCAGTTGAAGGACATCTATTTTGGTTTCATACATTGGCTATTGTGAATTGAGCTGCTATAAACATTGATATGGCTGCATCACTCTAGTATGCTGACTTTAAATCCTTCGGGTACAATTTCAGGAGTGGAATAACTGGACCAAATGGTGGTTCCATTGGAAGTTTTCTGAGGGATCTCCATACCGTTTTCCAGAGTGGTTGCACCAATTTGCAATACCCACAACAATGTAAGAGTGTACATTTTTCCCCACATGCTGGTCAATATTTATTGTTGCTTGTATTTTTGATAATTGCCATTCTGACTATAGTGAGATGAAATCTTAGAGTAGTTTTAATTTGCATTTTTCTAATTGCTAGAGATGTTGAACATTTTTTTCATATATTTTTTGATCAACTGTACTGCTTCTTCTATCAAGTATCTGTTCAGTTCCTTAGCCCATTTCTTGAATGGGTTATTTGTATTTGTTTTATTTATTTATTTATTTATTTATTTATTTATTTGTTTGTTTATTTTTTACATACATGCAAAAAATGCCATGCCTTACACTCATTATTACCCATTTACAGCACAATTTTTCACAACTCTGTATATAAAGTATGTTCAAGCCAAAATTATGCCATTATACATGTACTCTTTAATGCATTACAATTCTTAATACACATATATAATACAGTTTTTCATATTTCTGTTAGAACACAGGTATGTTGACATGAAATTCAAATCTTCATACATATATTTTGTAAAATGATGAGCATCACATTTGTTTTGTCTTTGGTATTGAGTTTTTCTTGAGTTCTTTTAGATATCCTAGAGATTAATGTGAGGTGAATGTGGTAAAGATTTTTTTCCCATTCTGTAGGCTCTCTCTTTATGTTATTGATTATTTCCTTTGCTGAAAAGAAACTTTTTAGTTTGAATCCATCACATTTATTGATTCTTGATTTTACTTCTTGCACTCCAGAAGTCTTGTTAAGGAAGTCAGTTCATAAGCCCACATGATAAAGATTTGTGCCGCAGTCTGGCTGGGCACAATCAGGAGCCACTTGTCAAAAGAAACTAACTTTATTTTTAGAACCACACACGCCAAACAAAATAGCCTCTCAGGAAAAACCCTCAGAGCCTCAACTGCCACCACCGGCTTTCCCCAAGCCTCTCTCTCCCACACAAGCTTCTCTCCACCTCCCACAATCCTCCTGCTCTTGAGGCCGATTGGCTGGGTCACGTGGGCGGAGCCAAAAAAGTCCCCCAATGAGCAGCTCCGTGGTCTGAAAGGGCAGGGAAACAGTCCAATGAGCATCACCGCAGAGGAGCCAATCAGCTAGATGTTGCTGGGGCTGCTGTGAGCCAATCATCAGCCGGCAGCTGGAAGTTTGCTGGCAGCTGGAAGTTTGCTGGAGCCCCTTAGGCTGTGGCTCTCAACAGATTTGGGCCTACTTTTTCTTATATTAGGCAAAAGGTCTCTTTTATAATACCCATGTCTTCCATTCACTTTGAATTTGTGCAGGTTGAGAGATGGGGGCTTAATTTCATTTTGCTACATATGGATTTCCAATTTTCTTAGTACCATTTGTTGAATAGGCTCTTTTCTCCAACATATGATTTTGGTGCCTTTGTTTAGTATGAAATTACTATATTTATGTGGGTTTGTCTCTCTGTTTTCTATTCTGTGCCATTGGTGTAGACCAATGGTGCCAATACCATGCCAATTTTATTAATATGAATCTTTAGGATAATTCAAGGTCTGGTGTTGTGATGCCTCCTGCTTCACTTTTTTTTGTATGGATTGATTTGGTTATTCTGGGTCTCTTATATTTTCAAATGAATTTCATAACTGCTTTTTCTATTTCTATGAAGAATGTCATTGGAATTATAATAGAAATTGCATTAAATCTGCATAATGTTTTTAGTAGTATGGTCATTTTGACAATAGTAGAGTTCTTCTTATTTTCTACTATCAGTAGATCCAAGTGAACATAATAAACAAACACAACTTTTACCCAAGCATTAAGTAGCAAAAAGTTACAAAATATCATCAAAAACAAACGTTAATATTTTAACCATCAATGTTTATTTTTAGCTTATAATGAAATCACTTTCAATGAGCTTGTATTCATGCCTAGAAAAATAGCAGATATTAATTTTTGTTCTATTTATCTGTTTTTGCCAATTATAACCTTATAGGAGACTATAGAATCCCATAATACAGGGCAATATTCAAGATGGTAAAAATATGTAGAATTGTTCATACAGTCTTTACACAGAGAATGCAGATTTCCACACAAAATTGTAAACCATTTATTTTCTAGCTATCTTCCAATAAAATAAATCACAGAAATTTAAAAAAAAAACCCACTGGATTTTCATCCACTGACCAGTTGTATATTTTCCACATATAACCAAGTAGATGGCTCCATCATTATGTTGAAAGAGGAATTAATAAATGTTCAAAATCTCAAGTAATCAGGGATATACAAATCAAAATTATACTAAGATTTCATCTCATTTCAGTGACAACAGCAATTATCAAGGAAACAAATAATAATAAATGTTGGCAAGGATCTGGGGGTCAAGGCACACTCTTACATTGTTGGTGAGACTACAAATATTAATACAATCTTTCTGGAAAGCAGTGTGGAAATTCTTCAAAACACCAGGAATGAAACCACCATAATAACCGGCTCCCTCAGTCCTTGGTATATATGCAAAAAAAAAAAAAAAAAAACCTAAAATCAGCATACTATAGTGATATATCCACTACAAAATTTATAGCAGCACAATTCACAACAGCCAAATTGTAGAATCAACTCATATGCCCATCCATAGATGAATGAATGAATGAATAAAAAAAAAGTTGTATATACACACAATGTAGTTTCACTCTGACATAAAGATGAATGAAATAATAGCATTTGCCTGTAAATGGAGGGAAATGGAGAAAACCATGTTACGTTAAAAAAATTAAAAAAAGAAAAAGAAAAAAGAAACAACTCCAAAATTAAGGGTCAACTGTTTTCTTTCATATGTGAGTTTAAAGTACAATAAGGGAAAGAAGGCAGAGAGAAAAGTTATCAGATATAAAGAGACAAAGGAAAGATCAGTGGTTTAGAAGTAGGAGAATGAGAAGGAGGAAAAAAGGGAAAAGGTAAGAAATATGAAATAAATCTCACAGGATCATATTTTATATATATATATATATATATATATATATAGTTTTTTTCCTTCTTCCAGAAAAATATGTGTTTGCAATATCACTACATATGTTGGTGCTGAAAAGTGATTACATCTAATTTCAGACTTAATCTTTCTTCCCTTAACAATCATCATGGATCTTAAGTAAACAATGGTGATAACAGTAATAATAACTTTCTTGGCAAGCTTTGCATTGTGGATCTGGAAAACATTCTTTTTTATTGTATTATCTTCATTATCACTTTATTAGTAAGAATTTTTTATAAATATCAAATATTTGTTTTTTCCTAACACATAACCATTTTTAAATATAAAGAAGACATTTGTTCTTTTCATTTTTTATATATTTATCTTTTATTACACAATTATTGAAAAGGTCATTTGGATTTTGTTCATGGATGTACCCTATTTCTCTTTTTATTTTTCTTTTTATTGGTTCTTCTCACTTATACATAACATTATATTTCATTTTGACATAATTATAAAAGCATGGGATATAATTTGCATTAATTCATTTCACAGTATTTTCCTTTTCCCTCCCCCTCCTACCTCTGCCTCTTCCCTTTGCAATATTTTACTGATCTTTCTGCTAATTATTTTAGTTTTTTTTTACTTTGTTTTATTTAGTGTATCGTGGATCTATGATGTTGAGTTTCACTCTAGTATATTCATATATGATCATAGGAGATTCATTCAACTGTTCTCCCCTTTCCACATCCATTCTCTCTCTGTAAATCTCCTTCATTTAGGACACTAATCTTTCTTGTATTTTGATGGACCCCTCTGCAATTTGCCTTTATTTTTCTCTCTTTTCCCCCTTCATTTTGTTCATTTTTCCACATATCAGAAAACATTTTACTTTTGATTTTCTGAGTCTGGCTTATTTTACTTAGCATGAGAGTATCCAGTTCTATCCATTAACCAGCAAATGCCATAATTTTATTCTTCTTCATGTTTAATTAATACTCCATTGTGTGTGTGTGTGTGTGTGTGTGTGTGTGTGTGTGTGTGTATATATATATCACATTTTCTTTATCCGTTCATCTGCTGAAGGGCATCTAAGTTGGTTCCATAGCTTGGCTGTAAATTGTGCTGCCATAATTTGATGTGGCCACATCCCTATAGAACACTAATTTTAGATCTTTTGCCTATATACTGAAGAGTGGGATTACTGAGTCATGATTTTTCTATTGCTAGTTTTTTAAAGAAATCTCCCTAGTGGTTTCCAGAATTGTTGTGCTAATTTTCAGTCCAAAAGGTATGATGTATTTGTGTACCCTTTCCCCCACATCCTTGTTAATACGTATTAATATTTGTATTTTGATAATTGCCATTCTGACTAGAGATTAAATATGAATTTTATTTTTGTACCAGGGATTGAACCCAGTGGCACTTAAACACTGAGCCACATCCCCAGCCCTCTTTTTGTATTTCATTTAGATACAGGATCTTGTTGAGTTGCTCAGGGCCTGACTAAAGTTTCTGAGACTGGCTTTGAACTCATGACCCTCCTGCCTTAGCTTCTTCAACTGCTGGGATTATAGACATGTGCCACTACACCCAGTTCAATGTAGTTGTGATTTGCATTTCCCCAATTGCTAGAGATGTTGAATATTGTTTTCATATATTTGTTGATCATTGGTATTTCTTCTTATGAGAAATGTCTGTTCAGTTCTTTCGAGCATTTTTTCATTGGCTTTTTTTTTTTAATGTTAAACTTCTGAGTTATTTATATATTCAAGTTACAATGCCCTATCTTCTCCTGTTCTGTAGACTCTTTGTTGACATTTAACTCTTCCCTTTGCTGTGAAGAAACATTTTAGTTTGATTCCATCCCACTTATTGATTTGTGGCTTTATTTCTTGTGCTTTAGAATTCTTGTTGAGGAAGCTTGTTCCTGTGTTGGGCTTTCATTTGCTTCTAGCAGTTGCAGAGTTTCTGGTGTAATTTGTAGGTCTTTTATTCACTTTGAGTTGACTTTTGTGCAGGGTAATAGGAGTCTAATTTCATTCTTCTACATGTGGATTTCCACTTTTATTAACACCATTTGTTGAAATAAACATTTATCTGTTCTCCAACATATGTTTTTGATATCATTGTCAGTATCAGATAACTGTTTTTATGTGGTTTTATCTGTCTATCTTCTTTTCTATTACATTGATCTTCATGTATTTTTGTTTATTTTGTTCTGTTTTTGTGTACCAGTTGTTATGGTTTGGACATGAGGTGTCCCCCAATAGGTCATGTGTGAGACAATGCAAGAAGGCTCAAAGGAGAAATGGTTGGATTATAAGAGTCTTAACTCAAGCAGTGAATTAATCCCTGATGGGATTAACTGAGTGGTCACTAGAGGCTGGTGGGGTTTGGCTGGAGGAAGTGGTTAACTGGGAGCATGGCTATTGATATATATTTTGTATCTGGAGCTGGATTCTCTCTCTGCTTCATGATCACCATTATGTGAGCTGTTGCCTCTGCCACACTATTCCTCCATGATGTTCTGCCTTACCTCAAGCCCCAAGGAATGGAGCCAGCCTATCTAGACTAAGGCCTCTGAAATTGTGAGCCCTCAAATAAATTGTCCTACCCTACATGTGTGCTAGTCAGATCCTTTAGTCACAGAAGCAAAAAAGCTGACTAAAACACCGGTAATCTTGATGTTTTTGTTATTATAACTCTGTAGCATAATTTGAGGTCCATTATTGTGATGCTTCCAGAATCACTCTTTTGTTTATTTTTATTTTGTAGTTGTAGATGGACAGCATGCCTTCATTTTATTTGTGTATTTATTTTTATTTTTTAGTTGTCAATGGACCTTTATTTTATTCATTTATACGCAGTACTGAGAATCGAACCCAGTGCCTCACACATGCTCAGCAAGCACTCTGCCACTGAGACCCAACCCCAGCCCTTATTTATGTATTTTTTTAATGTGGTGCTGAGGATGGAACCCAGTGCCTCCCACGTGCAAGGCAAGTGCGCTGCCACTGAGCTATAGACCCAGCCCACAAGCAATCATTCCTTTTGCTTAGGATTGCTTTACCTATTCTGGGTCTCTTGTTTTCCAAATAAATTTTACAGTTGCTTTTTCTAGTTCTGTGAAGAACACCATTGGTATTTTGTTGGGGGTTGCACTGAATCTGTACAATGCTTGTGGTAGCATGGCCATTTTGATAATATGAATTCTACCTGTTTAAAAACATTGGAAGTCTTTCCATCTTCTAAGTTTATTTTCACTTTCCTCTCTTCAGTGTTCTATAGTTTCCATCATAAAGGTCCTTTAAGTATTTTGTTAGATAAATTCACAAATATTGATTTTTTTCAAAGCTATTGTGAAGAGCATAGTTTTCCCAAGTTCTTTTTTAGCAAATTAATTATTGGCATATAAGAAAGTCACTGATTTATGAATATTGTTCGTGTATCCTTCTACTTCACTTGATTTGTTTATCAACTCTAGAAGTCTTCTGGTGGAATTTTCAGATCTTCTCAATATATGATCATGTCGTCAGCAAACAGATAATTTGAACTCTTCTTTCCCTATTTGTATGTGTTTAACTTCCTTCTCTTGCCTGATTGCTCTGGTTGGAGTTTCAAGGACTATGTTGAATAGGAGTTATAAGAGTGTTCTTTCTTCCCTTGTTCCTGTTTTCAGTTTTTCTCTGTTCATTATGCTGCTGATCTTGGGTTTGTCATATATACCATTTATAATGCTGAGATAAGTTCCTTCTATTCCTAGTTTTTCCAGTGTTTTAAATATAAATGGGTGTTTGATTTGTCAAATATTTCTTCTTGCATCTACTGAGATAATCATATGATTCTTGTCATGTGCTCTATTTATGTGATGAATTACATTTATTGATTTGTATACACTGAACTGAACTTGGTTCCATGGAATGAAACCAAATTGATCATAGTACAACATTTTTAATGCATTTTTATGCTACATTCCAGTATTTTATTAAGAATTTTTATATCAATGTTCCTTGAAGATATTGGCTTGAAGTTTTCTTTCCTTGATGTCTTTCTCTGATTTGGGTATTAGCATAATACTAGTTTCATAGAAAGAATTTGGCAGTATTTCTTCTTTTTCTATTTCTATGGAGTAATTGGAGAATGATTGGCACTGGTTTTTCTTTAAAGTCAGGCAGAACTCAGATAAAGGTCCTTCTGTTCCTGGGTTTTCTTCTTTTCTGGAAGTCTTTCATTAGCTGTTTCAATTTCATTACTTGATATTGATCTCTTTAGGTTTTCCATGTCCTCATGTTTCAATTTGGTAGTTCATATGTCTCTAGGAATTTGTAACTTCAAGATTTTATAGCTTATTGGAGTATAGTTATCAAAAAGTTTCTGATGTTCCCTTGTATTTCAGTAGTGTCCATGATGATATTTTCTTTTTCACCTCTAATTTTATTTATTTGGTCCTTCTGTGTATTTATTTTGTTTAGCTTGGCTAAGATTTTATAAATATTGTTTATTCTTTCAAAAAATAACAATTCTGTTTCACTGATCCTTTTAAATTTTTATTTCTCAATTTCATTGATTTCAATTCTGATTTTAACTATTTTCTGTCTTCTACCAAATTTGATTTTTTTCATCTTTTTCTGGGGCCTTGAGGAGTAATGTTAGATTATTTACTTGGTATATTTCTAAGTCTTTAAATATGAAACTCAATGTTATAAACTTTCCTTTGTAGTTGGGCACAATACCTTTATTTTTATTTATTTATCTTTATGTGGTGCTGAGGATCGAACCCAGGGTCTCACACGTGCTAGGTGATTGCTCCACCACTGATCCAGAGCCCCAGCCCCAAACTGAGATTTTTTTAAAAATGTTTTTGTAGATATAAATTGATAGAATGCCTTTATTTCATTTGTTTATTTTTGTATGCTGCTATGGATTGAGCTGAGTGCCTCACTCATGCTAGGCAAGCACTCTGCCACTGAGCTACAGCCCCAGCCCATGTTCCAGAGATTTTGATACATTATATCACACCCTAAAAATTGTACCTGTTAAAAACCAGAGGTAACCATTCTTACATTAGACAAAATGGACTTTTGGTCATAATTAATCATAAGAGACAAAGAATTTCATTTCATATTGGTTAAGAGAGTCTTTCAACAAGAAAAATGATTATAAATATTTATTCCCCACAAAACCTGCTCTTCTAAATATGAAGAATAAAATAGATTACAGTACAATAACACTGGGTGACTTCAACATACCTCTTTCATCACTAGGTATATCACCCAGATATAAACTAAGAAAAAAGATTCTTCAATAAAAAATATATTATTTTCCAAATGGACTTAATAGACATCTCTAGAATATTTCATCCGTCAATTACTGGATTTACCTTCTTCTCATCATCACATGGGACATTTTCTAAAGTATATCATATTTTAAGTCACAAAACAAACCTTAGTAAATTCAAAAATGGGATAATTCCTTGTATTCTACCAGATCATAATGGGGTGAAATTAGAAAGCAATGACAAGATAAAAAAAAAATTCTAACAACTGGTGCTTAAATACTACACTAGTATTTTAAAATTTAGTCTAATTTGTCTTTCTAATTTAATAAATAATGTATTTATATTAAGGTAAAAAGTCTTCATTTTGAATATTTGTGTCCTTTGATTTCTTTATATTATATTTTAATAATTTCCAGAATCTAGGCAAAGTATATTACAGGAAAGAATTTATCTCTGCCTTTCTCAACCATATATCACCCACAAATACTGATTATCAGTATACTTTCTTGGGTTACAATGATGAAATAGTCCTCATGTATTAAGTTCATTATCACTATCCACAGATAGCCTCCATTGTTTATGTACAGTAAAAACAAAGGAAGTAAACACAATGCAATCTCTTGATCTGCCAGAAAACAAACTAAATCTTTTTATATTAATACTATATCCTTCAGTACTTTAAAAATACAGGAATATCCTTTCCCTTTAACCACATTCTTTACCAGTACTTGTTATATTTAGTATTTTTTAAATATTAGCTATTTATATTCGGGTGAGATGATATCTTGATTATGATTTATTTTGCATTTCCATGATGATTGATGATTTTGAGCACATTTTTATGTGCCTGGTAACCATTTACATGACTTTTGTGAAAATATTTATTTCGAGCTATTGCTTATCTAAAAATAAGCTATTGCTTATCTAAAAATTCTTTTTTGCTGTTTGGTCTTTGGGGTTTCTTTTGTGATTTGAAAATCAACTTATTGCCAGATAAATAAATTGCAATTATCAATTCCAACTTTATTATTGTCTTTTCACTCTGCTGATTTCTTCATTTGATGTGCAGAAAATATGTTGAATTTTAATTGGGGAGTAACGGAATCATCTGCAGTCTATATTAATTCAGTTTTATTCTTTTAAATGCCTATTCTGTTTCACTTTATTTTTATTTGTGGTTACCACTGAATATCAATTAAATTTTTTTACATATGATTTTGGAAGTTATTTAATCATACAGTCATGATAAGTTCAGCTTTGTTTCAGCCTACCACAAACATAGTGTGTTATATAGATTTTCAATAAAAGAACTTTATTTGAATTGTTAGTTTTGCTCTGAAAAAAAAGTGATGGCAATATAATGATTTTCCTTTCTGCAAAATATACAAATACATTTTATTTAGAAATAAGCATGTATTTCACGTGAATAAAATTTAATTTCTACTTTCCCAAATTAAAGGAAAATATATTATGGATTATGTATTTGAAATACCCAAGTATTGTGGTTTGCAAAACCAAAATAGTCATATTAATTTGTGAACCAAAAATTCATACTCATAAAATTGGAGATCAAATATGATTGCAAAGCTATGTGTGCACATGCAACACATATCCATCATCTGAATAAAATTTCTGTTTTCCCAACTGACTGGAATTTATCTACTAAATTTTAGATGAAACATCATTTGTATAAGTGAAAGTTCAGTAATACGGTAGCTTAGAACACCACCAAACAGAGTTTGCCACAAAGGAATGCACAGAAGGGTGCAATGGATTTAACAGTCAAAAACCCCAAATGAGAATGTTAAAAACAATTTAATGTAATGGTATAAACAATCAATTCATGTTTGTCTAACTCATCTTCTACACAAGCACCTCATGGTGACATTTTACTTCCTAGCACATGTAATAATTCCTGTGCATATTTAACATATCTTAGGATTTTTGTTTTCAAATTCCTGTCCTTATGTGAAAATGAATAAGAAAGATGATTGTTTTTCTTTTACTTTTTTTTTATATCAGGGATTGAAAATAGGGGTGCTTAATCACTGATCAACTTCCCAGTTCTTTTTCTTAATACATTTTATTTTGAGACAGGGTCGTGCTAAATTTCCTAGGGCCTTGCTAAGTTGCTGAGGTTGTCTTTGAACTTTGATCCTCCTCCCTCAGCCTCCCAAGCTTCTGAGAATACAGGCATGCACCATTATGTCCTGCCCTTGCTTTCCTTTTAATAAATCCTTTTATACCATTGAGTTATGCCATTTTTATATAAAATCCTGAAACATTTTTAAGGTTCTACTAGCACTAATATTGTGCTAAATGAAACAAATTAGAGCAAGGAAACTTCTGACGTTTTCCCTTTTAAGGCACACAAACTTCTGCTGAGTTCATTTGAATATGCTTGTTCCCATCAATGAATGTGAGTGCTCTTTAATTTTATTGTTTAAAATCCATATTCAAAATTATTGGGTATCAATGTGTTTAATTGCCACAAAATTAAGATTTCATATATTATGACTTTTTAAAATGTTTATTTGTAAATCTTCACAATAAAAATATTGGAGAACCAAAACTATCTATTTTATAAGTATTCACCTAAATAGCATTCATAGATATCTATTTTGTTTAATTTAATTATCTACCAACTCATAACAATCAAAAAATATGGAGTTTCAAGTAATTCTAACTCTTCGTATACAAAAAAGAATAAAATAGTGTAAATTTCCTACAAGTAGACATTCTGTCACTACCTCCCATTAAGAAGAGTATCAGGGATTCCACAGATTTCCCTGGCCACTTCAGAAAGAAAACAAAAAATGTGATGCTTTCTTATGATAAATAAATTCACAGTTCAATTCTTCCAGTATGATAATAAGAATACAAGAACAGATTATTTTGTGAAATACCCTACAGCAGAAATAACATAATTAGAGAAATTGAAAAACATATGTAAAAGCTGTTGTACTCTGACCTTGTTTCTCTGAGGAATGCTTTTCCTTTTGATTAAGAATTGTTTCTTATAGCCTATGAAAATAATGAAAAAGGAAACATGTCCATGAGGAAATTTCAGAAAATATATGTAAATGTAAATATAGTAACAAATGAAAATAATATATATATATATATATATATATATATATATATATTAAATAAATTCAAATATTTTATAAGAGGATGAAAACTTAGTAGAATATCACACTACTTTAGTACATCAGAAGGAAAGATTATTGTTTCAGATAAATATAACAAAGTTGGTGTAAGACAGAAAATAAATCAAATAATGAAAATGATAATCAAATAATATGTTTGTTGTTTATCCAGTGAAGCAGAAGACAATGTCTAATAATCTCATTTTTTTCTTTTTTAATGGAATAGTTATATTTAGTGGTAATGTTTTAAAAACTTGTGTCCTGTATTCAGGCTATCTAGCTTTTTAAGTGTTCTCATATACAGAATATAGAATTGGTAAATTTACAAAATGTATGTATCATTTTCACTCATAAAATGGAAACAATAATAATAATTTATTTCATACTGGGATGTTTTGAGGACTACATGAGTTCACATGTATAGTATACTTAACTGCACAACATGTGAAAAATAGGCAATAAATGTCAGCTTAAAATATAAATTTTTCAATTGACTTTACTTATCTAGTAAATGAAAAAGATTACAAAAGATCAGAAAAATATTTATCCATTTGGTCTCAGTTTTTCTTATTTTTTTTTTCTTTTGTTCTCCTGTATAATGTCCCTAAGGTGAGTGATCAATGTACTGAGAACAAATATATTTTATTGTCACAATACCTAGAATAGTGCCTGATGTCAACTTGTTTGAAGAATATACAATGAATCAATGTTGTAAGTGTGTAGTTTTTATTGAATAGTAGTATATGATGGGTTTTGATAGAATAGGACTATGTAAGGGAAATTATCAGGTGATGAATGCAGATCTTTGAAAAATTTTTCTGCCAGATGTACAGATAACTTAAGAGCATATATTCTTTATTAGTAGTGTCCCACATTGGATAGAAATGGTGGGTATTTCTAAAAGTGCCTTGCTCTGTCATTAGCAGAGACCATTAAAAAAGAGCAAGAGGTCAGCTTGAAGGCTAATGTAGACTGTAGTAGCTAATGGGGCAGATTGCCAGCTAAGCACATTTCTCACATCAGGCTATCAAGAAATTTTCTGAATAGAAATTTTCTCATTTTTTTAAAGGGAATCCTTTTTGCCTGGCAGATACAACCTATTATATATGTGTGCTGAAAAATTAAATAAAATTCTGACCGATGAGGAAGGAAGTTTTTATAAGGACATACATAGAGTCTTGAGTGGAGGAAAAAGTTGAACTTGTGTTTGACTCCAGTGTTTCTGCTTTTAACTATTATTCTTTAATACCATATGAGTTTGATTTCTGTTACTACAACGAAATACTTGACAAAGGGTAACTTTTTTTAAAGAGAGAGAGAGAGAGAATTTTAATATTTATTTTTTAGTTTTTGGCTGACACAACATGGGGCTGCACGCATGCCAGGCTTGAGCCACATCCCCAGCCCAAAGGGTAACTTTTTAAAGAGGTTTATGTAGGCCATAGATCTGGGAATTCAAGAACACAGCACCAGCTCAAGTTCACCTACCATGAGGACCACATGGCAGATAGCACAAGCACAAGCAAGAGGGAGAGGTCAAATCTCCAAACAGGAAGGAAGAGAGAAACTCAGGGGTTAGTCTCACTCTTGTGAAATTTTACTATTGCAAGAACTGCATTTCCCTTCTATAAGAAGCATCCTCATTGATCTAAGACTCTCTCACTAGCCTCCACCTCTTAATGATCCATACAGCACCCCTTTGTCACCATAGTAAGGACCAAGCCTCAAACTCATGGATACTTGGAGAACACACTCAAACCATAGTATTCTACCCCATATCTGCTAAGTTTCTTATCAGTTTCACAATGCAAAATGCATTCATTCTATCCTCAAGAACACCAAAATCTTAACTGCTTTACCACCACTAAAAATTTATGTTCATGATCTCCCCTAATACTGAAGACAAACTCTTTCATCTATCTTTTTAAAACATTCCAGTTGTATATTTCTAAGGTAAACTTGAGAAAAAGAGATAAGATAAAACAGTCCTATTCCAAAAGACAGGACTAGTGAAGCAGAAGGGAGCACATTGGCCCAAAGGAATTAAAAAATGCAGCAGGGCCGACATCAAATCCTATATTTCCAAGTTCATCATCCTCCATACACTGCATCATGGTCTGGCTGTACCAGAAAAGGGATGGGCCCAGAAGACCTTCAGTAGGCCTACACATATGACTTTGCTGGTCCACATACTTATTCTTTTGGGAAGCACACTTCTGTCTTCAGTTTTTCTGGGTGGAAGATTCACACTATTGACAGCTCTGTCTTTGTCTGGTCCAATGCTGAAACTTTACTCCTATATCAAGGGCTAATTACAAGGGTTCTGACCCTGTATCAAATTTGTGCCTGACTTCCCAGGTTTTGTTTATAAATTGATTAGATTTGTCATGATTCCATAACTTTCATTCTGCATGTTTTAATCATTTTAATGTTTATAGCCAAAAGTTAAATTGGTGAATCATAATGATAATTTTGTTTAATTATTTGGGGAGCAGCACCAAACTATGTTCCACAGTTCTTACAGCATTTACATTTTTACACTAAACAAACAAGTGTTCCAATATCTCCTTATCCTTGTCAACTTTAGTCATTAAGTGTTTTACATTTTTTATTGCTTTTCTTTTAATTTTTTTTTTATAAAATCCATCCTTATGGGCTCTGGTTGTAGCTCAGTGATAGATCGCTCACCTAGCATGTGTGAGACATTGGGTTTGAGACTGAGCACCACATATAAATAAATAAATAAAATAAAAGTATTGTGTCCATCTACAACTAAAAAAAACTTAAAAATACATCCTTATGAATGTAAAGTAATCATTATTATTGAAAGTAAAGTAGTGAAGGCTTAAATTCTGTCAAGTTTTCTTCATATATTTGCATGCCACTAATATATACATAAATATTTATTTTATACTTACACTTTCTCACACACACATGGAATGAATTACAGGACCATATGCTAAGTCTGATTTTGATATTTAAATAATTTCCAGACTGTTTTCCACTGTACTGCACTATTTTATTTTCTTAATAACAGTTCCAGTATCCTTATGACTTCATAAATATAACTGTTTTATTTATTTTTTCACTACTGTGACCAAAAGACCTGACAAAACAATTAGAAAAGGAAGTTTATTTGGGGGCTCATGATTTGAGAAGTTTCAGTCCATAGATAGCCAACTCCATTGCTCTGGTCTTGAGATGAGTCAGAACATCATGATGGAAGGTTGTGATGTGCTAAACAGCTCTGGACATGGCACCACAAGGAAGCAGAGGGAGCTCTTCTCACCATGACAAAATATAAACCCCAAAGGTACACCCCCAATGGCTCACCTCCTCCAATCATACTATAACTATCTATAGTTACCACCCAGTTAATCCTTATCATTGAATTAATGCATTGATTAGGTTAAGATTCTCATAACCCTATCAGTTCACATATAAACTTTGCACATTGTCTCACACCTGAGCTTTTGAGAGATACCTCATATATAAAGTATAAAACCAGTTTGTTTAGTCCTCCAAGTGGATATGTAGGGGTATTTGACTATGGTTTTGATTTTAATTTCCCTGATAGCTAAAGATGCTGCACAAATTTTTATATGCTTTGGCTCACTTTTTTAAAAGAGTATATATTTTACTTTTGAATTGTAATAGTTCTTAGATATTTAAGCTATAAGTCTTTTATCAACTGTGTAGTCTTCAAATGTTTTCTCCTACTATGTATGTTGTGTATTCATTTTCTTGGTGATTTAAAAAATATTTTTTCATGTTTACAAAAAATCATCTATTTTATTATTTATCTATTTTTACAAATTTCATATTTATAAAAATTTAATTATTTTTGTAATTTTTGCATTCTACTTTTTGTATCAAATTTTAGAAACCTTTGCCTAAATAAAAGGTATAGAAGTAAGAATTACTCATAAAAATATGTTTGTTTTTATATCATATATGTCATGTATGTCACTTTATTTAAGTATAGGTATCTCTCTATATCTTATTTCTCTATATATATTTGGAGAAATAGGTCTATTTATGTATCTATATATAATACACAATTATGTGTATATATAATTCTACATATTATAAATAGAAAGAGAGAGATTTATTAAAGGAATTATTTTATATGCTGGCATTTCACATGAAGTCCCATGTTCTACTGTCTGAAATCTCAAGAACCAGGAAAATCAGGGTTATAACTCAGTTCCTGTCTGCAGTCTTAATAACCATGAAGACCAGTGCCTGAAGACAAGAAAAGATAAATGCTTAAGCTGTAAAGTAATCAAATTCATATTTTGTCCACCTCTTCATCCTACTTAGACTCTCAGTGGATTGAATGATGCCAGTGTGCATACACTGGCAATGTTCATCTTCTTTACTCATACTACAATTCAGTTGGTAATGTCTTTGAGAAACACATACACAGACACATTCTGAAATAATATTGTACAAGACATTTTGACATTTCCTAACACAGTTAAGCTGATATAACATTTATCAACACATAAGATATCAAGGATTTATGCTTAAGATTTCTTCTGAGTTTGTTTCAAGACTTCTATTTAGATATTTGATCCATTTTAGTGAATTTATTGTATATATTGTGAGTTAGGAGTCTGAATTTATTTGTATATATATGGACTTCCACTTTAAACAGCACCAATTTGCCTCCATTTAGTTGCTTTGGCATAATTTTCAGACTTCAATTAAATATAAATATGACAATGTATTTCTGGACTCAATTCTACCTCATTAGTGTATACACTTATCCATATTTGAGTACCATATGATATTCATCTCTGTATCTTTATATTTCCTTTTTAAATTAAGAAGTGTGATGCCTGGTGCGGTGGTGCACAACTGTGATCCCAGAAGCCCAGATGGCCCAAGCAGAAGGATTGCAAGTTCAAATCCCGTCTCAGCAACTTAGCCAGGACCTAAGCAACTTGGCGAGACATTGTCTCAAAAAAATAATATGGGTCGGATACGTGACGTGGCTCATGATTAAGTAACCCTGGGTTTAATCCCTGGTAAGAAAGAAAGAAAGAAAGAAAGAAAGAAAGAAAGAAAGAAAGAAAGAAAGAAAGGGAAAGGAAGGAAGGAAGGAATGAAGAGAAAGAAAGAAAATAGGATGGCCGCTGCGTACAGGGGTTGCTGAAGTGCTGAGCGTGGTGCTCAAAGCAGCGGCTTTAATAGAGATTTCGCACAGTCTGTTAAAGCTCCTTTCACCGTTAATCTGTAGTGGACCACTTTGCCAAGGAGCAGGAAGAACAAAGAAATCGAAAAAGAGACGCTTGGCTGCTCAGAGCCGCGGGCACTTTGCTCCCATCTGCTTCCTCTTTCGCTTTGCTCCGGGCGGAGAAGCTGAATGTGTAATCAGCAGTGGATTGTAAGTACCCGAGGCAAAGAAAGCTCAGTGCGCCCCGCCTTTTTTTTTTTTTTTTTTTGAATATTTTTTATACAGGGAGAGTTTGTGGATTGGGATTGCTGGCGGGGCTGTGGTTTCTGTGCCGAAAATCCACTCCGCGGGAGCCGCCATTTGCTTTCTGCTTGCTGTCTTGATGGCTCTGTATACACTGTCCGGCAGCCGCACCTAGAGGTTGGAGCTGGGCTGCGTGCCGAGCCCTGTCCTCCGAAGGCTGGACTGCAGCCTCGAGCGTCTCTGTGGCCTGTTCGCCGCTGCACCTTCGGGCAGAGCCTGCTCTGGGGTCGTTCTGCACCCCCCTGCCAGGGGACCCGTGCTCCGGAGGAGGGGGACGGAGAGCCGCGGCGGCAGCTGCTTGGGCCCCTGGGGCCTGACACCGGGCTGAAGAGCTGCGGAGGCCAGGGCGGCTCTGCTACGGTCGCAGACAAGCGCGGATGCTCGTCAGCGCGGCCCAGAGTTTCATTTCTAGAAATCTGGACTGGAAACAGAAGCAGCAGTTTGTATAATCCCAAGAACTTGCTTATACCAGGAAGCTGTAAGGGCAACATGAATATTACTGAGGAGATGTAACATGGTGGCAGGCGCAGAGAGATCAAGTCTCTGACATCTTCAACTGCGTGGGCATAGGGAGCCCTAAACTGTCTAAATGCTGTTTGCTCAGGATCACTAGGCAATGCTGAGCTGACGTGGATCTGGGGTGTACAGGCTGGGCCCCTCAGAACACACACACAGAGCCCGAATCGGAGGCAATTAAGCTCCGGTTCGCCTGCTTCGTGTGACTCAGCACTAACGATCCCGCTGAAATAATTGGCCGGCCCTTAGGAACTTACAGAGGTAAAAGCCAACCGAGCCTTCATAGGCAGTGGCCACAGGACTGAAACGGGGATTGGGAGAGACAGTCAGGACCCACCCGTTGCATTGGTCATCCGGCAAAGGGAACAAACGGTCACCATTTGCATGGGATATCACCATGGCAGAGAAATGGCGTCATGGGCGGAGGAGATAACTGCAGTGAAACCAGCACGACAGGTGTCTAATCCCCTAGCCATCTCTCTCCACACAGCGGGGAAACCTTAAGGGCCACTCCCAGCTCTCCTGTGAACGCAATAACCAGACCGAGGGAATCAGGAGTGGCGCGGGACTCGCGGCGCGGAACTCCCGGCTACCGCTCCCACCAGTGCTGACAACTGAGGTCTCTTGCACCAGCTACCGGGGGCGTGGCTACAGGAGGGCAAGCAAATTCGCTGGGGGAATCTCAGCCCCAAGCTCTACAAACTTAGGGTCTGAGGGAGGCAAACAGGGAGAGTGAGCCCAGGTGTTCATGAAAACAGGGCTCCCAGGAGCAGCAGACCTGGCATGTAGCCAGTATTGTGGTGAGCGCCACAGGTGAGCATGGCCTGGCTTGAGGAAACACAAGACAAGACAAGGCCCTAGACACTCAGGATTGGAGACCCGCCCAGTCTAGGAGAAAGAGCTGCTGCACAGTGAATGGTTCCCACCTATTGAGAGGAGAAGCTTGGCCCAGTGGGCACAGCTCCACCTACTGGAAGAGAAGTTAATAGAACTCTAGGACTGCATTTATTATTATTATTATTATCATTTTTTTTTCTTTTTTTTTCTTTTTTTTTCTTCTTTTTCTTTCATTTTCAATTTTTATTTGTTGTTGTTCTTTAATTTTTTTTTCAATGTTTCTATTTTTTAATTTTTTTTATTTTATTATTATTATTATTATTTTTAATTTTAATTTTCATTTTTTATTATCACTATTATTTTTGTTAAAATTTTTTTTTCATCTTTTCTTTCTTTCTTTATTATCTAATCTTTGTTATTCTTGTTTCTTTTGTCTTTTCATTTCTTTTCAATCTTCTTATTCCCCCTTCCTTGAGTTCTACCTGCCTACTCTCATTCTCTTTAGTGACTTCTTCCCTTCCCTTCTAATATCTTTCCTCTCAAGCATCAAATAAATCTATAAGAGTAAACAGTAACTCAGCAGTCAAACAGAACAAGAAGTAACATGAGCAGCATAAAAAAGCAAGGAAGAAAAGGAGTACAAACAATGAAGGACAGCCTAAATATTCAGGAGGACCTAGAGTCAGCAGAAAAATGGTCATATAAAGAACTCAAGGAATACCTTAGACAGATGGAATGGAACCTTAAAGAAGATACGAGACAGCAAATCCAAACAGTGAAAGAACACTTTGAAAATGAATTACATAGACAGATAAAAGAAGAAGTTAAGCATCTTTATCAGGAGATTGAGATTATAAAAAAAAACCAAACAATAATTCTAGAAATGAAGGAAAAGATAAACCAAATTAAAAACTCAATTGAGAGTATCACTAACAGAGTGGAGCAAGTAGAAGCCAGAACATCAGATAATGAAGACAAAATATATCATCTTGAAAAGAGCCTACCCAACTCAGAAAGGCTGGTTAAAAACCACGAGAAAAACATCCAAGAGATATGGGATAACATAAAGAAACCAAACCTACGAGTCAACGGGATAGAAGAAGGTACAGAGATTCAAACCAAGGGAATGAGTAACCTGCTGAAAGAAATAATTACAGAAAACTTTCCAGAAATAAAAAAGGAAACGGATATACAAATTGTAGATGCATACAGGACACCGAGCACACAAAATCATAGTAGACCAACGCCAAGACACATTGTTATGAAGATATCCAATATACAGAACAAAGAGAAAATACTAAAAGCTACAAGAGAAAGGAGGCAGATTACATTCAGGGGTAAACCAATAAGGTTAACAACGGATTTTTCATCACAGACGCTGAAAGCGAGAAGATCCTGGAACAACGTATTTCAAACACTGAAAGACAATGGATGCCAACCAAGAATTCTGTATCCAGCAAAATTAAGCTTCAGGTACGATAACGAAATAAAAATCTTTCATGATAAACAAAAGCTAAAAGAATTTGCAGCCAGAAAACCAGCATTGCAAAGCATCTTGAGCAAAACACTACACGAGGAAGAAATGAAAAACAATAAGCAAAACCATCAGTGGGAAGTGCCTCTATAAAGACAGAGGGCGGGGGGAAAGCTAACCATGGAGAAACAAACTAAATTAAAAAAAAAAAGAAGGTAAATAATCAAACATGGCTGGAAGTACAAACCATATATCAATAGTAACTCTAAACATTAATGGCTTAAACTCTCCAATAAAGCGACATAGGCTGGTAACATGGATTAAAAAAACAAATCCAACAATATGCTGCCTCCAGGAGACACATCTGATTGGAAAAGACATACACAGGCTGAAGGTGAAAGGTTGGGAAAAAATATACCATGCACACGGTCCTCGTAAGCAAGCAGGGGTGGCCATCCTCATATCGAATAAAATTGACTTCAAGACTAAATTAATCAAAAGGGATAAGGAAGGACATTATATACTGTTAAAAGGAACCATTCACCAACAAGACATAACAATTATCAATATTTATGCACCAAATAATGGTGCTGTGACGTTCATAAAACAAATTCTCCTCAAGTTCAAGAATCAAATAGACCACAACACAATAATTATGGGTGACTTCAACACACCTCTCTCACAATTGGACAGATCCTCCAAACAAAAGCTGAATAAAGAAACTATAGAACTCAATATCACAATCAACAACCTAGACTTAACTGACATATATAGAATATATCAACCATCATCAAGTGGATATACTTTTTTCTCATCAGCACATGGATCCTCCTCAAAAATAGACCATATATTATGCCATAGGGCAACCCTCAGTAAATATACAGGGGTGGAGATAATACCATGCATTTTATCTGATCATAATGGAATGAAAGTGGAAATCAATGATAAAAGAAGGAAGGAAAAACCCTACATCACATGGAAAATGAACAATATGTTACTGAATGATCAATGGGTTACAGAAGACATAAAGGATGGAATCAAAAAATTCTTAGAGATAAATGAAAATACAGACACAACATATCGGAATCTATGGGACACAATGAAAGCAGTTTTAAGAGGGAAATTCATCGCTTGGAGGTCATTCCTCAAAAAAAGGGAAAACCAACAAATAAATGAGCTCACACTTCATCTCAAAGCCCTAGAAAAGGAAGAGCAAAACAACAGCAAATGTAGCAGAAGGCAAGAAATAATTAAAATCGGAGCGGAAATCAATGAAATTGAAACAAAAGAAACTATTGAAAAAATTAACAAAACTAAAAGTTGGTTCTTTGAAAAAATAAATAAGATCGACAGACCCTTAGCCATGCTAACGAAGAGAAGAAGAGAGAGAACTCAAATCACTAACATACGGGATGAAAAAGGCAATATCACAACAGACACTACAGAAATACAGAAGACAATTAGAAATTATTTCGAAAACCTATATTCCAATAAAATAGAAGATAGTGAAGACATTGATAAATTCCTTAAGTCATATGATTTGCCCAGACTGAGTCAGGAGGATACTCACAACTTAAACAGACCAATAACAATAGATGAAATAGAAGAAGCAATCAAAAGACTTCCAACCAAGAAAAGCCCAGGACCGGATGGGTATACAGCGGAGTTTTACAAAACCTTTAAGGAAGAATTAATACCAATACTTTTCAAGTTATTTCAGGAAATAGAAAAAGAAGGAGCTCTGCCAAATTCATTCTATGAGGCCAACATCACCCTGATTCCGAAACCAGACAAAGACACCGCAAAGAAAGAAAACTACAGAACAATATCCCTGATGAACATAGATGCAAAAATCCTCAATAAAATTCTGGCGAATCGGATACAAAGGCACATCAAAAAAATTGTGCACCATGATCAAGTAGGATTCATCCCTGGGATGCAAGGATGGTTCAATATACGGAAATCAATAAATGTTATTCACGACATCAATAGACTTAAAAATAAGAACCATATGATCATCTCAATAGACGCAGAAAAAGCATTCGACAAAGTACAGCATCCCTTTATGTTCAAAACATTAGAAAACCTAGGGATAACAGGAACTTACCTCGACATTGTAAAAGCTATCTATGCTAAGCCTCAGGCTAGCATCATTCTCAATGGAGAAAAATTGAAGGCATTCCCTCTAAAATCTGGAACAAGACAGGGATGCCCTCTATCACCACTTCTATTCAATATAGTTCTCGAAACACTGGCCAGAGCAATTAGACAGACGAAAGAAATTAAAGGCATAAAAATAGGAAAGGAAGAACTTAAATTATCACTATTTGCAGATGACATGATTCTATACCTAGAAGACCCAAAAGGGTCTACAAAAAAACTACTAGGACTAATAAATGAATTCAGCAAAGTGGCAGGATATAAAATCAACACGCATAAATCAAAGGCATTTCTGTATATCAGTGACAAAACTTCTGAAACGGAAATGAGGAAAAACACTCCATTCACAATATCCTCAAAAAAAATAAAATACTTGGGAATCAACCTAACAAAAGAGGTGAAAGATTTATATAATGAAAACTACAAAACCCTGAAAAGAGAAGTAGAAGAAGATCTTAGAAGATGGAAAAATATACCCTGTTCATGGATAGGCAGAACTAACATCATCAAAATGGCGATATTACCAAAAGTTCTCTATAGGTTTAATGCAATGCCAATCAAAATCCCAACGGCATTTCTTGTAGAAATGGATAAAGCAATCATGAAATTCATATGGAAAAATAAAAGACCCAGAATAGCAAAAGCAATTCTAAGCAGGAAGTGTGAATCAGGCGGTATAGCGATACCAGACTTAAAACTATATTACAGAGCAATAGTAACAAAAACAGCATGGTACTGGTACCAAAACAGGAGGGTGGACCAATGGTACAGAATAGAGGACACAGAGACTAATCCACAAAGCTACAACTATCTTATATTTGATAAAGGAGCTAAAAGCATGCAATGGAGGGAGGATAGCATCTTCAACAAATGGTGCTGGGAAAACTGGAAATCCATATGCAACAAAATGAAACTGAATCCCCTCCTCTCGCCATGCACAAAAGTTAACTCAAAGTGGATCAAGGAGCTGGATATCAAATCAGAGACTCTGCGTCTCATAGAAGAAAAAGTTGGCTCTGATCTACATATTGTAGGGTCGGGCTCCAAATTCCTTAATAGGACACCCATAGCACAAAAGTTGATAACAAAAATCAACAAATGGAACTTATTTAAACTGAAAAGTTTTCTCTCAGCAAGAGAAACAATAAAAGAGGTAAATAGGGAGCCTACATCATGGGAACAAATTTTTACTCCTCACACTTCAGATAGAGCCCTAATATCCAGAGTATACAAAGAACTCAAAAAATTAAACAATAAGAAAACAAATAACCCAATCAACAAATGGGCCAAAGACCTGAACAGACACTTCTCAGAGGAGGACATACAATCAATCAACAAGTACATGAAAAAATGCTCACCATCTCTAGCAGTCAGAGAAATGCAAATCAAAACCACCCTAAGATACCATCTCACTCCAGTTAGATTGGCAGCCATTATGAAGTCAAACAACAACAAGTGCTGGAGAGGATGTGGGGAAAAGGGTACTCTTGTACATTGCTGGTGGGACTGCAAACTGGTGCGGCCAATCTGGAAAACAGTATGGAGACTCCTGGGAAAGCTGGGAATGGAACCACCATTTGACCCAGCTGTTGCCCTTCTTGGACTTTTCCCTGAAGAACTTAAAAGAGCGTACTACAGGGATACTGCTACATCGATGTTCATAGCAGCACAATTCACAATTGCTAGACTGTGGAACCAACCCAGATGCCCTTCAATAGATGAATGGATAAAAAAAATGTGGCATTTATACACCATGGAGTATTACGCAGCACTAAAAAATGACAAAATCATAGAATTTGCAGGGAAATGGATGGCACTAGAGCAGATTATGCTTAGTGAAGCTAGCCAATCCCTAAAAAACAAATACCAAATGTCTTCTTTGATATAATGAGAGCAACTAAGAACAGAGCAGGGAGGAAGAGCAGGAAGAAAAGATTAACATTAAACAGATACATGAGGTGGGATGGAAAGGGAGAGAAAAGGGAAATTGCATGGTAATGGAGGGAGACCCTCATTGTTATACAAAATTACATATAAGAGGTTGTGAGGGGAATGGGAAAATAAACAAGGAGAGATATGAATTACAGTGGATGGGGTAGAGAGAGAAGATGGGAGCGGAGGGAGGGGGGATGGTAGAGGATAGGGAAGGTAGCAGAATACAACAGTTACTAATAGGGCATTATGTAAAAATGTGGATGTGTAACCGATGTGATTCTGCAATCTGTATTTGGGGTAAAATTGGGAGTTCATAACCAACTTGAATCTAATGTATGAAATATGATATGTCAAGAGCTTTATAATGTTTTGAACAACCAATAAAAAAAATAAAAAAAGAAAGAAAATAATAATAATAAATATATATATATATATATATATATATATATATATATATATATATATATATGTTTTTCAATCATTATCTTCTTTTCCTTGATTGGTTAGGTTGGTGTCTTTCATACCCAAATAAAAAGATTATTTGGCAATTTCTATAAAGAGTCAACAGAGATTTGGATAGTATAATACCCAATTAAAATATTGAACTTTAAAATTGATATGAATTTATGTATCTATGTATAGAAATAAATTGTATATATATGGCTTGGTACCCTTCATGGTTTCAGATATCCACTAACAGTCTTGAAATGTGTTCTCTATGATTAAAAAAGGAATGATGTAGCAGTTATCTGAAAATAATGTGGCCTAGATAAGTTCACACACACACACACACACAAAAAAAAAAAAAAAAAAAAAAAAAAACTATCACAAAGTGCTGTGCAGTAAATGCCTGACAAATTTATAGTGTTATCTGAATAGTTTCTTCATCAATCTACTAGTTGTAGATAAACTACTTATTCTATCCACTATGCCATTGAGGTACTAAAATGAGAAATTAATATGATTGACTCTTCTATTACTCCCTTCATTCTACCAGTCTTTTTAAATATATTTTGGGATGCTTTTATTAGATATATGTGTTATAATTGTTACTGTGATGGGTTAACACTTTTATTAGTGTGTTATACTGTTCCCTGTTCCTAAAAGTATCTTATTTAAAATCTAATATAGCCATTTTAGCTTTCTGGTTGTTGTTTTATTTGTGTGTGTGATCTTTCTTTTTCTTTCATTTTACTCTAAATCTCTCTCACATTTGAGTCTAAATTGTGTCTCTTGTTAAAAATATATAGTAGAAAGCTGTTTTACACCCAATTAGTAAATCTATGACTTTTGATTGGATTGCTTAATCCATTTACATTTAATTTCTATATTTATATATTTGAAATATTCCTGCCTTATAATATTCCTGACATACTTTTTTTGCATATATTTTAATTCATTTTTGTGCTCTTATTCCTCCTTTAATCCATTTATATAATTATAAAAGTGTTTAATACTGCATTAATCCTTTTACTGATTTTTCACTGACTTTTAACTTATTTTTTCAGTAGTTATACAGAATAGAGATATATCCTAACTTATCAATATATGCTTCAAAATTAGACTGAATGTCAGTGAGTGATAGAAACAACACTTCTGTATAACTTTATCTCCATCCTACCTTTCATGCTATTATTCATTTATAGTGTCAGAAGCTCATCTTTGTAAAAGAGAGAACTAAGTTTCTGGGTTTTACAGTAATTAAATAAAGTAAATACAATCAGTAATGGTTTAGATATTTATCCTCCAAAAGCTCATGTTTAAAATAATGCATGAAGGGCTGGGGCTGTAGCTCAGTGGTAGAGTGCTTGCCTCGCATGTGGGTGGCACCACAAAAAAATAAATAAAGATACTGTTTGTTAATTTACAACTAAAACAAAAATAATAAAAAATGCAAGAAGACTTAGAGGAGAAATTATTGGATTATGAGAGCCTTAACCCAATCAGTGTATTAATTATCTGAGCGATAACTGCCAACAGTAGGGTGTGACGGGAGTAGGTGGGTCACTGGGGCATGTCATTGGGTTATATTTGGTGAGCTGAGTGTATTCTCTCTCTGCTTCCTGATTATGTCATGAGCCACTTTCCTCTACCACACTCTTTTTCCATGATGTTCTGCCTCATCTTGAGCCCTGTGGATTGGAGCTTGCTGTCTCTGGACTGAGACCTCTGAACCCATGATCCCCAGAATAAACTTTTCCTCCTCTAATATTGTTCTTGTCCAGCAGTGGAAAAGCTAACTAAAACACAATCTAAAATAAAAGTAGTATTGAAACATTTAATCATTTACTGAGATGGTAAGCAAGAGAGAAATAAACATAATAACCACAGGCTCCTCAGTTTCTTTGTACCTTGTGGAACAGTGCAACAAAGATCAGGTGAATCTTAACAGACACCATCATCTCATTATTTATGTAGCCATAAGTAGAAGGCTAGAGCACATTTATAAACCCTAAATAGGGGTACAGTTCTGGGGTAGAGATAGGAGTAGAAAAATTTGGGGTCAGATTATAGAAAAAAGTGCCTTTGGAATTCGTTCCTGTTTCTTCCATGAAGAAGTTTTTAAGAAGTACTTTCAGCAAAAGCCTAGAAATAAACATGACTGGATTGAAGACACCTAGTAATGAAAATGCCTGAAATAAGAATGAAAAAATATATTCATGAGAATATATTACTGACGAAGGTGCTTGAGTCACAGATTATACTTCCCTTCGGAGACTGCAATGCAGTCTGTGCAACATGTCTGTAGTGGGAAAGGTGGATTTCAAACATGAAATCTTCTACATAAAACCTTTGTAATTTTTTATGCTTGAGCCTGAAAATTATATAAATGTTATCAACAAGGAGCTTAACACCTCAACTCTACCCCTTTGATTTTTTTTTTTCAAGACCTGAGCAAGAAACAGACTCTGCATCAAGAAACCTAATAGGTTTGACTTTGATGGGCTGTGACAAGAACAGTAATTAGTCTGGAACAACAATGGACTATGGTCATGATCAAGTTCAATCAAAGCTAAATTATCAGGTCTTCCTAGAGGACTCAATGCAATAACTAGTCCCATAAATTAACAAGCCACTGGAAGATGTCCCACAGTCTATTAAGGTCTATTCTAGATATCCTGATAACTTTAAGTTTTTCATTTTTTATGTAGTTCAAGGCATTGATTCAAGTACAACACAATTTTTGCTAATATGTTGAGGTTGATTTGAATGCCTTCCAAATCTGAGGCTGTATTTTGAGAGTCAAGGTACAGATATAAGAAATACAATCCTTGGGGCTGGGGTTGTAGCTCAGCAGCAGAGCGCCTGCCTAGCACATGTGAGGCTCTGGGTTCGATCCTCAGCACCACATATAAATAATGGTATTGTGTCCAGCTACAACTAAAAAAAAATGCATTTTCTTCCTTGGAAAAAAATAATTTACAATGTTGAGACCACTAAACCGGTAATGCATTAATAAGGCAATTAGGTTAACAATCTCAATGCAGAATGTATCATTAACACTCCTGATCCAATTATCCAGTATACTGAATAAAATTCCAGATAGTTCATGGTTTCAGATGGTTAGATTGAGGAAGTCCACTCCAGTTTTTATCTTATGTATTATTTCAATTTATCAGTCACACAAATATGGACAATATGTTAAAGAGTTGCCATGCTCTACTGTCTTATGTTTATCACTATCAGGTTTGATCATAAAATCAAAAATAAGATTGAAGTCTAAGCACTCATAGTAGCTTGGAATTTTTATAGTGAGCTTATATAGAAAAGTTTTAAGAGCATTTATGAAAAATAAAAATCATTTGCATCTTCACCCTTCTCTGTATTTCCTTAAATAATAGATTTATGTTTTTCTTTTTTTGTTGTGTGTGTTTATGTGTTATTTTTGCTGTTGTTATCAGTGTGTAATTAAATTAGTAATTAAATTTTTACTTTTAATAAAAATTGTCTTTTGTTTTTACTTACACTCTTTGAAAAGGCTCTGTGCATGAGGAATAAAAGGTTTTTTTATAGAAAAAAGAAATTTTATAGAAATCTTGTTTAAGAATTAGAATAAACCCAAAATTTCAAAAAGTTTTTGAATGCATTGCATAACTTTCTGCTTTTTTGTTTAATCATCACCTTTGCTTTAATCTATTCAAATATTTTATTTATTTATTCATTTATTTTATTTTTTATAATTAGTTATATATGACAGCAGAATATATTTTGACATATTGTACTTAAATGGAGCACAACTTCTTATTCCTCTGTCTGTACATGATGCAGAATTACAACAGTTGTGCAATCATACATGTGCATAGGGCAATAATGTCCAATTCATTCCACCATCCTTCCCACCTCCATGCTCCTCCCTCCCCTTCTCTCACTCCCCTCTGCCCAATCCAAAGTTCCTCCATTCTTTCTTATTCCTACCCCATTTATGGATCAGGTGTTAAATTTCTTTTAAAAATGTTTAAGATCTCTGGAAATTAGAGAAGTATAAATTAAACTACACTGATATTTCATCTCACTCCTGTCAGAATGGCAATCATCAAGAATACAGGCAAAAACAAATGTTGTTGAGGATGTGGGGAAAAAGGTACACTCACAAATTGTTTGTGGAACTGCAAATTGGTGCAAGCAATATGGAAGGCATTATGGAGATTTCTCAGAAAATTTGGAGTGGAAGCACTATTTGACCCAGTTATCCCACTCCTGGGCTTATACCCAAAGGACTTAAAATCAGTATACTAGAGTTATGAAGCCACTACAATATTTATAGCAGCACAATTCACAGTAGCTAAACTATGGAACCAATCTAGATGTCCTTCAACAGATGAATGGGTAAAGAAAATTATATATATATATATATATATATATATATATATATATATATATATATATATAATGGAATGTTACTCATCCTTAAAGAAGAATGAAATTATGGCATTTGCTGTAAATGGATGGAACTAGAGAATATCATGCTAAGCAAAATAAGCCAGTCCCCTAATCCAAAGGCTGAATGTGTTCTCTGATATGCTGATCCATAATCTATTCATATCTTAAGAAAGGTATTGGAGAAGATAGAGGGTCTGTCCTATACAGAACAAGTTATTAAGAACCATAAAAGAAGGATGTTCAATTGAAGAAAGGATATACAATATGATTAAAAATACACCACAAATCAAAAGTGATATTTTGGAGAATTACTAGACTGTTTTCTTGAGAAGTCTAGTCCAGACTGCATTTATCTGGTGTCCGCCCATCAGTGGGTTATTTCCCTGTTTCCCTCCTGTAAACTAGGTGTCCCATGTTTTAGCTATTTGCACCATAATGCTGCTCTCTTCTTTGTTGTTTGCCATCAAAATTTCCATTGCTTTCAAGAGAACTCTTAATCCTGCTAATTCTCACATAGTTTACAAGATAAAATTAGTTTGGGGGTATACTTTGAAATTCTATGTTCATATGGATAGCCTTTCCCACTGGGAGTCTATGAGCCATGCTTTCAGACTTGGGATGGTTATGCTACCCCTGTTTGAATATTAACAGGGCATAGAGAGAGGTGGTATTTTCCAATGTTCTTTATTTCCTTTCTTTTGTTTGAAACTTTGTCATATATCATGTTTGAGTGAGAATGGTGATGGTATCATTATTTTAGGGCTGATGCCCTTGTAGTAGAGAATATTTCTGTGAATGGGCTTAGTGGAGAAAATGATATACTAATTTCTCAACCAGAGTTGCCATATATTTAGTCTCTGGAACACAAGGAGATGTAATTAGGTCTTAATTAAAACATTATATATTCCATGCTTGTATAATTATGTCAAAATAAATTCTAGTGTAATTTATAACTAAAAAGAACCAATAAAAGCAAACAGAGGATTTTATAAAAATTGATAATGAAGAGAAACTTATTTTCTTAAGTAAATAAAAAAGAGAAGATGGAATTCTGATGTATTGTCCTGTTAGATAAAAGATCATACCCCTAGTCATGTGACTAAGAACTGAGGAAAGATGGTAGGAACTGAGGAAAGATAAAGCTGTGTGTTTCTGGCTATTCCTATCTGGAACAAAACTTCCATCATGGTGATCTAGGATAGAAGGTGAAAAAATTTGTAATGGTTTAAATGCTTCACAATTTTACTGTTCTTTACAAAATATACTCTACTTTCATGTATATCTAAAAAGAACAAATGAAAAAAAATCAAAAATTGGTAGGCTTCATTGAATATATATTTTCTCCTTTGTTCCACCGTCTTAGAAAAAATTTCAGATACTGTAAATGTTTTACTTTATAATTTTCTCAAGTTGTAGTTAATTTAAGAATGGATTCACTGAGATTTTCATGCTACCATTTCAATAGTAGATATCTAGAGTTTAGTTTTGAGGGCTGTAAACTTTATTCTAGTTTTGAGTTCTCTATGGGATATGTACTTTGGAACTATATTTTCTCAATAGCTGTAAGGAAAAATATAAAGAGACAGAGACAAGATGCAGAGGCAGGAAAGATGGCAGAATGGCCAAATGGCCAAGCTGCAACTTTATTTATATTAATAGATTACATTAGGACACTGGCATCAGTAGTCCATTATTGTTCACTCTGTCATTAGGCAGGTTACAGAGTTAGCAACTTTATGCTGCTTGTTCCTCAGTTACATACAATAGTTGCAATGTGCAATTATTAGGAGTTTTGTGTAGCTCTCAAGAAATTCCATTGTTTAAAGTTATTTTTATGTGGACAAGTCTAGATGCAGTGGAGGTTGGTGAAACATTGTGGTTGTTTAACAAGAGAGTTTCTTTATTCCCAGGCACTGTGTGCCTGAGATCAAGGTCGAGTCTGATAAGACTCTAATACACAGCCTCCTCATGCAGGCAATTGCTAAAATAGCCAGGCATTTCCTAGTAGCCAGACATTCTGTGCTTTACACAGAAACTTCCTAGCAGCCAGGTATATTGTGCCTCTGCACAAAAACTTCCTTAGCCACCAAGTATGCCATAGCCATGAAGCTCTCAGAGACTCCAATCACAAACACAGAACCCTTACAAATAGCTTGACTGTTTATATTTTTATGTGATATTTTGAATAGTATTTTTCCTTCATTCTGTGAGGTCCCATTGCTCAATTTAATCTTTTATAAATTATACTTTTGATTTTAATCCAAACAATTCTTTGCATTGCCCTAAATCACAAGGTTTTTTTTTTTTAGATATTTCTGTTTTTATTTTATAGTTTTGTTTTCATTTTACATTTCGTCTGTGAGATGGATAATTTTATGTGTACATTTTTCTGGTTTAAAGATTTACTATATCAGGTAGAACTTTATTTTGGTGTGTTTTTAAAGGTTTCTCTGAGAGAAATTAGCACTGAGTGAGTAGACTAACATAGTATGTGTAAATCACCAAAGTGTGCAGGCATCATTCAATACCTTGAGGATAAAAAGATAAAGAGAAAAAAGAAAAAAAATGGAAGATGGACATGTATTAGCCTTTTATTGATGTAAAAAAAAATTCCTGACATCCATAAAGCAAATAAATATTTATTTTGGATTATGGTTTCAGATGTTTCAGCTTATGATGGTCACTTAGCCCTATCATTTTGCAATGGTTGAGGCTGAACATCATGGCATGGTGAGATTTCTGGAGAAAGATACTTACAACATTGCCTGGGAAGGAAATAGAATAAGAAACCGGGCCCAAACTTTCCTTTAAGGTTATTCTTCTAGTGAATTAACTTTCTTCCAGTAGGTCTCACATCTTAAAAGCTTTACTGCCTCCCAATAGGAAAACAGATTAGTGAATAAACTTTCAAAATAAGGCTTTTGCGAGGCATTTAAAATTCATCCTTAACAGGCAAATTCTCCCTTTTCTATGGCTGATAAATCCTTCTTCTTCTGTTCTTGGATATCACAGCTCTTGATTCTTGGTCTTGAATTTCTGGGACTTCTACATTTCATTCCCCTTGTTCTTAGGTTTTTCATTTTCTTGTTATCAATCAATCTCTCACATGCACAGATTCTATTGCTTATTTATACCTTTAGAACTCTTGACTAATACAGTCTGCCATCCACTTGTGTTAATTTTTGCATAAGATATGAAGATTACTTCGATGTTCTTACCTACAGATATCAATTTGTTTCAGTGGTATTTGTTGATGTATCAGTTTCCTCCATCAAACTTCTTGTTTTCACATTACTATGATGTTAATTAAGCATATCTGTATACATATTTCTGGGATCTTTATTCAACTCTATTAATTTATGCTTCTATCCCTTCGCTAGTTCCCTACTATCTTGATTGTTTTATCATGTTTTAATATTGAGAAAACTGGTTGCTCCTATGTCATTTTTTCACTTCACAATTTGTAGCTATTCTAGAGCTTGCATAATTTTGCATAAAATTTAAAATAAAATTGTCTTTGTCTAAATATAGGATATACACTAAATTTCCAGACCTTTTAGGTTAGGGACATGTTATCTCTTTACTATGTTGAGTCTTCAAATCATGGACACTTCATATCCCTCTATTTAACTTTGAATTTTTTATAGTAAAGACTGAATCCAAGGGTGCTTAAACACTGAGCCACATCCCCAGACTTATTTTTTGTATTTTATTTAGAGACAGGGTCTCACTGAGTTATGTAGGGCCTCACTAAATTGCTGAGGCTGTATTTGAACTTGTAGTCCTACCACCTCAGCTTCTTAAGGTTCTGAGATTAGAGGTATGCACCACCATGTCTGATTTCTCTGCTATTTTTGATTAAGGTTTTGTAATTTTCACAAATGAATTATGAATATATTTTGTTACACTTATATGTATGTGCTTCAACTTTAGGGGAGCAATAGCTAATAGAATTGTGTTTATTTGTAGTTTTATTCCCATTATTTTTATTAATATATAAAATTTTAATACATTTTTGCATGCTAATCTTATGTCATGTGTCCTTTCTGAACTCATTTAGTCCTTACAGAAACTAACTTATAAAAGTTCTACATTTCGATAATTTTTAACATTATGTTGTGGCAATTTTAACTTTCTCAAGTAATAAACCTGTAATGACTTAGGGGAAATAGTAGAATAAAATAACATCTATTACAGTAAAACAAAATTTATAATAGCCTTTTTACCCAAAAATTTACCTTCATTATGTAAAGTTCAATTCTTAAAAAGTAATTCTGATTAATTTCTATATGACTGTTTTTTTTTACTTCAATATGCTTAAAATATTAGATCTTCAAAATTCCTTATTCTTTTGAAATTTATATATATATATATATATATATATATATATATATATATATATATATATATACATATATATATATATATATATATATATAATTTTTGTAAAAACTTGGTCTTCTCTGAAATAATACTAAGAGTATTTTTTCAATCTGAGACATTTTAGTCAAATTCATTAGTATTATCTAAATATTAGAGAGACTATTTGAACCAGGTATGGTGGTACATGTCTGTAATCCCAGCAACTGTGGAGGCTGAGGCAAGAAGATTTTAAGTTTGAGACCAGTCTCAGCAACTTTGTGAGGCCCTAAGTAACCTAGAAAGACCCTATCTCACAATAACATATATAACAAAAAATAAATAACTGGGCATGTAGATCAGTGATAAAGCATCCCTGGGTTAAATATCCAGTACCAATAATAATAATAATAATAATCACACTATTATAAGTAATGGTGATATTTCTGAATTACAGAACCATTAGTATAGAAATACTTGGGTGTATTTCTATATAATTGTTAAGAACAGGTATTTAGGATGTACTTCTCACTGGATCAGTGGGTACTTATAATGACAGCCAATCTGAATACATAAGAAATACTGGATTCCTGCTGGTACTCAGAAGAGTAGAGGAGAGCAAAGGGTACTATCTTTTGAAATTGACAGTCTATTTTGAAAGATAAAGGTGTGGCTGACAAGGACATATGTCAGGGACTAATCAGAAGTTGATGAAAAATACTACCTCCCTCAACCACAGAAGTGGCTGAAAGATAGGGTAGTTCTTTCACACATGTCTCCATAGCACACACATAGGTACTCTTAGAACAAGAGGTGCAATTCAGGCCAGATTAATCTATAGAATAAGAAAGTGAGGAATCTGGCCAATTGCCCCATAAAACTTAGTTCTCACCTACTGATACTCTAAAAAAGACATTCTGAGGATGAAAAGTAGTATATCCTAATTGATCCCCCCAATAGAGGTGGCCATGCAAGAAGGGGATCATATTTGCATTCTGCATACATATTTACCTAACATGTTTGGCCAGTTTTTGTCAGAGCTAAATTGAAAGGGTATCAGAATTTGTTTTAATGGCTTCTTCATAGGTGGCAGTTTCTAAATATTGAAACACCAGACACAGACTCCATTTAAAAAAGAAGAATAAGAAAAAGAAAAGAAAAAAAAAAACAAAACAAAAAAGTGCTTGCTTCAGCAGCACATAAACTAAAATTGGAATGATACAGAGAAGATTAGCATGGCCCCTGTGAAAAGATAATACACAAATTTATAAAGTGTTCCATATTAAAAAAAAGAAACAAAACAAAACGAAAAAGTAATCTGGATCTTTGTATGATAAGTGATGTTCTAACTGATTGATATTATCTAATACCTAGTGTCTCCTATAAACAACTATTCCATGTCACCCTTTTCTTTTGCACTCATCTTATTCTTAAACAGTCTTTCCTCTGACCCCACTCTCTACCATCTTTTCTTTTTTATTTACCTTATTTCAGTCTTATTTATTTTCATTGCATTTTCAAATTCAATTTATTATGCAATTATTAATTTGTAACCATTTCAGCCAATTCTGTATTACACCTCACACATTACTCTTAGGTTAAGAAAGTTGTAGAGATCATTCATAATTATATTTATATTATATATTGATATATCATTTACTTTTAATCTATAAGTGTTACTTTTGGCATTCTATTCTTCCACAGGGTCACTGAAGATTGAAGTTAGCACTTGGATTAGACTGAGCATATGTTTTGAACCTAAGATGTACTGTCAGCACAGGACTGGTTCTAAAGAAACAATTACTCATCCCAATGAAACTGGAGTTCTTCACGAAACCAAATTTTCCACTCTGCAGTGTATGGAGTAGGGGAGTTCTAACTTAAGGCCTCTGCAGACAAGAAAGCCTATTCTAGTGTTAGCAGCTAATCAGAGCAGAGAAATGTGTGCTGTTATCAGCTCTGTGGGTTAAAAACAATGAAGTCAGATTTTTCTCTGCTGCTGCAGCAACAGGCATGTTGCACTTCTCAGTGCTGAGGAGTACCCTTCTCCATATAATAGCAGACCCAAGCAGCTCACCACCAGTTTCGCTTCAGGTTCTTTTCTTGTGAACTTGAATAATGAAATCCATGGAAAATGAAGGGTGAGTGTAAAAGAGTAGGATTTATTCCAGAGAGAAGAAAATTAGCAGTGCTTTCTTAAAATGAGAAGGGGGGTTGGATAGCAGTCTTTTTCCTTCCCAGTGTGTCAGCCTAGGGGTTAATATAGGGTCACTGGTCAAAATCTTTGTTAAACAAGTATTTGAAAGTGTTGAGTCTTTTGATTCAGCTGGTGACCTTCTGATTGACCACACATTTTTTGCAACTTTCCTAACCTCTATCCAGATCTGTTCCTACCAGTTTTCCTGCTTTTCTGGGACAAAGACTTGGCTGAAATTATCAAAATGTGGCCTTTACATTAAAAAATTCTTAAGTGGGGTCTATTAACCTGACTACATACCCAGTTTATTATCTATCTTATCTTGAAGGGTCCCTACATAAAAGAGAAAGAATATATCTCAAGGGATGGTCAAATCTGGGACCTCAGAAATCATGAGGAAACAGAATAATATAATCCAACCCTAATAGTTACAACTCACCAATAAAGGAGCCAACAGACACTAACTGGAAGAAATTCCAGAGAATCATAGCACCTGGGACAGGGGTACCCTGTGTTTTGTTTCTTCTTTGCTAACAAAACATTAAACTTCCTTTTTTTTGCAAACCATGTCCTCATTATTAGATTGGCGTTGGGGACAAGGACCAAATTTTAGCAACAAATTTCACACCCTGAAGGGACCCAAGAGCAGCACCCACTCCAGCTTTCTTTGGCAGGCCTGGCTCCAAGGAAACCCACATCCATACCAAGGTGCTGGCTAACTTGTTGAGAGCCAACAGCAAAAGAGTTAGGAGACAGGTGATTTTGCCTGGGGTCAAAGAAGAGGATCTATTCCTGTCAGTAAAGGGAGGGACTGAGGGAGCATCCCAGCAGCTACTAAAGCTCCTTTTGGTTTGGGGTTCTGCATTCTGTCTCTGAACAGTATAGGTTGTTCCATCATGGTCCACTTTGAGAGAAAGGAAACTGAACTCAGTAAAATGGTGACAACCTTGGCCATTTGGTAAGTCCCCTGGTGTGTGTGCCAAAACCCTTCATCCTACACATTGGGTTCCTCTTTGTGGAAACACCTGGTCCTTCTTTTTGGGGACATCTGTAACATCACTGGTATAGGAGTCATGGTAAAGCAGGACTTGAGAACATAGGGATATGAGGGATATGAACTTCCTTCTGATCTGTTCTATGTTCTCATCTGTTTGTTGACCTTGGGATTGGTAATTCCCTCTAGTTGTCTGTTTTGTTTGTATCTGCTACTGCTCCTATTAAGACGTGGCCAGTATTGCATTGATTCTATAGGTAAACTATTGAGAATGATCTTGGCTGGTCTATTTAAAGGTTCCCATCTGCCAGCCATGGTTTTGAGGCTTCTCTCTGGTTGTCTCTTGTCTCTCTTTCTGTTTTTTTCCCCCAATCTTGCAATTGGAGTTGGCATATAAGAGTTAAAAATAGTTGAAGAAAGTGCTGCCTATAGGTATAAGTCTCAGATAGTGTTTTACTGTAATGACTTGGCTTTTAAATAGCTTTTTGGATTATTGCATAATCTTGCAGTTGGAGTAAGTCTGTCAAAGGTAAAAAGAGTAGAATAAATTTTCATGGGTGGATCTGTCTGTTTTAAATGTTCCCATCTGTCCACCTGGTTTTGGTGATCCTTTCTTGTCTGTTTTTTTCTCTGTTACTGGCCCTTTAAGACATGGGCCATGCTGCATTGATCTTACTGGTAGTCTCTTTAGCAGAGACATCTTGATCACATCAGCCAAATATGGGTATAAACCTGTCTAAGAGAAAGATGGTTTAGTGTAACACAATCTGGACATTAAGTATTTTTTTCTGGATTATTATATAATCTTGAAGTTGAAGTTTGTCAGGAGTAAAGTATATGAAAAAGATTCTGTATGTATAGGCATTTGTGCAGTTGCATGACAAGGGGTCTGAACAGTCAAAAACTAATTTAAAGGAGCCAAAAGGCACTGCCTCTGGTGTGCGAGGATAGCAGAATATGAGAAGAAAGAATTTTTTTTAAATCCATATTTTAAATTCAGTGTTGACACTCCCAGCATTATTTCTCAGCCTGGCCCCTGGCAGCCACAGATCATCTTATTGTGGGCCAAGGACACAAGCCCTATACTGTATAAAAAAAGAAAAATAATCCCAGAAAACCTGCTTGGTATACAGAAAAAATGGCTAAAGATAACCTGGCTTCTGTCATGCCTTCAACCTCTTTTTGCATTGGGGGGCAATGTTGGAGGCTACTGGCTACAAACAATGTGGTAATAGTTTCCAGCACAGTCAGTTTATGACTGGAGAAAGGAATAGTCTTCCCTTTTAAGCTGAGACAGGGTACCTCATTTGGCCAGGGCATATTAATCACTAGGGCAAAGCAATTCTTGCTATAGTAGTATCCCATCAAACCAAATGCCTGGAGAAACTGACAGAATAAATAACTGCACCCAGAAAAGAAAAAAAAAGACAGAAACTAAAGCCAACCTATGTTTTGTAGGAAGCCTCTGCAAATGGGTCCTCAAGGAAGCCTAAAAAAAAGAATGGAAAGGGCCTCTTCCATTGTATGACAATATGCCTAGCATAAGAAAATGGCCAAAGGAAAAAAAAGCCTCCAGATATAAATGACAGTGGGAAACTCACTTAAAGTTGAGTGCATGTGATAATAATAAGAGAGCCAGGTCAGGATCAAAATATCCTGTGTTCCAACCCCTTGAATGCAACCTCAGAGGAAAAAAAAGTAAGGTAAAGTTTTTATATATGCTGAATTTTCCAACTCTCTTCTGAGATGAAATTTGTTGTCTAAACTAAATTCACAGGGGCTTGTTAGTGGTAGAGCACTCACCTAGCATGGGAAATACACTGAGTTCGATCCTCAGCACCACATAAAAATAAATTAAAAAAAATAAATGCACAGATACCATTCATAAGGTCTGCTTCAGAATATGAATTTTAAAAAAGGTCCAAAACTAGAAAAGAAAGGTATAGGTATGGAAATATATTTTCATACAGAAAATTAGAAGTTTAAAATAAATGTTTCTAGGTGAGAAAGTATTTTGTCTGGTAAAGAAATATTCTCTGGCTAAAGTCCAAGATGAAAGTGGACCAAAGTAAGAATGCAAAATTGAGAATGTAAGTAAGTCACAGAAGTTCTGTGGAAGATAATCTCAAGAAAGTTTGTGTTTGTGATTAAATTGGCTATAATTAATAACAAAGTTCTTAGAACTTTAATGTACTGATACACAACAAAGTATGAAACATTGTTCTGCTCTTATCTATCAAAATAATTTTATTGTATTTGTTAGGTTTTATTACTTGGGGAAACTAAGTCTTAAAGGAATTAGTTTTTTTTCCTGTTTAAAGTCTTAAATGATTATTTTGTAACTGTTTAAAAAACTGTTATGTGTAACAATATAGTCAACACCCAGATTATATGGGACTAGTTATACATATGCATCTGAGAGCTAGATCTGCCTAAGCCTTGTTTAAGTGTTATGTAAAAGTTTATAAGAAATCCTGGGAATGAAAAACCCAGTAATCAAATAAAAAAATTCAGATAAAATTCTCACTGGTAGATCAGATTATATAAAATACAGATTTCTAGATCATGAAGACAAGTTACATGAACTTGAACTTTCAGTGTACAATAACAAAAATTAAGTAACCATGATCAAAATATGCATCACTTCTAATTCAAAACTAAGAGATAAAATTTAAGAATTATTGAAATCAGCAAGGTCTGGTGGTGCATGCCGGTAATTCTAGGGGCTCAGGAGCCTGAGGCAGGAGGATCTGGATTTCAAAGCCTGCCTCAACAAAACAAGGTGCTAAGCAAATCAATGAGACCCTGTCTCTAAATAAAATACAAAATAAGACTGGGGATGTGGCTAAGTGGTTGAGTGCCCCTGACTTTAATCTCTGGTACCCAGCCCCACATACACAGCCAAAAAAAAAATAAATAAAAAATAAATATATATATATATATATATATATATATATATATATATATATATATATATATATAACAGTTATTGGTTATCTTCCTGTCAAGATAACCAATAACTGTTCTCTTTTATACATTGTATCTGACATAGAAGGGTCACACTGTCATTTGAACACCTACCTTATATCATTTGCTATGACTAAATCAACTTACAATGATTAACACTGTTTGCTAAATGTATAGGAGATTTAAGGCTATCCTTTGATTTTTACTAACCCATGAAGACCTGTGATTATTGTTACCATTACATTCTAGATTCTAAATTGTACTTTAAAATTTCAACTTATTGAAATGTAAAGATTAAGAGAGTACCTTGTCAAGTTGGTGTTCTCCAAACTAAAATTATGTGTAGCAAAATCTCAAATTTTATAAGAATAAAAAATTCGATTGGTATTTATTCATGTCATTTGATATTTATAGCTGGATGAAATAACCTGTTGTCAATAAGTTATATGTACAATTTTGTGTTACTTCTCACACTGAAATTGGAATTTAAAAGCATTTTTGGGAGATAATAATGAGAGCCTGATCTGTTTAAGGTAACATTGTAAAACATGGAAGCATTCTGCTACTTTTTCCACAAAAAGAAAGTTAAAGGATTACTCTTAGTCTTTCTCTGATTCATGTTTCAGATATAATGGTGTACTGTGTATTTGTCAACAACTCCATGTTATCTGAGATAAGGCTCTGCCTCCTATCTTAGTACATATAAGAATGGCTCAAAAATAGGCTAGACTTCAACTCATTTAAAGTAGTGTTCAAAAGTTTTTTTTTTTTTTTTTTTGTTGTAAAGATCACTATGATCTTGAGCAGGGAATACACTCTATAGCTAAATAAAAGAACAAGAAAATAAAAGTCATTTTTTGGTTCATATTACACAAACTGAATATGTTTTCTCTGTTAGTTTTATTTTGCGTTTTCCTTATAAACTTTGTAACTATTGTATGTTAATGTTTTGCAGAGGTACTGCTTAAGAAACAAACAAACAAACAAGAAACCCACCTGGGTTAATTTGAGATAATAAACCATCACATGCAGATAGTATATAATGCTGACACCCAGTACTAATACTGACCCCAATTAAATGAAAGGGGTAACTGTAAAATTATAGATATTGAAGTTATAACCTGTTGCTCACTCTTTTAAGACTAGTGAAACTTGCTTGCTATGTGTTTAAAACCCAAAACTTGGAGATCAAAGTCAAGGAAGTAAAAGGGTAAAGGAAAAAACAGCCAACATTTTGGCCCTTGCCCTCTAAGGTCAGCCAGGATCCAGAGAATGATGGAACCCCTCTCTGGGCCCTACAAATCTGGTGAGTCACCCAATCTACTGAACAAGGAGATTCAGAGGACACTAAACAACCAGAAGCCAACCAGTGCATTTTTTGCAAAGTGAGGGTCAATGGAGACGGAAATATCCCTGAAGCTTCCAAGAGAGTGCACATGTGGTCAGCAGGACTCTGACCCATCCTGGTAGATGACACTTCTGGTAGAGAAAAGCTAAAAGAGGCAAGAGGCTTTGCATACATGCCCAAGAGTGATCTCTGAGAAATCTCAGCTGACTCTTAATAGTAGATAGGAACAATGTCAGTTTTGACTGACTTAGTCTTAAACACCTGGCAGGAGGGAATAGCCTGAGCATTGTCCTAAAGGAACATTTAAAAGACAGAACAATGTTTTGTTGCTTTTTCTTAAATGTAACTTAAAATGTACACTTGTGTCAGCTCTGCCAAGAGTAATGTTAGAGGCTATAAAGGAAGTTTTCTTGTGTGAAAGTGCCTAATAATAATGATCACAAAGGACTCAAGAATCACATGTTTGTCCTGAGTTAACTTGAGCTGGATCTCATAGACTTACAAATCATCCTAACTTCCTATATTGAAAAACTTGGTCAGTTTTTCATTGATATCATTATGAGTTACTGTCTTGTGGTTTTAAGGAACTGGCTAAAATGCAAATTGCTTTTGTGCTAATTGTTTACCGAAAAAGTAATGCTTTGCTGTCTTGTTTATTGTTTTCTTAGCATGATTCCTGCCCTATGTATGCCTTGTCCAGTCATATGTCATCAGCCACCATGGACCTCTGAACTGCTCTTATGCTGAGTACCCTTAACTCTCCACACCTCACCTGATAGAGGAAAAAATACTTTGGGTTACTTTCCCCATTTCTGCCCTCTTTCAGCAGGAAGAAGTTTGGAGATGTCATCACACATTTTCCCATAGAAATGGAATGTAGAAATTGACAATGGAAAAAGGTAACAGTGGTCCACTGATTTGAATATAACCCTTGCTGCTCTGTCACTGCAACTTATTTTTAAATGGACATGTTTCTTTCCTTTCCTCTCTCCCTGCTCCTACCCCTCCCTAATCTCAGGGAAAGCAAGATGGCCTTTCTTCCCCACTCTAAGCAAAGTTACTTGTTCTTTTTTTGCACACCCACCATAGGAACAAAGTAATACAGACTTTGGGTATAGTACCAGAAGATCTCAGAAATGACTATGTCCCAAATTAACAAGTGAATTGCAACTCCAATATGTAGCCTCTTTAAAAGCACCCTGCTCCAGCTGATGGGAAGAATCACAACCTCTGGGATAGGAGTTTCCTATATTTCTCCTTTGTTAACAAACCAATAAATCTTCCTTTTTCTTTTCTAAAAAAAGAAAAGAAAAAAAGCAAAAAAGAAAATAAAATACAAAGAAAGACAATAAATATTTGATTATTAAACACATCAATGAGCTGAAAGATGATATAATGAATGAAGAAACAGAAAATATAGCAGGTGAAAGATAATTTCAAGAAGCCAATAGATATTCTAGAAAGAAACCAATCAGAAATCCTGTAAATGAAAGTCACAATAAATCATGTCAACATTTAGTTGAAAGTATTACTAATAAGTTAGATTATGTAGAGAACAGAACTTCAGGCCTCAAATACAGGGGATATGAATTTGAACACTCAGTGGGTTTAAAAAGAAAAAATAAAATGCAAAGGACAAAATCAGAACATACAACTCTGGAAGAAGATTAAGAGATTAAATTTAAGAGACATTGAAAATGAGTACATCATGGAGATACAGGTTAATGGAATTAAGATCATTCCGAGTGAAATAATATTAGAATCGTTTCCAAACCTTAAGAATGAGATAGCCATCCATATTTAGTATAAATATAGAATCCCAAATTAAAAAGAAAATAATAGAGAACCTCTCCAAGACATATAACTCTCAAAATTCCTAACATATAATAAGGATTGTATATTAAAAAGTGCAAAATAATCAAGTCAGGTCTAATTTAGAAGTAAAAGATCAATTCTCACTTCTCAAGCTTGAACTCTAAATTCCAGAAGGGCTTGGAATGAGATGATCCAAGCTCTAAAAGAAAACAATTGAAAAACCAATAATACTTTTTTGTATATTTATTTAGCCAGTCTGTATCTTTAATTTGGAGAATTTGTTTATTTACATTCAAGGTTGGTATATGTATGCAATGACATCTGCTATCATTTTGTTATATTTCTTGTTTTCTTTCAGTTTTGCTTATTCTATTCTTCCTCTCCTGTTCAAGTTTGTGATTTGGTAGTTTATTGCATTTATAAGATTTGATTATTTTTTCTTTCTCTTGTATGTCTACTTTTCCATGGGTTTTACATTTTAATGTTTTTTTTAATGTATTTAATTCAATGTGTTAATTATCTTTCTTTTCTTTTTTAGATGCAAGACTCCCATAAGTATTTAAACATCTTTTGTAAATACGATCTGGTGGTGATGGATTTCCTCGTTTTTGCCTGTCTTGAAAAGTTTTTATTTCTTCCGAATATATGAAGGTTAACTTTACTAATTATAATATTCTTGTTTTAAAGTTATTTTTCAGAACTTGTAATATATCATTCTATTTATTCATGGCCTATAATGTTTCTTCTGAGAAATATTATGGTTAGTATAATAGAGATTACCTTAAATGTGCATTTAACATATTGGGATCTGCAAGTTCAGAAGCAGCACAGGGGCAGAACCATGTTGCTTATTCCTGGAACTGTAAGCAATACTCACAAAAACATATCATGAGGGGAGGAAAGCAGGAACATAGTGGGCACCCTTCTTTAGTCCTGCCATTGTTGTGGGCCCATACGTGGTTGTCCATACCATTGGTTACAGATCAGTCTTGGCAAATGAAAATTCATGTTATTAAGCCCATGCATAACTTTCATTGTAGACATTATGGTCTCTTTGTTCATTATTCCTTCAAATGAAGACAGGCATGTCTTGGAAAATGAAATGAATTTTATTTACATAATGAATCATCTTACCCAATAGGCTATTAAAATATACCTCTACTAGTCACTCTTTGTTGAGTGTGCACATAGGGCCCACATATCATCAATATTTTTAACTATTCAGAGATATCATCCCTCATACACATGCCTCATCCATGATACTACTTATCATTAATTTTCCAATCATATTCATTGTAATCCCTGACTGTCAAGCCAAACTAGTTGACACAGTAAATTATTTTATATATAAAAATGCATATGACTATTTATTCCTTCAAGCAAAGTGAAAAAACAGATTCATTGATCAGAATTTTTCCTAAGGGAATATTTGCCTTTCCAATGTTCTTCAGTGATGTTTCAGAAAAGGACTTTAGTTTTGCAGTTGTCTACTTTTAGATCATAATTCCATATTATGTGGAACCATTAGTAAAATAGGCCTAACTCTTCCTTTCCTCAGTCAACTGACATATACAACCTATATCCTGGTCTGTACAAGATATAGGTACAGTCCCAGAGATAGTCAATACATCATACTTGGAGACTCTGATGGTTAATCTGAGTTGTTAACTTCATGGGATTAAGAGATGGTTAAATGTAAAAGCCTTCTAGGAATCTCAGTGAGGGTATTTTAGGAATGGTTGGCATGTAGGAAAGTGAACTGAAGTGGAGACCCACTCCAAGTATGGGCAGCACAGTCTGATAAATTGAGACTTGGATGTAACAAAAAGTTAGAAGAACAAGGAAGCAGAAACACAAATAACTTCAATTCTTCCTGAGTGAGTTATTGATTGCTGCTGCCATCACCTTAGGACTTCAGATCCCAGGTCCTCACTCTTCCAAAATGGTCAGTGATTCTCCACTGGAAACTCCAGGGTCTGTCCAAGCCTTTGGTCCCATAATAGATGTTTCATCAATGATACCTCTTTTTCTGAGTCTTCAATTTCTTGGACTGAGAAGCTACTGGTTCCTCCAGCTCTACAGCCCACAGAGGGCCATTATAGGGCCATTATATCTATATCTATATCTATATCTATATCTATATCTATATCTATATATATATATATATATATATATATATATATATATATATATCCTGTTGTTTCTGTTCCTCTAGAGAACCCTAATACAGATTTTGGTACCAGAAATGTTTCTACAAAAGTAGAATTATAAACATGAATTTACTTATTTGGTGTTATGGTTCCCAGAGTTGACTGTCCAAATAGGTTAGGCTTAAAGTCACTAAAGTCTTTCATTCTCATATTATCAAGAGCTCTGACAATCCATGGTGTGAACTGTTTAAAGAGATTCATAAAATAAATACATTTGAAGCTACTAATTTGCCAACTGTAAAAAGAAGTTTTGTGATTGTATATATGATATTCTTGAACATTTCTGGAAAATTAAGAAATATGATGATGTTGACTAGTTGTTTCTGGCTTCATTGTACAAAGTAACAAAGGAGAAGGATGAGCTTGCAAATTTAGTTTTTAAGCTGCAGACACTCATTACCCATCTAAAAGCTTCTAAGTGTGCTCTGAGTAGAATTATCTTTTTTTTAGTCATATGAATGAAGTTGCTGAAAACCAAACACAAATCCTCACACTGCACTTGAGTTAAGATGCCAGTCAACTCCCAGCATTAAAAGTTGTCTGTAGTTAAAGTTACAGCACTGCTTGGAAAAAAAATGGGATCCTCTAAATTTTGATAGAGATTTGGGAGGTCTCTAAGGAGGATAGGGATTTTGAATTTCTAAATTCTACTGAATATATTTTTTTCAGAAGGTGTTAAGTCCTGAGCTTTAGGCATCCCTACTCTCATGATCTGTGGTAGTGAACTCTCCATCTCCCCTGGGGGAAACTAATCCCCTTTGCCTATGACAATGGTAAACATCTTTCATGATTCAATTGCTCAGAATGAATCTAAGAATTATGCTATACATGTCTCCACTTGTCTGGGAAGGGAGATTCCTTTAGTAGCATAGGAGCGCTACGGTAACTTCTGACTTTTTACTGACCCAAGTTCCCACATAAACATGGAATCAACCTGTAGATGAAGCCCTCCTAAATAGGAAGGTCAGTATGACAATTCCAGATAGGAACAACTAAGGCCAAAATCTTGACCATTTGACATGAAGGAGTAAACACTTGATTGGCAAAGGTTGCTGAAGGAGGACCAAAGTTTTCAAGTCAACCATAAAAGAGTAATAAATTCGGAGACAGCATTGTCTCCTTTGTCATTCCCTGCTTGGAAATGGCACATTTTCCCTTGAGAATGCTCTATTCTTAAGCCTCACTTTGCTTTTACTTTACTTTCACCTCACTTTCACTTAAAATAAAGTTCTTTTGCATGGATTTTGGTGTGTAATTTTAAATTTTCTTTCTTCAGAACACAAGAACCAAGGTTTAGACTTTGAGCTCTCTGCTTTTCTGTGACACCTTAAATAAAGGGAAGGCCAGGTACCCTTGAGGAAGGGCCCTGGTACTACCAAAATATTTTACTATTAGTTTTCTCCCATTCGTCCCCAAAGGCACCCAAGGCCTTTTACCAGGGTAGCTGCATTGAGGAAAAGTCAATGATCAGAACGTTCAGGTATTACTAGACACAGGGTCTAAATTGACATTGTTTTCAGGAGATCCAAAACATTATTGTGGCCCTCCAATGGGGCTAATGAAGGTCAGATGATCAATTGAGTTTTGGCCAGTGTCTGACTCATACCATTGTGAGTCAGTGTGACCCCAAACTTATCCTGTGATTATTTATTTTCTTAGTCCCAAAATGTGTAATTGGGATAGATATAACTTGGTAAAACAACAACATTGGTTCCCTAATCTGTGAAGTGAGGGCTATTATGGTGGAAAATACCAAATAAAAGCCTCTGAAAACCCTATAATTGAGAAAATAGTAAATCAAAAGAAATGCCATATCTCTGGCAGGATTTCACAGATTAGTGTCACTGTCAAGGTCATGAAGGATGCAGGGGTGGTGATTGCCAAAATATTCCCATTGAATTCTCCTATTTGGCCTGTGCAGAAGATGATTGGATCCTGCTGTTGATTATCATGAGCTTAATAAGGTGGTGATTCCAATTTAAGTTGCTATATCAGATGTTTTCTATTTGTTTTGTTTAAGTAGATTAACACATCTTCTGGTACCTGGTATGTAGTTATTGGTCTGGCAAATATTTTTTTTTCTCCATCCCTGTCTATAAGGACCACCAGAAGCAATTTGCTTTTAGCTGGCAATACCAGCAATATAACTTCACTTTCCTTCCTCAGGGGTATATCAGCTCTCCAGCCCTGTGTCATAATTTAATTCACGAGATCTTGATCATCTTTCTCCTCCACCAGGTATTAATTATACTGGTCTATTCTGTGATGAAATTATGTTGATTTGATATTCTGATCAAGAAGTTAGAAGCTACTCTAAACTTGCTAATGTAACATTTGAATATCAGATGATGGAAAATAAACCCCACTAAAATCCAAGGGTTTTCAATGTCAGTAAAATTTCTAGGAGTCCAGTGCTGTGGGGCCTGCCAAGATAAGACTTCTAAGGTAAAGGATAAGTTGTTGCAACTGTTCCCTCCTATGAACAACAACAAAAAATAGCACAAAATCTGGTTGGCCTATTTGGATTTTGCAGGTAGCACATTTCTCACTTGGGTGTGTTACTCAGGCCCATCTACTAAATGACTCAAAAAGCTTTTTTCCTTTTTTTAATGTGGGGCACAGAATGGAAGAAAACTCTATAAAAGGTCCTGGCTTTTTCTGCACTTTGGGATATATGACCTGGCAGATGCAATGATACTTTGATGTGTCAACAGCATATAGGGGTGCTGTCTGGAGATTTTAGCAGGCATCATAGGTGAATCACACAGCAGACCATTGAGATTTTGGAGTAAGACCTTGCCATCATGTGCAGACAACTATTCTCCTCTTGAGAAGCAGCTTTGGGCCTGTTAATGGGCCTTAGTGGGAATTGAATGCTTGACCATGGGCCACCAAGTTGTTATGCAACCTGAGCTTCCCACCATGAAGTGGGTATTTTCTGACCCACCAAACCATAAAGTTGTATGTGCAACAGCACTCTATCATCAAGTAGAAATGGCACATACCCAATCAGGCCTTGTACCAGAAGGCATAAGTAGTTTGTATGAAGAAGTAGCCTAAATTCTCATAGTTCCTACTCTTCCTGCAGTGACTTCTGTCCCTCAGCATGAACCTATAACCTCATGGTATGTACCTTATAATCAACTGACAGAGGAAGAGAAGTCTAGTACCTACTTTACATATGATTTTGTACAATATGTAGGTATCATCCAGAAGTGGAAATCTGTAGCACTAATGCACCTTTCTGGAACAACCTTGAAGTATATTAGTGAAAAGAATTATTCACAAAGGATAGAACTTCAGGTAGTGTAACTGGTTGTACATTTTTCCTGGAAGGAAAAACGGTCAGATATACCACTCTATACAGATATTTGGGCTGTAGCCAGTGAATGGCTGGTCAGAGACATGGAGAGAACATAACTGGAAAACTAGTTGCAAAGACATAATTGGTTAACTGGTGGCAAAGACATATGAGTATAGACCTCTCTGAATGGGCAGAAAATGTGAAGACATTTGTGTCTCATGTCAATGCTCACCAAAAGGTGACCTCAACAGAGGAGGACCTTAATAATCAAGCAGATAGGATTACCCAGTATGTGGATAGCAGTCAACTTCTTTCCCCAGCACCCCGCCCCCTCCCGTCATTGCTCAATGGGCTCATGAACAAAGTGGTCATGGTGACAGGGATTGTGGTTATGCATTGGTTCAGTAACATGGAATTTCACTCATGAAGACTAACCTAGCTACAACCACTGCTGAGTGCCTAATTTTCCAGCAGCAGACATGAACCCTAGCACTTTATATGGCATCACTCCCCAGGGAGATCAGTCAGTGAACTGGAGGTGGTTGATTGTATTAACCTACTCCCATCAGGGAAGGGACAGTAGTTTTCCTTATTGGAATGGACATTATTCTGGGTATGAATTTGCCTTCCCTGCACATAATATTTCAGTCAAAACTACCATCCATGGACTTACAGAATGCCTTTTCCATCATCATGGTATTCTTCACAACATTGCTTTTGACCAGGAATTCACTTCATAGCCAAAGCAGTGTGATAATGGGCTCATGCTCAGGGATTCACTGTCTTACCATGTTCCGCACCATCCTGAATCAGCTGGCCTGATAGAATGGTGGAATGGACTTTTAAAGATGCAGTTGTAGTGCTAGGTAAGTGGCAATACCTTGCACAGTTGGGGAAAAATTTTCCAGAAGATTGTATATACTCTAAATCAGCATTCATTATATGTATTTTCTCTCTTATCGCTAGGATTCATGGGTCCAGGAATCAAGAGATGGACATGGGAATATTACCACTCACCATTACCCTACGACCCACTAGAAAAAAATTGCTTCTTGTTACCACAACCTTATACTCTGCTGGCCTATAAGTCTTAGTTCCAGAGGGAGGAAAGCTTCTACCAGGTGGTACAACACTTATTTCATTAAACATGAAGTTAAGGGTTTCCCTACTTAGCTACTTTGGGCTCCTCATGCCTCTGAGTTCACAGGCTAAGAAGGGACTTATGTTGTTGGCAGGGGTGATTGATCTACATTACCAAGGAGAGACTGGACTTTACTCCACAATGGAGGTTAGGAAGCATATTCCTGGAGTGCAGGAAATCCCTTAGGGTGTCTCTTGGTATTACCATATCCTGCTATTCAGGTCAATGGGAAAATACAAAAATCCAATCCAGGTTAGATGACAAGTGTCTCAAACCCTTGAGGGATGAAAGTGTAGTTCATCCCTCCAAGTAAAGACTCCAAACCCACTGAGGTGCTTTCTGAGGATACAGGAATACAGAACGGGAGGCAAAGAAAGTAGTTATAAATACAATCTATGGCCACGTGACCAGTTGTAGAAACAAGGATTGTAATTGCCATTAATATTTCTTTCCTATTTTTAAGAATATGTTTTTTTTTCACATTTATACATGTATTAAGTGGAAATGTTTGTTACTCTCCTGTTATTTATTTATCATGTAATATAATGTTGATTTACTTAACATCAGTACTTAAAGGAATATTAAATCTACATTAGAGTATTTAAGTTGTGAGACATCAGAAGGGCAAGAATCACTCAAAAAAAATAATTGGTTTTGTTTTTCTTCCTGTTCTCAGGAAGGGACTAGTGAGTTTTTGGTTGTACAAAGGATAGTTATATCATGGTAGGTGGAATGATGGCCCTAATATTTATTTATTTGGAGATTAAGTGTGATGTAAAAAGTTGTATTTGGTATCAGATTGAGAAGTGGTGGATTTGTGAAGGTCATTCTTAATTGATAACTTAATGAGATTAAGAGATGCCTAAGATTAAGAGGCTTCTAGGTGTCTTAATGAGGGTCTTTCTAGGAAAGATTGGAATGTGAGAAAGGGAACTGAAGTGGAGACCACTGTAGGTTTGGGTAATAATGTCCAATAGGTTGGATATAGGAACAAAAATTTGGAAGGACAAGAAAGCAGCAGCAAATGCAAGCTGTATTCTTCTCTAACAGGTTCTTGATTGCTGTTATAATTTCCTGAGGACATCAGACTCCAGCACCTTTACTCTTCCAAAGCAGTCTCTACTCAGTGATTTCCAGGGAGTTCCAAGGCCTGCAGTCTGGAACTGGGACCACATCATTGATACCTCTTGTTCTGAGATTTTGTATTCTTGGACAGAAAAGCTAATGATTCCTCCGGGTAGCCATCATGGGACTTTTCAGTTTCTGGACATGTAAACCAATTTAATGTTGATTTTGTTCCCCTAGAAAACCCAGGTTCCATTGACACTTGGAATACATTTCATGTAATGTACTGGCCTCTTTAGGCCCTGTATATCCTGATCATGTAATGTAATAATTTAATTTAATTATATAATATAAATGATCATTCCATAATTTTATTGATATAACTCCTTTATAAGTTTATTAAACTTATAACTCTCACATGTTGTTTTAATCAATTTTAAATTTGGATTCCACATTTGTTTTAGTAGATAGAAGTGCAATTAATTTTATCATGTTGATATTGTACCTGGCACATTTGTTGAAATACTTTACATCTATAAACATGTATAAAAATTATAAATTTTTATTAGGATGCATTAATTATAGAATGGTGAATTTTCACATTTGTATATTCAGATAACATAATTTTATCAGTTTAACTAATTCTTCCTCTCACTCTTCTGTCTGTCCTGCTGCTACCCTGCTACTCTACCTCCATGGTCTTCCTTCTACTATTATAACATCTTTTTTTCCCTATTTTTTGCTTAGCTTCTATACTTGAGACAAAACTTGTCTTTCTGAGTTTGACTTAATTTGATTAACAAGATGCTCTTGGGACCCATCAATTTTTCTGAAAATGGCATCATTTTTCTTTGTGGCTGCACACAACACTATTTTGTATATATAGCACATTCTCTACTCATTTGTCTGTTTATGGATATTTAACCTAATTCCACAATTTAACTATTTTGAACTGTGCTGAAAAAGAACATGGATATGCATGTATCTCTAAATTATGGTGACTTTTATTTCTTTTGGATAAATATGAGGTTATGTGGTAGTTCAGTTTTTACTTTTTTTTTAATGCTCCATACAGATGTCCTTAGTGGCTGTACTAATTTACATTCTCACCATCAATGTATAAAGGTTCCCTTTTCCATGCATACTCACCAGCATTTACTTCTATTTGTGTTCTTGATGATTGCAATTTTGACTGCAGATGGATGATTAATGTAGCTTTTTAAATAAATTTTTAAATTGTAGTTGAACATAATACTTTTATTTTAACTATTTTATTTTTTATGTGGTGCTGAGGATCGAACCCAGTGCATTGCATGTGCTAGGCAAGCACTCTACCACTGAGCCACACCCTAGCCCTTAACGTAGTTTTGATCTGCATTTATCTGATGGACAAATATTTTGAACTTTTTTATGTAATTGTTGGTCATTTGTACTTTTTTTAAGTATTTAGCTCATGCATTTGATATGGTAGAATTTTTTGAGCTCTTCATATATTCTGGATATTAATTCTCTGTCAGAAGAGGATCTGGAAAATATTTTTTCCCCATTATATAGGCTGTCTCTTAACTCTGTTGTTTCCTTTCCTGTGAAGAAGACTTAAGATTTTATATCATTCTAATCATCAATTCTTGGTTTTATTTCCTAAAGTAAAGGAATCCTATTCATAAAACCATAGCCTGTACCTATATGTGAGAATGTTTCCTTTATGTTTTCTTCCAGAATTTGCAGTTCTTTTTCTTTGTTTATTTTCTTATAACGAGGTCTTCCATATACATTGAGTTGACTTTTGTATAGGCTTAGAGATAGGAATGTACTTTTATTCTTCTAACTATGAATACCCAGATATCTCATCACCTTTATTAAAAAGGCTGTCTTTCCTCCAATGCATTTTTGAAAGCTTTGTCAATAATCACATGACATAAGCTTTAATTAATATACTCTAACTGATAACCATGCACATGCAAATGGACAGACTTTTTTTTCCCTATCATGGGCTGGTTTATGTAGTTGCTTGTTTCCTTACTATACTGTAATGTCTAAACTATACATTTTCATAATACAAAAAAAATGACAGCAGATATTCTTGCCAAGTTCCTGATCTTCAGAAAACATTCATCCATTTACTTTTTAGTAAACTAACTATGGTTTTATTGTATTTTTTAAATTTTTTTTGAGAGATAATTTTTTAAATATTTATATTTTAGTTTTTGGTGGACACAACATCTTTGTATGTGGTACTGAGAATCAAACCCGGGCCTCACACATGCCAGCCGAGCGTGCTACCACTTGAGCCACACCCCCAGCCCAATTGTATATATTTTCAATATAATTAAATATATTTCTTTATGTTTAGAGATTGCTGAGAATTTCTATAATAAACAAGGTCATGTAAAATGCTATTTCTGAATAACTTGATATTGTTAGCTGCAGGGCAAGATGAATAAATGTTAGCTTCAGGGTGGGCAGAACACTCAATCCCTACCCATCTGGTTCCTTACCATTTGTTTCCCTCAAAGCTGAACACCCAGCCCCCACAGGTCTGGTGCAATGGAAACCCACATCTGGCCCCTGCCCATTCTGCCTGAAGGCAGAAGATGACACCTTTAGCCATTACTGTATGATCCAATTATTGTATGCCAACAAGGCAGCTTGCAGACCCAGAGACCCTGTTAGATTTAAACTGCACCGCAAATGGGATATAAGATCTTTTCCTGTAAGACAACCCCCTCGCTTACCCCCTCCTCCCTCTCTCTCTCTCTCTCTCTCTCTCTCTCTCTCTCTCTCTCTCTCTCTCTCTCTCTCTCTCTCTTCCTTCCCTATCAATCAGAAATAGTTGAGATAAAGATCTCTTGGTCACTTCGAATGGTTGTCACTTTCCTTTCAGATATGATCTCCAGATTTTATTTCTTTGACATTGCTATGATGGATCACACACAAATTTCAATATAGACTCAGTCTTGTAAATCAGGAAATCATGGTGCATAATTCTCTTTATACTTTATGCTTTGCTGTATTCAATTTATACTTTGTTGTATTGAGTTTGTTGGGGTATGTTATATATAAATTTATGGGGTATTGGTGTGGAGAATATTTGTTTATTTGATTTGTTTTGAGATGTTTAATTTTAGATTAGAATAACATCTGCTTAATTAAATTAGTTGTGACTTTTTCTCTTCTCATCTATATTTTGTGTAAAATTCTATTTGAAACACGTTTGAAAAAAGTTTCTAGTTACACAAACAAGAAATAACTTTTTCATATTCTAATTGAAAATTCAATATTTTAATTGGTATAAGATTATTTATATTTTGCATATTTTTGTTTGAGATTTTATAATCTGTAGGTCTTGAGTATGTCACTTCATTTTATTTTATTTTAAGTTGTTCTTCCATTTTCGAATTTACATATATGACATCAGAGTCTACTATTATCAACATATTGCTAGCTGTAGTAAAACCCGAGCATTATATTCATTTAGGTTACTTTACCTAAATGGTTTTATTTTCTTAAATATCATGCTATAATATGTGCTTTAATGATGAAATATGATTTAAAGATTCATGAGAAGGGTAGTCTATTATATTCGTTTCTGTTATTCTCATTTCCAATTCTTCTTAACTTTTTCATGTTCTAAGCCTTTCTCTCACATTATTTTGTTTCTGTCTACAGAATTTCTTTTAGCAATTTTTAAGTGTAAATTCACTACTAACAAATTATCTTCATTTTATTCATCTAAATTATTTTATTTCCTCATACATTGCAAATTTAATTCAGGGACAATTTACCATTGAGTCACACCCCCAGCAATTATTTTATGTTGAGACAGGGTCTCATAAGTTGCCAAGGGCTTTGCTAAGATTCTAAGGCTGGCCTCTAACTTGTGATCCTCCTGCCTCAGGCTCATGAATTGCTAGAATTAGAGGTATACACCACCTCACCCAGCTCCCTCCTGAAAAAAAAGATATATATATATATAATTTTATACCAGGGATTGAACCCAGAGGCACTAAACCACTAAGCCAAATCTCCAGCTCTTTTTTATTATTTTATTTTTATTTTTGAAAAAAAGTTTCAGTAAGTTTTTTAGGGCCTTGCAAAGTTGCTGAGATTGGCTTTGAACTCATAGTCTTTTGCCTCAGCCTCCTGAGTAGATGGGATTATAGGGTCGTGTCACTGAGCCCAGATGAAGTATATTTCTACAGGAAATAAAATTCATTTCATTTTCATGAACTGTGAAAAATACTACTCTACTTCCTTCTAGACTTCATAATTTCAGGTCATAAATCTAGTACCATAAAATTTGTGTTCTCCTAGAAGTTTTACTGTCTTCAGTTACTTTCAAGATTTTTTTTTTGTCTTTTATTTCTGAAAATTTTGTATAAATTTATTTGTGGTTATCCTACTTGGAGTTTGGTCAATTTCTTAGATATGTAGAATTAGGACTATTCCTCACTTGTGGACTTTTCAGCCATTATTTCATTGACTATATTCCTAACATGACTTTCTTCTTTTTCTTGGATTCCAATGGTTTCTCCATTATCTTTGTTGTTATTATCCCATAGCTCAATAATATTCTGTCTAGTTTTGCAGTCTATTTTATCCAATTCACTCACTTAATACTTTTTCATTATAACTTTTGTTTTGAATTTATACAGGTTGTGTTTGTGTGTATATATGTACTGTATAATCATTTTATGAAATCTATTATTTTGTGTGTTTTTATAACTTATTTATAGGCTGAGAGTTTCCATTCTACAATTCTTTCAAATTTTAACTGCCTTTTAACACATTTTTAAAATTTATATTTTATTGGATCTCTTAATTATGCATGGCAGTCAAATCCATTTTGATAAAATATTATAAGCATAGTAAAGTAGGGGGATGGCAAAAGGACAGTGAGGATAGGTAATGGGTCAGGAAGATGGGGCTGATTCAAGAGGGAATACAATTCTAATACCTCCAGAGAACTTCTGTCTTCTCCAACCTGTTGCCAAGGTGGCCTGATTCCAGGGAATTAGTTTTTCCTCCCTTCAAGGAGATGCTAGTGAGTGTCCCTCAACTGCTCCTTTCCTGTCAGTATCCCTGGAAGGCACCTTTCCCACATTTGACCCAACTTTTGGTAACATAGATGATAAGAAGAGGAGGGAGCATGAGACAACATGAAATCTAAAATGTATAAAACCAGGAGGACACCCACACTCCCTTGGGCATCAATTGGACCCTTCTTCTTCAGAGGAGCCTCAGTCCCTCTATCTCTGTTGTATCCTTTAAATAAACACTTTTTGCTTTCTCCTTGGCTTTTCTTGGATTTTCAGTCTTCCAAACTGGGGGAAAAGTACTCACCTCAACAGCAATATCAACAGGCTATATCTTATTCTAATTAGAAACCTATTCTTGTGGGTGGACACCATGGTGGGGTTCACAGGAAAATTATGTTATATTTCTTCTACTGTCTTCTACTGTCTTTTCTATTCCTAATCCTCACCCTTTCCAGCATGTGTTCCCCACCATCCTCAGTAAGGTATGCTACAACTTTATAATATAGCCATGAACTGCATAAAGACATTCCAGACAACAGGCTAAATTTAACATTGAAGGTCCCATAAGGTTAAAATGGAGATGAAATTTCCTATTGCCTATTAAACATACAGCTAAAGAAGAGGCAGGAGGAAAGGAAACTGCAGGGGGAAAAGGTTATAAAAATCCATAGTGAAGTTTAGCAGAAGCTTTTGCAAACCTAAGGGTTTGTATGCTTCTTGAATAATTGATTAAACTGTGTAATGTCTTTTTCCCCAATTTTCTTATTTCTGAGTTCTTCTGTTTGAAATGAATAGACCTATTCCAAGTTAACTATTTCAGTTAGTGTTAATAGAGTATACTTCCCCATACCATAATTTTAAACCCATTTTAATTTAAATGTGTTTTTAGATAATATATAAGTATTTTTTATCCACTCTGACAAGCACTTATCTAGCATTTGATAATTCTCATTTAGTTTCATTGATGTAATTCTATTAAAAGCTACTATATATATAACTGTTCCGTATTCAATGCATTTGTTTCTACTTTTGTTTCTCACATTTTATTCTACTCTGGTTTTGAAACTTCTAATTTATTCCATCATGTCACCCTACTGGCATATAGCATATCATTCATATTTAGAATGTCACTTATTTATATTTAAAATATTTTAATTTTTTCCATAGAGTTTATAAGGCTGACACATTTTGATATAATTTATGCCCACCTTCAAATAATTATATAGTGCATTATTAAGGTATATACAACTGCTTCCTTATGTCTCTGTGAATCTATGCAAATTTATGTGATTTATCCATGTGCCATCATCACTACTATTGCTTTTAACAGTTGTCTTTCATACCATTAAAATTAAGAGGTTTTAACTTATCATTATTCTTCTTTTCCATACACTTTTTTCTTTATGTAGAGTTCTAGCTTCTGATCTATATATTTTTCTTTTGATCTATATATTTTATTACTTCTGAGTGAAGAACTCCTTTTATCATTTTTATAGTGTCTATGCTTAATACTGGCTGTAGGATATACATCAATTACTTCAAATGCATCTAATGTCCTTGTTGTGTCTCTCTTTGCTTTGGATATCTTTTTCTATTGATTCTCAGACAAAGTCTATATCTTGTTCTATTTCAGTTGTAATGCACTGTTGCCATACTAGAGTATTATAGATGTCACAAGAAAATGTAAAGAAGGAAAATAATTATAGAATATGACTAAATATGAATCTATTAATAAGCCTGTGTCTCCAGTTTGTAGTTTTAACAAGATTTCCCCCCCTACACCAGGATGATAGCATTTTCCAGTGTCCCTTACTGTTTAGTATGGCTTCATCATTCTTAATCTCTTTTCATGATGTCTTGTCATTTATCATTGTACATGATACCTCAGATGAAACAGGAGAGAGCTGGAGTGAGATTTAAATCACCTGCCTCAACTAGAATGAAGCTTCAGAGCCACTCTCTGGTGTCATTCTTTTTCAAAAATTGCAGAAACTTGCTATTGAAAAGAAAATTGAAAATCTTTACAACAGATACACGTTCCCCGCTCCTACCAAGTCTAGGAGGGGAATTTTCCACAGATTCTTTGCATTACAACCTGTTGGATTTCCTGGAATGAATATTCATTTTTAAAAAAGGGGATTTCTGCTACTGTTTCCAAGTACTTTTTCAGTCTCATGTTCCCACTTGCCCTAAAGAAATTCATTAAAATTATTATTTAAGTGTTCCTATAGTTTACAGAGTCCAGTGGTTTCTCATCCAGGTAAGCATATCTTAATTGCTTTGTCTCTGTATGAGTCTACCTCTTCAGATTTTATAGAATTTATTTGGCTACATTGTTATTACTTTGATGGGTTCAAGAACCATCACTTATTTTTAGTTGGGCTTGTTCTTGCTGAAAAGTGAGACCAAAACTTCCTAAGTTATATATATATATATATATATATATATATATATATATATATATATATATATATATATATGTATGTCATGGGCTCTCTCTTCCAGCAACAAGGTTCAAGGAACACGGTAGAGGAGTGTGGCTGCAGAATAGCTAATCAAGACCTCCAGAGACCAAGCTAGAAGCAGGTCTGATTTTATTGCACAGTTACCATGTTTATATACTCAGGCAGTAGCTAAGCAGATTACAGGCAGTCACCAATACAATTATTGGCCAACTATCCTTTCAGTGACCAATGGATGAGCAGGCCATGGAGCAAGTGCAGGAACTGTAACACACGGCCTCAGGACTGTGCCTAAGGTGTAAGCAGTTTGCTGCTCACATGTTCACATGCCTAGCATGGGGGAGTGGTTTGCCACTCAGACGCCCTTAATGTATGCCATGTATGCAGTACTCCATGCACTTGTCCCCACATATGTGAGATTTGAATTAAATACATATGTTTATTTATATATATATATATATATATATATATATATATATATATATGATTATGGATCATATATAATTATAATATAAATTTATAAATTCAAATAAAATTATATATAAATAAATGTTTGTGAGTAAAATTCAAATTTAATAGTAACTATAAAATGTATATGGGAAAATAGTGGTTGAATACTAAATAACAGTAGTTTTAAAATTCAGCTCTATAGTCTTTATAAGAATCACAACAAAAATTAGAAAATTTTTAAAATGTAAATGAAAAAAGCATAAAAAACAAAATCACAGAAAAGTAATGCAGAATATAACTTGAATGTTTACTCTAATTAACCGTAGCCATCTATATAACATTCCAAATTTAGTAAGCACAATAGTGAGAAACATGTTCTTTTTTTTTTTTTTTTTTTTTTTTTTAGAGAGAGAGAGAGAGAATTTTAATATTTATTTTTTAGTTTTTGGCGGAACAACATCTTTGTTTGTATGTGGTGCTGAGGATCGAACCCGGGCCGCACACATGCCAGGCAAGCGTGCTACCGCTTGAGCCACATCCCCAGCCCCCGAGAAACATGTTCTTATGGTTGAGAAAAATATATATGTGAAAGAGGTATCAATTATTGCATCTGTTTTTAAATTATCTAGTTAAACATAATGCATTTTATGGAAAGTATATGTATAGGAGGTGAGTTACTTATTATAACACATCAATGATTATTGATTAGAGGTTCATAAACCTATAAAACATGTTACAAATATTTTAATAGATATTTAAAATAAATTCAAAATATGCTCATCCAGTTCTTAGGAGATTACTTTATACTGGATTTATATTAGTATATATGAAATTTAGTAGATAGTATTAAAGAAAATATATAGTGTTAATTCACGTGTGTGTGTTTATACATGTGTATATCTGTGAAAGGGTTTGTTTTTCTTGGAGACATGCCTAGAAACTTTTCTATGAATTATATATTGCATAATGTTGGATTTTCAAAAAAGACATTTTATGATTTTATGATAAAATAACATAGTCACACATCTTGATTTTTTTCCTAAAACAGGCCAGGCAATGATTACAGACTAAGCAATTAATCTTTGTGACTGTCATAATTGTATCTGTCTGTTTATGCAATATTCTGTATCTGTTAATTATAAAAGAGCTACAGCAAAAGGAGAAAATTTTTAACCAGCTTCTTCTTTCAATGATACACAATATTTAGCAAGAAGATTTTATTAATAGTGTGAGCATATGCAGAAAAATTGAGGATTATTATCTGTTGTTTGCACAGGAAATTATTATAGAAAGAAAATATATCCTTCATCCCTTTGAAAAGGCATATTTAAAAATGGATTTTGCATAAAGGAACTCATATGACATAACTTCTTCAGAGTAAAGAAGAGCATATATTTGACCTTTGCAGTAAATATCACCATGTCCTAGGTGAGCACACAAATGGAGAATAACAAAGATAAAGGAATGAAGCCATTTATTTGTGATGGGATATATTTGGATTTTTTTGACAAGTCAAATTATATAGCTCAAAAGGTCTCCAATTTTCAAAAAAAAACCTTTGATAAAGATTATATATATATATATATATATATATATATATATATATATATATATATATATATACATACATATATATATATATATATATATATAGTACTTTGTGAATTAATTAATTTATTTTACTGTGGTAGATTAAAATTGCAGCTCACCAAAATTGTTTTCTTTCTCTCATGTATATGCAGATAGCTTAGATTTATCTGTTTCTTTGAAGTTAAGTAATAAAATCATAAAATAAAATTAAGATCAATGGGGGCTGGGGTTGTGGCTTATCGGTAGAGTGCTTGCCTAACACGTGTGATGCCTTGGGTTCCATCCTCAGTACCACATAAAAATAAATAAGTAAAATAAAGGTATTGTGTCCAACTACAAACTAAAAAATAAATATTTAAAAAAAATTTAGACCAATGGAATGTAGCAAGAAATGATGTGTACAACTTCCAGATAAATAAAAGACTCCATTAAAAACAGTCGTAGTTTCCTTCACTTATTATTCATCCTTCCACAAGTGGGTTCTTGACTTCCAGAATAGCCTTGGAGGCCATATATTAATAATGGCAGAAAATTCTAATTATTATTTCCTGAATGATAGAAAAAAGGCCCTGTCAATATCAAATAATCAGATATTATTTGAGCCAAAAATAAATTTCTTATTTAATAAGTGATCAAATTTTCATGTACATTTGTTTTGTGTAGAATAAGAGAGCTAATAGTTCCATAGTTGGTATATTATATTTATTAATATAAAATCTAAATTTGATAGTCACCAGATTTGTTATTTTAATGCTATTTTCCCTAGCTAAAGACTTGGAAATGCAGTCTGGACTCAGATATTTAAAAGGACTATTCAGATTGTGGAGAATACATAATATACTCATAGAATTTTTCTCCAAAATAAACTTCAGAGTAATAATAAATATGTATTGAGTACGTACTATATTTCAGCTTTGGATTTGCGCATGTTGCATATTTAACCCGTGAGTTCATTCCCCAGTACACTCTCCCACCAAAAAAGAAGCATATTTCTCTTATTATTCTAACACTATCAATTTAGTGTTTGTACTGCTTACTTATTTTAAAATTATTTACAGTAATTAATGTTTTCTTTATGGACATGTGTCATTTAAGCATTTGATTGTTCATGCAGTAAATATATATTATTGATTTGAAATTACATATTGTATCAATAGTGAGTAATGTATGTGATTAAACAGTGTCAATGCAATGTCAATAAGCTTTTAATGTCAAGTACGTAAAACATATTACCACAGCAAGCACAGTATGATTGCTTTTATAGTTGGAAATACATGCTGATTAAATGTATTAAAGACTTTTTTGATCTTTATAAATCCATTATGATATATCAAAAAATTAATTTGTTAAATTTCATTTTAAAGACAATATAATATAATATAATGCCTAACAGGATTAACACTGACCAACCTGACATTGCTCCTCTAATATCCTGTTTCCTTCCAAATCTTCTATGTACATTCCATTTTCAGAAAAGTTAACTTGAAACCATTTTGTCAAAACATGTGGGGCATGCAGTTGCTAGTTTTCTTAATTAGGAGGGAGAATACAGAAAGAAGAGAAGCAGCAGCAGTGGATTAAAAGATGTCCAGTATAGATTTGGATGGGAAAAAACAAAACAAAACATATGTGTCAAAAAATAGGAAGAAGCATTTATAATTTTACAGAAAATTAAGCTTTTAAAAACCTACCACAAAACTAAAAATCTTTGGAAAAAAACTTATTTAATTATATTTAAAAATATAAACACAATAAAGTCTAAAATATAAGAAGCTGGAAAAAATGAGAAAGTGGTACAAAGTATTTGGAATTAATACTGTCAAAGTCTACTTTCCTTAATAAAAAATAATCCACAAATAATTGATAAAGAAGTTTTAATAACCAATGAGAAAAATGCATGAAATTCTAAAAATAAAATTGCAACGAATCAAGAAAAGTATATTTATTTATTTATTTTTAAATTTTTAGTTGTAGATGGACACAATACCTTTATTTATTTTTACGTGGTGCTGAGGATTGAACCCAGTGTCTCATACATGCTAGGAAAGTGCTTTACCACTGAGCCACAGCCCCAGCCCAAGAAAATTATATTTAAAACCAAAATAATAAAACAATTAATTTTGCTGAAAGACTATTCTCCCTCTTTTAGTCTATGAACTTGAAAATGCAAATAAGCTTTCAATGACAAATTTCACTTTTAGGAACTTTCCCCACAAATGTACATGCCTATATTATTAATGACACCCTTGTGCTAAGTCATGTATTTCAGCATGATTTATAATTTTTAAAAATAGTTTGAAAAATTAGAAATAAAATGTTGGGTTATAGCAATCAAGCAAGTATCCAAGAACAACATCACAGCAAAATGAACAAAAACTCAAAATGGTGAAAATTCCATTGCATTTTCATTCCCCAGTCCCCCACCTCTCCCTGAGCACAGGTTGAGGGAAAACTGCTTATTCCCCAATTTTTCCCTCAGGAAAGAATGAAATCAGTAAAACTTGTTTGCTCATTAGTTCATTTTGGTCATAAGTTTGAGAAACTTAGGAAAAAAAAATGCATCGATTATTTGAAAACACCAAACCACACATTACTATGATCCACACAATACTGAAAAACATAATTTGAATGGCTTAAAACTATTAAGGAAATTCAGTCCATAGTTAAAAACTTCCAAAAAAGAAATTCAAGATGTTGATGACTTCACTGGATTTTTTTTTTTTTTTGTAGTTTAAGGTATTATATTTTTAGAGATGTCACCTTTGGAATTAAAAGTATTAGATTCATTTAAGAAATTGTTTTGTTTTACAACACAGGTAGTTTTTAAAACTTCTGTCTTTAAAATGTTCCCCTTTATAAAATATTTTAATTCATGAGGATGAAGGAGCTGAATTATTTTAGGATTTGTAATTGGTGCTTTTATGTTCAGTTTAGTCAGGTAAGAAAAGGTTGATAAGAGAAATGTTTTATGAAATCAAAGTAATAAAATTACTAACTGAGATCATCCCTTTCAATAAAAATAAAGATTAAAGCAAATAACATGTAAAAGGACAATATAATCAAACTATACTCAGAAGACCCTATGCTTGGTAAAAGAAATACATAATATAAAAACAAATAACTCCTCTACCATTTTCTCCAACACTTATTATTTGCCTGTCACTGTGCCTTATGCTTTACAAGCATGATTCCTAATCCTAAATAAAAACATTCTTAGGCAGATGGCTAAAGCTGTTTTTCTTGTTGTTGTGTTTGTTTGTTTAAACAGAAGTAAATGAAGCTTACTGAAGCTCCATGACTCATCCATGGCCGAGTAGCTTTTAAGTGTCAGAAGTGGGATTAGAATCCAAGTTTTCCTTCCATACCATACAGCAGTTACTGTATAAAAAATAGCTTACTAACCTGCACATATTATGTTAGCCAAATGCAGACCTAAAACCTCAGAATGGCCTAATATTCTTATACAGCAATATCTATCTTTGTGATATTAATAAATAACAAAAAAATCCTTTGTGTTCTTACCTGGAGTCTGAAAAACAGCTTTATCACTGTAGAGGTCACAGTGCTGACAAAATTCAACATGATGAAGAAGACTGCATAGATACAGGAAACAAAGCTAGGCAGCCCTTCCACACAGCTGTTAAGTTCTTGCAATGACTTAATTTTAAGTCAATGTCTCTTCATGCTGTACATATTCCCCAATGTCTGCTTGAAGAAATACCGCAATCACTATGGGGTTTTCTTTCCTGCAGTCTTGTGTAGACTTTGACGCTACAGCAAAACCCAAAGGAATTTTTGCCATGGAGTACACCACCACTTCCTGGTATTGAGAAGTGTTTTCAGTGATTTAATCCAGACCATATTTGAACACACAGTTTCTGTACAGAAGGACTGCTCTACTCTGAGCTTTATTCATACTTTATACTTGGTATAGGGTGCAAATACAGGTAATCCAGAGGTGTAATGTATGAATGGAACTTGTGGGTATTAGTGAATTTTTGAAAGCAGGTCCCAGGGATACCAGCTTGTCCCCTGAGATACTGGTGGCCAGCTTCAAAATCTTTTCACTAATGTAGTACACCTGGCTGTTGTGTAGCCTGAAAGAGTAGGTTCTATCTGGCCTGAGGACCAATAGCTGAAGATTCTCCTGGATGTATTTGGCTATCTTCTCAAATGTTACATGGGTCTCCACCTCAATCAAAGGCCGCATTTTCCCACCAAGTTGAAACACTGAATCCTTGTGCCTCAGTAGCCAGAAGTGGAAGTCAACTTCAATGGAAAAATTTAAAAAAATATTTAAGGAACAATAAACAATAATCTTACCTAATCTCATTTAGAGTAAAAGAGGCAGGAGAAGTTCATGAATCACTTTTGTTAAACCAATGCGCTTATACCCAAATCAAACAAAAGAAGCAATACTATATATATATATATATATATATATATATATATATATATATATATATATATACATACATACAAATATATATATATATCCCATATTTCTAAAGATGTTCAAAATAAATGAAAAACATATGTCTATGAATTTGAAGATTCAATATTGTAATGATATTCACTGTCCCCAAACTTATCCCATCAAAATACCAGTAAGGTGGGACTGCAAATTGGTGCAACCACTATGGAAAACAGTATGGAGATTCCATAGAAAACTTGGAATGGAATCACCATGTGACCCAGCTATCCCACTCCTCAGTTTATACCCAAAGGACTTAAAAATCGGCACACTACAATGATGGGTTCACATCAGTGTTGATAACAGCTCAATTCACAATAACCAAGCTATGGAACCAACCTAGGTGTTCTTCAACAGGGAAACGGATAAAGAAAATGTGATATATATATATATATATATATATATATATATATATATATATATATATATATATATATATATATTCATTCAATGGAATATTACTCAGCATAAAGAAAATTAAATTATGGCATTTGATGGAAAATGGATAAGCCAGTCCCCAAAACACAAAGGCTGGATATTCTGATATGTGGATGCTAGCCTACAACAGGAGATGGTGGGGAGGGGAAGAATAGAAGTTTATCAAATTAAATAAACAAAGGGTAATTAAGGGAAGGGAGGGGGTGGGAAATAAGAAAGACAGTAGAATGAATAGGACATGACTTTCCTAATCTTGTATATGAATATACAACCAGGGTAACTCCATATCATGTACAACCACAAGAATAGGATCCTAATTAGAATATGTTATACTCCATGTATGTATAATATGCCAAAATACACTCTATTGTGTATATCAAAAAAGAACAAATAGTTTTAAAAATCATGATATGAACCTAAAAATACAAAAATTAAAAACATGCAAAATGGAGCTGGGCATGGTGGTGCGTACATGTAATCCCAGAAGTTTGGGAGGCTGAGACAGGAGGATTACAAGTTCAAAACTAGCCTCAGCAACATAGTGACACCTTAAAGCAAATTACTGAGACTCTGTCTCAAAATAAATCAAAAAGTGCTGGGGATATAACTCAGTGGTTAAGCACTACTGGGTTCAAACCCTGACACCAAAATAATAATAATAATAATAATAATAATAATAATAATAATAATAATAAGAAGAAGAAGAAGAAGAAGAAGAAGAAGGAATAGAATTTAACTACAATTGTACATATGGAAAAATTACTTTGTAGAATGAAACTTTCAGAAATACCACTTGTAAGGTCAAAGAGATCAGTAAGATCTGTGCACACATTACTTTAGACTGTCCACATTGAAGTCTCATCTCTGCTACTTGCCAATATGGTGTTGGCTGAATTACTCATATCCATAATAAGTTATAACAAATCCTAACTCAAATCACTAAAAACATTAAATATAATACTTTACAAAAAAACAATGTACTTCTTAGTACATACCAAGAACCCAATAAATGTTATTTTATTATGAAAAACCTAAGTTTTTTTTAGACATTGATAATTCTAAAGTTCATATGTAAAGTCACATATCCTAAAACAGCTATGACATTCTTGACAGATAAGAATAACATTAGAGGGATCTTCTTATTCGAGAATAAGGCATACTATATAACTATAGGAATACAAAGAGTATTATTAACAGAGGTATAAATAGAAAAACCAATTAATTCCCTTATAAAGATAGATAACTATTTTTTTTTAACACAGGTAGAAAAGAATGTAATGGAAAACAGCCATCCTCCAAATTGTTGTAGAATATTTGCCAATAATCTAGGTTAAAGAATAAAAAAAGAAAGAAATGACTTATGTGGTATGCATTATACCAAAATGTATGAGTAATAAATTAAAGATTTATATATATACTTTAAAGTTATGAAATTATTAGAAAACCATGAAAAAATCTCTAGGAAATAGGAGCTAAGAAAATAGTTCTTTTCGTTTGTTGTTTTTAGATATATATTACAGTAGGGTGTATTATGATATTTTATACATACATGGGATGCAAACCATAACAATACTGATCCCATTCTTATGGTTGAACATGCTGTGGAGTTACACTGGTCATGTATTCATATATGAGCATAGGAAAGTTATGTCTGATTCATTCTATTACCTTTCCTATTTCCATCCTCCTCCCTTCTATTTATGCCTCATAGACTAATTCAATTAACTTCTATAATTCCCCTCCTCACTCTCCCTTGTTATGGGTTAGCATGTATATATCAAGAAAAGATTTGATCTCTCTCTCTTTTTTTTGGCGGGGTAACTGGTTTATTTCACTTAGTATGATATTTTCCTGTTCCATCCATTTACCAGCAAATGCCATAATTTCATTCTTCTTTATGGCCAAGTAATATTCCATTGTGTATATAAACCACTTTTTCTTTATCCATTCTTCTGTTGAAGGACACCAAGGTTGGTTCCACAGCTTAATTATTGTGAGTTTAACTGCTATAAACATTGATGTGGCTGAATCACTGTAATATACTGATTTTAAGTCCTTTGGGTATAAGCCCAGGAGTGAAATACCTGGGTAAAATGGTGGTTCCCTTCCAAAATTGCTGAGGAATCTCCCTACTGTTTACCATAGTGGTTGCACCAATTTCCAGTCCCACCAGCAGTTTATGATTAAATCTTTTTCCCCACATCCTTACCAACATTTATTGTTACTTGTCTTTTTTATACTTGCCATTCATACTGAAGTAAGATGGAATCTCAGTGCAGTTTTAATTTTCATTTCTCAAATTGCTAGAAATGTTCATATATTTTTTGAAATTCATATTTATTCTTCTATGAAGTGCCTGCTCAGTTCCTTTGCTCATTTATTGATTGAGTTATTTGGTTTTATTTTATAAAGTTTTTTGAGTTCTTTGTATATACTGGAAATTAATACTTTATCTGAAGTGCAGGTGGAAAAGATTTTTCTCCTATTCTATATGATCTCTCTTCATTTTCTTGATTATTTCCTTTGCTGTGAAGAAGATTTTTAGTTTGACGCCATCCCAGTTATTGATTCTTAATTTTACTTCTTGTGCATTAGGGGTCTTCATTAGCAATTAGGAAAATAAAAATTTAAACAATAATATACATTTAGTTATTTATAAGAATGACTAAAATTAAGAAAAATTACTGACTACAAGAAACACTGGGGAATATACAGAGAAAATATAATCCTTATGAAGTGTTGAAGTGAATGTAAAATGTCACAGCCACTTTAAGAAAAATATTTGTTTTCTATAAAATTAAACAACATTTATTTCAACCAAGAAATACTGGTCAGGAAGTTGGTTTTTGTGATGCCATTGCCTAGTTTTGGTATATGTGCTATGATTTAAAAATAGTGATTCACGAACTTCTCTTACCTCTTTTATACACAAATGGAGATTGCATAGAATTGTTGTTCATTGTTCCTTAAGTAGTTTTTACAGATTTTCCAAGGAAGTCATCTACATCTTGAAATTCTTTTTTGGAAGTTTGTAACCATGAAGTGAATTTCCTCAACAGTTTTAGACTATTCAAATTATGGTTTTCAATATTGTGTGTATTATAGTAATAATCAATAAATTACAAAATACCTAAGGAATGAAATAAAAATGAAAATACAAAAAATGAAATTATATTTCAATAAAGATAAAAACTGAAAAGAAAGACAAAAATTCCTTTAAATGGGAGAATCAGTAAATCAAGGTAAAGATTCAGTTGAAAACATTACCAAAAGATTCCACTACAGAGAAGACAGTTTCCTCTTTTAAAAGACAACATATATAATATTGAAAAGAGTTAGCAATTAAGAAAATATGATGAGATCATGACCAGAATATTTGAGATAACCTAGCATTAGAAGATAAACTCTAAGATTGTCCTAGAAGACATTGAAAACTAAAGAATACACTACATTTTCAGAGAAGTACTATCAGAAAATATTACAAACCTTGGGAATAAAATGATAATGCAAATTCAGGAGGCATTTAGATTCACAAATAAGCAAGATCATAAAAAGTATTCTTCAAGATTCATTATAATTAAACTGTCTAATATTCAGAAAAAAAGATTAAATTTTGAAAGCTGCAAGAGAAAAGTGGTGAGACACATTTAAGTATAAGCCAATGAGACCATATTCAGGTCTCTTGGGCCACATTGTAAAAGCCAGGGGAGCTTTATATTCCAAGCCCTGAAAGATGAAGGTTACAAATTAAGATTGCTATACACAGCAAAGCTGTCCATCAGAATGGAAAATGAAATAAAGTTATTCCAAGAAAAGTAGAAATCAAAAACACTGATGTAACACACCACAGAAATAGAAATAAGGACAAAAAACATATAATCGACTTAATAGATGCTGAAAAAGCCTTTGACAAAATTCAACATCCACTCATGTTTAAAAAATTTAGGACTATAGGGATGGAATCAACTTCCCTCAACATCATAAAGGCTATATGTGATAAACTCAAAGCTAATATTAGACTGAATGAAAAAAAACTGAAAATTTTCCTCTATATGAAACTCCATTCAGAGCAATCAGGCAAGGAAAAGTAGTTGAATATTCAAATAAAAAAAGAATAAGTCAAATTATATATGTTTACTGATGACAGGATCCTATATTAGCAGAACCAAAACACTCAACCATAATATTTCTGGAGCTGATAAACAAATTCAGCAAAATAACAGGATATAAGCTTAGCATATGAAAGCAAATAGCTTTCCTATACTCTAATTAGAAATCAATAAAATAATTACAGCCACAATGGCCTCAAAAATTACTTGGGAATAAATCTAACCAAGGATGTGGGAGACCTCTGCAAAGAAAATTATAGAATATTGAATTAAATAATCGAAGAAGACCTCATAAGATGCAATTATCTCCCAGATTATTGCATAGGAAAAATTAATATTGTCAAAAGGGCCATATTTTCAAAAGTGATATGTAGATTAAATGTAATCCCCATGAAAATACCAATGCCATTCTTCACAAAACTAACAAAGTGGTCCTAAAATTTGTGGGGATTAACAAATGACTCAATTCAGAATAGGTTTGGCTATTCTGAGCAGCAAGAAGGATGTGGGTGGTTTCTCAATACCTGATCTCAAATTACACTACAGAATTATATCAACCAAAACAACATGGTATTGGCATCAAAACAGAAATGAAGAACAATGGAATGGAATAGAAGACAGAGACAAATCCACATGGACAAAGTCATTTGATACTAGACAACTATGTAAAAAAAAATGTGTTGGAGAAAAGAGTCTTTTTCACAAACTGTGCTGGGAAAACTGGATATCCATATGTAGAAGAATAAAAGTAGATCCCTCTATTTTACCTTGTATAAAAATAAGTTGAAATCCAATTAAATACTTAGGAATTAGACCAGATACACTGCAATCACTAGAAGAAATTAGGGTCATCTTCCCAACATATTTGCACAGGCACCAACTTCCTTAATAAGACTCCTAAAGCTCAGGATATAAAAACCAACAATCATAAGTGGATGACTTCAAACTGAGAAGTTATTTTTAGTAAAGGAAATAGTTAAAAGTGTGAAGAAAAACAATAGAATTAAAGAAAAATCTTTGTTAGCTTTTCTTCTGAAAGAAGAAAAATATATAGAATGTATGAATGACTCAAAATATTAACACCAAATATAAATATAATAACCCAATCAATAAATGGACAAATGAATTAACAGATATTTTAAATTTTTTTTAGTTGTAGATGGACACAATACCTTTATTTTATTATTTTTTTTATGTGGTGCCCCGGATTGAATCCAGTGCCTCACTCATGCTAGGCAAGCGCTCTACCACTGAGCCATAACCTTGGCCCAACAGATATTGTTTCAAAAAAAGAAAAATGCCTATTACCAAAAAAATATGAAAATATGTTCAACATACTAAGCAACTGGAAAAATGTAAATCAAATTTACCCTGGGATTTTTATCTAACTCCAGTTAGAATGGCAATCATCAAGAGTTCAAATAACAATAAATACTGACAATGATGTTAAGAAAAATTTACACTCATGTAATTTTGGTGGGAATGCAAATTCATGCCATCAGTTTAAAAAGCAATTTAGATTCCTCAAAACACAAGGAATTAACACACTACATAACTCAGCTATTCCACACTTTGGTATTCATTAAACTAACTAAAATCGGCATTCAATAGTGATACATGAATACCAATATTTACACAAATACAATTCACAATAGTAAAGTAATGGAACCATGTCAGGTGCCAGTCAACAAGTAAATATACAAAGAAAATATGGTATGTAAACACAATGGAATTTTATACATCCATAAAAGTGTTGAAATTTTGTCATTTGATGATAAATGGATGAAACTGGAGAATTTCAGGCTAAGTGATATAAGCCAAAATCAGAAATTCAAGAAATGAATTTTCTTTCAGGTGAAGAAACTAAAGAGAAATTAGTAATTTTAAAAAGGTGATCAAAATATAAAAGAAGGGAGAACACTGGAGGAGAAGAGGTGTATAGAGGGGATAGAAGAGGAATTGGAAAGGGGAGAGACTGCAGAACATAACTGATCACACAATGCTAGGTACATATATGAATATATCACAATGAATTCCACTTTTTTGTATAACTATAACATATAGATTTAAAAAGTAAATTAATATTAGGAAAACCAATAGAGTATCAGAAGGGGAACACGAAGAACAAAGAGGGGAGGGAAGGGGACAGTACTGAGAATTGAAATGGAGCAAATTATCTTTTATGCAGTTGTGAAAATGTCAAAATGAGCCTGACAATTATGTATAATTGCAATGCACTAATGCAAAATTTAAAAACAAATATTAAGAATAGCTGTTATTATTACTTTGTTATATTTTCAATATTTGTTTTTAAACTAAAAAATACCCACTTTTTAAGAACAAAACTTCTCTAGTATTTTTGTCAACAAAAAAAGTTATTCTTGCTTATTGTTTTGATTCCTAAGGAAGATGAGCATTTGTCATATTTATTTAGTCATTTCTTTTATTTCTGCTTATTATAATCTATAATATTCATTTTTGTTTTATTCTTTTATAGTTTCTACAGGAGTGCACCCAAATATTATTTTGTTTGTAGCTCTGTCTTACATTTGTAACAAGTAATTTTAACAAGTACATGGCAATTTTTTTTCTAATTGTTCTTTTATTTGGCAGTTACAAAATTATATTGTCTTTACTATAATATATAATGAACATAAATATAGAATCTCCTACTTTTTCATGGTTTCACACATTGCTTTAAACTCACATCTATTTTTGTTTATGATATGATATAAGAAATTAATTTCCTCATGTGAAGACATATTAATTTCCTATAATATTCTTACTGAAAATATTCATTCTTTACTAAATTTTTTTCTCATTTTTTTTGTTAAGTACTAATATTTTTGACTCTTTTTTTCAGTGACCATAAAATTTAAAATTTATGCTGCAAAAATATTTAATATCAAATTAAGTATACATTATTGTCTTTCATTTTCCCTCATATCTCATCCTAAACTTTATCTATTTGAGGGATTATAAGATGTAAATTTCTAAAGATTATATAAGCAATGTGGCTGAAATTTATCTATTAAAATAATTATTTGACATTGAGGTTTTTACCAATTATATATGTAAGTATCTGCAGCTTACACTTAAATATTGTCAGTGTAATTAAGAAGCCAAGGATGAAAGTAACTGGTGAAGAAACATATTACAGTCTGGAATTTCACATCAATAACTGGTTGCCTAAACTCTAACTCACAGAATAATAAAACAGCCAACTAATGCTAAATGTTTTTGCCATTAAAATTTGTAAAAAAAAAAAAAAAACTCTAATATTAACTCTACTGCAATATATACGATTATTTAGGCAACAATTTTAAGTATATATTAGTTATATTTGGTATTTCCAAACCCTTGTTGAATTTTGAAAACCACCATTGGGTCCACTACATCAACACTAAAAATCCAGGTTTTGTCTTTCTTCCACCTTTTCCAAGCCCTTCCTATTTTCTTTTATTTCTTTCTTTTTTTTCTCCTCTATATTCTTAACTTGAAGATCATTCCTCTTTTTTTTTTTTTTTTGGTACTTACTGGGGATTGAACCCAAGGGCCCTTAATCACTGAGCTACATCCCAGCCTTTTTTTTAATATTTATATTTTAGTTGTAGTTGAACACAATACCTTTATTTTATATTTATTTATTTTTATGTTGTGCTGAGGATTGAACCCAGGGCATCACACGTGCTAGGCAATTGCTCTACCACTGAGCCACAACCCCAGCCCCCATCCCAGTGCGTGTGCTCTCTGTCTCTCTGTCTCTCTGTCTCTCTCTCTCTCTCTCTCTCTCTCTCTATATATATATATATATATATATATATATACATATATAATGAAATGATACTTTATCTAAACAGTTTGAGTTTCTTTTTTTACATTCTAATTTTTTTTTAAATTTATTTTTTACATACATTACAATAGTGAAATGTATTACACTCATTATTACTCATTTACAGCACAAGTTTTCATAACTCTGTATAGAAAGTATGTTCACGCTAAATTATGCCAATGTACATGTACTTTTTTTTGTATTATACCACAATTTTTCGTGCTTTTTATATTTTATTTAGAGACAGGATCCCACTAAGTTTCTTAGGGCCTTTGATGTTACTGAGGCTGGCTTTGAATTTGCAATCCTCTTACCTCAGCCTCCTGAGCTGCTGGTATTACAGCTGAGTGCCACTAGCCCAGATAAGATTATTTTTCTTACATAAATTATACTTATTATACTTATATATTTATTCTAAATAAATTAATATTCCAAACAAAGAAAACATAAGTATAACAATGCTATCATATAGTAACTTTTACAGATAAAATATAATGTAAAAGTCCATAATATCTCAGATAAAAAGTGAATTAATGATGACTTGATAATAGTTAATAGAGCCAAATTCAAAGACAAATATATTTTTTTATTTTTAAAAATAATTTGCACAGGTAATCATCTTTTAATGCATTTTTAAACTTTATTTTTTAAATTTATTTTCATGATGCTAAGAATCGAACCCAGTACCTCACACATGCTAGGCAAGCACTCTACCACCAAGCACAAACCACAGCTTTTTTCCGTGTATTTTAAAGATTGGAATCACTGTTAATTTTAAGTGGCATCTAAAATAGCAAAGCATACCTTATTATTTATAATTAGTGATATTAGTCATTAAAAACATGGATTTTTCTTATTTTTATTTTTGAAATGCAATATTTTAATTGATAAATCTTAGACAATTTCTGTAAGCCCATGGAATACTGATGTGGGCCCCTTATTTTCTAGGGAAATTATAAAGTCCTTATTTGTTCAAAGACATTAAAATTTTATTTTTAATGGCTAAAAAATAAGCAGTCTTATCATATTTAAATGTAGTAAATGAAACCATAATTTGTTGAAGTAAAATTTTCCCAAAGTTAAAATAGCAGGAAATCATCAACATATACCTTGAAAGATGATTCAGATAATACTCATATCCATATTAGGTCGGCTAATACCATCAGACTTGAATGAATGTGAATCGTAACCCTCTATGCCAGTAATCCTGTTGCAAGTTATCATTAATTGCATTCATGAGAATATAGTAAGTTTTTCATATTTTTAAATGACTTTTAAGAAGTTGTTACAAGAAGTATATGGGTAATTATTAAATTTTTCTTTTAACTAAAGTACATTTATAGATCTTGGCTAGTAGGGGAAAACTGAGTCTGATCTCAAGAATAATCCTCAAGAATAAATTTTGTCTTCTTTACTGTAACTGAATGATTGCAATATATACTATAAAACTATTCAATGCTCATGATGATTTTATGCAATATATTTTTTACATTTTGAAAGTCTACGGAAAATGTTACCAAATTCTTTTCTTAACTTTCACATTCTAGCCTAGCAAATTATGCAGAATTCATTTTCCAGTATACAGTGATACTTGGTCAGAAACATACCTGAGCTGATATTAATGGAATTATTAGGCACCTTATTACATATTCTAAAATATAATAACACATGATTCTCTTTTTTTAGTTGTAGATTTGCATCACGAAACTAATTTTTGACATCTTTGACATGTTATTTTCCTTTAGAGTCTAATTCTTAGCTATAAGGCTCATATTATGTTTTTTAGCAAAATGTCATCTCCATTTCCTCAAATTGAATGGTGATGTCTTTTAATGCTTCCCAAAGAGAATTTCATGATTCATCTATAATAAACTAAATACCCAGTCAGTAAGCTTCTAGCACTCATTTAATGAAAATCTGGGTAAAGTAGGTAGCATTTACTTTGCATTAGAAATTTTCTCTATTGATATTTATACAAGCAGTATCTAATGTTTTCTGAAGTAATACCATCTAAGATGCAAAAATGTTTTATTGACTCTAGTACTTTAATCAACACCTAAAATATACTGTAATATTTTAAATTAAGAAAAAATATCATTTGTATGCAATATTGAGACAGGAAGGTAGACCATCTCTAGGTGAATAGACATGAGCACTTCAAAGGAGGAAAAGAAACCATGCCATCCTAAAAGGAAACACCTGGACTTGAGAATATCCTGTTGCTGCCCAAGACAGCTTTAGCCAACAGCAGTGGTACCCTCCCTTACAACCCCTCCCATATTGCAAAAGTCCTTTTCTGTTTCAAATAAATATTGTTACTCTACCATCCATCACCCATGGAACTAATTCTTCAGATTCAAGAGACAAAGATCCCACCTGACACCATGCTCCTATACTATATTTTGGTGGGGTTGTCTGGGGTCCATGGAGTGGTGATAAATACAGGCAAGGATGCTCTCTTTCCCCTTTTCTGTGCTCTTTCCTTAATGGATTAACTGGTTTTAAACACTGGACATTTGTCAGCCAGTTAAACGTGACTAGCATCACTGTAAGTCTTAAGAATAAGGTGATAAGCTTTTACTTCCCTTAGAGCCAATCACCCAACATTTATTAAGAATATTGTTTCTGAAGGGAAGCAACTTCCTTTTGTGATTGTTGGCATATTACAAGGGACCAGAATAGGTCTGAGGAGATCTGAAGGTCTCAGATTGGAGCAACTCTCCAATGTGATCTAAGGGCTCAAGGCTAAAAACTAGACCTCATCACCCTGTCGGATGGTGAGCCTGACTTCTGACTTTCTCCTTTTGGTTTTACATTTTCTTGGGAGATAGCAAGCAGATGGTGGAGGGAGTTTTTTATCCATCAATTCCAGATTCCAGTAGGCCTGGTCTGATCTGTGGCTTTGGCTCAAATGGCAACCCATATATCCCCAGAGAAAGGGTCTCAAGTTCCTTCCTTTCACCTAGAATTATGGTTTCATCTAATGCGACCCTCTTTAATGTCCTTATTACTTGGAGATCTCTGCCAAAGGGGACTCTGGGAAGCCTTCTCTTACACCAGACCTGTCTCTGGTGTACCTTTCAACATCCAAATTTTGCCATTCCCCAAAATTGGTGCCAAAATATTATCCCCAGGTTTTCATATCCAAGAAATGCCCTATAAACCTACACCAATAACTGACTTTTCTCTGGGCCCAACAACTTGTTTTTATCTCCAACAGTTTCTGCGTTTAATATTATAGAATACCATATTGAGGTCCTGACCTCTAAAACATGTTTTCTGGAAGATTTTATCTTTGAGTATATGATAAAACTTCTCTCCTGAAAATGAATTATAGAGGTTCCCAGGGACCCCAGCATAAATATAAAGGACCATATGCCCAAAAGGCCAAACTAATAGAACCTGAGAACTGGATAGGACCCTATTGCTCTCCTTTGCACTTGATTTGCTTAAGGAAACTTTTAAGCTACATTTTGAAAGAGTACTAATACCATCTAGAATGATACTCTAACTAGTGGTGGACTTAATACATACCACAGATAAACATCTTCAAACTGATCCAATTAGAGAATTATCTAGTTCACCAGAGACAACCTAACATAGGTCCTCATTGGTAAGCACAAATAGTCCAATGGGCCTATGATTCTGTTCATGGAAAAAGGATCTGCTAATGTGCAGGATCTGCTACTGTACAGAATGAAAACCAGGGAACTCCCTGTCTTATAGGAGATAAGGGATATTGGGGGATAACCTGACTCCTTCCTTTGTTTCACAGATGGGAAACTGAAGTTCCATTCCTCTGGAATGTATTGAAAGGATTTGGAATAAATATGACTCACAAATTTAAGAAAGAAACATCTAAGTTTTTTCTGTACCCAAGCTTGGCCACCATATTAACTGGAGGAAAGAGAAAAATGGCTACCTGAGGGAAGTATTAATTAAATTTCCATTTTACAGTTGAATTTGTTAGCTTACAGACAATTATTCTAATTGTACCAGGACAAATTATCTGTCTGTCATTATTGAGGCAGATATAGACTTTGAAGTCTGAGTTATGCAAGCAAGATAGGGAGGGCCATCAAAGCTAACCCAGCCAAAATTCATCTCAAAGATTCTACATCTTTTCTGCACCCAAAACAATGACCCTTAAAATTGGAGACTAAGAAAGGATTTCAAACCATAATAAACAACCTGAGATCCCAGGGACACCTAATACCTTGAAATAGCACCTGGAATATACCTATTCTGGGAGTACAAACACAAAATAGAGACTGAATGTTTGTTCAGGACTTTTGACCAATAAATGAGGCAGTCATTCACTTGCATGTGATAATCCCTAACCCTTACACTTTTCTCAGATATCTGAAGATTCGGAATGATTCACAGTACTTAAAGGATGTTGTGTATGTGTTTGTGGGGTGTGTGTGTGTGTGTGTGTTTTATTATATTTTGATTACCAGTTTCTATTTGCACTTGAAGACCTCTCAGACTAATTCACCCAATTGATGTGGATTGTTTTACCACAGGGATTCAGAGACAGTCCACACCTTTTTGGAAAAGCCCTGGTTTAAGACTTGTCCAGATTGAATCATCCAATGATGGGAGTCATCCACTATGTGGATGACTTTCTCATCTGTGCCCCCTCAGAGAGAACATCACAAGAGATCACTCAGCCCCTGCTTAACTTTCTGGCATAAAGAGACACAAAATCTCTAGTCTAAAGCCCAACTATGCTATAACAGATTCCTCAGTTATTCTTTCGTTTAAGTACCTAGGGCTAATATTAAATAAGGGGACCTGAATGCTAGGGGAAGAAATAATCAAGCCCATTTATTTTCCTTTCCTCTCCCCAAAACTCTAAGGCAAATAAGGGGATTTCTAAGCATAACTGGATTCTGCAGATTATAAATCCTTGGATGTGGAGAAAGAGAACATCCCCTGTGTCAGTAAATAAGGAATCCTCAACAAGCAAGTACTAACCTATTAGAATGGGAACTAGAATCAAAACAGGCCTTCATTCAATTAATGTGGGCTCTTCTTTAAGAACACTTCTAAGTTTCCTTCTGGTTGAAATTTGAGTGTATATATTTATAAAAGATGGGCAGTGGTCTTAGGAGTGCTAATTCAAGCTCGAGGACTTTCTCAGGGGTCTATAGAGTACTAAAGTAAAGACATAGACCTGGTACCAAAGGGATAGTCAGCCTTCACACAGTCAGGAACAGCTCTGTCTTTCCCAGTTCCAGAGTCCACAAAACTGATGCCTGGATGACTCATAATTGTATTCACTTCCCATGATGTGGTAGAAATTCTAGAGGCTAAAGAAAGCTTCTGACTCTCAGATAACAGATTTCTCAGTTATTCATTGGTTTAAAAATAGGCACTATTTATTACTTGATGGGCCAATTATGCAATTAAAGACTTGCACATCCCTAAACCCTGCCACCATCATCCCTGGGTATCATCCACATCTATACTGCATAGGAAGAACTAGATGACAGAATCCCAGAAAGCTCTGACATAACTCTCTTTATAGATGGAAACTCCTTTATGGAAGACAGGATCTATAAAGTAGGATATAATTATTTCAAGATAGAATCTTGCTAAATTGTTGAAATTAGTCTCAAAATTGAGATCCTCCTGTCCCAGCCTCCAAAGTTTCTGGGATTACAGGTCTGTGCCACTGAACCCAGTTAAAGAAATAGTTTTATGAGCAAATCTAAAGAGAAAAAATTATTAATTCTGGGTTTTATATGCCAGCTAATGAGGTTGCTTCAATAATGTATTATAAAGAATTTCTGGAAATTATCACATAATATATCTTTTCCATTTAAAATAAATATTATAATGGTATAGAAAGTGCAGTACCATTCATATAATAAAGACAAGTGTTGTTTTTTGGAAACAAACAAACAAAACAACCTTTGAGCAGGTGCAGTGGCTCATTACTATAATCCCAGTGGCTCTGGAGGCTAAGACAGAAGGATCACAAATGCAAAGCCAGCTTCAGCAACTTAGCAAGGCTAAGGAATTCAGTGAGACTCTGACTCTAAATAAATAAAGGGGGCTGGGGATGCGGCTCAGTGGTTAAGCACCCCTAGGTTCATTCTTTGGTTAAAAAAAAATAGTAATTGATTGTCTCTCCCAGCAGGCACCATTACCCAGCTGACTGACCTTACAGCTCTCACTGGAGCCTTAGAAATCAGCAAGGGTAAGAAAGTCAACATATATACATACTCGAAATATGCCTTCCTGGTTATATAAGCCCATGCTGCTATACAGAAAGTTAGACATTTCCTGACAGCTAATGGATCTCCAATAAAATAACATAAGGAGATTTATAGGTTTTTATCTGCTGTTTATCTCCCCACTAAAGTTTATGGAATGCATTACAATGCACATCAAAAGGGAACAGACAAAATATCCAAAGACAACAGACTGGCAGACTCAGCTGCTAGGGTAGCCATAATCAGGAATCCCTTGCCCTCAGCAGACTTAGAAGGACCTCTAGTTTGGAAAGATTTCCCTAAAGAATATAATCTCAATACTCTCAATCTGAAAAAAAAAAAAGTAAAGTTCTATTCCAGGAGCATATTTTACAGTCTTCAGAGTGGATTCAAATTCCTGACAAGAGATTACTTACATCAGAAGCTAATCAATGGAGACCTTCTACCTAGGAATAAAAAAAAAAAAATATCAGATGGCACAGACATATTCACAGGAAAAATCCTCTTAAGGACAGTTCAGCAAGTTATCAAAGTATGTGAAATTTGTCAAAGAAACAACCCCCTCAATAAAAGGATGGCTCTGCCCAGTCCATACATAAGGATTCTCTTCCCAGAAAAGACTGTCAACTAGATTTAACCCATATGCCAAGGTCAAGAAGCATATAATATCTATTAGTTTGGTGGACATCTTTACCAGTTGGGTGGAGGCATTAGCCAGTAGAACTGAAAAAAACACAGAGGTGATTAAGACCTTGGTTTGCAAGATTATTCCCAGATTTGAATTTCCTAAAGGTTTACATTGTTCCTGGCAACCCCAATCCTCAGGGAAAATAGAATAGACTAAAACTCTCAAGAGACACTTAAGAAGAATGGCCCAGAATATACCCATCCCAACCTACCTTACTTCCTAATGACATTATTACAAGTTAGCAATACCCCTAAAGCCCTAGGATTAAACCCATATAAAATGTTATACAGGAGGCCATCCCTACCAATTATTTCTTACTTGAAATGAAGACCTCAGCACAGATACAAGACATTATGTCTTTAGCCAGATTCTGATAAATTTTACAAAAAAATTCCAGGATCCTGTAATAGTTTCCAGGGTCCTCAGCTGTTTAATCCTGGGCACCTGCTGTTAGTCAAGTAATTTCCTTCTCTCTTCGCATTCCTAGAACCAGTCTGGAATGGACCATTCATGGTAATTCTGGAAACCCTGACTGTAGTCAAGATTGCTGAGGCTGACACCTGGATTCATCATCCCTGAGTTAAGCCTTGGAAATCAGAAAACAAGCCAAAATGACTGCCTGATTCAGGGAGAAGAAGCTGTCCCATACTTTTGTGAACCTCTAGAGGATCTAGAGCTCCTTTTAAAAAAATAAATTCATCCACTGAGACTCACACATGACAATTAACCCTCAGGTCCTAATATATTCTCTGTTCTAAATAATGATTCTGTTATGGGTAGTTTACATTGTTTTTTTTTTTTCTTTTGTGCTTGCCACTGCATGCTCCCATCAATACGGAATTTTTCAGACTCAACCTTCACATCCATGTTACCTATCCTTTGACTCCCCTTTGACACACCTGACTTGGAGGGAAATATTTCCCAAATCTAAAACATACACTGTCTTATAGCCTGAATTTTACAATTGTGGGATTTGTTATCAACAAATTTAATCAGGTACAACAGTCCCATGGTGGGATATTAGACTGCTGAATGACTGAGAGGCTATGATCTTCCCTCTCAAGGGAAAGCCCTTTCACACCCCAACCCCTCATGCCTCTTGATAACTTATTGTGGAAAGGACAAGTGCCACAATAGCTCTCTGTAAATACCATCTTCTGGAATTACAATGAAGATCCCTCCTTTAATATGGCCAAAACCCCACCTGAAATTACTCAGAGGATGATGAGTACCAAAATGTAATTAATTACTTTACTAAATAGTTCATCAAAAAGGCCACTTTCAGCTGGTCACAGTGGTGCACACCTGTAATCCTAGTGGCTTGGGAGGTTGAGGCTGAAGGATTGCAAATTCAAAGCCAGCCCTCAGCAAATTAGTGAGACCCTGTCTCAAAATAAAATACAGAAAAAGGGCCTGGGATATGGCTCAATGGTTAAGTGTCCCTGGGTTCAATCCCCACCCTCCAAAAAAAAGGCCACTCTCCTCCAGATATAAAACAAAAAGCTTCTTTTTGTACATCCACCCATCTACCTTCCAACATGACATTTTACAAACATCCTAAACCCATTCACCTACCTAAACAAACAACCTTACTAAAACCTAGAGTTAGGGGCTGAAATACTTAAACTCCCAAAACTGCTGAGGGAATTGGAACATTATCCAAATGATTGTTAAACCCCAAAATGTCTTTACCCTAAACTGAACACTGGTTAAAGATTATTATCACCCCAGGCATATAACTAATAACTACAGTGTAAGTTATTCACTCTGATCACATAAGGTGTAACTACCCAAGTAGCAGCCCTAGGAGGCATTATCTATGGGATAATCAGTAATTATCAGGGGACAACCAATTTGACCAATACAGTTGGGGAAAGAAGTGCTCTTAATGATCTAGCCAAAGGATTAAATCCATTAACCTACATGGTAATGCACCACCAACTTGTCCTAAATTATTTCCTTGCCAAGAAAAGTAGAGTCAGTACTACTGCTAACACTTCCTTCTGTGTGTATATAATGCTACGGGTGTAGTGTACGGGTGATGTGGAGATGTTGTGACACACAACTAAACTGGTCAGGGTCACTCCAAGTAAATTTGGGGACTAAATAAAGACACAGACACAGAAAGTACATTTTCTTTGGGTTCAGGGACCGCTGCTCAACTACAGCTCCCACAAGGGGGGGCAAGGCAGGCAAGAAAGAGAGGGAACACACCTTGAATCTGTTTTTTTTTTTGGTGAGAAGCTATTCAAATGAGGCAAGGGGTAGGGTTACAACAAACTAGTGGGTGTAATCCAATCCCATTTGGTGACACCCACTTCTGGAGCTGCACCTTTTTATCCCAGTGGAGGTAAAGTCCAAATTGTATTGTGGGGTGCAATACCTGTTAAGTACTTCTTTACTCAGGACTTTAATGTGTGTACATAGTTCCTGTCCAGAGCGGCACCTGACATGGAGACTTGAACACAGATGATCTCATTTTTAAAAAGCCAGTGAGTAAGGAATCAAGCCCTGTAACATAAACTGACTGAGAATATGGGAACAAGTTAAATCTTGGCTATCATCTATGATATGGCTAGCTTCATTCCTCGGACCTCTCATGGCTTTGTGCTTGCTTCTGGGTTTTGTCCTTGCATACTAAAATTGATAACTAATTAATTTATGCTCATCTAGAGGCCATTAAACTACAAATGATGACAGAAATGCAACCTACTATGGAACTGACTTGTGACTTCTACAAAGGCCCTCAAAACAGACCCTCTGTAAGGTCTCCCTTACTTTCACAGCCAATGACCGCTATTAGCTTGAAGCAGCTAGCACAGGTATTGCCTACTTTAACCTAATGGCAATTTTACCTAATTAGAAGGCATAATGAGAAAAGAAGTTAGACCACCTGTAGGCAGATAGGAATAAGGGCCTAAAAGGAGGAAAGGAGACTATCCCATCATAAAAGGAGACACCTGTTCTTAAGAATACCATGTTGCTGCCCATAATAGCTTTGACCAATAGCCAGTAGTACCATCTTTTGGGATCCCTCCCATACTGTGGGATACTCTTTCTGCTTTGAATAAATCTTGATATTCTACCCTCCAGTGTCTATGGATTTCATTCTTCAAATTCCCAAGACAAAGAAGCCACCTAACACAACGCTTTTGTGCTACAGTGTGTTCTCAAGAGTTTAGTTATCTATAATACAATCTCTGAGCTCTATCTGTATGGAGTAAATGTTATATATGAAGTAAGTGATTTCAATTATAACATTTATCAACATTATTCTGAAATAAAAATTCCTACTTTAAATATTTGTAAAAATAATGCAGACACTATTATCAATGATATATCTTTGTGTAAAACTCAGTGAGTTAAACCATAAAATAAAATTTGGGCTATCCCTTCACAGATAATATTTTTGCTGTTGTTGTCAAATTTAATCCTTAATTTAAAAGCACCATTTGGGCTTATTTATTGCTGATATTATTTCTAAATTCTTTCCATATATTATAGTCTCAAACTGATGTTTCATGAAAGAAACAAAACTTAAAAAATTGGAAGAAAAAACAGCATATATAGGAATAGACACTAGTATGGCCCTATGTATAAACGTGGCTGTGTAACCAATGTTATCCTGCAATCTGTACATGTGGAAAAATAAGATTAAGATTACGTACCCCATTTGAATCAAATGTATGATATGTCAAGATCATTGTAATGTTTTGAGCAACTAATAAAAAATTTTTAAAAAAAGAAAAAACAGCATATATAGGAAGAATGGATAGAAATAATAAATGCATTTTAATTCAAAGATTATATAAAATACTATAAACAATGGTATATTTTACCCATATTCTTTGTGTTGAATAATGTATTAAAATGAATTAAGGTATTAATAATGATAAAATAGAATTTTTGCTAATAATTTTTATTATAGGTAAAATGAATAAAATAAATTACTTGAAAAATTATTTGGCAAATGAGGAAGTATCTTTTTATCAAAAATAGGGTTTGGGGCTATTTACAAATATCATCTTTTTTCATTGCTAGACTTTTAATTGTTTCAGGAATTTTTTTTCTAAATTTTGGTTTATCTTAATTTTTCCAATATATATGCCTGGTGAAGAGGTGCATTCCTGTAATCCCAGCTAGTTAGGGAGCTGAGGATGAAGGACTAAAATTTTGAGGTCAGCTTCTACAAGTTAGCAAGACACTATCTCAAAAATTTTTAAAAGGGGCTGGGAATATAGTTCAGTGGTAAAGTTCCCCTGGGTTCCATCCCAAGTTCTGCATTTTTTTCAATAGATATATGTTTTATCATGTTAAAACTGGGTGAGAACTATGGAAACATCTTAAATTCATGTATTGGAAATTTCTGTGCTGTTAGCGAATCAAGGCTCTGAAATTTATGCTAATTATAAAGCAATATAATATTAGTTCTGGACATTTTAAAGCTATAGTAAGCTAGAATCCACTTGCTACTGATCATTAATAGTAAATTCCAATAATTTTCACATAAAAAATACAAGAAAATCATAAGCTTTCTTTTAGCATTTGTCAGACCATAAAAAAGAGTAGATTATTTTGTAAATTTTTCAAAATTTAGAACTTTATGTTTTGAAAATAACAGAAGGAAAGATGCCTTGTGAATAAAGATACACAAGGAGATTTAACACCAGTAAAGCTCCCAAGCAATAGACAAAGTAAGATAAAATTTCCATTAAGATTCTCAAAGGAAATACAGTTGCAAATTTTGTGTAAGTTGGATAACCGTGAACAGTGGGAGGTTAAGTTTAAAAAATTGTAGTAGGTTTGGTTGTATATATCTCTGCTGCTTGAATTTGTATGGTGATAGTTCTGTGTGGACAGAGCTATTTGGGTAGAATTATTTCATGGTTATAGATTATTCATGTAAAGCAAACCATATTCAACATTTCTGCTTTTGCTCATGAGTACCAGTTATTAGTTACTCTGGCTATATTTTTATGTGTATAATGCTGACCATAGCAGGAATGACATTAAGTCAAACATGAAAATGTTCTAAGAGAGACTTACATATAATTTGAATTAGCTCATTAGAGGTTGTGTTTGTTCTGACAGTTAGCCATTCATCCTCAAGAGTTTCCAACCCTGTACTTGTGAATCTAGACTTAATACTATTCTTTATTTCATCTATTTAGGCCATGCAAGAAGAATAACACTGTTAGTAATTACCACTCAATTAGTGAGAATTATATTTCCTAACTTTTAACACAATGTTTCTTTTCACTATTTATTTATTCCTGTGATACTTTGATACTTTTTTTCTTTTATATGAGTTTTTTGAAATGTGTAGCCCACCTTTTTCTGTCTTTATTTTTTTTTCCATTCTAGTCTTCATATTTCCCCATTCACTGACAAATCTCTGAATATAACACTTAAACTATGTCTTCAAATGATTAGATTCCATAAAACAACCTACATTAAATTTAATTCCAGACTCACATTTCAGTAACAATGCATGATTGCAAAGAGTTATCAACTATCTGATATTAATAGTACCAAACTCCAGAAATAAACTTGACACCAACTTATGAGGTCATTCGTAAAAGAAATTATATTGTGGCTTGTGGGCTAAAACAAAATCACTTAAAGTCATTTTATGTTACTGACTTTTATTTGAATTTCTATAGGGACAATTAATAAATTTATGCACTATTTCAATCACATCTCCTGTGTGACAATGAACTTATAATTTAATTATAGTAAAAGTGTGCATTGATTTTGCAGAATTTAAATAATAAACTAGCAATTATAAGACTAAAATCAAAACTCCTAATGAACCCCTCCAAAAGTGTGGAATAAAATTTCCATATTTTGGATCTGTGTCCCCAAAAGGCCAATGTGTTAAATGAAGGTTTTGTCCACGATTTGGCACTAATGGGTGTTGGCTGCAACTTTGCAAGGTAGGACCTAGTAGGAGGTCATAAGTTCTTTGAGGATATTTCTTGAGTGTAATTATGGGATCCTGCTCTCTTCCTCTCTCTTTTTTTGCTCCTTGGTCATGAGGGGATTCTTCTCTGCTATATATTTTCAGCACAATGTGTTGTTTCACCACAGTCCATAAAGCAATGCAACCTATTGCTTATGAACTGAAACATATAAAACTGTAAGCCAAAATAAACATTTTCTCCTTATAAGATTATTTATCTCAGCATTTGTTATAGCAACAGAAATGTAACAAATAATCAAACCATAGAATCAAACTATCCTCCATACAGTTGAAAGCACAAGCCATGTGGTGAGCCGCTTCTGCCGTTTCTGCAGACTATGGTCGCCATTACAAGATGGCGCTGGCTCTGCTGTGGTCTGTGACAAACAACTCCTTATTTGGGAGAGTTGGTGCATGGTTTTTCACCACCCTATGAGAAAGCTCCACGTGGCAGCTTCGCATTGGGGCTTGAGATGCTTTATTAGGGCTGGGAGGGGCATCCGAGAGAGAGAAGAAGAAATATCAAGGGCCTGAATAAACTGCTGAAAGAAGATTCCTGAGTTGCATCTTCCTTTCGGGCAAGGGGTCGCGACAAAGCCATATGTATATTTTGAAATATTTCTTATCCATAATGATTTTCAAATATATATGAGTGAAAAATATGCTCTTCTGATCATTCCTACCTCTTCATAATTTCTGGTTTACCCAAAACTGTAAACAAATTGCTATAGCAATCATTATGGTGCTTTATTGACCCCTTTTAGATAAGCTGGCAGATAACTATGACTCTCTAACCCCAACACATGAATGTACTGTAGGAGACAAAAGAGATTGTTGTGTAAGGGAGTAGTTGCTAAGAAAGTCAATATTTGAATTATTTCATTTCTCCAATCCTTACCAGAACTCTTTTATTCTATTTTATTCTTTGTTACTTTCTTTCATGTCAATAAACCTATTATCATTATGTAAGCATGATTGTGATATTTAAACTTAGCTTAAAACCTGCAAATTCAACACATAATTCTTTTCTCACTTTGTATTCTGTTAATTAAAATATTTCAAATATATATTGTACTTAAAACATAAAGTAAAATAAAATAGATATATTACTAAATAAAAAATACTTTTTTATTGTTTGCTTTGGTGCCTATCACATACAAGTTAATGCTTATTTTTATATCACCTTAAGTCTTCTAGTTGGCAAGTAGAAACAAGTATCAGAATAGCAAGCAAAAATCTTTTTCCTATAAATGCTAAGCTTTGATTTTGATAAATTATTATCTCTAATTATTTTTAAAAGTATTTTTAGTTTTACTTGGACACAGTATCTTTATTTTGTTTATTTATTTTTATGTTGTGCTGGGGATGGAATCCAGTGCCTCACATCTGAGAGGCAAGAGCTCCAACACTGAAATACAACCCCAGATCCTTACCTCTAATTCTTAAAAAGCTAAGTTGAACAGATGAAGAGATAAGAATGATATGTTAAGTTGCTTATACAGTATGTAGTTCACAAATCTCTTTATGGAAAAGGTCATTAAAATGAGCACCAGTAACCATAAACGAGCAAGTGATTCAGCATAATCAGTTACATCTGAATTACTAAAGAATGAAAGTATTACTATGTATATTCTTTTTATATTACTGTTGGGAAAAGCCAAATGAAAACCTTATTAAGTTCAAGATATGAAGTCTGTGAAGTATTTTTGTTTATTTATTGGTTTGATTATTTTTAATTTCACTTATATTTATTTCCTGTAACCTATTGTGACTAGCATCTTTTATGTAGGATCATAAATGATTATAACTTCAGAGTTCTTATGTATTTCTATGGTTTGATAACTCATTATATTTTAATTGATTAGTAATATTTCATTTTATGAAGAAAAATATTGTCTCTATTTTGTGTATTGTCAATACGGTGTGTTCATATATATAAATTTCTGAGTCCCTGATCCATTTTGAATATCCAATATTGAATTTTAGCAACATCTCTTTTACCCACCTTGGTGAGATGCTGTACACCTGCTGTTTTTGTCTTGAGCCATGTGGCAACTTGGAATACAGTTCTCCTCTACTCTATAATTTTCAAATTCTCTGTGATGTCCTTTATATCTATTTTATATATAATTTGACACAAACATCTAGTTTTTGAGATTTATACTAAACAAAAAACTTTCAAATCATGTAAGTATGTTAATTACCATGTAATAAAAACATAAAGGAATATTACTCAGCCTTAACAATAATGACTTTATGACTTATTTTTTGCTGATAAATGGGTGAATATGGACACTATGATACTAAGTGACAATCCTCAACAAGCAATGGTTTAATGTTATCTTTGATATGTGGTTGCTAACACACAACAAGGTGGGGAGAGGAGAAGAATAGAAGTTAATTGTATTAGACAAAGGAGAATGAAGGGAAGGGAGGGGGGAAAGAAATAGGAAAGACAGTGGAATGAATCAGACATAATTTTCCTGTTCATATATACATACACCAACAGTGAAACTCTAGATAATGTACCACCACAATAATGTATTCTAATTAGGATAAATTTTATTCCATGTATGTATGTCAAAATGTGCTTACTCTCATGTATCTCTAAAAAGAACAAACGAAATATGCATTAAAAAGAATTCATATTCCAGCCATTCAAAGATGAAAGGATATTAATAATTAGCATATTATATGAAAAATTTAAGAGAGCCTTATAATCATTTATTTAATTTGGAAACAGTAGTAAAACCTTCAGTATCACAAGCCTAAACCAGCAATAAACCAAGTTGAAAGAGGAGAATTCATAATTCATTTTTAATTGTTTAAGTAAAAATCAAAATATATTACCAATATTTCCAATATTACATGAACAAAAATGATGCTGAAACCAGAGCAGGTGCCTATAGTTCAGAGTTAAGGACTCCTAAAAATATTTCAGTTAGAGGATAAAACATAGTTTCATGAAAATGTCTTGCTGATAATTTCTTAATACCAAATAAAAGGAATTATAATTAGGATAAGTTGCTGCAGTGTGAATGAGATGTACCATAAGTCTGTTGAATCTTGAAAACTGGAATTCACATGTCAGATGTGTACATTTCAAAAAAGGTTTAGATTATGATCCAATGGACAGAGGGTATGGTAAAATTTGAACACATTTAAAATATGGAAAGAGAATGAACTTGGGAGATGGTACCTTATTTAGGAATGATTATGTTATTTCATGAATCCTTTTTATTAACCTGAAAAATTAATAACCCTAGTATCATTAGTGAATATAAGAAACCAACATATGGGGCTGGGGATGTGGCTCAAGCGGTAGCGCGATCGCCTGGCATGGGTGCAGCCCGGGTTGGATCCTCAGCACCACATACAAACAAAGATGTTGTGTCCGGCGAAAAAACTAAAAAATAAATATTTAAAAAATCTCTCTCTCTCTCTCTCTCTCTCTCTCTCTCTCTCTCTCTCTCTCTCTCTCTCTCTGTCTAAAAAAAAAGAAACCAAATAATATGTGAACTTAAGACATAGGAGACAAAATGCAAGTACAAATGTGTTACAATGAAGTACATCATAGAAAATGCAAAGACATGAAATAATGGAGAATTGCAGGGAAGATAATAACTGCTGGATGGTGACAGAATTTACAAACACTTGTAAGGACTATTTGAAGATTACAAAATTGGTGAGAAGTATAAAAGAAGATTTAACCCAACACTTACTTCCTGCATTAAGTCCTCAATAAATAACATTCATTAATTTAAAGCTGCCAAATGACTTGATATTGAATTTAGTTTCACACATCAAAACTTCAAATTTTCAGCCACGTGCAGTGGTGCATGCCTGTAATTGCAGTGGCTCTTGTGAGGCTGAGGCAGGAGGATTGTGATTTCAAAGTCAGCCTCAGCAATGGCAACTAAGCAACTCACTAAGCAACTCAGTGAGACCCTGTCTCTAAATAAAATCCAAAATAGGGCTGGGGATGTGGCTCAGTGGTCGAGTGCCCATGAGTTCAATCCCTGGTATAAAAAAAAGGAAAATAAAAACTTCAAATCCTCAGTGATATAAATTTTTATCTCATTATGTTCATCTTACCAGAAAAATTAAAATAAAAAATAATGTTAATGTATTCTTAAACCAGAATAGAATATTAATTTAGCTATTTTCTTCTTTCAATACAATGCTATATTTTATAACATTTGAAATGTTTCATTATTTTGCTTATGCTGTTTTATGCAGCTCATTCTGATATGGAGCTCTACATTAATTATTTCTTATTCTCTAATTACATGTCATTCGTCTTCTACACGTGAGCAAATTACAAACTGTTGAACACCTATAATATAAAATAGTATTCAGCAATAAAATAAAATATTAATACAAAAAATAAATGTACTATCTCAAAGACAATATGGTTGATGATAGAAACCATATCAAGTGTGTTGCTTATTTATCCTTGTCTTCATAATTATGTACATAATTATGCAATGATAGCAACAGAAAACAAGCCAAAGTTTATGAGGACTAAATATTGGGAGAAATTGTTGCCTATAAAAGTATAATATATGAGATTTGATATGGAGAGCAAGAGAACTGCTTTATGTACTCATTATGGTAGTGATTAAACACATTTTTGTCAGAACTCATAACTTCTTCATTATCAGATTTATTGTATGATTATCTAAAATGTAATTTTAAAACATCATAGAACCATATACACAAGAAACTTTCATAAATGGAAAAATATTAGAAATACAATGAATTAAATGCCATTCATCAGTTCATTTGATCCTTTATAATTAGTTCTTATTCTTATAGGTGTAATGCCATATGTTTGCCTTCATGACATATAACTGATTCTGAAATGAAAGATTTCTAAGAATCTTAATTCTGTCCATTGAATTACAGTAAAGGTATCATAAGTAATGTCTTGGAGTTCTGTACCCAAAAGAATATTCTTTGAATTCTCAAGAATTTTGTACAGTTTGTATACTTATACATTTAAAAATCTTTAGGAATACTTATGAAAGAAAGAACATACATTCTCATAAAGAGCCCTAATAACTGCAATTAATGCATTACAGTGATCAACAACTTGAGAAAGAGAAAGAAAGGGGTTGCAGGGCATGGCTATCTCCTCCAGTCATGTCCCACCTGCAGTTACCACCCAGTCAGTCCATTCAAACTAGGATAAACTGATTATGTTATAGTTCTAATAATTCAATCAGTCCATCTCTGAATATTCTTGGATTAACACTGGAGTTATTTGGCATAAGCTCATATCCAAAATATAACAGTACATAATTATTATATACTATCATATAAGGTGTTCATCAATGCATCTTCCGAGATTAAAAATATATTAAAAACCATGAGGTCATTAACCAATCTCCAAAGCCTTCTAATAAATTTAATAATATTTGAAGTATTTGTATTAATAATATTTTAGCTAGACAAGCTTTTGCAAATAAAACATTTTCCCCAAGTCATTTCTATATTAATGGTGGACAGATTAATAAACAGGAATATACCACCCATATTATCAATAACCTCAATTAATAAATCTTTGTGATTTTCTGAGGGATCTATGAGAAATCTAAAAGTAGTTTTAGGTATAAAATATATGCAATTAAATCTATTTTACTTGGGTGAATTTATTAAAAACTTTGAATAGCAATTATTTTAAAAAAGTTATCATAGAATATTTCATCATATGCTAAAGATAATATAATTGGTACTTGATAAGCAAGGCTTATTTATTTTAGTTATTTAATGAATGTGACAACACAGACATTCTAAAGTAAGCATTGATTAAAAAAAAAAAAAAAAACATGATTGCAAATAAAACTGTTATTCCAGCTATGGAAAATTCTCATCTTTTCTCACACTTCCCCTGTAATATCTGACATTTGAGAGGAGCTAGATAGAAAACATATTATGTTGTTCTAAGTCTACTTCCCATTATTAAAACTGAGGTAATTTTTTAAATTTTCACACATAGAAAAACAAATTTTATATTTTGCTTTTAAAATCTGTCAGAAAATATTTTATTAGCTCTAAAATAAATAAGTTTTTTTAATTAGCTCACAAAAACTGGGTGCACTTGACCAAATTCTAACACATTTTATAGTTTCTTTTAAGACAAAGGCTTTATAACCTGAGTGAAAGAAAATTCCGTTCCTTTAAACTTGTGTGCATTTTGCTATATTTTCCATCTTTTCTTTCATACTTTAGGCCAAACTTCTCAGTAAAAAACATAAACACATTTATATTTCTTTGTCATATTTGAATTTTACATACTATCAAATATCATCATTTGTTGAGTATTTATTAAGAATAATGTATTTTACAGATAAAGGTGAGAGTAATTAAGAAATATACATAATATATGATTTGAGCATATAAGAAATATGAATATGTAAAATAAAATTATGTTTTGTCACATGGTCTTTTAACACCTTCTGAAGTTATACATATATATATATATATATATATATAGCTGTTTAAAATATTGAATTATGTATTTTTACTAAGTAAATATGTAGGTATCCAATAGTTTTCCTTTAACCAGTCAATTTAATATTGTTTCAGTATACTCTGCAACAACATCTTGATTTAAAAATTTAGTCAGAGAGTAACAAAAACAGCAATGTAGAATAAGAACTTCCAGTACCCATTTTCTCAGAGACACCTCAAAATGACCAAATATACAAATGCAAAAATTCTTCACAAAAGCTAAGAAGTCCTGGTCAAATATTACAGTAACTTATAGAGCAACTAAATAATATAAATGACAGTTTCACATTACCTAGGACACTCATCAACAAATTCCCCAAAACACAGTATGAAGAGTGATTCCATATGCCTGAGGGATAATGTGCAAAGTAAGTATTTAACTTTGTCATGATCCCAATACCAGGTCAGTCTCTGTGAAACCCAGCTCCAGACCTGCCCAGTACTGGGCTTGCACCTAGCCTCAGGCTCCAGGTTGACATCTGTGGACACAATTTAGAGACTTACCATGACAGACTACATTACCCATAATCCTAGGTTCTAGACAAACATGTGACCCACATTCCATGTCTTAGCTTTCAGCTGCAAAACCCAGGATTACTCCAGTTCCAGGCTAGTCTTTGTGACCCCACCCTTAAACTTAGAGTTCCATGGCCCCATGATTCAATTTGGGTCCTGGGGACAAAGAGCCCTTATTTGCCTCAATGGACTAACATTCCAAGACTATTTCTGCAGACCCACACATAAGATCCACCTCAGTTTCAGATTATTATATTACATATTACATACACACACACATATATAACAGTTATGTAATATCTGACTATGCAAAACAAATATTCAATGAATTGAAGGGAAAATAAACTGCAAAAATGCAATAGTACATGGGTTCAGTACTCATTAAACAGGATAGATTCCTAAAATTCTAAAGTAGACAACCTATTTGTACATTACAGACTAAATGGTTTAAAATATATGTAGATAATATTCCACCCCTGCAGCAGTCTAACTGGCTGCAGCAAACTAAGGGTGTGTGTGTAAATAATTGTACACAGCTTATCTTAATTAACATAAACTAGATACAGCAGTCAACCAATAAGGAACCCTCATCATCTTAATTATACACAGCTTAACTTAATTGACATAATCTAGACACAGTAGTCAGTCATTAAGGAAACTCTATCATCTTAATGGCTCCCTGGAGTTACTTCTCAAACCACTCCCTAAGGAAAAATGCCAGGCACCATCTTGACTTGTTTATGGACCCTAACACACCCCAAAGAAGCACAATATATATTCATGTGTACTTAGAAGATTCTTCATAATAAATCATATGTTAACATACAAATTGTCTTGAAAATATGGAAATATTAAGCTAATATAAAATGTCATTTCTGACCAAAATGCCATGAAACTAGAAATCATAAATGAAAAGAAGGTTGGGGGCTGGGGTTGTGATTCAGCAGTAGAATGATCACCTAGCATGTGCAAGGGGCTGGGTTCAATCCTCAGCACCACATAAAAATAAATAAATAAAATAAAGGTATTGTGTCCAACTACAACTATATATATATATATGTGTGTGTATGTGTGTGTGTGTGTATACATATGTAAAAGTTTAAAATTTACAAATATGTGAAAATTTAGCAACATACTTCTAATAGTGAATCATTAAGGAAAAATTCCAAAAGGAAATCAAACTTAAAGAAAATACAAATTACAAAGAAAAAGAAAAGGTACACAAAAATATTTTTTTTGATTGAAAAAGTTTAGTCAGGGCTAAAAGAAAATGAAGAGGACATAAATGAAATTTAAAACAAATAATGCGTCATTACACTTAATGCCACAGAAATGCAAAAGATCATAAAATATCAATATGACTAGTTTTATAACAATAAATTGGCTAAGTAGGAGAGATATACAACCCAACAACACTGAGTTATGAAGAAACAGAAAATCTGAATGGACAGATAATGAGTAAAGAGGTTGATTTGGACTGTCTTTCCCTAGGGAGATGATCATCATTTTCCTTTTAGTGTTTATTTCTTGCTTTAGCCCCCAAACCATGTCTTTTGTTATTTCACCCCACTTCTCATTTTGAGGGTGCATTGATTTTCTAAAATAAATCTCTGTAAACAATGAGAGAGAGATTGATTCAGTAATCCAAAATCTCCTAGGATAAAGCCTGGTATATTCATTTTATCTACAAATCATTTGACAATGAATTAGAAATCAGTTTTTCTAACTTTTAAAATTAAAAAGGAAGAATATTTCCAAATTTATTTGGCATGGCCAGATTTACTATGATACCAACACAAGTCTAGAATATTAAGTGAAAAAGAATATTGCAGGCCAAAATCAATGATGAAAATAGAGGCAAATTTCTACAAAATTCTAAATAACAAAATTTAGGAGCACATTAATAGGTTCATAAACAATCTTCTCATGTAATTGTTCCCTAGGATGCAAGTATGTTTCAACATATCCAAATCAATAAATATTATATGCATTTTACATATACATGATGAAAATCATAGAACCATGTTAATGTGTACAGAAATAGCATTTGTCAAAGAAAGTGTTCATGATAAAAACTTACAAAAATGTTGTATATGATGGATGTGACTCAGCATAATAAAACAAGCCCACAACTAATATTATACTCCAAGAATTGAAGCTTCCATTAGAACAGGAAAAAGACAAGGATACTCATTTTAGCTATTTCTATTCAATCCAGTACAAGATTTCTCACAGAGAAATTAGAAAATAAAAATAGAAAGAAAAAAATCTTTCCCAATTGGAAAAAAAAAGAAAGAAAATTATTTCTGTCTTCAGAGGCAATGATTTTTGTACAGAGAAAACATTCCTCTAAAACTATTAGAAGCAATATAATAATTCTATACAAAATTCATATATAAAATTAAATTGTGCTTCTGTACAATAACAATATATTATCCCAACTAGGAATTTAAAAATAATATAATGTTTAAAAGCATCAAAAGCAGGAAAATACTTTAAAAAAGTCAATGTAACCAAAAAGATATAGACCTATACACTAAAAACTATAGAACATTGGTGAAAGAAATTAGACACAACTTATGTTCATGGTTAGCAATAATCAATATTGTTGAAATGTCTGTCCTACCCAAAGTGATATACACATGTACACTCCTTATCAACATAACAATGGCAGTTATCATAGCAATAAAATATAAAATCCTAAATTTTATATGGAACCAAAAAGGATCCCAAAGAACCAAAAAAATCATAACTGATCATGAAGCTAAAAGCATTACACTATCATTATTCAAAATAAACTAAAAAACCACCATAGTAATTATAGAAACATCTTACTGACAAAAAAATAATATAGACAAACAGAACAGAGTTAAATCTCATGGTTTTATAGTCAATTGAATTTTGATAAAAGTACAAAAATCACTCATTGGTACATTTGTAATTTCTTCAATAAATGGTGTTGATAACCTGGATATTTGTCTGTAGAAAATTAATTTGTAACCTTATTCAATTACATATAAAGAAACCAATTCAAAATTAAGTAAGTACTTGAATGTAATACCTGAGTCTATATAATTTCTAGGGAAAAAAATAGAGAAAAGCTTCCTGACATTAGTCTGGGCAAAGATTTATTTTCCACATAACACCAAAAGCATATGCAAAAAAACATTAAAAAATAGATAATGAAATTATAAAAACCCATAATGCTTCCATAGGGCAAGAAAATAATCAGAGTGAAGTTACAACTTACGGAACAGTAACATTTTTGCCAACCATAAATATGATAAGGGTTAATATCCGTAATACATAAGGGAATTTAATATCAATAAAAGAAAAACACAACAGTTTAGCAGGGCCTAGTGGTGCATGTCTATAACCCCAGCAACTCCAGATGCTGAGTCAGGAGGATCACAAGTTCAAAAACAGCCTCAGCCAATCAGTGAGGCCCAAAGCAACTTAAAATAAGATAAAATAAAAAATGAAAATGGCTGGATATGTGGCTCAGTGGTTAAGTGCCCCTGAGTTCAACCCCCAGGACTTCCCCCCAAAAAGCATACACACATACACACACACACACACACACACACAGTTTAAAAATGAATAAATTACTTGAAGACACATTTTTACAAAGAAGACACAAAAATGGCATATATATATATATATATATATATATATATATATATATATATATATAAACCCTAAACATTTGTAACTGATATGTAAGTTCAAATAAACACCACAATAAGATATCACCTCAGTTATTAGAATGTCTATTACCAAAAATGCAAAAGTAAACAACTGTTGGTGGGGATATATATCGAGCAGACCTCTTATACGCTAAGGGTGGGAATGTAAACTAATATAGTACTAAGAAGTACAACACTGAAATCCCTCAAAAATTAATAACAGGATTACTATATGAAATAACAACTCAAATTTTGAATATATATCCAAAGAAAATAAAATCAATATCTCAAAAATGTATTTGCACTCCCATATTTATTGTTACATTTTTCAAATTATCCAAGATTTAGAATCAACACATGTCCATCAACAGATGAATGGATAAAGAAACACACACACTCACACACACACACATATATAGATCACATTATATTAATATATGTATAATATATATGTGTATATATAGTATATATTTCTATATATAATACAGAAAATGTGTTTTGCATATATTATTGCATAAGTTACATGTGCTATTTATATTTTACTCTACTCGTATATGTTACTTATGTAACTTATAGAGCAATATATGTAACATTTTTGTTTCTATATACAATATATATAAATTATATTTATACAATTGTATATAACTATAAATGTTTTATATGTAATAGCACATTTTCTGTATTATATATATTATGTGTGTATGCATAATATATGATACCACATTTTCTGTTCATATGTTTCTGTGTATATATATATATATATATATGAGTGTGTGTGTGTGTGTGTGTGTGTGAGTATTCATGTGTGTGTGTGTGTGTGTGTATGTGTGTATGTTTTCAGACTTATAAAGGGAAACACTGTAATTTACAGTATGGATGATCCTGGAAGACAATATACTATGTGAAGTAATCTAGTCACAAAAAGAAACAAATGCTGAAGAGTCTCACATGTGAAATCTAAAATGTCAAAGTCATTGAAGCAGAGAAGAGAATGGTGTTTTCTAGTACCTGGGACCTGGAGACATAGGAAAATCTTGAATATAGTTTATAAATTTCAAATTATGTAGGAAGAACAATTCTTGGGTATTTAATGTTCAAACTGGTGACTGTAGTTAATAATAATGTCCTGTCTACTTGAATTTTGCTAAGACAATGGATCTTACATTTTCTCATCCCACATACAAAACACTTAACTACAAAAATGGTAGAAAAGTTTATTAACTTGACTGTGGTTATCAGTTTAAAATGTATATTTATATCAAAGCATCACATTATGTGCCTTAAAGAAATATAGTCATATCTTGGATATATTTGGACCTATACCTTTGCAATAAAGTTTTAATGTAAACAAGATAACAAGTTTTTTTGTTTCCTAAAACATATAGAATTTATGTTTATATTATATTGTAGTATATTAAGTATTAAATTACATTATGGTTCAAAATAAATGTACATATTTCGTTGAAAATAATTTATCACTTGCAAAGGATGGTTTCAAATGCCTATAATCCCAGATACTTGGAAGGCTGAGGCATGCATATCATAATTTTGAGGCCTGTCTAGGCATCTTAGTGAGATATTGTCTCAAAATTAAAAATAAAAAAAGGATTGAAAATGTAGCTCAGTGATACAGTGCTGTTGGGTTCAGTCCCCAGTACTGTAAAACAAATAATTGAGTAAAAGTATCTAATTATCATCTCAGTCTTCATAATGTTATAATCTTTTTCTTAGTGAAGGGTCTTGCCTCAATGTTCATGGCTGCTGATGTATCAGGGTAGTCATTGCTGAAGATTGGAGTAATTGTAGTGATTTCATTTTTTTGTGGGGTGGGGGGGACTAGGGATTAAACTCAGAGTCACTCAGAGCCACATTCACAGTCTTATTTTGTATTATATTTAGAGGACAGGGTCTCACTGAATTGTTTAGTGCTTCTCTTTTGCCAAGGCTGGCTTTGAACTCATGATCCTCCTGCTTTAGCCTACCAAGTCACTGGGATTACAGGCATGTGCCAACACAGTCAGCTGCAGTGATATCCTAAAAGAAGAAAATCATAAAAACTTTTTCTGTAGTATAAGCTTCTTTTTTGATAATATTTTACTCACATTAGAAGTTCTTTCAAAATTGAAGTCAATTCCCTTAAAACCTACTACTGCTTTATTAAATGAATAAGTTTAAGATTCTAAATATTTTGTTCTCATTTCAATAATGTTCACAGTTTCTTCACTGGATTAAATTCCATCTCAAAAAATGACTTTCTTTGATCATTCTTAAGAAGCAAATCCTCATCCATTAAAATTTTATCAGAAGATTGCAACACTTTATTAACATCTTTAGGCTCCACTTCTAATTCTGGCTTTTTCATCACATTTGCATTCTTCCACTAAAGTCTTGAAATCCTCACATTCATCCGTGAGAATTGGATTTCAATTCTTCCAAATTCCTCTTAATATTGAACTCCAGCTATTGTTAGGTAGTAGCTAGCAATGATCTGTAAAATATATACCAACGTTAGAGGTTTACGTTCAAGGTACTTTTAAAGTTTTCTTTAAGTTACTGCCAAAGCAGATGAAGAAATAATTTGTAGCAGATAAACTCTAGAAAAACACTATGTTTTAGTCAGCTTTTTCTACTGCTATGACTAAAAGATCTGACCAGAACAATTTTAGAAGAGGAAAAGTTTATATGAGGGCTCATGGCTTCAGAGGTCTCAATCTATAGACTGTAGACTCCATTCCTTGAAGTTCAACGTGAGGCAGAACATCATGGCAAAAGAGTGTGGAAGAAGGGAGCTCATGGAAGCAGAGCAAGAGATCTCCACTTGCCAGCTACAAAAATATACCCTAGAGCCATGACCACAGTTCCCACCTCCTCAAGCCATACCCTATCTGCCTTCAGCTTTCACTCAGTTAATCCAATCAGGGTATAAATACAGTGATTGGGTTAACACTCACACAAACCAATCACTTCTCCTCTGAACATTCTGGCATTGTCTCACACGTGAGATTTTGAGGGACATCTCATATTCAGATCATAACATTCCAGCCCTGGCCCCCCAAAGCTCACACTCATCTGACAATGTAAATGACATTCACAACAGCCCCCACAGTCTCATCAATTCCAAAATCACTCGAGGTTCAATCCAAAGTCTTCTCTGAGGCTCAAGTCAATCTCACATTGTGAGCTCCTATAAAATTAAAAGAAATTTACAAGTATCCAATAAATAATGATAAAGAGTAAACATTTCCATTCACAAAAATAGGGGCATAGAAAAAGGGATAGGACCAAAGCAAGACTGAAATTCATCTGGGCAAGCACGTTTTGAAGTTCTGGGTCTGACATCTGGAGCACAAGGCATCAAGAAGTTCACTGAAAAGGCTTATGCAGATCAACACGTGAGGCCTTCTTGGTTGAAGCCTAAATGGCCTTTCTGTTGGCTTGTCTCTGCTTGGTTCCTATAGATTTCCTCAATAGACTTTCCATTGTACTGGAAGTTCTTAATCTCAGTGGTCTCCACTGTAGGTTTGACTTACTCCTCACATCTCCATGATTTGCCCTCTCAGGGCTGCCTACAGGCACTCTGAACCTACAGCACCTTGCCTGGACTCCCAGGCCTTCCTTTAAAATCTTGATGGAAGGTTTCACAACCCCCTAAATATGTCATCCAGCACCATGTCAAATTTGTTGCCATCTCAAGTAGTTGTAAAGCCTCCAGGGAACCTGGCTGCAGTAGCCTCTGAGTGTCTGGGTGGCTGAGCATATTGACAAAACTTCCTAAGCCCCATTATGCAAAAATGATTCCCCACTGATCTCTTCTCAAGAGAATTTTTGCTTTTACTCCCTTGAGCCTGAGATGAGTGTGGTCTTGCCAGCTTCTGAGATGCCCACAATCCATCTTTTTTGTAGTCTCTGGGCAAAGTCTTAGCATTGCTTTAGTTGCAGTACTGACTTTAACTGCAACTTCCTTAGCTCCAGTTTTACCCCAAATTTTCCAGTCCATGTTTTTCAAATCTTTCTGCACTGCTTTCTGCTCTTGATTGTCACAACAAATTTAGGTAAAAACCTCCAGCAATATCCATGCCACTGCCTGAATGCTATGTTGCCAGGAAATTTCTTCTGCCAGATTAAGAACATCACTTTTAAAATCAGCCTCACAGACATAAAGTCTCTGGACATAAGCAAAATGAAGACAACTTCCCAGCCAGAACATAACACAAATGGCTTCTAGTTCAAAATTCAATAGTGTCCTCCTTTTCCTTTTGATCCCTGTCTTTGCTGTTCAAGGTCCTATTGGCTTTCTCTGCTTTTGAGCTCCCACCAAAATTATCCACCAAGCTCTGCTTGCAACAATCTAAAACATTTCCAATATGCACTGCTAAGCATCTCAAAATCCCTCCTACCAATTCCTAGAAGCTCAAAAAGCTTCTGAACTACATGGTTGGGTTAGTCACAATGATAATCCAACTTCTTAGAACCAATTTCTGTTTTAGTCACCTTTTTCATTGCTGTGACTAAAAGGAAACAACTAGAACAACCCTTGAGAAGAAAAAGTTTATTTAGGGGCTCATATTTTCAGAGGTCTCAATTCACAGACAGCAGACTCCATTCCTCGGGGCTCAAGGTGAGGCTGAACATCATGGCAGAAGAGTGTGGCAGAAAGAGGCAGCTTACATGATGATCAGGAAAGCAGACAGAGAAATCTCCACTTGCCAGCTACGAATATATACCCCAAATCTACGCATCCAATGCCCCACTTCCTCCGTCCACATTCCACCTAACATCAGTTGTCATTCAATTAATCCCATCAGGGGATTAATGCATTAATTGTATTAAGGCTCTCATAACTCAATCATTTAACCTCTAAACCTTGCTTTGTCTAACATATGAGCTTTTCGGGGACACTACATATCCACACCATAGCACTCTTAGAGAAGTCAGTTTCTACTTCCCTAAATTGTATAGCTTATACAAGCTTATGTTCATTGTTATTTTATTAATAAAAATGTTTTAAGAAGTTCTTCAGATTTAATTAAACAGAAGAACTTAGAGAAACCAAGGATAGACCCGCAAGGATTAAACTTTAAAAAAAAATGATGACATTGTAAATCCCTGATAAATTGCTATCATGTACTGATAATCATATTTGAAACTCGGTTTAAATTTGTCATACTATATATATAAGTGACCTAGTACTGCTCAAATAGTAAACATGGAAAATGTATTTTTAAAAGGGATATGAGATAAGAAAAAATAATACATAATGTGTGGAAAAACTGACACAGCCTTTGTGTACAATGAGTTTCTAATTGGCATTGGTATTTCATCTTTTATATTGACTTGCACCATAACTATCAACAACATCATCATTATCACTAAAACCCTCCATTCGTTGTCAGTTCTAAGCCATCTTTCAAAACAGAAGTCATTTATTTATATCACACTCTAATGACAACTTTATTTAAGTAAATGATTTCATTTCTCAAAATTTACTTGGCTACATAAAAAAAATAAGATTAGAATGGGAGATAAATTTTCTCAGTCTCAAGTCTTGAGATTTATATAATGAAAGTGATTCTACAAAAAATAAATGCAAATATAAGTATTTTTATTAAGACAAAATTGACAATGCCAGCTCAGGTAAATATTATACTCTAGCAAAGATTCAATGTCTTTTTCAACATGGTTTTCCAAATAGTTTCATCATTTATTAAAATCCTGGCTGGTTATTTAGTTAGTAATGGTTAATACTATTTGCATGTAATGCAAAGTCTCCTGTTAACAGTTAAGATTTCCAGAATGTTGCCAATTACTGATATTGCTGAAATGTTAGGAAGTTGAAAAATTTTCCTATGGATAAGTTTAAAAATAATTTTCCCAAAGTAAGTTGGGAAATCATTACCCATGTTTATGATTTAGCTATTCAATATTTAGTGCCCATTTCCTAGATAACTACAATTCATTATTGCCCTTGGTCTTGTATTTATTTTTTTAAAATTTACGGTGAAGTAGAATCAATGTATTTTTTTATTTCTGTATATATCTTTAACAGAATCACTTTTTAAATCTCCAAATGAATTATCTAATAATAACATTTTAAAAAGGAGACACTTGAATATAGATACATATCTTTTTGTTGCACAACCTTTGTCTGATCAGTCAAGTTAAATATAAATTAACAAAACTGTGTATCCCTGCATTTGAAAATCCCTAGTCTCAAATAAAATTTAGTAGCATTGTGGTAGGAAAAAATTATATATATATATATTCCTATAAAGTGGAAAATAGATGTGCAATAAAAAAATCAGCAATAGTTATATATCTACAGTGGCACAATGTCTCAGATTTACTAGGGAATGAGCATGAGCTCCAATTTTATACAGATATAAAATGCTCTAAAACATACAATATACTTGGGAATATTCTCAAACATGCAAAAAACAGGGACTAAATTTTTTATGGTCCTTTAAAAAATAACATTAAAAATTTAAAGCACATTTTCAAAGATAAAGTAAAAATAGGAAAGACAGTTGTCATATATTCCTCAGATATTTCCCCCATTATACATATCTTACATAATATGACCCACATTTCAAAACTACCAAATCAATATTTATATGCTATAGTATATAAAATCAATGTCTTACTCATATTTATTACTTTTTACCTAATGGCCTTTTTATGTTCTATGATCCTATCAAGGATATCACATTTGGACATCTGGACTCTGGACTCCTTTTTTTTGTGATAGTGTCTCACATATTCCTTTTATTTGACAACCTTGACAGCTAGGGGAGATTATTTTCAGATATTTAATTGATTAATCATATTTTAGGAATAGTCTGAAATTTTTCTCAAATTTAACCAATGGTAATATCATTTCGGCAGGAAAAACCAAGAAATAAAATATTATTCTTATGTCATCATGTCAAAGGTACATTGGATGCAGAAAAAAAATTAAATGATTGTGGTTAAACTTTTATCAGTTGGATGAGGTAGTGTTTTCATAGTTTGAAAAATACATGTTGTCATGTATCTATTATTAGTAAAATTAATATTTTCCCCCATTTTGTGTTACCATGTACAGCTCTCGTTTAAAGAATTGGAAATTATGCTCCACCTACTTGAGGGTAGTATGTCTATATGAAATATTTAGGATTATTCTGAATGACAGTTTATCCATTGCTTCCCTTCTGCATTCCTATGCTTCTTCTTTCCTTCCTTCTTTCCATCAGCAATCATTTGTATAAGTAAGGACTCATAGATATTTATTCTGAATTAACATTATATTTCAACACTGTTTTCATGATCAAAGTATTTTGACTTTTGTCAGTGGAAATTGTTGCAGTTGGATCCTATGGCTTTTTAACAGGCTCCATAATTGTGGAATGTATCTATCTATCCATGCTCTGTTTATCACCTGACCCTGATTCATTTCTTTAATTTCAAACACCTTCTTACTGTATAGCACTGAAAGTACTCCAGACTCATGTCATGTATTTCCGGTTAAGTGCTAGAATCAACAACATTTCCAAGGAATCTTATTTCCATTATAAGAAAATTGTATTATAAACCAATAATTTGGGGCTAAGGTCTCTCTTTGTGATTAAAGCATCATTTATTCTAGGATCAGTTGACATTTAGTGTAAATAAATATACGTGTACACTAACTTTTGGGTATAAACACACATATATATATATTTCATTTTTATTAGTATTAGGATAAACATGAATCAACCTTGATGTCTCCAACTTTAATATATTACCACAATCATTATTCTAGATTCTCCCAATATCTGTAGCTTCCCAATTTATAATACCTGTTCCAAAAATTTTAACACTGAAAACAATGGGAAAATTATTTTACACTCAATTATGAATTTTGAAAAATACATGTTGCCATGTATTTATCATTAGGTTTCTTGCAAAATACTGTCATTGACCTGAAGTAACTATGTGCTTCCTCTATCCAACATTACCCGAATCCGTGTGAATTCATTGTCGCTACTGAATTTTTTGATATTATAATTTTGCCTTTTCAATATAATTGGAATAATGCCAATTGTAGACTTTTCTAACAGAATTATTCCAATTAACAATATACAATTATAATTTATCCTCATTTCCTTTTGCCTCTGAATAAAACTTTAGTCTATCAGTGTATTAGAGTTTGTTTATCTCATGATGTTTTAAAAGATATCTTGAAGTAAATGAATTTTGTTAATTATGTATGAAGCTGCTATAAACATTTATATAGAGATTTGTGAGCCTCGATTATAAAACAGTTGGGTAAATATCAGGAAATTAAAAATTTTATGATGTATTAGTCTGGATCTTCTAGAAAAACTATATTATATATATATATATATATATATATATATATATATATATATATATATATATATTATATATATATATAATATATGTATTTGTATATATGTGTACATATACATAAACATATATACATAGATACATACATATATACAAATAAATACACACACACACATATGCAAATACAGATTGTTGTAAGGAATAGTCCCATATAAATCTAAAGCCTAAGAAGTCTAAGCCCACAGTAGATGATGGTATAGAGGTATAGCTCTAATCTGAATCAAAGTGCCTGATAAAAGAACTTATAACATGTTACAGTCCTAGTATGAGGTTAAGAACCAGGAGATCTGCATTCTAAGTCTGCATCTTAAGGCAGAGAAAATTTTTTCTCCAGTAATTTAGTCAACTTTCCAATACTGTGATAGAGTATCTGAGAAAATTAACTTAGAATGAACAAATGTTTATGGTAGCTTATGGTTTCAGAGGTAACATTTCATGTTTGGATGGCTTTGTTGTTTTTTAGGCCTGTGGAAAGGAGAATGTCATGATGATGAGAGTGTAGGAGAACAAAATTAGTCTCCTGTGAAAGACAGCAAAAGTAAAGAGAAGAAGAGTACAGGGGGTCCCAATATCCCACTCAAGGGCATGCCCCCAATGACCTAACTTTATTCCACATGATCTTACTTTATAATAGCTCTACTCGCTTCTGAAGCACCAAACACTAGTGACAAATATTTTAGTATATAAAGTACTGGGGACATTTAACATACAATCCATAATGCAAAGCTTGATGATGATTAGAGAGTGAATTTTTCTTTCTGCCACCATGTTTTAATATTCAGCTTTCAGAGGATTGGATGAGGACCACCCACATTGAGAAACTAATCCAATTTACTCAATCTACTTACTGAACTTTTACCCACACCCACATAATACTTTAACAGCAAATCCAAATATGGATGACTAATGGTTTTGGACCACTTTGAACCACTATAATGACACTACAGAGTCAGGCTATTATTATAAAAAATTATTATTATAAAAATTATATTTAACTCACATCTTTAGAAATTCAAATCTTGCTTTAATCAGAAACTGATCAGGTCCCTCTTAGATACGCTTAGCTACATCATTTGTGTTGGAAGTATGTGCAGAAGTGAAACATTAGCTCTCCATATAGGAGGCAAAAACAACAACAAAAACAACAAAAAACCCTTGTGATTCCACAATCCCTTCAGATGTCATTACCACGTTGACCTTATGATCCCATTAATTCTCAACTCTTAAAGGTTGTAAGTAAGCTTTTTATAATATTGAACAAAATACCTTAAAAGTAAAGCTTATAGATTGAAAATATTATTTTGAGTTTTCAGTTTCAGAGGTTCAGTGTATTCTTCAGTCAACTCCATTGCTCTGGATTTGAGGTAAGGCAGAATATCATGGAGAAAGGGCATGGCAGAGGAAAGCTGTTTGCTTGATTCCCAAACCAGGAAGTGGAGAGAGAGAGAGAGAGAGAGAGAGAGAGAGAGAGAGAGAGAGAGAGAGAGATCACCTAAGAAATTAAACAAAATTTTGTTGAAGATATTTACAGTCTTAAAAGTAAAGAGGGGTTACAAACAGTTTTAAACTCATAAATACAAAACATTAAAAGAAATGAACCAATTCCTTAAAAAGTATTACCAAATACCAAGTAAGACAAAATACATAATCTAGCTAGTTCTAAAAGCACTTAAGAAATTTATTTTGCTTTTTAAAAAATATCATGACAAATTGATTTAATTGCATAATTACACCAAATATTTAAAGTCAGAATTAGTACCCCTTCCATATACAGTTTTCCAGAAAATAAAAAAAAAAAAAGTGAGAATTCCTTACAAATCATTCTATGGTGATGTGTTTCCCGATATAAAAATGATGATATTTTCGAAACTCAAAATACAAAAAAAAGGTAGAAACTATTATTTCTCACAATTAGTCATTATATTTTTCAACAAATTATTAGTTATTTTGATTTCAATAATGCATTAAAATAATTGTACTCGATAACTAAATGAAATTGATTCTACTTAAATTAGAATAATTTCAACATTCAAAAACATATCAGCCTAAACTACCATGCAAAAACCTAAAGGATAAAAATAATATGATGACATCAAGTCTCGCTAAATAACATTTGAAAAATAAGTTCAATACTAATTCAATTTTTTTTAAAAAAAAGGATCATGATTTTGGGAAAAGAGTATGACTTTCTCAACTTGCTAAAAAATATCTAAAAAGTCCTACAGTGGCCGCATAAGCTGAGGAAAAAGGTAAGAACCTCTGTTTTCATACTCAGATTCAAAATAGAATTGCATGTTGGAGCTACTAAAATAATGAGAGAGAATTAAGTAAGCAGCAATTTGAAACAAAGAAAAATTACTAATTTGCACATCATAAATGTCTATATAGAAAATCCTTTTTTCACCTCTAAAACTTATCAAAATAAAATTTATTAGAACTAATAAATGAGTATAAGAGAGACACAGTGTACAGGGTTAACACATAATTATTGACATTTCCATATATTAATAATAAATATATTGAACCAGAAATTTAAAATACAATGCTTTTCACAATTTATGCAAAAAAGTTGTGTTTGGTTCTTAGATGGAAACCAACTGAAATATGGATGAGATTTATATGTTCTAACTTTTAAAATGTTAAAGAAATAAAAGATAAAAGTAAATGGAGAGGCATATCATACCTGCAAGACTCAACTTAGTAAAAATATAAATTGTGCCCAAGCTCATCTAGAGGTTTAAAGAAAGTTCTTTCAAAATGCAAGATGGACATTTTTAGATGTAGATAAGCCAATTTTTTGTAAGTCTATAATCCCAAAATGATTAAAACATTCTCAGAAATAAAAAAAAATCCAAATGATGTTGAGATGGAGTATATAGCTAGAGTAATCACAACTATATTGTCCAGGCAAAAGGAGAGACATAAGAATCAATTCAGGGCCAGGGTTATGGCTCAGTGGTAGGGCGCTGGCTTAGCACGTGGGAGGCCCTGGGTTTGATCCTCAGCACCACATAAAAAAATAAATAAACAAAATAAAGGTATTGTGTCCAACTACAACTAAAATTAATATTAAAAAAGGAATCATGGCTGGGGTTGTGGCTCAGCAGTAGAGCACTTGCCTACCATGGGCGAGGCCCTGGGCTCGATCCTCAGCACCACATAAAAATAAATTAAAGATATTGTATTCCAACTACAACTAAAAAGTAAATTAAAAAAAGAATAAACTCAACAGAATAGAGAATTAATAATTAGACTCATACAAATATAATCAATTTTTTAAAAAATTGAACAAGTTATTCAATTATGAAGATTCACTTTTCAATATGCATTGCTGAAATTATTGAATATTCATAAGAAAATTAAAAACAAGGAAATAAATTGTAAATACTTGAGGAAGTTTATATTAGCTGTGATTTAAAAATCAGCTTACATACCTGGCATGGTATTCTGGATAAAATTTAGAAAAATTGTTTTAAGTTTGTTTTATTTTTTACTTTTTAATACCTCTATTTTATTTATTTATTTTTAAGTGGTACGGAGGATCAAACCCAGAGCCTTGCACTTGCTAGGCGAGCACTCTATCACTGACCCACAATCCCAGCCCCATAGAAAATATTTTCAACTTGTTGATCTCCTCTTATGTTTACCCTGTTTAATTTACTAGTCTTTTAGTAGAAGTCTGGCTAAAACAGAAAAATCTTACCTATCTAAAAATGTGACACCCATGTTCAAATAAAAATATTTAATTTTCCTTTCAAAATAAAATCCCCCAAATTTTTATATATATTTTTTAAAATTATTACAAACTTGGAAGGAATTCAGAATGAAGCAAAACCCAATATCTAGCTCTTTGGTCAATCAAATGCTCAATTTAGAATTACAAAATATTTTACTAAATGATAATAAGTAAATAAAATTCCAGCTATGACTAAGGATGAAGAATAAAAGCATATGTACCACCTGAATTAATTTCATTACAAATGCATTCCCCCAATCTCCCTTTCCCATGGATATTTTTTAATGTATTTATGAAACTTCAATATTATCTACTACTGCAGATAAAGTCAAGTGGAAACTTGTAAAGATTCTCTTGTGTAATGCACTGTTAGAGTTTTCAGCAATTTTTTATGATTAAAATAAGTTTTCAACATGATTATATGCATTTATATATATATATATATATATATATATATATATATATATATATATATATATATACATGTATATGTGTGTGTGTTTGTGTGTGTGTGTGTCTAATAATTTTGTGGTTATAGCTAAAACAGTTTTAAGCAGAATATTATTTACTGAATCAAACATGAAAAAGTTAATGGATCACTTTCTCCTACTTATGGATTGTGCTTGTAATGAACCTTAAAGAATTTACATTTATGTTTTTATTTTTGAAAGTTGTAAATGAAATAAAATTTATATAATTCTGTTACAATTTTTAATATTTTTTATTTGCTAATTCAGAAGAGCACATATTTCTATTCTTAAAAAATCCTAACTTGAATAATATTTGTCTGTAAAATATTTTCAACATGCAATGAAAAAGACAAGAAAGAAATTAAACATTTAATACTGTGTGCATGGATAATAAAGGCTTTGTGTGTAATAATATTCTAAATTTCTGTTATTGCATTTTTATACTTATATTTACATCAATGTTTAGTAATTATATAATTATTTTAATAATTTAGATGTGCTTTATTTTCTGTACTTATGATTTTAAACTGGTCATTCAATGAGATTTCCAAATTATTTTCATATAAACTATAAATAATATATACATATTTTTTATAACTCCCTCACCTTTTATTTTTTGAACCAACAATTGAACCAGAAGTGTTTACCCATTCAGCAACATCCCTTATACTTTTAATTTTTATGTTGAGACAGGGTTTCACTAACTTACTAAATGGCTTAGGAACTTGCTAAGTTGTTGAGGCTGGTCTAGAACTTGCAATCTACCTGACTCAGCCTCCTGAGGTACTGGAATTACAGGTGGGTGCACCATGCTCAGCAAGGTAGAAATATTTTAATGAAAAAATAAAATTCATAGAAAGCAAGAATTAATTTTTATTTTCTTTAACTTAGTAGCATTATATGAAGCATCTTGAAAATTAGTATTGTTTCTTTGATTAGAATGTGACTCTGCAACCTGCACACTCAAAAAATTGAAATTATATCCCATCTGAATCAAATGTATGATATGTCAAGATCATTGTACTGTCATGTGTATCTAATTAAAACAAATTTTTAAAAAATCAATTTAAAAAAAGAATTATAAAGGAAATACACCAATGGTTACTCTAAAGTCTACTGTTTGTATATCATGTTCTCAAAGTCACTGAACAAATATAAACCTTTAAAACAAAACAGAAACTTTTATGGTTGGTTATATTCTTGGAAAGGAAGCAAAAGAGATTTTTTTGAGGGACATATGAAACATCAGCAGAGTCTGCCTAGAGACAGAAAAGGGTGCTACAGGATTTTCAGATCTATGGAATATTCTGACTTAAAACTGAATACAGATATCATAGAACAATTATGTTTAATCCTATGGTTAAAGTTCCAGATATATGTCAATCTTGTTTTCAGTTTTATTTTAGCTGAATGTGGATGGTTTAAATTATATTTTTGGTACAATTTTATTATTGTGGCCACATTAATGTCACATGACTGCCTAAGCTTTATTTGGAATATAAGTATTTTGGCAATATTAGGTTGATATAATTTTCAAATACATTAATGCATTCTCCAAGGAAGGTATTTATATAGTTACATTTGTTAAAAGTGGATGTGAAAAATGAAAGAATAGTACCATTAAGGTATTATATTACTTATTAAATATAATACCAAGTCCATAAGTGATTAAGAGAAGGAAATTACTGAGACTTCAGAAAAATTTCTTAAATTATTTGCACTTCAGGAGCCTCACATATAAAACCAGAATAAAATGAAATTAAGAACAATATTAGAGAGTTGCTGAGATTAAGTGAAGTTTTGATTCTAAAGTGTTAACTGAGTGACTCTCATATATTAAATATGCTATCAATTTTTTTTATTTTTAATGTTATTTTTAAATTAATATTTAACATAATCAATTTAAATTTGTTTAGAATTTAGGGAAAAACCCCTTTTAATTTTTAAGTAATATTTTTTTTTTTAATTTTTTATTGTGGGTTGTTCAAAACATTACAAATTTCTTGACATATCATATTCCACACTTTGATTCATTTTCATACTGAAACTATTAAGGTAAGTATTTTTATTTTGATGAAATTTGTACTAGCCTTATTAACCAGAATATTTTCTTATGAGACACTGGTTGTGATGATTAATTTGTATGTTAACTTGAGTGAACCACATGATGCTCAGTTGTCTGATTAAGTGTTATTTCTGGGTGTCTTTGAGGGTGTTTATGGAGGAGTTCTCCATTTGATTTTGTGAACTCAGTAAATAATTCGAGCTTCTTCAAGGTATGTGGGAAATATACACTGCATTGAACACCTGAATAAGACAAAATGGCAAAGGTAAAGGAAGTTTGTGTTCTCCTTTCTTCTGTCAGACTTCTTGATATGAAACAACAATATTCTCAGGCCCTTGGTACTATTGATTCTTAGGCCTTTAGACTTGGACTATAATCTAAACCATCAGTCATCAGTCTCCAGGGCCTTTTAAATACACTACAGGCATTCTTGGGTTTCTAACCTGCACAGAGATGATCTTGAAAACTTTTATACTCCATAATTATGTGAGCTGATACCTTATAATAATACAATCTTATTATTGTGGGAATTAATCTTGCATTGCCTGAAGAAATAATAATGATAATCCCTAAGGCAATTGCCACACCAGAAAAAAAATTTATTATACTTTGGGCCCCCTTTTAACACCCTATTTACTTCTAGTGTTATAACTAGACTTCAATTCCACCAGGCCCGTATAGATGAAATACAAAGTGTGAACAATGAAGAGGCACTCTGAACACCAAAATAATTACCTGAGTATTCAAATTAATACAAAGAAATCTAGGATGCATATGTGTGAATGGATATTGAGAATGTAGTATAATGGTGGAAGGCACTTTTATTTGAATTAAGTCAAATTTACTGATATGGTCTCCTTTAGCACAGATTATGCAATTAATTTTTTAGTTCAGTGAGTTAGATGGTTTCCTGAGACATGGAATAAAGATTGCTCACCATGTGCAAACTGGTAATGCCTGATTTTTCTTGGTTTCATGTAGATAAGTGAGTTAGACCTTTTGAAAAATAGGTATGCTATAGTTGATTCATCATTTATTATCTACTAATGTACACTGTGAGTATGCAGAATATGTACCTTTTACCAACACTTTTAGAAATCTGTTTGTGAAAGGAATAAGCTAGCATTCTCCAAGAACTGTGTGATTGCTCTTCTCTGTAAGCCAAAAAGTAAATGGGAACTGAAGGCACTCATTTCAAATCTCTAAATGCAATGAGAGTGAGTATATCTTGGATACACAGAGGTCAAAGGTGGCACTCAATCTTAATATGCAAGGCAGTATAGTTTGTTGCAATAGACAACAGAATTAAAGAAACAGAATAGTTTGTATTAGTCAGCATTTTGGCTACTGTAACTAAAAGACCTGAAAATAATAATTTTATGTATGTATGTATGTATGTATTATTTTTTAAAGCAGGAAAAGTTTATTTGGGGCTCATAGTTTAAGAAGTCTTAGTCCATAGAAGGCCAGCTCTATCTTCAGGGTTCAAGGTGGGGCAAAACATCATGGCAGAAGAGCATGGTGGAGGGAAACATCTCACATGATGATCAGAAAGCAGAGAGACTCTACTCACCATATACAAAATTATATATCCCAAAGGCATGCCTAAAGGTATCTACTTCATCCAGCCACACCCTACCCACATTCAGTTATCACTCAGTTAATTCTGCCAGGAGGATTAATTTACTGATTGGGTTAAAACTCTCATAACCTATTCATATCTCCTCTAAGCCTTCTTGCTTTGTCTCATGTATGAGCTTTTGGGGGACAACTCACATCCAAATCATAACATTATGCCCCTGACCCCCAAAGCTAATGACCATCTCACAATGCAAAATACATTTGTCCCCATAGTTGCAATATTTCAAAAATTTCTCAAAATTCTAGTTCCAAAGTCTCCTTTGATACTCAGGGCAAGCTCACATCTTGAGCTTCTATAAAAATCAAACACTATTTACAAATATCCAATATATAAAGTTACAGAGTAAACATTCCCATTCACAAAAATAGGAGCATAGAAAGAAGTAACAGAAATGAAATAAGATTGAAATACAGCTGGACAAACAATTCCCGTAGCTCCACATCCAGCATCTGGGGCACATGGCATGGTGATGTTCTGCCCATAGTACTTGTATGGCTCCATCCCTATGGTCTTGTTTATTGCAGCCCAAGAGGCCTTTATATTGGCTTCTCTCAGCTTGATTGCTGCAGCCTTCCTCAATAGATGATCCACTAGCATTTCTTAATCTTGGGATCTCCATTGCAGCTTGGGCTTCTTCTTCACATCTCCATTCATTGTTCTCTCAGGGAGTGCCCTCAGGGACTCTGAACCTGCTGCATTTTGTCTTGCCTCCCAGGCCTTCCTTTGAAATCTTGGTGGAATTCTCCATGACTGGCATGCAACTCCAGCATCTTGCATTCCTGAAAAATTAGCACCATGGGGTTGACGCCAAGGTCTGCCACCACCTTGAGCAGTAGCCAAGCCTCTGGAGATGTTCATTACAGTAACCTCTGAGTGCTTGTGTAGCTGAGCATATTAAAAACTTTTTAGAACCCTTGTGGAAGAAGGGTGCCACACTGGTCTACCCTCAAGAGAATTTTTACTTTTACTTTCTCAAATCTGAGTTGGATATTGCCTAGCCAGTTCGTGAGATGCTCTCAAGCCGTCTTTCTTACTGTTTCAGGGCAAAGTCTTTGACATTTATTTAGTGGCAGTAATATCTTTAACAACAGCAACTTCCTTAGTACAAGTTTTACTCCTGGATTTCAAGTCTAAGTTTTTCAAATCTTTCTGCTCTGCTTTCTATTCCTGAATATCATAACAAAATTGTCTAAAAGCCAGGAATTTTTTTAAAATTACTTTCCAAGTAGATGAGAAAGCAAAGGGTGGTCATTAATTTGTAGAAAATAAACAGAAGCAAGAATGCTAATTTGAAAATACATCAAAAGAAAAGGATTTATAGGAGTAACTCTTGACAGGATCCATTGAGGTTGGAGTGAAGTTAGGAATCATGGTTATAGGATTTTCCATTTGTCAGGGAAGAAAATTTCCTTTAGTAGCACAGGTGCACTAAGTTAACTTCTGACTTGCTACTGACCCCAATGCCCACATCAATATGGGGTTAACTAATAGATGAAGCCTCTTGAATAAGATGGCTACCATGACAATTCTGGAAAGGATGAACTAAGGTCCAGAACTCCACTGCTGACATGAAGGAGGAGTTGAACCTCTGATTGGCAAGAAATGCAGAAGGTGGTTCCCAGTTCTCCTGGTAAATATCAAACTGTTATAAATTTGGGGACAGCATTGTCTCCTTTGTCATTCTCTGTGAAGAGAAAATCCATTCTCTCTCTTGAGAGGGCTCATTGCTTGAACCTTACTTTGCTTTCACCTGGCTTTCACTTTACAAAGTTGTCTTACATGGCTTTCATTGTCTGACTTTACGTTTTCTTTTCTCAAAACACAATAAATAAGGTTTGAAGTTTCAACACTCTGCTTTTCTGTGATAAGCTCACCAAATATATCTACCAAAGGCACACCCCAAATGACCCACTTCCTCTATACATACCCTATCACCCTGCAGTTGCCACTCTGTTAGTACTATAACAGGATTAATTTGCTAATTGGGTTAAGGCTTTAATAGTCCAATCATTTCACCTGGAATGTTCTTTCATTGTCTTGTGTTGAGGGCCACAGCTGAGTTGGGATGACGCCTGACACTTTTGCCAGAAGTAGTGGTTGAGAGGTGACGCCAGTGAGCCATTAAGATGATGACTTTTGAGGTCTTGCGGAGTTCCCATTGAGTTCTGGTTGAGCTCTCGCAGAGATTCCTGAAGAGTTTGCATTGGTTGGTGAAGTTCCGGTGGTGGGAGTTCCGGTTGGTGTGTGGTGTGTTCCTGGAGGAGCCGCGTGTGTGGCATTCAGGAGAGTTCCTGGGGAGTGTGCTGGTGGAGTTCGGAAATAAATTTTGTTCCTGCTTGAGTGGCTCATGGTTTGTGCCCAGCCAGACTGTGGCATTTGGTGGCCCGTGCGAGGAACGCCTGAAGCTCAGAGGTAAGTGAAATTGCTCACCCCTGAGGGAAGGCGAGATAATAGGTGACCATTTCAAAAAACAATGTGTTCTTATTTTGATTTGTTTTGTTTTTGTTTCAAGCTGCCTATCCCTAGAACTTTCTCAGGCAAACTGGGAAAAATGGTTGGCTCAAGGTTTGAAGTTGTTCGCCCCTGAGGAAGAGATAGAAATAGACCACAAATGCACATGTCAAGAAAATAGGAAAATTGATATAATGAATTTTTTTTCCTTTTTTGTTTCATTCTATTTTGGTTTTGTTTTGTGTTATAGTAGATCAGAAATTAGTAAAAAAACAAACTGAAAGAGTGTTAAGTAAATTGTTAGAGATTCAGACTATGGTAGAAGACATTTTAGATCAAGCAAAAGAGAAGGTCTCTCGAGCTAGTCAGACAGAGGAAGAAAATTTAAAGGAAAAGGAGCTATCAGGGAAAAAGTTACAACAGGAGGCTGCTGCTAACACCTTTCTATCACCAGATGGCGTAAGTGTCCAACCAACAGCTCCAGCTATGGGGCCCCAAACCCCAGTAGTTGATAGATGGGATCCTGAGACAGGACCTCAAAGATTGGCATGCCCTGTACTTGAGCAGGCAGGAGGGCACCTAATTCACCATGCTTTAGATTTCAAAACAGTGAAGCAGTTAAAGGAGGCTGTAACAACCTAGGGCCCCCAAGCACAAAGGAATAAAAGCAGCAAAGGGAGTGTTTGGAATTTCTCCCAATAAAATTATTACTCCATATTCTATGGAACAAATTGATGAGTTAGCTAATGAGTTAAATACTTGGGCAATAATAATGTGTAAATCTAATGTTTCATTTGATAACCACTTACCATCTAATCCTTTATTGTCTTTTTGGTCTTTGCATCCTGTAGTTTTTCCAAAAATGACAAGAAAAACACCTATCATGAATGCTACAAATATATTCACTGATGGGTCAAATAATGGTACAGCAGCAGTAGTTACCCCTGATCAAACGTTTACATTTTTAGTACCCAAACAATTAGCTCAAAAGGTAGAGCTTAATGCATTATTACAAGTTTTTGTGATGTTTAATGATTCTGTATATAATTTATTTTCTGATAGTCAGTATATAGTTAATGCTATAGTATCCCTTGAAGATGCTGGTAGGATTTCCCCTTCCTCTACTGTTTTCTCTTTGCTTCCCACTATATAAAGTCTAATCTGGGACAGAAAAGATCCATTCTTTATAGGACATATCAGAGCACATACAGGATTGCCTGGAGCCCTTAGTTTGGGCAATGATCTAGCAGATAAAACTACACATGACATACATATTTTTTCTACACTACAAGAAGCAACAAATTTTCATAAAAGGTTCCATGTCAATGCTAATACTTTACAAAAGCATTTTTAAATAACTAAGGAACAAGCTAGACAAATAATATAACAATGACAAAATTGTGTGACCTTTTTACCATAAGTTAATCTTGGAGTCAATCCTAGAGGATTGATACCTAGCCATATTTGGCCAATGGATGTCACGCACTTGTCAAAATTTGGAAAATTAAAATATTTGCATGTTACAATTGATACTTTTTCCAGATTTTTGATGGGCTCCCTTCATGCCGGAGAAAAAACTAAAGATATTATAGCTCATTGCTTAAAAATTTTGCCACTGTGGGCATTCAAAAACAGTTAAAAACAGATAATTCCCCTGGCTATACCTCTACCTCTTTTAAACAATTTTGCTCATCATTTGGCATTACTCACATAACAGGAATTCCATACAATCCACAGGGACAGGGCATAGTTGAAAGAGCTCATCAAACTATTAAAATGTACTTATTAAAGCAAAAAGAGGGAAATGGGAAGGGGTATATATCCCCCAAAGATAAACTTAAAATAACCCTTTTTTCTCTAAACTTTTAAAATTTGGATTCTTCAGGGCTTAGTGCTGCGGAAAGACATATGTATCCAAAAAAATGTACATAAGCCCAAGGTACTTTGGAAGGATATTCTAACAGGACAATGGAAAGGTCCTGACCCAGTGATTAACCGGAGTCAGGGTTCTGTTTGTGTGTTTCCACAGGGAGAACAGCAGCCAATTTGAATTCCAGAGAGACTAATCAAAGCAATTTCTACAGACCAAAGAAGATGATTTGACTCAAATCCATAACAAAGCTGATATCCAGAGCTCCAGCTTGCCTATTCTTACATCTGCGACAGTGATTCTCCCACACCTGGAGGCTAATGAATAATGAACACCATTAAGGCCTATTTCAAATGTAAAAAACCTTGACACTTTTTTGTGGGAATACCTTCAGACTTATATGCAAGTTACAGGAAAAAGGATGGATATCCAAATAAGAGTCAAACCCAGGTGGTAACCAGGATGCTTTTTTCAATATCTATTTTATTATTGTCCTTTCCCACATCATGAAGTTCTATTTTATTTTTTGAGCTCATACAGACCTATGTTAATGTTTTTCTGATCAGTTTTATTTTTTGACTGTGGAGTTTTTGAACATTGCAATGGAGATTTCACCTGTGTAAAGCTACAAGGCCTTTACTATTGTCTTATGTGTTGTATGTTATGTGTTGTATGTCTGTATGTGCATATGTCCATATATCATATATGAGGAGCGCTCATGAAAAAATGGATCCAAATATTTTTTTTTATTCACGTGATTTAAATGGTTTAATTTAAACCATTTAAACAGCTGTTGAGGATTGTTTTAATATGTGAACAAAAAAGGAGGTTAACAGATCTGTTTGTTTACTTTCACCTTTCCTTTTCATTATATTTAATAATTCTGTTCAGGATAATGTAAGTTGTTCAGAAAATTGTTTTCTTAGTACCTGTTGAAATGTTACATAATTTTTTTCTTTTTAGCCATCATTGCCAGAATTCCTATCTTCATCCCAGTGCCGGTGAAGACAAAGATAAAACCAAACTACAGCTTCTACTATAGCTATTACAACAAACTGTATAAACTGATGCATCAATGAATAGTAACTCAACAAGTAATGCTCAATCAAGGAGTTGATTAACTTTGGGAGGAAATGGACATATTGATGGATTCCTCTGCTTGGAACTGCTTGAAGAACTTGCCTGGACTATGTATCACTTGTATACATTGTGAACTATCTGTTGGTGCAGCTAATTGTGGTAGTGCTGTCGTATCTTTGCAGATGGTGTCATCGGTGGTACAATTTTTCCAAAAAAACCGTCATTTGGCTAGGTGTCGTGGCATTTTGCATCCTTCTCCCCTCTGCTAGTGATGGTCTAAAATTTGGGGGCCAACAGAGGTGAGTTAAAGAACCTCACCCTCCCACTGGCACCAAGGCCAAATTTGGGGGCCAACAGAGGTGAGGCAAAGAACCTCACCCCCCATTGGTGCAAAGGCCAAATTTGGGGGCCAACAGAGGTGAGGCAAAGAAACTCACCCCCCCCTACTGGTGCATTGGCCTATCCACAAGTATGGCTGTATCCTGGACCGGTATTCAGTGATGGGTAATATCCAATTGCAGTGGTACCAACCTAAGACTGGAGGCTGATGCCTTGAGGTCAGCTCATCCGTAGACGGGTAAGGACCATATGTAGTATTGGACAACCTAACAGGCACGGTCCCTAAGCCACATTGCTTGTTGTTTAATTAAACAGAAGGGGGGAGATGTTGAGGGCCACAGCCGAGTCCGGATGACGCATGGCCTTTTTGCCAGAAGTAGTGGTTGAGAGGTGACGCCAGTCAGCCATTAAGATGATGACTTTTGAGTTCTTGTGGAGTTCCCGTTGAGTTCCAGTTGAGCTCTTGCAGGGATTCCTGAAGAGTTCACGTTGGTTGGTGAAGTTCCAGTGGTGGGAGTTCCGGTTGGTGTGTGGTGTGTTCCTGGAGGAGCTGCGTGGGTGGCATTCGGGAGAGTTTCCAGGGAGTGTGCTGGTGGAGTTCGGAAATAAAGTTTGTTCCTGCTTGAGTGGCTCGTGATTTGTGCCCAGCCAGACTGCGGCAGTCTTGCACAAGAGCTTTTGAGGGACACCTGGTATCTAAACCATAACAGTGTGATTAATGTATACTTATGCTATTTGCTTGTTAATTATAGTATTATTATTAAAAATTAAATAGTTAGGAGAATTATAAAATACTTAGTTGAGCTGTATTAATTAGGAAAAGGTCAAATAAATGTCTAACTTGAATGATAAAAATGGGTTAAGTCATGTTTTTGTCAAATCTTTTGGTTATAACAATGAAAAAGCTGACTAATTAGAGGAGAAAAAAAATCTGAAGGCTCATGGTTTCAGAAGTCTCAGCCCACAGATTGCCAACTCCATTACTCAGAGCCTGAGTAGAGGCAGAAAATCATGGCTGAAGTGTGTGGCAAAGGAAAACAGCTGAGGACATGGTATCAGAAAGCAGAAGTAGCCACTACCCTCATCATGAACAAAATATATGCTCCAAAATCTTGACCCCAATGACCTACCTCCTCCAGACACACACACTACTTGCCAACAGTTAGTACCCAGTTAATCCTTATCAATTCTTGTAACCCAATCATTTAACCTCTAAACCCTCTTGCATTGTTACACACATGAGCATTTGAAAGATACCACACATCAAAACCATAACCAGCCACATTCCCTAAATCAATTTCCAGACTTGAAAGACTTTATGGAGCCTAAATTCCTTGGCCAGATCTCCTTTAGGAAAAACCCTAATACAATACCTATGTTTCATAACATTTCTCTCTCCTAGCCTTGCCAAAACAGTCTACAACTTTTTAAAAGATATTGTTTATCAATAAAAAAGGAATTAATCAGACTTTAATGAAATATTGGACAATGGCTCTGAAACTGATTCCAAGTGTCCCAGAATATTACTGTGGACTTCTATACAGAGTAAGGATCATAGAGATCATAAAACTGATTGCAGATGCTGTATCAGATGTAGTTTCATTGTTTGATGATCAATGAATTTTTTTCTGGTCCACCTCAATAAAATCAGTGGGTGCTAAAACACAGCCTGTGGCTATTTTTTTTTCACTAAATAAATGCATAATTGTGATTGATATGCTTAGCAGCTGCCAAGATCTCTACATTGTACCCAGAACCAGTATAGTAAATGTTATTATGAAGGGAAAATCTAAGTAGAAGACACTAGAAAATAATAAGTTTTATATAGAAAAATAATAAGTTCAAACCACTGTTGTATTTCTAGAGAGATTGCTAAAATTGGTGTGACTATCAAAGATATGAATGTTGCAGGCTAGGTGTGCGCATCCCTTCCATTACTTGCCTATTTGTCCTATGTAGAAGACAGATCTTGGGGAATGACAATTGGTTATCATAACACTAACCATGTGATAACTCTGATTGCAGATACTGTATCAGATGCAGTTTCATTGTTTGAACAAATTAACTAATTATTTGGGATCTGTTGTACAGATACTAATTAAGAAAATGTTTTTTTTCCCCTCAGGGTCTATTAATTAAGACCGACAAGGGCAGTTTGATTTTGGGTGGCATTAGCAGCAATATACTCTTATTTTCCTTCCTTAGTAGTATTTCACCTCTTCAGCCCATTTAATAATTTAATTTTCAGCTAACTAAATTGTTTTCTCCTTTCATAAGATATTACCCTGATTGATTACATTATTAACATTATGCTTATTTGATTTAAAAACACAGGTGAATCTTAGAAATTTCAACCACTCTATACTTATTGTTAAGATATTTGCAAGCAACAGAGTGAGAAATTAATCTGGTAGATATTCATGGGCCTTCTACCTCAGTGAAATTTCAGTGGGTCCACTGTTTTTGAGCATATGAAGACATCACTTCTAAGTTTATAATTTGTTTTATCTATCATCTACAACCACAAAAGAGGCTCAATCAACAGGTGGTCTATTTAGTAAGAGACCAGAAATGCTGCTAGTTTTGAATGGAGCCCAATAGAGTTACAGGCTGACACAGGCTCAAGATGCTCCGCTACAGAAACATGTGATCCAGCAAATTAATAGTGCATAAATTTCCAGTGGTAGATAAAGAGATTGTTTGAAGCAATTGGCAGATTGCTATAGCTGAATCACAGTGCTGACCCTCAGAATTTTAGAGAGAACCCTGCCATGTTCCATAAATACTATCCTCTTGAGAAGTAGTTCTTAACTGATACTGGGCCTTAAAAGAGACAGAATTATGAATCATGGCCTCAAAATTATTATGGGGCATAAGCTGTTCTACATGAAATTAATTTTTAGTAGGCATCAACCAATAAATTAGAATATGTGCAGTAATACTCCATCATCAAACTGATGTTATATTAAAGACAGAAGGAAGTTACATGAAGAAATGACACAAAATATCTGGTACAATTTCTGCTATAATTCATCTTCTCTTCTAACCTGCACCTATGTCACAATGGGGAACACTCTCTTGTCAGTAGGCAGAGGAGGAGAGAACTCAGGAAGGGTTTATTTACAGATGGCTTTGCGTAATAGGGATGCATCACACAAAAGGGGACAGCTGCAGCATTAGAACTTCTAGTTATCATTGAAGGTAAATGTTGCAGTGGGCAGGACTTGAAGCAGTGCAACTGGTCATTCACTTTGATTTGAAGGAGTAATGGCCAGCAGTATGATTATACATTAATTTGTGTCCTGTGGCCAATCATTTGGGTGGATGTTCCAATGTGGAAGGAACATGGCTGGAAAATTTATGACAAGGCCATTTGTTGAAGAGGAATGTGGAGGTCTGGGGTTTGGCTCAGCACTTGCCTAGCATGTGTGAGGCACTAGGATCACTCCTCAGCACTACATAAAGATAAATAAGGAAAATAAAGGTATTGTGTCCATCTACAACTAAAGCAATCATTAAAAAAGAAGAACGTGTGTGGTCTCATTAATATTTTACTACTGTAAAAGATAAAATCACAATTTTAATGATACAAGACAGCTTCTTCGCCCAGGCATACAGTTATTTCCCAAAGGATTAAATTAACAATGTGACCTTTTTGGCAAGGATAGAGCTTATAACTGCACTCAGAAAGATGGAATTTCACTTTGAAAGGTTTACCTAGATTGGGCCAAGGCTGAATGCCCAATATGCCAGCTAAAGAGACAGATACTAAGTCCTCCATGTGCCGTCATTCCTTGATGTGATCAGCAAGCTCATTGATAGAAGGTTGATTACATGAGCCACCTCAATTAAGGAAGAGACAGTGTTTTGTTCTTATTCATTCAATCAGATGCTTTACTGTAAATTTAGATTTGCTTACCATGCCTGCAATCCATTTGCCAAAAAATAATCTTTGGATTTGTAAAATTTCTTATCTACAATCATAATGTTGACATACCATGACATCTGATCAGGGAACTCACTTCACAATAAAAGAAGAGTTGCAACAGGTCATGTTCCCCACTATATTGAAGCAATTGTTTTGATCAAATGGTGAAATGGAGACTTGAAGATTCAGTCATACTGACAACTGTATGATAGTACTTTTCAGGGAAAAAGTTATCCAGAAAACTTTATATGCTATCAACATCCAGCACCTTGAGCCATGGCCAGGATTCACAAATACAGAAATTAAGGCATGGAAATAAGAGTGGCACCACTCATTAATACTACCAGTGACCCATTAGCAATAGTTTCATTTTCTGAACATCTAACATTTTCTGAACATTATAGTTAGATGTTCAGATACAACAAGAATAAAGGTTTTGTTCATTATACCAGGAAAATAGTGATGACAAGCTTAGTTATTTGCTAAGAACACAAGGAAAATGGATTATGTAGTGGAACAAAGTGGTTATAAAAACAAAATGACAATAGGGCAAGTTACTTAAGTAGGATTATTATTGTCGTAATTATTTTCTTCTTAGCTTTGAAAAAGTGCATTTGTGTGTGCATATCTTTGTACATGTACATAGCTGATATTGATAGTATCATAGAAGAAGAGGTACAGTGATGGTAGATCACTATATTTAAGCATTGTTAATTTTAAATCATACAGCTTAAAGTAAAGAATATTAAGGGGAAGAGTGAACAGAATTCAAGGACTTTACTTTCTCTACTGTGGAATAGGTTACTGTATTTTTTATCATATGTAGAACAACTTTATCTCATTAGGTAGGTTATGCCTTTGTTAATTTCTTTGGAAATTAAGTATCATTTGAGAATGTGTATATAATTTTTAAATTGACAAGGGGTAGAATTATGATGCTTAATATTGTTTGTCAACTTCACTTGGCCATGCTATACCAGCATATCTGTTAAAAATTCTCTCTGGATATTATAGTTTGGATGTGAGGTATACCACAAAACTTGTGTGTGAGATATTGCAAAAAGGTTTAGAGGAGAAATGATAGGGTCATGAGATTTTTAACCCAATCAATGAATTAATCCTATAATGGGATTGATTGAGTGATAACTATAGGTGGGTAGCATGTGGCTAGAAAAGGTGGGGCCCTTGGGGATGGAACTTTGAGGTATATATTTTGTATCTGGTGAGTGGAGTCTCTCTCTCTGCTTCTTGATCATCATGTAAAGTTCTTCCCTATGCCACACTCTTAAGCCATGATATTCAGCCTCATCTTGAGCCTGAGTATCAATTTTAAAAAAAAGAAAGGAGATCAATAGCCTAGCTCAAGCCCTCTGTCAAAGGGATTGGTAAGGGGAATAATGATAAAATCTTTCCTTTCCCTGAATGTGTTCCTCTCATAGAAAAGCACAAAGTATCCTTTGGAGAGACTACCATATCTACTATGTTTCTTTTATGTGTCTTTTAGGTAAATCTGTTTCATCAGAATCTAGGTAAATGTTTTTTAACTTGAACAGTGGGACATACACAAGAATAAAATGTATCACTACGAGTCATAATGATTATGACACATCTTAAAGTATATTAACAGATATTTTTGAAAATACCTTTAGGCCTAATGATAAGACTCATATGCCCCACTTTTCAACTATTTCTTTCAGGTCACCAGTCTTCTAGAAGTCCATATAAAATCCACCTAAGTGTTTTTAATCCATGTATTTTTACACTGAGTGCACAAATATTTGATTCTATTTTATTTCTGTTCTGCTGAGAGCCATTGCCAAGTAGGAATGACGCATGGCAATTTCTTTGTCAGCCTACCCAATGTTTCTTAGAGGGAGGACTCTCCATTGTGGAAATGGGCTTGCCTTGGACCCAGGTCATTTGCACTGATATTGCATAAATGTTTGAGAAAGGTGACCCTGCTCAAGGATCAGGGTGGGTCCAGGTTTAGGGTGTATCCTGCTGGGAATAGGGAGTATCCTACTGCCTCAGGCACCTACCTGCTCCTTGGGTTTAGGGAGGTTCCAGGTTTAAGGTGGACCCTGCTGGGAATGGGGCATATCCTGCTGCCTCAGGCACCCGCCCGCTCCTTGAGTTCCCGTTGAGTTCTCATGGGATTCAGAGAATATTTTGGGATGCAGAGCCTGGTGGAGGTGTGGATTTTCCCCAGAACGTGCGTGTAGAGTGCCGGTGAGAGGTCGGGAATAAAGAGTTGCTGTTTGAATCTACAAGGCTTTTGTGGTGGCTCGGTTATTTTGTGCCCAGCCAGACTGCGGCACTGTTCTACTGTAATTCTTACTCAGTTTTATATTACATTGGCTTACCATAATTTAGTTTCATATATTCAGTTTGTATTTTCAAATAAACTAAGTTTCTTAAAAGAGTGGAATTTCTTATCCATCAACTTCCTTAGATCTTAACAGAATGCATTTTGTTAACTTTATTAATATATGATTGTCTCCAAAAGTAGAACTTAGAAGGGGACATACTATTTTCCAATACAGATATGTCAGCCTTTAAAAAAATACTCAAAATATTAAAGTTTAATAAAAGCACTATTTGTACTAATGCACTCAGCTAAATGATGTACTCTTGATAAATTCCTGCTTCTATTTTCATGATAATATTAATTCCTACACCTACAAATCAAGTTGAATATGAGATTAAAGATCAAAATAAAGTAAAACAAACTTTTGATGTTCAGCATCAGAAAAGCTACTTCAGGACTGGAAGCATGGAGAAATGAGTTTGATTATTTCATTTAATAATGACTTAGAAATTTTAAATCAAATTTGTTTAGCCAGGCATATACAATAATTAAATAGAATATATAGACATATATATGATGTTCATGTATATATACGTGTGTGTGTGTGTGTGTGTGTAGATTTAGAAAAGAAAATATGGTCTTTTTATTAGATATCTTAGAAAATTTTAGCTAAAATATAACCCACATGATTGCTCATAGGTGTTTATGGCCAATATTTCCAGAAATCTGTAGTCTGAGACACGAGTTAAAGTCAGTTACTTTTTTATTATAAATAATAGATTTTGACATTAGGTTATAAGGTTGGTAAAGATGATGGGTTAAAAATAAGGGTGAACTTCCCAGCAGTCCCTTAGCTCAAGATTTAAAAGCCAGGAAGACTGTTCTTCAGCAATATTGATAACTAAGAGGATTCACTGAAATCCAATGTTGGACAGTAAAAGAAACCATAAGGACGGCAAAAGTTGGAGACATCAAACATAATATAAGAGATAATATGTTAAAGATATGCCAGCATTGCTGATAGCTTCAGCAGTGGTGGCCACAGTCAAGGCAGCCTCAGTTGTTGAGGGGAGGAGAAGCACAGATATAAAATAAATTGTGGCCAAAAATAAATTGGCTTGTGGAAACTTGTGGAATAAAGTAGATGGCTCATATTAACAAAGAGAAGATGGGTGAAGTTGTTGAGTGAAAAGAGAACCAAATGTTTTAGCACATGGGAGAGTCTCTGGGAAATAGGGTTGGTGGTAGCAAGAATCATTTATATGTGGCTGCACAGAAGTGAGCAGAGGTGGGAAACTGAGGACTCATAAAGGAAGTTGCCAGCCTGACTCAGCAGTTGCCTATATTTGGTCCCAAAATGTATCTGGTCAAGTATAATTGAAAGAGGAGCACAAAGAATCGTGCCAATCTTAGGATTCAGAAAGACAGAGAGAGAGAGAGAGAGAGAGAGAGAGAGAGAGAGAGAGAGAGAGAAGAAGAAGAAGAAGAAGAAGAAGAAGAAGAAGAAGAAGAAGAAGAAGAAAAAGAAGAGAAGAGAGAAGAGGGAGAGAGAGACAGAGAGACAGAGACAGAGACATAGAGTGAGCACAGGCTCTTTGTTGTGGCATCCCATATAAGATATTGGCAAGACTCCAATAACCAGCTACACAGGAACAAATGTACTCCAGGTCATCATCTGATCCTGGGTAACTCAGTTTCATAGGAGAAAATGTGAGATCTGTGGGGGTTAAGTGTGGAATATTTTTCCAGGCCCCTGAGGCTAAGACAATTAGTAGAGATCACCATCTTCCCAACAACAGGAGATGGGGATCAAATCTCAGATATATACTCAGATTCCCAAAGGTCAGCAAAGACTAAACTCCAAATAATATAACTTCTGATTTAGAATTCTGTACCAGTCAGATCATGTGAGTACACAACTAATCAGCATACCACTGTCTATTCCATCCTATACTATAAAACCAGCTTTGATTCCTGGCCAATACAGCTGGCAGCATGACCAACACAAAGACTTTAGACTTAACAACTTTCAGCCTTTGACACAAGGTTTATATGGATTCCAAAAAATAAATATAAAGAATGGCACATCATCATGAGCAATGAAGATCCATCCTTGCCAACAGTTTTGACCACCTCAGTGGAAAAAAGTCCTTTATTTGTCATTAATAATTTTTATCTTTTTTTGTATTCTCTGAATTAATTTTTAATTTTTTATTCTAATTTTTACTATATATTTAATTTAATTTAATATTTTATGTTTACTATATATACTTTACATTTTTCATTACATTTATCATCTGCTACTTCACATCTGTATTCACTTTTTAAATATTTCCAATTTTCTCTTGACTTCCTACCCTATTTTCTATTCACTTAAGGAACTTTAATTCCACAATCTGGTAGAAAGATATGATTTCTGTAATTTTTACCATATTCATGTTGGGATTATCAATATATTGAAAAAATAGTAGACATCAGCTTTTTAAACATTATTCTTCTTATTTTTATTATTATTTAAATACCAGGGTGTGGTGAGCCGCTTCTGCCGTTTCTGCAGACTATGGTCGCCATTACAAGATGACGCTGGCTCCGCTGTGGTCTGTGACAAACAACTCCTTATCTGGGAAAGTTGGCACATGATTTTTCACCACCCTGTGAGAAAGCTCCACGCGGCAGCTTTGCATTGGGGCTTGGGATGCTTTATTAAGGCTGGGAGGGGCATCAGAGAGGAAGAAGAAGAAATATCAAGGGCCTGAATAAACTGTTGAAAGAAGATTGAGAGAAGAAGAAATATCAAGGGCCTGAATAAACTGTTGAAAGAAGATTCCCTAGTTGCGTCTTCCTTGTGGGCAAGGGGTCGCGACACCAGGGATTGAAACTAGGGGTGCTTAACCACTGATCCACATCAACAGCCTTTTTTATTATTTTAAATAATTTAACTTTTATTTTTTATTTATTTGTTTTTATGTGGTTCTGAGGATCAAACCCAGTGCCTCACCTATTCCAGGTAAGCACTCAACTTCTGAGCCACAATTCCAGTCCTCTCCAGCCATTTGTTTTTTGTTATTTTGAGACTGGGTCTAAGTTGCTTAGAACCTTGGTGAATTTCCAAGGCTGGCTTTGAACTTGTCATCCTCCTGCCTTAGCCTCCCAAGTCACTGGGATTCAGGCATGTGCCACCATGCCTGGCTGACACCTGCTTTTTAATGTCTAAATCTCTTTATTGCTTATTGTTTGTGCTGATGTTAAATACTAAAACAACATTCCTATATAGATAATAATTAGTGCTATAGATTCAAATCAGACATTGGACTTTTATTTTAAGTCTATGCATATATTGTTAAAATTATTGCTATTCCTGACTCCCTGCTTCCTGGAAAGTGTTTGGAATACTTCAATGCACAGAATAGAGATCCTGCTGCTGATCAATAGACACATCTCAACTAAGTAATAGTGAACTTCCTTCCAAACACAATCTAGCACCTCTGAAGCCTCAGTAATACCTCAACAAATACAATAGACAAAAAAAAAAAAAAAAGCAGTAAACAGGTCCCAAGTAGAAAGAACTAAAGAGGAACCTCAGGTCCCATGCATGGACACATATTTATGTAGCAAAAACAGAGACTTAGAAAAGTCCCTAGGAAAAAGTTTTTTTTTTTCAATGTATGCAAATAATAAATGTAATTCACTTCATAAGTAGAATTAAGGACAAGACTCACATGATAATCTCAAATAGATACAGAAAAGGCCTTTGATAAAACCCAGAATCATTTCATGTTAAAATCACTGTAGAAACTAGGGAAATAAGAAACTTACCTCAGCATTATAAAGATTATATATGACAAACCCAAAGCTAACATCATACTGAAGATACAAAAATGAAAAGAAATTTCTTTAAAATCAGGATAAGACAAATATGTCCACTTTCACCATTCCTATTTGATATAGTTCTTGAGGTTCTAGCCAGAGCAATCAGGCAATAGAAGGATAGTAAAGGAAAAAAATAGAAAAAAAAATCAAATTATATCTGTTTATTTATTACATGATCCTATATCTAGAACCCTCTCCCCCTAAAAAAAACTTCTACCAGAAAACTTCTATACCTGATAAATAAATTCAGCAAAGGAGCAGGATACAAGATTAATACTCATAAATCAATAGCTTTTGTATATTCCAACAGTCATTTGGCTGAGAATGAAATTATATATATATATATATATATATATATATATATATATATATATATATATATTCCAATCACAATAACTTAAAAAAAACACTTGGGAATTATTCTAACCAAGGAGGTGAAAGATGTTCTTGGATAAGCAGAATTAACATTGTCAAAGTGGCCATATTTTAAAAAGTGTTATGCAAATTCATTCTGACCCCCATCAATATACCAATGATACTTTTTTAAATTATTTATATTAGTCCATTTTATTTATTTTTTATTTATTTTTATTTATATATGACAGCGGAATGCATTACAATTCTTATTACACACATAGAGCACGATTTTTCATATATCTGGTTGTATACAAAGTAAATTCACACCAATTCATGTCTTTATACCTGTACTTTGGATAATAATGATCATCACATTCCAACATCATAAATAACCTCATGCTCCCTCCCTTCCCCTCCAACCCCTCTGCCTTATCTAGAGTTCATCTATTCTTCCCATCCTCCCTCTCTCTATCCCACTATGAATCATCCTCCTTACATCAAAGAAAACATTCAGCATTTGGTTTTTTGGGATTGGCTAACTTCACTTGGCATTATCTTGTGTAACTCCATCCATTTACCTGCAAATGCCATGATTTTATTCTCTTTTATTGCTGAGTAATATATTCCACATTTTTTATACCCTCATCTATTGAAGGGCATCTAGGTTGGTTTCACAGTTTAGCTGTTGTGAATTGTGCTGCTATAAACATTGATGTGGCTGTGTCCCTGTAGTATGCTGTTTTTAAGTCCTTTTAAAATGAAAGGTTTCTTCTAAGCAAAAGAAACATTCTGTGAGGTGAATAGCGAGCCTAAGTCTTAGGAGCCAATCTTTACCCCTCATACATCAGATAGACCACTAATCTCTTGGGTATATAAAGAACTCAAAAAGCTAAGCACCAAAAAAACCAAAAACAAAAACCCAAATAATCCAATCAATAAATGGGCCAAGGACCTGAACAGACACTTCTCAGAAGATGATATACAATCAATCAATAAATATATGAAAAAAATGTTCATCATCACTAGCAATTAGAGAAATGCAAATCAAAACCACTCTAAGATTTCATCTCACTCCATTCAGAATGACAGCTATTAAGATGACAGACAACAATAAGTGCTGGCATGAATGTGCGGAGAAAGGCACACTCATACACTGCTGGTGGGATTGCAAATTACTACAGCCAATATGGAAAGCAGTATGGAGATTTCTTGGAAAATTGGGAATGGACCCACCATTTGACCCTGGTATCCCTCTTCTAGGTCTATACCCAAAGGACTTAAAAACCAATGATATTCTTCACAGAATATATATATATATATATATATATATATATATATATATATATATATAGAGAGAGAGAGAGAGAGAGAGAGAGAGAGAACCAGAACCAGAATAGCCAAAGATATCCTAACCAAATAATGCTAGGCTGGTGACATCAAAATATCTGATTTCAAATTATACTAAAGAGCTATTGTAGTAACAATAACAACATGGTATTGGAATCAAAATAGATAGGAAGTCCAATGAAATAAAAACACACCCATATACCTGCAGTCATCTGATATTTGACAAAGATATCAAAAATATATGTTGGAGGAAAGACAGTCTTTTGTTGTTGTTGTTGTTGTTTTTCAATAAATGGTGCTGGGAAAACTGGATATGTGGAAGTATAAAACTTGATCCCTGTCTCTCTATGTACAAAAGTCAAAACAAAATGGATCAGACTAATAAATTAAATGAGAAATTTGCACCTACTAGAAGTAAAATTAAGATCAACAGCCCAAAGTACTGTTACAGGCACTGACTTCCTTAACAAGACTGATTAAAACCCAAGAAATAAATTCAGAAGTTAGTAAGTGTAATGGCATTAAATTAAACAGCTTCTGCACAGCAGAGCAGACTAATAAGAGCAAGAAGAGACAGCGTACAGAATGGGAGAAAATCTTTGCCAGCTACTCCTCTAATAGGGAATGAATATCCAAAATATATAATGAACACAAAAAGATTAACACCAAAAAAGCAAATAACCCAATAAAAAAAAATGGACAAAAGAACTCAACAAGCAATTCTCAAAAAAAGAAAGAAACAGAAATGAACAATAAATATATGAAAAACGTTAAACATCTCTAGCAATCAGGGAAACACAAATCAAAAACAAAATATTTCACTTTAGTCTAGTAAGAATGGTAATTATCAGAAATTATCAGGAATACAAATAATTGCTGAAGAGCATGTGAGTGAACATGTAAATTCATTCTTTGATGGTGGGAATCTAAACTAGTATAACCATTGTGAAAAGCAGTATGGAAATTCCTCAACAAAATAAGAATAAAATCACTTGTTGGTATTTTTCCAAAAGAACTAAAGTCAGCATACTACAGCAATACATCCACCCCAATGTTTATAGCAGCACAACTCACGATAGCCAAATTATGGAATCAACCCAGATGACCAGCAGTAGATGGATGGATTAAGAATATATGGTATATATACACAATGGAATTTCACTTAGCCACAAAGAAGAATGAAATTCGCTGGTATATGTAGGGAACAATAGAACATCATGCAAAATTTAAAAAGCCATACTCAAGAAGTCAAGGGTGAAATGTTTTCTCAAACATGTGGAAGGTAGAGGAAAGAAAATGGCTGGTCATGCATGGAAAAGTAACACTCTTTAAAAAGACAGTAACAAAGATGAGTTTATAACTAGGGAGAGAGCTGACTGATTTCCTGTGTTTTGGAATGTCTATGGGTGAAAGTTCCATGTGTGGTGGGTTTACTGGTGGGTGGCCTCACTTCTGAGGAGATAAATGTGATTGTGACAGAAAAGGAGAGTGGCAGGAGGAGCTTAAACTGGCTCAGGACAAGGGAGAGAGTGCTTAACTTTGTCCAAATTTCTAAGGTTTATAACTGACAGTTGTAACATGCAGTAGCTTATAGTGAATTCTATGCAGCCCATTAGCTAATTTGGGGCATGAAAAAAAATACCTGAAGAAAAATGTGCAGTACTTGAATTTTTTACATCATCTTTTTTTTTTTTTTAGCAAAAAGATTTTTTTTGTTAGGAATTCTACTCAAGCAGATTTTAAAGAGCCTTGAAAAAAACGGCTTTTGGTTGCCAGAAGTTTCAGTATTCTACTTCATTATCTGTGTCTTTCCCACAGCTTCCTGGACGGCTGACTAATGTTAGCGGAACATTCCTGAAACCAGGGAGCTGACACCTTCTTAGAGCACTTAAAAAAGTTAACCTATTTGTATCTATCTTCATATTATAAATGTTTCATGGGGATGTCAGGTAGCACTTTGACATAGTCTGAGACTGAATATCTTTTTTTTTTTTTTTTGAGTACCAGGGATTGAACTCAGAAGCAATCAGCTACTGAGCCACATCCCCAGCCCTATTTTGTATTTTATTTAGAGACAGGGTCTCACTGAGTTGTGTAGTGCCTTGCAGTTGCTGAGGATGACTTTGAACTAGCAATCCTCCTGCCTCAGCCTCCCGAGCAGCTAGGATTTCAATCATGTGCCACCTCAGTATCTTTTAATTAGCATGTTTAAGCAATTAACATTTCACTGTCATTGTTTTTATATATGGGTCAAATTTGATTTGTTTCTACTAAATTTTTGTTACATTTGTTTCTGGCTTCCTCATTTGATTTCTTCTTGAGTTATGTAATACTTTTTATTAATATTTATTATTTCAAGTACAAACTACTAAATTTGTAGTTGTCTAGTTCTTATTCATTGTTTCTTTTTTTTCTATATATTTTCTAATACTCTCAGTACTCATTCATTTTTCTGTCTATACAAATGATCCATGTTCAAGTAGATTGCATTGTATCTCTTATCCAGAAGTCTCTGCTGAGTTCTAAACACTTCAGCTCAAAGTCTGAACTTGCATGTTGAGTATATAGTATCATATTCAAATATTTTTAAAATGTTATTCTTAATGTTTCCTAACAAATCTGAACTCCTTGCAATTGTCCTCATTTTAATTGATGTTTGGTGTGTTATGCCAAAAATACTTAGATAATTATTGATGTCTGCCTTTTTCTAACACCACATTACATTCTTCAGTAAACCCTGTTAGGCATATATTTAAAATATTTCATAAAATTTCTATAAATTACCTCCATTATTTCAGTGTTAATCTAATTCACAATCCTCTATTCATTGGATTATTGCACTGATCATGTATGGTCTCTCAGTTTCTATGTTTGTCTTTTTTTATTTATAAAACTACAGAGGATAGAGTTAACATGCAATAAGATTACTGTGTTCAAATTATAAAAAAGCATCATATTTTACTTAGAATAAAAACAAAAGAACTGAAAATGATCCATGTAGCCATAAATAGTCTCTCTACCTTTTAACTGTCTGATTTTTACCTATTGGTCACTTTTCTCTAACCACAAATTACTTCTTTATTGTGAGAATATAAAGTAGACTCCAAACTAAGGGTCTTTGTCTATATTCTTTTATACATCTTAATGCTTTCCCTCATATATGTATGTAGCTCTTATCTTTCACATCTTAAATATTTGACCAAAATTATCTCTTAACTAAAGCCTAGCTTGCAGAACAATTTTAAACTTATAAAAATTCTCTCTGAACTCCCAATCTCCCATTCTTCCATGCCCCACACTATGCATTACTTTCAAATGTACTTTGTAGTTTCCTGTCTTTTTTAGATTTCACGATTTTTAATTGTTATATCTTAAGGGTCTTCAGTGGAAATCTTGTGTTTTTGTTTGTTTGTTTTTTGACTATTACATTGACATATCTCGAATTTCTAGAGATACTCTTTGGTATATTTTTATAAGAACACAGTAAATAATTGTTGGATAAATAACCCAAAAGGGAAACTTATTAGTTGAATTTAAACAATTAATTAAGTTGTTGATCTTATCACTAGGTTTATTTCATGCATGCAATATACATTTTCTAGATTTTAATTACTTGCTAAAGCTAATGAAATACTTCCATCTTTTTCTTAGATTTAGAAAGGTGAAAGTGTGTCATTCTAAATTGAATGATGAAATACAAGTAATATTCAAAATCAGAGTTCATAAGTTGATTAGAACAATAAGGTTACAGAACAGTCAATTAGCTTAAAATCTAAGGAAAAAAGAAGGCCCTTAAAGGAGAAAATGGGCAATGAACATTTATATAGTCATACAATGGGAGGTTAACAGGGCTACTAAATAAATAAACAAGAAGAATTCTGCTCTTTTTGCAATAAATTACAACAGGAAAAATAAAATTTAGCACAAAAACTTAGTATGTTTGAAACATTAGTGAAGATTGTAACCACATAGTCTCTTATATTCAGAACTCATAGTATGCTTATGAGAAGGATCATGTGAAGGAGAATCCAAGAGGAAGGGTTCCCTTGTGATGCAGGCCTAGTGTATAAAATCAGTCCCTCCTGCAGAAAAGGCACAAAGGTGTAACTCTCTGCTTTTCTTTTATGTTAAAAAAAAGGCTTAAAGAATTTAGAAATGAAAGGTATATAATATATATATATATATATATATATATATATATATATATATATATATATATATACCATTATCTATCTATCTATCTATCTCTCTCTCTAAACACATACACACAAGGCCCTATAAAAGCAAGGAAAAATAAACACACACACACACACACATTATAATAGCTGCTGGTGGATTAAAGGTAAATAGAAAGCAAAAGCAACTATAAACACATATCCCTCCAATAGATAGGGCATCTAGACATGAACTAAGTAAAGACTATTTAGACCTAAATTTACTATTAATAAATTGGACCTAACAAATGTCTACAGAATATTTCATCTGTAGACAACCAAATCAATTACTTTTCCATTCGAAATGAAATATTCTTTAAATATTGCATACTTTGAAATACAAAAAAAGTCTTTGAAAATAAAAAATGGAGATAATTCTATGCATCTTATCAGATTTATGGAATAAAATTGGAAATAAATAACAAGATAAAAAGCACACCATTTTAACCAAGGAAGATTGAACAACATTCTCTTGAATGAGAAATAGGTCAGAGAAGAAGTCAGGGGAGAAAAAAAAAAACTTATAAACAAATAAGAACATAGATAAGACATGTCAAAATCTGTGAGACAGACAGGTTCCATGGTGTATGCCTATAATTCCAGTGGTTGGAAGGCTGAGGCAGAAGTATTTTAAGTTCAGAGACAGCCTCAGCAACTAAATTAAAAGGGCTTGGGATATAGCACAGTTGTTAAGTACATCTGGATTCAATCCCTAGCCACCAAAAAAAAAAAAAAAAGGAAAAGGAAATATAAATCACTGAGAGAGTGTGAAGGCAGATGAGAAAGAAAAGTTTATAGCATTGTTTATATATTTTAAAAAGAAGAAAAATAATAAATAAGTAATCTAATATTAGCTCTCAAGGCCCTATATAAGCAAGGAAAAATAAATTTCAGAAGTAGTAAAAGATAAGAAATAATTAGATCAAAACTAAAATTAGTAAAATTTAGAGTAAAAAAAATTAAAAGTACCAATGCAATGAAAATGTGGTTCTTTGAAAAGTTAAACAAGATTGATAAGCCCTTGCCCAAAACTAATCAAAAGAGATAAAAGACCCAAATCAATAAAATTAGAAATGAAAAAGAGATATATTCACAGACACTTCTGAAATATAAGCATCATTAGAAACTATTTTGAGGGCTGGGGATGTGGCTCAAGCAGTAATGTGCTCACCTGGCATGCGCGGGGCCCTGGGTTCAATTCTCAGCACCACATAAAAATAAAATAAAGATGTTGTGTCCACCGAAAACTGAAAAATAAATATTAAAATGTTCTCTCTCTCTCTCTCTCTCTCTCTCTCTCTCTCTCTCTCTCTCTCTCTCTCTGTTTAAAAGAAAGAAACTATTTTGAAAACTTATATTCCAAAAAATTGAGAATATCTGGAAAATATAGACAAATTTCTAGACGCATATGAAATAATAATATTAAACATATATTATATAGAAAACCTAAGCACTCCAGTTTTCAGCAATGAGATTAAAAAAATGATTACAATTCTTAACATAAAAAAGCTCAGGACCATATGCATTCTCAGCTGAGTTCTTATAAACTTTCAAAGAGGATCTAATGCCAATTGGCCTCATATTATTTCATTCAATAGGGAGGTAACTCTCCCAAATTCACTCTATGAAGTTAAGATCAACCTGATACCCAAAACAGATAAAAGCCCATGGTGGAACTAGAACTACATAACAATATCCCTGATGAACATAGGTGCAAAAATCCTTAAAATATTAGCAATTCACATTCAAAAACATATTAAGAGAATTATATACCATGGTCAAATTGATTTTATCCCAGGGATGCAGGATGGTTCAACATGAACAAATCAATAAGTGTAATATCTCACAAAAATAGAATCAAGAAAACAGTCACATTTTTATTTCAATTGATGCATAAAAACCTTCAAATATCCCAGTACCTAGTCATTATTTAAAAAATAAAAGAAGAAGAAGAAAATGGGGAATTTATCTCAATATCGTGAAAGCTTCATATGACAAACACAAAGCCCACATCATACTGAATGGAGCAAAGCCAAAAGCATTTTCTCTAAAATCAGAAGGAAAAACAGGGATGTCCACTCTCACCACTGCTCCTTAGTTCTTGTAACACTAGCAAGAGCAATCAGGCCAGAAAAGTGAACTAAATGGATAAAAATAGGAAAAGAAGAAGTCAAAATATCTCTTCTGATGGCATGATAGTATATTTAGATGACCCTCTCTTTCTGCTTGAATAGCAGGAGTGTTAATGTTAGCTGTATAGTAACAAGTATAAGTTGTCATTTTTATCTGGTTATGCAAGAACAGAAAGAGAGATTATTTCTAGGTTAATGGTGTTTAAAGTAATGCTACTTCAATTAGGAGGACTTTTATTTTTTAAATAAATATTGAAAAAGAAGAAGTAGAAGAAAAAAATATTTATATTTTGATAAAGGAGAAAATGAGTCACTTCAACCAAGACCTTTAAGAAATTTATAACAAACAGTTATGAGAAGTTTGAGGATATAGTTCATGGTAAAGCAATTACTTCACATGCAGAGTTCTTGGATTTGATGTTCAGCAACACACACATAAAGTTAAAAATATAACAAAAATAAGTGATGACAGAAAACTGAAATTCATATGTAGCAAAATGAAATTAAACCTCTAGCTCTCACCCTGCACAAAAATCAACTCAACATAGATCAAAGATTTAGGCAATAGAACAGAGACCCTGTGCCTAGTAGAAGAAAAAGTAGGCCCAAATCTTCATCATCTTGGCTTAGGACCTGATTTCCTTAGTAAGACTCCTAAAGCACAATAAGTAAAATTAAGAGTAAATAAATGGAATGGATATAAACTGAAAAGTTTCTTCTCAGCAAAGTAAAAACCAATAATATGAAGAGAGATCCTACAGAATGGGAAAAATATTATTACCACATGTACCTCAGATAGAGCACTAATCTCCAGGATATATAAAATATCTCAAAAACCTTAACACATACACACACAAAAACCAAATAACCCAATCAATAAATGGGCTAAGGAACTGAATAGATACTTCACAGAAGAAGAAATAGAATTGATCAACAAACATATGGAAAAATATTCATCATCTCTAGTAATTAGACAAATGCAAATAAAAACTAAAATTTCATCTCACTCCAGTCAGAATAACAATTATCAAGAATACAAGCAACAATAAGTGTCGGTGAGGATGTGGGGAAATAGGTACACTCATACATTGCTGGTGGGACTACAAATTGCTGCAACCACTTTGGAAAGCAGTATGGAGATTCCTCAGAAAACTTGGAATGAAACCACCACTTGATCCAGTTATCCTACTCCTTGGTTTATACCCAAAGGACTTCTGCATTTTTCTGATCTTATATATGCATTATTATTACAAATACATTTGTTCTTTAATAAATTGGCTGTGAATCCCCAAAAGAGAAATATATATATATATATATATATATATATATATATATATATATATATATATATATATATATATACACAATATACAATGGTAGAGTAAACATTCATATTCAAAAAGGGAGAATAGAAACCAAAAGGGGCATAGAAAGAAGAGATGGGACCAAAACAAGACAAAAAAACATGGTAAGCATGGAATTCTCTTAGATTTGGTATCTTTTTCTGGGGCACATAATGACAAGCTGTTGTCTCCAAAGGTCTGGGACATCTCTTCCTCTTAACCTTGCTAATTGAAGTACATGTGGGATTTATCTTGCAATGACTTTGTACACAGCAATTACCTTCTGTTGGCAGACATTCCTCCTTACTGCTCCCTCTAAATCTCTGGGGTCTCCATTCCAGTTATGACTTCATTCTTACAGCTTCAAACACCACCCATTCAGAGGATGTTATGAGGATTTCTGAACCTACTACATTCCACCTGGCATTCATGTCTTCCTTTGCAATCTCAGTGGAAATACCCCTGTCCCCCTTAGGGTAGCATTCTATATTCCTGAAGAACCAGCACCTTGTGGAAGACACAAAGATATGCCACCAGATTGAGCAATAGCTAGGTTCACTTGGAACCACAGCTGCATCAGCTTGTGAGTATGTAGGTGTATGTATGGTGAAATAAACCTTGAGGAAACTACTTCCTATGCATCCATGTAGGAACACTGAGCACCTGTGATTCATTCTTAAAGGAGTTTTCACTTTTACCTGCCATAGATGTTTTCTTGTTGATTTGTAAGATTCATATTTCCATCTACCTCTGCACAAATTATTTACCTTTTCCTTAGTGTTGATGATTTCTTCAGCAACCACAACTTCCTTAGATCCAATTTGAAATGTTTTTTTTTTTCTTTGCCAAAGTGCAAGTTTTGCAGATATTCTCTGATTATTGTTCCTGATTAACCCCCCAAAAAACTGGCTAAAAACTGACAGCAATATACATTCACTGCCTGCATACTCTGCTATCTTAAAATTTTCTCAACCAAATTATTAAGTCTATCAACTTTAAAAAAATTAGTTGTTGATGGACCTTTATTTTTATTCATTTATTTATATGTGGTGCTGAGAATCAAACTCAGTGCCTCAAACATGTGAGGTAAGTGTTCTACACAACCCCTCAGGATATGAGCAAACTATAGGAAAGCTTTTTGCTAGACTAGAACATGAATAATCTCTATTCCACTTCCCAAGAGAGTCCTTATTCATTCCTGAATCCTCGTGAGACCATATATTTACTATTCACAATCTATCCATATTCTCGTCTTCTGGACTCTCAGCAAAATTGCCAATTTAGTTCTTCTTACAAGACTCTAAAACTTCTCTAGACAGCAACACCAAACTCTTTAAAGTTCCTCCTGTAAATCAGTTTCAAAGACATCTAAACTACATGGTTATTTTAGTTATAGCAAGAATCTTACTTCTTGTTACTCAGCTTTTCCCTCAGTGTACCAAAAATACCTCATAAGAACAACTTAGAGGAGTTGGAGTTTATTTTGGCTCATAAATTCAGAAGATCACTTCATGATCAGCTGATTCCATGGCTCTAGACCTGAGATAAAGCAGCACATGATGGCATGATGGGTGTGGTGGACGAAAGCTGCCCAGATCATGGAAGGTAAGAATCAGAGAGGGAGAGTGAGGAGCCAGCAACAAAATATGATCCCCAAGAGTACATCCTCAGTGACTTACTTTATCCAGTCATGCCCCACCTGTGTACAGTTACTACTCAGTAATACATTTTGATTATTAATGCATCAAATGGAACAATTTGCTAGTTATTTACAGCTCTCATAATCTAATAATTTCATCTCTGAACATTCCTGTATTGCCTAACATAAGCTTTTCAGGTTTCATTTCACATTCAAACCATAACATTCACTTGAAATCAAACAGTGGTCATTGAAATTAAAAAAAGGAAATAATTTTAAAAATTTCAGGAAGGAAAATAGATACAACATTTCAGAATCTGTGGGATATAGAAAAAGAAGTAATGAGAGAGTGATTTGTAAAACACTGAGATTTTAAATAATATAATGACGCTTCTCAAAGTCCTAGGAAAACAACAAAGAAGCAAAACCAAAATGACTATATTGAAAGAAAGCACAAACACCCCATCTGATCTAAGTTAAATAGAGATAAAATAAATGATTCCAAGTATCAATGGAGCTAAGTGTTAGTAATTAAAAAAAAAAAACAGGATTGACACAGTCATAACCAAACTAACCAAAAGAAACAAAGAGAAGTAACATATAACATTAAATTTAAAAATGGGATATTTCATCTGATACCCCTAAAATACAGATGATCATTTGTTATTATTTTTGAGAAATGTTATTCTAATAAAATGGAAAATCTACAAAAAACCCCCAGAATTTTCTAGATATATAATAGCAAATGAAATTGAACCAAGAATATATCAGAAACCCATACAGATCAATAACAAGTAATGGGACTGAAACCATAATAAAAACTCACAATAAAGAAAAGCTTATCAATGCACAAATTTACTGCTCATTTTCAACAATGCTCTGCCAACTATTTTATTAAATAGAAAGGGAAGGAACCTTTCCAAACTCATTCTACAAAGCCAGTATTACCCTGTATTTTAGTCGGCTTTTTTGCCGCTGTGACAAAAAGGACCCAATCAAAACAACTGTAGAGGAGGAAAAGTTTATTTGAGGGTTCACAGTTTCAAGTCTCCATTGCTCAGAAATCAAGGCAAGGCTGAACATCATGGCAGAAGAGTGTGGCAGAGGAAAGCAGCTCACGTGATGACCAGAAAGCAGAGAGAGACTCCACTCTCCAGATACAAAATATATATTCCATAGCCATGGGCACAATGAACCACTTCCTCCAGTCTCACCCTTCCGGCCTCCAGTTACCAGCCAGTTAATCCTATCAGGGATTAATTCACTGATTAGGTCAAGGCTACAACCCAATCATTTCTCCTTTAAATATTTTTACATTTTCTCACCCGTGAGCTTTTGGGGGACCAAACATCTAAACCATAGCACCCCTCTACCAAACTCAATGGTACAACTAATAAACTATTCAAAAATAAATTCATGAACATAAATGCAAAAATCTTCAATGTAATCATTGTAAATTAAACTCAATGACTCTTTGTGAAAATCATAAAACATTGTCAAGTTGATTTTATTCCTGGAATGGAAGACTTATCCAACATATGAAAATTAATAAATGTAATACAACACATAAAGACAATCAAGAACAGCAATCACATGAACACCTCAAGAGTTGTAGAAAAAGCCTTTGATGAAATTTGACATTGCTTAATGATGAAAGTTCTGAATAAAATTCAATAAAATAAAGGGCACTCACACACACACACACACACACACAATAAATAAATAAATAAATAAATAAATAAATAAATAAATAAATAAATAAAACCTATAGGGACATCTTATCAAAATGGGAAAACTTGAAAACATTTCCTCTAAAATCAGTAATGAGACAAGTGGGTCCAAATTCACCAATCTTATTCAATATAGTACTTGAAATTTTATCCAGAGAAATCAGGCAAGATAAGGAAATTAAAAGAATATCAATAGGAAAGAAATAATTCATACCATTCATCTTTACAGATAATATGATTCTATACTTAGAAGACCCTATAGATGTCACCAAAAGATTCTTAGTATAGCTTAACAAATTCAGCAAAATAGCAGGTTAAATATAAAAACTGTGTTCTTTATGTGAAATAAGAATTATAATACATGCTGCTGTCAAGTATAACAAATTAGAATAAAAAAATAAATAAACAAAAGTATCAACATACAAAAATCAGTAACTTTTCTATATACTAATAATAACTCACTGATAAGGAAATCAAGAAGTCAATCAATCCTTTTCACAGTAGTATAAAATTGTTCCTAGAAATAAACATAACCACAGAGGTAAAGGAGTCTAAAATGGAAATTATAAAACACTGAATAAAGAAATAAAAGAACTGGAAAGTTGAATACCTCCCATGTTTATGATCTGGGAAAATTAACATTGTCAAAATGACCATAATCCCACAGTAGCTCAGGAAATTGAAGCAGAAGGATCTTAAGTTCAAAGCCAGCCTCAGCATCTTATTGAGGTCCAAAGCAACTCAGTGAGACCCTGCCTCTAAATGTAAATATACAAAAGGGCTGGAGATGTGGCTTAGTGGTTAAGTGTCCCTGGGTTCAACCTTGGTACCAAATAAAAAAAAATCAAATGACCATAGTATCAAAAACAAATTATAGGTTCAATGAAACTCTCATTAAAATACCAATGTTGTTTTTCACAGTAAAAAAGTAATTCTTAAAATTTGTCAGAACCACAATATTCCTAAAAGATACAAGACAATCCTAAGTACAATGTCCAATTCTGGAGGCATAACATTTCCTGATTTCAATATATATTATCGAGTTCTAATAACAAATTAACATAGTATTGGCATAAAAACAAACTGATGAGTGGATTGGAAAAAATTACCCCCAAATAAGCTCATGTATATACTGTCATCAGCATCTTTTTAAAAAATATTTATTTTTTTGTAGTTGTACACAATAACTTTTATTTATTTATTTATTTATTTTTATGTGGTGCTGAAGATTGAATCCAGGACTTTGCATGTGCCAGACGAACGATCTACCACTGAGCCATAATCCCAGCCCCAGTCATCAGCATCTTTTTTAAAAAAAATATCCATTTAGTTGTAGATGAACACACAGTATCCTTATTTATTTTTATGGTGGTGCTGAGGATTGAATCCAGTGCCTCGGCAATCACTTTACCACTCAGCTCTAGCCTCAGCCTCTGTCATCAGCATCTTGACAAAGGTTCCATAAACTTATGTTGGTGAGAAGACAGTTTCTAAAACAAATAGTTCTCAAAAATCTGGGCATCTGCCTATAAAAGATTGAAGCTATATTGTTATATTTTACCCTGTTAAAATATAACTCAAAATGGATTAAATTCTGGGTGTGGTGGCACACACCTATAATCCCAGAAGCTTTGGAGGATGAGGCAAGAGGATACCAAGTTCAAATCCAGCCTCAGCAATTCAGCGAGGCTCTGAGCAACATAGAAGGACTCTGCCTCAAATTTTTTAAAAATTAAAAAAAAGGTCTGGGGATGTGACTCAGTTTTTAAGTGCCCCTGGATTGAACTACCCTAGTACCAAAGAAAAACAAACAAAAACCAAAAAGGGATCATTTACCTTACATTCAATGTAAGGTTTAAAACTTTAAGGAAACTTAGAGGTAAATATAGGAAAAACATTTCAAGATATAGGTCCTGGTAACTATTTCCTGAATAGAAGTATTAATAGCTCAGAAAATAGGAATGGGGTTGTGGCTCAGTGATCGAGTGCTCGTCTTGCACGTACGGAGCACTGGATTCAATCCCTAGCACCACATTAACAACTAAATAAACAAAATAAAGGTATTGTGTCCATCTACACCTAAAAAAAAGCTCAGAAAATAAAAGTAAGAATAGATAATTGGGATTACATTAAATTATAAAAACATCTGTATTCATCTGACAGGATAAATATCCGGAATATATATCGAACTCAAAATATTTAATATCAAAAGGTGATGTAATAATGAAAAATAGGAAAATAATCTCAAAAGAAACACAAATTGTCAATAAAATATATGAAAAAAATTCAACGGTTTTAGCCATTAGTAAAAGTCACATCAAAAACTTTGAGACTCTACCTGTTAATTATAGAGATAAGAAATATATATGTATGTATGTGTGTGTTTGTGTGTGTGTGTGTGTGTGTGTGTATATATAATCAAGGATATGGAGAAAAAGGAAGTCTTATATATTGTTGGTGAGAATGTAAGTACAGACATTGTGTGAGCAGCATGGATGTTCCACAACAAACAATAAATAGAACTACCATATGATCTAGCTACACTTCTCCTGTGTGTACATACAAAGGAAATGAAGTAAGCATGCAAAGAGATGCATGAATACCTGGTTTTATTGTGGCACTGTTTGCAGTACAGAAGTTGTGACATCAGATTGGGTGGTCATCAATATATGAATGGATAAACAAAATCTGGTACCTATACACTATGGAATATCAGCCATGAAGAACTATCATGCCATTTTCAAAAAAAATGGATGTAACTGGAGGTCATAATGATAAGTGAAATGAATTAAGCCAGACACAGAAAGAAATGTACCATATGTTCTCCATGATATATGTAAACTAAAGTAATAGATAACCTGAAACTAGAAGAAAACTATTAAGGGAGGGGAAGGGTGTTAGGAATTAGGGGGAGAAAGGAGAAGATCAGAGGATAGTAGGAGGGTGGATACAATTAAAACATTATATATGCATGGATACAAATGTCACATTATAACTCATTAAGTTGTGCAATTAATGAGTTAATATTTATATTAAATCACATACATAAATATATATTCAAGAAAAAATAATAAATTATCCAGGGGCCTGAATACATATTTTTCAATAGAATATATGACAAAGTCTAATATATCAATAAAAATAATCAGCATCATTAATCATTAGGGAAATGCAAAATAAAATTACAGTGAAGTAAACTGCACCCCTAGGATAGGCTCAGAATTCTCTCCACCCTCCTGACCTTTATCCTGATTGGCTCCTGTACATTATATTAGCTGTGTGTGTTTTCTCAATAAACTGAGATCCTGCTTTGACTGGTTTCCCTGACACGTCTGATTGTCCTCCGTCGGGGGAGGGCTGGGTGCGGGCAGTCAGGTCAGTAGGCCCTTCCTTTCTTGGCTCATCCTGGTTGGGGCGTGCTCTCCCTATCTCTCCTGCAGGTCAGGAGGGAAGGGGGGGTGCTAAAAACCCTGACAGAAATGACTTATTGAAAAGATGAAAAATTGCAAGTACTGATGAGGTCAAAGTGTCACAAAACAAAAAATAAAAATTAGATAAAAAAATGAGAAAAAAATCAAATGCTAAAATGAAAAAAAGAGAAAAAAATCATACTGAAGTAAAATCAATTAAAAATACATAATGAAATAGGAAAAATGTAATGAAATATATCAAAAATATTGGAAGAAAATAGATGGAGGAAAAGGAAAGAGATAAAAAGAGAAAAGGAAATAACAGAGTTAAAAATCCTTCCTAGTTGATATATTTAGAGTAGAAACACCTCCTTGCAAGCATGTGCACACACTGATTTCAGAGTCATTAGTCTGCATACCCACTGTGTGGTGAGCCGCTTCTGCCGTTTCTGCAGATTATGGTCGCCATTACAAGATGACGCTGGCTCCGTTGTGGTCTGTGATAAACAACTCCTTTTTTGGAGAGTTGGCACGCAATCCCTTACCACCCTATGAGAGAGATCCACGTGGCAGCTTGGGATTGGTATGCGGGAGGCTTTATTAGGCTGTGCTTGGGCGCTCGGCGGGGGGGTCACTAGAAGATGATACATGAATCAAGGCCTGAATAAACTGCTGAAAGAAGAATCCTGTGTCGTGTTTTCCCTTGCCGGCGAGGGGTCGCGACAATTGGTGGCCCGGACGGGGAATTATATTCCTCGAACCCAGGATCCAGAACTTTCAGCAGTCAGGGTGGTGCACCGGTAAGTTCCCAGGTAAAGTGGGAATCCGCAAGCTAATAGCAGGACGCTCCCCTGTAAAAGGAAGAGAGCGGGAAATTCATAAAAAGTGACGCTCCCCTGTAAAAGGAAGAGAGTGGGGATTTTTGTACTTTCACTTTCTTTATAGCTCTAAAAACATTATGGGCGCTACCTCTTCAAGCCCAATTTTGTTGGCCCTAGATGGGTTGTTACATTCAAAAGGATTTGAGATAAAGCAGAGTACTTTGCAGATGTTTTTAAGAGAAGCTGATAGAGCGGCTCCTTGGTTTGCTTTTTCAGGGAGTCTTACGATTCCTAGCTGGGACAAATTAGGGAAAGATCTAGATTTCGCTCGTGAGCAAGGCACCTTAGAGGGTGGTGTTATACCACTTTGGAAGTTAGTTAGAGGATGTATAACAGATGGTAAATGCCAGGAAGCTGTAAGTGAGGGTCAAGCTATTCTTGAGCAGCTGCATGAGGAAAAATCTGAAGGATCATGTAGTGAAGTGGCAGAGAGTATTAAAAGTAACAGTAGTGAGAAGGCAAAAGAGCCTGAAGATAAAAATAGGAGAAGGCTCTACCCAGACTTGACCGAATTAAAAACGCCTGAGAACACAAGCGACTCAGAGAGTTCTGAGGACCTTGATATATTGTTACAACAACTACATAAGATAAAAATGAAAAAGGAGACACAGGGTACGCAGGCCTACTGTAAGAAGGGGAAGGGAGTTAACATTGGTCAACAAAACTCTGAGGAGGAGGAGGTAGAATATCTAGAAGAAGATATGGTGCCGATTGCCCCACCTCCGTATGTGGGGGGGAGCCAAGGTTCCGGGAGATCTTTTCATGCACAAGTTTGGAGGACAGTTAATACAGATATGGGACTTGCATACCCTGTATTTCAGGACAATAACAGGGGAAGATATCATGAGCCTTTAGACTTTAAGATAATTAAAACCTTGGCAGAATCTGTCCGCACTTATGGCATAGATGCCGCTTTCACTCTCACTCAGGTGGAGGGACTTACTAGATTTTGCATGACTCCCTCAGATTGGGCTAGTCTAGTCCGCGCTTGTGTTTCCCCAGGGAAATATTAGGAGTCCAAAGTTGGCTGTTTAATGTTTCTGGCAGTACCCAAGACTCGGAGCGAGGTAGGAGGCTTAAAATTTCTGCAAATAATTCACAATTATCTAATGCTACATTACCCTCCACAGCAGTCCGTCTCCAATCTCCGTTCCTGTTTCTTTTGGCTAATGTTACATTACAGGGGATGCTTAATTGCTCTAATATTACCTGTTATTTGTCTGAGTGTTGGAATGGCTCCTGGACTATGGCAATGGTTATGAAATTTCCAACCTTTGTCCCGATCCCGGTTACTGCAGATCCAGAGTCATTTCCTATTGTTGAACTGATTAGAGCCCGTAGAGATTTTGGAATTACGGCAGCTATAGTGACAGCTGTGGCAGTGTCTGCTGCTGCAGCAGTTACAGCTGGAGTAGCCATGGCCAGTCAAGTAAAAACTGCTGCCACCATTAATCAAGTTGTTCAACAAACTTCCACCATACTTGAGTCCCAAAATTCAATTAATCAACATATTTTGTCAGGGATTTTAGCTGCCAACCAAAGAATAGATTTACTCCAAGCTCAGGTAGAAGAATTGGCTGACTTGATGCTTTTGGGTTGTATTGATCAACGTGCACATTTATGTATAACCTCTGTCAGATTTTATGATTCCAGAAATGCCTCCCGCATCATCGGGGAATATTTATCCGGAACCTGGTCCATGGAAGCAGAAAACTTGATCCAGTCTCAACTAACTCAGATTGCTGTTCTGAATAGCACCCATGTCGAACCAGTGACTTTGGGTCAATTCACCGATTGGATATCTTCTGCTTTTTCCTTCTTCAAAGAATGGGTGGGAGTAGGCATTTTTGGTGCAATGTGTTGCTTCAGTGTTGTACTCTGTTTGTGGCTTCTCTGTCGCCTTAAAACTCGCCATGCACAAGAAAAGGCTATGATCATACAAGCTCTTGCAGCTTTAGAAAATGGCAACTCGCCTCAAGTCTGGCTTGCACATCTTAAGCAGTAAACCTTTGTCATGGTCATTACACCCCAAGTTATTATAACATTGCACTGGGATCGACATGACTTTCCTTGTTATTCTCTTAGTGTTGGAAAGCCCTTGCACTCTGCCGGTCTTACTGCCATTGCACGCAGATGGGTTTCCACACTAGTACTTTTCTATCGCCTTGAAGTTCGTGCCTTTCTTTCAGGGTGCTGTCAACTTGTTTGTCCTTATAAACAGCCACAGTTCAGCCTCAGCTATCCCCCTTCGTCCACCATCGTCACGATACAGGATGCGAGGCAAGGCACTGCACTTGAGTGATCCTTGACGTGGACCTCAAGGAGAGCATGTCCTATTGCATGCGGGTTAGACGCGTCCACGCCCCGCCCCATGAAAAAAGGCTTCGGCTGATATGGCTTCAGATCTGGGGAAGGCGCTTCCTTAGGACTGAGTCATACTATGCATCCACTTCTGCACAGTGGGATAGGACCTCTACTCTCACCTGTATTGTTTTAAGAAAACAGAAAAGGGGGAACTGTGGTGAGCCGCTTCTGCCGTTTCTGCAGATTATGGTCACCATTACAAGATGACGCTGGCTCCGCTGTGGTCTGTGATAAACAACTCCTTTTTTGGAGAGTTGGCACGCAATCCCTTACCACCCTATGAGAGAGATCCACGTGGCAGCTTGGGATTGGTATGCGGGAGGCTTTATTAGGCTGTGCTTGGGCGCTCGGCGGGGGGGTCACTAGAAGATGATACATGAATCAAGGCCTGAATAAACTGCTGAAAGAAGAATCCTGTGTCGTGTTTTCCCTTGCCGGCGAGGGGTCGCGACACCACTGCATTGTCAATGCCTGCACCACAGCAATACTTTCTAAACAGTTTAGCCTCAGCAATATGTGGGCTCTGTAGGGAAGATGCATATTTACTTCTGCAGACTTCAGTTTGTGCACCCACAAATGTGCCAAATGTACAATCTGTGGTATACATCAAGGGTGCCCCAGGATATTTAGACATATCATTCAAACCAGTATGTTTTGTTCTGGATGCTGGTCATGGAAGCTGAGCATTTTGCCAGCCTCAGTCCCAGCATTCTCAGATTTTGCTCCACACCACATCATCGACTTTCCTCACCCCTCATTTTATATGTTGGAATAATCAACCACTGGGTTCTCTTTGTCTCAGGGTGTACTCCTCACTATTCTAAACAATTGGCTATCTTGTGTCCATCTCTGTTCCAGCCATAGCTGTCGTGCATGACCATCTCCCACCAGTCAATGAAGTGCAATGTCCACAGGGAACCCAAACTGATTGTTCTGTGTTTTCTGCCTCTCAGAGAAGTCTTGTCCCTAACAATAAAACCCTAAACAATATGGCTTCTGGTTTTAGCAGTCTGAGAGTTTGCTGAGAAATGTATTGACTTTCTGCTTTAGAGCTAGCTTACTGTTCAGGAGGAGAAAATCTCCAACCAAATTTCCAAACTGTATTTAAAGCTTGCGTTAATCATAGAATCTCAAAGGAGGAATACCGATTGGTCTCTAGCTATTATTAGAAATAAATACACTCTGCATCTTACTTTATGCTTGCTGTGTCTGATTCCCCTTCCCTTACGGGTGAGGTGAGTCACTGTGAGTTGATTTGTAATTTTCTCTATGTTAAATTAATGATTCTCCATGCTGCTCATATTTCCTATGACTTCTATATTGATTCTCAGCAATGTTTCTCCATTCCTCACCTCAAAGTTATTTCTCCTTTTCATCCCGACTCTTCTTTTTCAGTGTCACACAAAGAGAATTTCTATTCTGCAATCTGAACTCATTTTTTAATGGTATATATGATTTCTTTCTATGAAGTTCTTTGAATTCCTTATATATTTTAATCTTTTTCCAGATTAGTTTTTTATATGATTTTTCCTGAGGTACAGATTGTATTTTTATTCAGATATTTTTTCCTTTGTTGTGTTCATATATTCCCATTTGATTTCTTACAAAGTTCCATGCATTTTGGGAGGCAAATCTAAAAACCATCACACAATCCAATGTAGTTTTCACTTGGTTAATTCCAGTTGTTTTATTTTTTAGGTCTTATGTTTAAGTCTTTAATCTATTTGAGTTTATTTTTGTGTATGGTATTAAATTTGTGCCCAATTTCATTTTTTTGCATGTGGATATTAAATTCTTACAACACCATTTATTAAAGATACCTTTTCCCATTTTTTTTCCTTTTATCATGTGTATTATTGGTACTTATGTTGAAAATCAGTTGATTACAGATTAACAGGTTCATTTCTGGAAACTTTTTTCTTTGCTTTTTCCTTTTAATCTTTTTAGGGAGGAAATGTATATTTCACAATCATTATAAAAGTATTTGTTTAACAAGGGGACATAAATATAGTACTTATTTATGAACAACTTATACAATTAAAATATGCTTTTCTTTCTGAACTTTTTGAATCATTTTTTTGAATAGTTGATAACAGTTCAGTCATTTTTATCAGTAGCTATGGGTTGGCTAATTTCCAATGCTTGGATTGAGGAAGGGCAGTGGTGTACCAAACAGAAAACACACTTTGTACTTAACAAGAGGGAGATAATGTGGTTAGAATGCTTGTGTAGTTGTACAATATTTGTGGTTCTTTTTGAAATGTTCAAAAAATAGGAAAGACATCCTCCATGAGTTAGCAGAGATACAGAAAGTTGCATACTTCTAAGAAATGTAAAATATAGAAAAGAAACATAGGGTTCTAAAAAAGTTCACAAAGCATTGGTACACATCTTGCCAACATGAAGAGTGCAATAATTAAATTTGAAAGCCATATTTATAAAATGAATTTTCATAGGTGAAAATCAAACATTTCACTCATGGAGAAGATGGTAGATTAGAGGAAGTGTGCATTCTTCATCTGTTCCTCAGCTAAAGATTTAAAAGGTGAGAAGACTGCTCCTCAGCAAAGTGGAAAAGTGGGTGACTAAGGGAATTCACTGAAATTCATTGTTAGAGAGTAAGATAATCATAAAAATACAGAATGTCAGAAACTTTTAAAATAACAAAAAAGAAATAATACATTAGAGATGCATTAGCTTTGTTGGTGGTGTCAGCACTACCAGGCCGATGTAGAGGGAGTGGTAAGGGTAACACAAATAGCAAGAAAGGAAGGCATGGTAAATAAAATTGGCTTTGGGGAACCTGTAGAATTGAGGGCCCTGAACTTAACTGACACAGGGAGGCATTAAATTAAAAAGGGTGGACTGAGTTTGTGGCTCAGTGGTAGAGCAGTTGCCTAGCATGTGTTAGGCACTAGGTTTGATCCTCTGCACTACATTAAAAAATAAAAATAAAGGCATTGTGTCTACTAAAAAGATAAAACTTATGTACAGCAAATGAAACAATTAAGATGGTGAAATGAGAACTGACAGAATGGGAGAAAATTCTTGCTAGCTACTACAATGGCAAATGATTAATATCAAGAAAATATAAAGAACTCAAAAAACTCAACAACAAAGAATAATCCAATTAATTAATGAGCCAATAAATTAAACAGATGCTTCCCCAAAGAAGACATACAAATGATCAACAATTATATGAAAAAATGTTCAACATCATTAGCACTTAGGGAAATGTGAATCAAAATTGCATTGAAATTTCATCTCACACTAGTCAGAATGGCAGTCATCAAACATATTCACGGAGTTGGGGTTATAGGAAACCAAAACCATGAGACCCTTTTTTATGTAATTGAGACTTTTCATTTTCAGCAATAGAGTACTTGCCTCGCACATGGTAAAGATATTTAAAAAAAGAATACGTGCAATAATGAATGCTGGAGAAGATGTGGAGAAAAAGAAATACTTTTACACCATTTGTGTGATTATAAAATGGTATAATCACTATGCAAATCAGTATGGACATTGTTCCAAAGACTAGGCATAATACTATAGTGATGCATGTATATTCATGTGTATAGCAGCACAATTCACAGCAGCCAAACTATAAAAACAGCCTAGATGCCCATCAATGAAAGAATAGATAAAGAAAATATGGTATACATACAAAAATGAAGTATCTTTATTTTTATTTTTATGTGGTGCTGAGGATTTAACCCAGGGCTTTGCACATGCTAGGCGAATGCTCTACTGCTGAGCCACAACCACAGCCTCCAAAAAAGTAAAATTTAAAATACAAAATAGAACAAAATAAAATTTGACCACACATTAAACTTCTCAGTAATTACTTATGATACGTAAAATAATTTGGTCACTCTAGACTTGTGCATAAATGTGCATAGTATTTTTAATTTTAGTTATCCCACAATGGACACAAAATAATCTTTAAGATGTTAATGGAGGGGCTATTTGTGTAGCTCAATGGTAGAACTTCAGCTTTGCATATGTAAGACCCATAGTTTCATGCTAAATACTAATAAATGAAGAAAAGGTGAGTGGATAAAAAAATTGTAGTTTATTTAGATAAGTCAGTAGTTAAAAGAAATAAACTGACATACAACAAAACATGGATTCATTACACAATAATAATGCTGAGGAAAAGAAGTAAATATACTATATGATTCTATCTATACAAAGTTCTAGAACATGCAAACTAATCTATAGTGCCTAAAAGAAAATCAAAGGTTTGAGAAGTGGAAAGTGTGGAGAGTTTGGGGAATAGAAAGTGACATAAAGAAACTTGCTGTAATGTCCCTTATCTTCATTTGTGTTGAAGGTGCTCCCCCTCCCAATATTTTGACAAGGTCACAGTGAGGATAAGTGCTGGAAAAGCCATGCTGGTGGGAAACCGAAACTATGAGTCCCTTTTTTATGTAATTGGGATTTTCATTTTCATGCTCATGTTCCTGACAGGAGGCATGAGTATGTTTAATGCCAAACCAAATTAAATTTCAGATGGCTAGAATATAACAAGCAGTTCATGCCTTGAAGGCTGTTCTACTACCTTCTCAGCATGTTGAGGACAAAATAGAAGGCTGCTCTTCTATCGAAGCACATTGAGGACAAAACTGAAAATGGACAACTATCATTCTCCTAAAGGTCACAAGAATTTTAGGCACCACATGGATTATATCAACTAAGAACCCAAGCCCATACTTTTGGCCTCTTCAAAACCCTAATCATTATGCTTATTGCACAAACCCAACATATGAATTTTCATTTGATTAAGGTAAAGTTTATAACATAACTTTTACCTCACATAGGGACTTATGATGAGCATATTTAATATTGGCGGTAAGTGGACTAATGTTCAGAACTTGCCTTTCACTGAGAGATATTACAAAGATATAAGAACTAGTGCACCTTGACTAAGAAACAAAGAAACTCTTTGAGAAAGCAGCTCAACCAGTTTTATGAGAATAAATTTAGGAATTAATTAAAGTAGCTTTATAAGACATATTTTTTAGAATAATGTTAGAAATATTATTTGGGTTTAGAATTCTTAAGTTTTTAGCTATATGGGTCCCTAATATGCTTTAAGAATAATTTATAGACTTTAGGATATTTTAAGTATAAGATTTAAGGGGATTTCTTTAGATGAAAATATTAGATTAGAAATAAAGTGCAGGTGTACTTTAAACTTAAAGGCTAATGATTGGTTAGGAGACTTAGAGTCTGGTTACATAGTTTGGCATCTGTTAATAAGAAAATAGTACATCTTGGGAAAATATGAAAAATGTAGATTAGTGACTCATTTTATTAATGATTTTGTACCCATAATAATTGATAAGTAAATGTTACAACATGGAAAAATGTAAATTAATGTCACATTATTCTATACCCCTAATGATTGTTAACAAAATGTCATGTTTTGGCAAAATTTGGAAATTGTATAATCAATGACATATTCTGAATCCATAATGATGAGAAAAATTGCAATAAAAATGACCCAGAAAAAGCTGCATTATAGCTCTCTCTCTGGGGATTGCTCCAACAGAACAACTCTTGTCTCATCCTTTGCCCTGGACGCCACTCATCCTTCAGGATCCCCTGGATGTGGCACATTTGTAATAATGGTATATGAATACATATCAAAATTATCATTATGTAGACTTTAAATATGTGGAGATATTTGTCAATTATAATTTAAATAAAACTGTGGGGGTAATGTAACCACCCAAAATTTTTGAAAATGTTAAAATTAATGTTTTAATGCAAATAGCATTAGCTTGAAATTGCCAAATTAAATGACAACTGTAGTTAAAGAATTGACATATAACTGTAATTTGCTTCGAAAACATTTAGTATTAGATAAACGGTATGAGTAGGACCCAGTGCTATTTTTCTACATATTCTCTGATTTAAAGTTAGGATTCTCCAGATAAACAGACTTAATAAGGTGTGTGGAGAGAGAGAGAGAGAGAGAGAGAGAGAGAGAGAGAGAGAGAGAGAGAGAGAGAGCGCTAAAGAGAAGGAGAGGAGTGTGAGGGAATTTATTTTAAGAAATCGGCTTATTTGATTATGAGGTTGGCAAGTGTGAGATCTGCAAAGTATAATCCGGAAGGCTAGAGACTCAGGGAACACTTGATGTTGTTTGAAATATGAAGATCTTCATTTAGCAGAATTCCTTCTTACCTAGCCAATGATAGTCTTGGTTATATTAAGGCTTTTTAAACAGATTGAGATCCGTCTACCCACGTTATGAACCGACACTTTTTATTTTTAACTGAAAGCCAATCAACTTAAATACTAATGCCATCCAAGAAACTTTTTCCCAGAAACACCTACTTTTTGGGGTGGGGATACTAGAGATTGAATTTAGGGGATTTGACCACTGAGCCACATCCCCAGTCCTATTTTGTATTTTATTTAGAGACAGGGTCTCACTTAGTTGCTTAGCATCTAGCTGTTGCTGCGGCTTGTTTTGAACTCCTGATCAACCTGTAAGCCTCTGGAGCTGCTTGGATTATAGGCATATGCCACCATGCCTGCCTTCAGAAACAGTGATAATAATGTCTGCTCATCATTGTCCAGACAAGTTGACAAATAAAATGAACTATCAGTTTTTATTGTTTTCAAAATTTATTTGCATAAAATGTTTATATATATAAAAAAAGTGTGCTTTACTATTCTAACAAAGATCAACCACAAATAGTAATGATCACAATTGAACAAATGGTTTCAAGATTTCCATTCCAGTGTGTGATCATGGACAGCAGTGGTGTTTCAGATCTGAAAGTGTCATTTGACTAGAACATTTAAGCATAATATTTGTGTGATCATATTTTATCTAACACAACTGTGTAAACTTTTCATTCTGTAACAATGAAATAGCCAACTGATGAAGACGAAATTTCATTTTATCTTTGTTTTGGAGTTTTGGAGCTTTGAGACTATAATCTATTGGTCCCATTGTTTTCGGAACTGTGGCAAGATAGCACATTGTGGCAGCAGTGTATGGCAGAGCACAGTATGCTCACCACTTGAAGAAAAGAGAAAGATATTGGAATACATCAGGGTACCACAGTCTGTTTTGAGGAATACTCTGTGACCCACCACTAGGACATAATTAAGGTTTATTCATCTCCAAATATTATCAAGATGAAGACCAAAATTTTAGCATATTGGGTTTGGGGTAATGATCAAGATCAAATTATAGCAGAAACTTTTCAAAAAATATTAATTTAACATCAGGTAAAATCTTCATTTTTCTTATACTGGATTCAGTATAAATAATCCTTAATGAGGACTGGTTGATATGGTAGCTTTCAGTATACAAGAAAACAAAGATGCCCCATTTTTAATTGGAAAGAGATGAAAATAAGAGCAGATTAAAGTTTAAAAGAATAAAGGAGATTTAGAAATGTGCATTACTTTAAATTCTTAAATTACTGATATATTTCTTGTAGTTTTGAGATATAAACAATTGAATATTTAAGGAGCTGTGAATCTCATGGTTTCTCCTTATGTAGCATATTTCTACTATGAGAAAATTTATAGACAACTTTTTTATACTTAAAGAAAATATTTAAAATTTTGATTTTTTAAAATAAAATTCAATTAAGAATTTTATTATGTACAGGAAGATCTACTTAAAGTAAATTTTATAAAAGTGTTTATACATGTTTATGCATTAATAATTTAAATATGCTTAAGTCTATTGTGTAATCTCTAATAATAGAAAATGTGCTCTATGCAAGATGAATGGAAAATAAATTCAGATGAGTTATTCCAGGTAATTTGTTCTGGGTACAATAATCAACCTGTGAGCTATTTTCTTAAAACCATACTAGAAAGCATACAAGAAATTATCTTGATTTTTTTTCTCCTTCTTTACAATATTATCCATTTTTAAGGAATTATTTTAAAAATACTGTATTGCATTTTGCTTTTAAAGTAAGGATTATCGATACTTAATTTTAATAAAAGTCCCCCTATTGAAAAGGGTACTCTTGTACATTGCTGGTGGGACTGCAAACTGGTGCGGCCAATCTGGAAAACAGTATGGAGACTCCTGGGAAAGCTGGGAATGGAACCACCATTTGACCCAGCTATTGCCCTTCTTGGACTTTTCCCTGAAGACCTTAAAAGAGCGTACTACAGGGATACTGCTACATCGATGTTCATAGCAGCACAATTCACAATTGCTAGACTGTGGAACCAACCCAGATGCCCTTCAATAGATGAATGGATAAAAAAAAATGTGGCATTTATACACCATGGAGTATTACGCAGCACTAAAAAATGACAAAATCATAGAATTTGCAGGGAAATGGATGGCACTAGAGCAGATTATGCTTAGTGAAGCTAGCCAATCCCTAAAAAACATATACCAAATGTCTTCTTTGATATAATGAGAGCAACTAAGAACAGAGCAGGGAGGAAGAGCAGGAAGAAAAGATTAACATTAAACAGATACATGAGGTGGGATGGAAAGGGAGAGAAAAGGGAAATTGCATGGTAATGGAGGGAGACCCTCATTGTTATACAAAATTACATATAAGAGGTTGTGAGGGGAATGGGAAAATAAACAAGGAGAGATATGAATTACAGTGGATGGGGTAGAGAGAGAAGATGGGAGGGGAGGGAGGGGGGATGGTAGAGGATAGGAAAGGTAGCAGAATACAACAGTTACTAATAGGGCATTATGTAAAAATGTGGATGTGTAACCGATGTGATTCTGCAATCTGTATTTGGGGTAAAATTGGGAGTTCATAACCAACTTGAATCTAATGTATGAAATATGATATGTCAAGAGCTTTATAATGTTTTGAACAACCAATAAAAAAATTAAAAAAAATAAAATAAAATAAATTTGCATTGACAAAAAAAAAAAAAAGTCCCCCTATTTATATGTATAATCTTATTGGCTTTCACAAGTATACACAAATGTTTTGCCATTAAAACAAAAAAAAAATTCTCTTCTTTTAGATCTATTGCTTAAAATTCCCCATTTGTACTCAGTAACATTTTTTTTTGCCTGATTATACTAAATATATCATGTTCTTTTAAGATAATTGCTGTAAATAGTGAGGATTGCTTTTGCATATTTTGATTTGAGAATATTATTCTTTAAGGAAAGCATTCATTCAGTTTAAATATATAGTGGTTATAATATACAAATTAGAAATTTAAAGTAAATTATTTTATGCTTATTAGCATATGATAGTTATTCTGTGAACTTTAAATAACCAGAGGATTATTAATATGACCAAATATATCTCAGATGTGAAGGTATTGATGCCAAATATTTTAATCAGTGGAAACTATCTATCACATAAGCCCAGTAGCATCCAATATATCTAATCAATGATCTTCTTTATAGTACATTAGTCAACAATGGTTTTCACCTGAAGGTAGACTCAGAAATACAAAAATGTACATTAGCATTTTTTCCATTTAAAATAAAATATCTGTATCGGGTCCCACATTAAAAAATGTATATTGTTGGGGTTAAGTATGTAGCTCAGTTGGTAGAGTGCTTGCTCCACATGCACAAGGCCCTGGGTTCCATCCCCAGCACACACACACACACACACACACAAAAAAATGTATATTCTTATATTGCATACTTCATGAGTTTTTAAATGTCAATGAGAAAATAACCACTGCTTTATAGTCAAAAATAATAAAATTTGTAGACATAAATGAAAAAGGAAGTGAAAAGATAAAAATAATGCTTAAGAAATAAAGATTCAGTGGGCTGCAGCTGTAGTTCAGTGGCAGAGCACTTGCCCAGCATACGTGAGACACTGGGTTCGATCCTCAGCACCACATAAAAATAAACAAATAAAATAAAGGCATTCTGTCTATCTACAAATACAAAAAAATTAAAAAGAATTAAAGATTAGTGACTTCATCTTTTATATATTTTTGAAATAACTTTTTTTAATGTTAATGATAATTGTTTGCTAGGAAGATTATTATTTTTACAAGTATAATTTTTGTGTCTTAAAGCAAAATTAAAATTGAAATTTTCAAGGAAAGTAAAAGTGAATTCAATATTCTAGCAGGTGCAATATTTTACCCATGAAATAAAATTACACCTTGAAGGAAATGAGTAGTAAAAGAATAAATGCAGGTAACTTATTGTGTTTGTGTCTTTGTGTCGGGGTTGTAAACTGGAAATGTGTATTTCACTGAAAATTCTTTATGTAAAAATTGACAAATTTTCTAGAAAATAAAGAAAATGTTTAAGTGTCTTAATTGGAAGGAAATAAACAAAAGGTTAAGGTTAGCAATCTAGGAGTATCAAATATTTGAATAACAAGAGTTTTAAGGACAGTAGAGAAAACAGATTTGAGAGCATTATTTAAAAATACTATAAGAGTAATATTTTCAGTCGTGAATAGCATAAGTCTGTACAGTAATAGTACACATTTATAACCTAACAAAATAAACTGAAAAATCTCATAAAACAAGACGATCATTATCAACAATCAATACATATCCCCAAATAAAGAAAACTTCACATACTAAGTAATGAAAAGCAGAATAATATGGGATTTCCCTAGATCTACATTAAGTAGGAGAAACCAATGAAGCAAAATCTTCACTTTGTAGTACTTGGAATTTAAAGCATCGACTTTAATAAACACTCTGGAAAGATGGTAAAATATTAATATTTTTAAGCAATCAAAAACTCACCAATTTTGCATTTTGTAAAAATTTTCTTAGTGTCTTGGAAGATGGTATAGCAGTTCTATTCAGCTACCCTACATTCCTCTCCTGCCCAGAAATAAGGTAGTGAACAAACAGCTGACCAAAGAGGTGGGTGACAGGGTGAACACTCTAAAACTCAATATTGGAGTGCTTGAAACTCAGAAGGACTTGGAATTTGCTTGGTGAATTAATAAAAAAGAAAGAAAGAACTTTTGATCCCAAACATTGACCAGGGTGAAGTTGTGAAGGGAATAACAAAAAGAGAAAGAGAGATGAAGCCCATAACCTTACTTCTTTAACAACAGATGGAAAAAAAAAAAAAAAAAAGCAAAGTTGAAACAGGATAGGAGCAGCAAAGACAGAGAAGTAAATTAAGGAGTAATATTCAAATTGTGGGATAAAAACTGTGCTAGGCACAGCTGCCATTTTGTAGAGGCCACAGTTAGTTAGCCTCCAAAAAAGATATTAAATCAATACAGCTTGTTCTCATCTAAAGACTGTAGGAGTTCTGTGCTTAGGATTGAGGTCTCTGATAGCTTCATGACTGTGACATGTTTGTTGGCTAGGAAGTTTCTGTACAAAGACACAGAATGCCTGGCTGATAGGAAGTTTCTGTGCAAGACATAGAATGCCTGGCTGCTGAGAAAACTTGTGCAAAGACACAGGATGCCTGGCTGTTATAGCAATGTTCTTCATGAGTAGTCTCTGTGTTAGAATCTTATCAGCCTCAACCTTGATCTCAGGCACACAGCTCCTGGCAATAAAGGAACTCTCTTGTTAGACAACCACAATGTTTCACTGAGTCTATACCTTCCCACATAACAGTAACTTTATACAATGGGTTTTCTTGAGAGCTTCACAAAGCTCCTAACATTGCACATTGCATCCTAGTATGTAACTGAGAAATAAACTGCATAATGTTGCTAAGTCTGTAACCTAATGTTAAAATGAATAATATGTACTAATTATGCCAATGACCTAAAATAACCTATTGATGTAAATAAAGCTTGGCAGCTTGGCCCCTGTACCATTCTGCAATCTTTCTTTCCTGTCTCTGCATCTTGTCTCTGTGTCTCCTTTTTATTTTCCTTACAAAAGACTGTAACAAATAAAAACAGATCAAACACTCTTGTAATGGATTTTCTTGGTAATATGTCTAGAAGGAACTTGTAGAAGGAAACTGCTTGCTGAAAGTTACTAATACCCGCCCCCAAACAACAGCAGTGGGGTGGAGCTAACCCAATAAAAAATGACTCCTGTGGAATGCTAACCCCAAGAGGTCACTCCCTAAAGCCTCCACAGGAATTGAGGTGAAGACAGACAGTGGACACTTTACACCCCTCAGAGTGACAGGTAAAATTCTGGTGAGGGTGGACGTTTGTTGTGCCACAGCCCACCCACAGAAAACCTGCATTCATGGATGTCACAGTTGCAGTCTTCAAACTCCATGCCACTCTAAAGAAGCCCCTTAAAAGGTGAGTGGGACCTCAGAATTCTACAGCTGTATGCAACATTCCTGAATTCTATAACCTTTGGCACCACACCCAAAATGAACAACCAGCAGATGCAGCAGATGCATACTTGTTCCTCTGGGCTGATAACAAAATGGCCAATGAGAAAACCATAACAACCATAGTAGTAGCTTCTGTGCCCAAACATATAAAGAGAGTCCATAGTGCCAAGTCCCAAAGCTGACAGGTAACTCAATTCTCATTCAGAAACATGGAGCCCCAGAAGGTATTTCCTGAGGATAAGCTGAAACAGGTAACAAAAAATCTCAGTGAAACACAACATAAGAAAACTTCACACAGGTATTATGAAGGAGTATCACAGAAACACCAGCTACTGTCCACTCTGCCCATTACAAGACCAAAGACATGTGACCTGTGCAAGTCAGATGGGAGAGTAGCCCTACATACCCCCAGAGGCCACTCAATGCTGCATCACCCAGACTACAATACCTCTGTATTAGACAACTTCACCATGCAAACAGAAATATACAGGAGGGAGATCACACTGGATATGACAGTTCTTAATATATGGAGCTTTTCTTCAGGAAGGCATATACAAGACTGTAACCTCTGACATGGAGTAACTTTATTGCTACATCACAGAGAATTAAGAACTAACTCTTCTGAACAGTCAAAATCCTGGTAATTACATTAACACACCAAATTAACACACCAAATATCAGAGGGAGCCTCATAGAATTTTCAGAGATAAACTGATGTGATCGCTACTTCCACACCTAGACAAATACAGTGGTAAAGTTGAAGAGTGGTGGGGTTCTTTCAAAAATCTCAAAACATGATGAAATTAAAATCAGAATATTAAGTAAGAAATCTCCCCATCTTGGCATAGAATAACATAAATAGTTCTTTGAATTTTGACCTTAAAGATAATACTTTTCATGTTTAATCAATAGATGTTATCTTATCATTCAATATTGTTGCCCTCAAACCCATGGACTTTATTTTTTATTCTAAAGCTTTAAATAATTAACTGGAATCATTCTCTAAATCTTTGTTTTTCTAAGTCAGGATTACACTTGTGACCATTTGTCTCTTTTTTCTCTATTGTGTTAATGGCTCCTGCTCTCAAATCCCTTCCCTGCCATCTTTTTCTTCTTTTCATGTTATATTGTAGTATTTTTCTATTTTCTTTTCTCTTCTTCACTTTTAAATGCACATAGAGTTTAACAGATTTCAGTATGTTTTATAACTAATTTTTCAACCTAGTTAAGAACATTACTACAATATTATATTTGTACTGGAGGAACTATGGAGAATATTTTAAATATTTCATCTAAGGTATTTTAGCACATGGATTTGTTCTGAGGTGATTTCATTTAACAGGGATTAGAATCTCTAATCCATAATTCCAGTATGGTGCTGCATACTGGAAATAGCAGAGGATACATTTTGAGCAGAAATGGTGATATTTAGATATTTCCCAGTCTGGAGCTCCTAAGAGAATTAATGTCACTAAATAGTTCCTTGCATAAACATAAAAGAGAATCATCCCAGAAGATGGGCAGAAATGTAAACAGGGTGAAAAAGGGACCAATCAAACAAATAGCCAACAATACTTCAACAAGCAATCTCATAAACACTACAGTGGAGGAAATACTGAAAAAAAATATATAAAGTTCATAGTTATAATCTTAAATGAACTAACAGAAGCTGTAAGGAATGAACCAAGGGAGAAAATATAGGAAGTAAAAGATTATTTCACTACAGGAGAAGAGTTCCGAAGCAGAATCAAACAGAAATCTTGGAAATGAAAGATTCAATAAACCAAGTTAAAAATTTACTTGAAACCATTACCAATAGATTAGACCACATAGAAGACAGATTCTTGGGTCCCTCACACAGAGTATATAATCTTTAAAATAAATTCAATAATAAAGAAAAAATGTTAAGAGAACATGGGCGTACTATTCAAGATATCTGGGATAATATTAAAATATTAAATCTAAAAGTCATTGGCATAGAATACACCAAAATACAAAATAAGAGGATGCACTATTTTTTGATGAAATAATATCAGAAAACATTCCAAAGCTCAGAAATAAGATGGATATTCAAATATAAATGGCATTTAGAAGCACAAATAGACAAGGGAAAAAATAATATTCCCCAAGACACATTATATTCAAAAATGTCTAATAATCAGAACAATAATGCAATTTTTAAAGTTTCAAGAGAAAAAAAAGCCAGGTGACACTTACAGGTAAACCAGTTAAACTCTCTACTGATGATTTAGCCCAGACACCAAAAGAAAAGTGGGCTAGGAATAATATATCTGAAATATAATGTATGCTATCCAAGTTGTCTACATCAAGTAAACCAATTCTCCAGAATTAAAGATGAAATAAAAACTTTCAATGAAAAACAGAAAGTAAAAGAATTCATCACAACCAAACCAGAATTACAAAACATACTCCGTGAAATATTTCACAGAGAAGAAAGGAAAAAATATATATCAGAGAGAGCATATAGATAAATCTAACTGAAAGATTGTATCAGAATAGTTAATTTAAGGAAAATTACATCTAAAATGAGCATTTAGAAATCAAAATGACAGGATATAAAAATTATATCTCTATAATAACAATGAATGTAATTGTTTAAAGTTTTTCCAATCAAAGGACACAGATTGTGGCCTAGGGCTGTAGCTCAGTGAAGAATGCTTGTCTGGCATGTGGGAGGCACTGGATTTGATCCTCAGGACCACATAAAAATAAATAAATAAAATAAAGGTTTTGTGTCCCTTTACAACTAAAGATATTTTACAAAAAGAACACCGATTGGAAGAATAGATTTTTAAAAATATCTGACCATATATTGTTTACAAGAGACTCACCTTATAGTCAAAGAAATTTACAGGTTAATGATGAAAAAATGTGAAAAGATATAGCATACAAGTGAGTGTGAAAGCAAGCAGGGATAGCTACTCTTATAGCTTACAAAGTAGAATTCAAGCCAAAATTAATCAGAAGAGATAAAGAAGGTCACTTTATACTGGTTAAGGAAATTATGCAACAAGAAGATGTAAGCATTGTAAGTATTTATGCCCAAAACTTTGGTGTATCTAGGTACATAAAAATACCCTATGCAATATAGTCAAATAGACCCTAATACAATAACATTGGGTGAATTCAATACACATCTCTCAACCATAGAGTAGTCATCCAGATAAAAACTTTGTAAAGACCCTTAAAACTTAAAAAATACTATTAATCAAATGTACCTAACAGACATATATACAATAATTTTTTTAATCCACTCTCTTCTCAGGTATACACGGAACCTTCTGTAAAATAGACCATGTTTTATGATTCAAAGCAAGCTTTATGAAATATGAAAGAGAGATTATTCCTTGCATTGTATCAGATCATTTTGGAATGAAACTAGATATCAATAACAAGATAAAAACAGAAAACTTTTTAAAAATTGAAGATTAGATAATATACTTTTGAATGAGTCATAGAAGAAATAAGGGTAGAAATAAAAAAATATTAGAAACAAATATGAGCAAAGCTCAGCATATGAAAATATCTGGAATAATACAAAAGTACTTCTAAGAAGAAAGTTTTAGCATTGACAGCCCACATACCCCCCTCCCCCCAAAAATAAAAAAAAATTCCAAAGAAATTATATAATTATTTACCTTAAGGTTCTAAAAAATCAAGCAAAAACTAATTCCAAAATTATTAAAAGACAAGGAATAATTAATATCAGAACCCAAATTAGTGAAATTTAGAATGAAAAAAAACACATGAAGTTCAATGCATCAATGTGTCAGTTATTTGAAAAATTAAAAAATGGATGAACCCATATCCAAACTAATCAAAAGAGAGAAGAGACTCCAATCAACAAAATTGCATATGATAAAGAAGATAAAATCACAAACACTTTGAAATTCAGAGAGTTATTAGAAGCTATTTAGAAAATATATACTACAATAAAATGTTAAATATATAATATACTGACACATTTTTAGACACATGGCCTACCCACGCTGAACCATGAAACTATCAAAAACCTAAACTAATATCACACAAGGATATTGATGCAGTAGTAAAAAGACTTCCAATGAAGAAAAATCCACAAACACATGGATTCTCAGCTGAGTTCCAGTGGAATTTTCAGGAAGAATTAATGTCAATCCTCGTCAATTTCTCCCATGAAATGCACAGGAAAGGAATGACCTCAAATTAATTTTATAAATCAGTATCACCCTGAATTCCAAACCAGACAAAGAAACATTAGAAAAAAAATAAAAACAAACAAACTACTGTCTAATGTCCCTGATAAATATAGACATAAATTTCCTAATAAAATGTAAGCAAACTGCATTAAAATCACATTAATAAGATAGTACACTATGATTAAATAAAATTCATTCCAGGGATGTAAGGTTAGTTCAACATATGCAAATAAATACATGCAAGTCACTGCACAAACAGAAATCTGAACAAGAATTAAATGATCATCTCAATAGATATGGAAAAATATTTTGACAAAATTCAGTATCCACTCATGTTTAAAATGCTGGAGAAATTAGAGATAGAAGAAAATATGACAAACCCAAACATAGCCTTGTAATGAAGGGAGAAAAACAGAAAGCGTTACCTCTAAAATCAGGAACAAAACAAGGATGTCTACTCTCACCACTCATATTCAATATAGTTCTTGAAACTCTAGTCAGAGTAATCAGGTAAGAGAAGGAAACTAAAGGGGTATAAATAGTAAAATTTAAAATCATATTATAAACATGTTGACCACATGATTCTATTCATCAAAAATGCAAAAGAAAATCTTCACCAGAAAATGTGTAGAGTTGATATATCAAATCAGCAAAGTAGGAGGATACAAGATTAATAAATACGTTTTCTAAACTTCAGTAATGATTTTCTGAGAAATAAACTGGAAAACTGTCCTGCTCACAATAATCTCAAAAATAGATAAATAAGCAAACAAACTTCTTAGGAAAAATTCAAACTAATCAGTTACAGAGACCTCTCTGTAGAAAACTGGAGAATGGTGAAGAAAAAGACAACTTTCAATAACAAGAATGACTTCCTGTGTTCTTGGATAGGCAAAATTAATATTGTCAAAATGTTCATATTACCAAAACTGTTATATAGACTCAGTGAAATCTCAATTAAAATACCAATGGCATTCCTAAAAGAACTAGAAAAACAGTCCTAAAATTCATTTGGAAAAATAAAAGACCCAAAATAAGCAAAGCAATACTTACCCCCCCCCCCCCAAAAAAAAAGAAAGAAAAAAATGACCCTGGAGGCATCACACCACCAAATCTTAATCATAATACAGAGCTACAGTAACACAAACAGCATGGTATTGGAACCAAACCAGTTATTAAGACCAATAAAAGGGAAGACACACAATCATCTGATACATAATAAAGGTGCCAAAAATGTACATTGGAGAAAACATAGCCTTTTTAACAAGTGGTGCTGGAAAACCTGGATATCCATATGTATCAGAATAAAACTAGATCACTATATTTCACCCTGCATGAAAGTCAACTCAAAGGGGATCAAAAACCTGAGAATTAGACAAGAAACTCTGAAACTTCTACAAAAACAAACAACAAACAAACAAAGAAAAGCCACTAGGCTTGAATTTCAGAGATATTATAACAGACACCAATTTCCTTATCAAGACCACTTAATCCAAGAATCAGTAAGTGATATGGCATCAAATTAAAAAAGCTTCTTCACAACAAAGATAACAAAGAAAAATATGAAAATATTTTCAAGCTACTTGTATAACAGGATATTATTATTCAGAATATAAAATAACTAAAATATCTTGACATCAGAAAAATAATAAATGGGCAGAAGAACTAAACAGACATTTCTCAAAAGCGGAAATACAAATAGACAACAATTATATGGAAAAAAGATCAATATCTCTCATAATCAGATAAATATAAGTCAAAAATATATTGAAATTTCATCTTACTCTAGTTGGAATGCAATCATCAAGAATATCAATAATAGCCGGATGTGATGGTACATGTCTGTAATCCCAGTGGCTCAGGAGGCTGAGTTCAAAGACAGCCTCAGCAACAGTGAGGTGCTAGGCAACTCAGGGAGACCCTGTCTCTAAATAAAATACAAAATAGTGCTGGGGATGTGGCTCAGTGGTTGAATGCCCCTGAGTTAAATCCCTGGTACCAACCCCCCCCAAAAATAAATAATATCAATAACAAAAATTACTGTTATGAAGTGGAAAACAGTGTGCACTCATACATTTTTGATGGGGCTGAAAATGAGTACAATACTTCAGAAAGCAGTATGGTGATTTCCTAAAGGCTAGGAATGGAACCACCATGTGATCCAGTTATTCCACTCTTTCTTATTTATATGGAAACTAAAATAAGCAGACACATGAAATAGGCACATTCATGTATATAACAGTACAATTCACAATAACCTAATTATAGAATCAACCCAGGGGCCTGTCAACAGATGAACAGATAAAAAATGCTTTATATATGCACAATGGAGTTTCACTCAGTCATAAAGAAGATGAAATTATAGAATTTGTTGGTAAATGGAGGGATCTGGAAAGCATCATGCTTAGTGAAAATAGCCAAACTCAGAAAATAAGGGTCAAATGTTTTCTCTCATATACAGAAGCTAGACCAAAATAAAGGGGAAAAAAGAAGGCAAATACCATAAAAACAGAACAATGATAAGTGGAGTGAGGAAAGGAATTGAGTGGGAGAGAGGAGGTTTGGAAAAAAGTGAGAATAAAATGAAAATAACAAAAGTATGCTCTTTTCATATGAATATACCATAGTGAACTCTACCTTTATGTAAATGTATAAAGGACCCATTATATAATAGATAAATAGAAGAAAGACCAGTAAAGTAAAAGAAGGGGAATAGGAGGAGGTGTGAGCAGAGAGACATAAGAAGAACTGGAGACATAAATGGAGCAAACTATATATCTTGGATGTACGACTTATACAAAATGAACTCTGCTATCTATCATGGATAACTACAATGCACTAATAACAATATTTTCTTTAAAAAGACCACTTAAAGATCATATTATTCTAGAACATGCAGGGTAAATGGACACCAGATGTATAAAAGAAATCAGGTAAACACAGCAAGCTTCCAATTGCTCTTTGGAGAATAATTCAAGGAATATAAACTCTGTACTGAAGAATGTAATCTAGCAAAATGAGGGGGAGAAAATCTATATAGAATAGGAGATTCTAGGAAAGTGTTGAGTTAACATCAATGTAACAGTTTTAGAAAGATATTAAAATATATTAGAGAAGAAAGATAGTCATAATTATAAATGAAGTTAAAATCTCATTTCATATAATAGAACATTGTTATAAGCAAGCCATGTGTATATCACAGTTGGATTAATAGTATAAAATATGATCTTCAGTGAACATTTGGAAAAGTATGTAAACCAAAATGGCAATCACATACTTCAGAATAAACAAACTTGTTTAAGACAAGAATACCAATTAGAATACTAGTTGGAACTACCAGGAAAATTTTTTACACAATGATCCCTCCTGTTTCCCTTTTATTTTTCCCTTACTTCTCCCCAACCATTACTAACACTAAAAAACTACCAATCTGTTCTCTATTTCTAAAATGCTGTTTGTAATTTCAAGAATATTATATATATGAGATCATATACAATATAACCATCTGTGATTGGCTTTTTTCATTCAGCACTAATCACTTTATTACAAAATTTCTGATATTTATATTTTGAAGATCATACAATAGTGATATTTTAATATAATTAAATCTTATCCATTATAAAAGGAAAACAATTGATAATGGTTAAAATTGATGTGTCAAGAAAGATCCTACAAAAATTAAAGCATTTCCCTCTGAGGATGAATGATCCCCCCCCTCCCTCCCTCCCTCCTTCTCTCTCTCTCTCCACCTCTCTCTCTCTCTCTCTCTCTCTCTCTCTCTCTCTCTCTCTCTCTCTCTCTCTCTCTCTCTCTCTCATACACACACAATTATATTTAGCATAATAATGTGCTTGTTAACACTTTTTGAGATAACTATAACTCTCAGACAGTTATAAATACCAGAATAGGCCAGGCTCAGTGGTGCACACCTGTAATCCTAGGGACTTGGGATGATGAGGCAGGAGGATCATTAGTTCAAAGCCAGCCTCAGCAAAAGCACAACACTAAGAAACTGAGTGAGACCCCGTCTCAAAATAAAATACAAATTAGAGCTGAGGATGTGGCTCAGTGTTTGAGTGTTCCTAAATTAAACCCAAGGTACCCGCCCCCCCCCCAAAAAAAAAAAGGAAAAGAAAAGAAATAATGCAGAATAGTTCAGTGAGTCATTTATTTAGATGCTGCAATGTTACATTTTCAAAACTACAATAAATTGATATTGATGCAGTCAGGATAAAAATCACTGTCACACAAAGAAGAGATTATATAGAATATAACCATCTGTGATTGGCTTTTTTTCCAATCAGCACATATCTCTGGAGATTCATTAAATTTCTGTATGTATTAGTAGTTCATTCATTATTTTCTTGTTGGACCTTTATAAGATAGCTCTTAAAACTATATATGTGTGTTTTCTCTATTTCTTATTTTTCAAATATATGTTGAAACCATCCTGTTTGTGGTTTCATTTTAAACATTCCAATATATTAGTTTTTTTCAAGATCACAACCTCTGCATTTCTATGTCTGCTGGTAAATAACCATTTTTAATCCATAGATGTTAAATTAAAGTAGCTTAAATAAAATTAAAAGGTAGTAATTCCTGAACTCCATCCATCTTACCCGAAATTTAGCTCTCCAGCATGGACTTTTGGAATGCACTTGCACATAGTAAATAACTGATTATGAATGTCTTTGATGTGTAGACTTGAAAATCACAGATAGGAAAAATTTGTGGTGAAATATAGTCACCATCAGTAAAATGTAAATGCTCAAAATATACGTTTTTTTTTTCACATTAGTAACAAACTATTTATGAGCTTTGAGAGTTTTGAGAATGGCATATATTTTCCCCAGATTCAGACATATGTTTCTGCTTGGAGTTGAGGTTTCCTTTCTACATGATCTGATGAGCTGTGTTGTATCAACTGAATCCTTCAATTTTTTTTCCTGAATATTCTTTCTTTACTTTGAAACAATGAAATTGTCCAGAGCAGATTTTTCTCAGTGTCCTTCTAAAAGTGAAAGTGGTATTTACCTGAGCTTTTCATTAAATTCATACTGTGTTCTTTCTGTGCACTCACCCCCTCCCCAACCAGAGAAGTAATAGTATCATTTAGAATTCAGCTTGTCATATTGTCTAATGTGAGAAAGTGGAAGATTATTTACCACAAGAGTACACATTCAACACAGGAAAAATGGAAAGAGTTGTTAGGACAAATTGATACCTTTGCAAAATAAACTTAACATTTAAAAATAACAAATAGGCAATCTCCCAAAGACTGTAAACTAAGAACACATTTTTCTTTTTTTTTTATTGGTTGTTCAAAACATTACAAAGCTCTTGACATACCATATTTCATGCATCAGATTCAAGTTGGTTATGAACTCCCAATTTTACCCCAAATACAGATTGCAGAATCACATCGGTTACACATCCACATTTTTACATAATGCCCTATTAGTAACTGTTGTAAAATGAATTACAGTAGATGGGGTAGAGAGAGAAGATGGGAGGGGAGGGAGGGGGGATAGTTGAGGATAGGAAAGGTAGCAGAACACATTTTTCAAATGCACCTTAATAAATATTGCTTCAAGTTTCTAGAAATATTTTTTATCTTTATTTTTTTTATTTTTACGTGGTGCTGAGGATTGAACCCAGTGTCTCATGTGTGGTAGGCGAGCGCTCACCTCTGAGCCACAACCCCAGCCCAAGAAACATTTTCCAATTAGAATAACATATCCAAATCTTAGCAATTTAGATAAACCAAATCCTCACCTGTACTGATTATGTGCTCATTGAGAACAAAAGGACTATTAAAATCATAAGTACAGTGGGTCAGAGCAAAGTGGTCAATGAATAAAATCTTCTAATGATCTTTTCCTATAGACACAATCATTTGAATAGCTACCCATGCATAAATCAGGCCTACCACCATAAAACTTAATGTTTGTCAAAGTTCCATGACTGCATCTGCCAAGATAAGAACTTTAGATTTTGCCCCTAGAACTGGGTGGTCCAGGTGGCTTACTGCTTCCATCATCCTTCAAACACAAGTGGCAGAGTAGGGAACAGGACTCCATATGCTGCAGAACATGATACATAACTCCCTTAAATTTTTGTTTGAAATCCCAGTGATGAGCCCAACTGTGAGACAAAGCACAGAAAGACAAATTCACAGGTCAGAGATCACAAGCAGAACACCTAGAACAGTTCAGATGTCAGTATGGGATTTGGGAGACATAGGATTTGGCCTCATCAGTCATATCCATGGATTTGATCTAGGGAATACCAACCCAGATGTTCAGGTTATGAAGGCCCTGACAGCTCTGATATTCATATGCAATCACCCAGCATAGCACCAGCTTTGTTAGCTAAGGGACTCTCTTCATTACCCATTTCTCAAACTTTTCTCATAACAATTACCTCCAGACCAGTGCTCATAAACAGAAAAGTGTGGTCCTTGAGCCTAACACAGTGTTGTACTAATTTGGTGTAGAGTAGGCTCAGAATGTGACACAGCTTGATGGCTTTGGTAAACATGAGTGTGGCAGACTGGATTTGGTCAATTCATGGTAGACTCTCTCTAGAACTATACAAAATCTTGAAGTGTCTGTCCACAGACCAGAGATGAGGCCTCTGGACCCACCTGTAGACAAGGAAAGGCTTGCCTGTCAGAGTACTCTTTCTATGAACCCTTATTTCTGAAAAAATACACCATTAAAATATTTCACACTAACCTGGGTTTAGATTGTTGTCTAGTACTGAAATGGTGTTGTAGCTAGCTTTTTCATCACTGTGACCCAACAACCTGACAAGAACAACATAGAGAAGGAAAATTATATTTTGTCTCATGGCTTCAGAGGTTCGCTACATGACTGGTTAACTCTACAGCTCTGGGTCCAAGTGAGATAGAACATCATGGCAGAATGGCATGGCAAAATAGATCAGTCCAGGTCAGGCAGCCAGGCAGGAGAATAAGAGTTTTGCTTACCAAAGACAAAATATAAAGCCCAAAAGCACATCCCCAGTGACTTACTTCGTCCATCTGCACCTTGCCTGACTAAAGTTACTGCCCAGTTTATCCATATCAGTAAATTAATCCACTGTTTATATTAAATCTCTCATAATCTCATTATATCACCTCTGAAACTTCTTGCATTTTCTCACACATGAGATTTCGGGTGATACCTCATTTCTAAACCATAGCACACAGGAACAATACACTGACACCAGACCCTTGGAAAATTAAGGATTCGGTATCATCCAGTGCTAACATGTTTTAAATGGCTACTGGCACTAGCTTAGAGTTTCTGGAAAGTCAGGCACAAAACTAGATTAAAATTATTATAATAAATATCTTGTCTTTCAAATTTCAGTTCATATTGCAAGCCAACAAGCATGAAGAGCATTCAGGAAAACATGACCTCAACTAGTACTCAAAATAAAATGACAGAAACTGTACGGTCAATAATCAGTATGGACCAATTCTCAAATAATTTAAAACCGTTGTTCTAAAAAAAAAAAAAAACTCAATGAGCTTGAAAAAAACACTGATAAATATGTAAATACTTAGAAACAAAACAAAGAGATGAAAAATACCCTAGAAATAAAACAAAATACTGAAATTAAAAATATAGTCAATTAAAGTAAAAATATGATTAAAATTACCAATAGCAGGATAGAGTAAATAGGAGAAAGAATTTGTAGGCTTGAGAGCAGGATATTTAAAATACACTATTAAAGGTATTAAAGAATAAATAGGAATTAATAAATTTGGGGGGAATTTTGGGACATTATCAGGAGAGCAAATATCCAAGTTATTTAAGTGCAGGAGAATTAGACTAGAGACTTTGCAACTGCTAAAAAAAACACATAGGCTTGAAATTTCAACATTTTGTTCCTGGTACCAACTTCCTTAACAAGATCCATAATGTGCAAGAAATAAATCCAAGAAACAATTACTGGGACATTTATGAAAGTAAAAAGCCTCTCTGCACAGCAAAATAAACAAAAGCATAAAGAGAGAACCAACAAGAGTATCTTTGCCAGTTGCTACTCCAACTGGGGATGAAAATCTAAAATATATAAAGAAGTAAAAAACTTATCACAAATAAAACAAATAACCCAATCAATAAATGGGCAAAATAATTAAAGAGACATTTCTCAAAAGAAGAAATAAAACATGGCCAACAAATTTATGAAAAAATGTTCATCATCTGTAGCAATCTGGGAAATGCAAATCAAAACCACATTGAAATTTCATCTCACTCTAATTAAAATTGCAATCATCAAGAAAAAATAATAATGAATGCTGATAAGATAATTGAGAAGAATGCACATTTGTACATTTTTGGTGAAACATCAATTAGTAGAGCTATTTGGAATGCAGTATGGAGTCTCCTCAAAAGATTAGGAAAGGGAGCAATAATTGACCCAGCTCTCCCACTCCTTTCTATAATAAAATTAGCGTATTACATGAACATCAATGATTATAGCAGCACAATGGACAATAGCCAAGTTATAGAATAAACCCTGTTACCTTTCAACAGAATAATTTATGCAGAAACTATGGTATATGTACACAATAGAGTTTTACCCAGCCATAAAGAAAAAATAAAATTATGACAATTGCTGGTAAATGGATGGAACAGGAAAACATCATGTTAGCCATACTTAGAAAGTCAAGGGTATTTTTCTCATTTGCAGAAACGAGACTGAAATAAGTAAATAGAGAATGGTAGGATTATATGGACAATAGAAAGGAGATCTATAGCATAGAGAAAGGGGATTAATATAGAAGAAGGAAACATAGGATTAGGGAGGGACTGCATAATGAAATTGATGGAGTTATGTTATGTACATACATGAATATAGCACAGTGAATTGTACCTCTATGTAAAGCTATAAAGCAGCAATAAATAAATAAATGAATAAATAAAGAGAAGAAAGACCAATAGAGTACAGCAATTGCAATGGGGAAGGGTGTAGGCAAAGGAAAAGGAAAGCTTTGGAATTTAAATTGAGGAAATTATATTCCATGCATGCAGGATTATCTCAAAATAAATCTCACTATTATGTATAGGTATAATTCATTAATAAACTTATTTTAAAATATGCAATATTAAATATTTGAATTAAATAAAAATAATAATATGTAATATTATTGTTCTCGACAATATTGTAACATATATTATAATCTAGTGTACTCAGAACATTTAACATATTTGACCATACGGTAGTCTTTAAATATGGTTGTACAAATGACAAAGGAATTAAATCATATATGGCCATTCTCTTACCTACAACAATGAAAATTAACAAATCACTCCAAAAGAATAACTAGAAAAATCTTTAATTTTAAACTCAGAAATGGTCCACTAAATAATGTATAAAAGAATAAATTATGATAAATGTTATCAAATATTATAAAAATAAAATCGAACACCTACAGCTTTAAATTTGAGACAGCTAATATTATATGCATAAAGAAAGTTTTTCAAGGCTGAGAACATTTACTTAGAAAACCAGAAAAAGCAAACACAATTATCCAATTTAAAATATTAAACATCATCTTTATGACATTTGAAGCTGAACATGAAATTAAATCCTAACAAAGAATAAAAGATAAATACTAAAATTAATAAACTAGCCCAAAAATATACCAGATATAATCAAGCATGTCAAAATTAATTTTTCCCCTTACAAATGAATAAAAGTGATAATATTGTTGCAAAATTGTTCTGAAAAAATAAAATACAGAACAAGCACATTCAAATTCAGGAACATATCACTGCAGAATTCATAGATACTAAAACACTTTAGTAGTATATTACAAAGATTAAAGCCAATAGATTTAATATTTTATATTAACCATACATGGCTTTTAAAACAATAAAAGATATCCATAATAAACATACAATATATAACATTAATATTGACTAAAATACTTTATTTTAAAATAAATGACATTATCAAGTCAAAATACAATCTATATGGAATATTTTTCTATTCAATAAAACATATAAGAAGTGAAAATAACCAAACCTGAACATTGTCCAATATTAGAAAAATGAAAATAATATATCAAAGATTGTTTCATGAGGTTAATAAAATATTGATACCAAAACTTGCAAATAGTCTTACCACAAAACATATTTAAATTAATAAACTTATCATGTATAGTTGTGTAGACAGGTACATGAAGTACAGCATATATAGCATATGTTAAGGGCGTCTAAGTGGCAAACCATTCCCCTAGTGCTAGGCACCTGAGTGACAGGCTGCTTACCCTGGAGGTGCAGCCCTAGGTGTCAGGCCCCATGTTGCAGTAACTGTGCTTGCTCTACAGTCCAGTTTTTTGCAGTGACCTCGATTGGTCACTGCAAGGACAGTTAGCAGAAATTTTATTTGTGGCTTCCTGTAATCTGCTTAACTACTGCCTCAGTATATATACATGGTAACTGTGCAATAAAATCAGACCTGCTTCCTGCTTGGTCTCTGGAGGTCTTGATTAGCAACTCTGCAGTCACCCTCTCCTCTACCTTGTTCTGTGGACCTCCTTGCTAGAAAAGAGAGAGCCCACGCATATGGTAACGAAAATTTTTAGATAAATTACAGTAAAATAGAATCCAGTAATTTAAAAAGAACAATATAACAAATAAGACTTATTTTCAAAAGCATTATTGGTTTTACATTCATATGTGTCAAGTAACTAACAAATAGAGCAAAAATACATTAACTTTGTGGTCAACCCAATAGATTCGGAAAAGATATTTGGATACTCAATATCATTTATGATATAAAATTAAGTTTTATGACTAGAAATCAAAATCCTTCATAAATGTAAAGTTTCTAATAAAATCATACATCGTGTTTAATAGTAAAGGTTAAATATTTTTATCTATGATAACATGAAGCAGATAAAAATGTCCTTTTGCACATTTCTTAAAAAGTGATTAATTATTTCTGTTAGAGATTGAAAAATGACCCAATACGTGTGGATTTCTGTGCTAATCCTTAGAAAGTACAGCTGAGTTGGTCATCCTAATTTTATCACTTAAAACAGTATTGAAAAATGGAATAAATTTTCAAAAAAAGAATGAAAGAAGAATTTATAAGTGCAATGACATTACTCATAGACAATATACTTATCTTTATAGATTAAAATGGACCTTCTGAATTAAAATGTGAATTTCCCAAGAAGAAACTTTTCAGCTTGACTCCATGCCATTTATTGATCCTTGATTTTATTTCTTGCACTTTAAGGGTCTTGCTAAGAAAGTCAGGACCTAATCCGACATGATGAAGATTTGGGCCTACTTTTTCTTCTATTAAGCATAAGGTTTCTGGTCTAATTCCTAGGTCACTGATCCATTTTTAGTTGATTTTTATTTATAGCGAGAGTTAGGTATTTGGTTTCATTTTGCTGCATATGGATTTCCAGTTTTTCCAGAACCATTTGTTGAAGAGGTAATCTTTTCTCCAAAGTGTATTTTTGGTGCCTTTGTCTAGTATGAGATAACTTTATTAATTTGGATTTTTCTCTCTGTCTTCTATTCTGTACCATTGGACTACAGAATACTAGTCTCCATGATATATAAAGAACTCAAAAAACTTAACACCAAAAAAACAAAGTACTCAATCAATAAATGGGCTAAGGAGCTGAACAGACATTTATCACAAGAAGATATAAAATTGATCAACAATATATGAAAAAATATCCAACATCTCTAGTAATTAGAGATATGCAAATTAAAATGACTCTAAGATTTCATCTCACTTCAATCAGAATGGCAGTTATCAATAATACAAACAACAATAAGTGTTGGCGAGGATGTGGGGAAAAAGGTACATTCAAACATTGCTGGTGGGACTGCAAATTGGTACAATCTGGAAAGCAGTATGGAAATTCCTTAGAAAACTTGGAAGGAAACTCTCATTGAACCAGCTATCCCACTCCTTGGCCTATACACAAAGGACCTAACAGCATATTACAGTGATACAGCCACCTCAATGTTCATAGCAGCACAATTCACAACAGCCAAACTGTGGAACCTACATAGATGCCCTTCAATAGATGCATGGATAAAGAAATTGTGGTATATATACACAATCAAATATTACTCAGCAATAAAAGAGAATGAAATTATGCATTTTCAGGTAAATGGGATGGAGTTAGAAAATATCAAGCTAAGCAAAGTAAGCCAATTCCAAAAAACCAAAGTTTGATTGTTTTTTTTCTGATAAGTGGATGCTAATCCATAATGGGGGGGGGGCATGGGATGAATGAAGGAACTTTTGATGGGTCAAAAAGGAGGGGTGGAGGATATAGGGGTAGGAAAGATGGTGAAATGAGACAGGTATAATTTCCCTAGGTAAATTTATGATTGTACAAATGGTTTGACCCTACTTTGTGTACAACCAGAAAAGTAAAAAATTGTGTTCCAATTGAGTATAATGAATCAAAGATAATTCTGCTGTCATGTGTATTTGATTAGAATACATAAATAAATTAAAATAAACAAAAATGAAAAAAATGTTTAAAAAATGTGGATTTTGTAAATTTTCTTATACCTGATCACAATTCTAAGGCCAATAAACATTTTTAAATATTAAAAGCATTCTCAAAACTGGAAAAGCTTAAAATATCAAAGATTTCTGTACATAGAAGTACAAACCCTAAGTACAGGATATTGATATATGAATAAATGGAAAAGATTGTTAGCTTGTTCATGAAATTGAATGTTTGCTATTAAAATGTTTCACATCTGTCAAACCAATTTCATCATTCAATATAATTTTAAAATAATAACAGAAGAATGTATTTTAAACAAGGTAACAACTCTGAAGTTTAATCCTTCTGATATCAATAATTATTATAAAGCCTCCATTATTAAAACTATATTATCAGTGTTGGAATAGATATCTTGATGAATACAACAGATTAAAATTATTCAGAAGTAACAAGATATACATGCACTCATAAATAATTTGACTTACAAGGAAAATGGCATTAAAAAGTAGTGAGAAATTCAATTCTATCAGTATTTTTTTTCTAAGTAAGATGGTTATTGTTAGTTAAAAATATCTTTCTCAAATACTAAACAGAAAATTATTTGAGGAAGATCAATAATCTAATATGTACAGCACAACAGTAAATATTATTTTATATAAATAAAATATCTGAATCATATTTTTGAGACAGAATAAAATGGAAGAGAGTTATCTATCACCTCTAACTCAAAACCATCAAAGGTTCACACAACTGTTGTATTGAAACCATAAAGCCTAGTAATTCCAATAAAATATTATGTAATCATGGACTCATAGTGACTAGTTTTCTTTAATGACTCACATGTAAGTGAAACATAAAAACCCCAGGCCAAGTAACTTAACGTGGACATTAGGTGTACATATGAACATGACTGCCACAACTACTACAAAATAAGTGGGTTCAAGAGATCCAGAAATAGAAGCATTGCAAAATAGTTGGATAATGAAATAATTTAAAATTTTAAACATTTTATGATTTGTCTATTCCTGAAATAATTAATTTTTTAGGCTTTTCACCTTCTTCCATGCAAAAGACTGTTCTAAATTTTAATTTCTCATTAATCATTTCCCTGATTACCAATGTTGTACATCATCACCTTCTTGACTTACTAGACATTGCATCATGTGAAATGGCTATTCATAACCACTTTCTACTTTTCTACTTATTTTTTTTCATTGAGTTTTGAAAATAACAAAATATTCATGGAGACTGATATTTTGTAGTATTTGTTAAGTGATATTGAAATTCAGAGTATGTTATTATTATTTATGTTATAGTTTTTAAAGTGCAGCCCATTTTCTTCCAGTATTTATGTTGATTTTTGTATTCAACATAATTTTAGATGAAATTTTTCACATGGACACATTAATACTTCTTTATTTTTATGAGAGACCTGTGTATTGGTAATGTTCAGCAAATTCTATCTCATACTGTCATTACTGAAATATTTTCCACTTTATAATTCTAAAATCTTTTGTCTAAATATAGTTTAGTTCCTCAATTCACACATAACAAATTATCATTTTACACAAAATATACAAATTTAATTTTATCTTTTTTTCACAAGGTTAATTTATATCTTTTCAAATATTAAATAATGAAAATATCCTACTTTCTCTTATTTGTAATTTTACAATTGTCATGTATATATGAACTATATTTTTTTCTAATCTTGTATTTAACAATTAATGTAGTATAGCCATAGAGTTTTCATCAATATCTTAAGTCAAGAAACTGCACATTATTCTTATTATTTAACATGTTATTGTTTACTTTGGACCATCTGCCATCCAGGAAATTTTATTTTTATGTTGGATGAGTTTCACAAAAAAATTTCTTGAACTGCTTGCAAATACATTGAATTATGAGGTAACTGTTTGGAGAGAGATTATCTTTAAATTTGGAGTCTTCCCAGTGAAGACTATTTTATTTCTCTTCAATTACATAAGCTATTATTTACTTCCTTAGACATATCCTTCTTTACATTTATTCCGAAGTAATCTTGAGTTCAATTTCTATTGCGTATGCTCTTAATTTATACTACATATTGTATTTTGGAAGTAGCAGTATGCTTACAAAAAAGTTTTTTTTTTTTTTTTTTTTTAAATGAGGGGGAGATGACAGATCAGAGATAAGCAGTGATCGCTACACAGCATTGAAATGAGGCAGTGAATAAACAGCTGACTAGAGGGCCTCTGAGGAAGCCCAGGCATAGATAGAGTGGATGTACATAATACAGAGAAGCAAAAAATAAGAGCATCAGATCCAGGTGAGTAGATAATTTCTGCCCCAGGCCACAAAGGGATATGATTCTTGTGATTTGTTGCAGAGTCAGTGGGAATTTGGACAGAAGCAAAAAGCTCTGCATCAGTCAGCAGAGAAGAACAGCACCCATATTTTAAAACTTTTGTCAATGGAAGCTAAAACCCAGTTGAACTGGCTAGGTCTCTTTTCCAGTAGCAGGGATAGTGATCTGGCAGTCTGCATTGGGAAGGATGGATGCTTTTTCACCAAAGTCCATCTATAATGAACTCACAACCAAAGGTCCCATGCTTAGAGATAGCCACCAGGTTCTATGCCACTTTGAAGAGTACCCGCTGGAGGGTTGTGGGTATGAAGTTACTCATGTGAATCAAAGTAACATCCAGAGCTTTGTACCTTGAAGTATTGAACACACACAAAAAAACAGCCAACAGTCAGAGTATTGCATCCTCTGGTCATCCAGCCTCACACTTTTGCATGACAAACAAGAGCCAGCTTATTGGGATCCCTAATAATGAAGAAATTGGTTCCTGTGCCCTGGCAGCTCTGGGGAGAACCAAAGCTAAAGGTCTAAATATCCCTGCAATAAAAACTTTCTATACTTTCACATGGTTTACATAAATAGCTCTGAATTAAAAAAAAAAAAAAAAAACAGTGAATTTAGTGCTCTTCATTTGTATTTGATACTTCTTACCCTAGTATTTGATATTGTGCCCAAACACATTTGATTATATTTCTTCTAATTTTTGAAAGCACTCATTAGAACCATTTTATCTTTGCTTTCCTAATTCATAATTACACTAGCTCAGCTTTCCCCCTCTTTTCCCTCCTACATTACTTGGAACTGCCTCAAATCCCTCCCATCCATTTTTTACACACACACACACACACACACACACACACACACACACACACACATATATATATATATATATATATATATATATATATATATATAGAGAGAGAGAGAGAGAGAGAGAGTGTGAATGGACACACTATCTTTATTTTGTTTATTTGTTTTAATGTGGTGCTGGGGATTGAACCCAGTGCTTCACACATGCAAAGCAAGAGCTCTACCACTGAGCCACAACCCCAGCCCCATCTTTTACTTCTTTATAACTTGGTATGTAGTATTCATTCGTTCTATCTTTCCTTTTCTTCTCTCTTGCTTTGCCCATTTTTTCTCCTCTTCTTTTGACCCTTATATAATGTTATAGCAATTTTATTATACTTAATAACTAATGTTTAATCTATTCCAGAACATTACTACAGGTTTATACCGGGATTAGAGGAACTGTGGAGAACATTATCAACAAGATTTGGGATTTTAATCAGATAGAATAGTACATGACTTAGCTCTGAAGTGATTTAGAGCCAAAATTTTTGAAAAACTTGTGGATTTCCCAAAAAGTGAAAGTAAAGCTGAGAATAAAGAATGTTTGGTTGTTAAAAAATTTCACTTAATTAAAAAATGCTAAATGTTTACACAAAGAAAACAGGAAAGATGAATTGAAGACTTCTCAGAAATTGACAAGACAACACTCAGCTCAGGCTCAAGGGTATAAGTAAAAATTCATTTAATAAAATATCTGTTAGGCATGCTGCTTGCACAGGGGTGCATAGAAAGTTGTTTCACCATGTGCATCTTTCCAGACATTTAGACACTGCTACAACATGATTCTTGGAGGTTTGGCTCTAGCTCAAGATGGAGAAAGATTTGGCATCAACAACATTGTGCTGATTCTGAAGGAATGCAGGATTCTGAAGTTAGGAGTCATGAATGATTCCATTGAGATTTCAAAGGATGGACTGGGAGGGCAGGAAAAGCCTGGCAGGGTCAGAGTTCCTGTGATTATGAGAAGTGTAACAAAATTGATTGTTTTAAGCCAGGCATGGTGATGCACACCTGTAATCCCAGTGACTTGGAAACTGAGGCAGGAGTACTACTAGTTCAAAGTCAGCCTCAGCAACTTAATGAGGTCCTAGGTAACTTAGTGAGACCATGTCTCAAAACAAAAACAAAAACAAAACAAAAAAATACTGGGATATGGCTCAGAGCTTAATCACAACTGTGTTTAACCACCAGTACCCCAAAAAAACAATTAATGGCTTAATACACTGATATGAATTAAGTGGATATTACCTATAGGCATGTCATGTAGGGTATGGCTAGAGGAGGTAGGTAATTGGGGGCATGATTTTTGCATATATATATATATATTTTTTTTCCTAGTGAACACATTGATGATACATTTTAGGTCTTGATATCAAAATACATCATCTTGGAAATAAAGTAAAAAATAAGAAAAATTTCACAGTTAAAATGTGAAACTGAGAGAAAATACAGAAAATGAAAGTCACATTCTGAAAAATAAACAAAGTGAAATTCTAGAAATGAGGTACTCAATAAATTAAATCAAAATTTATTGGAAAGAATCACCAATAGATTAGACCACTTGGAAACAGATTAATAGACCTGGAAGACAAATAGATAAATTTGATATTAAATTGACAGGAAAGAAAAGATGGTAAGAGACTTTGACCAGAATATTCAAGAAATCTGACATAACCTCAAATAACTGAATTTAAGAATCATTGGCTTATAAGAAAGCTTTAAAACACAAACTAAAGGAATTCACAATATTTTCAATGGAATAATATTAGAAAATTGCCTAAAACTTAGGAACAAGATGGAAATTCAGATATAAAAAGCATATTTATCCCCACATAGGCAAAAGCAAAAAAGATTCTCTGTAAAGCAGATTATAGTGCAAATGCACTATAATTATACAGAATAGGAATGGAATTTTAAAAGCTGCGAGGGGAAAATCAGCAGGTCACATTTTGTGGTAAACTCATTCAAATTTTATCAGATTTCTCAATCAACATCTTATTTGGTGTAAAAATGGGAGTTCATGACCCACTTGAATCTAATGTATGAAATATGATATGTCAAGAGCTTTGTAATGTTTTGAACAACCAATAAAAAAAAACTACTAAAAGAAAAGAAAAAAAAATCAAAGAGGGCTTAGAATAACCTATACCAAGCACTGAAAGAAAATTGGTGCCAACCAAGATTACAATATTAAGCAACATCATCCTTTAAAATTGAATAAAATAAAAAACTTTCATGTGAAACAGAAATTATAAGAATTAATAACCACTAAATCTTCACTATAAAACATATTCTATGAAATATTTCTGCAGAAGAAATAAGGAAAACCCACATAGTGGTGAGTTGCACTAAAAGAATAGTCAATTAAAGGAGAATCAAGTCTGAATTAAACAGTGGGAATAAAATGGCAGGGCATAAAAATTCCATATGTATAACATCATTGGATGTAAGCAGTGTAACCTCTTCAATTAAGATATAATTTGGCGTATTGGATTAAAGAAAAAGATCCAACAATGTGTTATTTAAAAGACACTCTTCTTACAGACTTAAGACATTTGCAGACTAAAGATGAAAGCATGAAAAAAGATATTCCATGTGAATGAAAACCAAAGACAAGCACGGATAGCAACTCTCATAAAAGACAGACTTCAAGCCAAAATTAATCAGAAGACATAAAGAAGGTCACTTCATACTTGTTAAGTGAATCATGCAACAGTAAGATGTAAAGCTTGTAACTCTTTATGCTCTGAAGTATGGTGCATCTATGTACATTAAAAAAAAAAAAGCTCTCAAGATAAATAATCAAATAGAACACCATACAATAATACTTCATGACTTCAACATACCTCTCTCACAATTATACATCTTCCAAACTAAGTAAAGATGCTTCAGTGTTAAAATGAATGCTGTTAATCAAATGGCTCTAATATATGTCTATAGAATATATCATCCATTGACAACTGTATTTATTTTTTCATTAGCAGCACATGGAACTTTCTCTAAAATAGATCTTGATTTAGGGCAGAAAACAAATATTAGCAAAAAGAAAATAAAGATAATTCCTTGAATTCTATTTGATCATATTGGAATAAAATTAAAAATTGATGACTAGATAAAAAACAGAAAACATACCAACATATGGAGACTAAATAATACACTTTTGAATGATGAATGTAAATACCAGGGGAGAAATTTTTTAAATTCTTAAAAACAAATTAGAATAGACATACCACATATTAAAATATTAGAGACAGTATGCAGGCAGTTGTAAGAAGAAATATCATAGCATTGAGCACATAAATCAAAAGAATACAAAGATTCCAAATAAATTATCTAATTTTACACATTTAGGCCCTAGGAAAAGAAGAACAAATTAATACTGAAATCAGAAGAAGTCAGGAAATAATTAAAATCAACACCACAGTTAATGAAATTGAAAATAAAAAATAATAAAAAGGACCAACAAAAAAAGTTGGTTTTATGAAGAGATAAATGAGATCAACAAACTCTTAGGCAAACTAATAAAAAAAAGAGATAACCCAAATTAACAAGGTTAGGCATGAAAAAGGAGAGATCACTACAAACACTACTGAAATCTAGAGAATAATTAGAAACAATATTGAAAACTTTGTACTCTAGTAGTGTAGAAAATGCTGAAGGTACTTCCAGTTTCTGGAGACATATGACATACTCAAATTGAAACATGAGGACAAAGAAAATTTAAATGTACCAATATCATGTAATAAAATCGTAGCAGCTGTTAAATGCCTTCCAACAAAATAAAGACAAGAACCAGATGGATTCTCAGTAAATTTCTACTAGACCTTTAGAGAAAAACTAATGCCAATTCTCATCAAATTGTTCCATGAAATAGAAAAATAGTGAACACTGCCAAATTCAATCTGTGAAGTTGGATCACCTCGATAGCAAAAGCAGACAAAGACACATCAATAACAGAAAACTTCAAACCAATACCCCATCCTGAATAACATAAATCTGAAATTCTAAATAAAATATTGGTAATCCAAATTCAAAAACACATTAAGAGGATAATGCACCAGGATCAGGTGTGTTTCACCCCATGCATGAAAGATTGTGTCAACATATGCAAATCAGTAAATATTTCTCACAAAGTAAATAGAGTTAAGGATAAGATTACATAATTAACTCAATAAATGTAGAAAAAAAAAAACAGTGGACAAATTCCAGCAATGATTCAGGTTAAAGGAACTTAACATTGAAAATGCTGTAAAGGAAAATCCTAACTTGAACTTCATACTGTACAGAAATGAAATGAAAGCATTTCCTCTAAAAAAAGGAAAAACTCAGACAAGACAGCAGATTAGTGGAAAGTGGCTTTTCCACAGATCCATGACTCGTCTCTCAAACACTAAGAAAATTACCACTCTGTGAAGTGCGTGAAAAAAGCACTCCACTGATTGTATATATTAGACATAGAGCCTTGGTACATCAAACAAAGAAAAGGAACAGAATTGAAGCTGAGTTCCTGCCACAAGCAGGGAAAATTAATACACAAATTTAAAAAAATAAAAAGAGAAAAGTGCTTGGAAAGCCTTGGTGTGGAAAATCCCAGGATCCTAGGGGCAGCTCACCTTGGGGAGGACCCAGAGGATATTTGGCTCATTAAAATGGTGAAGGAAATTTACCCTGGTCTGCCTGCTGCCCTTGGGGAAGCTGGAGACATTTTGGTATCTCTGAGCAGCAGCCACACAAAATCACACCAGGAACTTATATCCTTGAGTTTGGGTGAGTCCAATATATGAATCCAGCAGATACCAACTGAGAGATCTAAACTGAGCCTAGCAAATAAGGAGAATCTCTTGGCAGCATAAATTTCTGGCACAGAGACCATTTTTCCTGGGGGTAATACAGGTCAGAGAGGCTGGAGAAAATCCACCATCCCCTGCTCCCTTGAACCTGATGGGGCACAGGACCAGTGGCAATGTGACTGGAGAGTCTGAATGGGTAGAGTGATGGGGCTCAGTGCTTGGAGACAGTCCTTTGCCAGTCCAGAAAGGGCAGTATCCCTGAACAACAGAACTGACATAGGATGGAGTGCCCCTTTGCACAAGTGCCCTGAGGAGGGTAGTGTGGTCTTAGAAGTCTTAGAATTGTGTTGATTTATTAATGCCCAATAACTCCTGATATAATAACATATCTGAGGAACACTAGACCTGAATGCTATGCTTGGGAACTTCACTTCCAGAAACTCATCTTTAGAATCCAATGTCAAGTAAACCCTTGAAGTGAAGCCAAAAGCATCTTTCAGAACTCTTCACACCATCCAACTGAGAAGGAAAACTGAGAAACAACAGTTTGGAATATAGAGCATACATATATTTTATTGGCTGTTCTGTTATTTTGTTTTTGGTTTTGTTTTGTTTTTGAATGTGTACTGAATGGTGCATGATTTTTGTTTCTTCTTTTTCATTTTTAGTATTTCTTTAAAGTAGCTATTTTTCCATGCTCTGTTTTTTTGAGGATTAGGGTTTTTGATTAGTATATTTTGGATTGATTATTTAGTCAATTCCAAAAATCTATTTCCCTTTATTTCTCTTTTTTTTTCTTGCAAGCAGTCAAACTCTATTGTTTCCTTTTGCACTTTTTCTTTAATTTTTTTTTTACTTCTATTTTGTTTTTTCTTCTTTCCCCTCATAGACACATGCCATGTCACCTCTGAGTTGGCCCTATTCACTTTCTGAATCTACAAACACGTTTCTACCACCCCATATCTTCTTTCCTTTTAATAAACACTACCCTTGATGAAATACTTCTACATATTCATACTTTTTCTCATTTCTGTCCTTTTTTAGACAGTTATTATTCACAGATCAGTACTTTGAATAATTAGCTATTTGATTAATATATATCAATTTTATTCTTGTTATTTCTATTTTTACTTTTCTAACAATTTTTATTTTACACATATTTTTCTCTCAATTATGTTTCCCTCTACACACATTTTCTTTTCCTCTGCTAATAGCCATTCTCTATCGATCTATTGATCTTTTTCAGTCTTCCTTGAATTTTAATACCTTTATTTATTTATTTATTTATTTATATGTTATTGTATTTTTATAATTTTATTTTACTTTTTCATGTTTATGTGGTGCTGAGTATCAAACCTAGGGCCTCACATGTCCCAGGCAAGCACTCTGCAGATGAGCCACAACCCCATCCCTCTTTAATTTTGTGCTTTTATTTTTGCTCCTCCTCCTTCGTAATGATTATATCCTACATCAGTTCTGTACTATCCCTGTACCCCTGTTTACCACATGAAACTGTATACACTTTTGTAAACCTACTGTTTTTACTGTGGACAATAACTGATCATATAATTACTGATTATTGTGAAAATCAATGTTGCAGATGTCATAGCCAGAAATATTTGGTTTAATGCTGTATGTTGTTAACATTGGTTGTTGTTACTGTCTCCCCCTAAATTGTGAGGTCCTGGAAACCTTTAGGAAAATTATAAGTCCACAGGGTAGAATTTATGCTACCAAAAGCAAACAAACAAACAAACAAAAAAATCTGTTAGGCAGACACACAGACAACATGAAAAAGCAAGGAAACAAATCACAATAAACAAACAAACCAAAATACTTTAATAACAGAATCCATTGACACCACAACGGAAGAAATGTCAGAGAAGGAGTTTAGAATGTGCATATCCAATTTTTTGCAAGGTAAAAAATGATATATGGGATAAAATACAATAAGTAAAAAAAAACTTAAAAAAGGAGATATAGATTCTAGAAAAATCAAGCAGAAATCCTTTAAATGAAAAAAAAATTATAAACCAAATTAAAAATTCGTTGGAATGCATCACCCAGCTGACTAGACCACTTGGAATATGGAGTTTTGGGCAATGAAGAAAAAATATATAATCTTGAATATAAAGTTGACCATGGATAAAAGATGTTAAGAGACCATGAACATGACTGTGAAATTCCATGAAAAATGGGATAACATGAAAAGTTCAAACTTAAGATTTATTGGGATAGATGAAGGCTCAGAGACACAAATCAAAGGAATGCACAACATTTCGAGAGAACATGGCGGCGAGAGGGGAGGCAGCACTTTCAGTACCTCCTCAACAACGGGGTCAGAGAGACGCATGGATACGCTTAGATACGACCTGCTGAGAAACTCCTAGCAAAATTCCACTAAACAGAGATCGGCCGGGAATCCGTAGGATTTTTGGAGGTGACAGTCTGCGCTAGACGAGTGAATCTCCGCCACGCAGCGCAGAGGTCCAGACCCGCCAGCCGCTGCCCGCGCGACTCGGCGACTGTCGGCTGCCTGCACCGGCCCCCGCGTCAGGGCGGATAGCCTCCGAGGCGCAGCGCAGCAGGAGCGGTGCAGGGACTCTAGGAAGAGGTCTCTCGCCAAGCCTTCATGAAATAGCAAACCAGGAGCTGAAACCAACCAGAAACAGACCAGTCCCACCCTCCCTTCGGACACTCCGGCAAGGAGCCTGGGGCCTGCCATAGCAGAGTGGTGACATCACCAGAGTTCCGCGGACAGAATTCCTAACCAGCAGAATCCACATTAGCAGGTCTGTGACTCCCACCCCCTCCAGATACAAGCAGCCAGGAAACCACCGGGGGCGTGTCTGTAGGGAAGCAGAGGGGATTCCAGATCCCCACCTCCCCTTAACACCAGCGGCGACACCCAAGATCTTAGCCGCTAGTTTCTGGGGGCGTGCCCACCAAAGGGGTCCAGAAAAATTAAACTGTTGGTTCCCAGATCACCCCACCACAGCACTGGGGCTTAGATGAATGACAGAGAGGGTGTTCATCGTTCGGGATATAGGACACGCAGTGGGGCTGCAAGTGTAATCAGATCCTTGGGGAACCGCCTCTGGTGAACAGGACCTGGCTGGCTGGCTGGGAGGAGGAACAGGGGGAGGGGCCGGATAAGTGAAAGGGCTCTGGACTAACAGGATTGAGAGACTCCCAGGAGCCACCGTACAGGGATTTCTGTCAGCACATAGAGGGCAGACACTTGGCTCAGAGGGCACAGCTCCACCTATTGGAAGAGAAGAAAATGGGATTCAGCCATTGAACAGGGGATGCCAGCATGGCAGAGATCTGATGTCATCGGAGAGTGGCCGAGGAGAAAACTTCATCGGTGCCAGCGGCAACGGAAACAGTTGGTCCCCTGGTAGGGAGGGTGAGTCACAGATACCAGAGTCTCTCTCGCTTTGTTGTCGAGCCAGAGGGGAGGAGCGGGGCCGCCGCCCGCGCCCGCAAGGTAGGCAGACCTGCGACCAACATGCAGATCAGGCCCAGTGGTCTGCAGGCGTGGTAGGAGGGGCAGGGCAGAGCCACCGCCCGCGCCGGCAAGGTAAGCAGACTGGCGACAGACTGGCGGATCAGGCCCAGGGGCCTGCCAGCGTGGTACACACGTCACCCCAACTGGAGTAGGGGCGGGGCAGAGCAGAGCCTTCGCCCGCGCCCAGATAAAGCCCAGTGGCCCACCTGTGTGGTGGTCAAGTGACCCCAATTGGAGTGGCGGCGGAGTGGAACTGACACCCGTGCCCGCAAGGTGGGCAGACCTGCGACCAACCTGCAGATCAGGCCTAGCGGTCCCCGGGCATGGTAGGAGGAGCAGGGCAGAGCCTTCGCCCCCACCTGCAAGGTAGGCAGACCTGCGACAGAACGGCGGATCAGGCCCAGGGGTCCACGGGCGTGGTAGACACCTCACACCAATTGGAGGAGGGGCAGAGCAGAGCCCCCGCCCGCACCTGCAAGGGAGACTTTTCAACTATACAAGAGCAATATAAATATATAGGGGGGGGGGGAATTTCAAAAACACAACAGTTTCACCAAGAAGAAAGAAACGCAAACAGTATGAAAAGACAAGGAAAGAAAGGACTACAAGCAATGCAGGTCAGCTCAACTTTAGAAGAGGTAACAGCTGCAGCAGATGGAATGTCAGATAAAGAATTCAGGATATATATGCTTCAGATGATCTGGAGTATCAAGGAAGAAATTAGACAGCAAAATCAGACAATGAAAGATCACTTCAACAAGGAATTACACAAACAAATCCAGGAAGCAAAGGATCAACTATACAGGGAGATAGAGGTTATAAAAAACAAACAAACAGAAATCATAGATATGCAGGAAGCAATAAACCAACTTAAAAACTCAATTGAGAATACTACCAGCAGAGTAGAACACTTAGAAGATAGAACATCAGACAATGAAGACGAAGTATTTCAACTGGAAAAGAACATAGACAGCTCAGCAAGACTCTTAAGAAACCGTGAGCAGAACATCCAAGAAATATGGGATAACATTAAGAGACCAAACTTAAGAGTCATTGGGATACAGGAAGGTATAGAACTCCATACCAAAGGAATGAGCAATTTATTCAATGAAATAATACGAGAAAACTTCCCAGACTTGAAGAATGAGACAGAATCCCAAATTCTAGAAGCCTACAGGACGCCGAATGTGCAAAATTATAAGAGATCCACACCTATACACATTATAATGAAGATGCCCAACATACAGAATAAGGAGAGAATTTTAAAAGCTACAAGAGAAAGGAAGCAGATTACATTTAGGGGCAAGCCAATCAGGATAACAGCTGATCTTTCAACACAGACTCTGAAAGCTAGAAGATCCTGGAATAACATATTTCAAACACTGAAAGAAAATGGGATCCAACCAAGAATTGTGTATCCAGCAAAATTAAGCTTCAGGATGGAAGATGAAATTAAAACCTTCCATGATAAACAAAAGTTAAAAGAATATGCAGCTAGAAAACCATCTCTTCAAAACATCCTCGGCAAAACATTACAGGAAGAGGAAATGGAAAATAACAATGAAAACAAACAGTGGGAGGTAGGACAGTAAAGGGGGGGGGAATAATCAAAGAGGAAAACAAACCATGTTTAGTAACATAAATAAACAAATATGGCTGGAACAACAACCCATATCTCAATAATAACCCTAAATGTTAATGGCTTAAACTCACCAATTAAGAGACACAGGCTAGTAGAATGGATCTCAAAACAAGACCCAACAATATGCTGCCTACAGGAGATTCATTTGATAGGAAAAGACATACATAGGCTGAAGGTGAAAGGTTGGGAAAAATCATATCACTCATATGGACTTCGGAAACAAGCAGGTGTATCCATACTCATATCAAATAAAATAGATTTCAAGCCAAAGTTAATCAAAAGGGATAAAGAGGGACACTACATACTGCTTAAGGGAACCATACACCAACAAGACATAACAATCATAAATATATATGCCCCAAACAATGGTGCACCTATGTTCATCAAACAAACTCTTCTCAAGTTCAAGAGTCTAATAGACCACCATACAATAATCATGGGAGACTTCAACACACCTCTCTCGCCACTGGACAGACCTTCCAAACAAAAGTTGAATAAGGAAACTATAGAACTCAATAACACAATTAATAACCTAGACTTAATTGACATATATAGAATATACCACCCAACATCAAGCAGTTACACTTTTTTCTCAGCAGCACATGGATCCTTCTCAAAAATAGATCATAAATTATGTCACAGGACAACTCTTAGACAATATAAAAGAGTAGAGATAATACCGTGCATCCTATCTGATCATAATGGAATGGAACTGAAAATCAATGATAAAAGAAGGAAGGAAAAAGAATACATCACTTGGAGAATGAACAATAGGTTACTGAATGATCAATGGGTTATAGAAGACATCAAGGAAGAAATTAAAAAATTCTTAGAGATTAATGAAAACACAGACACAATATATCGGAATCTATGGGACACATTGAAAGCAGTTCTAAGAGGAAAATTCATTGCTTGGAGTTCATTCCTTAAAAAAAGAAAAAAACAACAAATGATCTCTGTGTTTCTTTTGTTGTGTCATTTCGCTTTTGTTTTTTGTGCTTCTTTTGTTGTTGTGTCATAGATGCCGCCTTCACTCTCACTCAGGTGAAGGGACTTACTAGATTTTGCATGACTCCCTCAGATTGGGCTAGTCTAGTCCCCGCTTGTGTTTCCCCAGGGAAATATTAGGAGTCCAAAGTTGGCTGTTTAATGTTTCTGGCAGTACCCAAGACTCGGAGCGAGGTAGGAGACTTAAAATTACTTCACACAATTCACAATTGTTTAATGCTACATTACCCTCCGCAGCAGTCTGTCTCCAATCTCCATTTCTGTTCCTTTTGGCTAATGTTACATCACAGGGGAAGATAGTGAAGGCATCGATGAATTTCTTAAGTCATATGATCTGCCCAGATTGAGTCAGGAGGATGTAGACAACCTAAACAGACCAATATCAATTGAGGAAATAGAAGAAACCATCAAAAGACTACCAACTAAGAAAAGCCCAGGACCGGATGGGTATACAGCAGAGTTTTACAAAACCTTTAAAGAGGAACTAATACCAATACTTTTCAAGCTACTTCAGGAAATAGAAAAAGAGGGAGAACTTCCAAATTCATTCTACGAGGCCAACATCACCCTGATACCTAAACCAGACAAAGACACCTCAAAGAAAGAAAACTACAGACCAATATCTCTAATGAACCTAGATGCAAAAATCCTCAATAAAATTCTGGCAAATCGGATACAAAAACATATCAAAAAAATTGTGCACCATGATCAAGTAGGATTCATCCCTGGGATGCAAGGCTGGTTCAATATAAGGAAATCAATAAATGTTATTCACCACATCAATAGACTTAAAAATAAGAACCATATGATCATCTCGATAGATGCGGAAAAAGCATTCGACAAAGTACAGCATCTCTTTATGTTCAAAACTCTAGAAAAACTAGGGATAACAGGAACATACCTCAATATTGTAAAAGCAATCTATGCTAAGCCTCAGGCTAGCATCATTCTGAATGGAGAAAAATTGAAGGCATTCCCTCTAAAATCTGGAACAAGACAGGGATGCCCTCTCTCACCACTTCTGTTCAACATAGTTCTTGAAACACTGGCCAGAGCAATTAGACAGATGAAAGAAATTAAAGGCATCAAAATAGGAAAAGAAGAACTTAAATTATCACTATTTGCAGATGATATGATTCTATACCTAGCAGACCCAAAAGGCTCTACAAAGAAACTATTAGAGCTAATAAATGAATTCAGCAAAGTGGCAGGATATAAAATCAACACGCATAAATCAAAGGCATTCCTGTATATCAGCGACAAATCCTCTGAAATGGAAGTGAGGACAACCACTCCATTCAAAATATCTTCAAATAAAATAAAATACTTGGGAATCAACCTAACAAAAGAGATGAAAGACTTATACAATGAAAACTACAGAACCCTAAAGAGAGAAATAGAAGAAGATCTTAGAAGATGGAAAAATATACCCTGTTCATGGATAGGCAGAACTAACATCATCAAAATGGCGATATTACCAAAAGTTCTCTATAGATTTAATGCAATGCCAATCAAAATCCCAACGGCATTTCTTGTAGAAATAGAGAAAGCAATCATGAAATTCATATGGAAAAATAAAAGACCTAGAATAGCAGAAACAATGCTAAGCAGGAAGTGTGAATCAGGCGGTATAGCGATACCAGACTTCAAACTATACTACAGAGCAATAGTAACAAAAACAGCATGGTACTGGTACCAAAACAGGCAGGTGGACCAATGGTACAGAATAGAGGACACAGAAACCAATCCACAAAACTACAACTATCTTATATTTGATAAAGGGGCTAAAAGCATGCAATGGAGGAAGGATAGCATCTTCAACAAATGGTGCTGGGAAAACTGGAAATCCATATGCAACAAAATGAAACTGAATCCCTTTCTCTCGCCATGCACAAAAGTTAATTCAAAATGGATCAAGGAGCTTGATATCAAATCAGAGACACGCCGTCTGATAGAAGAAAAAGTTGGCTACGATCTACATTCTGTGGGGTCGGGCTCCAAATTCCTCAATAGGACACCCATAGCACAAAAGTTAATAACTAGAATCAACAAATGGGACTTACTCAAACTAAAAAGTTTTTTCTCAGCTAAAGAAACAATAAGAGAGGTAAATAGGGAGCCTACATCCTGGGAACAAATCTTTACTCCTCACACTTCAGATAGAGCCCTAATATCCAGAGTATACAAAGAACTCAAAAAATTAGACAATAAGAGAACAAACAACCCAATCAACAAATGGGCCAAGGACCTGAACAGACACTTCTCAGAGGAGGACATACAATCAATCAACAAGTACATGAAAAAACACTCACCATCTCTAGCAGTCAGAGAAATGCAAATCAAAACCACCCTAAGATACCATCTCACTCCAGTAAGATTGGCAGCCATTATGAAGTCAAACAACAACAAGTGCTGGCGAGGATGTGGGGAAAAGGGTACACTTGTACATTGCTGGTGGGACTGCAAATTGGTGCAGCCAATTTGGAAAGCAGTATGGAGATTTCTTGGAAAGCTGGGAATGGAGCCACCATTTGACCCAGCTATTCCCCTTCTTGGTCTATTCCCTAAAGACCTAAAAAGAGCATGCTACAGGGACACTGCTACATCGATGTTCATAGCAGCTCAATTCACAATAGCAAGACTGTGGAACCAACCCAGATGCCCTTCAATAGACGAATGGATTAAAAAAATGTGGCATTTATACACAATGGTGTATTACTCTGCATTAAAAAATGACAAAATCATAGAATTTGCAGGGAAATGGATGACACTAGAGCAGATTATGCTAAGTGAAGCTAGCCAATCCCTAAAAAACAAATGCCAAATGTCTTCTTTGATATAAGGAGAGTAACTAAGAACAGAGTAGGGACGAAGAGCATGAGAAGAAGATTAACATTAAACAGAGATGAGAGGTGGGAGGGAAAGGGAGAGAAAAGGGAAATTGCATGGAAATGGAAGGAGACCCTCAGGGTTATACAAAAGAACATACAAGAGGAAATGAGGGGAAAGGGAAAAATAATACAAGGGGGAGAAATGAAGGTCAGTAGAGGGGTTAGAGAGAGAAGACGGGTGGGGTGGGGAGGGGAGGGGAGGGGGGATAGCAGAGGATAGGAAACATACCAGAACATGACAGTCACTAGTATGGCAATATATAAATCAATGGATGTGTAATTGATGTGATTCTGCAATCTGTATATGGGCTAAAAAAGGGAGTTCATAACCCACTTGAAGCAAAGTGTGAAAGATGATATATCAAGAACTATGTAATGTTTTGAACAACCAACAATAAAAAAAAAAATTAAAAAAAAGGAATGCACAAACTGTTCGATGAAATAATATCTAAAAAGTTCCCATTTCTTAAGAATAAAATGGAAAGTCAAACTGGGGAGGCATGTAGGACCCCAAATATAAAAAATTAAAACAGACCCACACCAAGGCACATAATTAAGTAAATACCTAACATACAGAATAAGAATAAAAATTTAAAGGGTAACAGAGAAAAATGACCAGTCACATTTAGAGGGAAATCAGTCTTCATCTCAATTGATTTTTCAACCCAGTCCCTCAAAGCTTGGAAGTCTTAGAATAATATATACCGAGCTCTGAACAAAGGTTGATGTCAACTAAGAATACCATACCCTGCAGAATAAGCTTCAGTATTGACAAGGAAATAAAAACCCTCCATCATAAAGAAAACGTAAAAATTCACAACTAGAAGTCTGGGCATATAGCTCAGTTGGTAGAGTGCTTGCCTCACATGCACAAGGCCCTGTATTCAATTGCCAACACCACCGAGAGAGAGAGAGAGAGAGAGAGAGAGAGAGAGAGAGAGAGAATTCACAGCCAAAAAGCCTCTTGTAATAAAAAAACATACTCAATAAAATAAAATATTTCATAAAGAAGAGATGAAAACTATAACTGAAAATAAGCAAAGAGAGGAACTACATTGGACAAATAAGAAAAGGAGAAAAAAATTCAAACTAAAAACCAAACTAAATCAAAATGGCAGGTTATATAAATATTATCTCAATAATAAGATTGAATATAGTGGCCTAAACTCATTAATCAAAAGTCAGAGAATGAATTTATATACAAAGATATGACAAAATGTGCTCTATATGTGTAATAAGAATTGTAATGCATTCTGCTGTCATGTATTTAAAAAAATAAAATCAATTAAAAAATATATATATAATCTAAAAAAAGTCAGAGAATAAAAGACTGAATTAAAAACATGGCCCCAAAATATACTGTCTCCAAGGGACTTACCTTATAGACAAAGAAATCCACTGACTGAACATAAAAGGATGAGAAAAATCATCCTTCTCATGGATCTTGTAAACAAGAAGGGGTTTCTATCCTTATATCAAATAAAGTGGACTTCAAGCAAAAGTTAATCAGAAAGGACAAAGAAAGATATTTCATAGTGCTTAAGGGAACTACATATCAATAAAAAATAAAAATCTTAAATAGTCTTGGCACAAAAACAGAGCATCTACACACATCAAATACATACTTCACAATTTCAACAATCAAATAGATCAAAGCACAATAATTCTGGGTGACTTTAACATGGCTGTCTCAAAACTGGATAGATCCTCAAGGCAAAAGCTAAATAAAAAAGCTATAGAACTAAAAATACTATTAATTATTTAGCCTTAACAGGTATATATAGAATATTTCCTTCATCAATGACTGAATACAATTTTTCTCAGCAGCACACAGATTCTCCTCTAAAATAGAGCAAATTATAGACCACCAAGCAACTCTTAGCAAATAAAAAATAGGAATAATACTTTGAATTTTATCAGATAATAACACAATAAATTTAGAAATTAACAATAAAATTTAAAAAAATAGAATCTACTCTAACATATGGAGACTAAATATATGCATTTGAATGAACAATGGATAACGGAAGAAATCAGGGATGAAATAAAATATGCTTATAGGTAAATGAGAATAGCAACACAACATATAAAAATCTCTGGGACACTATGAAGGCAATTCTATGAAGAAATTTCATAGCATTGCACTAATACATTAAAAGAATAGAAAGTCACCAATTAAGTAACCTAACTTTACATCTTAAAGCCCTAAGACAAGACGAACAAGTCAACACCAAAAGCAGTAGAAAATAAGAATTAAAATCAAACTTAAAATTAATGAAATTAAAACAAAAAAAACCCCAACAAAACAAAAAGTTGGTTCTTTAAAAAAATAAATAATTTTGATAAACACTTAGCCAAGCTAATGAAGAAAAAAGAAAAGAAAACTCAAATTATCAAAATTTGTGATGAAAAATGAAATATTACCAAGGACACTACTGAAATATAGATGATAATCAGAAAATACATTGAAAATCTATACTCCAGTAAAATGAAAAATCTTAAATGCATTAACAAATTTCTAGAGATATACAACCTACACAAATTAAATCAGGATTAAATAGAAAATTTAATCAGATAAGTTTTAAGCTATAAAATTGAAAAAGACATCAAAAATCTAACAAAAAAAGAGAAGCCACAAACCAGATAAATTCTAAGCAGAATACTACCAGACCTTCAAAGAAGAACTAAAACCAATCCTCCTCAAAATTTTCCATGAACTAGAAAGGAGAAAAACCTTCTAAACTCATTATATGAAGCTAGTATCAACCTGATAACAAAACCAGGCAAAGACACATCAAGGAAAGAAAGCTTCCAAACAATATTCTTGATGAATATAGATGTAAAAATTCCTAATAAAATACTGTCAAATTGTATAAATATATTAAAAAGATAGTGCACCATAATCAACTATGGTTTATCCCAGATATGCAAGGTTGCTTCAACATATGAAAATCAATAATTGTCATTCATCCCATCAATAGACTTAAAGATAAGAATCACATAATTATATCAATAGATTCAGAAAAAGCATTTGACAAAATACAGCATTTAGTCATGTTCAAAACATTAGAAAAGGGGTTGGAGTTGTGGCTCAGTGGTAGTGTGCTTGCCTAGCATGCATGAGGCACTGGGTTCAATCCTCAGCACCACATGAAAATAAAATAAAGATTTTGTGTCCACCTAAAAGTAAAATAGGAAACAAAAAAATAGAAAAATTAGGGATAGTAGAATCATACCTCAACACTGGAAAACTTAAATATGTTAAACCCAAGGCCAACATCCATCTAAATGGAGAAAAAGTGAGAGGATACCCTCTAAAAACTGGAAAAAGACAAGGATACCCTCTTTCACCACTTCTATTCAACATGGTTATGGAAATTCTTGCCAGAAAAATTAGCATAAAGAAATTAAAGAGATACAAATAGGAAAAGAAGAACTCAAAATATCCCTATTTTCTGATGTTATGATTCTACATTTAGAAGACCCCAAAATCTCTACCAGAAAACATCTAGAACTCATAAACAAATCCAGCAAAGTAGAATTATATAAAATTAACACCCATAAGTTAATTGCATTTGTATACATCAGTGATGAATGAACTGAAAGAGAAATTAGGAAAACTGTCCCATTCATGGTAGCCTGAAAAAAACAAAATAATTGGAGTCAATATAACAAAAGATTAAAAGATCCCTATAATTATAACTACAAAGCACTAAAAAAAGAAAATTAGGAGGACCTTGGAAGATTTAAAGATCTCTCATATTCTTGGAAAGGCAGAATTAATATTGTAAAAATGGCCATAAAACAAAAAGTGCCATACAAATATAATGTGATTCCTATTAAAATTCCAATGATGTTCTTCATGGAAATAGAAAAAGTAGTCATGAAATTCATTTGGAAATATAAGAATCCCCCACTAGTCAAAGCAATCTATATTGAGACAAGTGAAGTAGGAGGTATCACAATACCAGACCTTAAATTATACTACAGTACTATAGTAACAAAAATGGCATGGTATTAGCTAAAATACAGATATGAAGACCAATGGAACAGAATAGAAGATACAGTCATGAACCCTCATAAATGCAGTTAGGTCATATTATACAAAGGTGCCATCAATTTTTGCCTGTATGTGCTTATATAGGTCATTCTTTAATTCACAGATCACTTTAATTATGAACTTTCTGAACTCTTTCTCTGACATTTCAGATCCACCCACAGAACTTCACTGTCCATGTGTTCTGTTATTATAGTGTTCTGGTTTGTGTGAGGCACTTTCATCCCTGTTTTTTCAAGTTGTCTATGTGTCTTCCTTTCTTGCAGTATGGATCTGAGATATTACAGTTTCTTCCCTATATTTTTGTAGTACCTCTGCAGATTGTCTGTACCTCACCTTGATGTTGGGCTTTCAGACCCTGCTGGTGTCCCTCAATGAATGCTACTTCATCCTGGACCTTATACCTGCATAAGTTAAAGTGAGTGGATCTGGGCTGCTGGGCTTGACCTCCCTTGGTAGTCTGCTGGTTGGAAGGGGCAGTCCTGTGCCAAAGGCCAGGCTCTGGCGGTGTCTGCCCTGACAGGGGAGGGGTGAACTGAGCCTACTGAGAACCTGAATCCCATGTGGGCTAGTGTGGGTGGTCTGGGCTGGATCTCAGATCCCTTGGTAGTCCACTGGTCAGAAGGGGTGATCTTGCACCAGAAGCTAGGCTCTGTGGAGAGTCTGCCTCCACCCCTCCTGGAAGGGGTGGACCAGACCTGCTGTGTGCCTGGGCCCTGTAGAGGCTGCTGTGGGTGGATCTGTATTTATTCTTTTGAGACGAGTGTGTTTAGTTCTTTTGCCTGATTATTAGTTGGAATTTTTTATATTAAGTTTTTTTTTTTTTTTTTTTTGCAAATTCTCTATTTTGGTATATTCTAATTAGTTTTTATTGGTATATATGGATAAAATTGTTTTGTTTTCTTGCATTGATCACATATTCAGCAACAAACATTATTGAATTTCTATTTATGATTTCCACATACCCTTTGGTTTCCCTGTTTAAGTAGTTATATCATCTTAAGAATAGTGACAGAATTTATCTCACTTTCCAAATACTTCAGATTTTTGTGTGCTGTGCATAGATTGTTAGGATAACCAGGTTACTTTTGTATGTTTGTGAATAATAGACATTCTCCTCTTATTCCTTATATGTACTATGTTATAGCAAATTGAATCATTGGCTATCTTTGGGGAAATTGTATTTGTTATATTTGAAGAGAATTTTTAAAAAATTTCCTAGAATGGCTTAATAACATGTACATAAAATTTTTAAAATGACTTAAGTGTAAAAATTATCTATGCAAACCAACTTAAATTTTGGTATTTTTATTTTTACTAACACATTTTCTAAAATGTAGATATCCATTAATTCTCTGAACTATATGGAAACACATTTTATAAATTTTAATCTGTGTTCATAAGTGTTATTTATCTAATATTTCTCACATTTATATTTCACAGTTCTGTTTTTGCTACCACTTTTATATTAACTTCATAATTAAATTATACACTGGGACTACAGCTTGGTGAAAAAGAAATTGCCTAACGTGCTCGAGTTCCTGATTTCAATCCATAGCAACACATGTACACAAATAGAATTATAAATTGTTTCTTATAGTTTTCATTTTCTGATATAATTCATGTAAGATTAAATATATTCTCCATTAAAATTTATTAAAATTTTCTTTTTAAAATGTTCAGGAATATTGTTTGAAATATAAAGAGATAGTGTTATCTCCTTAATTAATCTATTAGATGAATAATTTTATATTTCCACACATTTCCTGAGAAACTTTTTAAATTCTACATTCATTTTAGAAAATTATACATTTTATTTACCAATGTATGTGCTATTCATAATATTTTTTTCCATGTCTAAAGAATATGTTCTGAATTAATGTTTGTATTCTTCTATTTTGCAACCAGTGCATTCTTCTTTTGTCTTTATGCAGCTTTGAGCATAAATAGTAGGATTTATTCATATGAAAAGAAAAGAGACAGAAATCCTCCAGGGTGTTAGGGGACTCAATAAGTGTTGCTCTCTTTCTGTATTTTAATGAAGTGATTTTTAAATATTTTTTTTAGTTGTAGATGAACACAATATCTTTATTTATTTATTTTTATTTTACTTTATTTTATGCTGAGGATTGAACCCAGTGCCTCACATGTGCAAGGCAGTTGCTATACCACTGAGGTACAGCCCCAGCCCATTAACAAAGTAATTTTAATTGAATGTTTTATTAGTTTGTTAAAACCATCAATGCTGGGCCTTTTTTTAATCTCCTTATTGTTTCTTTTATTTTCCTTTATTTCTTGCCTTAAAATTATTGAGCATTTTTTAATTTCCTTTGAATTATGTCATTATCCTCTACCATCTTGAAATACATGTGAAATTTATTTCTCATTTTCTATTACAAACGTTTGTACATACATTTTACATTGGTACATTATTGGCTATTCTCTACAAATCTTATGTGCATTAATTCATTATCATTTAATCTAAAGTATTTTAATCTTTCTACTAGGTTCATTTGACTCATGTTTTTATATTTATTTATTTGTCTCATGTAACTTGAAAATGTTTTTATAAATTTATTTTTAAAAGCTATTTAATTTATACATTTTATATTTATTTCTCTCAAAATGGCACTAGTAAGAGGACAAACTATGTGGGACATACAAACAAAAATACCAGACTCATGTGACTTAATAGAAATTCTTATTTGTGTATTATAGGTGCTTCTTACTCTCTACTTCCAAGACAATGTCTTATTTCTTCATCCTCATAAGCAGGAAGAGCTTAAAACCTGTACAAAATGCTCCTTCCATCTCTTTTACAAGCACACTAATCCTATTCTTCAGGGTAGAGTCCATATGAGCAAATTACTGCTTAAAAACCCTACCTCTTAATACCATTGTATTAGGAATTAATTTTAACCATGTGTTTTGGGGGAACACATACCTTCAAACTATAGTAGTTTCTTAGATTAAACCCCCCAAGAAGGCAAGGAATATCATATACAATAGTAAGATTCTAACATGTTTTAATACATTTCAATAAATTCCAACATTTTTCAATATGAATGAACAGTCAAGACATTATGTTATAAAGAGTTATGTAGTCACAAAAAAACAAACATTATTATTTTATTTGTGGCTCATAGAGTGGATAATTTCATAGAGACAGCCAGGTGCATTGGAGCATGCCTGTAATCCCAGCAGTTTGGGAAGCTAAAGCAGGAGGATCATGAGTTCAAAGCCATCCCCAGAAACATACTGAGGCCTTAAGCAACTCAGTGAGAACCCTGTCTCTAAATAAAATATTAAAAAGGGCTAGGGTGTAGGTCAGTAGTTAAGTACCCCTGGGTTCAATCATTGGTACAAACAAATAAATAAATAAATAAGATCAGAAACAGAAGGTAAAATGGTGATTGCCATATGCCAGATGGAAGAAGAAATGAGGGATATAATTTATATATCAAATTTCATTTAAAATTGGAAAGACAGAAAAGTTTCAGAAATGGATAATGGTACTGGATACACAACTTTTGGTATATCCAAATTGTATCCTTAAAATTATTAAAATGGAAATGTTATTTTATGCATAATTTTCCACAAAGTATGTCAATCAGTTGTATTAGTTGTTTACATTTAAAATATCCTTAGCTATTATTTCAAACTAATTTTCCAGGATATTTATAATACTTATTTTATGTTTTTCCACTTTATGTAGAAAAAAAAATTTAAAAACATTCTCTTCTAATGACCCCTTACTTTAAATAATGTTGATTTTAGAGTACTGGACTCTAGAAGTATAAGACAATGAATGTCTGTATTAAGCCACCTACTGCTATCATTTGTTTCAACAGCCACACTGAAATAACATAGGTATTGGTAACTGAAATTGTTGTGCTGCTCAAAAAAGTTACTGCAAATATGAAAGCAATCACAAAATTAAAATATTGAGGCTTGGAAAATTTTGAAAACACAATAGATAAGCTTTTCTTCTTTTAAACAGATTGTAATATGGTTATTTATATTAAAGGTGGTGATGATGAAGAGTTAGAAGGAAATAACAAGCATGGAACCAAAACTACATATTATCTTAGAGAATACATATATCATATATGCATTGGTTGTTACAATATAAATGTTGACACTTTTGATGTTGTATTAGTAGTAAATGCACTGTTATGGAAACTGAAATAAAGGAAAACCTTGTTATATTGTGAAATAATGCTCTGCTAAATTTGTCATAATGTAAGGGTCCGGCGAAGCGTCAGAGGAAGAGACCACCAAGAGAATGACTCATGCAATTGCAGAAGGGGATTTATTGGGGATCCATTCCAGCACGCTGGGGCTCTGTGCACACTCAAGAAGGGAGAGCAGCCCAGAGCCCCGAGCAGGGGCTGAGCACTGCTTAAGTACACTTTTTGGGGAGGGCGGAGGCTTTGCATACATCAGGACAAATCATCATGAGGCACGGGAAAATCAAACAACAATTCTTAAACTTGATTAGTACATTCATTGCGGGAACAGGTCGGGCAGGGGTGATTGGTAACAGGTCGGGCAGGGGTGATTGGTCACTCCTAAGGGGGGGGGGGTGTACACATTCAAACTGATTGGTTCGGGCCCTGTATGCCTACGTGACAAGCTGCACAGGGACCTAGGCTATTAATCAACTAAATGGCCAGTAGGGCGTTGTCTTAACTGCCTCAGGAATTTCAGGTTCTGGGTGTAGCAGAGGAACTTAACAATACCTAGTCCTTCACTTTTTAACTCAGGCCTTGCAGCTTAGGAACTTTACAATGCCCGGTCTTTTACATTTTAACTCAGGCTTTGCAGTTTAGAAGCAGCTTAGAAACTTTACCCTTTCAATATAACCATGCAAAAAGCAGAACTCATAATCAATGAAATTGGAGATTTGGCTGAGATTTCCAAGCAGTATATTGAAGGACTGGCCTGGTTGTTTTTTTCTTCCTTTGCTGACAGATGGAAGGGATAAATTGAAGAAAGATCTGTTAAGAAAATAGAAATTAGAACTCTGTGATTTGGGATATTCTTCCATTCACATTGGAAAAGATGCTAAAGTTAGGACAATCAGTGTTAAGCATATGTTTATCTAGAAAGAAGGAAAATGTCAAGGCTTGAAATCACTTTTCTAGTGCTGAAGAAAATAGGCATCTAATATATGAATCTCTTTAGGCATTTCAGCATAAGTTAGTACTAAATATGGGATTACCCAGGAAATATGTGTGGAAGACCTTCTTGTTTAATGGCATAAATCACTGTTTTGAATACAAGAGATACACAAGACTTAATTATACTTTTTAAGAAATATTTTTTAGTTGTAGATGGACACAATATCTTTATTTATGTATGTATTTATTTATTTTAATGTGGTGCTGAGGATTGAACCCAATGCCTTCCAAAAGCAAGGTGAGCACTCTACCACTGACCTACAACCCCAGTGCTAATTATACTTTTCTATCAGCAGAATATTTAATTATTCTTTTCTATCAGCAAAAATATTCTCCACTTCTCCAAAAGGGACAAAGAGAAGAGGAAATAAGACATGTCTTCAGAATGGTGAAAGATAGCAGAGTAGAAGCAGGTTGCAGGTTCTATATCCTTCAAAACTTAGAATAAAATCAGCAAGAGAATAGCAACTCAGTATGGTGTCAGAGGTTATGCAGTTGACACCCTTACCCTTAGACTATCAGAGATTGCCACAGTCTGGCTGGGCACAAATAACCAAGCCACCACGAAGCACTTGTAGCTTCAAACAGCAACTCTTTTATTGCCCGGAACTCCACCAGCACTCCATACACGCTCCCCCGGGAACACTCTCACCCTCCACGGGGCTCCACGTGCACTGTCTTGGAACCCTGCTAGAACTCAACGGGAACTCCAAAGTAGCGGGTGCCTGAGGCAGCAAGAGCAGCCCTAATGCGGCACAGCAAAGGTCTATATACAACTGAATACACAGCTTAACTTAACCATCATCATCATCTCAATGGCTCACTGGCATCACCTCTCAACCACTCCCTTCTGGCAAAATGCCATGGTCATTCCGACTCAGCTGTGGCCCTCAACAAGAGATAACATTCAGAAATTCTGGTACTTGAAAAGAAAGAATAACAAATTCATTAACCCTAAACCTCCCACAATATTTGGCCAAGTCTTGGAGAAGGGGTAAAAAACAGAAGAGAAAAAGAAAAAGACAGGCAAAACTGAAAAACTCCTTAAAAATAATGGTAAAAGAGAAATACAGGCTCAATTAAGTTGGGGACACACACATAAAATTAGTTGATATGTGAGAAATAGTCTCCTTTCCCATTTTTTTTGGTTAAAAACTGTTAAACAATGATTTTGATCTGACTGAGCTGGCAAATCTAAAAATGATTAAATTACTACAGGTTCATTCCACATAAAGATGCTGACAAATGTTTTCATGGGGAACACATTCAAACTAGGCAATCTAATACACTTCTGTACTAGAATCATTGTGAACTAAAGCTGCCAAGCCCTGCTGCCACTGACAATGGAAGAATGTAGCAGGGGTAGAAGAACAGGGTGTGGTGAAAGGGAACCCAGAAATGACATTTATTAGAGTGGGATTCTGAAATTGTATTGTTGTGGTGTCTTTTCCCTATACATATCCACCAAGGCAAAAAAATATTTTAATATCCCTGGAAATTGAGGGAAATCAAGTCACAGGATTTATCACATAACTAATTGTCCCAGGCACAGCCTTTACCACCAAGCACAAAAAACATCAACGTGAGCCAGATAAAACTGAGTCCACTAGGTAATATATAATCTAGGACCATTTCTTTGGACACTCCAGAAAACTCCCAGGAAGCCAGGGATGCCACAGAACTACCATAAATATCTAAGATCATGCTAAGGTGGTCAAATAATTTTTGAATGAAGAAATTCCAGACTCTAAATTCTGCAATTTTTTTAAAGAACGCTGAACTAGGTTGGGGAAAAACTAAACAAATAGCTTCCCAACCTAGCTCAGAGATGGCTAGTATGGTCACTACCTCCATTCCCAGAGATACTCAGAGATCATGCAGCTGAGGGATAGAATTTAATTTCACTTCTCAGCATCTGGAAGAATTGAAATCTGGAAGACCTAGTAAGAAATATCTCCATCTCAAATACCTCAGCAAGGAATAATTTTAGACTTTGTATGGTTGTTTTATGTTTCATGGGTAGCATCTCTTGTATTTATTCCATATTTTCCACCACCGTTATATAACAAAGCATACTTTAATCCAACTTTACATGTTATCGATGTTTTAATGTGTTAATTGGATCTATTCTTTCAATTTTTTGTATGTTTAAGATGTAATTTTCTCTTTTATCTTTCCATTTCTTTTCTATTTTTTGTTTTCATTTGGACACTATAAGTATACATAATAATGGAACTATTTTTATATATTTGTACATAATTCCATCAACTCACATTTCAGTACTTTCTTTTGCACTCCTCACTTAACTTCCCCTGATCCCCTTCACCTATTCTGCTGATCTATGTATTATTATTTTTTATTTGTACACTACACTTTTACATATAAGTGAGATTTACTGAGTTATGTTCATACATGCTCATAGAATAATTTGGTTGATTTCATTTTCCAGAACCATCCCTTTTCTTCCCTCTCAATTTTCCCCCTGTACTCTACAGTTATTCCTTCTATTTTTATGGTATTTCATTTTAATTCTTTTTTCTCTCTAGGCTCCATTGAATTGGACCCTTTATTTCTGAATCTGGTTTATTTTGCTTAGCAAGATATTCTCCATTTCCATCAATTTAACATCAAAAGACATGATTTCTTTCTTTTTGTGGCTGAGTAAAATTCCACTGTGTATATAGAACACATTTTTTTTTATCCACTCATCTATTGACAAACACCTAGGCTGTTTTCCTGACTTGGCTATTGTGAATTGTACCAATATAAACATTAGTATGAATGTATCTCAATAGTATGCTGATTTTCAATCTTTTGGATAAATATCAAGGGGTGGAATAGCTTGAGAAGATGACGAAGAGACAAATCCATAAAGATTCATTCACCTGATCCTTGAAAGACTTTCATAACCCTCCAATAACTAAAGCCATATATGTTGAAGTTGGGAAAATATTGAACAGAGAATATAAAATTGATTGTTAAATGATCAATGAATTGAATGAAAATATATGGAATAAACTAAGGGAGAAAATACAGGATTTTAAGGAGCATTTCAATAAATAGAAATTCTGAATAAGAACCAAACAAGAATTATGAAAATAAACTACAGTTAATAAAATAAAAGTTCAGTGAAATCTCCATACCAAACTAAACCAAGCAAAACAGATTATCAGAGATTTAAGATAGGGTAGAGAACACTTAGACAGGAAAAGAAAAGAAATAAGAAACTATGAAAAGAACAGAGAAGAGATTTTGCAAAACATTCAGAAGCCAAATTTCAGTATCACTGGACTTGAGGTGGGAGAGGAGATATAGAATACTAGCATAGAAAAGTTCTTCAGTAAAAATATTGCAGGACAATTCTCAAATCCTAGATATTATGTGCATATACATTATTGTAAGCATTTAGAACTCCAAAAGGACAGAGCCAGAAAATAATTTCTCCTTGACATGTTATAACCAAACACTCCAAAAATTTAGAAGAGAGAAAGATTTTTTAAAACTACAAGGGAGAATCACATCCAAATCACTGATGAGAATAACAGCATATTTCTTAGAAGGAATTCTAAAGTTCAGGATGCCAAAGAATTAGAAATTGCAATTGCTGAAAGAAAATAACCACCAATCTAGATTACTATATCCAGAAAAGTTATTATTCAAAGGAATCAAAGGAGACGTAAAATTCTTTCAAGGTAATATAAACTAAAGAATTTTACGATGATTACGTGGCATCACAGAAGGTTCTTTTAAAAATATTTTTAGATGTTGATAGACCTTTATTTTATTCATTTATTTATATGTTGTGCTGACAATCCAACCCAGTGCCTCACACATGCTAGGCAAGTGCTCTACCACTGAGCCACAAATTCAACTCCCAAAAGATTATTAATGGAACCTAAACAAATAAGGGGAAAATAAAAATAACCAAGAGAGCAGAGGAAGAGAATAAATCTTATTAAAAGAAGAGGTAAGAAAATTATAATTAGGAATTATAGAAATTGACAAATAATACAAATCACAATAACAAATACTTCTCTTTAATAACAGTATTCGTAATTCCTAATTAAGGCACAGAGTGGCAGATTGCATTAAAAAACGTAACCCAGTCTTTTCCTCTGAAAGAAAAACAACTCAGAGGCAAAGATGTTCAGACTTAAAGAATGAAAGTTAACATTCACTGCAAATAAAATTTGAAATCAAGCAGTAGTAACCATTCTCAATATCAAGCAAAATGGATTTCAAGTTGAAAGAGTCAGAAAAGGTCACATTTTCTAGGGAACAATTCAAGAAAACAATATAATGTAAATTAATACTTATTATTTGAAACTTGGTTCACCTAATTTCATATAATTAACATTACTCAATTGAAAGAGACTTATAGGCCCAACTACAACAATAATGGGAAACTTCAATAAACTGCTCTCACTAACAGAATATACAGACGGAAAATCAACAAATACAAATCAGATTTAAACATTGCTATAGATCAATTTGACTTAACAGACATCTGTAGAATACATTATCAAACATCATCAGAATACACTTTATTTTCAGCTGTTCATGAAACCTGAAAAAAATCATCATATAGTAAGGCCATAAATCATGTTATAGCAAATGCAAAACAATGAAATAATCTGTTGAATCTTTACATGTCATTTAATGAAATTAAATATTAATAACAGGAAAAAAACATAAAAATACTTGGATATTAAAAAATACACTTTTGAAAAATGATTGGGTCATTGAAGTAATCAAGGGGAGGTATCTAAAAATGCTCATAATAAAATTAAAGTGGAAATACAACATACCAGAATATCTATAACATAGCAAAGACAGTTCTAATGATTATGGGTGCCTACATAAGAAAACTAACAAAGGGACCTCAAATATACAATCTAATGATACATCTTAAAGTCTAAGAAAAATAAGAACAAACCAATCCCAAAATTGGTAGAAGAAAAAATAATAATAAAAACTAAAAAATGTTAGGGTCTATAAACAAGTCAGGATGGCGCCTGGCATTTTGCCAGAGGGAGTAGTTTGTGAAGTAACGCCAGCGAGCCATTAAGTGTGGAGATTCCTTATTGGTTGACTGCTGTATCTACTTTATAGTAATTAAGATAAGCTGTGTGGAATGTATATATACCCATCCTGTCCTACAATAAATGGCTCCCACTCCTGCTGTATCAATGTACACAAGTTGCTCGTCACCCCCCTCCCCCGGTTAGTTTGCCCAGCCAGCCGGGCTGTGGCAAAAAAATACTGATAAAATTAATAAAATATAAACTGAAAGGATAATACAAAATATCAATGAAATCTGGAGTCAGTTCTTTGAAACTACAAACAAAAAAAATTGATAAAACCCTGGCCAAACTAACCAAAAGAAAGAGAATACTAAAAATTACAAATCTTAGAGAAGAAATATTAGAACATACACAACCAAAATCCAGAAAATCGTTAGGGACAATTTTGAAAACATATTCCAATAAATTGGAAACTTGCAAAACATGAGTGAATGTCTAGGAACATATCTACTAATAAAACTGAACCAAGAAAATATAGAAAATTTAAACAGACCAATAATAAGCAATGAGATTGAATCAGTAATAAAAAAGTTCTCATAAAGTTAAAGCACAGGACCTTAAGTAAAAACAACTGAAATTTATTATATATTTAAATAAATAATACCAATGCTTCTCACATTATTCCATAAAACTGAAAGGTAGAGTATACTTTCAAACTTATTTTGTGAAGCCTGTATTATCCTGGTAAAAAAAAAAAAAATTATATAAGTATTCTTAAAGAAAGAAGACCACAGACCAATGTACTGATCAATATAGATGCAATAAAATATAAAAAAAATACAATTCAACCATAAATTAAAAAGATTATATCCCATGACATAGTTGTTTTCATCCAAGAAATCAAGGATAGTCCAATATATGCAAAAAGGTAAATGTAATACACCATGTAAATAGAATCAAAGAAAAAAATTGCATAATCCTCTCAATAAATGAAGAAAAATCCTATCACTAAATACAACAGTCCTTCATTATAAAATCTCTGAATAAAGTAAGGACACAAGTAATTTCTCTCAACATAATAAAAGATATATATGGCAAACGCAAAGCCATCACCATGGGGAAATCTGAAAACATTTCTTCAAATATTATGTACATGACAAGTATGTCCACCCTCATTACTACTATTTAATATGATACTAAAAATAATATTCCGAGATTTAGGGAAATGAAAGAAATAAAATGATACAAATAGGAAAGGAACAAGTCAAATTTTCTTATTTGAATGTTGTATAATGATGGTCTATGATTCACTATTCTAGTAGTCTTTGGCTTTGAGAGAAGGATAATTCTGGCCTATGGGTTCCCTTCTTTTCAATGTTTTGGAAGAAATTAAGTAGTCATTGGGAAAATAATTCCATTCACAATCACTTAAAAATTAATATAGTATGTAAGAACTAAGGTACTGAGAGACTTGTATGAATAATTAAAACTATAGAACACTGAAGAAAGAAATTAAAGAAAACACTTCATATAATATATATATATATATATATATATATATATATATATATATATATATATTATATATATATATATATATTCTCCTATATAAAATTTAAAAAATTCTAGAACCAAGAATAAATATATGTGACCTTGAATTTGTTTATATGTTTCTATATATAAAACCCAAGTATAATCCATTAAAAATAATAATACATAAAATATTTGTTAATCAGTTTTCCAGTACTATAAAAGATGAGATAAATCAACTTATACCAAGAAGATGTTTCATTTGCCTTATATTTTTGGAGTATTCCATTTTAATTATTTGACCATGTTATTTCAGTCCTGTGGTGAGCCAGTGAATCATACCAAGAGCATATGGAGATGAAATATATTTATCTCCTTGCCAAGAACAAAAAGAAGAGAAGAAGGGACTAATATCACCCATTTTCAAGGCACAACCTGAATGATCAGAAGAGCTCCAATTAGGCAACACCACATTCCAATTGTATCAAGATGAATACCAAGCCTTTAACACATGTGACTTTGGAGGAGATTCTATACATCTAAACTAAAGCATTGTTCCCTTGGTCTCCAAAGGCTTATGCAAATTTCACAAGGCAAAATATATTAAATCCATGTTCATGTGTCACACATTCTTAAATGTTCTGGTGTTGTTCAAATTTTAAGTCCAAAACCTCCTTTAAGACTAAAGACAAACAGAGCTATGGATTCTATGAAAATTTTTAAAAAGTACAGTTCTATGATAGAGTGGCACAACATAAACCTTCCTATTTCAAAAGGAAGGAACAGGGAAATAATAAGGAGACATAAATCCAAGGAAAACCAAAACCCAGAAGGGAAAACATTAAATCTGAATTATCCACATCTATCCACATCTAGCATTCCTGGCACACTTTGGCAGAATGGTGGCTCTCAAGAACTTTGGCAGTCTTAAGCCCTATATCCTTGCTGGTTGCATTTCACAAACCAACTTTGTTGCACTGAATTTGCTACATGATGATGGCTTCCATCAGTAGACAGTACATGTTCCTGGCATTTCTAATTTTCCTGGATCTTCATTCTAAATTTAGGTTCTCTTTCACAGTTTCAGTATGAACTTCCATGTCAGAGTCTGTGTGCATGGGCTCTGTTCCTGCCACATACTTCTTAGCCTTTTATGCTTTCCTTTAGTTGAAAGTTCCATGAACTTACAACACTTGCGTTATTCATATGTTCAAAATCAGCTATCATTTAGTCAGTTTCATGAGGTACCACCAGAAAACTCTGTAGCTAGTGTCCTTTGAACAACGGCTGGATGTAGTGATCTCTGAATGCCTTCTAATTTGAGGCTGTTATGAATGTTCAGGGTATCACTGTGCTCTCTTGTCAAAAAACTCTGTCCTTAAATGTAGTTACGGATATGAAGTATCTCGCAACAGTTCACATGTGAAACAATGAAAGAAAGTTTGGAGGACAACTGATAGGCTTTAAACCTTAACCTAATCAGTGAATTACTCTCTGAAGGGATTAACTCTCTGAAGTGATAACTGGAGGAAAGTGGGTTGTGGTTAGAGAAGGTGGGCATTGGGAGCATGGCTCAAACTTTGTATTTCATCTATACAGGCCTACTGAAACTTAAGTCTAGTTATAGCACTAGAAGCAAATAGGGTTTTAAGAGGGGGCCCAAAGAATAATAAATTTTATCTGGTATGGCAATTGATTTAGGGATGATCATTATTGTTTCTTCAGGCAATGCAAGATTGATTCCCACATTGAGGGATGATAAGAAGGCTAATATCACTGGGGTTGTTGACATAATTACTAGTGATAGGTATCTACTTTCACTAAATGTGAAGTAAGTGTTTCTGCTTGGAGTACGAAAGTCACTTCTGTGGGAACTAATGAGAGCCCTTCTGCTATTCATACAAAACAAAACAAAATTTAAACAAAATTTAGTGGCTTAATGTCCCCACCACCATGAACATCTTTGTATGTTTTTTTTTTTTTTTTTTTTTTTGTACCAGGGATTGAACTCACAAGAACTGGACCACTGAGTCACATCCCCACCCCTATTTTGCATTTTCCTCAGTGACAGGGTCTCAGTGAGTTACTTATCACCTTGCTTTTGCTGATGCTGGCTTTGAACTTGTGATCCTCCTGCCTCAGCCTACTGAGCTGTTGGGATTACAGACAGGCATCACCATGCCAGGCTGTGTGTTCCCATTCTTACTTAGAAGATGATGTTCTCTTCCAATAATGTTCTCATATTAATAGTAGGCACACAACAAGACTGATTCATTGGCATTTCGATTTATTTAGCAATTAATACCATTGCAGAATGAGATGCCGCAACTTGAGCACTGTGGCTATAAGAGATAAAATTCTCTGGTATAAAAAGTATTATTCAGTTATTCATGTAGGACTTAATATCATGATTTTAATCCCTGAAATACCCTTTCTTTCCAACTCTTTGTCAAATGACACTTGAACAACCAGCCAATTTCATATTTTCCCAAAATATTTAAAGCATAATAAGCATAGTTACCTGTCTCCTTGCTTCTTATAAGTAAGTAGGACTTTCATAGAAAATATTTTGTATATTATCATTTCATGTTATAGATATTTCTGGAACATTTCATGTTCCAGTAAACATATACAGGAAGTAGAGTCAATAGCATCCTAGGATATAAAACCCAATTATATTAACCCCAAATCTAATTCAGAAAACACATCCTCAGAATTTGGTTCCTATAAAACTACTCCCAGTATCACATCTGCATCTATAGTAGTTCTCCAGATAAACATAACTAATATAAAAATAAGATTGGATCATTATAAGGTATCAGCTCACATAATTATGGAGCATAAAAGTTTTTATGATATTCTGTGTGCAGGTTAGAAATCCCAGAATGCCTGTAGTGTATTTAAAAGACCTTGGTGACTGATGACTGATGGTTTAGATTATAGTCTAAGTCTAATCTTAAGAATCCAAGGCCTAAGTAGAACCAAGGGCTACAGAATATTGTTGTTTCATAAGAAGCAGTCTGAAAGAAGAAAGGAGGACACAAACTTCCTATACCTTTGCCACTTTGTCTTATTCAAGTGTTCAATGCAGTGTATATTTCCCACAGACGTTGAAGAAGCTCTAATTCTTTACTGAGTTCACAAAATCAAATGGTGAACTCCTCCATGAACACCCTCAAAGACACCCAGAAATAACACTTAATCAGGCAACTGAGCATCATGTGCTCCATTCAAGTTGACAAATAAATTAATCGTTACAACCAGTATCCTATAATAAAATATTCTGTTTAATACAAATTCCATCAAAATACAAATATCAATCTTAATAGCTTCAGTGTGAAAATTATTACTTAAGAATTAAAAGATTTTTCCTAAATTCTAAACAAAGTTAAAATTGATTATTTTAAATATTAATTTAAAAATAAAGTTAAAAATAAAAATATGGATATTATATTTAATATATGAGAGTCACTCATTTAACACTTTGGTTTCAATAGTTCACTTAATCATGACAACTCTCTTATACTGTTCTTAATTTCATTTCATTCCAATTTTATATGTATGGATACTGAAGTACAAGTAATTTAAATAATTTTTCTGAAGTTTCAGTGTTAGTAATTCTCTTCTCTTAATCACTCTGCAAGTCAGCTAGACTCTATACTTATGGACTTGATATAATCATGTTCAAAGTTTAATAAGGAATATAATACCTTAATGGTACTATCCTTTCATTTTCACATCCCCTTCTAACAAATTTTACTGTATAAATACCTTCCTTGGAGAATGCATTAATGTGTTTGAAAAATTATATCAACCTATATTGTTAAAATACTTATATTCCAAATAAAACTTAGGAAGTCATGTGACATTAATGTGGCCACAATAATAAAATTGTACCAAAAGTATAATTTAAACCATCCACATTCAGCTAAACTAATACTGAAAACAAGATTGACATATATCTGGAATTTTAACCATAGGATTAACCATAAGTGTTCTATGATATCTGTATTCAGTTTTAAGTCAGAATATGCCATAGACCTGAAAATCCTGTAGCACCCTTTTCTGTCTCTAGGCAGACTCTGCTGATGTTTCATATGTCCCTCAAAAAAATCTCTTTTGCTTCCTTTCTGAGAATATAACCAACCATAAAAGTTTCTGTTTTGTTTTAAAGTTTTATATTTGTTCAGTGACTTTGAGAACATGATATACAAACAGTAGACTTTAGAGTAACCATTGGATATTTCCTTTAGAATTCTAATAGAAGAAACAATATTAATTTTCAAGATGCTTCATATAATGCTACTAAGTTAAAGAAAATAAAAATTAATTCTGGCTTTCTATGAATTTTATTTTTTATTAAAATATTTCTACCTTGCTGGGCATGGTGCCTGTAATTCCAGTAACTCAGGAGGCTGAGGCAAGAGGATTGCAAGTTCTAGAACAGCCTCAACAACTTAGCAAGGTCCTAAGCCCTTTAGTAAATTAGTGAAACCCTGTCTCAAAATAAAAAAAAAATTAAAGGGTTATGGGATGTTGCTCAGTGTATAAGTACTTCTGGTTCAATTGTTGGTCCAAAAAAAAAAGTGTGGGGGGAAGAAAATATATATATTTCATTATATTTTATATGCAGATGATTTGGAAATCTCATTAAATGAGCAATTTAAAAATCATAAGTACAGAAAAGGAAGCACAGCTCTGAATTTTTAGTAATGTAAATATAAGTATAAAAATGCAATAACAGACATTAGAATATTATTTCAACAAAGCTTTTATTATCCATGCACACAGTATGAAATGTTTGATTTCTTTCTTTTTCTTTTCATTGCATGATGGATAGATTTTAACAACCAAATATTATTCAAGTTATGATTTTTTAAGAATGTAAATATGTGTTTTCTGAATTAGCAAACAAAAATATGAAAAATGATAACAGAATTCTATAAATTTTATTTCATTTACAAATTTCAAGAAATAAAAACATAAATTGAAATTAGTTAAGGTTCATTACAAACACAATCCATATAGTGGGAGAAAGTGATCCATTAACTTTTTCACTTGTGATTCAGTGAATAATATTCTCCTTAAAACTTTTTCTAGGTATAACCACAAAATTATAAGACACACACACACACACACACACACATCCATGCATACACTCATGTTGAAAAGTTATTTTAATCTGAAAAATAATGCTGAAAACTTTATCAGTGCATTACACAAGACAATCTTTACAAGGTTCCACTTGACTTTATCTGAAGTACTGGATCATATTGAAGTTTCTTAAATATATCAAAAAATATCAATGGGAAAGGAAGATTTGGGGGATGCATTTTAAATGAAACTAACTCAGGTGGTATATATGCTTTTATTCTTCATCTTTAGTAGTAGCTAGAATTTTATTTACTTGGCGTCATTTAATCAAATATTTTGTAATTCTAAATTGAGCATTTGATTGACAAAAGAGCTAAGTATTTGGTTTTGCTTCATTCTGAATTCTTTCAAAGTTTGTAATAATCTTAAAACATATATATCAAAATTTGGGGGATTTTATTTTGAAAGGAAATTAAATTTCTTTATTTGAATATGGGTCTCACACTTTTAGATAGGTAAGATTTTTCTGTTTAAGCTAGATTGCTATTAAAATACTAACAAATCAAAGAGGGTAAACATAAGAGAAGATCAACCGGTTACAAATATTTTCTAAACTTTATCCAGAATACCATGGTATGTAAGTTAATTTTTACAATACAGTTATGTAAGCTGATTTTTAAATTACAGCTAATGTAAATTTCTTCAAGTATAATTTTACCAAATTATTCTATTCAAAAATTTACAGTTATTTCCTTATTTTTTATTTTTATGGATATTCAATAATTTCTGCAACACGTATTGAAAACTACATCCTTTCATAATTGAATAACTTATTCAAGTTTTTTTAAAAATGAATATATTTCTGTCAGTCTAATTATTAATTCTCTATTCCAACAGATTGATTCTTATATCTCTCCTTCTGCCTGTACAATATAGTTGTGATTACTCTAGCTATACAGTCCACCTAAATATGAACTGCAATTTTTTTTTTCATTTCTGAGAATGTTTTAATCATTTTGAGATTACAAATTTACAAAAAAAATTAAATATTGGTTTATCTACATCTAAAAACGTCCAACTTGCATTTTGAAAGAGTTTCCTTTAAACCTCTAGATGAGCTTGGGAACATTTTATATCTTTACTAAATTGAGTCTTCTGCAGGCATGATATGCCCCTCCATTTACTTAGGTCATCTTTCATTTATTTTTTTAGCATTTTAGTAGTTAGCACATATAAATACAATTCATATTTTAGTTGGTTTACATCTAAGAAAACAACTTTTTTTGAATAAATTGTGAATAACATATCATATGTGAAATATCTTGTTTAAGATATTCAATACTAATATATGGAAATTACAATATTTATATGCTAATCATGTACACTATGTCTCTGTTAAGCTCATTTAGTAGTTCTACTAAATTTTATTTTGGTAAATTTTGTAGAAGAAAGAATGATTTTCTATGTAGATATTAATGATGTACAAAGTAGCAATTTTTCTTTGTTTCAAACTGCCTCATCTAATTCTTTTTCCTTAACACAGTGGCTCCAACATGAAGTTCTATTTTGACTCTCAGTGATAAAAACAGAGGTCCTTATCCTTTTCCTCAGCCTAGGATTTTTAAAGATATTTTTTAGCCAGTTGAGAACGTCATCCTCTCTTCCCAAAATCATGATCCATTTTTTATTGAATTAGTATTGGATTTATTTTTGCTATAATTGATATCATCATTTGATTTTTCTCCTTTAGGTTTTTGGCATGGTAGTTTATGCTGATGTACTACTTTTTTATTTTTTTAATCCGTAGATGGACACAATACCTTTATTTTATTTTTATGTGGTCCTGAGGATCTAACCTAGTGCCTCACACATAACAGGCAAGTGTTCTACCACTGAGCCACAACCCCAGCCCCGATGCTGATATACTTTGAATGTTAAAATTACCCTAATTTAAGAACAAACAATTTCATTTAGTTATAGAGTACAATTATTATAATGCATTATTGGATTCAAAATAGTTAAAAATTTGTTGAAAAATATCATGACTAATTGTGAAAAATAATAGTTTCTACATTTTTTTATGAATTTTAAAAATATCTTCATTTATATATCAGGAAACATACCACCATAAAATTATTTGAAAGGAATTCTGACTTTTTTTATTTTCTGGAAAACAGTATATGGAAGGGGTAATATTTCTGACCTTAAATGTTTGGTATTATTATGCAATTAAATCAATTGGTCATGGAGATTTTTTTAAAAGCAAAATAAATTTCTTAAGTGATTTTAAAATGAGCTAGATTTTGTATTTTATCTTACTTGTTATTTTATAATAGTTTTTAAGGAATTGGTTCATTTCTTTTAATGTTTTGGATTTATGAGTTTAAAACCATTCATAACTTCTCTTTACGTTCAAGACTGTAAATATCTTCAACACAATTTTGTTTTCTTAGATAAGTGATTTGTATCCCTCTCTCTCTTACTCTCTCTCTTTCACTCCCTCCCTCCCTTCCTCTCCCTCTCCCTTTCCTTCTCCATCCCCCTCTCTCTATTCCTTTGGTAGAGTTTTATCAACTTTATCACCTTTATTCTTTAAATACAATAATATATTCTTTAGTATAATTTATTTTCTCATCTATTTAAATTTTACTGTTTTAAATTATCTTCTTCTCTCTTGCTTTGGGTTTATTTTGTTCTTATTTTCTAGATTCTTAAAATTAGAAAAATGATTTGAGACATTTTGTAGTTTCTAATTAAACATTTAATATTATAAATTTTCCTCTCATATATTTTATATTTAATCCCATGTATTTTAAAACTTACATTTTATGTTAATTACATTCTATTATTTAAAAATATTTTGATACTTATGCATTGACCCATGGATTTTATTTACAAACATTTGAGTATTTTCCTAGTCCTTTTGCTGACTTTTGGTTTTATTGAATTTTAGTAATAATATATATTTGTTTGAATTCAATGCTATTACATTTGTTGTGATTTATTTTGTGCCCCTGGACATAGTCTATCCTAGTGAATGATCTTTGTACATTTGAAAGAAGCATATTCTTAGGTAGAGTTTTCTGAACATTTGGATCATGTGGTTACTTTCAGATTTCCCACATTCTTTATGATATTCTATGAGCTTTAATAATTGTTCAAATAAGGGTGTTGAAGTCATCCACTACAATTTTGTGTATTTCTATCAAGTTTTATTAGAATTCATTTCCTATATTTTGAAGCAATTTTGTTTGGTGTCATGTAATACCTCTCTGAAATTTCAATAAATTTTTTTGCTCAAAATTTTACTTTATCTGATACTTATCAAATTATTATTGTGTTTTAGAATATATTTATTTCTCATGTAATTTTATAAATTTAGTTTAAACTTATATATTTCAATTAAGTTTATAATATAATATAGTACAATGATTTTTAATATGCTCTGCCAACCTCTTCTTTTTAATTTATGTATACACATTCATATTTAAGGAAATTTGTGTTAGTCAGTTTTTCATTGCTCTGACCAAAATATCTGACAAAAACAACTTACAGGAAGAAAACTTTATTTCGGAGGTTCAGTCTGTGGTCCACAAATTCCATTTCTGTGGACTCATGGTGAGGTGGAGAATTATGGCAGAAGTGTATGGTTAAAGAGAGCTGCATGGTTCATGGCAATAAGGAAACAGAATTAATGAGACAGTGAGGCACTAGGGATGAAATATAAACCCCAGTCATGTCCCTAATTGCCTTCTTCCACCTGCCACACCATACCTGTCAACAGTTATCACCCAATTAATCCATTCATCAATTAGGCCACAGTTCTCATAATTCAGTCATTTTACACATGTACATCCCTGCATGAATATAGGTGCTTTTCAAAGTTACCCCATATTCAAACCATAACATAAATAGTTTTGACATTTCTATTTTGTTTCTTTCTTCTAGAACTTTGGCTTCTTGCCTTCTAAAATATTTTTTGGATCACATGTTTTTATGTATGCTTTGCTTGAATGTGTATATATATATATATATATATATCATATTCTTTGGGTATTACAACATATATACCTAACTTATCACAGTCTTATAATGTTAATGTTTTCCACTTTATGTGCAGCGTAGAAACCTCAGTTTCATTTAGTTCATTTTAGTCTCCCTACTTTGATTATTAAATGGACTTTATTATTTCTTTTATTTAAATTCATCACTGTACCAGAGGTGGTTATAATTTCTGCTTCTTACATTATAAAATATTTTTAAATTCATGAGGATATATTTTTGTAATTATTACTTTTTTTTACTCTTTTTGTTGTTCCTCCAAGATTTATTTTTAAATTGTTTTCTGTTGTTTTGAAGAAATTGATGGAACTATTATTTGATGGTGGAATTGCAGCTATTATTTGATGGAATTACAAACTACAAATTCTTTTAAGGTTTCTTTCATCTAAAAATATATTCACTTTTTATTTTTTATAAAAAAATACATAATATTTATCATTTTTACCAGTTATAAGCATATAATTAAGTAGATTTAATATATTCAAAATTTGGTATATCTGTCACCAATATCCTGATCTAAAACTTTATTATTATCCCAAACAAAAATTTCTGTACCCAATGAACAGCAGTACAATGTCTTATTCAACATCCAAAATGATATAATAATTGCACACATGTAAACACACATATACACACACACTTCCAATCAAAAATTAATCAAAAGAAAAACTTCCTATTTTATTTGAAAGTTTTACTATGGTATCAGAAGTCTATTAGAGAAATAAATATTTATTTTGTGATCATATTACATGTGTACTGAATATATGCTGAGGATCTGCTGAGTCTTTTTTTTATTTCCACATGTCATCTCATTCTGAAACTCAGTTTGATGAAGCAAATGTTTCCTGGTATATTTTTTTTCTCAAGGCATGAAACAGAAATATAAGGGACTATATCAAACCAAATTAGAATGCTTTCCTCTAAATAGGTTGATTTTCATATTTAGTTCTATTATATTTATCAAATATATTTACATTTCCAGGCCTTGCAATGTGGCACCAACAAAAACTCTACCTGTGGGGATTTGCAAAAAATTAAAAGAAAATGATGGAGAAATATTATATATATATATATATATATATATATATATATATATATATATATATATATATTACATATATTATATATAAGGTCACATATTAATATGTAAATATTTAATGTTGAGAAGAAATGATTAATATTTGAAAACAATTTTTCATTCTACAACACTAATTATTTTAGAATACTGATAAGATAAAAATATGATTGGTTTTCATTTTAAAGAATGATCATGGGAATTAGACACAATAGAAAAAGGATACTTGCAATTTTACATTCACATGGTAGATTTGATAGGAAACAGAAGTGGGTGGTATAAACATGAGATTCAGGGAGGAATGCTATAAACTGGACTGCACATGTTTTTGTTTTTATTTTTTGAAAAGAGCAATTTACTGGTAGCCTTGCGTCGCGACCCCTTGCCCGCAAGGAAGACGCAACTCGAGAATCTTCTTTCAACAGTTTATTCAGGCCCTGGATATTTCTTCCTCTCTCCTCTCGGATGCCCCTCCCAGCCTTAATAAAGCATCCCAAGCCCCAATGCAAAGCTGCCGCGTGGAGCTTTCTCACAGGGTGATGTACAGGGTGGTGAAAAATCATGTGCCAACTCTCCCAGATAAGGAGTTGTTTGTCACAGACCACAGCGGAGCCAGCGTCATCTTGTAATGGCGACCATAATCTGCAGAAACGGCAGAAGCGGCTCACCACAGTTCCCCCTTTCTGTTTTCTTAAAACAATACAGGCGAGAGTAGAGGTCCTATCCCACTGTGCAGAAGTGGCTGCATAGTATGGCTCAGTCCTAAGGAGGGCCCTTCCCCAGATCTGAGGCCATATCAGCCGACGCCTTTTTTCGTGGGGCGGGGCGTGGACGCGTCTAACCCGCATGCAATAGGACATGTTCTCCTTGAGGTCCTCGTCAAGGATCACTCAAGTGCAGTGCCTTGCCTCGCATCCTGTATCATGACGATGGTGGATGAAGGGGGATAGCTGAGGCTGAACTGTGGCTGTTTATAACGACAAACAAGTTGACAGCACCCTGAAAGAAAGGCACGGACGTTAAGATGATAGAAAAGTACTAGTGTGGAAACCCATCTGCGTGCAATGGCAGTAAGACCGGCAGAGTGCAAGGGCTTTCCAACACTAAGAGAATAACAAGGAAAGTCATGTCGATCCCAGTGCAATGTTATAATAACTTGGGGTGTAACGACCATGACAAAGGTTTACTGCTTAAGATGCGCAAGCCAGACTTGAGGCGAGTTGCCATTTTCTAAAGCCGCAAGAGCTTGTATGATCATAGCCTTTTCTTGTGCACTGCGAGTTTTAAGGCGACAGAGAAGCCACAAACAGAGTACAACACTGAAGCAACACATTGCACCAAAAATGCCTACTCCCACCCATTCTTTGAAGAAGGAAAAAGCAGAAGATATCCAATCGGTGAATTGACCCAAAGTCACTGGTTCAACACGGGTACTATTCAAAACAGCAATCTGAGTTAGTTGAGACTGGATCAAGTTTTCTGCTTCCATGGACCAATTTCCGGCCAAATATTCGCCAATGATGCGGGAGGCATTCCTGGAATCATTAAATCTGACAGAGGTTATGCATAAATGTGCACGTTGGTCAACACAACCCAAAAGCACCAAGTCTGCCAATTCTTCTACCTGAGCTTGGAGTAAATCTATTCTTTGGTTGGCAGCTAAAATCCCTGACAAAATATGTTGATTAATTGAATTTTGGGACTCAAGTATGGTGGAAGTTTGTTGAACAACTTGATTAATGGTGGCAGCAGTTTGTACTTGACTGGCCATGGCCACTCCGGCCGTAACCGCTGCAGCAGCAGACACTGCCACAGCTGTCACTATAGCTGCCGTAATTCCAAAATCCCTGCGGACTCTAAGTAGCTCAACAATGGGGAATTTATCTGGGTCCGCAGTGACTGGGATTGGGACAAAGGTTGGAATTTTCATAACCACTGCTACAGTCCAAGAACCATTCCAACACTCAGATAAGAGACAGGTAACACTAGAACAATCCAGCATCCCCGACGAGGTGTCATTAGCCAAAAGGAGCAAGAATGGGGATTGGACGCAGACCATCGCAGGGGGCAATGTGGCATTATATAGCAAAGAGTTGAACGAAACAGATGTAAGTCTATTACCCCGTTCACTCTCCCTAACAGTGCCAGAAACATTAGCCAGCCAACTTCTGACTCCCAGCAATTGAGCGAATGCAGAAATATCAGCTGAAGCCCCCTTCTCATTGGAAATCAGCCATTGAAACCAGGACCAACCTACTCCTGTAGAGGAGTTGGCACTATGGTTAAAGTTATAAACATACCTCTTAAGAGAGGGGGAAAAGGAGAAACCCTTAGCAACTTGAAGTCTCTCCCAAGAATGATCCTGACAAGGCGTAAATGTTGGGGGGAAACCAAGATTAGGGGTACAGTAAGGAGAGGCCTTGAAATGAGTGGCATTGTAAGTACTATTAGAAGAAGGAGCTGTTGAGAGCCACAGCCAAAGGCGCCCCAGCAAACTTCCAGCTGCCAGCAGCTGGAAGTTTGCTGGCAGCTGGAAGTTTGCTGGGGCGCCTTTGGCTGTGGCTCTCAACATCTCCCCCTCTCTGTTTAAACAACAAGCATGTGGCTTAGGGACCGTGCCTGTTAGGCAGTCCAATTCAACATATGGTCCTTACCCGTCCTCTTGCCCTGCCCTCAGGGGCGAGCAGTTTCACTTACCCTCAGTCGCTCCCCGTACGGGCCACCAAATGCCGCAGTCTGGCTGGGCACAATCAGGAGCCACTTGTCAAAAGAAACTAACTTTATTTTTAGAACCACACACGACAAACAAAATAGTCTCTCAGGAAAAACCCTCAGAGCCTCAACTGACACCACCGGCTTTCCCCAAGCCTCTCTCTCCCACACAAGCTTCTCTCTACCTCCCACAATCCTCCTGCTCTTGAGGCCGATTGGCTGGGTCACGTGGGCGGAGCCAAAAAAGTCCCCCAATGAGCAGCTCCGTGGTCTGAAAGGGCAGGGAAACAGCCCAATGAGCATCACCGCAGAGGAGCCAATCAGCTAGATGTTGCTGGGGCCGAGGAGCCAATCAGCTAGATGTTGCTGGAGCCGCTGTGAGCCAATCATCAGCCAGCAGCTGGAAGTTAGGTAGATTGGTTTTATCTTTCACTTCACCAGCACTGGGATGAAGATAGGAATTCTGGCAATAATGGCTAAAGAAAAAATTATGTAACATTCCAGAAGGCACTAAAAGAAAACAATTTTCTTAACAATTTACATTGTCTTCACCGGCACTGGGATGAAGATAGGAATTCTGGCAATAATGGCTAAAGAAAAAATTATGTAACACTACAGAAGGCACTAAAAGAAAACAATTTTCTTAACAATTTACATTATCTTTAAGAGAATTATTAAATATAATGAAAAGGAAAGGTAAAAGTAAACAAACAGATCTGTTAACCTTCTTTTTTGTTTACATATTAAAACAATCCTCAACAGTTGTTTACCCAATTTAAATTAAACCATATAAATCACGTGAAAAAAAATATTTGGATCCATTTTATCATGAGCGCTCATCATATATGATATATGGACATACGTACATTCAAACATATAACACAAAACACAAGTGTGCACACATAATATAATACATACAACACATAACATTATAGTAAAGGCCTTATAACTTTTTACAGGTGAAATCTCCATTGCAATGTTTAAAAACTCTATAGTCAAAAAATAGAACTGATCAGCAAAACATTAACCTAGGTCTGTATGAGCTCAAAAAACAAAATAGAACTTCATGATATGGCAAAGGGCAATAATAAAATAGATATTGAAAAAAGCATCCTGGTTCTGTTGCAGATGTAAGAATAGCCAAACTGGAGTTTTGGATATCAGTTGTTATGGATTTGAGCCAAATCATCTTCTTTTTGGTCTGTAGAAATCGCTTTAGTTAATCTTTCTGGAATCCAAATCGGCTGCTGTTCTCCCTGTGGAAACACATAAACAGACCCCTGACTCCAGACAATCACTGGGTCAGGACCTTGGTTAATCTCTCTGGAATCCAAATCGGCTGCTGTTCTCCCTGTGGAAACACACAAACAGACCCCCGACTCCAGACAATTACTGGGTCAGGACCTTTCCATTGTCCTGTTAGAATATCCTTCCAAAGTACCTTGGGCTTATGTACATTTTTTGGACACATATGCCTTTCCGCAGCACTAAGTCCTGATGAATCCAAATTTAAAAAGTTTAGAATAAAAAGGGTTATTTTAAGTTTATCTTTGGGGAATATATACCCCTTCCCAATTCCTTCTTTTTGCTTTAATAAGTACATTTTAATAGTTTGATGAGCTCTTTCAACTATGCCTTGTCCCTGTGGATTGTATGGGATTCCTGTTATATGAGTAATGCCAAATGTTGAGCAAAATTGTTTAAAAGAGGTAGAAGTATAACCAGGGGCATTATCTGTTTTTAACTGTTTTGGAACACCCACAGTGGCAAAATTTTGTAAGCAATGAGCTATAACATCTTTAGTTTTTTCTCCGGCATGAAGGGAGCCCATCAAAAATCCAGAAGAAGTATCAACTGTAACATGCAAATATTTTAATTTTCCAAATTCTGGCAAGTGTGTGACGTCCATCTGCCAAATATGGTTAGGTATCAATCCTCTAGGATTGACTCCAAGATTAACTTGTGGTAAAAAAGTCCCCCAATGAGCAGCTCCGTGGTCTGAAAGGGCAGGGAAACAGCCCAATGAGCATCACCGCAGAGGAGCCAATCAGCTAGATGTTGCTGGGGCCGAGGAGCCAATCAGCTAGATGTTGCTGGAGCCGCTGTGAGCCAATCATCAGCCAGCAGCTGGAAGTTTGCTGGCAGCTGGAAGTTTGCTGGGGCGCCTTTGGCTGTGGCTCTCAACATCTCCCCCTCTCTGTTTAAACAACAAGCATGTGGCTTAGGGACCGTGCCTGTTAGGCAGTCCAATTCAACATATGGTCCTTACCCGTCCTCTTGCCCTGCCCTCAGGGGCGAGCAGTTTCACTTACCCTCAGTCGCTCCCCGTGCGAGCCACCAAATGCCGCAGTCTGGCTGGGCACAATCAGGAGCCACTTGTCAAAAGAAACTAACTTTATTTTTAGAACCACACACGACAAACAAAATAGTCTCTCAGGAAAAACCCTCAGAGCCTCAACTGACACCACCGGCTTTCCCCAAGCCTCTCTCTCCCACACAAGCTTCTCTCTACCTCCCACAATCCTCCTGCTCTTGAGGCCGATTGGCTGGGTCACGTGGGCGGAGCCAAAAAAGTCCCCCAATGAGCAGCTCCGTGGTCTGAAAGGGCAGGGAAACAGCCCAATGAGCATCACCGCAGAGGAGCCAATCAGCTAGATGTTGCTGGGGCCGAGGAGCCAATCAGCTAGATGTTGCTGGAGCCGCTGTGAGCCAATCATCAGCCAGCAGCTGGAAGTTTGCTGGCAGCTGGAAGTTTGCTGGGGCGCCTTTGGCTGTGGCTCTCAACATCTCCCCCTCTCTGTTTAAATGGCTCTCAACAAGGAGCCACTGGGATTAGTACCTTGGAGATCATAGCCAAGGTAGTTATGTTTAAAGCAGAGCTATTTACAGGGGTCCCTGAACCTGATTGCTTCCCTGAAACTACTTGGCTCAGTACGGCATTAATAATACTCCCTGAGACCTGATTGGACCGCAATGGGTCCTCCCAATTAGTCAAATTTTTGGTCTTAAGGCTGATGCAATTAGCGTTTCCAAGGCTGAAACAAAAAACTCCTGTGAGATTAACCTGAGATTGATTAAAAATGCTCTCCATGTCCCCTCTAGGAGAGGCACAGGGAGCAGACATCTCACATGAGGTAGAGAAAAGAGTGGGGAGGACACTAGAACTACCATGAACCGGCATCGGCATTGGCCAAGCCCGTGCCACTGCCCACCACTGCATTGGTGTCGTCTGTGCCATCGGCACCAGCACCAGAACCAGAGCACGTAGCAGAGTGAAGATCCTCATCACAGGGTTGCTGTGGTATCTCTTGTTGTTGGTCGGTTGATGTCAAGACTCTTCATGTCAGGCGTTCAGGGACCCACAACGGCTCCGTGCGATCCTGGGGAAAAACACATACAGATCCTCGTGCCCATGTCAGCACGGGGTCGGGGCCGTTCCATTGGCCTGTAAGAACATCCTTCCACTTAACATAGCCAATCACAGAGGGCTGAGGGGACACATGTCTATCGGCCACAGAGTGACCATGAATATCCAAATTCAAAAAATTAATGGTAAAGAGAGCTAAGGACAGGCGTTCTTTAGGAGTGTGTTCAGCTCCTATTCCCCCTTTTTGTTTTTGTAAAGTTTCCTTTAAGGTGAGATGAGCACGCTCAACAATGCCTTGTCCTTGAGGATTGTAAGGCAGACCATGAGTAAGTTGCACTCCCATGGTAGAACAAAAGGATGTAAATTGTCTGCCAGTATAAGCAGGTCCATTATCAGTCTTAAGGGATGCAGGAGCACCCCATGCTGCCCATGCTTCTAGGCAATGAGTAATAACATTACGTGCCTTCTCTCCCGACAAAGCAGAGGCATGAATAACTCCAGAGCACGTATCAACAGAAACATGTACATACTTGAGGTTACCAAAGTCAGGTATGTGCGTCACATCCATTTGCCAGACAACCAATGGCTTCAATCCCCGTGGGTTCACTCCATAAGTAGGGGGATGAAGAAATGTGACGCAATGGGGACATTGTAATAGTATCTGAGGAGCATCCGCTCTTGAAATGGAAAAACGCCTGCGCAGCGTTAAAGCATTAACATGGAAATTCTGGTGAAATAATTTAGCCCCCTCTAAGGAGGAAGCCAAGCATATCAACTGGCCTCTAGTGGCTGAGTCCGCACAGGCATTAACCTGTGATAACGGACCAGGAAGAGAGGTGTGAGCCCGTATGTGCATTGGATAAAAAGGAGCAGTGCGGCTACAGATAAGTTGTTGAAGCTGATTAAAGTAAGCAGATACATTATGGGCATTACTAATAGCTCCCACGGCCTCCAGGACTTTGAGTGCTTGTACCACATAAATGGAGTCCGAGATAAGATTAAAAGGAAAAGAACATTGTTTAAAAACCTCAATAACAATTTGCAGTTCAACCCATTGTGGATTACCAGGAGCAAATTGATGCTGAACAGGGGGAGAATCATTAATTACATAAGCTCCCATTCCAGACTTGGAACCATCAGTGAAAATATTAATAGCCCCTGGAATTGGATTGGGTGAAGTTACCTTAGGGAAAATGATGGGATGTTCTTTAACAAAATGGAGTAATGGATGGGAAGGGTAATGATTATCAATATCCCCTTGAAATGAGCAACATAGAATAGCCCAGTTGTCTAGAGTAGCGCACAAAACATTAAGTTGAGCCTTAGTATAGGGTATAATAAGAGAAGAAGGTGATTGTCCGAAAAATTGAATGCTTTGGCGGATCCCTTTAAGTGCTAACGCTGCAACAGCATCAGGATAATATTCTAAAGATTTTCCTGGGGATATATGTGGGTGGATCCATAGTAAAGGCCCATCTTGCCACAGTACTCCAGTAGGCTGCCGCATAGTGGCAAGCACACATAACTGGAAAGGTTTATCACTGTGGAGCCTGCATAGAGTAGCATGTTGTATAGCTTCTTCTACTGTTATAAGGGCTGCCCTAGCCTCTTTGGTGAGGTTACGAGGAGAAGCAAGATCTGGATCACCCTTAAGGGTAGCATACAAAGGCTGGAGCACACCATTAGGAATATGTAAATATCCCCTTATCCAATTAATATCTCCCAGCAGTTTTTGAAAATCATTCAGAGTTTAGAGATCCTGAGTTCTTATGGTGATTTTTTGTGGTTTCAATTTGTCATGCCCAATGATTGCTCCCAAATACTCAACAGAATTCCCCGTTTGAACCTTTTCAGGTGCGACATGTAGCCCATATTGAGCTAACAGCTTTACTAAGTCTCTATAGGCCTCATTAACTGTCTGCTCTAACTTAGCGGCCAATAACACATCATCCATATAATGAATGATCTTGATGGAGGAATACTTATGTCTGAGAGGTGCGAGTGCCTTCCCCACATACATCTGGCACATTGTGGGACTATTAGCCATTCCCTGCGGCAACACTACCCACTCAAACCTAAGATCTGGCTCCTCGTGGTTACACGAGGGAAGGGTGAAAGCAAAACGTTGTGAGTCTTTAGGATGCAAAGGAATAGAAAAGAAACAGTCTTTAATGTCAATAGCAATAATATGCCAGTCCTGAGGAATAGAGGAGAGCAGAGGCAGCCCTCTTTGAATGGGCCCCATAAGTTGAATTTGAGCATTAACTGCTCGTAAATCATGCAGTAGGCGCCACTTTCCTGATTTTTTCCTAATAACAAATATGGGAGTATTCCATGGAGAAGTAGAAGGTTGGATGTGACCCAAGTCCAGTTGTTCTTTGATTAAATTATGGGCTGCTGCCAATTTAACCGAGGGAATAGGCCACTGAGGCACCCAAACAGGCTCCTCGGTGAGCCATGTTATGGGTATTTGAGCCCCAGTGGCCCCTAGGAAAAACCCAGACCAAATCTGTTAAGCTTTTGATGACCTTGCACAGGATGCCTATGCCCCTGTAGATGTTTTCCTAGTCCTAGACCTGGCTTATACCCCATATTTTGCATAATCTGTTGAGACACCGGGGAATAGTCATTACTAAGAGTGAACCCCATGTCTTTCATCAGATCACGACCCCATAAAGAGATAGGTAAATCAAGTACATAAGGCTGAAAGGTGCCATTGTGTCCTTCTGGGTCCTTCCAAGATAGATGTCTACAGCTGATTTGAGGGGCTTGGGCATATCCCAAATCTCTCAGTGATTGATCTGAGAGCTGCACCGGCCACCCCTTTGACCAGTCCTTTTGTGCAATTATACTACGATCTGCTCCAGTATCCAGCAATCCCAAAATTGATTTGCCTTCTATGGTTAAGTTTAAAGTAGGACGGTCATTCATATCTAAGGACAAATAAACAGAATTCCCTCCAGTAACTCCAATCTCATCACTTGTCCTTGAAAAGGAACCAGCAGGAAAGCGGGTATGCAGACTGGGTAGAAGTAGCAATTGGGCAATCCGGTCTCCTGGGAAAATAGATACAATGCCCCTTGGAGCTTCCACCATAACTTTTATTGTCCCTACAGTATCAGGGCTAATGACTCCAGGAAAGACATGAAGACCTTGTAAAGTAGAGGATGCACGTCCAATTAGCAAACCTACAGTGCCAGGCGGTAAAGGCCCTTTGAACTCAGTTTCCACCAATTGGACTCCCATCTTAGGTGTTAATACGAGTCTGGAGGTGGAACAGTGGTCCAATCCCGCGGCACCTGTAGTGGCTCTCCGCGTCTCATGGGATGGCGTAGAGATGGCCATGTCTCAGGTTCGGGTGTGACATTCTCCACTGCCCCATATATTTGTGGGCCCTGGGTTCAATCCTCAGCACCACATAAAAATAAACAAAAATATCACTCTAACATACAACATACTTTCTCATGTGGAAACATTTCTTACTGTAAGGGTAAAAGAAATTGAAGTTAAAGTATAAAAGTTAAAGTGTAAAAGACCGGGCATTGTAAAGTTTCTAAGCTGCAAGGCCTGAGTTAAAAGGTAAAGGACCAGGTATTGTTAAGTTCCTATGCTACACGCAAAACCTGAAATTCCTGTAGCTGTTAGGACAATTCCCGGAACTGCCCAGTAAATATTTCCCCTGACCGCCTGGTTGTTTAATAACCTAGGACCCTGTGTGGCCTGGCACGTAGGCATTGTAGGACCTAAACCAATGAGTTTGAATGTGTACTCCGCTTTAGAACTGACCTATCACCCCCGCCCAACCTGTTCCCACCAAGGAATGAACTAATCATGTTTAGGAATTGTTGTTTGATTTTCCCATGGTGTATGATGATTTGTTAAAGGAGACTGTGATGTATGTAAAGTCCCCGCCCTCCCCAAAAAGTGTACTTAAGCACTGTTCAACCCCTGCTCGGGGCTCTGGGCTGCTCTCCCTTCTTGAGTGAGCACGGAGCCCCAGCGCACTGGATTGGATCCTCAATAAACCCCACTTGCTTTTGCATGAGCCGATCTCTTGGTGGTCTCTTCCTCCGACGTTCGCTGGACCCTTACATTACCTTGTAATTTTCCTTACCAAAACATATTTCCATATATGTAACATTTTTATGTAGTTTTTACCAGTTGATGATACTTTCTTAAATTTAAATTCTGAAAAATTTTTTATGAATTTTCTAATTAATAAAAAGGAATAATTGTAAGTGATATTTTTGTCCTTGAGTCCAAGATAAAAAAGAGAGGACAAAACTAAGAATGTAAACAAGTTGTAGAATGTCTGTCATTTACAAAATGTTTGTTGAAGTTAAATCTTAAAATGTTTGCATATATGTGATTAAGTTGGATGTAATTAACATAGTCAATTTAAGATATGTATAGATTTCTCTAAGGTCAAATTTTAATCTACTGATATAAAACCACAAACTAATTCCTTAACATTATAAACAAGAAGGATTTCTGAAAATATTGACCTTCTCTTGTTTACCAAAGTAATTTCTTCTGTGTGTTATGCTTCATTATTTAAGAACACCGGGGAAACTAATTTTTAAAAGAATGAGGATTTATATCTGTCTTTTATGTGACTGCTTTTTAATTCTGGTTGAACAAATACACCATGGATTCTAAATTTTACTTTAAAATTGAAATTAAGTTAACATAAGTACATCTGTGTAATTATAATGCTAATTACTATTGACTTATTTGTACATTAGCTATATTCATGTTATCCAAGTATAAATATCTTTTAAAGTATTAACTTTATGAGAGCAATTTCCCCAGCTTGTATTTTCAAAACTAAAAATTGTAATGATAGCCACTTTAAGAATTATATAAAAATAGCAAATTTATTTGGGGATAAATTAAGAATCAAATGTACTTTTGAAAGGGCATAAGAATAGCCTTATTTGAATAAAAGGTTAACAGTATGAAACATGAAAATATCTTGCCACTTTTTTCACAAAAAGTAAGTTAAGAGCTCTCTCAAACTTTCTGTTTCATTTTTGTTTTAGATGTATTGTTATATTAACTAATATTCAGAGAGACTTGGGCTGGGAATATAGCTCAGTGGTAGAGTGTTTGTCTAACATGCATGAGGTCCTGAGTTCAATCCCCAGCACCACCCCCCCACCAAAAACAAAAAAGAAAAAAAGAAAGAAAAAAAAAGTGTGTGCATAGAGACTCAGAAAATAGTATATTAAAACTTTGTAGAATGATATTTTTTTTTAAAAAAAGCAAAGATCAGCTTCAAAAATAAAACACATTGACTGGGTGTTGTGGTGCATCTGTCTAATCCCAGTGGCTTGGTAGGCTGAAGCAGGAGAATTGCAAGTTCAAAGCCAGCCTCAACAAAAATGCTAAGCATCTCAGTGACACCCTATCTTTAAATAAAATACAAAAACAGGCCTGGAGATGTGGCTCAGTAAGCAAGTTCCCCTGAGTTCAATGCCCAGTATCTCCTCCCCCCCACACACACACACACAAAAGAAAAAAAAAGTAAAAATAAAACACATTAACAAGATTTGTCAGAAGGCCAGTCTAACTGAAGTATGGCTCTCCCTCTCAACCTACTCCATTTTAGGATGGCTCCAAAGTGTTAAAAAGAAATCCTACACATAGAAGAAAACAACCAACCCAGATAGCTTGGGAAAGATAAGTAGAATTTATAGTTAAACTATTAGTTTAACTAATAGTATTGGTAGAATTAATGGCTAAACTGCAATCCCCCACAAAATGCCAATGATATTCTTCATGTAACAAAAACTTAATCCTAAAATTCATATGGAAGCACAAAAGATACAGAACAATCAAAGCAATCCATTGCAAAATGGGTAAACCTGGAGTCATCACAATGCTCAAAGTCAAGTTAAACTACAAATCCATATTTACAAAACTGCATCATACTGAATAAAAATGAATTCATTGATCAATAGAACAGAAAAGAAGACCCACAGATAAACATAAACAACTATAGTCAGCATATTCTTGGAAATATTGCAAAAAACATACATTGAATTAAAGACAGCCTCTTTTAAAATAATGCTGGGAAAAGTGAATACCTATATAAGAAATATTGAAGCTAGAAGCCTGTCACTCACCCTGCAGGAAAGTCAGCTCAAAGTGTATCTAAGACCTAGGAATTAAATTGGAAAATTTGCAATTGTTAGGGGGGGATAAAAGGAGAAACCAGCATTTAAGCACAAGCAACAAATTCCTCAATAAGTTTTTTTTTTTTTTTTACAGGTCAGGAAATAATAACAAAATGAAAAAATGGAAGAGTATAAAACTTAAAAGTGTCTGCTCAGCAAAGGAAAATATTAAGGTAATAAAAAGAGAGTCTACAGAATGGGAGAAAATCTTTGCCATCTAGTATTCTAACAGATGATTATTCAAAATATGTTAAAGCTCAAAAGACTCAACATCAAAAAGTTAAATAACAATTTAATTACATAGGCAAAAAACTAAACATCAATTCTTAAAAGAAATATTGAAAGACAGTGATTATATTCATAAATGTTAAACATCTTTAGACATATAAATGAAAATCAAAACTATGCTGAGATTTCAATTCCAGTCATATCTATATCTGTGTATATATACATACATATATATATATATATATATATATATATATATATATATATATATATATATATATATATATATAAAGAATTGGAATGCATTCCACTTCTGTCATATATTTAAAAAAATAAAATCAATAAAAGATTAAAAAAAATGATATTATTAAAACTTTTAAAAAAACTGGGGCTTTAATTTAACTTGACTACTTAAAGGCAACTAAATTTTATGTTTAATTGAAGGCTAAAATCTTTCTTTATAAAAGAATGTTATCAGAAATGTGTAAAAGAAAGGGTAGAAATAGAAAAGTCACCCCCTGGGAAAATTTTAAAAGACCTGATGTTAGGTAGCTTCAGGATATTGTTGTTACTTTCTTGGGTAACATAATAACATTGTGCTATGTAGGTGAGTGTTCTTATTTTTAGGAGATGCATGTTAAGCTATTTAAGGATGAAGGGCCATAATGATGCAACTTATATTGAAAAGGCTCAACAAATGAGATGGTTGACAGAGGATATATGAAGTTAATCAGGAGAAATATTAACAACTATAGAAACAAGGCAGTGGGTATGTGGCTCCTATTTTATTCTTCCTGAAAATTTCTTTACTGTTTGAAATTTTTATAATAAATATTTGTAGAAAAAATCCCAGTTTTTGAACATTTGGGGTATTGGGCAAGAAAATATTAATGCAATTTTAATGTCTAGGGGAGAAATTAGGGTTTGTGTGGATATTCTAATGTAGACACTGATACTAGACTATTTCAAAGAAAAAAAGTTCAGATTTGTTATAGAAATGAGATTATAAATCAGTACAAACAGGAATGTTTCAAATTAGTGTCACAAATTATCTCAATCCAACTTAATTCAAGTAAACTGAAACTTCTTTGCAGATTTGGTTTATTTAATCTTTTGCATATGTAGCTGTATGTATGAGTAATATAACCATGTCATTATATTGTTTAAATATAATTCATTATACAAAGTATAATTAAGTGTTTCTGATCTTCTGTGTATTGTGGTTAAAAGTAGAATTAATATTTGCAGCAAAAACAAGCAAACAATTGGCATATTCATTAAGTAGAATCTTGCTATCAGCTTTAACCACTAGATTATAAGTTTCTTAAGAAATCCATTTAAAACATTGATCTCTCATTAAATTCTTTAGTTTTAATATATACTTTTTGTTTCTGTTATTTTTTCTCTATATTCCCTTTTTTAATATTTTTTTTCAAAATAATTCCATTATATTTTATTCTTCATTTTTTATTATGTATGATTTTGTGTGCATGTGATATTAATGTGAATGTGTGGTTTTGTATACTCTCACTGCATGGATAAATTGTGTGTGTGTGTGTATTCATATAATTTTATTTGCATATCAATAATTCTCTCCTGTAATTGTTTAGTATTTAGCCTTGGTTAGACTTAGGTGGAGTGCAATTACATAAGGGTTTGACTTCTTTATATCTTACATTTGCTCACTCATTCATACCTAGGTTTGGGACCCTTTTATCTCCCGTTATTCACTCTCTTCTCCCAGTAACAACCAAAATTTCCTGTTCACACCTCCTCTTTTTTTTTCTTTTTTTATTACTTTCAGTTAATGTTTATCCCTTCTTCTTACAGCTGATTTCTGCTATCCTCTACCTCTCTTCTGATCATTTTTTTAAACACTGTGAAATTTTTCTCATCTTCCTAACCTATTTTCTCATACTTAAGAAATTGGAATCCCATTAAGTAATAAATATTATATGGTTTATGTAATTCCTACCCCAATTTGTTGCAATTATTAATAAAGAGGACATCATAGAAAACATCTGTAGTTGAATGTCTGATATAGTTTACATCATTTATTATTGGTACTGTTGTTAAATGCTGACCCCACCATTACTACATAGCTGGTATTTGGTGTTATAAATGTGAAAGTAGGCACTAGACATTTATCTAAATTAAGTACATTTATTGCTAATATTACTGGCTACCCCTCACTCAAAGAGGGGCTAGAAAGGGATTGGGACACTTTGAGATCACTGAGTAGGGAGCATGCAGCTGAGAAATGTTCATAACTCAACTAAGAAACAGTGAATCTCACCCCATCCATGAACTAGCCCCACCTAACCTTTAAAATTATATCAACTCATAGAATTGGGAAGACAGAAACCCCAAACAAGAACCAGGATCCAAGGAGAAACAATTAGAAAGGTACCTTAGGTCCCATCATCTGCTCATATATCAAAAACAACTAGAAATATCAAAACCAATAACATAACAACACACAAATGAACACATGTGTAAATGAAGAAGGGGAATCTATCTCAATTGATGTACAAGTTGAAAACTTCTAAAAGCATAAGTAAACAGGCAAACAAATCTCTCTACAAAATTCTCAATTTTCCCCCAGAAGAAATCAACTGATATGGAAGTGGAGATAACTCAAGAGAAATGTTATTTTTTTTTTTTTAAAGAAAACTACCAACATATTCAATGAACTAAAAGAGAAGATCTAAGCAATGAATTAAGGGACAAAATGCTAGAGATTAAAGACTACATCAATAAAGAACTACAAAGAGTGTAAAGTAACCAATCAGAAAGCTTCACTAACAGATTAGATTGCATAGAAAGTGGAGTGTCAGGCCTTGAAGACAGGGCATGTGAACTCTAGTATACAGAATATAACAAAGGGGAAGAAATTATAGAACATGATCAGAACGTATAAGAAACTCTGAGGCAACCTAAAGAGACCAAACATGAGAATCGGGAATAGAAGATAACAGAGAGCTAAAATCTAAAGGCATTAAAAACACTTTTAATGAGATAGTTTGAGAAAAAAAAATTCTATGTGAGAAATACGATAGACATCCACACAGGAGTAATAAAGACTCCCAAATAAATCTGATCAAAAGATAAATTCTCAGCTGAGCATTGTGTTGCATGCCTGTAATGCCAGCAGCTTGGGAGTCAGAAACAGGAAGATAGCGAGTTCAAGGCTGGCTTTGGGCAATGGTGAGGCACTAAACAACTCAGTGAGACCCTGTCTTTAAATAAAATACAAAATAGGGCTGGGAATGTGGTTCAGTGGTCAAGTACCCCCAAGTTCAATCCCTGATACCTCCTCCCACCAAAAGAAGATAAATTCTCTAAGACACATTATAATAAAAATGTTTAACATAGAAAATACAAAAATAAATAAATAAATAAATAAATAAAAGCTGAAAGAAAGAAACATCAGGTAACATTTAATGGAAAACTGATAAACCTCATATCTGATTTCCCACTTCAGACAGCATAATCAAGGTGATTCTGGGATGGATATTCTAAACTCTTAAAAAAAGCAATTTTTACCAGAGGTTGTATATGCAGCAAGGCTCACTTTCAAATTTGAGAGGGAAATAAAAAACTTTCCATGACAACAATTAACTAAAAGAATGTATGACCACCAAGCTAACACTAAAAAGAATAATCAAAGAAAAACTGTTCACAGAGAAACCAAAAAACAAAACCCAAAGCTCCCAAACAGAGGAATATCAAAAAAAGAGTAATCCACTAAACAAGAATCAACAGTGTTAAACAGAGCAAAAAATTAAAATGGCAGGAAAACATAAAACATATTCTTACTAACACTGAAAGTTAATGGTCTCAACTTCACTAATAAAATACATAGATTAACAATATGAATAATAAAAAAATCCCCAAGATCCAACTATATGCTATTTACAAGGGACTCATCTCAAAAACAAACACAATCACAGGCTGAGGGTAAAAGAATGAGAAAAAAAATTCCACACAGAGTCTGAAAACAATCAGGAGTAGCTATTCTTATCTGACAGCAGATTTCAAGCAAAAAATAATTATAAGAGACAAAGAAACTACATTATGGAAAAAGGAAAAATCCAACAGGAAGATGTAATCATTGTAAATATTTATGGCCAAAATGTCAGCACATTCAATTACATAAAAGCATTCTCCATGATATTAAACCATGAATAGACACAAAAACAATAACACTGAGACAATATGTCACAATAGGTCATCAAAAAATAAAACTAGGGATCCAAGATAGTGGGCTAGAGGGAGGCTGCATTCTGTGTTGCTCAATGACCTGGGATTCAAGTAGTGGGAATACTGTTTCTCTGCAAGTGATTACAGGACCCCTGACAGCTGCTCCCATGCAGGCCACCAGGCCTCAGCATCAGCATGGGACTCCTGGTGCCAGAGCAGGAACACTGGCATCAGCACCCATGCAGGACTCCTGGCTGCCATGAAATCACAGCCATTGCTCCCATGCATGACAGTCAGCTGCTACCTACATGCAGGAATTATGGACACCACTCCCATGTGGACCCCCATCTACCAAACTGGGGTTCCCACAATTGCCTCCAACTTGGGATACTGAAACCAATTCCATAGTTCCCTACATGCAGTAGCCTGCACCTGGAGATACTACACAGTGTCTCGAGACAACTGCCAACCATGACACTGCATACCACAGAGCTTCATCTCTGAACACACCACCATCCACCACTGCCTGGCCACACCCCACTCAACACTCCATTGCTGAAAGCAGCTGCCTCAATCTTGAGACACCTTCTTCTCCATATTTAGTTGGGGCAACTCCTGATTAGAACCACATGGTGCTTAAAAGCAATATCAAGGTATCTTTAGCCCCCAGTGCCCTACTCTCCCCGGCATCCGATAACCCTGAACAGTGCTTGTGGTTATGTGGCTGGTCTATAGCTTGCAAAACCTGGTCCTGATCTGTCCAATACAAAACAGCTCTCCATAACAGGTGTGCAGCCCTCACCTCAGAGCACAGCCCACAAGACTCCCAGAGAGAGAAGATGCTGATTGGGAATTAGAAAGGGACGGGTGGTGAGATACAGTTTAGAGACTAAATTAGAGACCAGGAATTGAAAGGCCTACAGGTGATTTAAGGAGATAAGACTAGGTGCCTACATTACATGATCAGGACCCAAAGGAAATCCTTGGAGTGCCATCTTCCATTGGGAACAGGTAAGTACTATACCCCACCTCCAGGAGCCACGCCCCCAAGAACAATCCTTCCACCCTAAAAACCATCACATTCCTGAGGGTGGAGATCAGCAAACAACAGACAACCCCCCCTATTGGATGAAAAATGAGGCAGGAAAGATACTGATCTCCTACAAAAAAAAAAAAAATCCTTGTATCTTCCTTCAAGATTTTTTTCTCTCTTTTCTGCCCTCACATCTCCAAAATTTGTGAATTAGGGTATCAAGTACTAGGATGTCGAATAGTATATTACAGTTGTATTGTATATTCTTTTATCTCCTATTTTTACATTTTTATTTTTCTTAATATTTATGTTTGTTTGTTTTTGTACTCTATTGTCTTCCCACTTAATTGTCTTCCCCCAAATCACTTGCTCTCTCTTCTTCTGCTACTAGCCAACTTCTTTAGATACCTCTTTCATGCTTTATAAGACCTAACACCTCTATATCCACACTTCCTACCCCCTCAACATTTCATTGTACACCTCACCCCTGGTTTTTTTCCACCACCAGAAACTCTATAGACGTTTTGCAAACCTACTATTTATATTATAAATAATAATAGAACTCATCATTTCTGTATATTGTGACAAAACTATAAGCATATTAATAGAAGCTATTTGGTATAAGTTTTTATATTGTTTGCATTGGGACCTGTTGATATTGTTATCCTCCTTCAAGGAGAGCTATTGGAACCCTGCAGGGACACTATAAGCATATAGGGTAAAAATTGTTTTTACCCTATATGCTTATAGGGTAAAATCATACCACTCACATGGACTGAGGAAGCAGTCAGAAATACATAAGATAATTAAAGTTATTTTGAAAAATTTTACTCCAATAAAATAGAAAATATCGAAGGCATAGAGAAATATCTAGAGTCATATGATTTGCCCAAATTGAATCAGGATGATATACACAATTCAAACAGATCAGTTTCAGGTGATAAAAGAACAGATGCCATCAAAAGTCTACCAACCAAGAAAAGCCCAGGACTGGATGGATACACAGCCGAGTTCTGCAAGATCATTAAAGAAGAACTAATACCAATATTCTCCAATTTATTTCAGTAAATAGAAAAAGAGACAGCACTTTCAAACTCATTCTATGAGGCCAATAACACCCTGATTCCAAAACCAGGCATAGAACCATCAAAGAAAGAAAACTTCAGACCCATATCTGTAATAAATATACATGCAAAAATTCTCAATAAAATTCTGGAAAACCAAATACAAAAACATCAAAGATAGTGTCCCAAGATCAAGTGTTATTCATCCCAGGGATGCATAGTTGGTTCAACATATAAAAATCAATAAAGGTAATTAATCACATCAATAGATGTAAAGATAAAATATATTTGATCATCTCAATAGATTCATAAAAAGCATTTGACAAAAAAATTATGCTCAAAACACTAGAAAAACTAGGAATAACAGGGACATCTCAATATTGTAAAAGCTATCTACACTAACCTCCACACCAACATCATTCTAAATGAGGAAAATTTGAAGGCATTTCCTCTAAAAACTGGAACAAGACAGGGATGCCCTCTTTCAACACTTCTATTTAACATAGTTCTTGAAAATCTAGCCAGACTAATTACATGAAAGAAATTAAAGGGATACAGATAGGAAAAGAAGAACTCAAAACTATCACTATTTGTGGATGATATGATTCTATACCTAAAAAATCCAAAAATTCCATCAAAAAACTTTTAGAACTAGTAAATGAATTCAGCAAAGTAGCAGGATATAAAATCAACACCCAAAAATCAAAAGCATTTCTGTACATCTGTGACAAATATCCTCTGATAGCGAAATGAGGGAAACTACCCCATTTCCAATAGCCTCAAAATAAATTAAAATACTTGGGAATCAACTTCCCTGAAAGAATTAAAAGACCTCTACAATGAAAACTACAGGACACTAAAGGAAGAAATTAAAGAAGATCTTAGAAAATGGAAAGCTCTCCTTTGTTCTTGGATAGACAGAATCAATTTTGTCAAAATGACCATATTACCAAGAAGCAATATACAGATTTAGTGCAATTCCAGCAAAATCCCTATGACATTACTTATAGAAATAGAAAAAGTGGTCACGAAATTCATTTGGAATATTTATGAGACCCAGAGTAGCTAAAGCTATCCTTAGCAAGAATAGTGAAGCAGGTAGCATCACTATACTAGACCTTAAACTATACTACAGAGCAATAGTAATTAAAATGACATGATATCGGCACCAAAACACATTTGTAGACCAATGGTACAAAAGAGAGGACACAGAGACAAACCCACATAAATATAATTATCTCATATTAGACAAAAGTGCCAAAAACATATATTGGATTAAAAATAGCCTCTTCAACAAAGGGTGCTGGAAAAACTGGAAATCCATATGCCACAAAATGAAATTAAGACCCCCATCTCTCACCAAGCACAAAACTCAACTATAAATGGATCAAGGACCTAGGAATTAAACTAGGTACACTGTGTCTAATAGAAGAAAAAGTAGGCCATAATCTTCATTATGTTGAATTATGCCCTGACTACCTGAATAAGACTCTATAGCAGAAGAAATAAAATAAAAAAAATCAACAAATGGGATAAATTCAAACTAAAAAGCTTCCTGACAGCAAAGGAAACAATCAATCAGTGAGGTGAATAGAGAGCCTACATAATGGGAGCAAATTTTATCATATGCAAATCAGATTGAGCACTAATCTCTAGAGTATATAAGGAATTCAATAATATTAACACCAAAAAACAAACAAACAAACAACAATAATAAAAAAACACCAAATAACCCAATGAATAAATGGGCCAAGGAATTGAACAGACACTTCTCAGAAAATGATATACAATCAATCAACAAAAATATGAAAAAATGTTCAACATCTCTAGCAATTAGAGAAATGCAAATCAAGACTATTCTAAGATTTCATTTCACCTCCATCAGAATGGGAGCTAGTAAGGATACAAACAACAATAAGTGTTGGCAAGGATGTGGGGGAAAAGCCACACTCATACATTGCTGGGGCACTGCAAATTGGTGCAACCAAAATGGAAAGCAATATGGATATTTCTTAGAAAACTTGGAATGGAACCACCATTTTACCCAGCTATCCCACTCCTTGGTTTTTACCCATAGTACTTAGAAATAGCATACTACAGTGACACAGCCACATTAATGTTTATAGCAGCACAATTCACAATAGCTAAATTGTGAAACCAAGCTAGATGCCCTTCAGTAGAGGAATGGATAAAGAAATTGTGGTGTATATATACACAACAAAATACTACTCAGCAGTATAAGAGAATAAAATTATGACATTTGCAGGAGTTGGAGAATATTATGCTAAGTGATGTAAACCAATCCTCAAAACCAAAAGTCAAATGCTGTCTTTGATATATGGATGCTGATCCATATTGGGGATGGGGGGGGCATGGGAGGAATGAAGGAACTCTAGATAGAGTAAATGGGAGGGTGAGGAAGGGAGGGGGGTATGAGGGTAAGAAAGAGGGTGGAATGAGATAGACATCATTACCTACCCTAGGTACATGAATGAAGACATGAATGATATGACTCTAGTTTGTGTACAACCAGAGACATGAAATATTGTGCTCTATATGTGTATTATGAATTGAAATGCATTCTGCTGTCATGTATAATAAATTAGAATAAATAAATAAGTTAAACATTTAAAAGAAAGCCTAGAAAAAATACACTGTTAAATGAACAAACCCAGAAAAAATAAAACTAATAAAGTATTTTCACCCTAAATAAAACTATCAATCAAAAGAACATAACAGGCATTTATAGAACATTTGACTTCAACACAACTAAATTTAACTACTTCTGGGCAGTTCATTGAACTGTTTTTTCCAAAATAGACTATATTCTAAGTCAGAAAGTAAATATTAGCAAATATAAAAAAAATTAATACAGTTTTATACATTAAAACTAAGAAATACCTCAAATTATAAACTAAATTTACTTCTTGAATATATAGAATAAGAAGAGGAAGCTAAACACAAAATTAGAAGAAGGAAGAAATAAAATTTCAAGTAAAGATATAATACAGAATAAAGAGTAAAAATTAATAAAATCACAAATGGAACATCAACATAATTAGTAAACCTTTACCTACACTGATGCATTAGCTTTGTGTCACAGTGACCAAAATGTGAGATAAGAACAACTTATGAGAGGAAAAGTTTATTTTAGCTCACATTTCCAGAGATTTTAGTCCACATATGGCCCATTCCACTGTTTGAGACCCTAGGTGAGATAAAACATCATGGCAGTATGGTAATGGTAGAAGTGCTCTGTTCAATTTATAACAGCCAGGACAGAGAGAGAAAGTGTGTGTAGGAAGAGCTGTAGAAAAAATGTATCCTTCTAAGGCATATACCCAGTGACCTACCTTCTCTAGTCATGTCTCACCTGCCTACAGTTAACAGTCCATTCAAACTTGTTTGAACTGAGTAGGTTATAACTCTGACAATCCAACTCCACTTTCTAACATACCTGAATTAACACAGAAACTTTGAGGGAGACACCACATATCCAAATTATAACATTCACTGCCTAGCCTCCAATTTCACAAGGCAAATTGAAATCAGTCCATTTTCAATAATCTCATAGCTTAACAGTTGCAGTATTGCATCACATCCAAATCCAATATCTCTATTGAAGGCAAATTCTTGACTGTGGGCCCCTTAAAAATTAAAGCATGTTACATATATCCAATATATATTGGCATAGAATAAGATTCCTATTTTAAAATGGAGAAGGAGAGTTGGGGCCAAAGCAAGACAAAAAATTCAGCCAGGCAAAACAGATACCATAACTCTTTGGGACAAATGACAAGGAAATGTTTTCCCTAAAGGGCTTCAACAATCCCACATATTTGTCCTTGCCACCTACAGTACACATTAGCTTTCTTTAGCCTGGCTGTCTCTGTGGCCAGTAGCTTTTCTCAGCAGAAAGTTCATAATATTGGTATCTCTTAATTCCTATGGTCTCCATTTTAGTTTCACTTTCACAGCTTTTTGCATTTATCATTCAGAGTGAATTCACTTTTCTGGTTCTCCCAGGCCTTCCTTTGAAATTTTGGTGGAAAGTTCCATGTTCACTTAAATCCAACAACTTGCATTCCATCAAAACCAGAACCTTTTAGAAGATGCCAATGTCTGCTGCCAGCTTGTGCTGTACCCAAGCCTCTTGATCATCACTGCCATGGTCTTTGAGTTCCTGGGGAAACTGAGTGTGGCAAAACAATTTCTTAGGCTACTCTTAGAAGGAGGGTGCTCACATAAATTTTTCCAATTCATTTTGTCTTCTACATCTTAGAGCTTGTAATGAGTTTGGTCTTGCAATTTCCTGGGATGTGCTCAGGGAATCTTTCCTATTGTTTCTTTGTAAAGCACTTAGTATCTTTATACTGGCTGAAATCTCTTTAACAATCACATCTTCCATGGCCCCAGTTTTACACACAACTTTCTGGTCAAATCCAAGTTCTTAAAATCAACTCTGCTTTCTGTCACAAATTCTCACAGTAAACCTGGCCAAAAGTTGCCAGCAATATCAGTTCCACTGGCTGATTATTTTGTCTTGAATTTTCTTTACTAGATTAATTAGTCTATCACCATTAAAGTCACCTTCACACAAAGTATCATGGCCTCAAGTCCAATTCCCAATAGAGTCATTTTTCCCCCACTTTAAAACCTTATGAGCAGACATTACTGTCCATGTTCCAAACACAATTTTGTTCTTCTGAGCTCCCAGCAGAATCACCCACTAAGCTCTGTTTAATTTTTTTTTTAAGATTTCTACTGTACATGCTGGCATACAGCTGTAATCTCAGCAACTCAGTGGATGGAGGCAAGAAGATTGCCAGTGTAAGGGAAAATTGCTGAAAATTTCAGAAATTTAATGATACTATGTCTCAATATGAAAAAAATAAAAAGGACTGGCTATATAGCTCAATTGTAAAACACCCCTGAGTTCAATTTACAGGGAGAGAGAGAGAGAGAGAGAGAGAGAGAAGAATTTTTTACTTGCATTCCCAATCTTTTCCAAATTTCTCCCACAAATTATTTTCAAACTCTTTTAAACCATATGGTCAGGTTAGTCATAGCAAGAGTCCCACTCCCTGTACCAAATTCTGCATTACACAGCTTTACTTTGTTGTGGCCAAAGAACAACCCAGGGGAGGAAATGATCACTGTGCCTCAAAGTTCTAGAAGTTTTAGTCCTTAGAGGGCTGATTCCATTATTTTGGACCAAAAGGTTAGGCATTACATCATGACAGAAGGGCATGATTAAATTGTGCAGCTCCATTCATTGCAGCTAGGAAGCAGAGAGAAAGGGAGGGGGCTAAAGGGAAAATAAAGACTTCCTGGGAAAACCCCCAAATTGCCACCTCATTCAAACATGCCCACCTGCCTACTCAGTCCATTCAAATTAGGATAGACTGATTAGGTTACAGCCATCACAATCTAATTAATTCATTCCAAAATATTCTTGCAATAACACAGGAGCTTTTCTTTGGGGAGGGGACACCTCATATCCAGACTATAGTACCTGAAAAACAACAAAAACAGACACAAAACACTAAAATTTGAAATGTCATCCTTACATAGATAAAATCATAAGAAAATTATATAAACAAATATAAGCAAATTAGATAACCATGATGAAATGGACTAATTCCTTGCAACATGTAATTTTCATAAAGGCTCATTTTTTTCAATACATCATGTATCCTATTATAGGGATGTATATGTTAAGACAAATAAATTTAATATCCAAATTCCACAAGATAGCCTAGCAGCCAGTTATCCTCTTTTCATTATTCTAGTATCAAGAATCTAATTTTATTTGGGAAGCCCATTATTTTTCCATATTTAGTTGATGTGGATCAATTCAGGCTGACTTCTCTCTAGTCCTAATTATGAATTATTAAGAGGACTTTGTCCATTAGTGTCTGTTTTAGTCAGCCACTGTAACTTAAAAACCTGGAAAAAATAATTTTAAAGGAGGGAAAGTTTATTTGGGGGCTCGTGGTTTCAGAGGTCTCAGAACATAGACAGCTGGCTCTATTCCTTGGGGCATAAGGTGATACAAAGCACCATGGGAGAAGGGTGTGATGAAAGAAAGCAGCTTGAATGATGATCAGAAAGCAGAGAGAGAAACACCTCTCACCAGATACAAATATATACCCCAAAGGCATTCCCCCAATGACACACCCCCTCCAGCCACACCCTTCCCACTCTCAGCCACCACTCAGTTAATCCAATCACCATATTAGTTCACCAATTGGGTTAAGTCTTGTATAACCCAATCATTTCTCCTCAACCTTCTTATGTTTGTCTCACTTATGTGCTTTTAGGGGACATCTCATATCCAAAACATAACAGTGTGTCTTTTAATATTATTTCAGCTGTGAGTCTGTTATGCAAATAAGGAAAATTCAGAATGCACTAAGAATGTTTATTGGCACATTAGGAAATAAAAGAATTCCATTTCAGTACATTTTTAATAATACGTAACATTTGAGTTGAATTTTTTTTAATTTGACCACCAATTGGAAAAAAAATATTCCTGAGAATAAAACCAATAAAAGCATATGTTGAACCTACAATCCACAGAACAAATTGAGTATAAACTCATCTATTGGACTTTACTAGAAAGTAAATACACCTATTTGTGGAGATATCTTTTATAATATATTCCATTTTGTTTTTAAGCAATATAATTTTTCTTAATGTTACTTGAGAATTGAGGGACCCTGTCTAAGAAATAACACAGCTTTGGCATCCGTCTTTTCAGTCAAATCTTAACTTCACTGTGAATGATACTTTTGTATGGCTTATCTTGCTGCTTTTGACAAAGTAAATAAAATAAAACAAATTGATTAAATTAAAACAAGTAAATCCATGCCTCTTTTACTTCATGGTACTCTTCAATTAATTTAGAGACATAAGTAGATCTTGATAAAAATCACTTTCCAATGTTATTTTAACATTCTATCAACAATTTTGAACTGCATGAAAAATTTTAATTGTGGATTTAGTCATTCATTGTTATCTATTTTCTTCAAATGGAAAATACTAATGCTATAATAGTAAAATATCAGTATAGACATTTTGATTATAGTCACAATATCACTGGGATTAAAAATAATTATTTTTTACTCTCTTCTTTTAAAAAAATTCATATTGTTTCTAAACCCACATCTTCAACATCACAATTTTCTTCTATGCTGTTCATAACTATTCTGTTTCTGCTCAGTGTAATTATTAACTTTATGATAGGATGAAGTTTGCCTATCCTAATCATAGTAACCTAATTAAGACCAAGCACTTGAAAAATGGCAGACATTTAATTAAATATTTGTCCAATAATTATATTAAATATATATTTCTAAATGCCTATTGTGTTAGTCAAATTTTCTCCACTTTGACTAAATACATAATAAGAACAACTAAGAGGAGGAAAAAATTATTTTGGGCTCATGTATTCAGAGGCTCAGTTCATGGTCAGCTGATTCTATTACTCTGAGGCTGACTTGAGGCAGAACATCAAGGTGGAAGGGTATGATGGGAAAAAGTGGCTTAGATCATAGTACCTAGGAAGCAAATTGAAGGAAATGAGGCAAGGACAAACTATAACACGAAAGGCACACTCCCAGGGAGCTATTTCCTTCAGCCATAACATAAGAGACATTTGTGTGAATAGCATTCTTCCTTTGGCTCCGCAAACTTATATCCATTTCATATTGAAAAATGCATTAAATACATCTCTAAGAGTCTCCATTGTGTTATAGTTATAGCATTGCCCAAAAGTTCAAAACTAAAATCTCCTCTGAGATTCTAGGCAAACTCTTGGCTGTGAGCCTCTGTAATAATCAAGACAATTTATATGTATTCAATTGTATGAAGTAAACATTTCCATTCTAAAATAAAGGAGGCATAGAAATAAGAGATGGACAAATATATCCTTTATTTTTATTTCTGGCACCTGGACAAATTGCTGTAAGTTATGATATACAATGGACTAGGGCAGATCCACCCTTATGACCTTTCTTGTTGCAGCCCACATAGCCTCTGTCTTAGGTTGTCTCTGCCTAGAGCTAGCACTGTATTTGGTTCATGGTTTATGTTACTGGCTTATCATAATTCCTGGGATTTCCAGTCCAACTTCAGCTTCATACCCAAAGCTTTGTGTGTCACCCTTTCATTTTCTACAAAAGGTATTTTGACCTTTACACAAGCCATCTGGCATTACGGGTCTTCTTTGGCAATGCTGATGGAAATCTCCATGACCCCCTAACTTCAGCATCATGTATTTCTGCAAAATCAGCACCATGTGGTATATTAATAAGGTCTGTTGCCAGCTAGAACAGTATCTGGAGCCCCTGATAGCATAGCTGAGGGAACTCTGAGTGCCTAAATGGCTGAACACTAAAAAACAAATCCTGGAGAAACAAATTTCTAAGCAGTGCTGTGTGAACAGGTGCACCCACTATCTTTTAAAAAAACTTTTCACTTTTACAACCTTGAGCCTGCCAAGAGCATGGTATTGCTATTATCTATACAAATCACTTCTCTTTAGTGGTAGCTATCCCTTCAACAACTATACCTTCTGCCCCTGTCCTGTGTAGGGAGGGAGTGGGTAACAGTCTGAGGTGTGCACTGGCTGGAAATAAAAGCTAGGGAATAATATTAAGAAAATAGTTGAAAAACGTAGGAAATTAATTGAAGCAGAGGCTTTACAGGTAGATAGACCTGATGGGTCTGATCCTAACAAAGAGAAAAACCCACGAATGTTCTTATATTTACAGTGATACACACCAAAGGGAATCAGAAAGAGGTAGTTCAGGCAAACAGGATGTTTGGTGCTTGGCAGGTTAGCACATCTCCAGGCGAGGATGTTTGATCCTAGGACTATGAGCTAAGTCAGGGCACCAGTGTGATCTGGGCCTCCTTAAAAAGGTAATTTCACCCTGGAGTTTCCAGAAAAGCATCTTCCCTTCCTTATGTTGACTCAAACACATAATTTATACACAGCTTCCAACATATGCCTTCCTTGGCCATAATTTTGAATGTACATTTTTAGCTATACTGAAAGTTTTAAAATATTCTCTGTTTTATGTTTCTGATTGTCTCAGTAAACGTGAATAACAGCTTCCAACAGTACCCATATCACCATCTGAATGCTACCCTCTCTTGAAATTTCTACTACCATAGTGATTAGTCCATCACTAACAAGTTCAGCTTCACACAAATTCTGAAGACAGAGACCAAATGTGGACAAGTGCTTTGCCAGTAGGTAACAAAAATGGCCTCTAATTCAACTCCCAGTAGTGTCCTTATTCTCCTCTGAAACCTCAGGAGCACAGTCATTACTCTATGCATTCCTATAAACATTCTGGCCTTCTGAGGTTCCAGCAGAATTGTTCATTAAAATCTGCTTATAACATTCTAAGATTTCTTCAGCCTACGTCTGCAAATTTTTCCAAACTCCTCCCACAAACAAGTTCCAAATACCATGATCTCACATCTCACTATCAATTTTTGTGATAGTTACCTTTTCAAAATATCTGTGAAGCACATCTTATAGCAGGGTAGTATATTTTGGGCACTTGTCTTCAGAGAATCAATACATGGTGAGCTGACTCCATTGCTTTGGGCCTGAAGGGAAGCAAAATGTCATGGAAGAATGGCATGTTGAAGGAATTCTGATCAGCTGTGGATATCCAAAAAAGCAAAGAGAAAGATACAGAGAGGAACCAAGGACAAAATATATTCCTCAAAATCATGATCCCAAGGACCTACTTCCTCCAGGCATGACCCACTTGCCAAATGACAAACCGATATTTCTTTCAAATCATTAACTCATTAAATGGATTAATTTCCTGATTAGATTACAGTTTTATAATCTAATCATTTCACATCTGTGCATTCACATGTGTGGTCTTTCAGGGTACACCTCTTACTCAAACAATAACATCTATTATAGTGCATGTCCCATGTTAGATGATAATAATATAGTAAATTAGAAAACACACAGTTCTAATGAATCTCACAGGAGAAATATGTGTAAAACAAATATTGTATATGTAATTAATTTGAATGTTTATGGGTGCTTCAAATAAGAAATAGAGTGACATATGATGGTGCTCATGTTCAAAGCACATACAATGTGTTTTGAATTGATTTATATAAGATGTCCCCCAACCGTTAATGTGTGTGACAATGCAAGAAATTTTAGAGGTGAAACCATTGGTCTATCAGAGTATCAGCATAATTAATGCATTAATTCCATAAAGTATTAACTGGGTGGTAACTGTAAGCATGTAGGGTGTGGCTGGGGAAAGTACTTCTTGGGGGCATGCCTTTGGAGCATATATTTTGTGAGCTGAGCTGTGTCTCTCTCTCCATTCCCTGGTAGGATGTCTTGAGCTGCTTTCCTCTGCCAAGCCCCTCTGCTATAATGTTCTTTCTCACCTCTGGCCCAACGGAGTTTGCCACCTATCGGTTGAGACATCTGAAACTGTGAGAACCAAATAAACTTTCCTCCTCTAAAACTGTTTTCAGGTTCTTAGGTCTCAGAATGAAAAAAAAAACTGACTAAAACATATAGATTTTGCCTCTAAAACTTATGTTAAAATGTAACTGCCATTATAATATTATGAGGTTAAATAGTTAATAAATGACTATGTATATTATGATGGCTCTATCATCATGAATGAATTAATGCTGTTATGATAGTATTGGATTAATAATTTAGAAAGGATTCATTTAGGAAAAAAGCAGGGAAGATGGCGGCGAGGGGAGTGCATTACCCCCGTGTGCTGCTTCACTGTGTGGGAGTATGACAAGTCAGGACGGCTAAAGGATATCTTGTTAGGAATTTCCAGCAATAGTGGGGTGCGCCGGAACCTGGAGGAAGGATTTCCATCGCATGAGGATCGGCTACGGGGACTCAAACGCGAGAGGTTTGTCTCACGGAGGGTAAAACTGCTTATTCAGCAAATCGCCCCGCGGCTAGAGTCTGCAAGGCGCGCTGGGATAGAGACGCAGGGTTACAGCGCTGCAGTTTCTGCCAGACGCGCAAGCACCGCACTCAGGGCTGAATTCTGGGTTCGAGACGGGGAAGGAAGCGGTCCATCTCGGTTCTCCACACCGGTCAGACCACAGAGGAGGCCAGCAGCCACCATGTTGGTAAACTGACGTCACCACACCTGTTTTTGACTGACCGCAGCTCATTCAGCCATAGAACAGGTAATTTCAGGCTGCAATTCGCCTACGGCTTGCAGACAAATTGCTAGGGTTCAGCGCCTGGGGGCTTCTTAAAATCTGATCTTATCGGAGTGAACACGGAGCGCGGGGCGGCCAAGTCCCGGCTCCCGGAACCGTCCCGGAACCGCCCTGGCTCCGGGCTGCGGAGCCTGCGGAGGCTGCTTCTTGGACCCTGCTAATATCAGAGCAAACACGAAACACCAAGAAGCCGAATTCCAGCTCCCGGAACTGAGCCCGCGGGGACTGCTTCTTGGAGCTTACACTTATAGGAGCTTACACCGAGCACAGAGCGGCCGAGTTCCGGCTCCCGGAACCGTCCCGGAACCGCCCTGGCTCAGGGCTGCGGAGCCCGCGGAGGCTGCTTCTTGGACCCTGCTACTATCAGAGCATACACCAAACACTAAGCGGCCGAATTCCGGCTCCCGGAACTGAGCCCGCGGGGGCTGCTTCTTGGAGCCTACACTTATAGGAGCTTACACCGAGCACGGAGCGGCCGAGTTCCGGCTCCCGGAACTTCCCTGTACCGGGGCTAGGAGCCCGCGGAAACTGTGTCTCGGTCCGGGTCCTGCTGAGGGCAGGTCAGGACTCACCCATTGCTTGGGTTGCCTGGCAAGGGGAACGAAATGCTGCCATTCGCATAGGATACCAACATGGCAGAGATCTGATGTCAGCAGAAAGCGGTGGAGGAGAGATCTTCATCAATACCAGCGGTGACATAAGCAGTTGGTCTTCTGGTAAGGGGGGTGAGGCTCAGTCACCCGAGTCTCCTCAATTTGTCCTCGAGCCGGAGGGAAGGAGCCGGGCCGCCGCCAGCCCCCGGAGCAGGCCCAGCGGCTCGCCAGCGTGGTGACCGCGTGACCCCAATTGGAGAGGGGGCGGAGCGGAGCCGCCACCCACACCCGCCAGGTGGGCAGACCCACGACCCAGTAGTACATGGGCGTGGTAGGAGGGGCAGGGCAGAGCCGCCCTTCGCGCTTGCAAGGTAAACAGACCTGTGACAGCCTGGCGGGTCAGGCCCAGTGGCCTGCCAGTGTGGTACACACGTCACCCCAACTCGAGTAGGGGCAGAGCAGATCCTTATCCCACGCCCGGATCAGGCCCTGCCGGTGTGGTGGTCACGTGACCCCAATTGGAGTGGGGGTGGAGCGGAACCGCCACCCGTGCCCGCAGGGTGAGCAGACCAGTGATCAACCTGCAGATCAGGCCCAGGGGTCCGCAGGCGTGGTAGGAGGGGCAGGGCAGATCCGCCGCCAGCGCCTTCAAGGTAGGCAGACCTACAACAGACCGGCGGATCAGGCCCAGGAGCCTGCCGGCGGGGTACAAACACCACCCTAATTGGAGTAGGGACAGAGCAGAGTCGCCTCCCTTGCCAGGAACAGACCCAGCATCCTGCAGGCGGGGTAGTCACGACACCCCAATTGGAGTAGGGGCAAAGCAGAGCCTCCACTCGTGCCCGAAAGGTGGGCAGATCTGCGACCGACCAGCAGGACAGGCCCAGTGGCCTGCTGGTACGACAGACACGACACCCCAATTGGAGTAGGGGCAGAACAGAGCCGCCACCAGCTCCCAGAACAGGCCCAGTGACCTGCCGGCGTGGTAGCCACGACACCCCAATTGGAATAAGGAGAGAGCAGAGCCGCCGCCCGCACCTGCAGGAAAGATACGCAAGCAGTATGAAAAGACAAGGAAAGAAAGGACCACAAGCAATGCAGGTCAACGCAACTTTAGAAGAGGTAACAGCTGCAGCAGATGGAATGTCAGATAAAGAATTCAGGATATACATGCTTCAGATGATCTGGAGTATCAAGGAAGACATTAAACAGCAAAATCAGACAATGAAAGATCACTTCGACAACGAATTACGCAAACAAATCCAGGAAGCAAAGGATCAACTATACAGGGAGATAGAGGTTATAAAAAACAAGCAATCAGAAATCCTAGAAATGCAGGAAGCAATAAACCAACTTAAAAACTCAATGGAGAATACTACCAACAGAGTAGAACACTTAGAAGATAGAACATCAGACAATGAAGACAAAGTATTTCAACTGGAAAAGAACATAGACAGCTCAGCAAGACTGTTAAGAAACCATGAGCAGAACATCCAAGAAATATGGGATAACATTAAGAGACCAAACTTAAGAGTCATTGGGATACAGGAAGGTACAGAGCTCCAAACCAAAGGAATGAGCAGTCTATTCCATGAAATAATACAAGAAAACTTCCCAGACTTGAAGAATGAGACAGAATCCCAAATCCTAGAAGCCTACAGGACGCCGAATGTGCAAAATCATAAGAGATCCACACCTAGACACATTATAATGAAGATGCCCAACATACAGAATAAGGAGAGAATTTTAAAAGCTACAAGAGAAAGGAAGCAGATTACATTTAGGGGCAAGCCAATCAGGATAACAGCTGATCTTTCAACACAGACTCTGAAAGCTAGAAGATCCTGGAATAACATATTTCAAACACTGAAAGATAATGGGTTCCAACCAAGAATTGTGTATCCAGCGAAATTAAGCTTCAGGATGGAGAATGAAATTAAAACCTTCCACGATAAACAAAAGTTTAAAGAATTCGCAGCTAGAAAACCATCTCTTCAAAACATCCTAGCCAAAGTATTACAGGAAGAGGAAATGGAAAATAACAATGAAAACCAACAGTGGGAGGTAGGACAGTAAAGGGGGGGGGGAAACAATCAAAGAGGAAAACAAACAATGTTTAGTAACAGAAATAAACAAATATGGCTGGAAGAACAACCCATATCTCAATAATAACCCTAAATGTTAATGGCTTAAACTCACCAATTAAGAGACACAGGCTAGTAGAATGGATCACAAAACAAGACCCAACAATATGCTGCCTACAGGAGACGCATTTGATAGGAAAAGACATACATAGGCTGAAGGTGAAAGGTTGGGAAAAATCATATCACTCATATGGACTTCGGAAACAAGCAGGCGTGTCCATACTCATATCAAATAAAATAGATTTCAAGCCAAAGTTAATCAAAAGAGATAAAGAGGGACACTACATACTGCTTAAGGGAACCATACACCAACAAGACATAACAATCATAAATATTTATGCCCCAAACAATGGTGCAGCTATGTTCGTCAAACAAACTCTTCTCAAGTTCAAGAGTCTAATAGACCACCACACCATAATCATGGGAGACTTCAACACACCTCTCTCGCCACTGGACAGATCTTCCAAACAAAAGTTGAATAAGGAAACTATAGAACTCAATAACACTATTAATAACCTAGACCTAATTGACATATATAGAGTATACCACCCAACATCAAGCAGTTACACTTTTTTCTCAGCAGCACATGGATCCTTCTCAAAAATAGATCATATATTATGTCACAGGGCAACTCTTAGACAATATAAAGGAGTAGAGATATTACCATGCATCTTATCTGATCATAATGGAATGAAACTGAAAATCAACGATAAAAGAAGGAAGGAAAAAGCATACATCAATTGGAGAATGAACAATAGGTTACTGAATGATCAATGGGTTATAGAAGACATCAAGGAGGAAATTAAAAAATTCTTAGAGATAAATGAAAACACAGACACAACATATCGGAATCTATGGGACACATTGAAAGCAGTTCTAAGAGGAAAATTCATTGCTTGGAGTTCATTCCTTAAAAAAAGAAAAAACCAACAAATAAATGATCTCATACTTCATCTCAAAATCCTTGAAAAAGAAGAGCAAAACAACAGCAAAAGAAGTAGAAGGCAAGAAATAATTAAAATCAGAGCTGAAATTAATGAAATCGAAACAAAAGAAACAATTGAAAAAATTGACAAAACTAAAAGTTGGTTCTTTGAAAAAATAAACAAAATCGACAGACCCTTAGCGATGCTAGTGAAGAGAAGAAGAGAGAGAACTCAAATTACTAGCATACGGGATGAAAAAGGCAATATCACAACAGACACTTCAGAAATACAGAAGATAATCAAAAACTATTTTGAATCCTTATACTCCAATAAATTAGAAGATAGTGAAGGCATAGATAAATTTCTTAAGTCATATGATCTGCCCAGATTGAGTCAGGAGGATATAGAAAACCTAAACAGACCAATATCAATTGAGGAGATAGAAGAAACCATCAAAAGACTACCAACTAAGAAAAGCCCAGGTCCCGATGGGTATACAGCAGAATTTTACAAAACCTTTAAAGAAGAACTAATACCAATACTTTTCAAGCTACTTCAGGAAATAGAAAAGGAGGGAGAACTTCCAAATTCATTCTATGAGGCCAACATCACCCTGATACCTAAACCAGACAAAGACACTTCAAAGAAAGAAAACTACAGACCAATATCTCTAATGAACCTAGATGCAAAAATCCTCAATAAAATTCTGGCGAATCGGATACAAAAACATATAAAAAAAATTGTACACCATGATCAAGTAGGATTCATCCCTGGGATGCAAGGCTGGTTCAATATACGGAAATCAATAAATGTTATTCACCACATCAATAGACTTAAAAATAAGAACCATATGATCATCTCGATAGATGCGGAAAAAGCATTTGACAAAGTACAGCATCCCTTTATGTTCAAAACTCTAGAAAAACTAGGGATAACAGGAACATACCTCAATATTGTAAAAGCAATCTATGCTAAGCCTCAGGCTAGCATTATTCTGAATGGAGAAAAACTGAAGGCATTCCCTCTAAAATCTGGAACAAGACAGGGATGCCCTCTCTCTCCACTTCTCTTCAACATAGTTCTCGAAACACTGGCCAGAGCAATTAGACAGACGAAAGAAATTAAAGGCATAAAAATAGGAAAAGAAGAAATTAAATTATCACTATTTGCAGATGATATGATTCTATATCTAGCAGACCCAAAAGGCTCTACAAAGAAACTATTAGAGCTAATAAATGAATTCAGCAAAGTGGCAGGATTTAAAATCAACACGCATAAATCAAAGGCATTCCTGTATATCAGCGACAAATCCTCTGAAATGGAAATGAGGACAACCACTCCATTCAAAATATCTTCAAAAAAAATAAAATACTTGGGAATCAACCTAACAAAAGAGGTGAAAGACTTATACAATGAAAACTACAGAACCCTAAAGAGAGAAATAGAAGAAGATCTTAGAAGATGGAAAAATATACCCTGTTCATGGATAGGCAGAACTAACATCATCAAAATGGCGATATTACCAAAAGTTCTCTATAGGTTTAATGCAATGCCAATCAAAATCCCAATGGCATTTCTTGTAGAAATAGAGAAAGCAATCATGAAATTCATATGGAAAAATAAAAGACCCAGAATAGCAAAAACAATGCTAAGCAAGAAGTGTGAATCAGGCGGTATAGCGATACCAGACTTCAAACTATACTACAGAGCAATAGTAACAAAAACAGCATGGTACTGGTACCAAAACAGGCGTGTGGACCAATGGTACAGAATAGAGGACACAGAAACCAATCCACAAAACTACAACTATCTTATATTTGATAAAGGGGCTAAAAGCATGCAATGGAGGAAGGATAGCATCTTCAACAAATGGTGCTGGGAAAACTGGAAATCCATATGCAACAAAATGAAACTGAATCCCTTTCTCTCGCCATGCACAAAAGTGAATTCAAAATGGATCAAGGAACTTGATATCAAATCAGAGACGCGCCGTCTGATAGAAGAAAAAGTTGGCTACGATCTACAGTCGGTGGGGTCGGGCTCCAAATTCCTCAATAGGACACCCATAGCACAAAAGTTAATAACTAGAATCAACAAATGGGACTTACTCAAACTAAGAAGTTTTTTCTCAGCAAAAGAAACAATAAGAGAGGTAAATAGGGAGCCTACATCCTGGGAACAAATCTTTACTCCTCACACTTCAGATAGAGCCCTAATATCCAGAGTATACAAAGAACTCAAAAAATTAGACAATAAGAGAACAAACAACCCAATCAACAAATGGGCCAAGGACCTGAACAGACACTTCACAGAGGAGGACATACAGTCAATCAACAAGTACATGAAAAAATGCTCAACATCTCTAGCTGTCAGAGAAATGCAAATCAAAACCACCCTAAGATACCATCTCACTCCAGTAAGATTGGCAGCCATTAGGAAGTCAAACAACAACAAGTGCTGGCGAGGATGTGGGGAAAAGGGTACACTTGTACATTGCTGGTGGGACTGCAGATTGGTGCAGCCAATTTGGAAAGCAGTATGGAGATTTCTTGGAAAGCTGGGAATGGAGCCACCATTTGACCCAGCTATTCCCCTTCTTGGTCTATTCCCTAAAGACCTAAAAAGAGCATGCTACAGGGACACTGCTACATCGATGTTCATAGCAGCACAGTTCACAATAGCAAGACTGTGGAACCAACCTAGATGCCCTTCAATAGACGAATGGATAAAAAAAATGTGGCATTTATACACAATGGAATATTACTCTGCATTAAAAAATGACAAAATCATAGAATTTACAGGGAAATGGATGGAATTAGAGCAGATTATGCTAAGTGAAGCTAGCCAATCCCTAAAAAACAAATGCCAAATGTCTTCTTTGATATAAGGAAAGTAACTAAGAACAGAGTAGGGACGAAGAACAGGAGAAGAAGATTAACATTTAACAGGGATGAGAGGTGGGAGGGAAAGGGAGAGAGAAGGTAAATTGCACGGTAATGGAAGGAGACCCTCAGGGTTATACAGTGGAGGGGGTAGAGAGAGAGGAGGGGAGGGGAGGGGAGAGGTGGGGAGGGGCGAGGGTGGATGATGGGAAAGGCAGCGGAGCACAACAGACACTAGTATGGCAATTTGTAAATCAATGGATGTGTAACTGATGTGAATCTGCAATCTGTGTATGGGGTGAAGGTGGGAGTTCATAACCCACTAGAATCAAAGTGTGGAATATGATATGTCAAGAAATTTGTAATGTTTTGAACAACCCACAATAAAAAATTAAAAAAAAAATAATAATAATTTAGAAAGTAATTTTGTTATAAGTGTGAGTTCTTTCCCTCTCATATTTATAGAGACATAATGTATTTTTTTTTATTGGTTGTTCAAAACATTACAAAGCTCATGACATATCATCTTCCATACATTTGATTCAAGTGGGTTATGAACTCCCATTTTTCACCCCAAATGCAAGTTGCAGAATCACATTGGTTACACATCCACATTTTTACATAATACCATATTAATGACTGTTGTATTCTGCTACCTTTCCTATCCCCTACTATCCCCCCTCCCCTTCCCTCTCATCTTCCCTCTCTACCCCATCTGCTGTTGTTTAATACTCTCCCTTGTTTTTTTCCCCTTTCCCCTCACAAACTCTTATATGTAATTTTGTGTAACAATGAGGGTCTCCTTCCATTTCCATAGTTTCCCTTCTCTCTCCCTTTCTCTCCCCCCACTCATCTCTGTTTAATGTTAATCTTTTCCTCATGCTCTTCTTCCCTGTTCTGATCTTAGTTGCTCTCTTTATATCAAAGAAGACATTTGGCATTTGTTTTTTAAGGATTGACTAGCTTCACTTAGCATAATCTGCTCTAATGCCATCCATTTCCCTGCAAAATCCATGATTTTGTCATTTTTTAGTGCTGCGTAATACTCCATTGTGTATAAATGCCACAGTTTTTTTTAATCCATTCATCTATTGAAGGGCATCTAGGTTGATTCCAAAGTCCAGATATTGTGAATTGTGCTGCCATGATCATTGATGTGGCAGTATCCCTATAGTATGCTCTTTTAAGGTCCTCAGGGAATAGACCGAGAAGGGTGATAGCTGGGTCAAATGGTGGTTCCATTCCCAGCTTTCCTAGGAATCTCCATACTGCTTTCCATATTGGCCGCACCAGTTTGCAGTTCCACCAGCAATGTACAAGTGTACCCTTTTCCCCACATCCTCGCCAGCACTTATTGTTGCTTGACTTCATAATGGCTGCCAATCTTACTGGAGTGAGATGGTATCTTAGGGTGGTTTTGATTTCCATTTCTCTGACTGCTAGAGATGGTGAGCATTTTTTCATGTACTTATTGATAGATTGTATGTCCTCCACTGAGAAGTGTCTGTTCAGGTCCTTGGCCCATTTGTTGATTGGGTTGTTTGTTATCTTGTTGTTTAATTTTTTGAGTTCTTTGTATACTCTGGATATTAGGGCTCTATCTGAAGTGTGAGGAGTAAAAATTTGTTCCCAGGATGTAGGTTCCCTATTTACCTCTCTTATTGTTTCTCTTGCTGAGAAAAAACTTTTTAGTTTAAGTAAGTCCCATTTGTTTATTCTTGTATTTAACTCTTGGGCTATGGGCGTCCTATTAAGGAATTTGGAGCCCGACCCCACAATGTGTAGATAGGAGCCAACTTTTTCTTCTGTCAGACAGCGTGTCTCTGATTTGATATCTAGCTCCTTGATCCATTTTGAATTAACTTTTGTGCATGGCGAGAGAAAGGGGTTCAGCTTCATTTTGTTGCATATGGATTTCCAGTTTTCCCAGCACCATTTGTTGAAGATGCTATCCTTTCTCCATTGCATGCTTTTAGCGCCTTTATCAAATATAAGAAAGTTGTAATTTTGTGGATTGGTCTCTGTGTCCTCTATTTTGTACCATTGGTCCACCTGCCTGTTTTGGTACCAGTACCATGCTGTTTTTGTTACTATTGCTCTGTAGTATAGTTTGAAGTCTGGTATCGCTATACCTCCCGACTCACACTTCCTGCTTAGAATTGCTTTTGCTATTCTGGGTCTTTTGTTTTTCCATATGAATTTCATGATAGCTTTATCTATTTCTACAAGAAATGCCGTTGGGATTTTGACTGGCATTGCATTGAACCTGTAGAGAACTTTGGGTAATATCGCCATTTTGATGATGTTGGTTCTGCCTATCCATGAACAGGGTACATTTTTCCATCTTCTAAGATCTTCTTCTATCTCTCTCTTTAGGGTTCTGTAGTTTTCATTGTATAAATCTTTCACCTCTTTTGTTAGGTTGATTCCCAAGTATTTTATTTTTTTTGAGGATATTGTGAATGGGGTGGTTTTCCTCATTTCCATTTCAGAAGTTTTGTTGCTGATATACAGGAATGCCTTTGATTTATGCGTGTTGATTTTATATCCTGCCACTTTGCTGAATTCATTTATTAGTTCTAGTAGTTTCTTTGTAGACCCTTTTGAGTCTTCTAAGTATAGGATCATATCATCCACAAATAGTGATATTTTAAGTTCTTCTTTTCCTATTTTTATGCCTTTAATTTCTTTTGTCTGTCTAATTGCTCTGGCTAGTATTTCAAGGGACTAAATTAAATAGAAGTGGTGAGAGAGGGCATCCCTGTCTTGTTCCAGATTTTAGCGGGAATGCCTTCAGTTTTTCTCCATTTAGAATGATGCTAGCCTGAGGCTTAGCATATATAGCTTTTACAATGTTGAGGTAAGTTCCTGTTATCCCCAGGTTTTCTAGTGTTTTGAACATAAAAGGATGCTGTACTTTGTCGAATGCTTTTTCTGCATCTATCGAGACGATCATATGGTTCTTATCTTTAAGTCTATTGATGTGGTGAATAATATTTATTGATTTCCGTATATTGAACCAACCTTGCATCCCAGGGATGAATCCTACTTGATCATGGTGCACAATTTTTTTGATATGCTTTTGTATTCCATTCGCCAGGATTTTATTGAGAATTTTTGCATCTATGTTCATTAGAGATATTGGTCTATAGTTTTCTTTCTTTGAAGTGTCTTTGTCTGGTTTCGGGATCAGGGTGATGTTGGCCTCATAGAATGAATTTGGAAGAGCTCCTTCTTTTTCTATTTCTTGAAATAGCTTGAAAAGTATTGGTATTAATTCTTCTTTGAAGGTTTTGTAAAACTCCGCTGTATACCCATCTGGTCCAGGGCTTTTCTTGGTTGGTAGTCTTTTGATGGCTTCTTCTATTTCTTCCTTTGTTATTGGTCTGTTTAAATTGTGTGTGTCTTCCTGACTCAATCTGGGCAGCTCATATGACTTAAGAAATTTATTGATGTCTTCACTGTCTTCTATTTTATTAGAATATAGGGTTTCAAAATACTTTCTAATTATCTTCTGTATTTCTGTAGTGTCTGTTGTGATATTGCCTTTTTCATCCCGTATGTTAGTGATTTGAGTTTTCTCTCTTCTTCTCTTCGTTAGCATGGCTAAGGGTCTGTCGATCTTATTTATTTTTTCAAAGAACCAACTTTTAGTTTCATCAATTTTTTTAAATGGTTTTTTTTGTTTCAATTTCGTTGATTTCCGCTCTGATTTTAATTATTTCTTGTCTTCTGCTATATTTGCTGTTGTTTTGCTCTTCCTTTTCTAGGGTTTTGAGATGTAGTGTGAGTTCGTTTATTTGTTGTTTTTTTCTTTTTTTGAGGAATGAACTCCAGGAAATGAATTTCCCTCTTAAAACTGCTTTCATTGTGTCCCATAGATTCCGGTATGTTGTGTCTGAATTGTCGTTTATCTCTAAGAATTTTTTGATTTCCTCCTTTATGTCTTCTGTAACCCATTGATCATTCAGTAACATATTGTTTATTTTCCATGTGATGCAGGATTTTTCCTTCCTTCTTTTTTCATTGATTTCCAGTTTCATTCCATTATGATCAGATATGGTGCATGGTATTATCTCCACTCCTTTATATTTACTAAGAGTTGCCCTATGGCATAATATATGATCTATCTTTGAGTAAGATCCATGTGCTGCTGAGAAGAACGTGTATCCACTTGATGATGGTTGATATATTCTATATATGTCGGTTAAGTCTAGGTTATTGATTGTGTCATTGAGTTCTATAGTTTCTTTATTCAGCTTTTGTCTGGAGGATCTGTCTAATGGCGAGAGCGGTGTGTTGAAGTCACCCATAATTATTGTGTTGTGGTCAATTTGACTCTTGAACTTGAGGAGAGTTTGTTTTATGAACGTTGCTGCACCATTATTTGGTGCATATAAATTGATAATTGTTATGTCTTGTTGGTGAATAGTTCCTTTTAACAGGATATAGTGTCCTTCTTTATCCCTTTTGATTAACTTAGGTTTGAAGTTGATTTTATTCGATATGAGTATGGCCACTCCTGCTTGCTTCCGAGGGCCATGTGAGTGTATGATTTTTCCCAACCTTTCACCTTCAGCCTGCGTATGTCTTTTCCTATCATATGAGTCTCCTGAAGGCAGCATATTGTTGGATTTGTTTTTTTGATCCAGGTTACCAGCCTGTGTCTCTTGATTGGTGAGTTTAGTCCATTAACATTTAAGGTTACAATTGAAATATGATTTGTACTTCCAGTCATGTTTATTTATTTATTTATTTTATTTTGGCTAGTTTTTACTTTTTGGTTGTTTTCCTCCCCCTTTACTGAGATTCTTCCTGCTGTTGGTTTTGGGCACTGTTTTTCCATTCCTCTTCTTGTAGAATTTTGCCCAAAATGCTTTGCAGTGCTGGTTTTCTGGCTGCGAAATCTTTTAGCTTTTGTTTATCATGAAAGATTTTAATTTCATTGTCAAATCTGAAGCTTAATTTTGCTGGATACAGTATTCTTGGTTGGAATCCATTATTTTTCAGTGTTTGAAATACATTGTTCCAGGATCTTCTTGCTTTCAAAGTCTGTGATGAAAAATCAGCCGTTAACCTAATTGGTTTACCCCTGAATGTAATCTGCCTCCTTTCCCTCGTAGCTTTTAATATTCTCTCCTTGTTCTGTATGTTGGCTATCTTCATAATTATATGTCTTGGAGTTGGCCTATTACAGTTTTGGATGTTTGGGGTCCTGTAGGCTTCCAGGATTTGGCAATCCATTCCATCTTTCATCTCTGGGAAGTTTTCTAGGATTATTTCATTCAATAGGTTGTCCATTCCTTTGGCTTGAAACTCTGTGCCTTCTTCTATCCCAATGACTCTCAAATTTGGTTTTTTGATGAGATCCCATATCTCTTGGATAGATTGCTCATGAGATTTAAGCATCTTTTCAGTATTGACTATATTCTTTTCAAGTTGATAAACTTTGTCTTCATTATCTGATGTTCTGACTTCTACTTGATCTAGTCTATTTGTAATATTCTCGTTAGCATTTTTAATCTGGTTTATGGTTTCTTGCATTTCTAAAATCACTGTTTGGTTTTTTTTTAAGATCTCTATCTCCTGGTAAAGCTCATTCTTTGCAGTTTGAATTTGTTTGTTTAGTTGGTTTTCAAAATATACTTTCAATTCTTGGATTTGCTGTCTCATGTCTTCTCTAAAATTCAGTTCCATCTGAGTTAGGTATGCCTTGATTTCTTTCCCTGTCCATGTTTCTGATGCTTCTAGGTCCTCCTGTAGATTTAAGTTGTCCTGCATTATCTGTACTCCTTTTTTCCCTGGTTTTTTCATGTTGTTCACGTTACTTTCCAGCTCTGTTTGACTGCTTTGTAACTGCTTTCTCCTATACATTTGTTTTGGCTTTGTATATCTCTGTTGTCTCTACTTTGTGGTGGGAGATTATGCCTATAGATGTTGGGTTTTATTGTACTTTAGAGCTGATTCATTCAATTTATAAAGGGCTTCCAGATTTTGTACGCATATAGTGATTTGTTTTTTGTTCTTAGGACTTTAGTTTAGGTGCTATGAAGGTATAAGTGTTAGTATGTCTTGGCTACTTTAGAAGATTGCTCTACTGAAGGGGGATGCTAACCGTCAATTGGATCAGGGTGTTGGTAGTAGCTAGGTATTAAGGAGCACTATAGACGGCCTCGAAACATTCACCTGTTTGCATTTAGACAGTTACACGAAATGGAGGATGTAATGCTTGGGATGAAATTTGGGGGGAAGGGGAAGGTAGGTGCTCTTGAAAAGAAAGAAGGAGGGGGAGTTAGATAGCATAGAGGAGAATGGAAATAACAATAAAACTTGGAAGGGGAGAGAAAGAGGGAAAAAGGGAGAGAAAAAATAAAATAAAATAAGAAATAAAATTAGGTCTTAGAGATCCATTTTCTTTTCTTCCCATAGGCAAAGCTGTGCTCTCCGGGCTGAGATTTGCCCTCAATGTGTCAACAGCAATCCCTGTAAGGCGGCTCCTGGGAGCCTCTCAATCCTGTTGGTCCAGAGCTGTTTCACTTCTACAGCCCCTCCTCCCCTTCCTCCTGCCAGCCAGCCAGGTCCTGTGCACCGGAGGAGGTTCTCCACGGATTTGGTTACACTTTCAGCCCCTCTGAGTGCTCTATTTCCCTAATGACTGAGCACTCTCTCTGTCATTCATCTAAGCCCCAGTGCTGTGGAGCTGTGTTCTGGGAGTCAATAGTTTAATTTTTCCGGACCCCTTTGTTGGGCACACCTTCGGAGTCTGGCGGCTAAGACCATTGGTGTCGCCACTGGTGTTAATGGGAGTTGGGGGTCGAGGATCCCCTCTGCTTCCCTCAGCCCCTACAATCACTACCACTCCGCTGGCGATAGGAGGAGTTAGGGGTCTGGAGTGTCCTCTGTTTCCCTCCGCCCCTACCGTCATGCCCTCTCAGTTGGCGGTTGGGGGAGTTGGGGGTGGGGAGTCTTCTCTGCTTCCCTCCACCCCTACAGTCACGCCCACGTCACTGGCAGTATTGGGAGTTGGGGGTCGAGAGTCCTTTGGCCCTTACGGTCACACCCATGGAGAGATTTTGAAGTTTCCCGGTTGTTTGTATCTGATGCGGGTGGGAGTCACACACCTGCTAAAGTAGATTCCGCTGGGAAGGAATCTCTTTGGCCAAACTTTGGTGACTTCCCCTCTCTGCTATGGCAGGCCCCTGCCTCCTTGCTGGAGTGTCCGAAGGGAGGGGTGGAACTGGCATGTCTCTGGTCTGACACAATCTCTGGTTTTAGTTCCCAGTTCGCTATTTCATAAAGGCTTGGTTAGATTCCCTTCACGTCGTCTCAGGGGGGGAGCCGTTTACCGGGTGGGCGGGGCCTTTTGCAGAGCCAGGCGTGCAGGGGGCCGTTAGCCGTGGGGCCGCCTGCAGAGCCGGGAGGGTGGGGGGGCCGTTTGCCGGGTTGGCTTCGCCGTTAGCAGAGCCAGGAGGGCGCAGGCCATCTGCCAGGCCAGGCTGGGACCCTTCTTGCCGCGCCGGCCGCCGGGGGCCGCTTGTAGAACCGGGCAGGCAGCGGCCTCATGGCTAAGAGCCGGGCGGGCGGGGTGGCCGATCACAGAGAGAGCGGGGCCGCCAGGAGAGCCGGGATGGCGGGGGCCATCTGCCGGGCCAGGCGGGGACCCTTCTCGCTGCCCCGGGCCGCCGGGGGCCGCTTGCAGAGCCTGTCGAGCGGTGGCTGCGGGATTGGACCTCTGCGCTCGCGTGGCTGGCCAAGATTCACTTTTCTGGGGCAAACTGTCACCTCTAATAAACTTACTAATTCCTGGCAGGTCTCCTTTCAGCGGAATTTTGCTAGAAGTTCCTCAGTAGGTAGAATGTAGCTGTTTTAATGGGTGTTTCTGATCCGGTTAATGTGGAGATACTGAAAGTGCTGCTTCCTTGCCGGCCGCCATGTTGGATGCATTCGAGACATAATGTTAGGTAATTTTAGAAGCATTTTAATTAACAATAGAAAGTAAAATTTTAAATTTATTAAAAAAATACTGAAATGAATATTCCATTTTCTGCTGCTAAAAAAAGAAGTACTGAGCATCTTATCTTTGTAAGTTTCTGTTATGTGGTGCCCTTTGCCAAGTTTTGACACTGCAAGAAGGTCTTCACTAGATGATGTACGATGCAGTTGACTTGTAGTCTCCAGAGCTGTGATAAAGAAATTATTTTATGGATCACCCAGTCCATGGTATTCTATCATAGTACCAAACACAGTCTAGTACACTGTGTGTATATTATTTTTAATATACATTTAAAATTAATTCTCTACTTGTTAAATATAAATGGACATTGACTTATAATAGTGATGTGACCCAGTAAAACAATCAGGAGTTCAAAATACTGTAAATTGAAAACATATGTAATATAACTAAATTTTAATCTTATAGCTTAATATCACAGTACCCTGTAAAGTTTCAATTGTCTGTCCTTCTAATTACATGATATACTAGGAGCTGGATATCATTATTGCTACCAAGCATCAGGAAAGAATGTATAGAGTGTCATGCCACACAGCCATACTATATGTCACTAATCTACAAGTGCATATCACTTTTAAACAATCTTAGAGTCAAATAATCATCTGTCAAACCATCATAAGTAAAAGATGGTATGAAGCATCAAAAACTAGCTCTGGGTTATCATTTTATTCTGTTACTAATTTTATAATTTGTTATGTACCAATAACATAAGAGTCTCACTTTACCTCAAACTTACCATATATATAACTTCTCACAATAAGTTCCATTAGAAATCACTTTCTTTGTCTGATATATGAATAATAATTCTTCAAGACCCATTTTAGATATTACATGAAATTCCCCTTAATTGCACACACCTCTACTGGCTCAATGCCTATAAAAATTAGATATTATGATTATTGCTAAATATACAAATATTACTACTATATACTCCTTTATAAATTGATGGAGTTATGGTGAGAGAAATATGTGAAGCAATGAAGACATTTGTAATATAATAACTCATACATATGCTTAAGGTGCAATAGGAGAATGAAGCACTGGCATATAAATAAAATTGAATAATGAGGAAATTCTTTCAGAGGATGTAAAGTGAGCTTAGTTTTTAAGGATGTGAATCAATTCACTTAAGCTTATTGTATTATTTATTTACTTATTCACCATATGCCATTGCTAAACTATGAATTATTTGGGGATAGTTCTTACATATTATTCACCAAGAAATATTATTATAAATATCTGTACATAATGATATTTTTAAAAATTTTTTTGAAGGAGGATTTTTTAATGAACTCACATGAAGACTAGTTCAAAATGCAGTGTGTTACGTTACTGCTTGATGAACAATACACCAATCATCCCAGAAACCTAATTTTTAAAAATACTTTTATATCCGTTTAATCCTTCCAATTTTGCTTAGAATTACTACATCATTTAAAAGGCATTGTCATTTCACTGAATTGTGTACTATGGTATTTACATTTTCACTTCTAGCTTAGTTATTCATCTCCTTATAATTACCAAAGTAAATATTACATGTAGATTTAGTAAATCCTCAATGACAGACAAACAAAATCACATACAAATACATGATTGGGGATGGACTGCTGAAAAAAATATGTAGTTTAAAAATATAATTAAAGGTGCTCTAACAGCCTATCAAGTTTGTATGGTGCTAACAAAAATTCTAGAATATCTTAAAATATAAAATGTATATCATTAGTTTTAAATATGCCTTCTTTAGTATTTTAAGTCATGTAAAATGTCACCATATGACCATGACAATCAAGTAGTTAAGATTTGAATTAATGTAAGAATTAATACTGCTTCTGATGAAAAAATAAGAGAAAAAATAAATTGAAATACAGAGAGCACCATTTTGAAAAACCTGAAAGACATTGCTGACAAAAAATATTCTTTTCTCTTTTAGATCTTATTGTTCAAAATAAGACGGATATGTAACTAACTACCAAATACAATACAAAAACCCTTCATAAGAGCTCTATAAACTAATTAACAAGTTATGGTATCCCAAACAAATTCAGGATCAAGAACAGTATGGGAGTTAGCTTTTTTGCTATGACTGAAATACTGGAAAAAGAGCAATTTACAGGAGAAAGGATTTGTTTTGGCACATGGTTTTGGTGAATGCAATCTCTGGTTGACTACCTCCATGTGTTTGGATCTGACATTAGACAGAATATCATGGCAGAAGGCAAGAGAGGAAAGCTGCTCAGCTCATAACAGTTGGCAAGCAGAGAGAGAGAGAAAAAGGAAGGACTTGAGAAGATTAAATCCTTCCAGGCTACACTCCCAATAACATACTCTTCCAACTAGGTCTCAGTTTCCATTATTCCATTCAGCTATCAGTGGATTGATCCACTTATCAGATCAGAGTACTCGTAATCTAATCATTTTCTAAAAGCCCTCCCTCTGAATCCTGCTACCATGTGGGTCATCATTTCAATATATTAGCTTTTGGGGGAACATCCCAGATACAAGCAATAACAAACAGCCAAATTAAAATGAAAAATAAAAGCTATTCAATTTCAAATATTATAGCCCTTAATCCAAACCAACACAGGTTAGTGAAATATGGTGAAAACCCCCAATCTTGGCTTAGTCATTGGGAAACTAAATAAAATAGCAAAACATGTTCAACACTCAGGCTTTTCATAGGGTTCTGTTAGAGACTGTATTCTGTCTACCCTGACTCAAAACACTTATAGGGAATGTACATAGTTTGGAAGCCTGAGGGCTGCTGAGAAGAAAAGCCTTTAATATATTGTACAACATCACAGGAAGATGGTATCTTTACCCCTTTGAACCCCCCCCCCGCCTTTTTCATACTGGTCCCTCCCTTATCCTCAATCTATAAGCCTTGAGGGGAAAACAGTAGATGCTCTAGAAGTACCTAAGCAATGAATTAAATAAAGAATTATATGAAAAGGATGAGTGAACACAATATTTTTATATCAATGTACACTAGCAATGTAACCAAAATATTCAAAGATTATACTCACAGTGTCTTACAAACCCATGCCTGAAAGGACTTAGATTTATTGGATGATATTCTCATCATTCAGTGAAAGTTTATGTTAACCTTGTAGTTGTATCATTTACAATCCACAGACAATATTAACTCTGTAAATGTTCTTAAATCTTTAAGTCTGTACATCTAATTATGTAACTAACCAAAATGGGACAAACTGTCCCTGTAATATTCTGTTGTTCACCAAATATTTCCATTTCCCCTCTTTTTAGTAATATGAGATTATTGCAATTCATATTGCAACTTCATTTCCTGCTTGTGATAATGCAAGAGCATAAGACCATCTGGAGAGAGAATTAGTGTGTGTCATTTACCAGCTGAAATATTTAATTGCCATCTTAAGGTCCTACAGAGCTCTCTCCATAAATCAAATGCATATGTATACATTGGTGATGAATCCTTTATATAGAAACTATTGATATGGTTAGTAATGTGTAGGCCAAGATACCTGAATGATTAAAATAATTACAGGCACTTTGCTGAATCAAGTTAAACAAGTACTAGAAGCAAGAGGTAAGCAGTTGTTGAGTAAACTATATATATATATATATATATATATACCAATAGAACCTAGTCTATAATGTCTCTCTCTTAAGGATAATGAAATGTCCTCCAATGGTGACAAAACATCTATCAAAAGATGCATCAAGTACCGAAAATGTTAATAATACTAACAGGTACCAGAGATATGTAACTTTGATAAATACACTTAATTTCCATGAACATGTTCCAATCTCTATAAAATTATAACAATACTTAACTCTTAAAAAAGGTGGACATGTTAAATGTGGTCATACTAATATCTAAACATTAGATTTGAAAATACCCTTTAGTGTTTCTAGGATGGCTCCCAGCTGTGGATAAAGACTATGCATAAGATTAGATTCACTGGGAATGGAATATAGTAAATTAATTCTATTATAACAGAGGATTTCTCAGCATTGGCCAATAAAAAGAATAATTAAAATTGACAGATTTGTACAGAAGTAGAAAAATGGCAGTTTAGAGAATCCCATAGTATCATAGCAGCTCACTGAGAGTGAATTAAAACACAGTTCTGCATTGGCAAATTTAGGGGTGAAGATGGTGGGGGAAATATTATTAGGCAAATCAATGAACTAACAACCAGATGAAAATCAAAAATATCAGTTTCTAGAATAAAAAAGATAATTAATAGAGGTAACAGACAGTGGAGGGATTGAATGTGCTATAGCTCAGTGAGGGAGGGGAATATCAAATCCAATGAGCCAAAAATATTCTACCATGGAGCTTAAGAAAAGCACATTGGCCAACATATTTGCTATCAGAGCAGAAAGTAAGCTCACAGTGAGTTAAATCTATAAGGGAGAAAGTCCTAATGCTCTTTTGGAGAAAGAGCATCCTGGCATACCACAGCAGAGGTGGCTAGAGCAAGGAAGCAGCAACTTAAAGTCTAAAGAAAGAACTTAGGAGATGGAAAGATCTCCCATGCTCTTGGATAGGCCAAATTAATATTGTCAAAATGGCCATACTGCCAAAACTGTTATACAGATATAATACAATTTCTATTAAACTCCCAGTGACATTCTTCATAAAAATATAAAAAGCAATTATTTTCATTTGGAAAAATAAGAGATCCAGAATAGTCAAGGCAATCTTTAGCAAAAATAGTGACACAGGAGGCATCACAATACCTTAAACTATACTATAGATCAATAATAACAAAAATGGCATGGTATTGATGTCAAAGTAGACATGTAGACAAATGGTAAAGACAGAAGACACAGAAATAAACCTGCATAAATACATTTATCTCATACTAGACAAAGGTGCCATAAACATAATCTATTCAAAAGATAACCTATTTAACAAATGGTGCTGGGAAAACTGGAAATACACATGTAGCAAAATGAAATTAAACCTCTGTCTCTCACCATGCACAAAACTCAATTCAAAGTGGATCAAAGATGTAGGCACTAGAACACAGACCTTCTACCCAACAGAAGAAAAAGTAGACCCAAATCCACATCATGTTGGCTTAGGAACTGAGTTCCTTAACAAGACTCCTAGAGAACAACAAGTAAAATTAAGAATAAATAAATGGGATGAATTCAACCTAAAAGCTTCTTCTCAGCAAAGAAAACAATAATGTAAAGAGAGAGCCTACAGAAAGGGAGAAAATCTTTACCGCATGTACCTCAGATAGAGCACTAATCTCCAGGATATATAAAGAACTCAACACCAAAAAATCAAATAATCCAATCAGTAAATGGGCTAAGGAACTGAACAAACACTTCACAGAAGAATAAATACAAAATCAACAAAATGAAAAAAAATGATGAGAAAATGGCCATTATATATAGTGATTAGAGAAATGCAAATCAAAACTACTCTAAGGTTTTATCTCATTTCAGTCAGAATGGTAATTATCAAGAACACAAGCAGCAACAAGTGTTGGTGAGGATGTGGGGGAAAAGGTACACTCATACATTGCTGGTGGCACTGCAAATTGATGCAACTACTATGGAAAGCAGCATGGAGATTCCTTAGAAAATTTGGAATTGAACAACCAGTTGACTCAGCTATCCCACTTCTCATTTTATACCCAAAGGACTTAAAATAAGCATACTACATTGATGCAGCCTCATCAATGTTTATAGCAGCTCAACTCACAACAGCGAAACTACAGAACCAACATGAATGCCTTTCAATAGATGAATGGATAAAGAAAACGTGGTACATATACTCAGCAGAGTATTACTCAGCCTTAAAGAAGAATGAAATTGTGGCATTTGCATGTAAGTGGATAGAACTATAGAACATCATGCTAACTGAAATAAACTGATCCCAGAAAACCAAAGGCTAAATATTTTCTGTGATAAACAGATGCTGATCCTTAGTGGGGGGTGAGGAAAGTGCAAAAATTTTGATTGTACAGATATGAGTAAGGGGAGGGGTGGGGCTGTGGGGATGAGAGGATGGTAGAATGAGACAGACATTATAAACCTATAAACATGTATGATTATAATACTGCTGTGACTCTGTACCATGTACAGCCATAGGAATGAGAAGTTGTGCTCCATTTGTGTACAATGTGTCAAAATTCATTCTACTATTATCTATAACTAATTAGAATGGATTTTTTAAAATTATAAAATAAAAATGAAAAATAAATTAAAAAATAAAATGTTTTAATAATCACTTTATGGCCAAGTGTGGTGGCACACACCTGTAATCCCAGCAGTTTGGAGGACTGAGTCAAGAGGATCAAGAGTTCAAAGCCAGCCTCAGCAGAAGGAAGGTGTTAAGCAACTCAGTGAGACCCTGTTATTAAATAAAAATATAAAATAGGGATGAGGATGTGGCTCAGCGTCCAGTGCCCCTGAGTTCAGTCCCCAGTACCCCTCCTCAAAAAAGAAAGACTTTTTAGAAAAATTCTTCAAGGCAGAGAGAGCAGCAACTTTGAAAGCTTTAAATAGGAAGTATGAGGTTGCATTAATATTTGGAGTTTTATGGAAAATTAGGGCTAATGATAAAATTTTAAGAGATGCAGTTTTTTGAATGACTATTCTGGAATCTCTTTTGGCCACTGATCTTGAGGTAAAAGCTCATGTGTGAGACAATGCCAGAAAGTTAAGAGGTGAAATGATTGAGCTATCAGAGGTTTAACTTACTTAATTGTCTATAAGGATAAATTTGGTGATACTTGTAAGCATGAATGATGAGCAGGAGTTGGTTCCCTTGAGGCATGCCTTGGGGATTCATATTTTGTCACTGTTGAGCGGAATTCTCTCTGCTTCCTGAAGCCATCTCCTGAGATGTTTCCCTCCACTACACTCTTCTGCCTTGTACTTCCTTACCTTGGTCCGCAAAGAATAAAGTCAACTGTCTAGGGACTAAAACCTCTGAAATTGTGGGCCCACAAATAATTTTCCTCCTCTAATTTTTATTGTTAGGCCTTTGGTCACACCAGCAAAAAAGCTGACTAAAATAATCTGGCATATAATTAATGACATTTTTAGAAGTTATTTGAATTCTTATACTTCTTCACATCTAATAATTGTTGATAAGTTCCAAAAGGAAATGAAGACAGTGAAGCTATTCATAATGTCAGATTCTTTATGTTAAAAACCCTACCTATCTTTTAGTTGACAAACAATATATTCACCTAAAACATTTTGGACTGGAGACTATCAGGAAAAAATCCACATCCAGAAGGATAACACTTCATCTTATATTTTAAAGGCCAGATCCATTGATATAATATTGATAGTGAAAATTACATCTTTATTCTAGAGTCTGATATACTTATCTTTCCTTCAGCACCTGGGTCCATTCTCCTCAGCTTCTTGTTTCTCTTGTGGGAAGAAAGGCCATTTTAAAAAGGAATTCCCCAAGAGGCATAAATCTCCCACACCACTTCCTGGACCTTGTTCACTATGTGGGGGGAACCATTGGAAGGCTCAATGTCCTCAGAATCTGTCAAGATCAAGGCTGTTCCCTACAAGTTCCCAACAATTGGTCCCAGATGTTTCCTTCATGAGTCCCTTGACTGAAGTACAACCTGAGGATACCCAGTGAACTTGATAATGCACAGACACCAGATAAATTTTCTTCCTGATATGGGAGCTTGATGCTCAGTCCTGCTCTTCTCTTCTGCACCTTTTTCCCAAAATAAAGTACCTGTTCTGTGCATATCAAGCCAGCCCCTTGAGTAGTATTTTATTAGACATCTTGCTTGTTCAGGGGATGAATTCCACTTTTGTCACTCTTTTCTCATTATTCCAGAGACTCCAGCCCCTATCTTAGGGAGAGACCTATTTCTCAATTAAATGTCAAATTATTTCACCACCTGGGGATATAATTTTATGCCTCTAATGGAAATGGATACAGATCATGGTCTGGTCTGACAATAGTATTGTGGGAAGAGCATGAACTGAAACCCCTTTTGCAATATATCTTAAGGATCCCTAATACTTCCCTCATCAGAAGCAATAACCCTTAAGACTAGAGATCAAATAGGAATTAATAACTACTATAATATATTTGAAATGACAGGGACTTTGGGTAGAGTGTTCTATCTGCTATTATGTTCTTACATTGGGGGGGGGTCCCAAAGTGTCTCAAAAAATGGAAATTAGTTCAGGAACTTTAGAAAATCAAGGAAGCACTAGTCTCTTTGCATTCAGTGGATCCATATAAATGTATTCTCCTTACCCAGATTCCCAAAGGAACTGATTATTATATTGTCTTAGACTTAAAGGTTGCATTTTTCTGCATTTTCTACACATCTAAAAAGGCAACCTCTATTCACTTTTGAGGATTCTACTTGTAATGAAGGAAAAGTTAGCCGGACAGTCCTTCCACAGGAATTTAGAGACAGTCCCCATCTGTTTGGATGAGCACTGGCACAAGGCCTCATGTATTGATAATATCCTGAAACTGTTACTTCAATATGTATATTTCCTCCTTTTGTGTTGAACTTCAGAAAAAATAATTTATATGAGCATTATCTCTCTTTTCAATTTCCTGGTCACTAGGAGATATAAAATATACTGAGCAAAGACTCAATTGTGCCTACCTGGAGTTACCTGGAGTTACCTATTTAGGCATGATACTGGAAAGTGGTCCAGAAAGAATTCAATGCATATTTTTATATCCCCTTCTTGGAACAGCTGGATATTGCAAATTTTGGCTACTTCGATCTGTTCAGAAGGCAGTACCCCTCTATGAACACCTTAAGGAAGCAAAGGAACATTCACATGCAATCATTAATTGGACTCCATAGATGAGGAAAGTCTTCATTGTATTAAAAACAGTTGTTAATGAGACCTGAGCTCTGGTCCTGCCCATTCAGTCAACTTTTCAAAACATAGTGGCACTGGAAATAATTACTCAATAATTGGGGAGGGGGCACTCCACATTCAGTGAGATACCTAACTAAAGAATTAGAAACGGTGGCCAAGAGGTTGCCTGGATGTTCTAGAGCTGTGGTAGCAGTAGACTTATTGGTACCTGAGGCAAGTAAACTTACTAGGAAGGCCCTTAAATGAACTTACTTCCTATGACATAGGAGATATTCTAAATTGTAAAGGAAGTCTGTGGCTAACACACATATATATATACTCAAATATAGGCCCTTTTTCTGGAAGGACCTAAAATTAAAGACATGCTATAACCTCAATCTAAAGTTTTAGTAACAGAACTAGAGGAGAAACTTTTCCACCCCTGTGAAGAAGATTTAATGGAAATTTACTCTGCCAGGTTTAATTTACCTTATCCTCCTATAGATAATCCCAATCTCACTGTATTCACTGATGGGAGTTCTCTAGTGATTGGTTGGATTTGGCGATCTGGATATGCAGTAGTCAGAGATGTTGAAGTCCTTGGATTGGGTTCAATTCCTAGAAATACCAGCACTCAGCTGGCAAAATTAGTTGCCCTCACCAGGGCACTATAATTCTCCAAAAATAAGAGGGAAACATATATACTGAATATAACCATGTCTTTCTTATACTTTATGCTCATGCAGGATTTGAAAAGAGTAAGAATTGCCTACTTCAACAGGAACTCCTGTTAAGCATGCCAAGGAGATTCTTTGCCTTTTGGAGGTAATCTTCGGGTAGCAGTTATCCATGTTTCTAGACATCGGAAGGGAAAGAAACCAATAGATGAAGAAAATAAGGCTGTGGATGCAGCAGCAAAGGCAGCTGCTTTACATGGCTCCAAGTTGCCCCCTTCTATGGAAAAATTATTTTCTTTCATCTGAATATCCCCCAGTACTCACAAAAAAGGCTAAAGAGGCTATAACACAAGGATACAACTATATTACAGAGCATGGTGGATTTCTCCTGAGTGCATTTTATTACTTCCCAAGAATTCCAAATGGAACGTTTTAAAGTCTCTTCATCATCTCTACCATTTAGAAATAGAGAATACTCTGAAATACAGAAAACCTTTTTAGGAAAAAGCTTGAAGGTCACAGTCCAACAGATAATCCAATGCCATGAAATCCGCCAATAGGTGTATCCCTCTAATAAATGTCTCCATCCTCCCAGGCACCAAAGAATAGGTTGTTGACCAGGAGTGGACTGACAGATTTTACTCATATTTAGTAGCTCTGGTGATATATTCACTGGATAAGTGGAAGCCTTTCATTGCAGATCTAAAAAGGTGATCAAAGTTTTAAAAGTTCTAATTCAGGAGATCATTCCTCAGTTTGGTCTCCCTTAGAATCTTCAAAGTGAAAAGAACCTGCTTGATGGCAGAAAAAACACAAAGGCTTTCTTAAGTGTTAGGAATTGAATTTCATCTTCATTGTTCATGTAGATTTCAATCCTCAGAATAGGTTAAAAATGAGCTTTTTAAGAGGCACTTAACAAAACTGCATCAGGAGACTAGGAAGTCCTTGGTTAAACTTCTTCCCTTGACCCTGATAAGGCTTAAAAATACTCTTGACCTACAGGGTCTAACTCCATTTGAGTCCCTCTATGGATGGCCATTTTGTTCAATAATTTTATTTTGGATTCTGAGATTTTATTTTTGGATTCTTCCATTTGTTTCCCATGTAATTCATTTGGATAAATTTCAACAAATTTTCACAGAGATCAGACAAAGTCTTCTGACAGAAGACTGTCAAAGACCTCCGCTCTTCTGTCCAGGTGATCTTGTATTAGTAAATACAATATACCCAAACAAAGGATTACATCTTCCCAACTGGGAGGGCCCCTATCCTGTAATTATGCCCACTCCTCTAGCAGCTCATGTAAGAATCTTAGATTCATCATACCCATCTCAAGCTCTGGAAACCTCTATCAAGATCACTACAGAGAGTCTTACAAACCATTATACCTGTGAGCTGGTAGAAAATCTCCAGTTCCTTTTCAAATGAGCTAAGTGATATGTTTTATTCTGTTTATCCTTTAATAATAATGTCAGTAGCCTTATGCTTGCTATAAGGTTGATAGTAGCAGTTCTAAAAGATTGGAGCCTTATACATACAATATTCCTAGCTCTAACCTGTCTAGGCATAGTAACCTGTTCTACATGCTAATCTTTGCATATGCTTAAATCTACTCCTACCAAATTTTACCAATCTGAGTTCTATTCCTGCACAATAGTTTTGCCTGTCACCTACTAGTGCCCAACCTATTTAGACTTTCCCAGTTATCCAATAGTGGAAAGTACTGAATTTGTCCCAGAGTTAAACACCATGATGTGGAGAACAATTCATTGATAGCCTTACTTATATCAATTGAGACACTCATAAATATGACAGTCCAAAATCACAGATTTCATGCTCAGTTTTTTAATAAATCTGATCCAACTAAACCTCCTTGGATTAGAAGAAACACACCCTTGGATCAGAAGAAACAATAACTTATGGAAGGGGCATCAATACTTGAAGAAAAAAAAACCTCTCTATCTTTCTATAATGAGGAAGGAATTGGACCTGGCTTAGACTTATTTATTTATTTATTTATTTTGGTACTGGGGATTGAATGCAGAGGCACTCCACAACTGAGCCACATGCCCAGCCCTATTTTGTATTTTATTTAGAAACAGAGCCTTGCTGAGTTGCTTAGCAGTTCACTTTTGCTGAGGCTGGCTTTGAACTTGCGATCCTCTTGCCTAAACCTCCTGGGCCTTTGGGATTACAGGCATGTGCCACTGCACTAGGCCACCTTGGGCTTTTAAAATGAGACCTTTTGTAATTATACATTATTTAATGCTTCCATTGTTACTTATTTAATTCTTTGTCCTAACTGGGTGGTTAGGACAAAGAATGATATATACCTTGATGGCTCTGATTTCTAGAACAAGTTAACTCTCTCCTGGGATGGAGGAAATCACCAAAAAAAAGCAGTAGGGAATATGAGATATTCATCCCCATCAATAGTTCCTATATTGTACAAAAATTTGTAGGCATTAAGCAGTCTACTAGTTCATGCATCAATATTACTAACACTTCCAACTGAATAATATAGAGCACACAGAAATTATATTATTCAGATCATGTTTAGAAATTCAATCCATCAAATCAATGCCATTGGTTCCCTTTGTGTATGGAGCCAAAGGACAGCAAGGGAAATACCTGACTTTGAGGAAAATATGTGAAACATGGATGGCTTACTCCAGAATGTCAAACAGCAATTCCAATATACCCCAAAGATTTGCAATTTGAAACTTCATACACCTGAGTCAAAGTTTGTGGACTTACTCTGACAATAAACCTATTGGAACAGGATTTAGCTCTTTATGTGGTAAACAATTATATTTTGTCCTCCCCCAGTACTGGAAGGTCAATTATGTTATAGTAGCTACTCTCCCTGATGTCAGTGACTATACTATTTCTGAAATGGCTGACTCAGGACAAATTCCCAATCTAGGGTCATTTTTTGAATTATGACTTACTAAATTAGGGAAGAGGAGGCAACATGATCTTTTATCCATGGCTGATTTGAGGCAAAAAGATGGGGGGGAGAACATAGACATGATGACCCTCTTTCAAAAAGTCCTACAAAAACTTACTTTATAGAGGACTCTGTTGGTTTGTTGATATTCCTCTTCTGGAGAAATTAGTACTAAATCTAACAATAATGGTCCACAAATCTTTAAAAACTAGTATAAATGCTATCAACGCTCAACAAAGGAGCATAAATTCACTGGCTCAAGTGGTGTTATAAAATAGGTCTAGATATTCTCATGATAGCCAAGGGAGGCCTGTCTGCCATGTTGAATGAAACCTGTTGTATGTATTTCAACTCACATGGAATAAAGAAGGCTCAAAAAATATATACAATCATAATCAACAAACTCAAGTAACAATCAAGGGTACAAGGGAGTTGGTTATACACCTATTTTCCTTCTTGGGTAATAATCTGCTTATCTCGACACTCCCTTTTTTGTACCTATCATCATGACCTTATTAATTGAATGCTTTGGACCACACCACTTTAATAGTCTTGTCCATTTTGTTTTCTCACCAAAAGAGGCAACAAAATTTCAAATGGTGTTACAGATGGACATCCCTTCAGACTTCTACCATGGACATATTGACAGACCCATAGATATATATCATTACTCTCGGACTCTAGGTCAGCCTGCTGCTTCTCACTTGCCCTAGACCTTCCTCAGAAGGATATCCCAGTAATTCTGATGATGCTTCTTTTAAGCCTTGAGTAGCTAGAGCAGTCATAGACCAACTCCCAACAATGGTTGGGGTATCCTCTGAGAGAAGGGATTGAGAGTGATGTGAAAGGGCATAGGCAAGCCAGGTCAAGATGGTGAGTAAGAAAGTCAGGGGCAGGTCCAGACTAAAGGAACATGGAGAGGTCTTCCAATGAGGTCAACTGCTCAGTTGACAAAAGTCGTGGTGGACAAAAAGCAAGGCACCCAATCAGAACCTTGTTCTCCTAAATGGGGGATCTAATAGAAAAACTAAAATAGATATATGGACACAGGGAACACAGATAAATAATACTAAACAGAGAGTGGACAGGGGAAGAGATAAGAAAAGGAAGAAATTCTGTAGACCATAAAAAAAAAAGAAAAGCTACAAGCCACAACTTCCCCACCGGTCTCCCAGCTCCTGGGTCCCTTCTCTTTGTCAAAGTCCTTTACAGTCCCTATTGCATAAATCTGCTGCTTGTTTGCTATCTTTGTGTCCCATTCTTCAATTCTTTGTTGAGTGGAGAAAACAAACCCAACAACCCTAGATGGTAACACCCTTTACTCATCTTTGGAGTAATATTTTACTCCCCATGAGTAGCACAAACAGATTTTTGCATGATACTGTTTTCATCACTTTTAGGAAGAACTTCCTCTCAAAATCTTAGTAGCTTTCTCATCTATCTGATTCTAATTTCTCCCAAATATCCATAACTACATTAAAAGATTCCCTGGATATAAGTGTCAATGGATATTTATTTATTTTTTTGTTTGTTTTCTATTTCTTATTCCTTTGCATCTCTCTTATCTTGATTTAAACCTTACTCACATCTGAAGTACAATACTGGAATAAAAAAGAAACACATTAATATTACCTATTTGGGGTTCATAAAAAAATTGGTATGGATCTTTATTATACAAAGCTCATTGCAGTTTTATCATCTATTTTCGGGTACAAAAGCACTCATTTCTTCTAACCCAATAAAAACTCAAATTAATGTAATGTTTATTAATACTTCTGCAAGCAGGCTGAGAGAAATATTTCAGACTCATAGTTAAGAGAAGTTTATATACTAAGAGAGATTATATAAAATATCTGATATATTTACTCATAATAGGTAGCTATACTACATATATTATTTTAGGGAGGCATTACCCTTCCATTTTGTGGCCTCAGCATACCTCAGGGCCTACGGATAGTCTCTTTCCAGCTGATTGAATTGGAAAGACACACTGGCATCTTAACTGCCTTTGCCCTAAAGTGACATATATCATTTTGGCTCACATTCCTTTATAAGAATTAGTTATATTTCTCTGCATATATCCACAAGCATCTAAGAAATATAGTTCATGACTTAGTAGTCACTTCACAATGACAATTCTACCAGAGAAAAATCATGAAATTTGGTTAAAATGTATCTGTCTGCAACAAGATAAATAAGGGACATGAGCTTCTCTTTATCTAGGTATGGTATAATGATGCCTGTAAGCCAAGTTTATCTGTAGCTGAAATTTGCCTAACTGCTCTAGATATTCAAAAATTAGTAAATACTAATGTATTTATTAGAAAAATAATTATGTGTTACAAAATACAAAGTTACCTACTAAGGCCTTTGCAACAATGAATGGAAAACTAAGCAAATATGTAGAAGCTATGTACTCTCTATAAATACCACTGAATTATCTAGATTTTGTGGGTGAGTTATAAGGAGAGATTATTGTTAAATTATATAACAATAGCATTGATACACTAGAGCTATCATTGCTGATACTCTTATAAAAATTGGAATGATTAATATCTCTCTACACAGTTGGAAAGATATAAAAGCAAACTTATTAGACACTTTCACTAAGACATATCACTTAAGATTACAGGCACATGCCTTTAATCCAAGCAGCTCAGGAGGCTGAGACAGGAGGATGGCAAATTCAAAACCAGCTTCCGCAACTTAGTGAGGTACTAAGCAACTCAGTGAGACCTTGTCTCTAAATAAAATACAAAATAGAACTGGGGATATAGCTCAGTGGTTGGGTGCCCCTGAGTTCAATCCCCGGTACCCACAAAAAATAAATAAAATAAAATATTATATATAATAAACTGTTAATTTAGAATAATTGCTTTATCCTTAACTAAATTATATTTCTCTTTCCTATGTTATATAATTTTGGAATTTGAAACAAAAATACTAATAATAATTTCACTCATCTAAAGATATGTTAACAAATATTTCAAAGAATATATCAATATCTGCTACTACTAACAGCTTGAGACACAAATAGTATATTCACTGAAAATGTACTTAAAATCAGGAAAGAAACAAGAACATTTCACACTGTGATACTTTTAAAGTGTATTAACTTCATGTTGTTAATAGATATTTCATTACTTAAATGAAGATTAATCTAAATGTTAAGATTCGGTCTAGGTATACAAACTAAAGTGGAAACTGGAAGCAATTATTTAGTTCTTGGTGAGGAGTGCAACTCCTCACTAAATCCTTTCTATTAAGAGGAAATTCTTAGAAAATCATTTGTTACTAACAAATTTAATGAATTTAGAAAGAATAAACACATTTTTTTTGCCACATAAAGATAAAATTAATGTTTTATTTGGGAATAATGAATGCCCAAATGTATAAATGTTGATCACCAAATTATGCAATTTGTCAAATTTTTCACTTTTTTATTAAGCCAAATACATTTTTGATTACTTAATAAGATTCTCTCTCTTTTACATTTAATCAGTAACAAAATAATAACACACACATAGTAGTATATGTGGTAGTTTCTTGAAAATATAACTAAATTTATTTCACAGATGAAAATTACATACACATGGGAAATTTTTCTCCATTCCTCTTTTTTCCTCATGTGTGAGAATTGTTAATTTATTTTCTTCTTCTATAGATTTGCCTATTCTGAAAATTTCATATAAATGGAATCTTATATATTTTTTTGAATGCCAATATGAAGCTTCTGTATTGGAGTAATGTCTTTAAGATTTATTCATGTTATAGCATATATCAGAACTTCATTCTTTTTTTTATCATTGAATAACATCTCATCTATAAATGTGTCACATTTATTCATTAACTTCTGGGTATTTCAGTTTTATTCATTTCCAAATCAAATTTATTTTTAAATTGATATGTAAAAGCATAGGAATTATACATATCAATGGGGTGGCATGTATTATTTCAAAATATGTGTACATTGTGTAGTGTTTCATCAGCTTAAACATGTGTATCTCCTCAATTATTATTTATTTATGGAGAAAATTTCAAAATATTTTCTTTTTACTTTAGTTCTTTCCAAAAGTATAGACAGCAATTTGTTTAAGAAAGTTGATTCATATTCAAGGGAGAATTGGGGTAGTCTCAAGAGGAGATGTCTTTGGGGTAAAGCAAGGAATATGTATTTAAGAAAAAATGCAGGATATCTCCAGAGAACAATCACTTTTTGCTTTTTAAAATATACATTATTGTTTCTTATCATCACTCTAGTGTAGGGCTTCTATAAACAATCACAACAAGTTTTCCTGTCAAAGTAAATTCTCAGTTCTCTGGTACAAGTATTTAAATTAGTAGAATTGCTGGTTAAATTAGTAAAATTGCTGTTTAACACTTAGAGAAACTGGCAAGTGGTTTTCCAAAGTATCTATTTTTACTATGTCAACAGCAATGTAGAGAGCTCCAATTTTTTATTGCCTGTTTTTTTTTTTAAGTTACATTATCTTAGTACATGGGAAATATTATTTTATTATGGTTCAATTTTAATTTTCCTAATGATTTAAGATTCTGAGCATTCTTTTTTCATATTTGCTGGCCTTTATATACCTTTGAAGAAATATATATGCATCTTTTTATTTTTTTTTTTTTTTGCAACAAGTATTTGAATCCAGGGCCACTTAACCAATGACCCCTGCTGTAGCAATAGGGTGGCTCCTGCTGCCTCAGGCGCCCGCTACTTTTGAGTTCTCCTCTTGAGACTACCCCAATTATCCCTTGAATACTCTTGTGGCTCAGAACTCATGCAACAATAAAGTAGAAATACACAATATATTCAAGGTTGATATCCTTTCCTGATTCATAATGACTCTTGTTAAGCAACCAGTGCCATATTTAATTCTTATTATGAAGATGGTCTCCTTCCTTTCTACAAATCTCTCAATGGGCTATTACTGGTTCTGTCCCAAGGGTGCCAAATTATAACACTGTCTGTATGGCTAACCCAAGCAGCCAAAGGTAGTCATCAAGATAAAAATATTTGACCAGAAAGCTATAGTCTGACACTTAGAAATCAAAACTTAATTGCTAGTCAGTTTTAATTTTACTTTGTTGTCACCTCCCCAGGTGGTAGTCTTAGAGGTGAGCTAATAAAACACAGGTCAAACCCCAAAACACACCATGTTGGGGATTATATTTATTTAATCAAAATTATTTTCTTTGGAATGAGAGTATTTTAGGGAAAAGAAAATGGCAACACTGAACAGGGAGACAATAAAATATTTTCCCTATTTTCTTAATAAAATATGATGTAAAATATAAGAACAAGACCAACAGCAATGGGAATTTCTGTCCAAGGGAGCCTTCCCTTATTATGGAACCAGTTAGTAAGTCAATTGCAGTTAATTGACACTGACAAGTTATGCACATTAAGTTTGAACCATCCCATTCATGAGAGCAATGGTTATAATTATCTTATATTCTATCTGTTGATGAGGGAGGAATTCTCATTATATAATTATAGGAATGGCCAAGCACACAACACATCACTGGAAGGATGAGTTTAGTAATCACATAAACACAGTGTCCTGGGAGAGAAAGTTCTACCATGCATAGTCACAGAGAGGGTACAAAAAGAAATAGAGTGGCTGTGGAAGTTAGACTTTTAGTAATAAGAATATGAAATGACATATGATTCCCAAATGAAGTTGGTTGGTTAATTTGAATAATTCTGCAAGCTAGCAGTGAACTGAAATTTGTTTATCAGTAATAAGAATGAACTGCATTGGCTCTACTTCATAAGGAGGGTTATTTGTTCAGAATACCTTACATTTGTATAAAATGTGGGGATGGTGGGGCACTTATAGCTATGTCACTTAGGCTCTCTTTATTTCACCAGATGTCAAGTAAAAAAAAATAACATTAGGCTTGAATTTTATGTCTTACATGGCAAGTTTTCATCTTCTTTTTTTTTATATTTATTTTCTAGTTGTAGTAGGGCACGATACCTTTATTTCACTTATTTATTGTTATGTGGCACTGAGGATGGAACCCAGGGTCCCACACATGTGAGGCAAGTGCTCTACCGCTGAGCCACAACCCCAGCTCTAAGTTTTCATCTTCTTAATGGTTTCATTTAAAGTATAATATTTTTTTTAATTTTGAGGGAGCCCAAATTGCACATTTTTCTCATTTTTACTTTTAGCATCACATCTGAAAAATAATTATTTAAACCAGAGTCATAAATTCACAATTACATTTTCTTTAAGAGTTTTAGAATGTTAATAGAAATACATAGGCCTTTGATTCATATAAAATTATTTTTTATTGGGCTGGGGATGTGGCTCAAGTGGTAGCGTGCTTGCCTGGCATGCGCAGGGGGCTGCATTCGATCCTCAGCACCACATAAAAATAAAATAAAGATGTGTGTCCACCTAAAACTAAAACATAAATATTAAAATATTCCCTCTCTCTCTCTCTCTTTAAAAAATTATTTTTTGTAAATGTGTGAGTCAGGAATCCAAATTCATTCTTTTGCATGTGGTTACCTACTGGTCCCAGCATCACTTGTGGTAAATATTATTATTTCATTGAATTATTTAGGCACCAATTTTGAATTAATTCACTATAAATGTATTCATTTATTTCTAGACTTTCAATTTTATTTCATTAAACATTATATCTCTCCATGGACAATACTACATGATCTTGATTACATTCTATTGATCAGAATTGTTGAAATCAGGAAGTGAGTATTTCAATTTAAAAAAAATGGTTTTGACTGTCCTTGTTCCCTTGCATTTCTACCTAAATTCTATAGTAAGGTTGTCAGTTTATAAAAAGAAATTTATTAATTTAATTAATTCAGATTAATTTAGAAAACTTTGCTTTAAATAATAAATAGTAATTAATAAATAATTAATAATTAATAAAATTAATTTAGGAAATTTTACTGGATGTTGTCTACATAAATGATGCCATGTGCAAATAGTAGGCTTCTTGTTTTTTTCTCAAATTTATTTTTTAATTCATTTTTCTTGCCTGATTTATTTGGCAACAAACTACCAGTTAATGACAAATAGAAGTGATGACAAGATAAATCCATGTCATGTGCCTGATTTATGGGGAAAGAACTCATTCTTTCATGATTTGGTATGAGGTTAGCTGTGGAATTTAATATATGTCCTTAACGAAATTGAGTCATTTTCATTCTCAATCTAAATTTTCATGTTTTAATTATTAATTTGTGTTTATTTGCCAAAACCTTGTCTACATATGTTGTGAGGAAACACTTTTTGTTTTGCATTCTATTATGATATAGAATATTGTACTGACATATGTTGAATATTAAATTAACCTTGTATTTCTCAGGTAACTTTTTCTTTTACTTGTTTGATTTGGCTGAATTATAATTTTTGAAAAATTTTGTGTGTAGATTCATAAAACATATTCATCTGTAATTTTCTTTTGATGTCTTTGCCTGGTTCTGGTTTCATGCAGTGGGTTAAAACATTGCTCTCTTCTCTGTTTTTTATTTTTATTTTTTATTTTTTGTGGGAAGAATTTGTGTTAATTCTTCTTTACAGGTTTGATAGAATTCACCAAAGGAGCCATCTGATGCTGTACTTCATTCATAGGATTTTAGTATTATTAATTTAATCCATTTAGATATAACTGACATGTTCAAAATTCTTTTTTCTTGAGTCTGTTACAGCATGAGTTTCTTCTACACTTTTGTTTATTTCATCTAAATAATCTAAATTTGGGGATGCGTTTTTTCATACTAGTCCCTTCTAACCTACTTATTTTTATTGCATCAATGCTGAGGTCTTTTTTATAACTCACTTTTGTAATTTTTGCTTTCATTTCTTGTAATTAAAGATTAAAGTTCAAATTTGTTGATAGTTTAAAGAATGAAGACATATGACTCATAAAAATATTCTCTTAGTGTTTGACTTGTTTCTTCAGTCTCATACAAGTCATTCTTACACAATATTGGTCTTTGCACCTATGTAAAATGTGAGTTGATTACATTTTGAGGGTTTGTTTCTGGATTTTATTTTGTTGATTCCTGGTTGTACTGATTTGGGTATGTGGAATATCAACACATAAGTTTTAAATTTTTCTACAGAGATGATTTGTCTCTTCCTGTTTTGTTATTTTTCAGTATTTTTTTCTTATCTTAGATCCATGTTCTTAAAAGATATATGACTCATAAAAGTATTCTCCTAGTGTTTGACTTGTTTCTTCAGTCTCATACAAGTCATTCTTACACAATAATGTCTTTGCACCTATGTAAAATGTAAATTGATTACATTTTGACTGTTTGTTTCTGGATTCTATTTTGTTGATTCCTGGTTATACTGATTTGGGTATGATGTGTACCCCAAAAGCTTATGTGTAAGACAATGCAAGAAAATTTAGAGATAACATCATTGAGTTTATTCTTAACATGCTGAGAATTTTTATCTTGAATAAGTGCTGAATTTTGACAAATATTTTTGGCATCTGTTCATATGAGTATGCATTTTTCTTCTTTAATTGATTGATGCATTATATTATATTAATATTTAATTATCAAATGTTAAACTATCCTTCTATATCTTGAATAAATTCCATTTAGCTATGGTGTAATAATATTTTTACACATTGTTGAATTCAGTTTATTAATATTTTGTCATAATGTTTGCATTTATGTTCACAGATATATTGGCTCTTTTCCTCTGTATGTAATATCTTTGGTTTCAGTGTTATAGTAATTCTTCATAGAGTTACATGAAAATTTCCATCCATATCTATCTTTAATAGATATTAAAGTTAATAAATAGCATTTCTACCTTAAATATTAGGTAGAATTAAAAAATCATGGCATTTGGGCTTTTTATTTCACCATTTTAGAAGATTTTTGACTAATGATTAAAATTATTTCTTTGGTTATATTAATTTTTAATCTTTTACTAAATTTCCCATTATTTAAACCAAATTATTAGATTCCTTGGCCTCCATCCTTTTGGTTGATTATTATAGATATTTTGTGCTTCTAAACCAATAACCATTGTTTCATGGTTGTGAAATTTTTATAAACCTGTAGATTGTCATGCAAATTATGTGTTTTTCTATAACAATGACATGTTGTATATTTTCCTGTTGGGTGCAGAGCAGGCTGAACTGTGTTGTCTGCAGGGCAGGCTGAACAGATGTTGGCTGCAAGATAGCCCACGCACTCAAACCCCCCTCTATCTGGTCCTTTATCACCTGTTTGCCTCAAGTCTGAACATTCAACCCTGCTTAAGGCTGAACACTTAACTCCCCCCTTGGGCCAACAAGGCAGCTTCCAGACCCAGAGGTCCCATTAGATTTGGGCTATAAAAACTCCCTCCTGCCAGCCCCCCCTCTCTCTTGCTCTTTCTCTCTTGCTCTCTCTCTCTTGCTGTTTATTTTTCTTATGCACACTCTCTGTCTCTCTCTTGCTCTTGCTCTCTCCCTGTTCATCTCTTCTCTTTTCTCTCTCTCTCTTTCCTTCTTTCCTTTCTCTTTGTTGCACTGCTGCAATAAAGATCTTTTGGTTGCTCTGAGTGTTGTGGTCACTTTCCTTTCATTGGTGCCGAAACCCGGGACAGGGTTAAAACCCACTTTTGGGTCCCTCTTCCTTCGGAAGTGCCACTCACCGGATGGCCTGAACCCAGGCCTGAACCCATTTTCTCGACTGCCAGAACTCCATCCACCAGCAGCCTTCGATTGGTGAGTTTCCCCTTCCTGGAGTCCTAAACCCAATGGTGGTGTCAGGAGGATTTGGCCATTGATTGTCCGGCAAACCTCTTTGCCCACCTGCGGGGAGGAAAACACCCCACCACAGCCTTTAAGGCTATGGTGGCCCTCAGGGACTCCTTCCTGAGGCAGAATAGACTCCTGGGTTCAAAATCATTCCCTTCCCTTCCCAGCTGTTAGTTACCAGCATAGGCTTTGTAGGTCTCCCTCAAAGGACTGTGTAACCTCCAGGGACACATAACAGAGAACTGGACATCACAGTCCACCCAGACCTTCACCATCTCTGTGGCTCTCCTAAAATACTAGTCCTCACACCTTCAAGACTCGGCTGCTAGAGAGAACCTTACCCTCCCCTTCCTCCCTCTTCCCCTGTCTCTCTCTTTCCCCTCTTTCCAGCCCTGCAAGTCTCCGGCCTCTCCAGGAGGGGTCCTGAAAAGAAAAGCCTTGGCCAAGTTCTCCCACAGCTCCAGCTCTGTCCAGGACGAGAGCTTCGACTGTCAGGATTCGGTGACGACCAATCTCTGCAGCTCGAACCTGCCACTAAGGCACTCCTGATTTTTGGCTCTAGCAGGGACACCCCTTTTGCCAATAAATCACTTTCCTCCTTCTCTCTTATACTACAGTTGCGTCTCCTTCCTTCTCCTCTATACCAAGTTTGCATCCCCTTCCCTCCTCCTTATACTACTTTGCGACATGGGTAATGTGTCCTCTCTGCCGGTCGACTCTCCCCTACAATGCCTCTTGGATAACCTCAAAACCCTCTCCTTGACACCAGACATCAAACCCCCAAAATTGATCAAATATAGCACCCAGGCCTGGCCCACTTATCCCTTAGACAACCAAAGCAGATGGCCCTCCTTTTGGGTCCCTGGATCCCTCCATTCTAAGGGATCTCTACAATTACTGTGAGCATTCGAAAAAATGGGTAAAAAGATGCTATATCAAAGTTTCTTCTTGCTTGTGCTCTCTGCACCTTTTGCAGACCTCTGCAAATTTTTCTAGCTTGCAAACCAACACCCACAACCACTGATCCCCAATCTTCTCCTCCTCCGGACTCATCCACTACTTTTGACCCTACTGATGAATTTCCACCCTATTGCCCAGCTCAAATAGGTCCTCACCCTCAACCTTCTGCCCCAGCCCCTCCAGTATCTCCCCCACCTGAACAACCTGACTTCTCCTCTCCACTCACTAGATCAAAAACCTAAACAACCATCTTTCCTCAAAACATTGCCTCTTTTCTGAGGTAGCAAGTACTGAAGGAATCCCTCTACCCACTCACTCCTCTCTTCTCCTGTCAGTGCCCACACCGGGTCCCACCAGGTCTTCTTACCAGCTAACCCAAAGCTCAAACAAGCTGAGGAGGGACCTGGGACCCCTATCAGAGATCTGGTGAAAGTGGCCTTTAAAGTTGCTTTGTCATCACTGAAAACAGGTTACTAAGAATTGTCCCTTACAGGCTTTTTTGGGATATTCACTCCCATCCTCCCCTCTGCTCTACCTGTTCTACTGCTCAAGTTTTCCTTGCTAGGGAAAATCCTATTCTTTTACATCACTCCTTCCTCATTCTTAGATCCACTGACCTGCTCTCAGCCCCACATTCCCGTCTTCCCCTCCTTACCCAGGCCCACAGAAAAGGCTTAACTGACCTTCTCCAGAAATCTTCACCATGGCTGATATTAGGACTTTCAGCAAAAGAATCTCTACAAAAAGTTCAATGTAGATAAACTTCCTATTTTCCTGTTGCCCTGTTTTACTTGGTCACTGGCTGGAAAAATCAGCACTCCAGGCGCTGGACACCCCCTTACTAGTTTTTCACAAAATATGTAAAACAAGGCCACTGGCTTTGAGCTGGGGCTTCACGGAGAAGGCTACATGTCTAAGATAAGGAGGTTACCAACTGGTCTCCATGATAACAGCTGGCAGAGGTGGGGAGGGTGGGGGGAAGAGGAGAGAAAGGGAAGAAAAAGCTCTCCCCCTCCCAAGTGTCCTTGAAGGGTTAACTTGCCCAGAACAGAGGGGAAAAAAAAAACTGCTTTTTGTGAACTTCTGCAGACTGCAAACTTCTGAGCTCCTTCCCTTACATGTTGGGTATAAAATTCTGAAACAACCTAAACTTGGGGTTCAGGGGATTAATTGATTACAGCATAAGATGTGCCCTCTAAATCTGGCTGCAACCAAATAAAACTATTTCCCTATCTTCAGTGCTATCTTAGGTGCCTTGCCTTGTCTGTTCCTACAACAGTATAATTCTATACACTTAAACATTGTTCATGATTTCATGAAATGGTCAACAGATGTAATTAATTGTGTACTGCAAATAACAAAATATCTCTTATTAAAATGAAATAATTTGCCTAAATTCAGAAATTTACAAGGATTATTTTAAAATGTAAAAAAAAGAAAGAGTTAACAAATAGGAAAGAGAAATTAGAAGGTTCTAGGTATGGATTTAATAGAAGGAAAATGTGTTTCTGGATAAGAGAGTCTGTTAAGTAAATAAGAGGGTTTAAGTAAGTGCTAAAGAAGGTCTGTATATACAACTATGGTTAAACAACAACTGTTATTTTGCAATATTGTAATATGTTATTTCTCTAAAAGCTAAACTTGACTAATATAAAAACTTCAATAATAATTGTGGTACTATTACTCTTCTTTGTATATCAAATGTGTTCATATTTTCCAGGTATATGTCATTAAGATAAAAGCTTTAAAAAACTATATCAAGCTAGTGTTCTCCAAAAGGTTGCATGGTTATTTTAGGCTTATAAAAATAACATATCAGAGATTTATTTATGTCATTTAATGTTTTATAACTGGGCCTGTTATCAATAAGATTAATATAAAGTTCTATACACTGGGTACAATTTAAATGTAATATACTGTATTACCTAGTATTCATGTGACATCAAGCAACAATATATGTAAATTTTATAAAATAATATTAAAAAATATCAGCTTCAATACTAGAACACTTTACCTAAGATTTATAAATCTTAGCCTTACCTGAGATAAGGCTGTGCTTTGCTGGATGTTTATGATCAAGACTTAAAGTTAAATTAAAATGGCCAAGAAAACCAATATTTGGCTCTGGCCCTCTGAGTCAGTCTGAATCCAGGGAACAGGGAACTTCTCTAAAGAGCTTTGCAACTCTGGGCCATATAACCTCCTGATCAGGGAGATTAATGAGACCACTGGAGAATGAAAAGCCAATCAGTGCATTTGCTGTGAATAGGAGGGTCATTGGAGACAGGAGACATACCTGATGCTTCCAAGGGAAGCCACATGGTCAAGCAAGACCTGGACCCATCCTAGTGCAAATGGCACTAGCAGAACTAAGAAGCTGCTCTCAGGTTCCCCCATGAGCGACCCCTATGGGAACTCGGCTGACTCTTAACAATAGATAGAAACAAAGTCAATTTTGACCAACTTGATCTTAAACACCTACCAAAAACAGTTAAGCCAAAACACAGTTATTCCTGGGAGTAATAAAGGACAAGAACAGCTAGAAAAGAGGAGACAGCAACTAAGCCAACAGGCTCCATGGGGAATGTTCAGTTAAGTATGGCCTTGGCTCCTCCCCCTCACAGGACCCCTATTAGTCCTCTCTATGTTTCTCCTAATAGAACCATGTCTATTAAATTGCCTACAGAAGTTCCTGCAAGATCAGATACACAAATTCACCAACAAGCTGGTCAATCAATGACTTCTTTAAGACTACCAGCCCTGATGCCCAGGATGAACACCTACGACTCATGACCAACTCCTCTGGCTCCAGAGAATCTGTGCCCACCTAAAACCCTCTCTAACCCCTTTTTCCAATTTTCACAACCCCTCTTTCACTTCCTAGGAATGAGAACTACTCTCCAGCACGTCCACTCTGCTTATTCTGTATGCTCTACAGTATCCCCACAAGAAAGCATCAAACCTAAACTCCCCCTGGTACCACCATGTCTCCCACCTTAAAAAGGCACTTGTTCCAAATGTCCAGTCCTGGACTTCCACCACGCCCACCAAACTCAAAATTTCTCTCCAACCCTCTTCTTCTTTTACTAATCATTATTCTCTCTCAAGTTTTTATCTCAAACCACATATATCGCTTCTACATCCAAGCAACATGACACCAGGATGACACCACCCACTCTCAGTTTATGGGTCAAGGCGATTGCCCTTCCACTGGCTGCAATCAGGCTGTCACCCTTAACATTACTGTATTCAACCAAGCCACCTCCAATACTTCCTAGAGTCCCTGCTACAGGACCAGTGGCTGATACCAAGAATCTCCTCCATCTAGGACTGGTTTGATGTCATCGAGGACTTGTGGCTTCAAGGAACTTTTATGGACTTTACCCCTACCACAGTAGTTGTCTGTAGCCACTGAGTGTTATTTCTGGCTGCCCTGGTGTTCTCAGACCTGTCCCCTGAACATTCCTCCACTTCCCCTTCTAGGTCTAATGCCGCCCACCATTAAGCAGGAAGAAGCCAGAGGACTTTACGCCATCCCCCATGTCACTTAGAAAAACAAAAAGGGAGGAATGTTGGGTGCAGAGCAGGCTGAACTGTGTTGTCTGCAGGGCAGGCTGAACAGATGTTGGCTGCAAGATAGCCCACGCACTCAAACCCCCCTCTATCTGGTCCTTTATCACCTGTTTGCCTCAAGTCTGAACATTCAACCCTGCTTAAGACTGAACACTTAACCCCCCCCCCTTGGGCCAACAAGGCAGCTTCCAGACCCAGAGGCCCCATTAGATTTGGGCTATAAAATCTCCCTCCTGCCAGGCCCCCCTCTCTCTTGCTCTTTCTCTCTTGCTCTCTCTCTCTTGCTCTTTATCTTTCTTACACGCGCTCTCTGTCTCTCTCTTGCTCTCTCCCTGTTCATCTCTTCTCTTTTCTCTCTCTCTCTCTTTCCTTCTTTCCTTTCTCTTTGTTGCACTGCTGCAGTAAAGATCTTTTGGTTGCTCTGAGTGTTGTGGTCACTTTCCTTTCATTCCCATCCTTCAAGAATCTGTCTTCTTATCGGAAACCATGTGTGTGTTACTGGCTTCAACTACTGGTATTCTAAATAAATAAAATCCCAAGAGTTTGACAAACACTTTTATCATTTTGGCTGTAGTAACCTATATTCTCTTAGCTGCCTCTCCAAGTCTTAAGAACATGTCTTCTGACAGGGCTGCATTTTTATTACTTTTTCAAACATTGGCATTTCAGCTTATAGGAGGGCTATACAATGTTAGACTTTAAGATCATCTCTGAAGCCTCATCTGCCAACAAAAGCCCTACCTTCTAATATACAGGATCTTTATGTATTCACATATTTCTCTTGCTGTTTTGCACAATCTCTCTCAAAAACTGCTCCTATAAAGGTACTCTTCAGAACAAAATAGACTCTACTTTCTACAGATATTTGCTTCTGTCTTAGTTGAACAAGTAGACTTTAATAATTTTTAAACTTACCTACTCTATAATTAATATACCTCTTATAATAAATGTATTCTCTGTTATTATTATCACTTTTTAAGCATTGTAAACACAAGGTATAATTTTTTTTGTGTGTGTAAAATTAAAATGTTTAATTCCTAAAATCATACAGTGATCATTTGCACACTTTTTCCAAATAAAATAATCACCAGGCCAAAATTAAAAATAACAATTCTAATATAAGTAGTAATTCTTGGAAAATAGAACAGAGATTTAACTTTGCATTTGAGAAACATAGTGAGAAGAAAAATCTTCAGGTGAGATGGTTTCCTGACTTTTACCTATCATCTGCCATTTGCCCATTTGCCTGACTGTTGCTGGCCTTTCACCTATCAAACACGCTCCACCCACTGTTCACCTGCTAATTGCCTGCCATTAGCCTACAGACTGCCCACAGACTGAAAGCAGATCACCAACTGCATGGAAGTCCATTGTCAAAGTACCCAAAGATTTGGTTACACATGGCTGCTGACATCTTGGGACACTGGCCAGGGCCTGCAAGTTTGCTTCTGCTACCAATGCCATCTAGGGGTGCAGCCACTTCAGTCTAGAGCCACCAACCAGGGCCTGTAGATATATTGTCTGGGTACCTACAGGTATGGTTGTACCTGAGGTATTTCTACTGGGTGAGCTAGCAGCCACCATCTGACTGGTTAGAAGCATTGCTCCAACACAACCCTGGTGGTCTCTCTACAAGTTGGAAGAGCACTGAGATCCTGGGACTGCAGAAATTCAGAGCCTGGGGAATTTGAAACCCAGAATCATCAGATTTCAGCTGGGTCTGTGTGGGCCAGTCTGTTCCTGGCAAGCCTGTGAAAAAGTTGGAGACCAGGGATGGTTCTCCAGGGGAAGCACAGGTTGGAGAAACTGGAGAAAACTGGATTCTCTTCAACTCAGTGAGTCCTGAATTGTGTGGCGGGGGGGGAAGGAAGGGGCCAGCTACAAAGGATGGAAAGACTGGAAGAGGGTGTGAGAGCATTTTGCTTTACACTCACCCACATTACTGGTCCAGGACCCACCATACTGGAGCTACCATCAAACTTCAGATAACCCCACCTATGGGCAGAGAAGGGAAGCTGAGAGTTTTTTGAAAACTAATGGAAGCCAGAATTTAATTTTCCAATGAGACTTCCTTTTCCCTTCTCTCTCTCTCTCTCTCTCTCTCTCTCTCTCTCTCACATTGCTACCATCGTTGAATCCAAATATTTCTCATGCATCAATTTATTGAATAAATTACAGTTTTGTATTCTTATAATATATTTTGTTGTTGTTTTTATTTTTTTTATTTTTTTTATTGGTTGTTCAAAACATTACAAAGCTCTTGACGTATCATATTTCATACATTAGATTCAAGTTGGTTATGAATTCCCAATTTTACCCCAAATACAGATTGCAGAATCACATCAGTTACACATCCACATTTTTACATAATGCCCTATTAGTAACTGTTGTATTCTGCAACCTTTCCTATCCTCTACTATCCCCCCTCCCTCCCCTCCCATCTTCTCTCTCTACCCCATCCACTGTAATTCATTTCTCTCCTTGTTTATTTTCCCATTCCCCTCACAACCTCTTATATGTAATTTTGTATAACAATGAGGATCTCCCTCCATTACCATGCAATTTCCCTTTTCTCTCCCTTTCCATCCCACCTCATGTATCTGTTTAATGTTAATCTTTTCTTCCTGCTCTTCCTCCCTGCTCTGTTCTTAGTTGATCTCATTATATCAAAGAAGACATTTGATATATGTTTTTTAGGGATTGGCTAGCTTCACTAAGCATGATCTGCACTAGTGCCATCCATTTCCCTGCAAATTCCATGATTTTGTCATTTTTTAGTGCTGCGTAATACTCCATGGTGTATAAATGCCACATTTTTTTTTATCCATTCATCTATTGAAGGGCATCTGGGTTGGTTCCACAGTCTAGCAATTGTGAATTGTGCTGCTATGAACATCAATGTAGCAGTATCCCTGTAGTACGCTCTTTTAAGGTCTTCAGGGAATAGTCCAAGAAGGGCAATAGCTGGGTCAAATGGTGTTTCCATTTCCAGCTTCCCAGGAATCTCCATACTGCTTTCCAGATTGGCCGCACCAGTTTGCAGTCCCACCAGCAATGTACAAGAGTACCCTTTTCCCCACATCCTCTCCAGCACTTGTTGTTGTTTGACTTCATAATGGCTGCCAATCTTACTGGAGTGAGATGGTATCTTAGGGTGGTTTTGATTTGCATTTCTCTGACTGCTAGAGATGGTGAGCATTTTTTCATGTACTTGTTGATTGATTGTATGTCCTTCTCTGAGAAGTGTCTGTTCAGGTCTTTGGCCCATTTGTTGATTGGGTTATTTGTTTTCTTATTGTTTAATTTTTTGAGTTCTTTGTATACTCTGGATATTAGGGCTCTATCTGAAGTGTGAGGAGTAAAAATTTGTTCCCATGATGTAGGCTCCTTATTTACCTCTTTTATTGTTTCTCTTGATGAGAGAAAACTTTTAATTTAAGTAAGCCCCATTTGTTGATTCTTGTTATCAACTTTTGTGCTATGGGTGTCCTATTAAGGAATTTGGAGCCCGACCCTACAATATGTAGATCGGCGCCAACTTTTTCTTCTATCAGACGCAGAGTCTCTGATTTGATATCTAGCTCCTTGATCCACTTTGAGTTAACTTTTGTGCATGGCGAGAGGAGGGGATTCAGTTTCATTTTGTTGCATATGGATTTCCAGTTTTCCCAGCACCATTTGTTGAAGATGCTATCCTCCCTCCATTGCATGCTTTTAGCTCCTTTATCAAATATAAGATAGTTGTAGCTTTGTGGATTAGTCTCTGTGTCCTCTATTCTGTACCATTGGTCCACCCTCCTGTTTTGGTACCAGTACCATGCTGTTTTTGTTACTATTGCTCTGTAATATAGTTTTAAGTCTGGTATCGCTATACCGCCTGATTCACACTTCCTGCTTAGAATTGCTTTTGCTATTCTGGGTCTTTTATTTTTCCATATGAATTTCATGATTGCTTTATCCATTTCTACAAGAAATGCCGTTGGGATTTTGATTGGCATTGCATTAAACCTATAGAGAACTTTTGGTAATATCGCCATTTTGATGATGTTAGTTCTGCCTATCCATGAACAGGGTATATTTTTCCATCTTCTAAGATCTTCTTCTACTTCTCTTTTTAGGGTTTTGTAGTTTTCATTGTATAAATCTTTCACCTCTTTTGTTAGGTTGATTCCCAAGTATTTTATTTTTTTTTGAGGATATTGTGAATGGAGTGTTTTTCCTCATTTCCGTTTCAGAAGTTTTGTCGCTGATATACAGGAATGCCTTTGATTTATGCGTGTTGATTTTATATCCTGCCACATTGCTGAATTAATTTATTAGTTCTAGTAGTTTTTTTGTAGACCCTTTTGGGTCTTCTGGTATAGAATCATGTCATCTGCAAATAGTGATAATTTAAGTTCTTCCTTTCCTATTTTTATGCCTTTAATTTCTTTCGTCTGTCTAATTGCTCTGGCCAGTGTTTCGAGAACTATATTGAATAGAAGTGGTGATAGAGGGCATCCCTGTCTTGTTCCAGATTTTAGGGGGAATGCCTTCAATTTTTCTCCATTGAGAATGGTGCTAGCCTGAGGCTTAGCATAGATAGCTTTTAAAATGTCGAGGTAAGTTCCTGTTATCCCTAGTTTTTCTAATGTTTTGAACATAAAGGGATGCTGTACTTTGTCGAATGCTTTTTCTGCATCTATTGAGATGATCATATGGTTCTTATTTTTAAGTCTATTGATGTGGTGAATAACATTTATTGATTTCCGTATATTGAACCATCCTTGCATCCCAGGGATGAATCCTACTTGATCATGGTGCACAATTTTTTTGATGTGCCTTTGTATCCGATTCGCCAGAATTTTATTGAGGATTTTTGTATCTAGGTTCATCAGAGATACTGGTCTGTAGTTTTCTTTCTTTGAGGTGTCTTTGTCTGGTTTCAGAATCAGGGTGATGTTGGCCTCATAGAATGAATTTGGCAGAGCTCCTTCTTTTTCTATTTCCTGAAATAACTTGAAAAGTATTGGTATTAATTCTTCCTTAAAGGTTTTGTAAAACTCTGCTGTATACCCATCCGGTCCTGGGCTTTTCTTGGTTGGAAGTCTTTTGGTTGCTTCTTCTATTTCATCTATTGTTATTGGTCTGTTTAAGTTGTGTGTATCCTCCTGACTCAGTCTGGGCAAATCATATGACTTAAGGAATTTATCTATGTCTTCACTATCTTCTATTTTATTGGGATATAGGTTTTCAAAATAATTTCTAATTGTCTTCTGTATTTCTGTAGCGTCTGTTGTGATATTGCCTTTTTCATCCCGTATGTTAGTAATTTGAGTTCTCTCTCTTCTTCTCTTCGTTAGCATGGCTAAGGGTCTGTCGATCTTATTTATTTTTTCAAAGAACCAACTTTTAGTTTTGTTAATTTTTTCAATGGTTTCTTTTGTTTCAATTTCGTTGATTTCCGCTCTGATTTTAATTATTTCTTGCCTTCTGCTACATTTGCTGTTGTTTTGCTCTTCCTTTTCTAGGGCTTTGAGATGAAGTGTGAGCTCATTTATTTGTTGGTTTTTCCTTTTTTTGAGGAATGACCTCCAGGCGATGAATTTCCCTCTTAAAACTGCTTTCATTGTGTCCCATAGATTCCGATATGTTGTGTCTGTATTTTCATTTATCTCTAAGAATTTTTTGATTTCCTCCTTTATGTCTTCTGTAACCCATTGATCATTCAGTAACATATTGTTCATTTTCCATGTGATGTAGGATTTTTCCTTCCTTCTTTTAACATTGATTTCCAGTTTCATTCCATTATGATCAGATAAAATGCATGGTATTATCTCCTCCCCTGTATATTTACTGAGGGTTGCCCTATGGCATAATATATGGTCTATTTTTGAGAAGGATCCATGTGCTGCTGAGAAAAAAAGTATATCCACTTGAAGATGGTTGATATATTCTATATATGTCAGTTAAGTCTAGGTTGTTGATTGTGATATTGAGTTCTATAGTTTCTTTATTCAGCTTTTGTTTGGAGGATCTGTCCAATTGTGAGAGAGGTGTGTTGAAGTCACCCATAATTATTGTGTTGTGGTCTATTTGATTCTTGAACTTGAGGAGAATTTGTTTTATGAACGTCGCAGCACCATTATTTGGTGCATATAAATTGATAATTGTTATGTCTTCTGGTGAATGGTTCCTTTTAACTGTATATAATGTCCTTCCTTATCCCTTTTGATTAATTTAGTCTTGAAGTCAATTTTACTCGATATGAGGATGGCCACCCCTGCTTGCTTATGAGGACCATGTGCGTGGTATATTGTTTCCCAACCTTTCACCTTCAGCCTGTGTATGTCTTTTCCAATCAGATGTGTCTCCTGGAGGCAGCATATTGTTGGATTTGTTTTTTTAATCCATATTACCAGCCTATGTCGCTTTATTGGAGAGTTTAAGCCATTAACGTTTAGAGTTACTATTGATATATGGTTTGTACTTCCAGCCATGTTTGATTATTTATCTTCTTTTTTTTTTTTTTTTAATTTAGTTTGTTTCTCCATGGTTAGCTTCCCCCCCGCCCTCTGTCTTTATAGAGGCACTTCCCACTGATGGTTTTGGTTATTGTTTTTCATTTCTTCCTCGTGTAGTGTTTTGCTCAAGATGCTTTGCAATGCTGGTTTTCTGGCTGCAAATTCTTTTAGCTTTTGTTTATCATGAAAGATTTTTATTTCGTTGTCGTACCTGAGGCTTAGTTTTGCTGGATACAGAATTCTTGGTTGGCATCCATTGTCTTTCAGTGTTTGAAATACGTTGTTCCAGGATCTTCTCGCTTTCAGCGTCTGTGATGAAAAATCCATTGTTAACCTTATTGGTTTACCCCTGAATGTAATCTGCCTCCTTTCTCTTGTAGCTTTTAATATTTTCTCTTTGTTCTGTATATTGGATATCTTCATAACAATGTGTCTTGGCATTGGTCTACTGTGATTTTGTGTGCTCGGTGTCCTGTATGCATCTACAATTTGTATATCCGTTTCCTTTTTTATTTCTGGAAAGTTTTCTGTAATTATTTCATTCAGCAGGCTACTCATTCCCTTGGTTTGAGTCTCTGTACCTTCTTCTATCCCGATGACTCGTAGGTTTGGTTTTTTTATGTTATCCCATATCTCTTGGATGTTTCTCTTGTGATTTTTAACCAGCCTTTCTGAGTTGGCTAGGCTCTTTTCAAGATGATATATTTTGTCTTCATTATCTGATGTTCTGGCTTCTACTTGCTCCACTCTGTTGGTGATACTCTCAATTGAGTTTTTAATTTGGTTTATCATTTCTTTCATTTCTAGAATTATTGTTTTTTGTTTTTTTTGTTTTTTTTTATAATCTCTATCTCCTGATAAAGATGCTTAACTTCTTCTTTTATCTGTTTATGTAATTCATTTTCAAAGTGTTCTTTCACTGTTTGGATTTGCTGTCTCGTATCTTCTTTAAGGTTCCATTCCATTTGTCTAAGGTATTCCTTGAGTTCTTTATATGACCATTTTTCTGCTGACTCTAGGTCCTCCTGAATATTTAGGCTGTCCTTCATTGTTTGTACTCCTTTTCTTCCTTGCTTTTTTATGCTGCTCATGTTACTTCTTGTTCTGTTTGACTGCTGAGTTTCTGTTTACTCTTATAGATTTATTTGATGCTTGGGAGGAATGATATTAGAAGGGGAGGGAAGTAGTCACTAAAGAGAATGAGAGTAGGCAGGTAGAATTCAAGGAAGGGGGAATAAGAAAATTGAAAAGAAATGAAAAGACAAAAGAAACAAAAATAACAAAGATTAGATAATAAAGAAAGAAAAGATGAGAAAAAAAATTTAACAAAAATAATAATGATAATAAAAAAATGAAAATTAAAATTAAAAAAAATAATAATAATAAAATAAAAAAAATTAAAAAAAAATTAGAAACATTGAAAAAAAGTTAAAGAACAACAACAAATAAAAATTGAAAATGAAAGAAAAAGAAGAAAGAAAAAAAATGATAATAATAATAATAATAAATGCAGTCCTAGAGTTCTATTAACTTCTCTTCCAGTAGGTGGAGCTGTGCCCACTGGGCCAAGCTTCTCCTCTCAATAGGTGGGAACCATTCACTGTGCAGCAGCTCTTTCTCCTAGACTGGGCGGGTCTCCAATCCTGAGTGTCTAGGGCCTTGTCTTGTGTTTCCTCAAGCCAGGCCATGCTCACCTGTGGCGCTCACCACAATCCTGGCTACACGCCAGGTCTGCTTCTCCTGGGAGCCCTGTTTTCATGAACTCCTGGGCTCACTCTCCCTGTTTGCCTCCCTCAGACCCTAAGTTTGTAGAGCTTGGGGCTGAGATCCCCCAGCGAATTTGCTTGCCCTCCTGTAGCCACGCCCCCGGTAGCTGGTGCAACAGACCTCAGTTGTCAGCACTGGTGGGAGCGGTAGCCGGGAGTTCCGCGCAGCGAGTCCCACGCCACTCCTGATTCCCTCGGTCTGGTTATTGCGTTCACAGGAGAGCTGGGAGTGGCCCTTAAGGTTTCCCTGCTGTGTGGAGAGAGATGACTAGGGGATTACACACCTGTCGCGCTGGTTTCAATGCAGTTATCTCCTCCGCCCGTGACGCCAATTCTCTGCCATGGTGGTTTCCCATGAAAATGGTGACCGTTTGTTCCCTTTGCCGGGTGACCAATGCAACGGGTGGGTCCTGACTGTCTCTCCCAATCCCCGTTTCAGTCCTGTGGCCACTGCCTATGAAGGCTCCTTGGCTTTTACCTCTGTAATTTCCTAAGGGCCAACCAATTATTTCAGTGGGATCGTTAGTGCTGAGTCACACGAAGCAGGTGAACTGAAGCTTAATTGCCTCTGATTCGGGCTCTGTGTGTGTGTTCTGAGGGGCCCAGCCTGTACACCCCAGATCCACGTCAGCTCAGCATTGCCTAGTGATCCTGAGCAAGCAGCATTTAGACAGTTTACGGCTCCCTATGCCCATGCAGTTGAAGATGTCGGAGACTTGATCTCTCTGCGCCTGCCACCATGTTAGATCTCCTCAGTGATATTCATGTTGCCCTTACAGCTTCCTGGCATAAGCAAGTTCTTGGGATTATACAAACTGCTGCTTCTGTTTCCAGTCCAGATTTCTAGAAATGAAACCCTGCCGCATTCGCCTCCGTCTCTGGGCCACGCTCGTCTGCGACCGTAGCAGAGCCGCCCTGGCCTCCGCTCTCTTCAGCCCGGTGCCCGGCCCCTGGGGCCCAAGCGGCTGCTGCCGCGGCTCTCCATCCCCCTCCTCCGGAGCACGGGTCCCCTGGCAGGGGGGAGCAGAACGACCCCAGAGCAGGCTCTGCCGGAAGGTGCAGCGGTGAACAGGCCACCGAGGCGCTCGAGGCTGCAGTCCAGCCTTCGGAGGACAGGGCTCGGCACGCAGCCCAGCTCCAACCTCTAGGTGCGGCTGCCGGACAATGTATACAGAGCCATCAAGACAGCAAGCAGAAAGCAAATGGCGGCTCCCGCGGAGTGGATTTTCGGCACAGAAACCACAGCCCCGCCAGCAATCCCAATCCACAAACTCTCCCTGTATAAAAAATATTCAAAAAAAAAAAAAAAAGAAGAAAAGGCGGGGTGCACTGAGCTTTCTTTGCCTCGGGTACTTACAATCCACTGCTGATTACACATTCAGCTTCTCTGCCCGGAGCGAAGCGAAAGAGGAAGCAGATGAGAGCAAAGCGCCCGCGGCTCTGAGCAGCCAAGCGTCCGGGAGCCAAGCATCTCTTTTTCGATCTCTTTGTTCTTCCTGCTGCTTGGCAAAGTGGTCCACTACAAATTAACGGTGAAAGGAGCTCTAACAGACTGTTCAAAATCTCTATTAAAGCCGCTGTTCTGAGCACCACGCTCAGCACTTCAGCAACCCCCGTACGCAGCGGCCATCTTCCGAGCTTTGTTGTTGTTGTTTTTAAATCTGTATGGATTCTCTTCTCACTTCTCTCATACTATCAGCAAAACTCTATTAATTCCTCCCTCACACTCACTATAAATTTTTACCTCTATCTGCTCTCCTTTTCCCTCAAAAACATCACATTTTACACTACTTCTATTCCCTCAATGTCCATCATTTAAAACAGTAAACCTTTTTTACATACTTACTGTTTATATTGTAGACAATAATAGAACACAGCATTTCTGTCTTTTATGACAAAACTCTAGATGCCTTAAAAGCAACTATTTTGTTTACAGGTGTATATTGTTTGCATTGGGTGCTGTTAATTTTGGTCCCCTCCTTAAAAGTGAGGTACTGTAAGCCTTTTGGCACATTATAAGGTGACAGAAGCTTTACTGCCTCAGGTCCATACTTCTAGATGAGAAGACACACAAACAACATAAAAAAAGGGAATAAAGCACCACAAATAATCTAAAATGTTCCAACAATAGAATCCACAAATGGCACAGTAGAAAAAAATGTCAAAAATGTTAAGCTGATCTTTGAAATGAAGGATGGTATTGGAGATAAAATACAGGAAGTGAAAGATCACTTCAATAAAGAGGCAGATGTTATAAAAAGAAATCAAGCAGAAATCCTCAAAATAAAGGAAACAATAAATCAAATTAAAAATTCAAGAGAAATTATCACCAACAAACCTCAGAAAATGAAGGCAAACTATATACTCTGGAAATTAAAGTGGACCACACAGAGAGGACAGTAAATATTCATGAAATATGGGATAACATAAGAAGACCAAATTTAAGATTTATTGCAATAGATGAAGGTGTGGAGATACAACTAAAGAAATGTGCAATCTTTTCAATGACATAACATCAGAAAAATTCCCAAATCTAAAGAATAAAATGAAAAATCAACTACAAGAGGCTTACAGGACCCAAGATGCATAAAATTACAGCAAATCCACCCAGAGTACATTATAATGAGAATGATTAACATACAGAATAAGGATAGAATTTTAAAGGCTGTGAGAGAAAAGGATCAAGTTACATATAGGGAGAATCAAATTGGATTTCAGCTCATTTCTCAGCCCAGACCCTCCAAGCCAGGACGTTCTGGAAAAACATATATCAAGCTCTGAAAGAAAATGGATATCAACAGAGAATTTTATATCCAGCAAAATTAAGTCATATTTGAAGATTAAATAAAAGTTAAAATAATTCATAACTAGAAAGCTTGCACTATTAGAACAGTCTCAGCAAAATATTCCATGAGGAGAAAATTAAAAAAAAAAATGAAAACCAGCAAATGGAGGAACTACACTAAAGGAAAGGTCAATCAAAGAAGAAACAAAATCAAGTTAAAAAACAAAAATAAACCAAATTGACTGGGAATACAAATCATATCTCAATAATAACACTGGATGTTAATGGCCTAAACTCATCAATCAAAAGACATAGACTAGGACTAGTAGATTGGATTAATAAAAAAAAAGACCCACCAATATGCTGTCTTCAAGAGATTCACCTCCTAGGGAAAGACATCCACAGGCCTAAGGTGAAAGATTTGGAAAAAAATATATCACTTACATGGCCAGCAAACAGAAACAGGGGATTCTATCCTCATATCAGACAATGTGGAATTCAAACCAAAGTTAGTCAGAAGGGGTAAGTGTGTACGTTCTTGTCACTGGTGTGGTCAATTAGTTGCTCCGCTACCTCAGTCTCAGGGAGAAGCAGAATCAACACCAAGACTCCAGGAGCTGGTGAGAGAACTAGCTGGTGACAATCTCAGAAGACATCTAGTAGCTCAGTTTATTTTTGAAATGCACAAAACTGTTATAAGGTTCGAGTGTGGCATATCCGTCAATCATACATAAGCAAAACAATATTCATAAGCCAATCATCTTCTGTCTAATGTAACCTTACTGTGAGGAAACTCTAAATATTGCTGTCATGGTGGAAAGCAGTCTGGAAGTGTCTTTGTCCCTAAGAGAGGGTGCTTACTGAGTCAGGGATTTCATGCCCTGAAGCCCCTGACTCTCCATTGCCTGGCCTGGCAGTTTGGCAATGCTAACCACAAGTGCTGAGGATATGGTTTCACCCCATCCTGCAGGTGCTCCTGTCAGGCTGAACCAATGTGGATTCTTCAAGCACTCGGAGCTTCTCGTAGATGCTAGCTGCAACTGAAAGTTATTCCAACATTTCCTCCCCTTTTATTAAATTTGTTGCCAAAGGTGAACCATGATGAGAGAAGAAAGAAAAAGGGAAAAGCATAGAAAAAGGGGGAAGAAGCAAGAAAGAGAAAAGGGGAAACATGGAGACATGACAATTTCCTGTAGCTGCAGTTGTTTCCTTCTGTGGCGAGCGGGTGGTTGCTGTTGACTAGGTCTCTGTCTGTCACTTGGGTCCCAATCTGAGCTGGATGTGGGGAGCAGCCATGGGGGCAGGAGACCTCTCTCAGATGGGGTGAAGAATTAGGCCTTTTCACAGGTGTGGGGGGGTGAGGTTCTGTGCCTAACCTCTGTTGGCCCACAAGTTTTCTCCTGATGGCCCCTCTGTGAGTGTGTGTGTCTATCTTGGGTTGTACCTCTCTTTGAGGAATCTTACCCGTCTTTCACTAATCAGTCATTCTCTGGAGCCAAACACAGTGATGTGGAGTATGCAGGGCATTGCCCCCAAGAGGGCTCTCTGTCTCCTTGATAGATAATGCCCCCATGGGCTCCATGCCAGCATTTACCTTAGGACCAGGAAACTAAGGTTTCTTCTCCATGGAGGGCCCAGCTCACAGCACTGGGCTGGTGAGGCTGCATTCAGAAAGGAAGGAGAAAGGCCATAGACAGACAAACAGTAATATTGTGACAGAGCTGAGAGAAACAGATAGATGAAGAGGAAAGCAGTGCTAAGACTCAGGGCATGATCCCTCATAGAAAACTGGCCCTTATTTGGTACTACTTAGATCCGAACCATAGCTGTCATCCATAGAGATGTGGGAGAATCATTATTTTCTTTTTGACTTTCCTTACATGCATGAACTAACATAGCTTGTTTTGTTTCTACTTTGTTGAGCCCTTTTTGGAAGCACCTTAGAAGAACATATACTAAAACAAGAAAAACTATGCCAATACCAGCGAGAATCCAATTAGAAGGGTCAATTAAAGATGACAATTTATCCCATAGCTACTGTAAGATTGAAGGGTTAAAAATTAGCTCTGCTCTGGTTTCATTTGGGCTGAGAATCTGAGCATGCAGCATCATAGTGAAGTTTCTAAAAGTCATACCCCAAGGTCCCTTAAGTTTATTTGCCAGTTCAAGCTGAGCTTCTGTTACATTTTTTACTGAGACAGGGGTTTGACAAACATACAGAAATTGAGGACTGCAGGGTACTCTGACATTCAATTGAAGCATATCAACTTTTTTCATCAATAAGGTCAATCTGTTGTTGTAACATGAAGATACCTCCTTGCAAGTGCAGGTTTAGTTGCTCCTGGGTAGTCAGGGCTTTAGTGGAGCACTGCACTACCTGATTAATGGTTGCAGCATTTTCTGTGGACTGGGTCAGAGCTACACCAGCTTTGGTAGCTGCTACAACTGCAGTGAGGGAGGCAGCTATAAAGGCAGCAGTAATCCCAAAATCTCACCTAACTCTGGGAGGGAAAACATCTTTTGTAAAATGAACCTCTTGAATGGAGGAGTCATCCTCCATTGGAAACCATAACATGGGGGGGTATTCTCATTAGCATTACTGTCTTAACAGAGGAATTTCAGCAATTGGTTAACTCACATTGGGAATCATCACAATTAAGACGACCATTTTTGTGATTTTGAGTGGAAGTTACAAAGAAGAAGGGTTGCTTAACACATACATGGCCTTTAGTAGCACATTTAGCTGAGGGTTTTCGAAAGAACAGTTAAACCAAATGGCATCCATGGTGACAATAGGACTGATATATATACATTTGTAAGCACCACATAAAAATTGTTTGCCTAATTGCAAAAAGTCTCCTGTCTTTCTTTTGTATTGAGCATTTGTTATCCAATCTGCATGATATTTAAATATTAATGTATTTGTTTCTGTTGAAAATTCCATGGATGGAGATCCACCTTTTGTATAAGGTCTGGACCAACTAATAAGCTCATCAGAAATGAAATAGGGGGCTGGGGATGTGGCTCAAGCTGTAGCATGCTCAACTGGCATGCACGGGGCGCTGGGTTCGATCCTCAGAACCACATAAAAATAAAATAAAGATGTTGTGTCCACCGAAAACTAAAAAATAAATATTAAAAATTTTCTCTCTCCCCCACCTCTCTCTCAAAAAAAAAAGAAGAAATGAAATAGGGTCTGGAATGGGAGAGACAGTTTCTCCAAGATATAGCTCTTAGAGGTATACCTTCACTGATATTTTTAAATTTTCTCCATGGACATCTCTTCAGAAAGGTTTGAGGCCAATAATGTGAGTCTTTAGCATGAAGGGGCATGGTCATGCCACTAGGCACACCACTGACAGTGACTACTTTTGCTTCTCCTTCTAAGGAAAGTAGCTGAAAACCTATAATGCCTCCTATTCCTGGCTCCCAAAGAATATCATTATGAAGGCAAATTGTAGACTGACATAACCTCTGTGTCCTAGATACAATTCCTTAATATAGTAAAGGTCCATGAATGATCAAGTGAGAGTGACATATTGGGTCAGATATAACAGGGCATCGTGAGGAAACATCAGTAGCAAACAAGAAAGGCAATACAGTATCATCCAAACCAACAGGTAAAAGAATCCCGGGAGATGGAACCCCCACCCACCAAGCATGTACTTGCTGGCTGAATGACAGAATGAAGCACAATAGCATAAACGGGGTCCTTTTATTCGTTGATGCAAAAGAAGAGGATAGTCCAATTAAAGTCCCAGCAACAACATGAGTTGTTTCCAATCGGTTAGATGTGGTCCTTCCGGTTGGATGCAGGAGAGCAGAGAGAGCGACACTTGCAATTGTGGCTGTGAGGACCACGAGCCTTATGATATGTTGATCCGGGGGGCTTCTGTTGTCCTCCTGAGTTTTGTCCTTGGGATGCATTCTGCAAGATTTGAGAGAGAAATATGTACAACATCCTGATCATAATTAATTGAGCGTGGATTGCTCTTATGGTTTTTTGATTGCAGTAGCATGAGTATTTTGCTCACTGAAGGGTTTTTGCCGCTAGGTGGTGTTAGATGCTTTCCACTACAGGAGAACTGTCCTGCAGACAGCTGTTTGTGAGTGATAACTGTCTGCAAAGCAATTTTTCCCTCATGGAACATACTTTGAAGTGTGTCCATTTTGCTTGGACAGGTCAGCATAGGGCCTTGAGTTATCAGACAGAGGCCTTTCTTCCTACATATTACCTGTAGTGCACTTACCTATGAGTTACAGGTTATAATTGCACACATAAGCAAGAAGAGAGTACCAGGGCTCTGGTCTCTGGCAGGTGACATGTTCTGAGCTTGATCTGATAGGACTTTGATATAACCCCAGGTTATCTTATGAGCCCTCCGGTGGGGAGGTCATGATGGTCTCTTTCTTTCTTTCTTCTAGGCTCAATTTCCAGAGCTTGGCAATTGGTGGCTGGTGTGACATTTAAGAGGGGCCCCCCAAATCCCATGCATTTGTTATAGGATCCTTTCATGAGATCATAGGTAGATGGGAGGGCTCCGAGAGGGGAGGCCAATGCTTATGGGCTGCTATTTTAGTAGAAAATTTTGAAATTGAAAGAAAATTTAAAGCAAATAAGATTCTTTTCAAGGCATCATGAGGGGACTTAGTATAGTCTCTTGTGTATTCTTTCTATAATGCCTTGAGTCTAAGGGCTATAGAGAATCCCAATTAAGTGATGTATATGCCAACCATTGCAAATAACTTGAAATGCCTTGTTAGTACAGGTTGGCCCTTTGTCAATTTTAACAGACATGGAAAAATTCATAATTTTAAAACATTTAAGTAGATGGAAGATGACCAGTTTTTGCACCTAGGGCAGGGTGTCTTGGGGCCAGGAGACTGCCTTCCTTAGGACAGTACCATTTAATGTGGCCAGGCTGGTTACAGCCCTAGCAAATGGGATAAGATCTTGATTGGGAAAGCCCATCATTTTTGTTAACTGATAGTTTGTTAATGGCAGCTGTTAATGCCTGAATGGGCCCTGAAGAGAGGACTATTTCCTTTGTAGCAGAGATCCATTTCAAAAGGGATTCACTGCATACTGGGGCAATTGCAGCCCTAGTTCCTGCAGTTGCACCTTCCTTCCCATGACAGCTGTTTAACTAATGAGTCTTGAGTAGGGCCAGGTTGAATGAGCTTCCTGAATGCCAAGATTACTCTAGATAAGAAGTCAGGAAACCATTCATGAGGGCCTTGGATCATATTCCTGAACAATTCCTCATATTTTTTAAGAGTTCTTAAAGCATTGTCTTTGACTTGACAAGATGCGTAATATAGGGGCCTAAGATGTTGACATGGAGGGCCCTGACTAAGACAAACAAAAGATGTGTTTAGGGTCCAATGTCTTGTGCTTAGTGGGGGACTTCCTTGACTTGTTAGATCAAGACCCTATGCCTACACATTGTCTCTGGAGCGGAGTTCCCTTTAACAGAGAAAACCATGGTTCAGAATTCTGGGAGGACCAGGTCCTTATATGAATTCGCTGGGTGAACTAGGGGGAAGGAGGGGTCATAAGGTGATGTCGGCCCTTATGACGGTGGGTGCCTCAACTCGGGGTACCAATGGTATGACAAGGAAAGGGGGTAGAGGAGGGGGTTCCTTGCTCACCTTCAAGGAACCGACAGCACACAGAACACAAATGTTGTCTACTACCTGAAATCAATGGGGTGATCATCCTGAGGTGTGAGGGTGAGAGCAAACATGTTGGGGTACCAAATTGCATATGTGTGTTCAATTAGTTGCTGGTGTGGTCAATTAGTTGCATGGCTACCTCAGTTGTGAGGGAGTAGAGATGGGAAATCAACACACCAACTCCCAGAGCTGGTAAGAAAACTGGCTGGTGACAAACCTCAAGTTGATGTCCAGTAGCTCAGTTTATTTTTGAAATGCACAAAACTGTTATAGGGTTCAAGTGGGGCATGACTGTCTATCATAGATAAGCAAGACAATATCCATAAGCCAATCATCTTCTGCCTAATTTAACCATACTATGAAGAAACTCTAAATATTGCTGTTGTGGTGGAAAGCAATCTGGAAGGGTCCTTGCCCTAAGGGAGGGAGCTTACTGAGTCAGGGATTTCATGCCCTGAAGCCCCTCCCTTTCGTTTTCCTAGCCGGGTAGTTTGGCAATGCTAACCACAGGCTGAGGATGTGGTTTCACTAATGGCTTGCTAGAGCAGAGCACCCCATCCTGCAGGCATTCCTGTCAGGTCTGAATGAACATGGATTCTTCAAGCACTCCGGGCTGCTGGTAGCTGCTGGTTGCAATTGAAAGTTATTCCAACAGGTAAGGAAGGACATTTCATACTGCTTAAGAGAATTATAAATCAACAAGACAGAAGAATTGTAAATATAGATGCCCCAAATAATGAAGCTTCTATGTATATCAAACAAACCCTTCTAAATTTCAAGAATCAAATAGACCACAACACAATAATATTGGATGACTTTAACATGCCTCTTTCACCATTGGATAGATCCTCCAAACAAAAACTAATTAAATAAATAAATAAATATAGAACTAAATAATACAATAAATAATTTAGACTTAATGAACATATATAGAATATTTCATCTATTACCCAACAAATACAGTGTCTTCTCAGCAGCACATGGATCCTTTTCTAAAATAGACCATTTGTTATGCCACAAAGTAACTCTCAACTAATAAAAATAAATAAATACTACCCTGCATTTTATCAGATCATAAGAGAATGAAACTAGCAAATCAAAGACAAAATAAAAAATAGAAGATACTCCAACACTTTGAGACTATATAGCATGCTATTAAATGTTGAATGGATAGCAGCAGACATCAGGGAGGAAATACAAAATTTCCTAGAGGTAAATGAGAACACTTATACAACACAACAAAATCTCAGGGACACTATGAAGGAAGTGCTAAGAGAAAAGTTCATTGCATTGACCTCATTTATTAAAGAATTTTAAAAATCAACAAATAAATGACTTAACATCACATCTCAAAGTCCTGGAAACAGAAGAACATATAAACATCAAAAGCAGCAGGAGACAGGAAATAATTAAAATCAGAGCTGAAATCAATTAAATTGAAACAAAAGAAACAATTAAAAAATGACAACACAAAAAGTTGATTTTTGAAAAAACAAAAAAAATAATTGATTAACCCTTACCTACACTAATAAAGAGAAAGAGAAAATTCAAATTAATAAAATTCATGATAAAAAAGAAAATATCACAATGGACATTACTAAAATAAAGAAGGTTATTAGAAACTATTTTGAAAGTTTATAGTATAATAAAATAGAAAATCTTGAAGACATCAACAAATTTCAGTAGGCATATGACCTACCCAAACTGAATCAGGAGGACGTACATAATTTAAACAAAACAATTTCAAGCAATGGATTCTCAGTTGAGTTCTACAAGACTCTTAAAGAAGAGTTAACACCAATATTCTTCAAATTATTCCATGAAAGAGGAAAGGTGGAATCCCTTCCAAACTCATTCAATGAGGCTAGTATCAACCTGATACCAAAACCAGAAAAAGACACATCAAGGAAAGAAAACTTCAAACCAATAAACTGGGAACAAGACAGGGATGTCCTCTTTCAACACTCTGTTCAACATATTCCTTGAAACTCTAGCCAGAACAATAATACAGATGAAAAAGTTAAAGGGACATAAATAGAAAAAGAAAAACACAAACTATCACTTTTTGCTGATGACATGATTGTATATTTATAATATCAAAAAAAAATCTGACCAGAAAACTCCTAGAACTGATAAATGAATTCAGCCAAGTAGCAGGAAACAAAATCAATGCCCATAAATCAAATGAATTTCTATAAATAAGTGAAGAATACACTGAAAGAGAAATTAGAAAAACTACTTCATTCACAATTCCCTCAAAAATAAAATAAAATACATGAAAATCAATCCAATAAAATAGGTGAAAGACTTCTACACTGAAAACTACAGAATACTAAAGAAAAAACCTGAATAAGACCTTAGAATATGGAAAAAAAATCACATGCTTTTGGATAGGTCAAATTAATATTGTCAAAATGGCTGTACTACCAAAACTGTTAAACAGATTTAAGGCAACCTATTAAAATCCCAGTGACATTATTCATAAAAATAGGAAAAGAAATCATGACATTCATATGGAAAAATAAGAGAACCAGAATATCCAGCGCAATCCTTAGCAAGAAGAATGAAGCAGAAGGCATCACAATACCAGACCTTAAACTATACTACAAAGCTATAGTAACAAAAATGTCATGGCATTGGAACCAAAATAGACATATACACCAGTGGTACAAAATAGAAGTCAGAGAGACAAACACACATAAATATGGTTATCTCATACTAGATAAATGTGCCAAAAACACACATTGGAGAAAAGATAGGCTCTTCAACAAATGGTGTTGGAAAAACTAGAAATTCATATGTATTAAAATGAAAGTAAACTTCAATCTCTTATTTGTACAAAAATTAACTCAAAGTAGATCAAAGACTTAGGCACTAGAACAGAGACCCTCCAATTAATAGAAGAAAATGCAGGCCCAGATATTCATTGTGGCAGCTTGTAGGCCCAGATATTCATTGTGTGGGCTTAGGACCTGACTTCCTTAACAAGACTCCTAAGGCACAAGAAGTAAAGTTAAGTTAAATAAATGGGATGGATTTAGACTAAAAAGGTTCTTCTCAGCAAAGGAAACAATCAATGACATGAAGTGAGAGCCTACAGAACGGAAGAAAATCTTTACCACATGAACCTCAGATAGAGCACTAATCTCCAGGACATATAAAAAACTCAAACACCACCAAAAAAACTAAATAATCCAATCAATAAATGGGCTAAGGAATTGAACAGACACTTCACAGAAAAAGAAAGAAACATAATTGATCAACAAACATGAAAAAATGTTCATCATCTATAGTGATTAGATAAATGCAAATCAAAACTACTCTAAGGTTTCATTTCACTCCAGTCAGAATGGAAATAATCAAGAATACAAGCAACAATAAGTGTTGCTGAGGATGTGAGAAAAAAGGTACACTTGTACTTTGCTGGTGGGACTGCAAATTTGTGCAACCACTATGCAAATCAGTATAGAGATTCCTTAGAAAACTTGGAATGGAATCACCACTTGACCCAGCTATCCCACTCCTTGGTTTATACCCAAAGGACTTAAAATCAATATACTACAGTGATGCAACCTCATCAATGTTTATAGCAGCAGAATTCACAATAACAAAATTATGGAATTGACCTACATGCCCCTCAACAGAAGAATGGATAAAGAAAATGTGATATATGTACACAGTGGAATATTATTCAGGCTTAAAGAAGAATGAAATTATGGCATTTGCAGGTAAATGGATAGAACTAGAGAATATCACGTTAAGTAAAATAAGCCAGTCCCAGAAAACTAAAGGCTGAATGTTTTCTGTGATAAGCAGATGCTGATCCATAGTGGGGTGGGGATAGGGAAGAATGAAGGAACTTTGGATTTTGCAGAGGGGAGTGAGAGGAGACGTGAGGCTGTGGGGATGCAAAGGACAGTGGAATAAGACACACATTATTACCTTATATACATTTATGATTACAATACTGGTGTTACTCTTCACCATGTACAGCCAAAGGAATGAGAAGTTGTGCTCCAATTGTGTACAAGTAGTCAAAATGCATTCTACTATTATGTATAACTAATTAGAATAAAATAAAAAGGAAAATAAAAGAAAAATCTCCAGCCAATAATTATAGTGTAAGGATATATGGCCATGTGTATCTCAGATAAGTGTTTAAATTCTCAATTTTAATAAAATAGATAATATGGGGTAATATTTCTTGTGAATGCATATATAAATCATTTTATGAATATCTGTGAGTTATCCAAGTTTGAAAAATAAACCTGCATTGCTCAGTACTTTCGAGGTTAGAAAAACTCTCAACACAATTTACATTTTAAAGTAAATGTCTATATTTAATTGTTGATAGTTTCAAATATTATTCTTGTTTTGCAAATGCACCATGAGAGAAAAAAAAACACCTATTATCATTGTAGCTATGCACCTAACACTAGAAAAAAAGCAGTTTAATTAATTAAGTGTGCAATACTCCAACTCCCCAGGTATTTAATACGTATACAGATAGAACACTGAAGAAATGCTTACATTTAATTGCCATTTTTGATATTCAAAATGGAAATTTATACTCTGCTTCTCACAATGAGAGAGTAATAGGGGTAAAATATGTCCCCCAACATTTAAAGTAGACATTTAAACTAGACAAAATAGGTAAAACAAGTCTTTGCACAGATTAGACATTTAGCATAGTTTGGAGAGGAAAAAAATTGCAGAGTCCTTAAAAGACTCTTGGCTTCTCTTCTAGAAGGTAATTTTATGACCAAGAAACAATAATTCAGTTGGCTGACAGAAAATTGTATTTTAAAAAGTGTGTGGTGCTTGATGAGTTGGAAAGAGAAATATTAGAATTGAGAGTGTGGTATCAGAAAGTTGAAAGAAAGAGTTTCACAGAGGAGTGTCGGGGTTTTTAGTCCTCTGTTCCCTCCTGACCTGCGGGAAAGATTGGGGGAGCACGCCCCAACCAGGACAAGAACCAAGAAAGGTAAAGGTCGACTGGCCGCCCACACCCAGCCCTCCCTCCCCGGAGGACAATCAGATGCACCAGGGAGAACAGTCAAAGCAGGATCTCCTTTATTGAGAAAACACACACAGCTAATATAATGTACAGGAGCCAATCAGGATAAAGGTCAGCAGGGTGGGGAGAGTTCATGTGTACACCCATCCTACAGGCAGTAATGGGAGACCCGAGCTGTCCACGAGGGCAGAAGGGTTCTGAGCCTATCCTAGAGGTGGTCCAATTCTTCATCACAACCCAAGGCAATGCCTTCTGGCTAATCGCCAGGTGCTCTCTTAGCCACATGTGGCCCCAGGACTGGGAAGCGATAGCAGTCAGCAAGTTAAGTTCCCTCTTTTCTGATGCAACATGTCCCACGTTACATCATGCCCTACAGAGGAGAGGATTCCATTCAGACTTTAATTTGACTCAAATAAATAAATAAATATTTTAATCTGTTGGCTCATTTTTGGTTAAAGGAGAAGAAATTTTTCATCAGAATTTTGTTCATAAACAAAATAAAATATGTGGGATAAAATTTGGTTAGTCTTTTGTGGGCACAGTGGAGCACATCTATAATCCCAGTGGCTCAGAAGGCTAAGGCAGGAGAATGAAGAGTTCAAAGTCAGCAGCAACTTAATGAGACTTTGTCTCTAAATAAAATGGTTTTTAAAAGGGATGGGGATGTGTCTTGGTAGTTAAACACCCCTAGGTTCAAGTCCTGTTAACAACAACAAAAAAAAAAATGGTGAGATTTTAACTGATGTTGTACATTAGATAGTTTTTTAGCCATTGGGGAATTTAATTCCTTTATATGATATATTTATTTTTTGAGGTGAAAGAATGTTTATATTGATTACCTATATTCCAGAATTACAATAAAAATATTAACTCATTTATTTGGTTCTTTACATTGAGTTAAAGATTTTACATTTTCACAAAAATCTTATCATATAAGCAAATGATTTTTAGCAGATGATAAAATTGTGACTTATAAAACCAAGATTAGGAGATGCATAATTAGAATGATAATATAATACTTTTAAGATAATATGTAAAGTAGGAGAACCATACACAGATGGACCCATTAACACAAATACATATGCACATATTATTTACTACTCATTAAGTAAAATACACAAATGATAAACAAGTGTATAAAATTGTGCTACAATTCATGTTTAAGAAACTGCAGTTTGGGGCTTGGGTTGTGGCTCAGCAGTAGAGCACTTGCTTAGCATGTGTGATGCCCTGGGTTTGATCCTCAGTACCACATAAAAATAAATAAATAAAATAAAGGTATTGTGTCCAACTACAACTAAAATATAACTATTAAAAAAAGGAAAAAAGAAACTGCAGTTTAAAACATGAAATACTGTTATATACCTATTAGATTGGCTAAGAGTAGAATATAAAACCTGCATGTACACAAACAAAATCCTGCCTGCAAATATTTTTTAAATATTTTTTTTTTAGTTGTAGATGAACACAATACTGTTATTTATTTATTTTATGTGGTGCTGAAGATTGAACCCAGTGCCTCAAGTGTGCAAAGTAAGCGCTCTTCCACTGAGCCACAACCCCAGCCCCTGCCTGCAAATATTTATGATAGCTTTATACATAAATACCAAAAAATGGAAGCAAGTAAGATATCATTGAGTAGATGAATGTAGAAATTTGGGTATAGTTATGAAATATAATATAGTTCAAGAATTAAATAAATTAAATATCAAGGCACAAAATCACATACATGAATCTTAAATGCATATTTCTACATGAAAGAAGATGATCTATAAAATTTAAATATTGTGTGATTCCAGTCATGAGATTGAAGGGCAAAACTACAGACATAACAAATGCATTAAATAGATTATTGGTTGCCAGGTATACAGAGGATGAGAGGATATTTGAATAGGTAAGACAGAGGAAAATTTTTTAAGAAGTGAAGCTAATATTTATGTGTCACATCCACAGCCTGGTAGTGCCAGAGCAGTGAGATAGGGTTTTAGGATGACCAAAGAAAGTCTGCAGTCACAGCATGGGAGATACATCATCTATTGCAGTAAGTTTACAAGAAATTAGTAACTGCTTCAGTATTTCAGTGGTAGTAAGCTGAACAGATAGCACCTCTGTCTCTCAAGTAGCTATACAAAGAAATACCCCAGTTCCTCATGGCATCCTGTTCAGTGGTGGCCAGCTGTATGAGTGACACTTATACTTTCCACAGTGCCCTCAGGTCTGTGACCATCTATATACAGATAGGGGTTGTATATGTTACACTACTGAAGCAGTAACTTCATTGGTATTGGTTTGCTTAGTTTGTTTTATGACCAGGATCCCAAGGAGCTACTGTTCTAATGTATATATGCAGGAAAGTAGCTTTTTACTGATAACACCAACTTTCTCTAATTCCCAGTGTATATGAGTGAAAGCCATTATCCTTCAAGATAGTATATATCTTAACTTTCTAGTTCAGGCTTGCTCTCATTATTCCCTTAATTTGACTAGGTTTTTTGGAACAAAAGGGGACATTCAGGGACATGTTGTGTTACTGTTCTCTTTTTCTTTAAGAGTGATACAGTATATCATTGTAACAATGAAAATAATATATTAAATATTTGCCCAAACTCATATGATTTTAGAAAAAAAATATTTAATTCATGTATTTTATTGGTTCATTATGCCATATTTGTATAAGTACATAATTTGATCAATCTCATCCCCTTGTACCCTCCTTTCCCTCTCTTCCTGCCTCCCTCTGATGTGATTAGCCTAATCTACTAATTCTCATTATATTTTTATTTTGATTCATGTAGAATTACACACACACACACACACACAAACACACCCTCTTCCTCCCTCTTATTGGTTTCCTTTTTATTTTCATGAGATTCCTTTTCATTTTTTTTCTTTCTAGTTTCCAAAAATGAGAGAAAATATTTGACCCTTGACTTTATGAGTCTGGTTTATTTCAGTTAGCATGATGTTTTTCATGCATTTACCAACAAATGATAAAATTTCAGACTTATTTTTGGCTGAGTAAAACTCCATTATGTATATATACCACATTTTCTTCATTTACTTGTCTGTGGATGGACACCTATAGAAATTTATAGCAGGAAGAGTACACTTAAGTGTGTTCAGCATTTAAAAAAAAATTAGAATGTTTGGGGTTCCAGGAATGGAATGTAGAATATGACAGAAGAATCCAAATGTGCTAAGATATATAACAGGTATGAAATAACTTCACTAAAGGAGATAAAATGTGTATAGGACTCAGACAAAAGTAGCTGTGCAAAAAGCATTATATAAATTGGGAAAAAAAAATGCCATTGTCACTTTCAGTGAGACTGTTTGTTCATTTTCCTCAAATTGGGCTGATGAAGGGATTGGAAAAAAGACCAACAAACAGAAATAAAGAAAGCAGGCTGAATGATTCAGCAGACCTCTGATGGAGGAAGACTAACAATCAGTAGGCTTCACAGGTTTATTATATAGGTTTTTACATCAACAGGATTCATTGTGAGAATGTCATTTGAAAACAGAACAAAGGTCAAAAGTTTGTACAGCCCAATTACTGTCATCAGTTTTCACCCACAATTATCCACCCCCAGGCAGCTGGCCTTTGAACCTTAGGTCATGAACTGATAAACTCCATGGCAACCATGGAATTTCCCTTTAAAAAAGGCATTACTGGATACCCAGGGAAGACTTCTCTGCACCTTTCCATGGAGAAATTAACAAGGGGGGTGTCAGCCTCTGTCTGGGGGCAGTTCAAAGACCCATAATTTATTCGCTGCTCCCCACATGCCATGTGAGTAGAGATTAGCCATTCTGAAACCATTGTGTATGTCTACTGGAAATGAGTAATTATTAAATGGATGGCAGAATGTGGGAGACAGGTTACATAAAAATAAGGAGAGAAGTTTGGAATTCAGCAAATGGTAGTGGAGTTACATTGGAGACATCAGTATGAATTAATATTTACCTAACTATAAAGGTGGATATATTTTAACTATTTAGAGATTCATCTATATAAAACAACAGTTAATAATCATAACTATTTCTCTTCACTATCACATGCAAAAGCCTATAAGCAATGATATTCCACTAACAAAAACCATCCCAAGCATCCACTATTTGTGTTCTAATGTAATTTTCCAATAAAATAGACATGGCTCTATTCATGAATAATTCATTCTAAGGATGGGGTCAGGAAATACACAAGATAAACTTGGTGCCTCTTGTAGCACAAGAAAGTAAGAAAGTTATCTTAGAAAACCCGGCAATATGGGGGATATAGTGGCAAATTAAAAGAACCTCCAGGGGCTAAAGCTGGAGAAATTCAGCAATAAAACAAGTGAACTAGCTTTGCAAAGCATGAAATAAATCTAATAAATATTTATTAGTTCCTCTTATATATACACTATTGAGTAAATAAGTGAATGAAGAGTAATCAATGAATATTCCACATACAAGTATACTAAATAATTTATATAGATAATTTGCCCTTAAGTAGGTGGTGTATTACTCCTTATTATTTTTTACATGTGAGCTGTACAGTGTGAGTTTTTATAAAGAGTACAATACATGAAATGAGAAAAATGCTGATTTTATGGAAGATAAAACAGAAAATCACTACCTATAGCAGGTGACCAATGTGAATACGAAAGATCATATCATGAGAGTATATGTAGTTGAATGATGTATAAAATAGTGGATGAACTATTTTTTCCCTACAATATTCTCATAAAATTAAGAGCAAAACATCACACAAATGCCAGCAAAGAGACTTTCTGCAAAAAATATGACCAATATTCCACAAAACTGTCAAGAAAAAAGAAAAAGAAACACCTGAAAAACTGTAAAACTGTCACAGCTTAGCAAAAACTGTGAAGCCAGGGCAACAAAATGATGTGATATAGTAGATGTCTCAGATGGTATTCTGCAACAAAAACCAAAGTCATTAGAGAGAAACTGAGAAATTCAAAATAAAGTAAGAGTTTCAGTTAATAGTAATGCATCAATATCGGTTTATTGTGACAAATGTATCAAACTAAAGTAAATTACTAATTTGGCAGTCAGGGCATGGGATATAGGATCTTCGCATTATCTTCACAATAATTCTGTAAATCTGCCAAAGACTGGGGAGTGTAGGAAGGAGGCATCAACACAGAAAGATTATCTATGGTACTAAGTAACATATTTAATAAGTACTAGTATGAAGTCAGTTCTAGAAGAGAGCACAAGGAGAAAGAGAGCAGCTGGCTCCACAGGATCCATGCCCCTGGGTAAGGTGAGTAAACTGGAAGAGCTTGAGCACAGGCCACAGCCTCTGCACTGCAAAAAGCTGGAGCACCACGGTGGCTGCACAATGGCCTAAATGTGCCCTCACAACACTGGGAAACCTCTCCCAGTCTGCCTCCATGATCTGTAGGCTGGACCCCATGGGCTGCCAGGTCTCCCAACATAACCTGTTGGACTGGGTGAAACCCCAGCTAGGCAGCAGAGGAGGTAGAGCCTGTGAATGGTGACATGGCATGGCAAGAAGATTTGCCACTGACTCAATGCCTCTAGGGGATTAATTAGGGGAATCCTGGGCCCAAGAAGGTGGTTGAATGCCCAAAATCTTGGCCACTGTGTTGCACATCAGGCCCTGGTTTTACTGCCCCCTGAAGGTCAGAGGAGACGTTGTTGTGGTGACAGATAAAGCAAGGCACTGAAGATAGCTGGAAACAGTTTTATTTGGCTACAGCCAGGTTCAGAGGGCACATCATTAGCTGTAATCAATCAATCCCTGAACCCCAAGTTCAAGTAGTTTCAGATTTTTATATCCAGCATGTAAGGGGAGGGGCTCAGAAGTTCACAGTCCAAAAAAGTTCACATAAAAGCAGCTTTTTCTTTTACTGTTCTGGGCAAGTTAAGACTTCAAGGACAATACCTGAGAATAGGAGAGCTTCTTCCTCCCCTTTCTTTCCTCCCCCTGCCAGCTGTTACCATGGAGCCCAATTGTTAACTTCTTTTATCTTAAAAATGTAGACATCTCTGTGAAGCCCCAGCTCAAGGCCAGATGCCTTGTTTGCACATTTCTACAAACTACTATACTGGATATGTTTGTGAAAAACTAGTAAAGGGGTGTCCAGCACTTGGAGTGCTGATATCTTCATGGACAGTGGCCAAGTAAAACAGGGCAACATGAAAATAGGAAGCTTATCTACATTGAACTCTTGCAGAGACTCTTTTGCTGACAGTCCTAAAATCAGCCATGGTGACGATTTCTGAAGAAGCCCAGTTAAGACTTTTCTGTGGAGAAAGGGAGTGCTACTTCAATGTCACCTGTTTCTCAGAGAAGCCAAGGCCTTAAATGTTCTAGAAGTAAGCCAACATAATGACAATGACAACCTGTGGAACATTAGAGGCCATCCAGTAGTTTGTATCCATCCTATCAAAGAGAGGAACTGTAGAATAGCACTACATTTGGCCAACTGGAGATGCCTAGTGTCCTTTGGAAAGATTTACTGGCCTTTTGTAGTAGGCCTATGTATATCATACAAAAAAGTTTCTCTCAACATCTGCCCCTGAGTTTTTATAAAATAAAATTTTGCTACATTTGGACATGCTATATCAAGAGGTTTCTGAAATATGACAGTTAAAAGATACCATATCTTGGGGCTAGGGCTGGGGCTCAGCAATAGCACACTTGCCTTGCATGTGTGAGGCACTGGGTTTAATTCTCAGCACCACATATAAATAAATAAAATAAAGGTCCATCAACAACTAAAAAAAAAAGGTAACATTTTGAAAATGCTCATTTGGCTTTAAAAAATGTTAGAAATGTCTTCTGAAAGAGATTTTTTGAAATGGAGTTTTTAGATCACCTCTTGGAGTGAAATTCATCCATGTTTGTTTACAGTGAATGAGAGGACATGGAGCAGAAGACAAATAGAAGGAAGACAAGGTCGTATGATGGGCTGCTCATATGTAAAAGACATTTTTCTTATTATAACCATTGCTTTGGGGGCTGGGGTTGTGGCTCAGTGGTATAGCACTTGCCTAATATACGTGAGGCCCTGGGTGCAATCCTCAGCACCACATATAAATAAAGTTAAAACTTTTATCCATTCAGCATATCTCATTATGCTAAATGGAGAGGTTTTTATAATGAATCAATTTTGAGTTTTATTGAAAGCTGTTTCTGCATCTATCAAGAAAATCATGTGGGATTTTTTTCCATTCATTGTGATATATCATGTTTATTGATTTGCTTATGTTGAATCACCCTTGCATCACTTGGATATATCCACCTGATCATGGCGTATGATCTTTTTGATGTGATGTTAGATTTTGTGTACAGTATTTTGTTGACAATTTTTGTACATATATTTATCAGGGATATTGACCAGTAATATCTTTTATGTTCATATTCATTTCATTTTGGTATTAAGGTAATGCTAGCCTCACAGAATGAGTTTGGCACAGTCTCTTCTTTTTCAATATATTGAAATTGTTTGAGATGCATTGGAATTAATTTTTCTTTAAGTGTTTTGTAGAACTCAGCACTGAAGCTGTCAGGTCTTAGGCTTTTCTTTGTCAAGATACTTTTTAAGTGAGATATACCCACACTGGCCTGTGTGGGAACCAGGCTTACAGTAGGCCTGGGTCCACCCCTCCACCAGCAGGCACCCACCAGAGCCCAGCCTCCAGCACAGGACTGCCTCTTCCAACAAGCAGACTACCTTGGGAGCCCAGACCCAGCACAGACCACCCACACCAGCCCATGTGGGACCCAGTCTCACTGTAGGCCTGGGCCCACCCTTCACCCACAGGGCAGACACCCACCAGAGCCTAGTCTCTGGCACAGGACCCCTTCCAACCAGCAGACTACCGCTGGAAGTCTAGCCCAGCAGCCCATATCCTCCCACACTGGCCATATGCAGGACCCAGGCTCACAGTAGCCTTAGGTCTAACTCTCTACAGGCAGGCACCCTTCTGAGCCCAGCCTCTAGCACAGGACCAACTCTTCTGACCAGGAGACTACTGCGGGAGCCCAGGCCCAGCCCAGATCCTTCTACACCTACTTGCAGAGGACTCAGGTCCAGAGTAGTTCCAAGTTGCCCCCCCCCCACACACACACCTGGGAGCCTAAGCCTAACGCTCTTCAATCTTGGGACAGTGCAGTCATCTCCATAGCTTTCCCCTCGCAGAAGCCCCTAACTTTTTGAAAACAGACAGGTCCTAGAAGCAGCTGCATTGCACAGCAGGCAAACCAAAAGGAGTGTGAGGCCTACCCTTTTAGCCCCATCTCTGTAAGACATTGCTTCCATCTTGGGGTACCTTAACAATTATCTCGAGTTATCTTGACTATTGCCGCCACCACCTTTAGATGCAGTAGCATCCATTGAGGGACACCAGCAGAGACTGAAAACCAAACATCAAAGTGAGGTATAGGCAATCTGCATGGGTACTATAAAAATATAGGGAAGAAACAATAATATCTCAGATCCACACTGCAAGAAAGGAAGAAACATAGACAACATGAAAAAACAAGGAAATAAATTGCCCCAATTAAACCAGGATAGTATAATAACAGAACACATGAACAGCAAAGTTGATAAAATGTCAGAGAAAGAGTTCAGAAGGTTTATAATTAAAATGATCTGTGAAATAAAGAATAACCTAAACAAGCAAATATAAGCAAAAATTTATCACTCCAACAAAGAGATAAGAGAACAAATACAAGTAGCAAAAGATTACTTCAAGAGAGAGACTTTGGAGAAAAAAAAAAAACAGACAGAAATCCTTAAAATGAAGGATACAATAAACCAATAAAAAACTCAATATAAAGCACAACCAACAGGCTAGATCACTTGGAAGAAAGAATGTCAGATAATGAAACAAACTATACAAAAACTGGAAAATAAAGATGATCACCCAGTGAAGTTAGTAAGAAACCATGAGCAGAACATCCAAAAATTATGGGACAGCATCAGAAGATCAAATCTAAGAGTTGTTGGGATAGAAGAAGGCACAGAGTTTCAAACCATAGGAATGCACAGTCTCTTCAATGAGGTAATATCAGAAAATTTCCCAAGCATGAAGAACAAATTGGAAAACCAAATACAAAAGGCTTACAGGATACCAAATGTACAAAATTACAACAGATCTACACCAAGACACATTATAATGAAAATGCCTAGCATACAGAGTAAGGATAGAATCTTAAAAGCCAAAACATAGAGAAATCAGATCACATATAGGGGAACACGAATTTGTATCCCAGCAGATTTTCCAACCCAGACCCTCAAAGCCAAGAGATCATGGAACAACATATACCAAGCTCTAAAAGAAAATGGAAGCCAACCAAGAATCTTATATCCAGCAAAACTAAGCTTTAGATTTGATGATGACATAAAAACCTTCCACGATAAACAAAAGTTAAAAGAATTTACAACTAGAAAGCCTGCACTACAGAACATCCTCAGCAAAATATTCCTCAAAGAGGAAATAAAAAACAAGGATGAAACTCAGCAGAATGAGGAATTATACTAAAGGAAAATCTAATCAGAGGAGAAACCAAGTCATGTTAAATACCAAAAATACACAAAAAATGTCTGGGAATACAAATCATTTCTCAATAATAACCCTTAATATTGATGACCTAAACTCACCAATCAAAAGACAGAGACTGGAAGATTGGACCAAAAAAAAAAAAAAAAGACCCAACCCAACAATATCCTGCCTCCAAGAAAAAAAAGAAAACAAAAATTTCTGAACAATATCTCATAGAGAAAGACATCCACAGACTGAAGGAGAAGGGTTGGGAAAAATCATACCACTCACATGGACTCCAGAAGCAAGCAGGGATTTACATCTTCATATCAAGTAAAATACACATCAAACTAAAGTCAATCAAAAGTAATAAAGAAGGACACTATATACTGCTCAAGGGAACCATACACCAACAAAACTTAACAATTATAAATATATATATATATATATATATATATATATATATATATCCCCCAAATAATGGATCATCTATGTTCATCAAACAAACTCAAGTTCAAGAGTAAAATAAACTACAACACAGTAATTTTGGGTGACTTTAACACACCTCTTTCATCACTAGATAGATATTCCAAACAAAAGCTGAAAAAAGAAACGATAGAATTCAATAATATAATCAATAACTTAGACTTGATTGACATGTATACAGTGTTTCATACTTCAATGAGAGAATACACTTTCTTCTCAGCAGCACATGGATCCTTCTCTAAAATACACCATATAGTATAACACAAATCAACTCTTAGCAAATATATATAAAAAGAGATACTACCCTGCATTCTATCAGATCATAATGGAATTAAATTAGAAATAAATGATAAAGTAAGAATTAAAATCCACTCCAACACCTGGATGCTAAATAATATGCTACTAAGTGAACAATGGGTTGAGAAGACATCAAGGAAGAGATTAAAAAAATTTTAGAGGTGAATGAGAACATAGATACAACATATCAAAATTTCTGGGATGCTATGAAAGCAGTTCTAAGAGGAAAGTTCATTGCATGGAGTTTATTCCTTAAATGAACAAAAAGTCAATAAATAAATAACTTAACATTACATATAAAAGCCATAGAAGAAGAAGAACAAATCAACACAAAAAGCAGCAGAAGACAGGGAATAACTAAAATCGGAGCGCAAATCAATGACATTGAAACAAACAGATAAACAAACAAAAATTGAAAAAATTGACAGAACAAAAAGTTGGTTCTTTGAAAAAATAAATAAAATTGTCAGATCCTTAGCCATGTTAATGAAGAGAAGGAGAGAGAACACTCAAATCACTAACATACTGATGAAAAAGGAAACATCACAACAGACAATACAGAAATACAGAAGATAATTAGAAATTATTTTGAAAACTTATACTCCAATAAAACAGAAAATATTGAAGGCATCAACAAATTTCTAGAGTCATATAATTTGCCCAAATTGAATCAGGATGATATACACAAGTTAAACAGATCAATTTCAAGTGACAAAATAGAAGACTCCATCAAAAGTTGACCAATAAAGAAAAGTCCAGGACTGGATGAATACACAGCCCAGTTCTACAAGACCTTTAAAGAATAACTAATACCAATACTCTTCAATTTATTTCAGGAACTAGAAAAATAAGTAGCACTTCCAAACTCATTCTATGAGACCAATGTCACTCTGATTCCAAACATCAGGCAAAAACACATCAAAAGAAAAAAAAAAAAAAAACTCCTGAACAATATCTCTACTGAACATAGTTGCAAAAATTCTCAATCAAATTCTGGCAAATCAAATACAAAAACATATCAAAAAGATTGTGCACCATGATAAAGTGGGGTTCATCCCAAGGATGAAAGTTTGGTTCAACTTAGGAAAATCAATAAATGTAATTCATCACATCAATAGACTTAAAAATAAGAATCATACGATCATCTCAATAGATGCAGAAAAAGCATTTGACAAAATACAGCACCCTTTTAGGTTCAAAATACTCGAAAAACTTGGGATAACAGGAACATATCTCAGAATCATAAAGACTATCTATGCTAAGCCCCAGGCCAACATCATTCTAAATGGAGAAAAATTGAAGGCATTCCCTCTAAAAACTGTAACAAGACAGAGGTGCCCTCTTTCACAACTTCTATTTAACATAGTTCTTAAAACACTGGCCAGAGCAATTAGACAGACAAAATAAATTAAAGGGGTACACATAGGAAAAGAAGAACTCAAATTGGCACTATTTGCTGATGATATGACTCTATACCTAGAAGACCCAAAAAATTCCACTAGAAAACTTCTAAAACTGGTAAATGAATTCAGCAAAGTAGCAGGATATAAAATCAACACCCATAAATCAAAGGCATTTCTGTATATCAGTGACAAATGATCAGAAAGGGAAATGAGGAAAACTACCCCATTTACAACAACCTCACAAAAAATAAAATAAAATACTTGGGAATCAACGTAACAAAAGAGGTGAAAGGTCTATATAATGAAAATTACAGAACCCTAAAAAAAGAAGTAAAAGAAGATCTTATAAGATGGAAAGATATACTTGGATCTTGGATAGGCAGAATTAATATTATCAAATGACCATACTTCCAAAATATTTAATGCATTTATTATCAAAATCCCAATGGCATTCCTCATAGAAATAGAAAATGCAATCATAAAATTTATCTGGAAAAATAAGAGACCCAGAATAGCTAAAACAATATTTACCAGGAAGAGTGAAGCGCTATACCACACCTTAAACTATACTACAGAGCAATAGTGGAAAAAAAAGCATGGTATTGGCACCAAAACAGGTGGTAGACCAACGGTACAGAATAGAGGACACAGAGACTAACCCACAAAATTACAATTATCTTATATCAGACAAAGGTGGCAAAAGCATGCACTGGAAAAAAGATAGCCTCTTCAACAAATGGTGCTGGGAAAACTGGAAATCCATATGCAACCAAATGAAACTAAAACCCTGTGTCTCACCATGCACAAAACTCAACCAAAAATGGATCGAGGACTTAGGAATAAAACCAGAGACCCTGCATCTAATAGAAATAAAAGTAAGCCCTAATCTCTATCATGTGGAATTAGGCTCCAACTTACTTAATAAGACTTCTTTGGCACAAGAATTAAAATCAAGAATCAATAAATGTGATAGACTCAAACTAAAAAGTTTCTTCTCAGCAAAAGAAACAATATGTGAGATGAATAGAGAGCCTACATCTTGGGAGCAAATATTTACTCCTCACACATCAAATAAAGCACTAAATTCTAGGGAATAGAAAGAACACAAAAAGCTAAGCACCAAGGATAAACGGGCCAAGGACCTGAAGAGACACTTCTCAGAAGATGATATACAATCAATCAACAAATATATGAAAAAATGTTCACCATTGCTAGTAATTAGAGAAATGCAAATCAAAACCACTCTAAAATTTCATTTCACTCCAGTCAGAATTTGTATTATGAGTACAAACAACCATAAGTGTTGGTGAGGATGTGGGAAAAAAAAGTACACTCATACACTGCTGGTGGGATTGAAAATTGGTGCAGTCAATATGGAAAGCAGTATGGAGATTTCTTGGAAAATTGGGAATGGAACCACAATTTGACCCAGCTATCCCTCTTTGATCTATACCTGAAGGACTTAAAAATAAAATACTACAGGAACAAACCCACAACAATGTTTATAGCAGCACAATTCATAACAGCTAAACTTTGGAACAAATCTAGATGGCCTTCAATAAATGAATGAATAAAAAATATGGTATATATATATATATATATATATATATATATATATATATATATATATATATATATATATATACAATGGAATATTACTCAGCAATAAAAGAGAATAAAATCATGGCATTTGCAGGTCAATGGATAGAGTTAGAGAAGATAATGCTAAGTGAAGATAGCCAATACCCCCCCAAAAAAAAATAGATGCCGAATATTTTCTGTGATATAAGGAGGATGAATTATAGTGGGTTATGGAGGGCGAGCATGGGAGGAATAGACAAACTCTAGATAGGGCAGATGGGTTGGAGGGGAAGGGATGGAGCATGGGGTTAGAAATGATGGTGGAAAGTGATGGTCATTATTATCCAAAGTACAGGTATGAAGACACAAATTGGTATGAATATACTATGTATACAACCATAGATATGAAAAATTGTGCTCTATATGTATAATATGAATTGTAATGCATTCTGCCATCATATATAAATAAAAAAATAATTTAGAAAAAGATACTTTTAATTACTGATTTCATTGCCTAACTCTTTTTTTCCATATTCATGAATTGTGTTTAATAAATTAAACTACCTATATTTAGGGCATACATATGATGTTTTGACAAAAAATAACTACCATTTGATATAGCAATTACTGTGTACACAGCCAAAGAAAATAAAATCTCTGATCAAGTTGATTTTAAATAATTCTTCTAATCAAACAGGATGATCTTTAATGTGCTATCTTCAAACCAACTGAATCTTTCTTTTGCCAAGAAAAACTGCAGTTGATATTCTCCAAAGTCTATTTAATTTCAGGTATTTAATTTTTGAACTATAAAATATAAATATATAATTTTTGAACTATAAAATTTCTATTTGTACCTTTAAAATAATTTCTCTCTCTTTCTTAATATCCTTCTAGTTTCTGACAGTACCAGAGGAGCACTCCTTCAATTTTACAGTTTGTAATGCTGCCTATTTTAGACTCTCTAAATAAGGACAATTAGTTCTTTAAATTCAATTTCTTATAATTTCATCTTTTGTGTAGCTTGCAAATATAACTAATATTACTAAAATCATATAGTTAGAAGGGCCCATTTTTTAAACTCCCAATGAAAATATAACAAATTTTATTGAAATTAAAAAATTAAAGACCCCATCTCAAAATAGCCAATGAATTAATGTTGCACTTCGATGAAAGATAACAATGCAAAATGTGGCGGATATAATGACATAATATCCAGTTCTTTCAGAAGAAAAAATAGATTAGTAAATATAGTTTTATTAGAGATATAGCATTAGTTTGAACAGATTTGGTGTTTCATGGGAAAAATGATAAAAACACTAAAATAAAGATGTTTTGAGCTGTATTTTGGGTAGAAAATCAGAAAAAAATATGTTCTATGGTCAAAAGTGGAGAAATTTTTTGGAAATGAAAGGAATGATAATTAAAAATATGAATAAAGAGCTATATATGATAGATATAATTTGTGTATATTTAATTGTAAGGGAGAAAAAAACCTATAAGGATGAATACATATAAAAATACTCTAAAAAGTGATTTTTAAATGTCAGGATATAGAGAGATGACCAAAGCACACTGCAACTTTGAACCAATCACTCTGTCTATAGGATACCTTTACAATTCCAGCTATATCCTTCATAGCAGTAGATCTTCAGTCATAAATACAGGAAAATCCACACTCTTCAAAGGCATTAATTGCAGTTTGGGGAAACACCTGGGGTCAGCACAACTGTAAAGAAAAGAAATATCTGACATTGGGACCACCAAAATCCAAGCTTGCTACAGTACCCACTGTTAAAGTCCATCCTCTCAAAGGGCCAATAGTACATTCACTGATGCTGCCAGAGGTTTTGTGTCAGTGCAAAACTCATAAGATATAGAATAAGTCTTTCAGATTTATGTGATTGTGGAATAATTATTGCTGGTACCACAAGCCATAGTGTCATTTTTGCTTATCCTACAGAACCTAGGATTAGTCACTCTGCAGTCCACAGCCCTAAAACTATGGCTGCTAGTGCCCAAAATATCCTTATTATCCGTGCTCTCACCATGAGACCTGAATAATGTCCACTCTGGTTCCTGTAGTTACAGCTCCATGGATCCCAGTACCCCAAGTCTCAGTGCTACCCACACTTGCCCCATGGCACCTAGAAATGATACACTAAGAATTACAAAGCTTTGGGACCACATCTTCCAGTTCTACAAATCCTGACATGACTTGCAGTTGCCCCATGGGAACTGGGGAAGGTTTTTTTTGTGATCCATAGACTCAGGACCAAGACTATCATTGCCATAGACCTAACATCCTTAATCTTATGAGACCTGGGGAAGAACATTTTCAAGTTTTGTGGAACTAGGTCCTTGGCTATTAGCAAAATAATCCCCAATATCACAATGTTTGCCCCTTATGACTGGAGGAGTTCTCTGCACCGCACAGCACCAGGACTTTGGCTGCCATTACATGACCCAGTGCCATTGGTGCTTGACTCCACAGAGCATGAGAAAATGTACACTGAAAAGTGACATCAATACCTTCACAAACTTATTCACTATAGACTAATGAGGCACTTAAAGACATTGCTGACATTGGTTACAAGTGAAGAAATCACAGACCTACACTTATTTGCTTACCTAGTGTGGTGAGCCGCTTCTGCCGTTTCTGCAGATTATGGTCGCCATTACAAGATGGCGCTGGCTCCGCTGTGGTCTGTGACAAACAACTTCTTATCTGGGAAAGTTGGCACATGATTTTTCACCACCCTGTGAGAAAGTTCCACGCGGCAGCTTTGCATTGGGGCTTGGGATGCTTTATTAAGGCTGGGAGGGGCATCCAAGAGAGAGAAGAAGAAATATCAAGGGCCTGAATAAACTGCTGAAAGAAGATTCCTGAGTTGCGTCTTCCTTGCGGGCAAGGGGTCGCGACAAGTGGTGCCGAGACCCGGGAACCAGAACTTTCAGCAGTCAGGGGTGGTGCACCGGTTAGTCCCAGGTAAGTGGGATCCGCGATCAAAGCGGGGTTAGTCCCAGGTAAGTGGGATCCGCGACCAAAGCGGGGCAGCTCCTCTGTAATGAAAGAGAGAGCCTTACATTTTATTGCAGCTGCACTGTGTACTTTCGCTCCTACTTTCGCTTTCTTTTTTTTGTGCTTCCTTTGTTGTTGTGTCATGGGTGCCGCATCTTCAAGTCCGCTTCTCCTGGCCCTAGATGGCCTGTTACGTTCCAAGGGACTGGAAGTGAAACATAGTACTTTACAGAGATTTTTACAGAAGATAGATATCGCTGCACCGTGGTTTGCATTTTCGGGCAGCCTTACTGTGCCTAGTTGGGATAAATTAGGCAAAGATCTTGACTTTGCTTCTGAGCAGGGCATATTAGAGGGTGGGGTGATACCCCTTTGGAAAATGGTCCGTGGTTGCCTTACAGATGGTAAATGCCAGGAAGCTGTGAGAGAGGGTCAAGCTATTCTTGAGCAATTGCATGAGGAAAAATCTGAAGGATCATGTAGTGAAGTGGCAGAGAGTATTAAAAGTAACAGTAGTGACAAGGCAAAAGAGCCTGAAGATAAAAATAGGAGAAGGCTCTACCCAGACTTGACCGAATTAAAAACGCCTGAGAACACAAGCGACTCAGAGAGTTCTGAGGACCTTGATATATTGTTACAACAACTACATAAGATAAAAATGAAAAAGAAGAAAAAGGAGACACAGGGCACGCAGGCCTACTGTAAGAAGGGGAAGGGAGTTAACATCGGTCAACAAAACTCTGAGGAGGAGGAGGTAGAATATCTAGAAGAAGATATGGTGCCGATTGCCCCACCTCCGTATGTGGGGGGAGCCAAGGTTCCGGGAGATCTTTTCATGCACAAGTTTGGAGGACAGTTAATACAGATATGGGACTTGCATACCCTGTATTTCAGGACAATAACAGGGGAAGATATCATGAGCCTTTAGACTTTAAGATAATTAAAACCTTGGCAGAATCTGTCCGCACTTATGGCATAGATGCCGCTTTCACTCTCACTCAGGTGGAGGGACTTACTAGATTTTGCATGACTCCCTCAGATTGGGCTAGTCTAGTCCGCGCTTGTGTTTCCCCAGGGAAATATTAGGAGTCCAAAGTTGGCTGTTTAATGTTTCTGGCAGTACCCAAGACTCGGAGCGAGGTAGGAGGCTTAAAATTTCTGCAAATAATTCACAATTATCTAATGCTACATTACCCTCCGCAGCAGTCCGTCTCCAATCTCCGTTCCTGTTTCTTTTGGCTAATGTTACATTACAGGGGATGCTTAATTGTTCTAATATTACCTGTTATTTGTCTGAGTGTTGGAATGGCTCCTGGACTACGGCAATGGTTATGAAAATTCCAACTTTTGTCCCAATCCCGGTTACTGCAGATCCAGAGTCATTTCCTATTGTTGAACTGATTAGAGCCCGTAGAGATTTTGGAATTACGGCAGCCATAGTGACAGCTGTGGCGGTATCTGCTGCTGCAACAGTTATAGCTGGAGTAGCCATGGCCAGCCAGGTACAAACTGCTGCCACTATTAATCAGGTTATTCAACAAACATCCACCATACTTGAATCTCAAAGTAGAATTAATCAACACATTTTATCTGGGATTCTGGCTGCTAATCAAAGGATAGATCTGCTTCAAGCTCAAGTTGAGGAATTGTCTGACCTAGTACATTTGGGTTGTGTTGATCAACGTGCACATTTATGTATAACCTCTGTCAGATTTTATGATTCCAGAAATGCCTCCCACATCATCGGGGAGTATCCATCCGGAACCTGGTCCATGGAAGCAGAAAACTTGATCCAGTCTCAACTAACTCAGATTGCTGTTCTGAATAGCACCCGTGTCGAACCAGTGACTTTGGGTCAATTCACCAGTTGGCTATCCTCTGTCTTTTCCTTTTTTAAGGAATGGGTGGGAGTGGGCATTTTTGGTGCAATGTGTTGCTTCGGTGTTGTACTTTGTTTGTGGCTTCTCTGTCGCCTTAAAACTCGCCATGCACAAGAAAAGGCTATGATCATACAAGCTCTTGCAGCTTTAGAAAATGGCAACTCGCCTCAAGTCTGGCTTGCGCATCTTAAGCAGTAAACCTTTGTCATGGTCGTTACACCCCAAGTTATTATAACATTGCACTGGGATCGACATGACTTTCCTTGTTATTCTCTTAGTGTTGGAAAGCCCTTGCACTCTGCCGGTATTACTGCCATTGCACGCAGATGGGTTTCCACACTAGTGCTTTTCTATCGCCTTAAAGTCCGTGCCTTTCTTTCAGGGTGCTGTCAACTTGTTTGTCATTATAAACAGCCACAGTTCAGCCTCAGCTATCCCCCTTCGTCCACCATCGTCACGATACAGGATGCGAGGCAAGGCACTGCACTTGAGTGATCCTTGACGTGGACCTCAAGGAGAGCATGTCCTATTGCATGCGGGTTAGACGCGTTCACGCCCCGCCCCACGAAAAAAGGCGTTGGCTGATATGGCCTCAGATCTGGGGAAGGGCCCTCCTTAGGACTGAGTCATACTATGCAGCCACTTCTGCACAGTGGGATAGGACCTCTACTCTCACCTGTATTGTTTTAATAAAACAGAAAAGGGGGAACTGTGGTGAGCCGCTTCTGCCGTTTCTGCAGATTATGGTCGCCATTACAAGATGGCGCTGGCTCCGCTGTGGTCTGTGACAAACAACTTCTTATCTGGGAAAGTTGGCACATGATTTTTCACCACCCTGTGAGAAAGTTCCACGCGGCAGCTTTGCATTGGGGCTTGGGATGCTTTATTAAGGCTGGGAGGGGCATCCAAGAGAGAGAAGAAGAAATATCAAGGGCCTGAATAAACTGCTGAAAGAAGATTCCTGAGTTGCGTCTTCCTTGCGGGCAAGGGGTCGCGACAACCTAGAAGTAAAGCCAAAGCACTACTCAACAGACATCCTACATTCCATTCAAATGGAAAACTCTTCTCCTACAAAAGCTACACTTGGGGCTGGGGATGTAGCTCAGTTGGTAGAGCACTTGCCTTGTATGCACAAGGCCCTGGGTTCAATCCCCAGCAACACCCCCCCCAAAAAAAAAAAAAAGAGAGAGAGAGAGAGAGAAAATAAAAGCTACTCTATAAAATTGAAAGAGTTAACTATTAAATAAGATACATAGACATCAACATAGGAATAGAAGAAATAAAGAAAGCAAGCATCACAAATATAAAACAACTAAACAAGCCTTCAAAAACAGATCCCAATTAGAAGAAAATCTACATAATACCTAAAAAAAATGCTTCTAATGAAACTCAGTGACACATAAGACAATACAGGTAGAAAATACAATTAATAAAATTCATAAAATAAACGAGAAACACAAAAAAGAGAAATCATGAAATGAATTAACAACAAATGTGGAGTTGATAACTTCAATTAATTAAATTAAAAAGATCTTTGAAAGCTTCTACCCTGAACTAGACCAAACAGAATAAGAATTTTGAATGTGAGGAGAGGTCTTTTGAAATAAACCACTGAGACCAAAAGAAGAAAAAAGAAAAAATGAATGGAAAACAACAAAGAATACCTATGAAACATTCTTAAGTATAAATATTTACATTAGGGAGTTTCTAGAAGAAAAGGAAAGAGAAAAAGGAATTGGAAACCTACTAAATGCAATAATCACAGAAAACTTTTCATACTTTATAGGAAATGGACCTCCATACCCAGAAAACTCAAGACACCAACTAGACTCAACTGAAGGAGGCCTTCTTCAAAGCATATGATAGTCAAACTGAAAAGTTCAAGAGATAATTATAAAAAGAGCCAGAGGGAAAAAATGTTAAATATGTAGGAATTGCCACTAGACTAATAGTACATTTCTCATTATAAACCTAACAGATTACAAGAGAAAAGGAAAATATGCTTAAAATTATGAAAGAAAAAACGAATCTGCCAACCAAAATTATTATATCCTTCTGTTATGGGCCAAACTATATGGGCAGTGACCAAACAGACTCCATTTTGTCCTGAGAGTCTATATCATGTAAAAAATGCTTCTGCCATGGGAAAGCCCTGCCTCTGTACCCTAGCATAGCATACTTGGTAGAACAAAATGGCAATTCTTATACAATGTCAAATTGTATTCTCTCTTTGGTTCCTATTTTTATTGGGTAATGTACCCTGTCAGAGATTGACTGTCTAAACGTTAGTAAATTTTCTCTAATTTGTAGGATCATTTTGATCATCTTTCCTTCTGCTGCTTGCTGCTATGCAACCTGGAAAGTCCCCATGGGAAATACAAATGTAACTATTGCATTGTTTCCCTGTTTGATTCAGTTTCTGTTCCCTTGCTTGCTTGTAGCTACGTCAACCTTGATGTTTATTTTGCTGTTGTTGTTTGGTTGGTTTGTTTGTTGTTTTTGTTTTGTTTTTCCTTTAAATACCCTAAAATGTTGAAGCTCAATACTTTTTCTTGAAGAGATAACTTGGTCCTGTAGAAAGCAGTCCTGGCCAGTGGTACATTAAAGAATCTTAAATTTGAACAAAACTGGGACTTGGTGTGTTTTCTGAGCGACTTGCCCCACAACACTTCCAAGCTGTAATTCAGAAACAAAGGATAAATAGTAATTCTTCAAAAAGCAAAACTTAAGGGAATCCTTCACCACCAAGAAACGACTACAATAGAAACAAAAGGATAATAACTACTATCATAAAAACATGCAAATGAACAAAATATACTATTGGAATACATTTTCAAAAGAGAAAGAAAATACGAATTTTTCATGTCATAAAGCTACAAAACCACTTAGATAAATAATGAGAGTTAGAAAGAAAGGAGGAATATATAAAACAATCAGAAAGCAATTAACAAAAGTGACAGGAATAAGTTCATACCTATCAACAATAATCTATAATGAAAATGTACTCAATTGCCAAATCAAAACATATACACTGACTAAATGAGTAGACAAACAAAAACAAAAAAGAAGACCTGAGTTAGAATGCAGCTTAGTGGTAGAGTGCTTGCCTAGCATGCATAATGCCCTGGGTTAAATCCAAGCACCATTACCACCACTACAGTAAAGCAAGGATATACTGCTCACAAAATAATGTACTATACTGATAAAGATGAACAGACTGAAAGTGAAGGGTTCGAAAAACTAAACCACTCAGGGGCTGGAGTTGGAGCTCAGTAGTTAAGTATACTTTCCTCAATTTATGAGGCCTGTAGGTTAGATACCCAGAACGACAACAACAATAATAATAAAAATATAACAAAACTCAAAACCCACAAATGATGGAAATAAAAAGCAAGGAAGAATAACTATATTCATACTAGATTAAAGAGGCTTTAACTCAATTATAAACAAATGTAAAAAAGATGCAAAAAAGGTGATTATATGTTGATAAAAGATCAATTGGGTAAGAATGTACAATAATTATAAAGATGTATGCAGCCAGGCATGATGGTGCACGCCTATAATCCCAGTCACTCAGGAGTTTGAGATAGGAGGATTGTGAGTTCAAAGCCAGCCCCAGCAAAAGTGAGGCACTAAGCAACTCAGTAAGACCCTATCTCTAAATAAAATACAAAATAGGGCTGGGGATGTGCTCAGTGGTTTGGTGCCCTTGAGTTCAATCCCCGGCACCAAAAAAAAAAAAAAGACATATGCAACCTACACTGTACCCTATACAAATATGTTAAGAAAAAAAAAAGAAAAGAAAAAAATGTTATATCTAAAGGGAGAAATTGATATCAATACAATTATAGTTAAGGAATTGATAGCCCACTTTCAGCAATGGACAGATTAGAGAAAATCAAGAAAGGAATATCAGAAAGTTTAATTTTACCCTAGAACAAATGAAGCAAATGAAAATTTAAATGCAGCATACCAAAATCTGTGGGATACAGTGAAAAAATCACTAAGAGTGAAGTTTATAGCAATAAATGCATAAATGGAAAAAATAGAAAGGTTCAAAATAAACAACCAAATACTGTAACTCCTGAAGACAAGAAAAAAATTCATAAAAGAAAAGAAATAATAAATATCAAAGTAGAATAAAGTGAAATTGAAATTAAAAAATAATATTATAAAAAATTAATGAATTATTTTTTAAAAGAAAAACAGATTAAGTTTTGTATAAACTGAGAAAAAAAGGAGAAAAGACCCAAATGAATAAAATCATAGATAAAAATGGAGGCAATTACAACTGATACCACAGAAATGCCAAGAATCATAAGACATTGAATAATTATTTGCAAAATATCAGAAAGCCTAGAAGAAATTCATTTGAATTCCTGGACACACAAAACCTACCAAGAGTGAATCAAGAAGAAAAAGAAAATCTAAACAGACCAATAAGAAACAACAAAATCAAAATAGTAATTATCAGTCTTTCATCCCAGAAAGTTCAGAACCTGATGGATTTAAGGCTGAATTGTGAAAATTATTTAAAGAAAAAGAAATTAATTCCAATTATTTTAAAACCATTACAAAATCATAAAAGAAACTTTACTAAATGATTTTACACTTTTTATTAAATTTGTTTTTACTAATATGTGAAATAGTAACATGATTTTCTTTCTTTCTTTATTTACTTACTTACTTATTTTTGTTATCAGGGATTAAACCCAGGGGTGCTTAACCACCAAGCCACATCCCCAGCTCTTTTTGTTTTTATAATATATTAGAGACAGGATCTCACTTATTGCTCAGGGCCTCACCAAATTGCCAAGGCTGGGTTTGAACTTTCAATTTTCCTGCTTTAGCTTCCTGAGCCACTGGGAATACAGGCTTGCACCACCACACCTGGCTCTTTCTGGATCATTTACAAATTAATCCTTATGTGTTCAAAAGTTCTGAAGCTATTTCTTTCTTGTAGTTGACAGTTTGGGGTGATACATGTATATATTTAAATGATTTTAGTTGAGTTTCATAACTAGAAGGAAGAGAGGGTATAGTTTGCTTTTTCTGCATGTAAATATGAAAATTTCACAGCATTATTTATTAAAAAGTAATCCTAGCAAATCAGGAGACTGAAGCAGGATGATTACAGATTTGAGGTCAGCCTCAGAAACTCATGGAAGTCCTAAGAAACTTATAAACAGTCCCTATTTCAAAATAAAAATGGCTGACAATATAGAGGTGTATCTCAGTAGCAAAGCCCCAGAGATCAATCTCCGGTAAATAAATAAATAAATAAATAAATAATTTAAATCCAGACAAATGATTTTTTAAAAAGAGGCCAAGAATACACATTGAACACAGTCTTTTCAATACAAGGTACCAGAAAAATTGTGTATATATATATATATATATATATATATATATATATGAATAAAACAACATTCCTATCTATTACCATATGCAAAAATAAAATGGTTCAAAGACCTAATTATAAGAACCAAAAATATAATATATGAAAAAAAATATTAAACATCTCTGGCAATTAGAGAAATGTAAATCAAAACTAAGATTTCATCTGACTCCAGTCAGAAGTTATTAAGAATACAAGCAACAATAAGTGTTGGCAAGGATATGGGGAAAAAGGCACACTCATACATTGCTGGTAGGACTGCAAATTGGTGTAACCAATCTGGAAAGCAGTATGGAGATTCCTTAGAAAACTTGGAATGAAACCAACATTTGACCAAAGTATCACACTCCTTGGTTTATACCCAAAGAACTTAAAAACAGCATACTACCTTGATGCAGCCACATCAGTGTTCATAGCAGCACAAGTTACAATAATTAAATTATAGAACTATCTAAACGTCCTTCAATAGATGAATGAATAAAGAAACTGTGGTATATACACAATGTAATATTACTCAGTGTGGGAGGCCATCCTCGCACATGATTTGAGTTACCTCCCTGGCTGGGTGAGAGGTGCTTAGATACAGCTGTGTCAGAGCTTACCCCATCCTTCTCCAGGTCTGAGGGCTTGTCTGTGCAGAGGTGTGTCTGGCCACTACCCCAAAGACCCAATCTTTGCCCCTGTCCTTGGGATGCTGCCCCCCCTAACCTTCATTGGATGTGATTTTCCCCAGAATTTTTGGTTCCCCAATAAAAGTCCACTCCCTTGCCTGTTCTCTCTCTCTCTCTCTCTCTCTCTCTCTCTCTCTCTCTCTCTCTCTCTCCTCTCTCCTCTCTCCTCTCTTGCCTCTTCAGTAAACCTTGCTACCGCATTAGGTGGCTGGAGACAGGAGCTCGGAGAAGCCGTCCTGGAGCTGGTTGTAAAGATAATTAGATTCTTGTCTCTTTAATTTAAAACTCCCTAGCGTTTTCTCATGGTTAGAACCTTCTTTAATGAAGCCAGCACTGGTCACTTGGCAGAACTCAGCATTAAAAGAGAATAAAATCATGGCATTTGCAGGTAAATGGATGGAGTTGGAGAATATCATGCTATTTAAAGTAAGTCATGGGAGGAATGGATAAACTTTGGATAGGGAAAGAAGAGGGAGGGGAAGCAAGGGGGGTTTGGGGTAGGAAAGATGATGGAATGAGATGGACATCATTACTCTAGGTACACAATAAAAACACAAATGTTTTAAAAAACATAAAGACACAAATGGTGTGACTCTACTTTGTGTACAGCCAGAGAAAATTGTGCTCCATTTATGTACTATGAACTGAAATTCATTCTGCTGTCATGTATAACAAATTAGAAAAGTTAATTAATTAATTTTAAAAACCTGAAAATAGAAAGTTATTACATGAAAGCACATCAAGACATTTGTATAGGCAAAGATTTTTTGAATAGTGCTCCAACACAGAGAATAAAAATAAATAATACAAAAAAAATAGCCACCTAAGAAGTTTCTGCACATGAAGGAAAAATCAAGAGAGTTAAGAAACAACCACACAATGCAAGAAAATGCTTGAAAATTATTCATGAAACAAAGGATTGACATTCATATATATATAAATAAATCAAATAATTCAACATCAACAAACTCAAATAATTCAAAATAAAACTGGGTTCAAAATATGATTGAAATACAAATGGCTTATAAGTATATTTTAAAATACTCAGTGTCACTAATCATCAGAGAAATGCAAACAAAATTCAACAGTGAGATGTCACTTGACCCCAGTTTGAATGACAACTACCAAACGAGAAAGAGAGAGAGAGAGAGAGAGAGAGAGAGAGAGAGAGAGAGAGAGAGAGAGAGAGAGAGAGAATATGCTGGCGAGGATGTTGAGAAAAAAATAACTCTAATATACTATTGGTAGGAACAAGAATTAGTAGAACCACTATTGAATATAGTGTAATTTTCCTTTATTAACTATAACTACTACTGGGTATATATTCAAAGGGAATGAAATAATTTTATCAAAGAGATACATGTATATCCATATTTACTAAACTACTATTAACAATAGCTAAGAGACAGAATCAAATAAGATCCATTGACAGATGATTGGATAAATAATATTTAGTATATACAGAAAATGCAACATTATTAAGCTATTGACCTAGTAAATTTTGTTAGTTTTCAGCATTTAAATATATCATTTAATAGTAAAGCTGAGAAGAAAACCAGGTATAATACAAAGGTATGAATATAAAATCATGATCCTCTGGAAAAAAAAAAATATATATATATATATATATAAATGAAAGTTACATATAAAATCTATTAAGTTAAAAGAACAGATCTCAAAATTATCTAGTTGAAACTCTTGGGTAAATAAAAAGGCTTTCAACAAGATTTTTTACTTTTTTAGTTTTATTGATTTTATTTTTTTAAAATACAAGACAGCACAATGCATTACAGTTCTTATTACACATATAGAGTACAGTATTTCATATATTTGTATATAGAGTATGTTCACGCCAACTCATGCCTTTATACATGTACTCTATTTTTTTTTGCATTACAATTCTTATTACACATATATACCACAATTTTTCATATCTGTTTATATATAAAGTATGTTGACACGCAATTCGAGTCTTCATACATGTACTTTAAATAATGATGTCCATCACATTCCACTGCCCTTGCTAATCCCCTGCCCCCTCCTTTCCCTCCCACCCCTCTTCCCTATCTACAATTCATCTAATCCTCCCATGCTTCTCCTCCCTACCCCACTATGGGTCAGCCTCCTTATATTAGAGAAAACATTTGGCATTTGTTTTTTGGGGTTGGCTAACTTCACTTAGCATTATATTCTCCAATGCCATCCAATTCCCTGCTAATGCCATGATTTTATTCTCTTTTATTGCTGAGTAAAATTCCATTGTGTATATATGCCACATTTTTTAATCCATTCATCCACTGAAGGGCATCTAGATTAGCTCCACAGTTTAGCTATTATGAATTGTGCTGCTATAAACATTGATGTGGTTGTGTCCCTATAGTTTGCTGTTTTTAAGTCCTTTGGGTATAGTCTGAGGAGAGGGATAGCTGGGTAAAATGGTGGTTCCATTCCCAGATTTCCAAGGAATCTCCATACTGCTTTCCATATTGGCTTCACCAATTTGCAGTCCCACCAGCAATTTATGAGTGTATCCTTTTCCTCACATTTTCACCAACAATTATTGTTGTTTGTCTTCATAGTAGCTGCCATTCTGACTGGAGTGAGATGATATCTTAGAGTACTTTTTATTTGCATTTCTCTAATTGCTAGAGATGTTGAACATTAGAATAGAGGACACAGAGACTAACCAACAAGATTTGGTCTACATTAATGACTAAAAATTCTTAGTCAAAAATAAACAGAAGTGTCTTTAGTCTTTATAAGCCATGTTACTGTGATATACCTAATGTATTTCTATATTATTAAGAATATAACAGTATATATGACTTCTCTCATCTCTTCTATTCAGTATTTCAGTGATGATTCTAGCCTGCACAATAAATCCAGATGAATCAATAAATAAAATAGGGGGAAATTACGTTGCTCTTAAAGAATAATTTTGTATCAAAAGGTGTAAATTAAACTACCAATAATTTATTCAACTTTTAATTAAATTTAGATAAGTTATTAGACACAAAGTTTATATATCTATTGTATGAATGATAATTCAATAGAAAATAGAAAATAATAACATTTACTTTGGTAATTACCAAGAATTGAAGAATATATCAAAATATGTACAAGAAGAATAGAAACATAAGTGTAATTAATATATTGCTGAGATAAAATGGAACCAAAATAAATGAAAGCATTTGCTAAGCTTATTAATTGAAATACTTATTATATTAGGTTATCAATTAGTCTAGATTAAATGTAATCTCAATCAAAATATCAGCAGGATAACTTTTTTTTAGAGAGAGAGAGAATTTTTTAATATTTATTTCTTAGGTTTCGGTGCACACAATATCTTTATTTTATTTTTATGTGGTGCCAAGGATCGAACCCAGGACCCTGCGCATGCCAGGCAAGCGTGCTACTGCTTGAGCCACATCCCCAGCCCCTCAGCAGGATAACTTTTTAAAAATTGGCAAGATATTTCTCAAGTTAATATTATGAGAATGGCCATGGGAATGATATACATACAAAAAGAAAAAATAAGTTCCATGAATAACACTACCAGAAACAAAACACTGTAACATTGTACTAATTAACATAATGTGTTACTGATGCAAATATAGATAAAGTAACAAAAATTCAGAATAAAATCATACTTAAAACTACCAGACCACATTCTTTTAACAAAAGTGACTTGGTTGCTCTGAGGGAAAGGATCATCTTTCCAATCAATGCTACTATGTTGCTGCATAATCATGCTGAAAGAAAGATGAAACTGACCTTATTATATATCATGTTTAAAAATGAAATCCAGGTGAGCTACAGATATAAGTCTTAATCAAAAAGTGATACATCTTTGTTGAAGAAATTATGTCATTATAAAATCTTTTTAGAAGAAATTTTGAACCTGCTAAAGATTATTAAATAGGACAGAAAACATTCACAGGAGAAAACAGTAATAGTTGAGATAACATTAATTTTTAAAAAATAATTTTGTAAACAGCACATAAATAGAATAATAATCTAGTCATACATTGGAAAACATATTTTTCATGGTCTAACAATGTTCCGCTATTAAACATATTTTAAGAAAACCTAGATACCCGTAAAACTCAGACAACTCTGTAAAAATGAGGAAAAGTTTTAAGCATACAATTAGTGTGAAGTTATTCAAATGTCCAATAAGTATTTTAAAAGGCACTCAATTTTATTATTTATCAGAAAAATGGAAATGAAAACCATTATATAGTGCTATTATAGACACACTTGAATGAGTAAAAAAAAAAGTGTGAACACCAGATATTGTAAATAGTGTGTAACATTAGAACTCTCATATATTTCTGGTAAAATTATAATTGTTTTTTTAAAGAGTACATTTGGAAAAATAATTGGCTATATTTTCTAAAGTTGAAAATATATACATACCCTATGATCTAGCAATCTGAATCTTAAATGAATACATATTACAAAGAATACAAATGCTAGTAAGAAGAATTATGCAATATTCATAGCATCACTTTTCATAATACCAAATAAAAGCTATGTGAATTTTGAAATTACATCATAATAAAAGCAAGTGAACTAGAGATAACTGAAGGTGTACTATATAGATGAATTTCACTAATATTATACTTTAAACGATAGGTATGATACTTCACAAATATTATGACTCCAATTTATAAGTCTTAATAATAGGTAACATAAGTTTATGGTATTTGAAATTACGAAAACATTTAGTGAATAAAAGTGTTGAAGGAGACTTGAAGTGTTAAAAGTGTAATAGTGGTCTACTTATTTGTTTGAATATAGCCCTTGATGTTTTGCCACTAAGACTTATTTTTAAAGTGTACATTTTTTTGTTATTGTTTTTGTTTGTTTGTTCCTTCCTCTTCTCTCTTTCCCCCCTCCCTAACCTCTGAGGGAAAGAGAATTACCTTCTTCCCATCCTAGGCCCAGTTGTCTGTCCTTGAGCACACACCCTACCACAGAAACAAAGTAATTAAATAATTCAAACTTCAGGGATGACCCCAGAAATTCCAGGAAATTACTATCTCCCAAATTAACAAGTAAATCATAACCCCCACCATAGGGAACAGCTGAAATGTAGACTTTGAATCACCCCTTTGAGAGCCCTCTGTTCCCCATGATGAGCAGAATCATAGCTTCTAGGACAGGAGTCCCCTGTGCTTCTCCTTTGCTAGCAAAGCAATAAAACATATTTTTTTATTTTTTCTTAAAACTGTGTTCTCATTATTACTTTGACATTGGGAACAAAGACTTAACTTTCAGGGCTGGGGTTATGGCTCAGTGGTAGGGCACTAGCCTTTCATGGCTAAGGCACTGGAATCTATCTTCAGCACATAAAAATAAATAAATAGATAAAATAAAGATATTATGCCCATCTACAACTAAAAAAAATTAAAAGGACAGCTTTCAGTGAAACAATCATTTCTTTAATCAAGAGTCTGGCTGAAAAGGTTTAAATTTGGGGGTAAAAGTATTCAAGTTTATGTTTTCTAGATGTTTGCTGTGATTGGAAAGAGATTTAAAATCTACATTTGGTTATATTTTTATTTCTGTATTTATGTTTTTTTTTTTTTTTTTTTTTTTTTTTTTACAACAAATTGCCATTGCATTAATTTAGAAGTAAAAGCCTACTTAGGTTCAGTGACTGGGAGCCTGATAATTGAACTGATGAAAGACAAATTAACTGGAGAAAAACACAAATTTATTCTCTCTCTCACATACACAGATACACACACACACACACACACACACGGGAATTCAATGTAGCTCAAAAGCAATTAATTTAGGAATTATATACAACCTTCATAGAAGAAGAGGACACATTCACCCTTATGACAATAAATGGGAAGCTGATTATTTTGTGATAGTGTTTGTTTTATATAATCTATGATCCCCTTATTGATTTCTGGTACCTGGTGAAAGGAATTAATCAATCCTTCCTGAAATGTGAAGTTTCCCTGAATGGGGGCCTTCTGATAATTAAATCCTTTTGAAAATCTCTGCATTTAGGTAGATAAGGGTAGTTCTAGACAAAAGGGATTTATTTTCCTGTATATGTTGATTATCAAATAACTTTAGCTAAATAACCCTTATGCTACTACTGCCATGTTCTAGACCACTTCAATTACAACAATAACTACACTTGTTCCTGTTGCTCCAGTCTATCCTTTCTTAAGGGAAATATATGGAAAAACAAGTCATCCTGCATGTAGCCAGGTTTGTACTCTATGTGAGGAACTCTGAAAATACAATTCTATAAACTTATATACACACAGCTCACTAGTCTCCTAAAAGGGCAGGAACAATTTATCTTCCTACTGTGAATCAATTCTACTTGTGAGGAAGATGGCTTTCTATAATTTGAAATGTAAATAAATGTTCCTTAGAGAAGATAAGAAAAAATATCTTCATGTTTACAACTCCCTGGAATGTTTCCTTGGCTCCTGCTTTCATCCACTTTTGAAATATGTTCTTCTAGAGAGATAAATCTCTTCATTGTTCTTTGACTATTTAACCATCCTTTAGCTTTCACAGCTGGATCCTTAGGATCAAGAAAAATATATTTGCAAGAGGTTATTTATTGAGACATTGCTTTTAATAGCAAAATACTGGACATGATATAAATGTACATCTATAGATAAATTGCTGAACTACACAATATAGTTAAATGGCTCAACTACACAATGCAGTAGTCAGCAGTTATAATAAAAGAAAAAAGAGATTTCTATAAATTGATATGGAGTTATTTTCAGGACATATCCTTAAATGAAAACAAAATAAGTTGCAAAAAAAGCATGCTATCTTTTGTATCAAAAATTCAATACACATCTCTGTATATGTATGTGAAAGATTAGTTATTTTTGAAATTGGAGACAGTAAAGATAAAAAAATCATCAAATAAGTTACAAACAGGGTATGAAGAGGACAAGTATAAAAGGAATAGGTATGGAAGTAGGATATGTGAGAGTATACAATTTAAATAGTTATCACTTTCATCATATTAATATTCAGGATACTCAAAAGACAAGTCAGTGTGAGAAAAATAAATTAAATATATTTATAAATAAATTTCATTATTAATATAAAAATAAAACTATTTCAAATAAATACTGAAGAGTATTAAATATTCTGACAATGCACTCTCAGGAGGATTAATTTTAAATCAAAGAGGAACACTAAAGGAAGTTGAATTCTACTTATGTTATTTCCTGTTAATTTTTTAAGGCTATAACTAAGAAATTGTTTTGCATATGTTATAGGGTATAGAAAGTGAGTAACATTGATATTGTCAGGACTTGTGTTCACCATAAGGAAGAAAGGAAATATGATTATGGAATGGAAGAACAGCAAGGGGGAATAGTTCAATATTTGTTAAATTGAAATTGAAATTACTTGTTATTTCTGTCAATTGAAAGAGTCAAGAAGCTATAGAAATGAGCATATCTAGTTCCCAGATGTTGCTTTCTAAATATCTTCTCACAATAAAAGCAATAAGGGCCTTGTGAGGAAATGACTCCTTCTGGGTCTAAGGCAGGAAAACTTAAATGTAAGCTTGAAATTCCAGTCTGAACTGAAAATTGAGTAAGGTCTCAAAACCTGATGGGTCATAACTAAAAGACGCACATCAATTTGAAACCATTCCCACTTGTCAAAATTACACATTTTTTTTTCATTCAATGAAATTACTGTAATGTATACAATTAACTAAAAAATAACCCAGGAATCATTGGTGATAACCATAATGTTGAAGGGAAAAAGGGAAAACTTCTCCTTAAGTAAAAATACAAGTTCATATATGCAAACTTACAAGATGAACAATTTTAAATATTCACTATAATAATTGATCCAGGAAATGTAAATTGATGCTGAGATTATTGAGAGAATGTTTAAGCATTAAAACTGTTCCAAACTATTTATATAATTTCAAAGTGTATCTTACAGATTATAGTTATAATATTAGAAGTGTATTATATTGAAGAAATTTGATAGACACCATTTCATATAAATTACAATACTTACCACATCCTTAATGCATTAAACTTACATTGTTTTCATTCACTGGTAGCTTATAATTAGCCCTTGAAGCATTCTTGGCACATATGGTAAATGTAATATAACCCTAAGAAAACATACAGACAAATCCATTCTATAAACAACTATCCTGGATTCTTTAAAAATATGACTAAATGAAAGATCAAAAAGAAAAAAAAAATGTAAATAATCTAAATTTAGAAAAGAAAAAACTAAAATTTAAAACCATGTGAAATGTCTGATTACTGGTTTAAATTAAAAAGCACTTCAAATATATTCTAATGAAAATTTGTATATGAACTCTAATATTATTTTGTTCCTACTGAACTTTTGCAGACATGACATTGATAGGGTAGTCAGCCATGAAGGTGGGGCAATGATGAGCAGTAACTCAAAGGGAGAAAATCAGATATATGCATGTATCAAAAACTAAACCATTAGGGAAACCTTATCAAAAGCAGTCAAGAACAATAACAACAACAAAAACAATAAAACTTTTATCAGGTTGTACTACTACCAGAAAGGGGAAAGAAAGCTAAATCATACAGATCTCTGTCCAAGAGATAATTCACCTTCAAGGAGGACAGTAAGACTTCATTATTTAAAAAATCTAATCTCCAAACAGCTCTGGAAGAGGGTTTTGCAATAAAAGATAGAATTTCTTTTTATTTTATGTTAGCAAATCAGAATTATACTTTTTTATCTTTTACTGATTTTTTTAAAGCATAGAATTTCACAGGTTTCAAAGAGACCCAAATAATTTCACAGGATTTGACTCCCTCCAACTTCCTTGTCACATCAAAGAAGAGCAAAATTTTCTAGGACTAGAGCTTGTATTTTCCCTAATTTCAGAGGATGTGGGCTTCCAAATATTCAGTTCCATTTAAAGAATCTAAATCCTTAAATACCCCAATCCAGTAAAGAACATATCAACCTCCCAGAGGTGATCTGCTCAGTCTGTCCTGAGTACTTGTCTGTACACTCTATCGTTCTAAAAAACTGATTATATGTGTGACCTGCTAGAAATTCTTCCTTGTGAGATTGCAATAAGTAGAAATTAAAGGATGCAGATCCACCTCAGTTCCCAGGCTAGATTATGCAGTGGCTTTTCAGAGCACCATCTCCTAGAGCGGGTAGGTAGGCCATGCCAGATCTGCAACAATATTGATGTAATTTTTAAAAGAAATTCTAGTTCTTAGAATATACTATTTGAAATATTTAGGAAGAAAGTATCATTATGTAATCAATATGCATTATTATGAAGTATAATTATGAAAAAATACACATATACATGTACCACAAACAGAAAGCAAATTAGACCAAATATAAATTAATTGGTGAATTCAAGTAAGGTTTTCTTTTTTAAATTTTTTTTTCAAATTTTCTGTAGTTTAAAAGTCATCAAACTAAAAAAATAAGGGTAGTAAGAAACAAATTATAAAACTTTGAGAGTTAACTATCATAGTTAACTGACCAATTCGTCCCAATTTTACTTCCAGAAAAGATATCTCAAGTGCAATGGAATAATGTTTTGAGGAGAGCAAAAAATTCAAATAATTTAATTTAAATTTTTACATTTGTATCCACTCTAATGATAATAACATAGTAGCAATAAAATGAACAATAAGGATATACACTGGATGCATACATGTGTGTATATGTGTGTGTATGTGTGTGTGTGTGTGTGTGTGTGTGTGTGTGTATATATATATATATATGAATAAAATATATTTTAAAATAGTTCTGATCTGAGTCAATTGTCACAGCATTAGTTGATAATAGTGTTCTAGTGCATGGTCAAAGAATCTAGTGTTATAAAATGATATGATCAAATTAAGTTATTCAGAATATTTAATTCCAACATATACCATCATAGTATATTTATTGCATTGAACTTAAAGAAATCAAAAAGCAGACAACTCACAAAACATATCTTTTCATCTCCCTGAACTTCTTAAAATAAAGTATAAAACACTCTTAAAAAAAAATCTTGAAAAAAGTCTACATATGTAAAAGTTGCTATATCACAAAGAAGTCTGATCCAGACAACTTTTATTGATAATTTTTTAAAAAAATCTACTTGAGAGAGCCTTTTTCCCCATACATTTTTTCCTGTCTTCTCATAACATATCTACACAACCTTCCAGGAAATTCAAGCCTAATTCTTTTGGTAAATTAGAATACTATATAAATTATATGGCCTTCCTTTAAGTTTTATATGTTTGTGACTCCCATGTGCACATGCATGATTAAAATTAATTTTATCCTGTTTATCTGCCTATGTCAATTTAATTCATAGCTCTGCCCAAGGAATTAGAATGGTAGCAGCAAGGTATTTTTGCCTCATCTACACAACTTGTGGTATTCAGCCATGTGTTGCTGTGTCAGAATACCTAAGATAATTAACTTATAAGGAGAAAAGACGTTTTTGTATCATGGTTTCTGAAGTTTCGGCCTATGGTTTACTGTCTCCATTACTTTTGGGTTTTTAGGGAAGCAGGGTGTCATCACAGAGAGCATGTAGTGAAGCAAAGCTGCTGACCTCATAATGGTCAGGAAACAAAGAAAGAGGAAGGGCCAGAATCACAATACAACCTTTAAAAGCATGTCCTCTGTGACTGAAATTTCTTTCACTAGGTCCCTCCTCCTTAAGATTCCACTATAAGGCAAATGTATATATTTAAAAATATTTTTCTATCCTGAATATACTCTCCATGCTAATATTTTCTTAAGAATTTGCCAAGAAATAGTTCAATATAGGAAAAAACAAAAAGGAGGAATGTCAAATGCTTCAAATTTGCTTAATATTAGTCACATTTGAGAAATGAATCATCATATGGTATGATGATTCACATAATTGCTAGAAGAAAGTTCATCAATAATATTACTTTGGAGTTTGTCTTCCCTAAGGCCAAATGACTGATCAGGCTTGTTCCTAAACAGAGAAAATAAAAAGGCAGAAAAATTCAGAACCAACTTAGAACTCTAGAAAACAAAGTTTTCAGCAACCAAGCAAACACTTAATCAAAAACAATCCATTTTTAAATTATGGGGAAGTTTTGTGGCATTTTCATTTGTCTTTTCTTACTCCACCCCAAAATGGCAGCAGGATTCAGTGCCTGTGTTCCGAGGATGGGACCTTTGGTTCCACAAGATGTATTTAAAAAACTAAATAGATAATTATATATATATATATATATAAATTGTATTCAATTAAAATATATATATTTTAAATGTCTTTACTTCATTCACAAGGAATTGGGTTTGAGGTTTTCATATAAGGGTTACACAAATAAAAAAAAATAGAAGGCATTTGTCTTTGTTAGGACTTTCTCAAAGCTTACTTAGAATAAAGAAGTGTCAGGTATTCCTAGAAATTATTGTAAAGGAAAGAAATGACATGCAAATACTTAGGACAAATGATTATGACTGAGTCATCAAATAGAGTGCCAATTTCTTAGGATACAATCCTGAGGAGAAAGTTTCTCTGGGAAATTGGGGCATTCAAAATATCTATGTACTATCAGTAATTTAGAAATTACATTTGAAATAATGTGGAATGCATGCTCAGAAAACAATTGTGAAAATCTTAAGTTTTCATCTAGTATCAGTGTAAACAGAAGGCAAAAGCTAAGAAATGTAAATGCCTTGTCAACATCTTGAAGGAGTACCAGAGCAATGTCCTTTCCTTTTCTTTACTTTTTTCTTTTCATTTCTTCTTTTTTCTCTTCTCTTCCATCTCTTCTCATTTTCTGTCTCTGTCTGACTCTCTCTCTCTCTCTCTCTCTCTCTCGTACTCTCTCTCTCTCACCTCTGTTTTGGACCAGGACATTTACGGGAATATAGACTTCAGAGCTCTTACACAACAAAGGATATACACTTTACAAAAATAGTTCAGAAAAGTAAATGAACTAACAACTACACCATATAGCAAGCCAATAAAAAAAAACAACAAATTTTATAACAACAAATATTATAATTATCATATTATAATATTTAATATGACCAAATAAGCAAACAAAAACAAAGTATACAAAGACATAAGAAAACATGGTTAATTCACAAAAACACTGAAAAGATTACTCAGGAGGAAGAAGTGATATTGGATTTACTAGATAAATAGGATAAATAATCTGACTTAAATATTTTCAAAAACTAAAGGCAATGAGGAGAACAAGATGGGCAAATAGTGAATATCAATAAAGACATGTACATTATTCAAATAATCCAAACATATTCTGAATCAGAAGGGTAAAACTAAAAATTAACTACAGGTTTTTAAATTGATATTTGAGAATGCAGAGGAAGGAATCAGTAAATTTTATATTGGTTCATCAAATTCTCTATTCTTGAGTGTGAAATGTAAGAAGGAAAAAAATGCCTAAGAGACCCATAGGATATCATGAGACTTATCAATACATTCCTTATTCAAGTGGTAGAAGAAAAAAAAAGTAAAAGAGGAGGGATAATATTTGAAGAACTGGTAGAAATGTTTTTCTGTATTGTATAAAAGTTATGTCTCTACACTATCAAGAGGATAACAAACCATAAAAAGAAGGAACTCACAATATATATTGTAATCAAATTATTTAAAACAAAGAGAAAAGAGAGGAGTAAACCATCACATTTAAGTATTTCTCAATTCAATTAACAGGGGATTTCTCATTAGAAATTGAGGCAATCATAAGAGAATATGATGATATTTTTATATCACTGAAATAAAAGACTTCTATATCTGACAAAATTGTTCTTTAAATATGACAGAAAAAATATGCATCCAGATTAAGATAAAGCTGAGGTAGTTTATTGTTAATAGAGTATAAATGTAAAAGGGAGTGCTTCAGTCTTAAACAAAAAGACACCAGAAATTAACATCTCAACATTGTATAAAGAAATTAAACCCATGATGGTAACCACATAAGTAATTGTTAATATCTGTTTTCTTGACTCATAATTTCTCATTTAAGTTTCTAAGTGATTGAAATGACAAACACATAAATATATAAACATATATTAGTGGGCACACAATGTATAAAAATGTGATTTGTGAAGGTATAATGGAGGAAATGGAACTGTACAAGAACAGTTAATGCATGCTACTGAAGATTATTTATATCAACTCAAACAAAGAACTTACATATTTAGAATTACAAATTGAATCACCATGAAAACCACAAAGAAAAACATATAAAAGATATGCACAAAAGAAAATGATAGGGTATTCAAAATATCCACTAGCAAAGAGTCAAACACCAAAGAAAACTGTAATGGAAGAAAGGAGAACAAAAAGATATCACATAAAGAAAAAAAAAGAACAAAACGGTGGAAATAGATTATTTCCTTTTAGTACATAATTGAAAATATGTGCAAGAAATTGCCCTATGAAAAGGAAAAGATTGGCAGGACATACAAAAGGAACCATGATCCAAATATATTCTGTTCACTAGACAATGGACATCTAAACACACTAATAGGCCAAAAATAGAAGGAAGAAAGAACATATTCTACTATTCCATGCAAATAGTGACCAAAAGAAACATGATGTTTCTTTATATGGTAAATCAGCTAAATGTCAAAAATTTTTTACAAATATTTAAGGATGTATGTGTATGTATGTGTGTGTGTGTGTGTGTGTGTGTATACATGCCAACTCATCTATAAGATGCAAAATGATGGCTGGATTTGTGGCTCAACGGTAGAGTACTCACATAGCACAATCAAGGCCCTGTGTTCAATCATCAGCACCACATATAAATAAATAAAATAAATGTATTTTGTCCAAATACAATTAAAAATAAATATTTTTTAAGAAGATGCAAAATGACATGCAGATTTAAGATAATCTCTAAAAAATTAAAAAAACCTTTTATATTAGAAATAGAAAATGCAATTATAAAATGCATATGATATTTCAGTGGTCCTATAGCAAACAAAACAATTATGAAAAATGCCGCAGTCTGGCTGGGCACAATTCAGGAGCCACTTGTCAAAAGAAACGAACTTTATTTTTAGAACCACACATGCCAAACAAAACAGCTCCTCAGGAAAAACCCTCAGAGCCCAACTGCCACCACCGGGTTCCCACAAGCCTCTCCACCTCCCACAATCCACCTGCTCTTGAGGCCGATTGGCAGGGTCGCGTGGGTGGAGCCAAAAAAGTCCCCCAATGAGCAGCTCCTTGGTCTGAAAGGGCAGGGAAACAGCCCAATGAGCATCACCTCAGAGGAGCCAATCAGCTAGATTTTGCTGGGCGCTGTGAGCCAATCATCAGCTGGCAGTCTGAAAGTTTGCTGGGGCCCCTTCGGCTGTGGGTCTCAACAGAAAAAGTAAAAAGGTGAAGAACTATACTTCCCAATTACATAAATGATTACAAAACTAAGGTAGTCAAAAAAAATGTGGTACAATGATACAGAAAGAGGTATAGACCAATAGAATAGAACTGAGAATTCAGAAGCAAGCCAGTAAATGTTTGAAAGGACAGACACAACAATTCCATAAGAAAAAAAAATAGTCTTTTCAATAAACGATTTTGAGATGATATGTGAAAGAATAAATTGGGATTTAAAACTACATACAATAGGGGTAGGATTGTAGCTTAGTGGTAGAGTGCTTGCCTAGCAAGTGTGAGGCACTGGGTTCAATCTTCAACACCATATATAAATAAATAAATAAATAAATAAATAAATAAATAAATAAATAAAAAGTATTTTGTTCATCTACGACTAAAAAAAAAATTAAAAACACTACGTACAATAACTAGTGACAATAAATCAAACATGTGAATGAATCCATGATGTGAAAGTAGGGATACATTTTCATAATAACCTTAGATATGGTAATAAAATATTTAAATTTTATGTATTTATTTATTTTTATGCGGTGCTAAGGATGGAATCCAATACCTTACACATGCTAGGCAAGTGCTCTCCCACATAAGATCTATAACCCCAGCCCATAAAATCTTAAATATGTCTTCAACAACCTTTATTTCTCCTTCATATCCTTTATAAATGTTCTTTCCCATACTACATTTTCTCACTCAGTTTCTTCCTTTGATCTTCTATTAGTTCACTGATGATTTTAACTATCATCTTTCCAAATTCTTTATCTAATGTTTCCTCTCCCATTTTTTTAAGTTTAGTAATTAAAAAATTAAAAAAAAAACAAAATGTGTATAGAGATTGAGTATCACTTAATGCAAGAAGAAAAAGAAACACAGAGTGAATATAAACATGAGCAAAAAAAAAAAAAAACAAGAATTCAATTCCTTGTATTCTGATGTACTAAAAGAAGTACATCAAGTTGAATTAAGTTATGTAATGTATCAAATAATAAGGGAAAACCTGTCAAATCAATAGGAAAGATAATATCTTTAAAATCAAAAATCAAAACTGACATTAGAAAGATTTATGTTATTCCCTGCCAAGCTATTTGAGATGGGAAGACTTCTTATACTGTCTTCCTGATTCAGAATTCTGCATGTTTTGAGAGACTTATATTCTCCTACCTCCTCACCTTGACCTGTAAATTTCTCTGTGTGTGGAGATAGCAATCTCACTGGCACAATTTTGATATAAATCTAGGAGGCTCTCTCTATTCTTTGTTTTGTCTGGCCACCTAATAACTTTCTGGTGGGTCAGGGGATACAATTCCTACTTACCTATGACTTAGAAGCCAGATTGCACCCTGTTTGAGTTTGGGATCTTGTCTGCCCACTTGTAGAAATGTTTTATAATCCTGGAGCTATCAAAATAGGAGTGAGCTCATCTGTGTAGATTTGGGGGTACATGGCATATGGCTGCCTAAAGCATAGGTGCAACAATCCAGTGGTAGTGAACTGGGTGGCTAATCAGAAGTTCAGGGTGGTTTTGAATTTCCATAGTATTGTTTTCTGTAGTCCTGGGTCTAAGTTGACAAGGCAGTGCCCAGTGTCTATGGGGTGCTTCTCTGAGGCTTATTTTTTAAAGGCACTTGTTTTCCTTTTTCTCTTCTCCCTCTCCCCCTCCCTAACCTGGGGGCGGGAACAAGATTCCCTTGAGTTATCTGTGCTCCACAGGAAGGAGATGTCTGTCAGAGGATCTAGGAAGTAAATATCTCCCAAATTAACAAGTAAATATTTAAACACCCACAGGGCACCAGGGACCCCCTGTCAGGGCACACCTGGAATGTAGCATTTGAATGGCTCCTTTAAAATCCCACTGTTCCTCCTAATGTGCAGGATCACAGCCTCTGGGACTGAATTCTCCTGTGTTTCTCCTTTTCATACCACTGGTTATCCTGACAAGTTCTGCTTCCTCACATGTTGAAGTTTTAACATTAAAGAGGCACACCAAGGGAAGCATATAAAGCAGAGTTTATTTTACAGGGGTAATATAGACTTCTACCAAGAGGGAGAAGGTGGCCATAGCTGGTATCCTGGTATCCCAAGAAGCCGGGATATATGTCCTTTTTATGTGTCCTAAGCTTCCTTTGTTCTCCTGCCCTCTTTCCCTTAACTCTCTACTTCCTGTGTAGGTAACTAGGCATTTGACTAGGCCTAAGAAATCCTCAGTGGAATGGCCAAAAGGTAGGAAACAGGTGGGCTGAAGGGGGAAGGGCATGGTGGAACAGTCAAGGACACATTAATTAACAACCTTATACCTTCCTGTAGAGAGGGGCAATTTCTAGGACACTTTTACTTAACAACAGGTTGGAGCTAGGGAGGGGGGAGTTTTTGATAAGGGTGGAGGAATGGTTCTGAAGGAATTAACATTTCAATCCCTCAGGGGACAGTCTCCAACTTTCCCTACTCACTCAAAATTGGCCTCCTTGATCCTACCTGACTCAATTTACCTATCTATACTGACTACCTGTCTAATTCTGTCTTGTCTTTGCTAGTCAAGCAATAAAAAGTTATTTTTCCTTTTTCTTAAACCGGTGTTTTTGTTGGTGAATTGGCATTATGAGAAAGGATTGAGCTTTTGGTTATAAGAATCTGTACATATTCTGCAGCCACTAATATCTGTGGGCTGCTTCTGTTGGGCAAGGGGCATTGAGCCCAGGGTCTTTGCCTGCTTCTGTGGGTTGTGGAACTTCTGCCTACTACCAAGACTCACTGTCAGAAAGCACACAGCTGCACATGTTTGGCTGCCACTGACATCTGTGATGCCTACATCTACATGACACTGTGTTGTGTGCAACATTGCTTTTCCACAGTGGTACTTCTTTCAACTATTGGGAATTTTGCTGCTGTATCCAGATGTTCCTATACTTTCTACTTTCCTGTTGTTGCACTCCCTGATAATGACTTGCTCTCTGCTATGCTCCAATCACTCCCCTTATAGATAGCTGGAGGAATGGGGCTAAGCAACCTCCACCTAAGAAAGATTACTGGGACAGCCCATTTCAAATGATGTTCTTATGATAGTATTTGCTGTGTCCTTTAGATGGGAAGAAGCTGTATAGATTTAATTCCTTCTATGGAAGGAGGCTTAAGTGTGGTCTCAAGAATATGTCTTACCTGGTCAGTTTTCTACCAGAGATTTTGTATTCTTTGTTAAATCCTTTCTCACTAAGTGGCTTTGCACTTCTGACCCTTGTTTTACAGTTCCTGTCCCACCTTTATTCACTCTTTCTTTTAACTATTAAGGAAGAAAACTTATTAGCAGTGTCTTTCCTTCTTTTTTTTTCTTTTTATATCTCCTTGCTGATCCAATCTGGTCAAAGTTAATGGATTCTTTCTTGTTTTATGTTCCAGTTAACAGAATTTCTGAGTCCCAATAAGTATCAGGTTATCCAATATTGGGTCTTACTGCATCCATCTGATTAGCTGTTCTTTCACTGATTCAATTCTAAACTTCATAGAAGTCAAGGTTTGTTGGCTATTTCTGCTTCACCACCTTGAGTACTCTCTGATGCTTTATGTCATTATTCCAAGTGAAAGGAGCCGCACATTAAGTTCTTTGGTCAGCTTGCAATCACTAGGACCAAGATACTTGATCTAAACAATGTAAGAGGAGGAAAATTTTATTTTGTGTTCCTGGCCTCAGAGAGGTACAGTCCATGGTTGTCCAACTTCATTGCTCTTGACCTGAGGTGAGGAAAAATATCAGAGCAGAAGGGAATAAAGTTCCTCAGTTCATGGCAGGCTAGAAGCAGAGAGAGAGAGAGCATGGAGCCAGGAACAAAATATAATCAGTGACCTTCCACTAGCCATGCCCTACCCATTTATACTTACTACCCATTTCTGTAATTCTTCCAAATTATGAATGTATCATATAGCATATTATACTGATTAGGTTTGTTATGCTCGAATTCGGGACCTCCAAAAGACCACCAGAGACCCAAGATCAATGTAAGCAGCAAAGAGGTGTTTATTGCGAGCTAGCTCGGTCCTCCCCACACACACAGCAACAGGTGACTCTAAGAGGCCCTGAGCCCAGGTTTTGCAGCAGTTTTATACATTCTTTGGAGAAGGCAGGGACCCCCCACATACATCATAGCATCTCCTAGCAAATCATCACACACCGCGGGAAAATCAAATAACAATTCTAAAACATGATTAGCACATTCACTGGCGGGAACAAGTTGGGTAGGAGGGATTGGTCACTACAAGAGGGGGATTCATTTAAACTGATTGGTTTAAACCGTGAGGATGTCGCAAGGGGAGTACGTGCCAAACTGCAGGGCTTCTAGTTTAGATATTGGTCACCACACCTAGGTGGAAGCCATCTGGAATTTCAGATATATGGTTATCTTGGCCTATCTGCGGCTTTTCCGGCTTTTCCGAGAACTGGACTGTTTCCACAGAGCTTTTCTGTAGATTTTTTTCTTGACTTTAGGATTACAATAAGTCAGAGGTTAAGTTTCAGAGCAAAATAAGATCCCAAGCAGAATGAAATTGCTTAGGTCTTTCAGGTTATAACTCTCTTAGTCTAATCATATAATCTCTGAACATTCCTACATTGTCTACCATGAGCTTTTGGGGGATGCCACATATCTAAATCATAAAATCAAAGTCACATATATATTTTAATTTATATCAAATACCCAGAATAGGTAAACCAAGAGACATAATATAAATTGGTTGTTTCTATGTGCTAAAGGAAGAGATAAATTCATGATCAACTTATTAAGGGACATCAGATTATTCTGAGGAATAATAAAAATCTTTTGAAAGTATTTACAGTTGGTGGTAGCACAAAATTTTGAATGTATTGGTTCTCACTGAATTGTCCACTTTAAAGTTGTTGATTTTATACTATGTAAATTTCACCTCAATAAAACATAAATATAGTATCCTAAACATTTAAAAAATACCCCTTTATTTCCATTTCATATTTTTTATCACTGGTATATTTAATGTTAACTTTTACTAGTGAGATAATCTTAGGTACAAGTATCTTTTTCATGGCAGGAAAACTTGACTCTTACTGCCAAGACTTTTGGTAAACTCTAGTATGAGTCCCATCTAAGGGCTGTATAATATTCCTCATTTCTGGATTACAGTGGAACGTAACATGGAATCTTATACTTTGTAGAAATTATCAGGTTGCTCCTTATCATCATCTCCTTGGTGCTCCTTCCACTACTTAGTCTCTTCAACCTCTAGGTTAAATATATATAATATATATATATTGTCCTTGTCAGCATGTATTATTATTTTTATTCTAAAAGATTGCCATTCTGACTGAAATGAGTTGAAATTTCAGTGTAGTTTTGATTTGCATTTCCCTGGTAGGAATATTGAACTTTTCTTTATATTTTTATTGGCCATTTGTATTTTTTCATTCAAGAAATGTCTTTTCAGTTCCTTTGCCCATTAATTAATTGTAGGTTTTTTGTGGTATTAAGTTTTTTTAAGTTCTTTATATATTTTGGATATCAATCCACTGTTGGAGAAGCAGCTGGCAAAATCTTCAATGCTATAGTTTCTCTCTTCATGCACTTATTTCATTTGCTGTACAGAAGTTTGGAATTTGATGCTGCCCCATTTATTGATTCTTGGTTTTACTTCTTTTGTTTAGGAGTCCTATTAAGAAATTCAGGACCTGCCTCAGTGTTTTGGAATGTTGAGCCTATATTTTCTTTCAGCATTTGCAAAGATTCTGGTCTAATCCCTAGGTAATTGACCTACTTTGATTTAACATCTGTGCTGGGTGAAACATCCAAACTAGTTTTATTCTTCTTTATAGTATTTACTTTTTAGTTATAGGTGGACACAATGTCTTTCTTTTACTTTATGTGGTGCTGAGGACCGAACCCAGTGCCTCAAGCATGCTAGGCGAGTACTCTACCTCTGAGCCAGAACCCCAGCCCTCTGAGCCACAATTCCAGCCCTCTGAGCTACAACCCAACCCTAGTTTTATTCTTTCATGTTTGTATATCCATATATACAAACATAGGTCTTTATATGTCTGTTTATCCAAAGATAAATATGTCTGTTTATCTCTTATTTGAAAAGATAAACAATAATGATAAATTTTTAGCCAAACTAATTAGAGAGAGAGAGAGAGAGAGAAAGAGAGAGAGAGAGAGAGAACTCAAATCAACACATTAGTAATGAAAAAGAAAAAAAAAATATCAACTCAGATCTGAAACCCAGGGGATCATTAGAAACTGTTTTGAAAGATTATACTCCAATAAATTATAATAAATAGAAGACAGTGATTAATTTCTAGACACATATGATCTGCCAAAATTGAACCAGGAGGGTATAGAAACCTTAAACTGAAAATACCAAGTAATAAAATTAAACTGCATTTAAAAAACTTCCAACAAAGTAAAACCCAAAAACAGATGAATTCTCAGCTGAGTTTTACCAAACCATTAAAGAACTAATGCCAGTCTTTCACAAATTATTCCATAAAAAAGAAAGCAAAGGAACACTTCCTAATACATTTTATGAAGCCAGTATAACACTGATATCAAAATCAGACAAAGATACATCAAGGAAAGAAAATTACACACCAATATCACTGATGGAAAAAGATGCAAAAATCCCTAAAAAATATTGTCAGGTTACATATGGAAACACATTAAGAAGATAATACAATGGAGTTTCAATTTGGTTTCATGCAAGGTTGGTACAATATATACAAATCAATGAATGTAGTTCACTGCCTAAATAGAGTTAAGGGCAAGAATAACATAATCATCTCAAAAGATGCAGGAAAAAGCATTCAACAAAATCCATCATAGAGTCATTTTAAAAATGCTGGAGAAACTAGGGATGAAAGAAATTTATCTCAACAATGTTCAGGCTATATTTGACAAACCTAAGGACAACTTCATAGTGAATGGAGGAAAACTAAAAGCATTTCCTCTCCAATCAGTTAAGGATGCCAATGCTCACTGCTCCTATTCAACAAAGTTCTTGAAGCGCTAGCCAGAACAATTCGACAAGAGAAGGAAATTAAAGGTTTAAAATAGAAAAAGATGTCAAGGAAATCTTTTGGTCTTTGTTTTTTGAGGATTATCTTACTTCCCTTAGCCTCATATAATCCAACTCCATCCATTTACTTATAAATGCCATAATTTTATTATCCTTTAATGTGGAGTAATATTCCATTGTGTATATATATCACAGATTCTTTATCCATTCATCTATTAAAGGACATCTAGATTGGTTCCAGAATTTAGCTATTGTGAACATTTCCTCTGATAAGTGGATGATTATACATAATGGGGGCTGAGGGGAGCATGGGAGGAATGGAAGAACTTCGGACATATAGCATATATATTGTTGAGGTAAATTTCTTTTATCCCTAGTTTCTATTTCCTTTCCCTAGGAGAGGAAGGGAGGGGGCATGGGGATAGGAAAGATATGGAGTGAGATGGACATCATTATCCTACATCATGTATGAAGACATGAATGGTGTGACTCTACTTTGTGTAGAGCCAGAGAAATGAAACATTGTGCTCCATTTGTGTTCTATGAACTGAAATGCTTTCTGCGGTCATGTATAATAAGTTAGAACAAATAAATAATTAAATAAAAAGAAGTTAAAGTATCTGTGTTTGCTGATGACATGATTCTACACTTAAAAAACTCCACCAGAATGTTTTTGGAACACATAATCAAATTTAACTAAGTAGCAGAGTACAAGAGAGCAACTATCCTATTCATAATAATCTAAAATAAAGAAATGAGTAAGTAAATAAATTAATAAAGTACTCAGGAATTAAAATAATGAAGGAAGTGAAAGAACTCTACAACAAAAATTATAGAACACTGATAAAAATGGAAAAACACTCTAAAAAATAGAAAGATGTCCCAAGTTCTTGAATAGGTAAAATTAATATTGACAAAAATGGCCATAATGGGGCTGAGGTTATGGCTCAGTGGTAGAGCACTTGCCTAGCATGTGCGGGGCCCTAGATTCGATTATCAGAACCACATAAAAATAAAATAAAACAAAATAAAGGCATATGTCCATCTATAACTAAAAAATAAATATTAAAAAAGTGTCCATACTACTGAAAGCAATATACACATTCAATGCAATCCTCATCCAAATACCAAAGACATTCTTCACAAAACTAGAAAATAATTTTCCTCAAATTTATTGTGGAAAAAGACCCAGAATAGCCAAAGCAATCCTGAACAAAAAGAATTATGCTAGAGACATCATTATAACGGATCTCAAACATCATAATACTACAGTAACAAAACCATCATGGTATTGGCATCAAAACAGGCATAAAGACCAATGGAATACTACAGACACACTGGGAGAAATTCACATACATACAGTCATCTGATAATTGACAGTAGCCAAAAACATATATTGGAAAAAAATCATTTGACCTTTTTTTGATCATCATATAATTTTAATATAATTCCCTTTTAGCAAAATAATAGTGCTGTCTTATTACTTTGCTCTTGGCTTTTCCTCCCCACTCCTTCCAGTTTACAATGATCTATACCAAATAAAATTTAATTTAATAAGATTCAGTAGAGATATTATCCTCTTCTTGTGAGAATCCTTTTGCTTTCTGATTCAGTGCATAACCATCACTGTTGTTAGTAAGTAAACCTATACTTATTCCCAGTGTCAATTTGCCTTAAGTGTTTGACTCTGCTAGACTCTAAGGATTTGCAAGATCTACCATTTAATGCTGATGAGCAGTTTTAATCTTCCCTTATCAGGTATATTTGCCACCCCTTATAATAGGGTAAACTTTTTATTATTATATTTACATTTGTAATTCATTTTTTATGTATTTTGGGCATATAAAATTACTAAGGAAGAATAATCAGAAGAAAAAAGAAGGAAGAGACAAATATAACTACAAAAACAAAAACCAAAATAAAAACTGGATTTGGCATTTACTACTGACAGATGCTAAACAAGGCTTTGATGTTAAAGTATAAAACAAAGCAGTTATTATTATTGCTGATACCACCAGTTACTGGTGACAAGTTCTGCTCCCTCTCATGTTGAAGTATAATATTAGAGAAGCATTTCGAGGCAAGCATATAAAGTAGGGTTTACTTAAAAAGGGGTAATATAGACTTCTTCTAGGGGGAAGAAGGGGGTCATAACTGGTATCCTGGTATCCCAAGAAGTGAGGTGTTCTGCCTTTTTTATATGTCTTAGGCTTTCTTTGTTCTCCTGATCTCTTCTGCTTATCTCTCTTCTTCCTGACAAGGTCCAGGAGATGCTCCCTGGAATGCCCAAAAGGTGAGAAGCAGATGGATAAAGGATGGGCCTGATGGAGCAGCCCAGGACACATTGATTAACAACTTTTATAATTCCCTATAGGAAGGAGGATTTCTGGGAAAGGTTACCTTAGAAATAGGTTGGAACAGGGGCAGGTTATCTTGATAAGGGTGGAGAAGGGCTGTGAAACCATTTCAATCCCTCAGGGGACAGTCTTCAACTTGCCCTAAATATTCAAATTGGCCTCCTTGATCTGATCTGACTCAATTTACCTGTCTATACTGACTTCCGGTCTAATTCTGGCTTCATTGCCATCATGTAGCTTAAAGTATTGAAGAGAAGAAAAATCATAAAGTAAAAGAAAATATTAGAAATAGTGAAATATAGAAAATAAATAAAAAACTTTTCATGTGAATTTAAAATTTATTTGTATAATATGGTTAGAAATGAAAGGTAAAGTTCTTCTTTTATAAATATAAAAGAAGAAATGGAGGGGCTGATGTTATGGCTCAGTGGTAGAACACTTGTCTAGCATGTGTGAAGCACTAGGTTTGATCCTTAGAACTACATAAAAACAAATAAAACAAAATTATTGTTCCATCTATAACTAAAAATAAATAAATAAATATAAATAAAAAAGAAAAAATGGAAGAACCTATAGAATTTTTTTCAACAGAAATAAGTATATGTATAAATACCAAATGGTAATAAAACAAAGTGTGTTTGATGAATTAAGTCACTCTACTGTCTCTAAGTTCCTCCAGGTGTAAATTATGAATGATAAAAATAGTATCTTAAATTGTTTTAGGGTTTATATAATCTGTTCCAAAGGAAATTGCATAAAATATCATAAGAACAACTCAAACCACGAGGATAAATCTCTGTTATTTTTTATGTTGTTTTTAATAACAGGGTTGCATTAAAACTAGTTGATAAATATTAAGCAATTTTTGTTTGGTTGGTTGGTTGTATGATTTAAAAAGTTGTGATTTTAACTCAAGGATAACTTTAAAATGATAGCACTAATAATGATAATAATGATTTTATTTAAAATAAACATGAATGGAAAGGGTCAAAAGTGACTGTGAGGAAAAAAAGAGGAAAATGTGAACAAATTGAAAATAATTGTTGCTGTGGTATGAAAAAAACAAGACAGAGTGTGACAAATAAAAATTGAATGATACCAACATTACATAATTGTACTTCCTTTCTCTTTTTAAATTTCAAAGTAATTTTAAAAAGTTTTAGAAATTCAATTGAATGCAAATCCTTTATAGTATAACAATGTATTATTTTAAGAAGTTTTAGCCGAAATAAAATATTTTCCTTAGAATGAAGAGATACTTTACTGGTGAGACGTAAAATGCAGAACCAACTTCTGAACATCTGTTTATAGATATCACAATGCTATTAGGCAGACAGAGTAACAAAGTTTAATATGAACTTAAGTAAATTAAGTAATACATTTGATTTTATTTCAGGCTTGCTACAAAGATTGTGCTCTTTAAGATTATATTTCCCTGGTATTTACTAATTTTTCTTTTGTGTTTATAAGCATAGTATATATTAAATTACATTTATCCATCAGTATTGAAGCAATTATTATATAAGAAATAAAGAGATCCATAGCTTACTTATTCAATCTTTTAAATTTATTACTATCAAACTTTGTGCTGGATATCTACTAAAAATTCACTCAATTTGTTTTCTATTTTTCTTGAGAGTAGAGCTAGAGGAGATTACCAGTTTCCCTCACATTGTACATGACAATGTGAATGAGTCCTTGGAAATAACATTGAACAGAATTACCATGTACAACTTTCATATTTAATGGTAAAATCTCCATACTGTGGAGAATATTTTGATTTCTTCTAGGAAATAAAGGAAGAAAACTGTAGTTAAAATATTGAGAGGAAAAAAATAGTACAAGATGAGATTTGAGAGTTAAACAAAGGATAAAATCTTATATGGTATTGGGGCTATGAAACAAATATATATTATATTTCAAATGTGATTAACAGTAATTGAAGGGTTTTAGGGAAGGGAGGGACTAAATATCCATGACTCCTCTACAAGGAACCAATTCTACTTGACAATGAGAGGCATGAGGGCAACCAGTTATGATTTCAAAGTACAAGCCATAGATTAAGTTGATATGCAAATATAATGAAGTAGGGCTGGGTTTGTAGCTCAGTGGTAGAGCACTTGTGAGGCACTGGTTTCAATCCTCAGCACCACATAACAATAAATAAAATAAAGATATTGTTTCCATCTACAAATAAAAACAAGGTACAAAGAAGTGAACTAATTATTGGTATTTTTGTAATATACTTAAAAGAATTTTTCAATAAGACACCAAATGCCAATCTACATATTATTGCCAAACAAAGCTTGTTTCAGAGCTTGTGACCTATGCAATATCATGAGGGGTTATAATGGATTTAATGATCTAACGTTTCTATCTTGAAATTCTTGTGGATTTTTAAGTCAAGTGCCTGTGATGGTTAACTTTTAGTGTCAAGTTAACTTGTTCAAATATTTTTGTGTACAGATATTTGTTTAAACATTATTCTGAATGTTGAAATGAGAGGGTTTTTTTGTAATTAATATCAACATTTTTAGAATTAGTAAAGCAGATCTCCTTCTCTAATGTAGGTACAAACTCCATTGGCACTTCAATCTGGGACTCCCAGCCTTCAGAACTGCAAGAAAATAAATCTCTGGACTAAAAAAAAAAATACTGTTATTGATCAGTACGCACTGTTACTAAAGCTTATTTATATACTGTTTCTATCACTTTATTAAATATGGTGTTAAATAGAAAAATTTCAATTGAATTAACACAAAAGGACAAATAGCTATATGAAAGACTTGTAGTTAATTAGTCTTTATTAAGTATTCACAGAACATATAGCCTATTTGTTGATATATATAATAATATAAACCCTTCAGCTGAAACTGAAACCATCTAGGTATAAATATATATGTTTACTGGTAAGTTAATCACTATATCTTTACTGGTAAGTTAATCATTATAAATATAGTAGTATAAAATTATACAAACTGTATAAATGCAAATATATGTGACTATTGATCAGATGAATGATATGTGAAATTTTCACAGTAGGAAAAAAATATGTCTAAAAAAATCTTTTAAAGGGTTAAAATAAATGTTCCTGGAAAAATTAAAAGAAAATTAATGTACTTTGCCTTCTATGTGGATAAATATATATACTAGTGTGTTCCACAACTTGTCTAATATGATGGTAAATAGATGATGACTAACAACTGATTACTAGTTTTTCAAGGAGGACTCAGAAAAGTTGGGGAATCTTTAAAAAGATAATTTGTATTGTTCAATACATTTCAAATTGAGGCAGGAAAATATGGTTAACTTTAAGTTGGTGGATGTTGAAAAAAAAAAAAAAAACAGCATGTCCAATACTTGAGAAAAAAAGGGAGGACAGCCTTCCTCAACCATATTCACTGTTCAAGACAAACAATAGGAGAGTGTCAAACCAATGGGGGTCTTCTTTAAATGCCTTTATATGTGAAAAGATATACCCAGGGTAAGACCTGAAACAAATTTAGGCATGTTTTTGGCCATGTCCAAATTAGTACAGGTGGAATTAGAAAGCAATCACAGCATATGAATATGTTAATTTTTAACCCCTATATGTGTATATAATAGCCATCTCTTGATTTCCTTGCTACCCTGTTTATGGGATAGTCAGCTTTTGCTGTTCAACCCTGAATTTTTTTGCTACACTGCCTATGGGGTAATCACCTCTGTTGCTACTTCTGCCCAGGGGACAGCCTCCTTGCTACTGCTCACCTGATTTCTGTTGTGGTTTGGATCTGTAAAGTTTCCCAAAGACTCATGTATTGAAAGCTGTGTTCTTAAAGCAGCAGTGTTCAGAGTGAGGCTCCTGGGAAGTGATTGGTTTATGAGGGCTCTGAATTCATTGGTAGATTAATCCTTTGAGGAATGATAATTTAATGGCATTATTGGGATGTGGTAAACAGTATAGGTGTGGGAGCTTAGTGGGAGGAAGTAGGGCACTGGTAGCATGCTCTAGAAGGGTATAACTTTCCCCCAATACCTTCTTCTTTTTCTCTGTTTCAGCTTTACAAGTGGCATAAGTGGCAAATTTTGCTTCACTACACTAATCCACCATGATGTAATGTCTCACAGTCCCAGAAACAATGAAGCCAGATAACTATTGACAGAAACCTCTATAAGCATAAGTAAACATAAATCTTTCCTCTTCCAAGTTTGTTTCCTCAGATATTTTGTCTCACCAATTTAAACCAGACTTATACAATTTCCTAGACACTTTCTGCTTATTGGACAACCCCAGTTCTTTAATTCATTTCTTGATTCCTTTTTAAAATTTTTTTAGTTGTAGATGAACACATACTCTATCTTATTTATCTATTTATTTATTTATTTATTTATTTATATTTATGTGGTGCTGACGTTCGAACCCAGGGCCTTGCACATTCAAGGCAAGCACTCTACCACTGAGCCACAACCCCAGCTCCTCATCTCTTGATTTCTTTGTTACTTTGCCTATGGGATAGCCACTTTGTTATGTGTAGCAATGCAATAAATAATTCTTATAAACACTCTCTTTATTAGTCCTGCTTGATTTTAATCTTACAGAAATTAATGGACCCACTGAGCTAGTTACAACATTGCCAGCAGTTTTATGAAATAGCATACTATCATATCACATCTTTACAAACTTATTTTTAAAGCACAATATTAATTAAATGCAGTGTGCTCTTTGTAAGGCAGGTTTTATTAAAATCAGATTTATGTTAAATTTTTATATTTATATTAATGTGCTCACTGAATGTCCTGGTAATGGTATATCATGTATATATCTTCAGCATAACCTCATCACATCTGACAATTAAAAATTCCCAAATTGCAGGATCAGCATAATGTCAGTTTAGCATTTTTCAGTGATTTTGATGTGCTAAGTCTATTAAGCACACTTCTAATTAAGTGTTTGCTGACTTCTACAGAAATTATACTTTTATTTAAGTTGCAAATAAGTATTAAAGCCATATTAAAACATGGGAGAATCCTAGTTAACTTCCAAATATATACTTTAATTATTATATTTTTGTGAGGAAAATTATTTAGCGTCAAATAAATTATAAAGCACACATATACCACCCAATTCACTTTATAATATATAGAGCGGTATCCATTGACATTTTAAATCATTACTACATCAAACCAAGTAGATATTACTTTTGAGAGAAAATGCTCACTTACTTTTGTATCAAGTATAGAACATGCAGTTTTTTAAAAATATATATATATATATATATAATAATTAATATTAACTCATTGCATTGCACGCAAATAAGCAAAGCAGATATTACTTCTTTTTTAGGCAAAAAAAAAAAAAAACCTCTGGGTGCCTATGGTTATATCAGCATGATGAGCTTATGCTAACTCTTAAATGCAAGAGTACGGAGAAAAATATTATCTTAAATATCTGTCTTATATAAAGTTTTAATGTCTGTAGTTATTTCTAACAATGGTCAATTCTTAGAACGTTAAAGTGCATAAAATGTGTATGTATGTATGCGTGTGTGTGTGTGTGTTCTTCTTTTTTCCTCAAGAGCAGGTGTTGCTGATGTCAAAATGAAGAAAGACATTAATCCCAAGAAAGTCCTAAATTTAAGTTTTGTAAATGTAATTTCTATCAGCAGATTTGAAAATCAAATATACTTATTATTATAAGCTTTATATTTTGAGAAATAATAAAACTGATATATAATTTCTGACTTCTATGCAGAGTTCATCAATCAACTCTAGAAAATGATTGTTCATAAAACGTTGTAAGGAGTTCTTAAAACATCTGGTACTAGTTTGTCAAATTTTATATAATCAGTAAGTGTAGTGAAGACTTCTGTATGAAAATAAAATGAGCATAAATTTGCAAATTTATGAAACATTAAGGATTGATTTATGATAATACAGATACAGATATTTGGGATAATAATCATAAAATACTTTGTTAATGTTGTTACCTCTGACAGAAAAATGATGACACCTATATTAAAAGGTACAGTTGTGCTTTATTATATCTCCTATACTGAATTCACCCCTGTTCTAGAGCCAACTCCTACTGAACAGCAATGGCAGAATGAAACTTTTTAGAAATTTTAAGCTAGTTTTTAAATATAGGCAATATTATAACTAAAATTCTATGTTTATAGTTAAATGAATATTATTAAAAATAAAATATAGGGGCTGGGGATGTGGCTCAAGCAGTAACGCGCTCGCTTGGCATGTGTGCGGCCCAGGTTCGATCCTCAGCACCATATACAAACAAAGATGTTGTGTCCACCAAAAACTTAAAAATAAATTAAAAAATAAATAAATAAATAAATAAAAATAAAATATAATGGATGGGAAATAATTCTAGAATGGTAACATAATGAGATCAGTTGACATTCTCTCTTGTGAAACAAACATTATTTGTGAAAAATCATTAAAAGAGAGAAATTTGAATCTTTCTAAATTGACCCAAGAACACACACACACACACACACAATATTTATATATTTAAGTTATATATATATATATATATATATATATATATATATATATATATATATCCTCTGTGTGCATATCTTTGAGCATTCTTTGAAGTATTGGCTTGGGGGTCATTTATTTTCTTAGCTTATCATTGTTATGGAAGGTTTTTAATTTTCCATCAAAAATAATAAAGGGCTTTACTGAATACAGCAATCTGGGATGGCATTTGTTTTCTTTTAGAGCTTGAAATATCTCATTCCATGGCCTCCTTAATTTTATGTCTTGAGTTGAAAATTCTGAAGTGAGCTTTATTGGTTTGCCTCTAAATGCCACCTGATGTTTTTCTCCAGAATTTTTTAATGTTCTTTTAATATTATTTACTTATTTTTCATTAGGCATTTTGATTATGATATGTCTTGTAGAATGTCTTTTCTGATTAGGTGTATATGGGAGTTCTGCATGCCTCCTGTATGTGGATGTCTATCTTCTTTCTGATATGGGGAAAGTTTTCTGTGACAATCTCATCGAAAACATTCTTAATGGCTTTAACTTGTATCTCTATATTTTCTTCTAACCCAGTGATTCTCAAGTATTGTCTCTTAGTGTTTTCCCAGAGTTCTTGTATATCCTAATCATTTTTTTTCTTTATTGCATTCTGTGCACACATATTCATGTAACCTGTTTTCAAGGCCTGAGGTTTAAGTCTTCAAACTCTGAGGTTCTATTTTCTATGCATTCTAAGTTGTTGATGATGCTTTCAAGTGAATTTTTAATTCAATTTATTGTATTCATTTTCATTTTCAATATTTCCTTTTTTTTGGCTACTGGGTATTGAACCCAGGGGCGCGCAAATATTAAGCCACAACCCCAGCTCATTTTTGTATTTTTATTTGGAGATGGGGTCTCACTTAGGTTCTTAGAGCCTCAATAAGTTGCTGAGACTAGATTTGAATTCAAGATCCTCTTGAGCCACTGGGATTATAGGTGTGCACCACCACACTCGGTTTTTATTTCTTTATTGTAAGGTTTTTTGTCTCCTGTATTTGCTCTCTTAATTCACTACTTAGATCTTCTTTTAGGTCATTGAACATTTTGATAATCAGCTTTCTTTGATCTTTTTATGGAATTTCCTACATTTTCATGGCTGTGGAATCTTTTGTGATGGGCTGTGAATTTTGGCAGGTGGAAGTTGTATGTCTGTTTCCTCATGTTTTCCAAAGTTCTGTTCTTGTGCATCAATTGAAGTGGGTTCTCCTCTCTTTTTTATATGTGCTTGTAAGTGTATTTCATTTTTATTATAGGATTTCTGTTTTCATATACTAGTAGATGTCTAGGTGGGATATCTGAAGTCCCCTTTTGGTTGTTCTTCCTTGGAGGCTATTTTTGGTTTGGAGATTTATTGTACCCAATTTTATGAGTTGAAACAATGTTTATTTATGCTCAGGAGGGCCTTAAATCAATTGTAAGATTCACTATTTCTTGGCAGAGTTGTGACATTTTCATAGCAGCAAGGTTTCTAAGGAGAGAGACAAAATTAACATTATTGTCAGTATCTTCATGCAGTGAGACACCCACACAGAATTATGCATAATGGAAAAAAAGTGGAAATGATACAATACAATAGAATGATGTTTGTAAAAGTTAAAATTAACAATGGGAGCATGGGATTTCAGTGGAATAAAAGAAAGAAGAAAAAAGATAAAAACAAAAACATTGCTGAGAAATAAAGAGTTTATTTCTGCTGTGGAGGTCAAAATTGTTGGCAGGATGGATGTTGATTCTTCAAATTTGCTTTTGATTTTCTTATCCTTGGGTTGAGGTTTGGGGCTTGCAAAGCCTGACAACTTTGTGTCCCTTGCTTAGCTGCCAGCCTCTGTGGCTAGATGGCACAGAGGTATATGGTGGGGTAGCACAATCTGGTTATGGAAAATTGTGTTTTTCTGTGCCTAGAATTCTATGTTGGAGATTTCAGTAATCATGGTTTAGTCTTGGCCCAACTTTGCAACTCTGTGAGTCCGTGTTTGAGAATTAATGATCTTCCTTATTGCTGGCAGGATGCCAATCTCTGCCTGTATCTGAATCTCAGGGTCTGTGGTAAAATCTGCCTTTTTAAAAATATTTTTTAGTTGTCAATGGACTTTTATTTTGTTTATTTATATGTGGTGCTGAGAATCAAACCCAGTGCCTCACGCATGCTAGACAAGCCCTCTACCACTGAGCCAAACCCCAGCCCCAAAATCTGATTTTTGAATGTAGCAATAAAATCTCTACATGTTTCAGCTACTCAGTTATGGGTATGAAGTACTGGGTAAGCCTTACAGTACATATGCATTTGTGTCACCCTGTAGCACCTGCAACAATGAGACCTTTTTCTCTTCCGATCCTGAAGTTGAATGGTCTAAGTCAAATATTCTTTGTGGCCATTTCACTCTGTCTGCTTCAGTCACTTTCTGTTTTATTGTTGTGTGTTCTTGTTGATGGTTGATTAGTTACCTATAGGAGATCCCATTCTCCCCTCTGCCCACAATAGCCACAGGCAGCTGCAGTGGCTTCTTTTCATACAGAGAACATGGAAGTGGGGGCAGGCCAATCGGTGGGGCCACTGGGAGCACTCAGGCTGTTTTCCCTGGATGAGCTCTGAGGTAGGGAAGTGGCTGCTGGCCTTGGTCTATTCTTCTTGTAGTAGCTCAGAGGTGAAGACAGTACCACTCAGGACATTGGGCACCAGTGCAGTCAGGAGCTCTTGTTCTCCCCATGAGAAGCTTGGAGGGGTGGCAGGGCTACCAGGAGCACAAAGCCCTGACCTGGCTTTCTCCACCAGAAATGTGGCAGTTATGGCACTCACTTTCCTGGGGAGCCCCAGTGGCTATTTTCCATGTCCAGGAGATTTTTCCAGGGAAGAGGAGAGCTGATCTTGGATTTGTTTTCACCAAACTACTTCCTATACTCCCTCTGAGTTCTTTAAAATCAGATTTTCCTCTCTAATTCACAAGTTTCCCAAACTAAATTTTTCAAAAAATTATTGATCTGCTAGTCAATTGTACCTTCTCCTTTTTCTGTCTGCACTGCCCTTCTCCCTAGGGACCATCACTGTCAGTCTGTTGGTGTCCAGCCTGATGCTCCTTTTGCATATTATTTCTTATGTTCAGGTATCTGACTTTTTGAGGCTATTTTTTTTTTTCAATTTTTACAGATTACTATTTTTTTCTGTGTGTTCCCTTGGCTATCCAATTCATTGAGAAATTGTCTTATGCCTTTGGGGATCTGATACTTAGGAGATGCTTGCTCCTTATAATCCACCATCTTTCTTCTGATCTTTTCCAAGTGGTTTATGCCCTGAGGCCAATACTACCTTAATTAAGAAAAAACAAACATAGTGCAACAAAATAAAAGTGTGGGTCATTATCCTATAAGTATGATACTCAAAAGATATTATGGAAACTAATCCTGAGAAATAAAAATGAGATTATACACTGTGACCAATGCAAATGTATCCCAGGAATAACAGGTTGATTTAATATCCCCAAATCAATTAATATAATTTTTTATAAATTGAACTATATCATCTCAAAATTCATGTTTTAATACTAACCACACATATCTCACAATATGACTTTGTTGTGGGGAGTATTTACATAGTCAGTGAGCTAAAATTAGGCTTTTAGAGTAAACAGCAATATGAACTGTGTCTTTTAAGAAAAGGATGAATTTAGAAATTGTAATATACATAAAGAAGAAATGATATAAAATGATATAGGGAGAAGATGGCCATCTGTAAGCTAAGGAAGAGGCTTGCAACAAATTCTTCCTTCACATCCTTCAGAAGGAACCCACATTGGAGACACATTGATTTTAGAATTCTTTTCAGAATTGTGAGACAATATTTGTTGCATAACACTCAATCTCTGGTACTTTGCTATGGCCACCATAGGAAAAAAAATCCCTTGAAGAGACAATCAGTCTTGGATTTTAAATGTGATTCTTTTGAAGGCAGAATTTCAAGAGCAGAGCTCTAAGAAAACATCTATAATCCAGAATATACACATAAAGTCATACACAGAAGGTTGCTAGAAATATGAATGCTAAAGAGATGTGGTGTCAGTCAGAAATGAGAAACATGTTATTGGAAATTGCAGAAAAGGTTATTTTTATTATAAAGTAGTACAAAATATGGCAAAATTATGTGACTTTTTTGTGAAAAGCAGAATTTGTGAGTGATGGACTTAAATATTTAGTTCAGATATTTTTATAGATATGTTTAAGTGATGATGATATGGCTTGGTTTCTCCTGCTGCTTATAGCAAAATTCAAGAAGAAAGATATGTTGATTAAGTTGCTTATAAGGAAAAAGATAATAGTACTTGATGATTTATAGGAATCTCAGACTATTCAGATTCTGTGCTCAGAAAATAGGACCAATGGTGTGGTTCAACAAACTTTCATTAAAACTATTATGTACATGACTCATGAATCTAATTAAGCATCTCGGCAGAAACTAGGAATGCAGATGTGGCTATTCAAGAAAGAGGATTTATGGAATACCTTTTTTTTTCTGATAGTTTTGACCCCTGTTAATCACATGAGAGGCCAGCAAGGATCTGAATAATTTTACAGCAATAGAAACACTGCCATCCTCTTCAGGATGAGAAAAAAATGACTTTGTAAACTCAGTAACAGATTAATCTGGCAAGACTGTCACCGCCATCATGACCCAAACAACACTGGCTAAAGAAAGTGAGACTGCCATCCCAGAGGGCCCAGAAGGCAGAAAGACCAGCCTGGTGGGCCCAGAGAACAAAGGGTTTGAAGATCATTCTCAAGCCTTAATACTTAAAGAGATTTATCCAGATAAGTTTACTTGATTTGGATTGCTGACCCCTTTTTTCATTATGATTTCTTACTTTTAGAATGGGAATGGTTGTCTTATGTCTTTCTAACCATTGTATTTTGGGATCAAATATTTTGTCTGTTTTTTTTTAATGTTCATAGTTGGAAAGAGAGATAATTTTAGTCTAATAACAAATAATATCTTAAGTCTCAACAGTATATATTGAGTCAATATGTGGAACATCAATTGTATTCTTGAATGGATTAAAACTGTGGAGATTTTGGAATCAGTAGAAAGTATTTTCAAGTAAAAAGATAAATTTTTACTTAGAGATTCAGATAACAGTGTGTGGGTGGTTAGACTTTTGGTACCAACATTTTTATATGTAGGAATGGAACCATCCTTTGACCCAGCTATCCAACTCCTTGGTATATATCCAAAATATTTAAAATCACTACATTACAGTGATGCTACCACATCATTTTTTATATTAGTAAAATTCAAAATAGCTAAGCTATGGAGCTAACCTAGGTGCCCTTCAACACATTAATGGATAATGAAAGTGTTTATAAAGAACATACAAAATGGAGTATTACTCAACCATAAAGAAGAATGACTTCATGACATCTGACAGTAAATGGACAAATCTGGATATGTTCATGCTAAGTTAAACAAGCCAGTTCCAAAAATGCAAAAGTCAAATGCTTTTGATGATATGTTAAATCTAACCCACAGTAACAGTGGCGGTGAGGATGAAGAATATAATTTCAGTAGATTAAACAAAGAGGAAGGGAGAGGATAGGAAAAGGAAAGACAGTGATATGAATCTGACATAACTTGCCTATGTACATATATGAATCTAGAATAGTGTACCTCCACAGGAATGGGGTCCTAATGAGAATAAGGTATATCCTGTGCTTGTATACTGATATAAAAATGGATTCTACTGTCATGTATAACTAAAAAGAACCAATAAACAAGACCCTCCCCCAAAATTTATCTAGTGAATTTCTAACTTAAATGCTTCAAAATGTGTCCAAATATGAAGATATGTACTTTACAAAACAACCAAATAAAAATATAAAGAAGAAGAAATTTGATGCTTGTTGGTGTACATCATCATTTGTGCATTGAAAGGTTAAATATTTTTTCAGTATTCCTAATATGGTTTTGTTTGTGCATAACATTCCAGATATTCTAAGAAGGCTGTTTATTTTCTCTGAGGCTATAGGTAGTTCCACTATTTCATCACCCTTTTGCTTTGTATCATTTTTTTTTTTTATTTCAGTCCTGGGAAAATCTCAAGCCATCATCTCCTGACCTGTAAGGTTTCTACTGAGAAGTGAGCTGCTAAGGTGAATTGTTGCACTTTTATGTTCTATTTGTTACTTTTCTCTTGCAAACATATGAATGTCTTTATTGTTCACCTGAGAGAACTTGATTGTAAGATATCTTGGGGTAGAATTGATTGAGTTAAATTAAATAGGTGGCTTTTGACCTTCTGTACCTGATTATCAGCATTATTCTCTGTGTTTGGGAATTACTTACTTGAATAAGCTTTTTCCTCAAATGGCATTCTAAAGTCTTTCTTGAACACAAATAGTCTGAATATTTATTCCTTTTATACTGCCCCAACATTCCTGTAAGCTTTCTTCATTTCATGTCATTCACTTTTACTTTTTCTCCTACAACTTTATATTTTCAAATCCCCTATCTTTGTGCTCATTAATTCTTTCTTTCTTTGATGTTTCCTGCTGATGATGCTAGGTTTACATCACATTTTTAATTTGCTGTCTATTCTTCAATTAAAATACATTTTTTAATTTTAAAATATTGCTTCTATATCTTTATTAAGTTTCTCTGTTAGAGTATTGAAATGTCTCTCTGTTTACTTCTGGCTACCTCAGTTTCTTTAAAAGAGCTGTTTAAGTTCTGTATCTGAATGTTTTCCCATACTGATTACTTCCTGGCCAGTTTCTAGAATCTCATTTTGAGTATTAAGTAAAGTCAAAGTTTCTGAAAGCTCCTGAATGTTGGCATTGAACATCATTTGGGCATTGAGGGATAAAGTATTTATTTCAGTCTTATGAATATGGCATTTTTGTGTCTGTCTTTTCAGAAATTCTAAGCAGGCTGCTTATATTCTCTCAGCTTATACTCACTTTTTATTATTTCAACAATAGATGGCACCCAGGTCCAGATTTGCCCAAAGTCTGCTGTTGGTGTGTTATTGCTATTTCAGTACTAAAGGGAAATCTAATCCCAGGTTTGTCTCAAATACACTATTGGTGTGTTTTTCAGAACCAAGATAATATATAGACAGGGAGTTCTTGCTCTCAAGTTTCTACCTGGAGCTATAATAGCTCTAGAGGGGTCATTCTAAGGCAGTCTCTTATGGTCAGACTCTGTGAGATTATATCCATCTCTGGGTATAGTCACTGGTGATAGACCAGCCCTATGCTCCTATTCATGGCTGCAGCCACCAATGCTAAGAACATTTGTCATGCCCTGAGCCTATAGTCAACCACAACCAGAATGACAATAGGATAAGTTCCAAGACCACATTTCTCAGGACTTTCTATTGTTAAAGTGGAATTATGGCCTAGGACCATTACAAACAGCCATAGGGATGCTAAGTAAAATAGACCAATAATCTGTGGTCATCTATCTTCCTTTAGCATCAGAGCTGTTTTAGAGGCTCCATCCTTATGCAGGCCTAGAACTAAGGACTGTTGGTATTGACCAATTGTTGGTGTTCACCAGCCAGCACTAAATTCCTGGCAAAATTTTGTACTTACTACCCAGTTCCACCCCTAATTAATGGAATCTTGCAACCTGTTATGCTCCCTAAGGTTGGATTTGGTGACAGCAGTCCCTCAGCCACCTATTCTGAGAAGCTGAGTTATGCTTGTGTTTCACAACTGCTAGTACCTGCACTGTCTCAGGTTGCACAGTGTCCATGTCATAGTTGGTGGAGATGCAGGACAAAAGATGTTTATCCCACTGGATCACAGGACTCTTCATGGTGTCAGAACAATTCTAAGATCTTATCTGTGAGCACTGGTCTGGTGAGAGCTGTACTGCGCAGGGCTCAGAGACAGGTGATAGAAATAGGCCAGTGCCACTAAGGCTTATTTTATGCTGGTATATAACTGAGTCTCACAGCACAGAGGCCTTTAAGTTTAAGGACTGAATTAACTATTTGTTTCTCCCCAAAATGGGAGTATTGCCATCCATTTTGGGCTACTTGAAGTTGGGGGAGGGAAGATGCAGAAAACTGTGTCCTTCCTTTCTTTGTTTATATGTATTTTCAAATTTTTACACAAAAGTCAGGCACTATGATCTATCCCTTGATTTCCTTAGCTCTTTGAAAAGTAGTTTAATGTGTGATTGCTGTTCAAATTATTATACCTGTGGGAAAATGAAAACTAGAGGACCATATTCAGCCATTTACTCTGATCTTCCCATTTATATACTACATATTGCTATGTGAAAATATTACATATTGCTATGCTACTACTGCACATCTCTTTTCAACTCATTTTTGGTAATGCTATATGACCACTTTGAAATTATGTTTGTTGAATAAATGGAAATTCATACCTTGAAAAAGGAAACATGAGAAATTAGGGCTTGGTTTATATTTTTATTGATTTTCTGGATTGAATATTAGTGAAACCATTTTGTTTTTATTTAAAACATTTAACTGTTGCATAGAAACATAAAAATTGCGCATATTCATGGGTGCCATTCAGGCAGTGCACACACACACACACACACACACACACCACACGGCATATTTAAATCAAATTAATCACACTGAACATATCAATCTCCTCAAATATCTTTTTTTTAGTTGTAGATGATCACAATACCTTTATTTTATTTATATATGCTTATGTGGTGCTGAGGATTGAAGCCAGTGCCTCACATATGCTAGGCAAGCACTCTATCAATGAACTACAACCCAGCCCTCAAATATCTTTTTTTTTAATGGTGAAAACTTTCAAAATAATTTCTTGTAGCTTTTTGACATGTTACAGTACATCATTTATATTTAGACTCCCCTTAATGTGCATTATCACATCAGAATTTCTTGCTGCTATGTAACAAAGTTATTACTTATTGAACTATACTTTAAAGTCTTTCTCTACTTTTTCTTTGTGGTAACTACCATTATACTTTCAACTTCTATGAGATCAACTTTATTACATTCAACACGAGAATGAGATCATGTTCTGCATGTCTTTCTCTGCCTGTTTAATTTTGCTGAATGTAATGCTCTATTCATTTTTCCACAAATGACAGGATTTTATTAATTTTTATGACTGAATAGTATTAAATTGTATATATGTACCCATTTTATTTATGCATTCATCAATTGATTGGCAATTAGGTTGTTTCCATTTTTAATCCATTATAAATAATGCTATACTGAACCTGGTTGTGCAGATGTTGGAGAAATTATTAACACAGATTAAATAAAATATTTTTACACTATAGCAATAAATTAAAACTAGCACTTGTAAACAATTATCATCTTAATAAATATTAATTAATAATAAAGAAACAAATTAATAGCTGAACATATTTTTCTTATTAGACTTTTGTCTTATTCATGTAAATAAAAGTGTGAATCAACATTGACATCAAAACTATACTTGTTTGTTAAATACATCATTTGTTTATGAATTAAAGATGTTGGAAATTAAAGATGTTGACTATAAAGAATTTATATGACAAAGTAGGGTTTTTTGTCATTTGTATTTTTATACTAACAATATTTGGAATTATAATAAGAAGATATTTTTAGATGAGGGAAATATGATAGATAAATAAGGAATAGATAGATCATTTTCTTAGAATAAAATCAGAAATAGTTAAATGTAATTCGTGATTCAGAAACAAAGATTATAAAATTCTTCAATCAATGTTAAGATAAACATGTATATCAGCATCTGTTTTATTTATTTGTGGAAGAAATTTTCTAACTTTAAAGTAGGCCCTTCTTGTTGATATTCATCTTATATATTCATTTCTTATTTTGAAGAGCTTTTGAAATTAAAGTAGTCAAATAAGAAAAGAGTATAGGATGGATAGTGTACTTATAGATTGTTAAAATATGAATTAAGAGGGAAAAGGAAGTATCAGAAAAGATTCCAAATGTTATTCTGTCTCTTGATGTTGGCATTTAAAGCTTCAAAAAGAGAAAAGCAAAAGATACATTAAATAAAATTATTTTAGAGCTTCTTAGGTATCTAAGTTTTCTTAAGTATCTTAAGTATGTAAGTAATAATGAATTTAACTTTATTCATTTAAAATTACTTGTTTATGTATATCCTTGGAACATTGAAAATGTTTACTTTTTAAATCATAAAATATTATATATATATATATATATATATATATATATATATATATATATATCAGAGTTTATATCATCAAATTTCACTGCATAGAAAATGAAAAACAAAAGAATCTTAGTTTCCTTCATTTTAAGTACTTATTCCCTGATATTAACTTCCACAACTTAGTTTATTTTTATTTTTAATTTTATTTTTTTAGCTGTTGATAGAATTTTATTTTTATTTGTTTATATGTGTTGCTGAGAATCGAACCCAGTGCTTCACACATGCTAGGCAAGTGCTCTACCACTGAGTCTCCATCCCAGCCCCACTTATTCTCATTTTTAATCACTATGGGCATATACACTGCTTTATATAAGAGTATTTTGAGATATTTCAAAATATTTTTACTCAAAAACTATAATTGAAAAACTATGAATTATTGGTTGTATGGAATTCATAATATAGAGTATGTTATATTTTATAAATTATATTTTATACAAATTTATATTTAAACCCTTTAAAGGTTGACAATATGTCACTTTGAATAAGAGACCACTTTATATTTCTTTTGCAAACTACAGATATTTGAAATAGAAGACATTATATACTCCTATGTATGCTGACGTTTTGTGTAAATGCACACTGGAAGGTAAGCAAACATCCTAGTTTATGTCATCTCTATATGTAATTTCATTTGTAATCCTTCATGCTACTATCCTTGTTTAATACTTGACCTATAGATAAAATAAAGTTATTGGATTCTCAATTTCTTGTGTATTTACAAAGAGAATATTCAGATCACAAAACCAGAAAAGTGCATCTAATTTATTATAGTGAGATTTGGTGTAGCCATTAGTGATCCATACTGGATCTCTGGTATCTCTGGTATATAAAGCTATACACACACACACACACACACACACACACACATATATATATATATATATATATATATATATATATGAATTCTGCCATATATAGATGGCATATATATATGGCAGAATTAATAGCATCAAATCTCACTGCATAGAAAATGCCAAGTAGTTATTCCTATCCATAGCAGAATAGTGGAATTAATACAAAGTCAGTTCATAGCACTCTAAAGAATCTCCTTGGCCACTTTCTCATTTTGACCATATCTAACTAATTTCAGCTTTATTATCTACAAGAGCAGGAATATTTTGGCATAATTGTGTAAGGAAAGAAACAACAAGCTGGCTACAGTGGTGTACACATGTAATCCCAGTGGCATGGGAGGCTTAGGGAGGAGGATCATGAGTTTGAAGCCAGTCTCAGGTCAACTGAAAAAATAGGTCAATTTAATTTTTATTTTCAATAACATCATCATTTGCTGTGAACAGCATGGCCAAACTCGCAGGGCAGTTCAGGCAAGGAAATGGGTAGGAAGATTAGAAAAATAAAGACATGGATTTTGAAGATAAAGTTGGGGTCAGGTGGAATGCTGCTCTCTGATGGAGAAGCATACATAAAGAGTTATGCCAGCAATCTTTGTTTATATATGTCTCATTTTTACATTAAAGTCTAGGCAAGCATTATTCTTTGTATTTAAGAAAGTTACATAACTACAAACATCTATGCAGCTTTTCCACTGTTGCAATCCATAGTTGCAAAGTGCAATGTTAAGAGCTTCCTGTAGAGCTCAAAAAGGTCAATTGTTTAAAGTTACCTTTAAGTGGGCAGGCTCAGGAGTAGCAGAGATGGCCAAACATTGTAGTTGTCTAACATGAGAATTTCTCTATCCCTGGGAGGTATGTGCCTGAGATCAAGATTGAAGCGCATAAGACTCTTGCACGGAGCCTCCTTAGGCAGGGGATTACCATAGCAACTGGGCATCCTATGCCCTTACACAGAAACATTCCTAAGCACTGGGCAAGCCACAGCCATGAGGTCATCAGAGATCCCCCAATCTCTGTCACTGCTCTCCACGATCATTTTTCTAATATTGTTATTATTAATCTATATCAACATTTGAAAGGCTATCTTGTTCTGGGAATACAAAATAACTAGCCTCACTGAAAAACAATTTCTGAAAAAAGAATATTTAACATGGTAGTCAATTGATATTAGTTTATATAAATATATATTAAGAATCTACTTTGCTTCAGAAGTCTGATAGACACATTATATGTGCCAAAAATATGATACGATTATTACCTTGTGAATTTTAATATGCTGTCTATAAAAATAGAATTAACAAATAGGCCATTGCCTTTTTTCAATGACTTGAATTTTGCAAAGGATGCATTGGTATTTTAATTCAAACTTCAAAAACTTAATTCAAGCATATACTGAACTTTGAGATCTCCAGACTTCAAAAAATGTCTACATTTGTTTAACTTTGTTTTTGCCAGCCTTTTGTGCAGTTTCCAGCCCTTTGGGGTAAATATCTAAGTATGAGCATATTTTTTATTTAACATATTTCAATTTTGGAATTGGGAAATTTTATGGGAAAATTGTCTTGCTAGTACAGTTTATTTATACCTCTTTCCTTTCCCACTAATTTACTCTGTTTTCAACATCTTGCATTAATTTGATATATTTGTGCTAGTGCATGAACATTTTGGTTCCCCATAATTCTTAACCTCCTAGCTATTGATATTAGGAGGTAGGTACTTTTGAGAGATGATTCAATCTTAAAGGTGTACCCTTATGAGATTAGCATACTTAAAAAAGAGACCCTAGGGAGATTTTGCCATTTCTTTCATGAAAGGTTAGAGCAAAAACATGACTCTTTTAGTAGTGAACATTCATCAGACACCAAGTTTAACAATGCAAATCTTGGATTCTAGCCTCTAGAAAATGAAGAACACATTTTAGCTGTTTCCTAGCCATCCTGTTTATGGTATTTTATTAGAAAAGTCTCAAATATACTATAACAAAGAATAAAATTGAACCAAAATTATGATATTATTATTAATTAGAGTATATAGTTTATATTAGGATCACACTTGGTGCTTTATATTTCTTTATATCTTGACACATAAATCATGTCATGTATGTACTATTAAAGTATTATACAAAGCAGCTTCACTGTCCGAAATATCTCTTGTAGCTCACTAATCACACCTCCATTCCTCCTTCTTCCAATCCCTGCAACCATTGTTCTTTTTATTGTGTTTATTTTTACTCCTTTTCAGAAAGTCATACAGTGAAAACATAGTGTATGTATCCTTTTAATTCTGGTTTCCTTCTAATAGGAATATTCATTTAAGACTTTTTATGTCTTACTGTAATTTGATAGATGACATATTTTTATACCTTTATTTTATTTATTTATTTTTATGTGGTGCTAAGGATTGAACCCAGCACCTAGGCAAGCACTTTACTGCTGAGCCACAACCCCAGCCCTGAAATATGTTATTTGATTGCTAAACAGTATTTTCAATTGCATTCACAATTTTTTTATTCATTCACCTGGTAAAAAGCGCTTTGACTGATATCAGTTTGGGGCAGTTATTAAAAAGATTTTATAAACATTTGGGTGCAGCCTTTTGTGCAAACATAGTTTCCAGCCCTTTGGGGTAAATACCTAAAGAGTGTATAGCTGGATCATATGGTAAGCCTATATTTATTATTGTAAAAAATTGATAAAATGTACTTCAAAGTACAATAAAATGTACTTTTACATTTCTACCAGCAATAAATAAGAATTTCTGTTGGTCACTCCTCCATATCAGCTTTCTGTGTTATCATTTTTTTTTCAATTTTAGCCATTCTAATAGACATGTAGTAATGGCTAAGGTTTTCTCTTTTAATTCCTGAGTGACGTATGATGCTGATTGTATTTTCATATGCTTACTTAGGAATTGTACAATTTAGTGAAGTATCTGTGTAAATTTTTATCTTTTTATTATTTTAATTTTTATTTGAAATGATTGTATATTTTAGATATAAAATATCATGTTTTGTAAATATTTTTCTGTGGCTCATTTTATCTTTCTCATAAAAGCATATTTCACATAGTAAATGTTTCTGTATTTTAATTTATTTCAAAACATTTTTTTCTTCCACAGTGTGATGGTTTGGATCTAGAAATATACCCCCAAATTCATATTTTATAATCACAATTTCCATTGCATAAACGTTCAGATGTGGATTTTTTTAGGCAATGATGAAGGCTATAATTTTATTGGTGGATTAATACTTTTCCTGGATATATAAGTTGAATGGATTACTGCATGGTAGGCAGGTAGAGCATGGCTTGATGAAGTAGGACACTGGGGCTGTAGTCATGGGGACTACAACTCATTCCTGAATACTCTGTCACAACACCCTTGCTTTCTGACTTCCATGAACTGGGCAACTTTCCTTCGTTATACCCTTCTGTCTTGTTATTCTGCCCACATTGACACTGAGCAGTGGAGTAATGTGATCGTGGATGGGACCTCCAAAATGATGAGCCCAAATTAAAATTTTCTTCCTCTAACTCACTCTTATTAGTTATTTTGGTCTCAGCAACAAGAAGTTGAAAAACAATAAAATTGGTACCAGGGACAAGGTTATTTCTGTGACTAACCTGACCATGTGATTCAGAAGCTTTTGGAGCTGGTTTGCAGAAAGAATTTTTTTAATGTTTAAATACAAAGGCTGGAGGAGCTTTAGAATACCACAAGGAGAGCTTAATGAATGATATTACTGCGTTCCAGGAAGACTAGAATGTTGATAAGACGATACGATTACACACAGTGAAGATAGTTCATGAGATTTCATATGAGAATGAAGACTCCATTGGGAATTGAACAAGAGACATTCCTAGTCTCTTGAAGAATTTCTCTATACTTTGCCCATCTACTGAGGCTGTGAGTGAAGTTGAATTTAAAAGTGACAGACTAATTAAAATTCCAAGGCAGCACAGCATTCAGGAGATGTCATGGGTACTGATGGTAGATTTTAGGTAGGTTAAACAGAAAGGTTAACCAGAAAGAAAGGAAGATTTTACAAGCCTTTGCAGTCTGTCCAAAGATTCACATGCAAAATTGGGGTTAAGTAAGAGATTACCACCACTAAAGAAAATCTAAGTATTTTACACAGAAATAATAGGAAAGATGTGCTTCCATCTCAGGAATCAGCAAATCATGCCCATCACAAATACAAGTATGTAAAAGTGAAAACTTTTCTGAGAAACCCCATGGGGTGCCTTACATGCACAGGAGTTCCTAGAAAGATGTGTACCCAGCATTCTTTTTATTGTGCTCAGCCATCAAAGCACTCAGAGGCTTCTAAAACCACGGGGCCTGGTCATTGCTTGGGCTTGCAGCAGACCTTAGAATCATTCATGTTAACTGGTTCTGCAGGAATGCAGGATGAAAGAGTGAAGGGGTCAAGGAGGATTCCATCAAGATTTAAAAGAAAGTCCTGGGAGTTCAAATAGTGTAGCAGAGTTAGAGTCCCAGTTATAAACCCCTAAGAGAGTGATTTATGTAGCAGTAAGAATGGAGACACCATGAACTAAGAGATGTCAGGTACATTGAACACCTGCCAAGGAAAGTTTCAGGAAACAAGAACTGGGTCAAGAGAAATGCAATATATGCTTCAGCCATCAAGACCATAGGGGTGGGGCTGCCCCAAATCCTTTGGAGATCACATCTTGCTGCTGTGTGCTGTGAACACTAGGTGCAAAATATTAGGACTTGTTTCTCCACTTGGGTTTTGGTCTTGCTTTGCTCCCATCCTTTTTTTCTATGAACCTATTTCCCCCACTTTGAGTAGGAATTTTACTCTGTGTCACTATATGTTGGATGGATATATAATTTTTAAATTTTTTTTAGTTGTATATGGACTTTATTTGCCTTTATTTGTTTTTAGGTTGTGCTAGTATTGAACTCAGGGCCTCACATTTGAGAGGCAAGTACTCTACCACCAAGCTACAACTCCAACCCCTGTAATCTACTTTTTAAAAATATTTTTTTAGTTGTAGATAGACACAATACCTTTATTTATTTTTATGTGTTACTGAGGATCAAACCCAGTGCTTCACATGTGCTAGGCAAGAGCTCTGCCACTGAGCCATAACCCCAGCCCTATAATCTACTTTTGATTTAGACAGGGCCTTATAGCCTAGATTTTGCATTGAGTCTTGGAGGAGATTTTGGACATGGATTTTTGAGCAATTTGGGAATGTTTAGACTATGGAGATTCTTGGAGACAGACTAAAAGCATTTAGTACTGTGAGATGGACATGAGTTGTTTGGGGCTGGGGGTGGAATGTTATAGTTGGAATCTGCAAATATCCACCAAAAGCTCATAGTTTGAAAGCATGACCCTTAATGCAGAAAGGTTCAGAGGTGGAGCTTTTGGTTGCTCTTTCTTCCTTTCTTTATGCTTCCTGGCTTCCATGAGTTGAACAGCTGTCCTTCATATGCTCTTCTTCCTTGATTTTCTGCCTAGCCACAGACCCAGAGCAATAGAATGAGCAAACCATAGACCTGAACCACTGCAACCATGTGGCTAAAATAAGCCTTCCTCTTCTAAGTTGTTCTTGTCAACCATTTTTGGTTATAACAATGAAAAGCTGGTGAACACAGACTGTTGAATTGATGTTGTATCTAAATCATCATCAAATGCATGGCACCATATGCTTTCTTTATGTTATATTCTAAAACTTTTAAAGTGTTACATTTTAAATTTAGATCTATCATTCATTTTGAATTAGTTTTGTGAACCCTGTAAAATATGCACTTGGTAATTTTTTTGTTTTGCTTTGTATGTGAATGTTTCCTTTTAGGCAACATTTTTTGAATAGTAGGCTCTCCTCAACCGAATTATTTTTCCTACTTTAGTAGACATTACTTGAAACATCTAGGTCAATTTTTGGCTGTGTATTTTGTTCCAATGATCTATGTGACTGTATTCTCTCCAATATTCACTGTTTTAATGAATGCAGGCAATAAATATTGGCTTGAAGTATATTTAATTGAATCACAGGAAATGAGAAATATCATTTGAAAAAATAATGTCTATTATATATGAATATCGATGAATCCATCTTATATAACTATAAATTCATAATATTATTAATGATTGACCACAAAGAAATCTAGCACAAATTACATAATAACCAAATAGATGAAATAATTACAATATGAAGAGTGAAATTATACATCACAATCATAGGGATAAAAGAAATATATAGAATCCTAACTTCTAACAATGAATGCTAGCAAAAACAAAATAAATCTATATTATATACTAAGTATAATAAGCATGTGACATCATATAATTTATTAACATATATTTACATATTAATAATCTCTATTATATAATTTTGAAGAAAGTATGCATAAGATTTTGTGACAAATCAAATGGATGGAGGACTAGAAGTTGGACCCAGTAGATTAGTACCATGATAAAAATTTGAAAAGGGATGTTCAGAATGATGGAATATTACATAAGGTGAAAAATTTGAACTTTAATTGAGATTGACCATATGCTAAATTTTAAAATGTCTCAGTAAATTTTAAGTGATTAAAATGATGAAGATTATATTCTCTGGCTGCAAATGAATTAAATTAGAAGCAATACCTAATAGATACCATAAAATACACAAATATTTATAAGTTAAATTGCCTGTAATTGTTTTACTCTCTAGATTCCTCAGTTTTCTAATTTTCAAATGATATGATTCACTTTTTATAGTTTTAAGGACTCAGTGAATTTAAGATGCAAAGCTCTTGAAACAGTGCTTGGCAAAAAGTAAACATTATAGAAATGATATCATTTAGTATAATATGTTTCACTGCCTTAAAATTCCCTAAGTTCTACCTCTTTAGTTTTTCATCTCATCACCCTGGCTAACCTCTGATGTTTCACTCTCCATAGTTTTACCTTAATCAGAATTCAAACAGTTTGAAACATATAGTCTTTTCACATTGGCTTCATTAACTTAACAATATGCATTTAAGATTTCTCCATGTCTTTCTATCCTTTGATAGCAAATATTCTTTTATCATCACATAACTTTTCATTGCAAGAATGTACTATTATGTGTTTATCCATTTACCTATTGAATGACATTCTGGAAATTATGAATAAAGTCACTATGAATATGTGCTAGATATTTATGGACACGTGGTTTCAAATCACATGGGTAGATATTTATTATTGTCATTGCTGGATTTTTATAAAATTATATTTATCTTTGAGAGAAAATGACAGACTGGTTTTTAAAATACACACTTTCTAAGATAATACAAAGATGAACCAAAGACTAACCTTTTGTTTTCTCACCAGTAATAAGTGAGATTTCCATTGTTTTACATCCTTATCACTATTTAGCTTTATCAGTGTTTTATTTTAACAATTCTAACATATATATTATGTATCTCATTATTGTTTAAAATAGTAATTCCTTAATAACGTAAAACTGGGCATATTTTCTAATGTTTATTTTATATATCTTCTTTGGTAAGATATCTGTTGAGATATTTTTTTCCATTTTTAATTTGGTTCATTTATTTTTTACTTTTGAGCTTTCCATGTTCTCTGGATATATTTACTGCAAATCACTTAGTAGAGGTGTCTTTCAAAATATTTTATCACAATCTTTCAAGTATATTTCATTTATTTTAAATCATGTATTTTTAAGTAACCAAAGAGATAAAGAACACATTGCAACACAAATTGTATTTTGAACAATCCTAATGAAAAAACATATTTCAGGATTAATAACTGTACTTAATCAATGTTGAAATGAATTAATTTATTAAAATACTCATGTTAGAGAAAATGTATATAAGATCAATAATTTGAGCAGCAGAATATGAACCTAGAGAAAGAAGTGCAAAATAAACACAAAGTAAAAAAGGAAACGGTAAAGACTTTTATGTGGTTCCCTTTGATCATAGTTATACAGAGCATTTTTAAAAAGTTCTTGTAGCTGCTTCTTCTTACTTGAAAAAAAAAAACAATAAATTGAGATCTCATTATCTATTCATTTGGAAGCAAGCTAATAATAGTTGAGTATGAAATTTTATCCAAACTGACTTTCATTATGAACATCAATGTTGTGTCCTCAGAATTACCATATGGTCTCTTTATTAATCTTTTTATATAAATTTCTTTATAATGGCTAAGTTAGTATTTATTTTGAAATAATTTCAAACTTATATAAATAAGTTACTAGAAAAGCACAAATATTTTGGCTATTTAACTAAAGTATAAGAGTCTGTTTCTGATGTGATGACATTGCCCTGTGTAACATCAATATAATAAAACTAATCAAGAAATTATCATTGATATTTCACTAATAACTAAATCTGTGGATTTTATTCAGATTTTTAATTATATTTATAATATTCTTTAGAATAAAATGAATGAGCTAAAGACCACATATTGAATATAACTGTCATGTTTACCTAGTCTCTTTAAATCTGGAAAAGTTCTTGAGTGTTTCATTGACTTTCAAGGGTTTAACACTTTTCCAGTGTGTAAATCTGTGAACTATTCCAGAATTTGGTGTTCTCTTTTTTTCCACTCTTACTGAATTTTTTACCAAAAATAGGGATTTTAGACTATGTTCTTTTTATTAATTCCTATCTGGTACATTTTTATTTTCCAAATACATGTGATACTAATTTTAATTATGTGATTTGGTGATTTTCAGGTGTGTTTGCTTGCTACATCACAGTTTTGTAGTCAAGTTGTGTTCATATTCAGAGCATCAATATTTTTATTGTGATAAAGTATGCATAACATAAAATTGACCATTTTCAAATAAATACTTCATTTGCCTTGAAAGACATGCACATTGTTGTACAACCATCCCTTCTATCTAAAGAATTTTTAAAATATTTCCAACTGAATCTCTGTTTATGACACTTATTCTCTTGCTTCCTAGACTTTCTCTTTCTGTGAATATATATAATTATATATATATATATATATATATATATATATATATATATATATATATATACATATATATATATATATATATATGTGTGTGTGTGTGTGTGTGTGTGTGTGTATAATACAGGATGGTTCCACTTTATGTGTATATATATATATATATATATATATATATATATATATATATAAAGTGGAACCATCCTGTATTGTTGATTAGAAGGCAAAATGATGCAGCCAGAATGAAAAATACCATAGTTTTACCATGTGATCTAGCAGTGCCACTTCTGGGTATGTACCCTCAAAATTTAAAGGAGAACTTGGAAACACACGTATGCATGTTCATCACAGCATTATGCACAACAGCCAAAAGGTGAAGGGAGCTCACGTGTTCACTGATAAATAATGAAAAACACAAATGGTGGCAAATATATAAAATCAAACATCATTGTACCATACAGTATTGTCCCTTTTGTGACTTGCTGATTTCACTTAATATAGCATATTCAAGGTTATCATTATCATAGCATGAATCAAAATTTCCTTCCCTTTTAAGATGAAATGATTTTTCATTTTATATGAATACACTCTTTTTTGTATATGTAAAAACAACCAATCAAATATGAACAAGGAGATGAGAAAAAGAAGTCTAATAGAGTAAAGAAAAACGAGGGAAAAGTGGACAACAGGAAAAGAGGGGAGAAAAGAGGAAATAGTGAGCAAAATCAAGGTTTATGCCTGTATGTTTGTCAGGATGAACCAAACTATTATGTGTAACAATTAATCACTAAGGAAAAAAAAGATTAAGACATAGATAAAGAGACAGAAGGGGACAGGATCAGAGAGAGATGAAGACAGAGACTGAAAAATTTTTATGTACTTTTCAGTCTTAATTCATATAAAAATATTCTAATACAAATTTATAAAATAGTGATAATTTGATAAATGCATAAATATAAATAAAATATTTTAAATGCTATTTCAAAATATGAAAGTGATAATATTTTTGCTTATAATGTACCTCTAATATGCAATTTGATAAATCCCTGTTAAAATATTTATGTAGTATATGAACATATAAAATTTAACATCTTAAAAAAATTTCATTATACAGTTTATTGACATTTGGATCATTCACACTGTTGTGCAACTATCGCTATCAGATATGCTTAGAAATTTTTCCTGTTGCAAAACTAAATCTTGATTCTCATTAAATGAATACTTTCTGTTTCTCCTTCACCCAATTTATAAGGACAAATTTCTTATCTTATTTGTTATATAAATGAAATTTACTTCTTTATTTAAGTGGAATCATACAGTACTTCTTCATTTTTATTTTGACATTAGTATTTGTTTCACTTAACATAATGTTTCCCAGTTCATGCATGTCAAAGCATGTATCAGAATTTTTTCCTTTTTAGGTGGAACAATATTCCAGTTTATGTAGATGCTAAAGTTTGTTTATATATCCATATATCTATTGACAATTGATTCTTTCACCTTTTTGCTATTGTGAGTAATTTTGCTATTAACATAGGTATACACACACTATTCAATGTCTTCTTTAAATTTGTTTGGGTATTTAACTGAGAAGTGTCATTGCTAGATCATATAATAATTCCATTGGTTGGGAGTTCTGTCACACCGGTTTTTCACAAATGCTTAATCAGTTTGTATTCCCAGCAACAGTGTAATAGAAATTAAATTTTACCACATCCTGGTGAACACATTATTTTTCTCTATATATAAAGTAGCCATCCTAATAGACCTGAAGTGATTATTTTTGGTTTGATTTGCATCGCCCTAAAAATGAGATATTGTATTGCATGTGATTCAAATGTATGATATGTCAAGGTCATTATACTGTCATGTGTAACTAATTAAAACAAATTTTAAAAAGCAAAAAAAAAATAAATAAAAGATTACTGATGTGTTAAGCATTGTTTATGCTCTTGTAGGATTTTTGTGTTTCTTCCTTTTGAAATGTATATACAAGCCCTTTTGCCCATTTTTAAAAGCCCAACTTTTCTCTCTTTTTCCTTTTTCTTTTCTTTTCTTTTTTTTTTTTTTGCAGTTGAATGATAGGAGTTATATTATAGTTTGGATATTGACCAAGTATCAGTTGTACCATTTGAAGATATTTTCTCTCATTCTGCACATTATGTATTTATTCTGTTGATTATTTTATTTGTTCCTCAGAAGCGTTGCATTTTGATAGTTCCACTTATCTATTTTGCTTCTATTGCCTGTGCTTTTAGTGCTATATCCAAGAAATAATTCATTTCCAAGAATGTCATTCCCCCATGTTTATTTTCTAGAATTTTATACATTTTTGTTTAAATATTGAATCCATTTTGAGTTGGTTTTTATGAATAATTTAAGAAAATCATCTAATTTTTATTTTAATATAACTGTCCAATTTTCCAAATACTATTTGCTTAAGACACTCCTTTTTACATTGTTTATGCTTGGCACCTAATAATTAGTTGATTGCACATGTTTAAGTTTATTTTTCAGCTCTGTATTCTATCACATTAGACCATATGTTTGTCTTTATATCAGTAACACACTGTTTTTGTTCATATAGTTTTGTAATACATTTGCAATGAATAAATGTGATGACTTGAACTTTGTCCTTCATTGTCAAGGTTTTATTAGCTATGCTAAGTCTTCTGTGGTACCATATAACATTCAGAGTTTTTCTATACTTTAAAAATTTCTTTGGCATTTTAGTGTGAACAACACTGATTCCATCAATTGCTTTGGGTAGTGCAAACACTTTTAAAATACTATGTCTTCCAATCCAGAACAAAGAATGTTTTTCCATTTATTTTTGCTTTACTTTTATAATCAATGTTTTACCATTTTCAGCTCACAAGTATTTTATGTTCTTGGTTGAATCTACTCCTAAATATTTTATTAATTTTTATGCCATTTTCATTGAGTCTGTTACCTTAATTTCTTTTTCAGAAAGTCTTTCTAGTGTAAAGACACACAACATAGTTTTGTATGTTGATTTCTGTATACTGAAACTTTACTGAATATTTTAGTGATTCTATCATATGTTTTATAAATGTTTGTGGTTTATACATGAACATTCATGTCATTAAGAGAGAGATGAATTTTTGTATTCTTTCCCAAATTTAGATGGCCTTTCTTTCTTCCTCTCCTACCCCCACAGTTGGGGAACAAATACAGGGTCTTGCACATGTAAGCAACTGTTCTACCACTGAACCACTTCTCCAGACCTCTTTTTTTTCCCTGAAATTTTCTAGATAGTACTTTCAGAATTATGTTGAATAAAAGTGGATAGAGCAGGCCTACTTGTCTTGATATTAAAGCACAAAAAATTCAATTGTTCATCTTTGAGTATAATGTTAACTGTGAGTTTTAAATAAAGCCTTTAATATGTTGCGGTAAATTATTAATGAGCATTGAAACTGAATCAGTAATCAAATATTTTTTAACAAAGAAAATTCCAGGACTAGATCATTTGACTGATTAGTTCTATCAAATACTTAAGGGAAATTAACACCATTCATTGTCATTATCCTGAAGAAAATTGAAGAGAAGGGAGAAATTCCACACTCATTTTATGAGCCCAGCACTACACTAATATCCAAGCCAGATAAAGATAATAAAAAAGAACATTAATGTAAAAGTCCCCAACAAAATACAAACAGAATTTATCATCACTTATAATTGATCATACTCAATGACCAAATGGAAGACATACCTACGAAGCAAAGATGATTTGAAATATTCAATAAATTAATGCAATACAAAAATTAACAGAATGAAGAAAAAATATCATATACTCATATCATTTCAAGTAGAAAAAGCATTTGACAATACTTCCCATAATAAAAACAAATCAGGTATAGAATTGACTTTAGAGACTTGTTTCTATTTGATTCCTCTGCTTATGATACCTTTTTCCCCTGTACTTTCTGGACTAAAGACTCCTATCTCTATAATTTATGGTTCATGCCGCAATTTTTGAAATGTGGTTTTTTTGTTTGTTTGTTTAAGATAAAAATAACACCTTTATTTCATTTATTTTTATTTTTCATTTATTTATTTTTATGCAGTGATGAGGATAGAACACAGGGCTTCATTGATGGTAGGCAAGTACTCTACCACTGAGCTACAATCCTAGCTCCCATACCACATTTTTCAACAGTCATCAAACTAATGAAATGATACCACTGTTCTCATCAGTGCTTTTAATCAGGTGAATTCCCCTTTGGGAATTCCCCACACAAGTGGAAACATGGTAAATAAGCTCTAATCTTTTTATTTCATCCTGAAGGAAGAATCAAGAATTTGAAGATTTTCCTTTGAATTCACCACACCATTCCATTCCAGGGAGGGAATGGGGTAAAGGACATGCAGAATGCCATGAGATTTGCAGTTTTGAATGCATTATTTTTCTTGGTTATATAGTTGATTGGTTACATTTTATTAACATTTTCTAGTTCTTGGAAAGACATTTTAATTCATGTATTCGTTGTTCTTCAGTGTTTTAATGGTGAAAAGTGAGGTTCTTCCTTAGTCTGTGATCCTTCTGATATGCCTTTCTGATAAATTTCTTTTTAAAAATCATGAGATATATGTCACAAAACCAGAACTATAGCAATTCATTCTGAAATTTCATTTCAATGTCTAAACATGTCAATAGGAAGTAATTTACACACTGAATATATGATGTTTGAGAAATAATATTAAGCTAAAAAATAATCTGCCAATGAGGGAAGCAAAATATAAAATAAAGTCCTAGGGATAGAACACAGTACTTTGCAGATGATAGACAATCACTCTACAACTGAGTTATATCCATAACCCTACAAAATATTTTAATGAAAAATTTGTGCTTTTTTCTGCCAGTTTGAAGTTACAAACTCCTTCATGAAAAATAAATATAGGTCATTAAAATACTTTGACCAAGTGTGGAGGTGAATGCCTATAATCCCAGCCATTTAGAGGCTAAGGAAGGAGGATCACATGTTTGAGGTTAGTCTCAGGTACTTATGGAGACCCTCTCTCAAAATAAAAGATAAAATTACCCCTGGGTTCAATTCACAATAACAAAATACCACCAACAACAACAAAAGCCCAACCCCCGCCCCCCCCCCCAAAAAAAAAAAACAACTTTCAGTGGCATGTATAACACAGTATATATTGAGAAATAGAAAAATAAAAAAAAATTAAATATATTTTGCTTGATATTACATTGACTATTATTATTATTATTATTATTGTTGTTGTTAAAACTAAATATTTATATTTTATTTCAAGAAACTAAGGGCTATATCATATCAACATGATGGATGATTTATTTATTTTAGTCCATTGACCGACACACTAATTTAAAACAGAATGTAGTACAAATATATTCATGTGCTTCAGAAAGACAGTTAAACTAAAATATGCAATACAAAGAAAATATTTATAATCTTCTCAATGGCTCATTTACAAAAACTGCATCCAAATATTTTCATTTTATTCAAATATGCAAAGCATTTGTTTTCTTTAATTACATATTAATAACTTAAATATCATTTTCTTTAATTTATTAGTAATGCCCAACAGTACCTGAACATCTTTGTTTAGTATGCACCACATACATGCACACATTTATACAAATAGCAATTACAAATTTCAACCTCTTTTAGGAAAGTGTTCCTTCTAGTTGTTAATTAAAATTCTAGTTCAAAACAAAATTCTGGAGGTGTTACTAAGAAAGATTGTTTTGAATTCAGTGCTTAGCACAATTCATGAGATGCAATAAGAATAATAGACAATTTGTTGAATTTATATATCTGATTGTTCACTTTTCACATTATAATAATTTAATAAAGTATATTTTTGTTCCTAGTTACAATTTGTTAAATGTTTCAAGAATACACAATAAATATTTTATTAATACATTTATTTTTCTGTTAATTAGGGATATTTTAAAATCTTGACATTCCCATCATTTTTAACTGATTATTTAATGAAATTGTAGTCAAATAAACAGGTTTGCTTTATTGCATTTTAAAATAATGCTGTCATATCTTTTTTTAAGTCTTTTTTAACATTTCTTCCTGATAGATATACATGGCAGTAGAGTTTGTTTTGACATATTATACATACTTGGAGTATAACTTATTCTAATTAAAATCCCATTCTTGTGATTGTACATGATGTGAAGTTTCACTGGTCATGTATTCACATACGTGCATAGAAAAGTTATGTTCAATTCATTCTATTATCTTTCTTAATCTATCCTCATTCCCTTCCCTTTGTCTATCCAATGAACTTCTATTCTTTCCATGACCCCTCATTGTATGTTAGCATCCAACTATCAGTGAGAACTTTTGGCTTTTGGTTTCCAGGAACTGGCTTATTTCACTTGGCATGATAGTTTCCAGTAAGTTGGATCACATTACATTTTGAATACCTTGGCCATCTCTATTTTTCTCATTTGAAAGTACATAACTGTATTTGACAGGATAAAATAGCTGTTGGCACTATGTTGAAGAATACAAGATTCATATACATATTACAATAGTTTGAAAATACAGAAGATGCATGATGTGATCCTCAAACTAACTGCAAAGTCACCAATCTATGTACAATTATAATATAACCATGCATTTATTCAGAACATGGAACAGAAAATATCTAGAAAGTATAATTTAGACTTCTCTCCATTCATGGCATAGATATGTACCCAGGATTTATAATTTCCAAGAATTTCATATTTTTCCTTCCATAACTATGGGCATAATAATTTATATAATTATTTTAAACTATTCATTTTGCAAAATGTTAAGTAAAAGGTAGATACTTGAAATTAAAACTTTTTGAAGTACTCTTCTTCTATACTTGACATATATCAGAAATTAATTAAGCAAATATCTTAAGAAAATACTGAATTCTTGTTTAATTTTGAAATCATGCACAAATGATTCAGGAAGAGGGAAGTTTTAAGAGGACAGAAGGAGACACCTGTAAAAATTTACATAATGCTACTTCTCTTTATGAAATAAATAACACACTCTTAAGACTATTTGTTAGATTAGATTTTTTACAATTAAAATTAAAATAACAATGCATCTGGAGCCTGGAAATGGCAATTATATAATGAAGTGAAGTCCTTTTTTAGTACTGTGAAAAGGAAGATCTTTTACTTACATGATTTATTAATTTGAAATCACATATTAATTGCTTAATTTTGACTAACAATTTCTATTGCTGGGACTTTTTAAAAATATTATAAAGTTTAAGTGATGTAAACATTGAGATTTGGGAATTTAAAAATAATAGTACCATCTCTAAGTACAAATTAAAAACATCAATATTTTAAGTTGTTAGATAATATTTTATTAAAGATGTAAACTATGGAGATCGTCTTCCTATTTTAATATCTAAATTGCAGCTTAGTCAATTATTTGTTCAGTTTAAATAAAAAGTATTATCTGAACACTGCCTTTTATTTACTTGTGCACTTATCAATAATATTACTTGAGGTATAATCAACCTAACAAGAACAAAAATAACTAACCTAGAGAACTACCACTTGCAAGATATAAGATCTAATCCTTGAATTAGTGGTTGTAACAGTCTGTGCTTCAGAGGAGAAAAATCCAATCCCCATACCTCAGAGGCACCTATAGGCGCCCCACCAGTACACTGCAATCAACACATTGGTTTATTTATGCCAATTTTTCTTGATTACTTCTTTCAAAAACAAGCGTTTTCAAAAGGCCAAATTGTAGAGTGGCATTGCATGCACTACTGGAGCTCATTTTCACTTTTGATGCCCAAATATTGGTCTGTTAGAAAAATCTATAAACACTGCATCTCAAAGGTAAATAACCAATACCCATGATGTAAAGGAGCCATCAGTACTTGTTTCTGTTAGAAGAAAAGCAATGCTTTGGGAAAAACAATTTATCTCTAAATTTTTAAGAAATTAGAATTACTTTAACTTATAACTTTCATTTTTAAGCTTACCTTTTTTCCTCATATTGTTTTCATCTATAAAAGTTGTGCTCCACATTCTTGGACATGGCTTTTATTCTGTTAATCATAACAGAAGTACACTATTTAGGTTTTGGTGACTAAGCAGTATCAAGCACAGTACATATGTCATTAGTCATATTGAAAATTTGGGAAAATAATTTTGAACTTCTACTAATACCATTTTCAACTTACAGCATTACATTACTTAAAAATGTAACTTGAAATTAGCATTTTTTCTGCTACAAAATATAGGATCTTGATGAAAATAGAGAAATTTTACATTGTTATAACTGCTTGAAAAGAATCAATCAGATACCATGTTTATCTCCCCACCCCCCAAAAAAAATTAATATCCACATCTAGTGGAAACACATAGTATTTTAAGCGTAATTTTTTGTTTAACTGTGGTGATCATTTTGTTAGTGATCATTTTGTTAGACAAATGAGGATGGTGGGAACATGAGTTAAGATAATTCTTTTTTTTATAGAGAGAGAGAATTTTTTAATATTTATTTTTTAGCTTTCGGTGGATACAACATCTTTATTTTTATATGGTGCTGAGGATCGAACCCAGCGCCCCAGCACATGCCAGGCGAGTGTGCTACCGCTTGAGCCACATCCCCAGCCCAAGATAATAATTCTATAACAAAGGCCCACTGTGCTGACCCCTACAGGCTTTCTTTTCCAAGAAGCAATTTACCTTTAGTCCTGCCCATCTTAAGGGAACTGGATATGTCACATTCTTCAGCAAATTACATGTTCACTAGAGAAGAAATGCACTTTCAAAATAATGTTGGTAAGAGGAGCCCAAATTACCCTGAAAGAGACTTTTGGGACCAGATCCTGAAACCCTGGGAAGTAAGTATATTTCCTCCTAAACAAAATCTATAAGAATGTATGGGTAAGAATTCAATTAGAACTGCTTAGTATGGATAATAATGACCTAGAATTGCTATGACAGTGGGAATTTGAAAGTCATATGTCACCCTCCTGTCAGTCAAAAGTCAAGAGGTAGATCTGGTGGGACTCTCTGGAAACTTCTCTGGAATCCCCAATAAAACTGGAATGCAGGAGAGGCATATTGTCTCTCTACTCTCTGAGAGGATGCACTCTCTCCCTTGACAAGTGTCCTCTTCCCCCTTTCCTATACCTTCAATAAACTCATTCCTGTTACTCTGAAAGACATATCTGAAATCTTTTTGAATTGATCATAAGAATTGGGATTTGAAGAGGGGATATTCATGGTGCCTGTTTCTCAGAAGGCTCCCACTCTGTGACATTTTGAGCAATATTAAAGGAATATGCATATGTGTTTGTGTGAAAAGGATATAGGATATTTGGAATATTACAAGGTTAATGGATATAAAGTTTCAGTTTTGCAAGTTGAAAAATATTCTAGAGATGACTAGTGATGATAATTACACAGCAGTGTAAATGAGCTTAATATCACTGAAGTAGACACTTTAAATTAGTTCATAAAACATTATAATGGCATGTGCATTTGATTATTTTGTTTTTAAATTAAAAGGATGGTAGAGAGCTAGTTGAAACATGGTGGATTAAAGAGTGCACTTCCCAGCAGTTTCTTAATACCAGACCAAAAATGCTGAAAGACTGCTCTTCAGTGAAGTAGGTAAATAACAGAATTCACTCAAATTCAGTACTGTATAAATAAACCACAGAGAACCGAAATTTGAGAAACTTTGAATAAAGTATATAAAATATTATGTTAGATGCAAACACATCACCAAGACAGCTTGGTGATGGTGTTCTGGAAGCCATAGCTGATGAACGGAGGTGGAGCACAGGCAGAAGGAGAGAAAAGTATGATAGAACAACCAAAAAATTATGTGGGATAACCTGTGGAATAGGGAGGGATGTTGGTCTTAATGAATCTAGAATTGGTGGGACATTTGAGTGAAAAGTAATCAAAATTCATTGGCCTGTGGGCAGATATATTGGAAGGAACTGAGGTCATTGGTCTAGGAAACATTTATAAATGCTGCATGGTCATGAACAAAGGCAGAAAATCAGGAACTCAAAAAGGGAGTTGGCAACTGCCTATCTATTATGAGCTTCAGAGTCCACCTGGGCCAGTGTGACTAAAATAGTTGCAAAGAAAATTGTGCCTAGGGTTTACAGGCTGCAGATACCAAGGAAAGAAAGCTACCATTCTTGCTGGAACCCCGGACATCTAGCTGAGATTAAAATCTAACCCTCAGTGAAAGATATGGCTCAAGTATCAGAAAACTACTGACAGATTTCCAAGTATCAAAAAAGACCAAGGCAATGGTACTAGAACTTCCAATTTAGAACTCTGCACCATTCCTGCTTCAAGAACACAAAATTTGTCAGCACTCACCAGTCTATTCCACCCTGTATGAGGAGATGAGAATCTGAGAGCTACAAAAACATCTCTGGCTGCTAGCCAAAATGGCTGGCAACTAGATGAAGAACACAAGGACATGAGACTTAACAACTCCCAGCTCTTGACCAAAGGGATAAAAAGCCTCAAAGCAAATACAGAGAATAAAAATCTATCCTTGTTGTTATGGTTTATATGTGGTGTCCCCCAATAGCTCACATGTGAGACAATGCTGTCAGGTTCAAAAACAAATAATTGGGTTGTGAGAGTCTTAACCCAACCAGTGAATTAATCCTCTGATAGGGTTTAACTGAATGGTAATTAATTAATGAAGTGGTAGGCTGTGGCTGGAGAAGGTGGGAATTGGGGGTGAGGCTTTGGGGTATATATGTGTATCTGGCACGTGGAGACCTTTCTCGCTGCTGTCTGGTCATGTGAGCTGTTTCCTTTTGCCAGAGTTTTTCTGCTTTGATGTTCTGACTTATCTTGAGCCCCTAGAAATGGAGCTGGCTGTCCTGTGAGCCCTCAAATAAACTTCATTTTCTACAGTTGTTCTGTTTGGGTCCTTTTAGTCACAGTAGGGAAAAGCCTGACTAAAACACTTGCCAATGGTTTTTACCAGCTCAGAGGAAATAAGAACTTTTTTTCCCATTAACATATTTTATCTATATTTTTTAACTTTTTAAAAATGTTCTATATATCCATGTATTTTTCTTTATTTTTTACTTTTTAGATATATAATCTTAAGTTTTTTGAAACTCATTTCACTGAATTTAATTTTTACTTTTTCCCATTCTCCAAGAATGTCGGAGTATGTGTGTGTGTGTGTAAGGTGGAATGTTCTTACTGTGCAGATAGGTTTGAAAATACTTATAAATATATTCATATAATTTTACTTCAATTTAATTGCTTTCTTCTTCACCAGTTTATTATGTTGTCTTGGTTTGACAGGTGGAGAATGATTCTATGTGGGTTTGAGTTGTTTTGAGAGAGAGACAGAGAAAGAGAGAAAGAAGAAGGAGGAGGAGGAGGAGGAGAGGGAGGGAGGAAGGGATGGAGAGAGAGAGAGAGAGAGAGAGAGAGAGAGAAGAGAGAGAGAGAGAATATGAAAAGAAACCAACCAGAATTCTTGAAAATGAAAGACACAAAGAATCAAATTTAAAATTCACTTGAAAGCCTACCCCAAAGCATAGATAGTATAGAAAATAGAACTTCAGGCCTTGAAGACAGAACTTCATTCCTTGAGGAGAGGGTATATTAAATTGAACATTTGGTCTGCACTTAAAAAAAAAAGACTGTGATCAAAATATACAAGAAAACTTGGATAGCATCAAAAAAAAAAAAAGACTGAGAGTCACTAGGGTAGAAGAGGATATGGAAATACAGCATAAATAAATTAAGAACATCTTCAATGAAAAAGTAAAATAAAATGTTTTTCTATATTAGAAATGAGACATCCACATCCATGAGGTATATAGAATCCCAAAAAGACAAGATCAGAATAGAACCTCTCCAAGATATATCATAATTGATATGCCTTGCCGCAGTCTGGCTGGGCACAATCAGGAGCCACTTGTCAAAAGAAACTAACTTTATTTTTAGAACCACACACGCCAAACAAAACAGCCTCTCAGGAAAAACCCTCAGAGCCTCAACTGCCACCACCGGCTTTCCACAAGCCTCTCTCTCCCACACAAGCTTCTCTCCACCTCCCACAATCCTCCTGCTCTTGAGGCCGATTGGCTGGGTCACATGGGCGGAGCCAAAAAAGTCCCCCAATGAGCAGCTCCGTGGTCTGAAAGGGCAGGGAAACAGCCCAATGAGCATCACCGCAGAGGAGCCAATCAGCTAGATGTTGCTGGGGCCGAGGAGCCAATCAGCTAGATGTTGCTGGGGCCGCTGTGAGCCAATCATCAGCCAGCAGCTGGAAGTTTGCTGGCAGCTGGAAGTTTGCTGGGGCCCCTTTGGCTGTGGCTCTCAAAAATGCCTAACAGGAAAATTAGGAAATAATATTAAAAAATTTGAGAGAAAACCATCTGGTCACATTTATAGGAAAACCAACAAGGCTCACCCCTGACTTCTCAATAGAGACACTAAAAAAAAAAAAAGAAGAAGGACCTGAAATGAGATATTACAAGCTCTAAAACAAAACAATTGCCAGCCAAAATTGTATACCCAGCAAAGATCTTTTTCAAAATTGATGAGTAAATGAAAAGTTTTCCATGACAAGGATGAACTGAAAATATTCACAACCACTAAGCCATCACTATAAGAATACACAAAGATATACCACACACAGAGGAACCACAAGACAAACCCCCAAATTCCAAAATAGATGAGGATCACTAGAAGAGTAACAAACTAAATGAAAACAGACATAGAATTAAATATAGCAAACATAATAAAATGCCAGGAAACAAGAACATATGTCTATAATAACACAAAGTGTAAATGGTCTCAATTCCCCAATTAAAAGACAGATTAGCTGAATGGATTAAAAACAATATACAACTATATGATGTTTTCAAGAGACACATCTCTTAGGTAAAGACACGTGCAGGTTGAAGATAAAAGAATAGAAAAACTATTCTATGCAAATGGAAGCTGGAAAAAAGCAGAAGTATCATTGTAGAGGTCTTTCACAACCTTGGATAGATCCATTCCCAAGTATTTTATTTTATTTAACTTTTAGGTTTTCGTGAAGAGGTTAGCTTTGTTTCTCAGCAGATTCATTGTTAGGGTATAGGAAAGTAATTGATTTATGGATGTCAATCTTGTATCCTGCTACTTTCATGAATTTGTCAATCACCTCTACAAATCTTTCGATGGAGTTTTTGGGTCATCTAGATGTAGGATCGTGTCATGAACAAACAGAGATAATTTGACTTAATCTTTTATTTTTTTTTATTCCTTGAATTTTCCAATCTTGCCTGTTGCTCTGACTTGAGTTTAAAGAATTATTTTAAATATGAGTTATGAGAGGAGACATCCTAGATTTGTTACTGATTTTAGAGGAAATACTTTCTGCCTTTATTCATTTACTGTTAGTGACTTTATGTTTTCCATTTATTGCCTCTACAATGTTGAGATAAGTTTCTTCTATCTAGTTTCTCATGCATTTTTAAATATTTGTTTTTTAGTTGTAGTTGGACACAATACCTTTATTTTATTTAGTTATTTTTATGTGGTGCTGAGGATCAACGGACCCAACACCCAATGCCTCATGAATGCTAGGTGAGAGCTCTACTGCTGAGCCTCCACAACCCCAGCCCTCTCCTGCATTTTAATATGAATGGATGCTGGATTTTGTCAATGGCCTTTTCTGCATGTACTTTGATGACCATAAGTTTCTTTCTTTTTTTTTTTTTTTTTTGGTACAGGATATTTGAACCCAGAGGCACTTAACCACTGAGACACCTCTCTCCTCCAGCCCATACATTTTATTTAGGGAAATGTTTTCTTTAAATTGCTTAGGGTCTCAAAACTAGCTGAGGCTGGCTCTAAACTCTCCATCCACTTGCCTTGGTCTCCAGAATCGCTGGGATTACAGGCATGTGCCACCATGCCCAGCAAGATCATAAGTTTCTTATCTTTAATTCTGTTTATGTGGAGAATTGTAATAATTTATTTTTGTATATTGAACCAAACTTGCATCCTTGGTATGAAACTCACTTGATCATTGATCATAGTGTACTTACTATTTTCTTCATATATATTTCTTTTCTCGTTTTTTGGTACTGGACATTGAATCCAGGAGTGCTTAACCACTTAGACATATACCTGGCCATTTTCATTTTTATTTTGAAATAAGGTCTCACTAAATTTTTTAGGGTCTCACTGAATTGCTGAGGCTGATCTCGAATGTGCAATCCTCTTGCCTTAGCCTCCTGAGCCGCTCGAATTACAGAAGTGTACCAGCAGCATGCCCTTTTTTTTTATTGGTTGTTCAAAACATTACAAAACTCTTGACATATCATATTTCATACATTTGATTCAGGTGGGTTTTGAACTCCCAATTTTACCCCAAATATGGATTTCAGAATCACGTCGGTTACACATCCACATTTTTACATAATGCCCTATTAGTAACTGTTGTATTCTGCAACCTTTCCTATCCTCTACTATCTCCCCTCCCCTCCCCTCCCATATTCTCTCTCTACCCCATCTACTGTAATTCATTTCTCTCCTTGTTTATTTTCCCATTCCCCTCACAAACTCTTATATGTAATTTTGTATAACAATGAGGATCTCCCTCCATTACCATGCAATTTCCCTTTTCTCTCCCTTTCCCTCCCACCTCATGTATCTGTTTAATGTTAATCTTTTCTTCCTGCTCTTCCTCCTTGCTTTGTTCTTAGTTGCTCTCATTATATCAAAGAAGACATTTGGTATTTGTTTTTTAAGGATTGGCTAGCTTCACTAACCATAATCTGCTCTAGTGCCATCCATTTCCCTGCAAATTCCATGATTTTGTCATTTTTAGTGCTGTATAATACTCCATTGTGTATAAATGCCATATTTTTTTTATCCATTCATCTATTGAAGGGCATCTGGGTTGGTTCCACAGTCTAGTGATTGTGAATTGTGCTGCTATGAACATCAATGTAGCAGTATCCCTGTAGTACGCTCTTTTAAGGTCTTCAGGGAATAGTCCCAGAGGGGCAATAGCTGGGTCAAATGGTGGTTCCATTCCCAGCTTTCCCAGGAATCTCCATACTGCTTTCCAAATTGGCTGCACCAGTTTGCAGTCCCACCAGCAATGTACAAGAGTACCCTTTTCCCCACATCCTCTCCAGCACTTGTTGTTGTTTGACTTCATAATGGTTGCCAATCTTACTGGAGTGAGATGGTATCTTAGGGTGGTTTTGATTTGCATTTCTCTGACTGCTAGTGATGGTGAGCATTTTTTCATGTACTTTTGATTGATTGTATGTCCTCCTCTGAGAAGTGTCTGTTCAGGTCTTTGGCCCATTTGTTGATTGGGTTATTTGTTTTCTTATTGTTTAATTTTTTGGGTTCTTTGTATACTCTGGATATTAGGGCTCTATCTGAAGTGTGAGGAGTAAAAATTTGTTCCCATGATTTAGGCTCCCTATTTACCTCTCTTATTGTTTCTCTTGCTGAGAAAAAACTTTTCAGTTTAAGTAAGTCCCATTTGTTGATTCTTGTTATTAACTTTTGTGCTATGGGTGTCCTATTAATGAATTTGAAGCCCGACCCCACAATATGTAGATCGGAGCCAACTTTTTCTTCTATCAGACGTAGAGTCTCTGATTTGATATCTAGCTCCTTGATCCACTTTGATTCATATAGAAAAAATAAAAGACCCAGAATAGCAAAAGCAATTCTAAGCAGGAAGTGTGAATCAGGTACCGGATTTAAAACTATACTACAGAGCAATAGTAACAAAAACAGCATGGTACTGGTACCAAAACAGGCGGGTGGACCAATGGTACAGAATAGAGGACACAGAGACTAATCCACAAAGCTACAGCTATCTTATATTTGATAAAGGAGCTAAAAGCATGCAATGGAGGAAGGATAGCATCTTCAACAAATGGTGTTGGGAAAACTGGAAATCCATATGCAACAAAATGAAACTGAATCCCCTCCTCTCGCCATGCACAAAAGCATGCCCTTTTCATGTATTTTTTAATGTGATTTGCTAATTTTTGTTAAGGAATTTTGCATTTTTGTTCATCAAGTATATTTTTCTGAAGTTTTCTAATCAACATATTAAGGGTCAAGCAAAGGAATTCAAATCCAAAAAGTGTGTAATATTTAACTAAATTATTTAAAACATTTACATGAGAAACTTCTATTCCTTATCTCATTAAATTATGGTTTATTATTCTATTTATATCAGTATGAGCCCATAATTTTGCAATTTATAGTTTTGATTAAAATACAAATATTAATAATGATTTTTGTTGTTAAATCATTACAGTATTTTACATTAGAAACCTTTTCAAATTGGATCTCATGCCTTTTGAAAACCCCAAATCCTTTTTGGATACCATTCTTAATTTTCTGTTTCTAATGTGGTGGTCTAGGATAATCCTGTATTTTCTTTCATACTGCCAACTGTACACTCATATTGGAATTTTTAATTCATTTCTCTACTGAGTCATACCTATTTTGCTTCCTCATATAACTTTTAAATAATAATGAATACAGTTGCTATAATATAAACTTTCATGTAAAAGCTTTTGTATCAACATAGTTTGAGTGGACATAGTATTTAAATAAATATGTATTTTGGAAATGTTTTCTCTTAATCTTTATTATCTTCTTGTGCTCTTAATGGTGTCAGTCACAAAGAAGTAGACTTTAGTTTTGATAAATTTAATATTTTACTTATATAAGAATGTGTTTTTGGTGTTGTTTCTTAAAAGTAATTGTCAAAATTAGGTTGACATAAATTTCCCATTTTTTTAATCCTCTAAATTTTATAATTTTATGCTTATGTCCTTATTTTATATTTTTGTTTTTCACATTTATGGTTTAAATACCTTTATTTCACTTATTTGTTTTTATGTGGTGCTGAGGATCAAACCCAGAGTCTCGCACATAACCCATTATTTAATCTTTGAACCATTTATTTAAGAAAACAGACCTTTTGCCATTTAATTATAGTTGATACCACTTAAAAATTAATTGACTTTACCATTGGTCCACCCGCCTGTTTTGGTACCAGTAGCATGCTGTTTTTGTTACTATTGCTCTGTAGTATAGTTTGAAATCTGGTATTGCTATGCCGCCAGATTCACACTTCCTGCTTAGAGTTGCTGTTGCTATTCTGGATCTTTTATTTTTCCATATGAATTTCATGATTGCTTTATCTATTTCTACAAGAAATGCCATTGGGATTTTGATTGGCATTGCATTAAACCTATAGAGAACTTTTGGTAATATCGCCATTTTGATGATGTTAGTTCTGCCTATCCATGTACAGGGTATATTTTTCCATCTTCTAAGATCTTCTTCTATTTCTCTCTTTAGGGTTCTGTAGTTTTCATTGTATAAATCTTTCACCTCTTTTGTTAGGTTGATTCCCAAGTATTTTATTTTTTTGAGGATATTGTGAATGGGGTGGTTTTCCTCATTTCCAGTTCAGAAGATTTGTTGCTGATATACAGAAATGCCTTTGATTTATGCATGTTGATTTTATATACTGTCACTTTGCTGAATTCATTTATTAGAGGACACATAGACTAATCCACAAAGTTACAACTATCTTATATTTGATAAAGGGGCTAAAAGCATGCAATGGAGGAAGAATAGCATCTTCAACAAATGGAGCTGGGAAAACTGGAAATCCATATGCAACAAAATGAAACTGAATCCCTTTCTCTCGCTATGCACAAAAGTTAACTCAAAATGGATCAAGGAGCTTGATATCAAATCAGAGGCTCTGCGTCTGATAGAAGAAAAAGTTGGCTCCGATCTACATATTGTGGGGTCGGGATCCAAATTCCTTAATAGGACACCCAAAGCACAAGAGTTAATAACAAGAATCAACAAATGAGACTTACTTAAACTAAAAAGTTTTTTTTTTTTTTTTCTCAACAAGAGAAACAATAAGAGAGGTAAATAGGGAACCTACAACATGGGAACAAATTTTTACTCCTCACACTTCAGATAGAGCCCTAATATCCAGAGTATACAAAGAACTCAAAAAAATAAATAAATAAACAATAAGATAACAAATAACCCAATCAACAAATGGGTCAAGGACCTGAACAGACACTTCTCAGAGGAGGATATACAATTAATCAACAAGTACATGAAACAATGCTCACCATGTCTAGCAGTCAGAGAAATGCAAATCAAAACCACCCTAAGGTACCATCTCACTCCAGTAAGATTGGCAGCCATTATGAAGTCAAACAACAAGTGCTGCCAAGGATGTGGGGAAAGGGTACACTTGTACATTGCTGGTGGGACTGCAAACTGGTGGGGCCAATTTGGAAAGCAGTATGGAGATTCCTGGGAAAGTTGGGAATGGAACCACCATTTGATCCAGCTATTGCCCCTCTGGGACTATTCCCTGAAGACCTTAAAAGAGCGTACTACAGGGATACTGCTACATTGATGTTCATAGCAGCACAATTCACAATAGCTAGACTGTGGAACCAACCTAGATGCCCTTCAATAGATGAATGGATAAAAAAAATGTGGCATGTATGCACAATGGACTATTACTCTGCACTAAAAATGACAAAATCATGGAATTTGCAGGGAAATGGATGGCACTAGAGCAGATTATGCTAAATGAAGCTAGCTAATCCCTAAAACACAAATGCCAAATGTCATCTTTGATATAAGGAGAGCAACTAAGAACAGAATAAGGAGGAAGAACATGAGAAGAAGATCACCATTAAACAGGGTCGAGAGGGGGGAGGGAAAGAGAGAGAGAAGGGAAATTGCATGGTAAAGGAAGGAGACCCTCATTGTTATACAAAATTACATATAAGATGAAGTGAGGGGAAAGGGGGAAAAAACAAGAGAGAGAAATGAATTACAGTAGATGGGGTAGAGAGAGAAGATGGGAGGGGATGGGAGAGGATGGGATGGGGGATAGTAGAGGATAGGAAGGGCAGCAGAATACAAGAGACACTAGTATGGCAGTATGTAAAAAAGTGGATGTGGAACCGATGTGAATCTGCAATATGTATACAGGGTAAAAATGGGAGTTCATAATCTGCTTGAATCAAATGTATGAAATATGATATGTCAAGAGCTTTGTAATGTTTTGAACAACTGATAATAAAAAAATAAAAAAAATTAATTGACTTTATTTGAGAGGTTTTTTTTACATCATTTATATTAGTTATATTGATTTATTTACCTAAGCTCTTGCTAATACAATATAGTTTTTATATAGTAAATCTTTTTTATTTTATTTCTTTTAGTTGTAGATGAACAGCATGCCTTTATTTATTTTTATGTGGTGCTAAGGATTGAACCAAGTGTCCCACACATGGTAGGCAAGCACTCTCTCCCTGAGCTCCAGCTCCAGCCCTAATATATAGTAAATCTTTAAATCAGATAAATGAATATTTTTGTTCTACTTTTTCAGACTTGTTTTGGCTAGTCTTACTCATTTCCTTGTTTTGGTAAGTCTAGTTTGTTCGCTTCTATATTTGTTGATTGTAGAATTTTTTATTGACAACACCAATAAAATTGTTTCTTTTTTTTTAATTTTTTATTGTGGGTTGTTCAAAACATTACAAATTTCTTGACATATCATATTCCACACTTTGATTCAAGTGGGTTATGAACTCCCACTTTCACCCCATACACAGATTGCAGATTCACATCAGTTACACATCCATTGATTTACAAATTGCCATACTAGTGTCTGTTGTGCTCCGCTGCCTTTCCCATCATCCACCCTCCCCCCTCCCCACCTATCCCCTCCCCTCCCCTCCTCTCTCTCTACCCCCTCCACTGTATAACCCTGAGGGTCTCCTTCCATTACCGTGCAATTTCCCTTCTCTCTCCCTTTCCCTCCCACCTCTCATCCCTGTTTAATGTTAATCTTCTTCTCCTGTTCTTCGTTCCTACTCTGTTCTTAGTTACTTTCCTTATATCAAAGAAGACATTTTGCATTTGTTTTTTAGGGATTGGCTAGCTTCACTTAGCATAATCTGCTCTAATGCCATTCATTTCCCTGTAAATTCTATGATTTTGTCATTTTTTAATGCAGAGTAATACTCCATTGTGTATAAATGCCACATTTTTTTATCCATTCGTCTATTGAAGGGCATCTAGGTTGGTTCCACAGTCTTGCTATTGTGAACTGTGCTGCTATGAACATCGATGTAGCAGTGTCCCTGTAGCATGCTCTTTTTAGGTCTTTAGGGAATAGACCAAGAAGGGGAATAGCTGGGTCAAATGGTGGCTCCATTCCCAGCTTTCCAAGAAATCTCCATACTGCTTTCCAAATTGGCTGCACCAATCTGCAGTCCCACCAGCAATGTACAAGTGTACCCTTTTCCCCACATCCTCGCCAGCACTTGTTGTTGATTGACTTCCTAATGGCTGCCTAAAATTGTTTCTGATAATTGGATTAGTATGTAAGGGTCCGGCGAAGTGTCGGAGAAAGAGACCACCAAGTGACCACTCATGCAATTGGCAGAAGGGGATTTATTGATCTAGCATGCTAGGGCTCCGTGCCCACTCAAGAAGGGAGAACAGCCCAGAGCCCCGAGCATGGGCTGAGCACTGCTTAAGTACACTTTTTTGGGGAGGGCGGGTATTTTACATACATCACAGTCTCCTTTAACAAATCATCATACACCGCGGGAAAGTCAAACAATAATTCCTAAACATGATTAGTTCATTCATTGGTGGGAACAGGTCAGGCTGGGGTGATAGGTCAGTTCCTAAGGAGGGGGTTACATTCAAACTGATTGGTCCAGGCCCTGCAATGCCTATGTGATAAGCTGCACAGGGTCTTGAATGCTATAAATCAACTAAATAGCCAGTAGGGCATTGTCTTAACTGCCTCAGGAATTTAACCCTGGCTTTGCAGTTTAGAAGCAGGTTTACAATGCCTGGTCCTTTACATTTTAACTTTTACACTTTAACTTCAATTTCTTTTACCCTTACAGTACTGAGGTTAACCTATTCATCAACTTGTACAGAACTCAAATCTGAAAAACATTGTATCTTCCAGATCATAGACATGGTGCATCTCTCCATTTATCTGTATTTATGTTATTTCTATTATTACTGATCTTGTATTCTCCATACAAAGACTTTTTATGATTTTTTTTAATATTGGTGGGGTTTTTTTCATTGTTGTTGTTTTCTGTTTGTTTGTTTTGGTACAAGGGACAAAACATTTCAATACCAAGCCACATCTCCAGCCCTTTTTGTATTTTCATATTGCGACAAGTTCTCACATTTGCACATGGCCTTGCTAAGTTGCTGAGGCTGATTTCAAACCTGCCATCCTCCTGCCTTGGTCTCCTGAATCACTGGGATTACAAGTGTGTGCCACCACTTCCAGCTCATGGTGTTTTGTTACTGTACAATTGTTTTGAAAACAGAATGACTCTAAGTTCATTGTTGCTATTACTATCTGATTCTTTGGCTTTGTTAATTATGTAATTATACAATTATTAGGTAACAACTCCCTTACAAAAGAACAAAGTAGCCTCATTAAGTTCTGCTGAATAGATCCACAGAGATGAAAAATGTGCTGAAAAAGCCTAGAGATGTATAGATACATAGAGGTAAATATGATCCTTCCTGCTTTGGAATAAATACAGTATTACATTGAGAGATGCCTAACAAATAATTTTCATGAGAACACTGTCCATACTACAGAAACTTAACACCAGGAATCATAGGAGTATATACATTGCAGTCTCTCTCTCTCTCTCTCTCTCTCTCTATATATATATATATATATATATATATACTAGTTAACTATTTGGGCATATATTAATATACCACATTTAAAAAAATGATAATTAAGGCATTTTTAGTAACAGATGTTTTCTTACTTAACCCTAAAAAACTTCTAATTTGAGTCAGTCTCATACTAGTTCTCCATGAAAAACCCTTTTCACTCTTCATTCATGCCTTCTTGAAAACAGTATTTAAACAGGAATTTCTCTGTCTTCCCATGTTATTCAGAATTTTCTTTCATCTTTGTGAACTTTCGGATCTATCTGCAACTGTCTCTCTCATGAGCACAATTCCTTGCAAACAATTTGATTGAATCCATTCATTTTTCCACACCTCACATATTTCAGAATTTACAGATGGATAAGTTGTCCTATTTGCCACCTTAAAATATTTATCATCCTTCTCCCTTCAAACACTATGACTCTTATGCAAGTATGTCTTCATATTTATTCCATCTTTTAACCTTCACTTTTTGTTCATGTATGGACAGCAAAGAGATATTCTTTTTTTATGACAGCAGATGCCTTTTAATTCATAGTGCACATATAGAGCACATTTTTTCATGTCTCTGATTGTACACAAAGTAGAGTCACACCATTCGTGTCTTCATACATGTACTTAGGATAATGATGTTCATTCATTCCACTTGACTTTAATTCCCTTTTTTTAACTTTTATTTTTTATTTTTGTGGTGCTGAGCATCAAGCCCAGTGCCCCACATGTGCTGAGCTATAACCCCAGACCTTGAATTTAATTCTTTTTTTTAAATTTTATAATTTTAGCAATATTTTAAATTTAATTTATCTCCACTACTCTTGAATCATTCAACATACATATCAATGATTCTTCCCCTAACCTGATCTTGACTTGATCTGTAACTTTCCCAAATCTCATTTTAATAGTTCACACACACACATTTATACTCTATTATGGTTTGGATGTGAGGTGCCCCCCAAAAGCTCATGTGTAAGACAATGCAAGAAGGTTTAAATAAGAAATGATTGGTTTATGAAAGCCTTAACCCAATCAGTGAATTAATCTTCTAATGGGGATTAATCAAGTGGTAACTGCAGAGCAGGTATTGTGTGGCTGGAGGAGATAGGCATTGAGGACATGATTTGGGATATATAAGTTGTATGTGGCTAATGGAGTTTCTCTTTGCCCCCTGATCATCATGTGATCTGCTTCCCTGTGCCACACTCTTCTGTCATGATATTCCAGCCTCACTTTGATCCCCTGGAAATGAAACCAGCTGCCCATGGTCTGAGACCTCAGAAACCAAAAGCCCTCATATAAACTTTTTCTCCCCTAAAATTGTTTTGGTCATCTCTTTTACTCACAGTAGTAAAAAACCTGAATAAGACAGAAGTTGTTACTGAGAAGTGGGGTCATTTATCTAAATTGACCATGTGGTTCAAAAGGTTTTGTAACTTTTTGAAAGTGGTTGGAGGGGGCTGGGGATGTGGCTCAAGCGGTAACGTGCTCGCCTGGCATGTCCCAGAAATGAAAACGCTGAATAAAACTGGTATTTAGCTCCATCTCACTAGACAAATCCTGCCCCGTTTTAAAAAGGTTTGATGATTGAACTATCTGTATTGTCAAAATCATCAATAATACCTTTATGTCTACGCAGGACAAATGAAGATTTTAAAGTTCTCCCATTTGAAGGTAAACATAAAAATTAGTATTATAATGTTGATGAAGAAAAAAAAGAGAATAAAGAAAAATCCTTTAGTTCATCATATGTATTTTCTTTTTATTTATTACACATATAGAACACGGTTTTTCATATCTTGGGTTGTATCCAAAGTATATTCACACCAATTTGTGTCTTCATACTTGTACTTTTAATAAAAATGACATCATATTTCACCATCATTAATTACCCCATGCACCCTCCCTTCCCCTCCAACCTCTCTGATAGAAATCATAGAAAATTTAGAGAAAGCCTCTAAATCAGTTACTTTAATTTCATCCAATTTATTCCAAAATTGAGGGAATGACTGAAATTAATAAGTAGAGATCAATTTCATCATTTAGAGATAAAAACTACATCTGCCATGCAAAACACCTGGAAAACATTGATATTATATTAAATAACAAATAATAAGAACTGAACTTGGACACATGGGAAGAGAAATTACGTAAACTGAATTGCAATACAAAAGGACAACCAAATAATTTCAGTGAGTTGTGAAACAACTTAAGAGGGACTAATTCAAATATAATTTGATTACATGGAGAAAAAAGAAAAGGGAGATCACAAAATATATATTTTTTAAAATTTTTTATTGTTGGTTGTTCAAAACATTACATAGTTCTTGATATATCATATTTCGCACTTTGATTCAAGTGGGTTATGAGCTCCCATTTTTACCCCATATACAGATTGCAGAATCACATCAGTTATACATCCATTGATTTACATATTGCCATACTAGTGTCTGTTGTGTTCTGCTGTCTTTCCTATCCTCTACTATCCCCCCTCCCCTCCCCTCCCCACCCCTCTTCTCTCTCTGCCCCCACTACTGACATTCATTTGTCCCCCTTGTATTATTTTTCCCTTTCCCCTCACTTCCTCTTGTATGTACTTTTGTATAACTCTGAGGGTCTCCTTCCATTTCCATGCAATTTCCCTTCTCTCTCCCTTTCCCTCCCACCTCTCATCCCTGTTTAATGTTAATCTTCTTCTCATGCTCTTCGACCCTACTCTGTTCTTAGTTACTCTCCTTATATCAAAGAAGACATTTGGCATTTGTTTTATAGGGATTGGCTAGCTTCACTTAGCATAATCTGCTCTAATGCATCCATTTCCCTGTAAATTCTATGATTTTGTCATTTTTTAATGCAGAGTAATACTCCATTGTGTATAAATGCCACATTTGTTATCCATTCATCTATTGAAAGGCATCTAGGTTGGTTCCACAGTCTTGCTATTGTGAATTGTGCTGCTATGAACATCGATGTAGCAGTGTCCCTGTAGCATGCTCTTTTTAGGTATTTAGGGAATAGACCGAGAAGGGGAATAGCTGGGTCAAATTGTGGCTCCATTCCCAGCTTTCCAAGAAATCTCCATACTGCTTTCCAAATTGGCTGCACCAATTTGCAGTCCCACCAGCAATGTACAAGTGTACCCTTTTCCCCACATCCTCGCCAGCACTTGTTGTTGTTTGACTTCATAATGGCTGCCAATCTAACTGGAGTGAGATGGTATCTTAGGGTGGTTTTGATTTGCATTTCTCTGACTGCTGGAGATGGTGAGCATTTTTTCATGTACTTGTTGATTGATTGTATGTCCTCCTCTGAGAAGTGTCTGTTCAGGTCCTTGGCCCATTTGTTGATTGGGTTGTTTGTTCTCTTATTGTCTAATTTTTGGAGTTCTTTGTATACTCTGGATATTAGGGCTCTATCTGAAGTGTGAGGAGTAAAGATTTGTTCCCAGGATGTAGGCTCTCTATTTACCTCTCTTATTGTTTCTTTTGCTGAGAAAAAACTTTTTAGTTTGAGTAAGTCCCATTTGTTGATTCTAGTTATTAACTTTTGTGCTATGGGTGTCCTATTGAGGAATTTGGAGCCCGACCTCACAGTATGTAGATCATAGCCAACTTTTTCTTCTATCAGACAGCGTGTCTCTGATTTGATATCAAGCTCCTTGATCCATTTTGAATTCACTTTTGTGCATGGCGAGAGAAAGGGATTCAGTTTCATTTTGTTGCATATGGATTTCCAGTTTTCCCAGCACCATTTATTGAAGATGCTATCCTTCCTCCATTGCATGCTTTTAGCCCCTTTATCAAATATAAGATAGTTGTAGTTTTGTGGATTAGTTTCTGTGTCCTCTATTCTGTACCATTGGTCCACCCGCCTGTTTTGGTACCAGTACCATGCTGTTTTTGTTACTATTGCTCTGTAGTATAGTTTGAAGTCTGGTATCCCTATACCGCCTGATTCACACTTCCTGCTTAGCATTGTTTTTGCTATTCTGTGTCTTTTATTTTTCCATATGAATTTCATGATTGCTTTCTCTATTTCTACAAGAAATGCCATTGGGATTTTGATTGGCATTGCATTAAACCTATAGAGAACTTTTGGTAATATCGCCATTTTGATGATGTTAGTTCTGCCTATCCATGTACAGGGTATATTTTTCCATCTTCTAAGATCTTCTTCTGTTTCTCTCTTTAGGGTTCTGTAGTTTTCATTGTATAAGTCTTTCACCTCTTTTGTTAGGTTGATTCCCAAGTATTTTATTTTTTTGAAGATATTGTGAATGGAGTGGTTGTCCTCATTTCCATTTCAGAGGATTTGTCGCTGATATACAGGAATGCCTTTGATTTATGCGTGTTGATTTTATATCCTGCCACTTTGCTGAATTCATTTATTAGCTCTAATAGTTTCTTTGTAGACCCTTTTGGGTCTGCTAGGTATAGAATCATGTCATCTGCAAATAGTGATAATTTAAGTTCTTCTTTTCCTATTTTTATGCCTTTAATTTCTTTCATCTGTCTAATTGCTCTGGCCAGTGTTTCGAGAACTATGTTGAACAGAAGTGGTGAGAGAGGGCATCCCTGTCTTGTTCCAGATTTTAGAGGGAATGCCTTCAATTTTTCTCCATTCAGAATGATGCTAGCCTGAGGCTTAGCATAGATTGCTTTTCCAATATTGAGGTATGTTCCTGTTATCCCTAGTTTTTCTAGAGTTTTGAACATAAAGGGATGCTGTACTTTGTCGAATGCTTTTTCCTTATCTATCGAGATGATCATATGGTTCTTATTTTTAAGTCTATTGATGTGGTGAATAACATTTATTGATTTCCGTATATTGAACCAGCCTTGCATCCCAGGGATGAATCCTACTTGATCATGGTGCACAATTTTTTTGATATGTTTTTGTATCTGATTCGCCAGAATTTTATTGAGGATTTTTTCATCTAGGTTCACTAGAGATATTGGTCTGTAGTTTTCTTTCTTTGAAGTGTCTTTGTCTGGTTTAGGTATCAGGGTGATGTTGGCCTCGTAGAATGAATTTGGAAGTTCTCCCTCTTTTTCTATTTCCTGAAGTAGCTTGAAAAGTATTGGTATTAGTTCCTCTTTAAAGGTTTTGTAAAACTCTGCTGTATACCCATCCGGTCCTGGGCTTTTCTTAGTTGGTAGTCTTTTGATGGTTTCTTCTATTTCCTCAATTGATATTGGTCTGTTTAGGTTGTCTATATCCTCCTGACTCAATCTGGGCAGATCATATGACTTAAGAAATTTATCGATGCCTTCACTATCTTCTAATTTATTGGAGTATAAGGATTCAAAATAATTTTTGATTATCTTCTGTATTTCTGAAGTGTCTGTTGTGATATTGCCTTTTTCATCCCGTATGTGAGTAATTTGAGTTCTCTCTCTTCTTCTCTTTGCTAGCATGGCTAAGGGTCTGTCGATTTTGTTTATTTTTTCAAAGAACCAACTTTTAGTTTTGTGAATTTTTTCAATTGTTTCTTTTGTTTTGATTTCATTAATTTCAGCTCTGATTTTCATTATTTCTTGCCTTCTACTTCTTTTGCTGTTGTTTTGCTCTTCTTTTTCAAGGATTTTGAGATGAAGTATGAGATCATTTATTTGTTGGTTTTTCCTTTTTTTAAGGAATGAACTCCAAGCAATGAATTTTCCTCTTAGAACTGCTTTCAGTGTGTCCCATAGATTCCGATATGTTGTGTCTGTGTTTTCATTTATCTCTAAGAATTTTTTAATTTCCTCCTTGATGTCTTCCATAACCCATTGATCATTCAGTAACCTATTGTTCATTCTCCAAGTGATGTATGCTTTTTCCTTCCTTCTTTTATCGTTGATTTTCAGTTTCATTCCATTATGATCAGATAAGATGCATGGTATTATCTCTACTCCTTTATATTGTCTAAGAGTTGCCCTGTGACATAATATGTGATCTATTTTTGAGAAGGATCCATGTGCTGCTGAGAAAAAAGTGTAACTGCTTGATGTTGGGTAGTATATTCTATATATGTCAATTAAGTCTAGGTTATTAATTGTGTTATTGAGTTCTATAGTTTCCTTATTCAACTTTTGTTTGGAAGATCTGTCCATTGTTGAAAGAGGTGTGTTGAAGTCTCCCATGATTATTGTATGGTGGTCTATTAGACTCTTGAACGTGAGAAGAGTTTATTTGATGAACATAGCTGCACCATTGTTAGGGGCATATATATTTATGATTGTTATGTCTTGTTGGTGTATGGTTCCCTTGAGCAGTATGTAGTGTCCCTCTTTATCCCTTTTGATTAACTTGGGCTTGAAATCTATTTTATTTGATATGAGTATGGACACACATGCTTGTTTCCGAAGTCCATATGAGTGATATGATTTTTCCCAACCATTCACCTTCAGCCTATGTATGTCTTTTCCTATCAAATGTGGGCAGCATATTGTTGGGTCTTGTTTTGTGATCCATTCTACTAGCCTGTGTCTCTTAATTGGTGAGTTTAAGCCATTAACATTTAGGGTTATTATTGAGATATGGGTTGTTCTTCCAGCCATATTTGTTTATTTATGTTACTAAACATGTTTTGTTTTCCTCTTTGTTTATTTTTCCCCCCTTTACTGTCCTACCTCCCACTGTTGGTTTTCATTGTTATTTTCCATTTCCTCTTCCTGTATTGTTTTGCTGAGGATGTTTTGAAGAGATGGTTTTCTAGCTGCAAATTCTTTTAACTTTTGTTTATCGTGGAAGGTTTTAATTTCATCTTCCATCCTGAAGCTTAATTTCGCTGGAAACACAATTCTTGGTTGGAACCCATTTTCTTTCAGTGTTTGAAATATGTTATTCCAGGATCTTCTAGCTTTCAGAGTCTGTGTTGAAAGATCAGCTGTTATCCTGATTGGTTTACCCCTAAATGTAATCTGCTTCCTTTCTCTTGTAGCTTTTAAAATTCTCTCCTTATTCTGTATGTTGGGCATCTTCATTATAATGTGTTTAGGTGTGGGTCTCTTATGATTTTGCACATTCGGCGTCCTGTAGGCTTCTAGGATTTGGGATTCTGTCTCATTCTTCAAGTCTGGGAAGTTTTCTCATATTATTTCATTGAATAGATTGCTCATTCCTTTGGTTTGAAACTCTGTCCCTTCCTGTATCCCAATGACTCTTAAATTTGGTCTCTTGATGTTATCCCATATTTCTTGGATGTTCTGCTCATGGTTTCTTAACAGTCTCGCTGAGCTGTCTATGTTCTTTTCAAGTTGAAATACTTTATCTTCATTGTCTGATGTTCTATCTTCTAAGTGTTCTACTCTGCTGGTAGTATTCTCAATTGAGTTTTTAAGTTGGTTTATTGCTTCCTGCATTTCTAGGATTTCTATTTGTTTGTTTTTTATAACCTCTATCTCCCTGTATAGTTGATCTTTTGCTTCTTGGATTTGTTTATGTAATTCATTGTTGAAGTGATCTTTCATTGTCTGATTTTGCTGTGTGATGTCTTCCTTGAGACTCCAGATCATCTGAAGCATGTATATCCTGAATTCTTTATCTGACATTCCATCTGCTGCAGCTATTACCTCTTATAAAGTTGAGTTGACCTGCATTGCTTGTGGTCCTTTCTTTCCTTGTCTCTTCATACTGTTCGCGTTCCTTTCTACTTGGTGAAACTGTTGTGCTATTGAATTTTCCCCCTATATATTTATATTGGTCTTGTATAGTTGCAAATTCTCCCTCGCAGGCACGGGCAGCGGCTCTGCCCCTTCTCCAATTGGGGCAATGTGCCTACCACGCCGGCAGGCCGCTGGGCCTGCTCTGCCGGTCGGTAGCAGGTCCACCTACCTTGCAGGCGTGGGCGGTGGCTTTGTCCCTCTGCGGGCCGCTAGGCTTGTTCTGTTTGTGGTCGCAGTTCTGCCTACTTTGCAGGCGCAGGCAGCGGCACTGCCCCTCTGCAGGCCTCTGGGGCTGTTCTGCAGGTGGGTCGCAGGTCCGCCTACCTTGCAGGCGTGGGGGGGGGCGGCTCTACCCTTCCTCAGGCCACTGGGCCTGTTCTGTCTGTCGGTTGCAGGTCTGGCCTGTTCTGTTGGTGGTCACAGTTCCGTCTACTTTGCAGGTGCGGGGGGAGGGGGGGCTCTGCCTCTCAGCAGGCCGCTGCTCCTCATCTGCCAGTGGGTCGCAGGCCCGCCTACCTTGCAGGAGTGATTGGAAGCTCTGCCCCTCCGCGGGCCACTGGGCCTTTTCTGTCGGTGGTCACAGTTCCACCTACTTGGCAGGCGCGGGGGGTGGGGGGCGGCTCTGCCCCTCAGCAGGCCGCTGGGCCTGTTCTGTGTGTGGTCACAGTTCCGTCTACCTTGCCGGCACAGGGAGAGGGGGCGGCTCTCACAAAATATATTTTTGAAAAAATAATGTCCAAAATAGTTCAACTTGGAAGGAAATTACATACCCAAAAATAGAAGGAACTGAATGAATACAAAGCATGTGATTTATTCTAATGTTCTATACTTGAAAATTGAAAACTTAACAATGTAACATCTTTCCATCTATATAGGCAAGTAAGGATACATGTTTCACTCTAAATATGATAGTTATACCCATATTCCAAAAAATGTGATTCTAACTTTCACACTGTCATTCAGTTTGAAAGAGTTCTATTGCTATTGTTTTAAAATCATTTTGTAGTTTTTTCTTTGACCTATAAGTCATTTAAGATTATGTGGTTTCATTTTCAGTTGTGTTATTTTCATTATTTTTTGTTTTTGTGGGATGTGAGATCTTAGCCAGGGCATTGTGAATGTTAGGTAAATACTCTAATACTGAGCTACACCCCCAATCCTCAATATTTTCTTAACATCTTATTGTTGTTTACTCCTTATTTATCTCTTGTATTCTAAGAACATACTTGGTAAGTAATCAATCATGTTAGATTTGTCAACACTTATTTTAAAGCTTAAATGACAGTTTTGTTGAATGTTCTTTGAGTGCAAGAATAGAGTGTAGTTCTGAAATGTTCAAATGGTTTTAGTAAAAATTTTTTAAGTCAGGAATGTTGATGATATTTATTCCTTTCGTATTGTTACTGTATTTTCTATAGTTGTTCTACAAATTTTTGAGTGAGCTGTGATAATTAACAGTTTTCTATTTCTTCCCTTAGTTTTATAAGACATTATTTTAGGTATTTTGAAGACGTACCATAAGGTGAATATAAATCTTGATTATACATCTTCTTGATAAACTAACTCTTCTATTATCGTGAAATGGTCCTCTTTATCTCTGGCAATGTTTTTGATGAGAAAGCCTTATTTGGCTCTTATGAATATAGATGGGCCAGCTTTATAATTCTTAATGTTTGCTTGGAATACACTTTGAATTATTTTGCTTTTGTCTTCTGTGTCTGTGTTTTTGCATCTATATGAAAGACAACATGAAATAGGGTCTTGTTTACTGAATTTTGTAATTAATAAAGTTTTGTTTAGAACTGTTATCCTGTCATTTCTTTTAATTTCCTGTTTTTGTTTGTTTATTTTTTTGGTCTGTTTTTGCTTCCCTCCCACATAATTAGGCTTAATCATATATGGAAACTATATAGAATAATTTTATAAATATTTGATTTCTACACATTGTCTCTTTTCTCCTTCTGAAACTTCAGTTAGTTTCTTGGACCTTTTCATATGATTCCTCAAATCACTAGAATCATTCATCATAATTCATTTTTTTCTCTGTTCTTGAGATCTGAACATTTCTATAGATGTTCTTTTCAGATTCATTTACCATTTCTGCTATAGTGTTCAATGATATTTTATTTTTTCCCCACACTGTTTATTTTATATTCTAACACTTCCATTTTTAAAATAGTTACTATCCTCTGTTGAAATTCCCATTTCTTTGATAACATCAACCATATTTACATATATACTTTAAAATTCTTTTTGCTTATTATAGCATAAAAGCCATACTACTTTTGGGGAATTTTTTCCATTGTGTAAAATACATCACATATTCTCATAGTTTTTCGTATGTTCACCAACTTTGAATGTTATACTGAGTGTGGTTAGTATTACAAAATTCTGAACTATTATCTGCCTCTGAAGCGATTTCACAGTTAGTTTAACTTCTCTATTATTACTACAAATATTAATTTCCTTTGCTCACACATTAATGAAATTCTGTAATAACATTTAATGTGGCTCAGTATTATTAGTATGAGTGATGAAAAGCAAAGACAAAATGACTTCATTATTTTTACTAGAAAATATAATATCATAAATGAATAAATTAAACATTCTATGGTACAAAACCATTATGTGATATTATATCAATTCCTTTGAAGAAAATAAATTGGATTAATTCTAAAGGAAATAAAATAATAATACTCTTGAATTTGAAACAAGACTAAGTCACAGTTTTTATCTTTAAAAAATAATATCAATCTTTCCCTGGGAATCTTAAATTAAGTCATGTAAAAGGTGATTTTGCAAATCAGTACATTACTTGATTATATTTTTTCTGGGATGCTTATGACTTGATATATGTCCCTACAAACTCAGCAAGTTAAAACTTAGGCAGTGAACAGGCTGTTTACTCAATACTATGAAAATCCCTCTCTGTCATTTGTGTGAAGATGAATGATGATTATACATTTCTTATGGTATTTTAAACTAGCCAAAATAATAGCCATTGACTTATCAATTTCTATTAATTACAACACATATCAGTAATGCTCAGAAAAAAATCCCACATAAAGAAGAAATAGCTCATGAATGTAATAAAACATACTATTAATAATTGACAGTAAATAAATTTTTGATAGGTTAATTGATCAATGTGTGGTATTCTTAAATTTCAGGTTCTATTTGCTTTCTAAAATTCAACATGCCAATAATATCATTAACTTGTATCTGAGACTTTAATGGGGTCAGAATGAATAACAATAGAAAAATGTTAAATATTTCTAATTGATTTAGAATAAAAAGTTTTGAATAACATATCACATAATAATAACAAAAACAAAATGCATCTGGATTATTAAAGTACAACTTTTAATAATTATTTTCTTAGGGGGATTTCAGGGATTGAAGTCAGGGTCACTTGATCACTGAGCCACATCCAAGCCCTATTTTGTATTTTATTTAAAGACAGGGTTGCACTGAGTTGCTTAGCATCTCGCTTTTGCTGAGAATGGTTTTGAACTCTCGATTCTCCTGCTTCAGCCTCCCCAGCCGCTGGGATTATAGGCATGCAACACCATGCTGACTAAAAGGCAAGTTTTAATTAATTAAAGTTGACAACTATATAATGTTTCTTTAATCATTCTATAAAAACTATTAATAAGTGAGGAAATGGAAATATGAGATTCATTTGTTTCACCAATTTTAAAAAGAACTCATTAAACTCCATGAACTCAATCATATTCAGAAAATAACACTCAGACAACAAAATACAATTTGATATTATGAACAGAAATAAAGCATTGATAGAAAAAATAGGAAATCTAAATAAAATCTATAATTCAGATGCTTATACTTACTTTGTGGCTGACATTTTCTTCGTCCAGCATACTATACAGTTTAAATAAGAAGAAAAGTGGAATACAGGAATTGCAGAATTTCTCTTTTGATTAAATGAAACATTAAGAAAGGTGAACAAAATGGAAATGCATTAATTATAAATATTTTCATATAATTTTAAATGTTAGTGATCCCTCAATATGATATATAAGCCATATTAATTAAAAGGCTTTCCTTTTGTCCACTCAATTTGAAAAAATAGAATGTAAAATATCTAGGAAAGTGGAGTTAAGATTATATTTGAAATCTATAGTATTTAGCTATGAAAATATGACTGTCAGCTCTTTGAAACTATATATGGTGACTATATATGGTTTCCATATCACATTTTGTGTAAAATTTTTGCAAATAGTTATTCTCATTCATTCAATGAATATTCAGTGATATCCTTTATATGTCAAGAGTGTATAACACTATGAAATGAATTAATATGTTCTAGAGATATAATTTATATTTGAAATTTATATATTTTGAGCAAAACTTCTTGGAAGTAGACAAAATGAATGACATGAACTTCATTGAAGATATTAAGACTAATAATCAGAGAAGATTATGCTTTGTGTAAAGTTACACATCTGGTAAACTGCCTAAATGGAAATTAAACACATGATATGTGTCCACAAGTTAATCTCTTTCCATTATCCTTCCTCCTGTTAATTGCCATTTCATACATTAGAATATATTCCATCCAAAATGTTTTATGAATATGGTGATCATCAGAATTTTTATGATCAGCTGCCATAAACTGGAACAAATGTATTAAGAAGTGAGTTGTCTTATGCCAGTGAAGAGTCTACCATCTGAGCTAAGCATCACAGAAATATCCAAGTGTTCAAAACATGTCATCTGAGTTCGGTCTCTCAATATCTATGAGCTTTCTTCTTCTCTGGCATTATGGTTTGGATGTAAGATATCCCCCAAAAGCTGAAATGTGAGACAATTGGGTTATGAGAACCTGAACCAAGTCATTGAATTTATTTCCTGATGATATTAACTAAGTGGTAACTGTAGGTGTGTGAGGTATGGTTGGAGAAAGTGGGTCATTAGGGGCATGACTTTGTGGTATATATTTTGTATCTGCTGAGTGGAGTTTCTCTCTCTCTCTCTCTCTCTCTCTCTCTCTCTCTCTCTCTCTCTCTCCTTCCTGATTATCACATGAGTTGCTTCCCTCCACCACACTCTTCTGCCATGATGATCTGCTTTACCTGGAGCCCTGAAGAATGGAGCTGGCTGTCTATGAACTGAGACCTCTGGAACAATGATCCCCCGAATAAACTTTTCCTCCTCTAAAACTGTTTTTGTTGGGTCTTTTTAATCACATCACTAAAAAAGCTTACTAAAACACTTTGTATTAGCAAAATTATCATGCTCAATTTTACCAAATGGTGTCAAAAATAACCACTTTAGTAGAATTCTAGGATATTACTATGACCCTATTTCATTTATTAGAAAACTGACAATTTTACAGAATCTTGTCCTTTAAGTGTGAATTTTATATACTGTTAATTATTAAGGAGTGAACCCTCAAAAATATTCTTGAAAGATGACAATCATTTCACTTAAATACATAGACATGAACATGACTTAAAACACAATGGTGGTCTATTTAGGAAAAAAAATGTTATGGATAGGATATGAGGTATTTCTGGAAATGTTTATGTGTCAGGTAATACAAAAATATTCAAAGATGAAATGATCAGATTATGATAACTTCAATTTAATTGGTTGATTAATCCATACGATGGAGTAATAATTTAAATGAAACTAAAAGGTGGTAATTATAGGCAGGTGTGATGTTGCTAGAGGAAGTAGGTCACTGGACACATGCTTTCTCTCTCTGTTTTGTGGCCACCAAGAGTTGAGTGAAAGCTTTCCTCCTCCATGCCTGTATTAATTAGCTTTTCATGGCTCTGCCAAAAATACCTAAGGATGACAACTTAGAAAAAGAAAAGTTTATTTGGGGCTCATGGTTTCAAAGATTTAGTCAAGGTTGGCCAATTCTGTTGCTATTGGTTTGAGATAAGGCAATATGTGATGGTGGAAGGGTATAAAAAGAAAAAACTACTTTGAGAAGAAACCTTGGAGGCACCCTGCTCACACAGGGGAAACTAGTAAGTTGTTTTTTAAGGACTCAGTTAAGTTTTCTCAGCTCCCAGGAACTCAGAGGCTACTGACTCCTTAGGCCAAGGGGGTCTCACTGTTGCTGAAGCTGGCAGCAGATCTTGGGGGTCATACACATGGTGATGGTTCTTTAGGAATGCATAATGGTGGAGTTAGGCTTTCACTGTGATTTCAAAGAAAAGTGTTCAAGACAAAGCAAAGTGAAGCAGGTTCAGAATTCATGGGGTAGCCCTGAGAAGATGATACATAAAGCTATGAGAAGGAAACTGAAGCTACAATGAATTCCCCTCTACATTAAAAGATACCAATAACATGGAACATCTGGCAAGAAAAGCTGACTACCCCAAGGCCCTTCTACCATTATATTCTGCCTCACCTCAAGCCCAGAGCAATGGAGTTGACTGATCCTGAGTAGAACCTCAGAAACCATGAATGCAAAGTAGTCTTTTTTTTTTCTAATTTGTTCTCCTCAGGTATTTTGGTTATGATGACCAAAAGCTGATTAACACAAAAATTAGTACCAAGAAGTGAGCGCTTGCTGTGACATTCCTGACCATATGATTCAGAAGCTTTTGGAACTGGTTTTGTGGGAAGAGATTGGAACTTCGGAGATGCAACTTGGAGAAACCTTAGCATGTTGTAACCAGAGCTTAATGGGTAATTCTGGTGGAAGCTTAGTAGACCAGAATGCCAATAGCAATGTGACAAGCAAAAACTGTACTCATGAGGTTACAGATGGAAATGAGGACTTAATTAAGATGCCACACTTGGTATACCCTTGGAAAGAAATATTCTATATTTTATTCATGTTCTTAGACTTTCTGTGAGGCTGAATTTAAAGGGGCTGGAATATTTATTCTGATGACTGAATTTTCAAAGCAGTGTAACATTTAGGCAGTGGCATGAGAATTGCTGTCAGCTTTAAGCAAGGTTTACTGTGAGAATTAAGAGCAAAAAGCAGAGAGAATTTGTATTCCTTTTTTTTTTTTTTTTTTTTTGTAGTTCAACCAGAGAAGCCTGGGTAAAACTGGGATGAAAGTAGATAATAGTTGCTAAGAAGATTTCCACCACTAAAAAGAAGCAGAATTCTTTGCACAGAGATAAAAGAAAAGACTTTGTATGAATCTCAGGATCAGGATCAAAAAGATCATATCCGGGCAGGTTCAAAGGTTGAAAATGGGGGGAAACCCTCTATACACAGTAGTTCCTATGAAGTTGTTTCCCCAGGATTTATCTTATGGGTGTGGCCACCCAGGCACCCTGAGATAACAACAGCCATATTCAAAGGGGGACTGGTACTTCTATATCTATTGTCAGACCTTGGCATTATTCCCATGTTGCTGGTTATGTAGGAATGCAGGACACTTAACTTGGGGGTCATGGATGCCTCCACTAAGATTTCAAAATAAAGCCTAGGAGACCAGGCAAAGTGCAGTATGCCATAATTCCTATGGGAATTTCTTGAGAGGGCAATACCTAAAGCCATAAAGGATGAAGCAAAAACTGCATTGGAAAATCCCAGAATTAGAAAGTGCCGTAAATGTGGAAGGTCTACAAAGGAAAACTGCAGGCTGAAGACAGAGCAAGCCTAAGAGAAAGACCTCATGGAATGCAGCCAGAAAACCTACAGGGTTGGACCTGCCCAAGCCCTTTCAGACTCACATCTCACTGTAAAGTGCTCTAGATGCCAGATATGGAATTATAGGACTTGTTCTCTCAATTGTTTTTCCATCTTACTGTGGTCTCATTTCTTTTTCTTTGCTCAGAGTTTTCCTTTTGTGAATGAGAATATTTACTCTGTGCCATTGAATATTGAATGTTTGTAAATTGCTTTTGAATTTTTAATGGGGACATGCAGTCAAGAGTTTGCCTTGAATGTCAGAAGAGACTTGGACTTCAACTTTTGGGTAATGCCTAAACTGTTAAGACTATGGAGCTTTATGGAGATGGACAGAACCTATTTTGTGTTGTGAGATGGACATGAGTTTGTGGGGACCTGAAGGAAGAATGGTATCATTTGGATGTGAAATATTCCCCTCAAAAGCTCATATGTTAGAACAGGAATATTCAAAGTCAACATGATTAGATTATGAGAGCTTTAACTTCATCAGCAGGTTGATCCACTTGACTCAATAATTGAATGGACACCTAGGTGCTAACTGAGGGCAGGTGGTATGTGGCTGGAGGAAGTAGGTCACTGAGTATATGCCCTTAGGGTGATTATATTTTGTGCCTGGATGTGTCTCTCTCTCTCTCTCTCTCTCTCTCTCTCTCTCTCTCTCTCTCTCTCTCTCTCTCTCTCTCTCTCCCCCTTCCTGAATGCCATAAATTTTAGGTAGTTTTCCTCCACCATGCTCTTCAGCCATGATGTTTTGCTTTATCTGAGGCCCAGGGCAATGGCAGATCATGAATTAAGCCTCTGACACCTTGAACCAAAAATATAATTTCTTTATTCACCAATATTCTTGACAAGGATGCTTGTAGAACAAGCACAAGGTCAATGAGTATCTTACATAATGTGAGATCTACATCTGGTTGAACATCTAGTGAGTAATTACTTCTACATGGATTATAATCATCAGGAATACACTATATATCTATTTATTTGTTGTGTGATTTAGTTTACTTTTCAAATTCTCCTTAATTTTTTCTTTTGTCCACCCTCTTACATGTCTGGAAATTTTTATTTGTGCTAGGATAAAAACATAGCATATGAAAATTAGAAATTGAAATGATTGTGTCCCCTTTTATAAATGATGTCTAGTTGATTGCGTCTGACAAGAGTGGTTTAGTCTTTTACTCTTCATAGTCCAATATGATTTCTTTATATATGTACTTAACTATTGTATTGAGGTCTACAAGTATAATTGATACTATCTTCTTTCCAATTTACTTGATATTTGTACAGAACTTTATTAATGCACTGCATGCAGTTGCAGGCTTTCATAAAGGAAAATACTTTTAGATTTTAAGAAAAATGCATATATTAAAATTAAATATTAAAATTATTGAGCAATAAAATATCTGAGAAACTTGAAAATTAAAGAACCATGTAAATGACATGTTAAAAACTAGTTATATTCAAATATCTGGAAGATTATTTTATTTTATCCGAATTTGAAATACCATAAGAAAAAATGAACATAAACTGTAACAAAGGGATTAACATTTTTTTAAACTACACCTGATTTTTGAGGCTTACCATGGATATATTTCAATAAAAAATACAGAATACTCAATCTATTTTATTTTTCTTCAGTGCCTCAAAGGATTTATTTTAGAATTACATTTATATAAGGTTTATTTAAATAAATCTTTTATACAATTATATTTATATAAGAAAGAAATGGTGACACAATTTTAAAAGAAAATATTTGGAGAAATTATGTAACTGCTCTACATAAATTCAAATTATTGAAGCAGATTTTATTATTAGAGCTAAAAGGCACTAAAGATAAGACAATTGAGTCATTGTTTTGACAGATGAAAAATATTTACAATGGCAAAAGTTGATCAAAATTCATGATTGGAAGTGCATAAATGTAATATTAGGGAAGAAAAGTGGCTTTCTTTCATTAGAGATTAGCATGCTTGAAGTTATTACTTGACAAAGTTCTTTTATTAAATATTGTTATCAATTATATAGTATAAAATAAGGTTTACAGAGAATGTGATATAAAACTCTAACATCATACCTTATTAGATATTAATACTGAAATATGTAAATATTCACTTATTTACTTCTCTGTGTTCTCTACCTTCCATAATTTTTATATTGTTAAATACATGAAATTAAAGTTTTATGCTAAAACAGAATATTTACTGTGTCTCTCAGATATTTATTCAAAAGAAAATATTTCATTGTGTTCTTTTTGGAACTATAGCTTTAAAGTTCTGACTGAACATCATTATATATATATATATATATATATATATATATATATATATATATATATATATTTTGAGCAGACAGTATAATGGCATTCTTTAGAGATGGCCATCTCCTAATCTGCAGAAACAGTGAATATTCTTTCTTACATAACAATGATAACTTTGCAGATATGATTAAGCTAAGAATCTTGAGATAGAGAGGGGTTAAGTCTAGATTACCAGTGTTGGCCTGATATAATCACAAGGATCCCTCTAAGAGGGAGACAGGAATCAGAGATAAATAGAGATTCTGAGCTGCTGTCCTTGAAGCTGATGATAGGAGCCATGATTGAAGAATTGCATTAAACCTCTTGTAGCTATGAAAGGCAGGAAAATGGATTTGCCTTTGAAACTTTTAGAAGGAAAGCATTCTTTCCAGTACCTGGATTTTAGATTTCTAAATATAATAAATTAAATTTGTGTTGTTTAAAGACACAAAATTTGTCCTGATTATTTTTGTAACACCAGTAGAAAACTTATACTCATATTTCCTAGTTTTCTTATTAAATGAAGTGATCTAAATATAAGGTATAAATTTCATCTGGGAACCATATAAATATTACACTTAAATTTAACATTTATTGTGTACTTGTTATATTTTATGTAACATATCTGATAATGTGATGGTTAATTTTATCTGTCAACTTGTCTAGACTATGCTGACCAGATGTGTATTCAAATGCTAGGCTAGATGTTGTTGGAAAGGCCTTTTTTTGACGTAAATAAACTATTCCACTATTTTGCTGACACAGCTCTCCTATTTCAATTTATTTTGATGACCATGGCAGCATTCCAGTAATAAGGAAAATATTCATGGGAAAGAAGTGAAAATTACAGGAGAAAAATATGGGCAATAAGGGTATTCATATATAGTACCTTTTCATGTTATGTACTACTTTTACCTGTTGTACTGGTCTGTTTATTAACAAAATACTATTACATTCTTAAATAGAAAGTTTTTATAATAAATTGTATAGTAAAAGCATATGATATTTAGTCAATAAATCCAGTACTTCACAATAGTAAAGTTGAAGGGTATGCATAACAAATAGTTTATTAGATTTAAGTGGTGGAATTATATACATATATTTTGCCATTTCTTCTATTTACTTAGTGAATTAAGAAGAAAAATCACCCACTGATAATGGAAGAAAAATTGTTCTTGAAGGTACTATAATAATTGAGATGCTATGAAATACTAATCTCAGCAAATGTGACAGTGAACTCATCAAGGAAATATAATGAGTATGCTGTGTAGTACTAAAAGCCCATTTAAATTTTAAGTGTGATAACAGAAAAAAAAGGGAAAAACATATTTTACAATAGTTGATTCAAATGAAGAGACCTAAATTAATAAAAGCTTGGAAACTGTTAAAAAGTAAGGAAATTGAAAGGCACTCTGAGATAGTATTAAATGATCAGAGGCAAAAATACTATTATTGGATTTAGTCAGAAATAGAATCACCGTGGTGAAAGAGTTGTCTGGCAGAAGATTTAGCAACTGAGTGACACAACTGATATAGGCACTCTATCAAAGATTGAATTGATTAGGTAGAAATATTCTAACCTTTATCCCTCCATCACCTGATTTAATTCCAATGCCACCAATTGCCCAAAATCAAACAGGAGCTATTTAACAAAACAGCTCCCATGTTTCTGCCTTTTAGGAAACAGAACCAATGTAAAACTAGTGAAGAATGTATCTATAAAAGTAAGCAAAACAGAAAATCAAATTTATTTGATGAATTTAAAGATTACAAGGATTGATTTGTTTCTTATCTTCCAGCTAATTGTAGCTATTTGGGTACAATCATAAATATGTTAGTATTAAATCCAAACATAAATTTCTCTTTTTATTTTTCATATCAAAATGAAATCCTAAAATGGCAATTTTCTTCAGGAGTAATTGTTTCTACTTGATTATTTTTGATATTCACATACTTTTAAAACTTTTCTATGTTACATCATAGTTTCCCAAGCCAAAGTAAAATTATCACAATAATCTGACTCAGAATGGCTCATATTTACTTTCTGAAGCCTAAAGATCTATGTTTATGCTGCTTTTATGTTTCAGAATGCATTTCATCCCCAAACTGGGATTTCACCAGTATAAAGAAGAAATAATTGAACAAAAGTTGAAGTATGGAAAGGTAGAAGTTTAGAGAAAGGAATAGGTAGTTGAATTAAGCTAGTATTTTAGGACATCAGGTGTGAAATTGGGGGAAAAAGGAAATGTAAATGATCCAGGCAACTAAGAACTTCTACCTCAGTCACGCACATGCACATGCAACATGTGTGTGCCTGTGTGCGCGTGCGTGCGTACACACACACACACACACACACACACACCACTCACTCACTGTAGATTTTTATTTGTTTAGTTTATTTTTTTAATGCTACCCATGCTCTATTTTAAATAAATTTCTTCTGTCCGAGAAAAGGGGGAAAACATACTCTATAAACATTGAGGACAATTAAGAGCAAATTTGCTCTTCATATGCTAACATAATCTAATTAAAATATAAATATATTAAAGAGACTGATTTATTGTAAAACTTGGTTTAATAAAACTTGATTTTTAGAGCCTTTTACTTGCATTGCTTGTTTAAAAACTGTGTACTTATTTTTGTTTTCAAAATGTTGTGCCCTTTTAAAAATCAGGCCTCACAAAATTATATAAGCTTCTGATTCCACAAAATTTGGTAAAATGTTCATGGTGAAGTATTCAGAGTAGTTTTAGGAAATAGTTCTGAATAAAGCTACTTCTGAAAATATTCTGTATTCTCTAAAAACATCCGTGGAAGAAGGAACCATACTGCCTTTGGGAGGATGGGTACATTAGCCACATGCTCTTTTTTACCCATGGGTACATACACATTTGTTTCCTGTCATCTCATTGGTAAATTGCAAAAATGAGCAGAATGAAGGCTGTCTATTCAAGTAATTATAGCCAAACATTTTTAATAAAATAAGAATTGTATGAATATAAATATTAACAGTCCTCCCTGACAAAACAATGATCATATTGAGATCACCTCAACTTTTAAAAAATAATTTCACATAAATACAAATTAGCCTGATTTGTATGCACACAATTTCTCAATTGTTTTCTTCTTAAAATATACACTTACACTAAAAAAGTTGTATAGCTTTTGAGCCAAGAGGAAAACAGTTCAGTTTGATTTGAAATAATTATGTATCTGAGATACTTCAATCTTAATTTTAAAAGAAGTGTCAAGATCACCTTGCATAACATATTGATAATTTCTCTTATGACACATAACTTAGTAATGCACTGTGTTGAGAAAGAAAAGTAAGGGCTGCTTTAATGAAATTTAAATAATAGTTGACTCTAAAAGATAAGGATGCTTAAGCATTGTATTCTGCAAAGTTTATTAAAGGCTGTTAAACTTCAAAGATATTCATGTACAGAGGATTATTAGAAACATCATAACCCCAATAAAACAACATCATTGTGATAATTTTATTTATGAGCTGACTATGGTCTAGACTGAATTACACTTTTAATTATAAGAAGTAATACATAAGTGTATTATCAGAGTTTTTCTGACTTACACTCTCCTTTTATTCTCAATAATATTAAGCTGATATTCCAAAATAATATTTTATTATTTAGCAAATAATTTTCATACAGTCTACATTTTTTTCTAATGAATAAGTGTAGGAAAATAATACAGAAAGACAAAAGAATATATTAAAACTAATATAAGTCTGAATTTGCCCTAAAATCACAACAAATCAATATCATAAAAACACAAAATAATTACAAGGACACAAGATCACAATATGTTAAAAGTATCTTTGGAAGCTCCTGTTTTAAGTCTATATTCTGTGCCCTTTATAATCTGTCATGCTCATAATTTTAATATTGTAAAAAACGAAAAAGTTCTTAAACTCAAACCTTTTCAAATTTGATATTTGTTTTATTCTTACCTAAATTACATACAAGTCTTGTGCTGTCTCTAAAGAGTTTCTAATTTTACTATAAGAATGATTTTATTGTGCATTATATCTGCAAAACTAGTCATGTATGGTTTTCTCTTAGCATAATTAAAACCTTACATAATCTTTCTAAATCAAGAAGCTTGCTAATATCTAAGTTACTAGAGCATCATTTAATATAATTCACGTGTATGGGCCTAGTCATTACAATAATGTTAATGTTTAGGTTTTAAAGACTTTTTTTGATGGTGAGCCACAGCACACTGTTTTAGTCAGGTTTTTTGCTGCTGTGACCAAAAGACCTTAAAGGAACGTTTTAGAGTAGGGGCCCACAATTTTATTTGGGGCCCACAGTTTCAGAGGTCTCACTCCACAGACAGCATATTCCACTATCAAACTTATTTTTTATTTCCCAAATATTAATGTAGCTAATGTATAAGAACTCTAAGTATTAATAAATATTGTTCATCCTATCTGAAAGTGGTTATTATTTTATTAATTTATCTAATGTTTAATATTCAGCTGCTAGAGACACAGATGTTAACAAAGGTTGTGTTGTTTCAAAGATTGTGATTGGGGTGGTAGAGACAGTGATTAATAAGTGCATTTATAATCTCTTTACCAAATGTAATAATAAAATATGCTAGGTAAAAAATTTAAGCACTGACAGGACATTGGTTAGTTCTGATTAGGGTGTTATCTGACTTTTGAAAAAAGGCACCTCCCATTTTCATTTTGAATGACTGAATATCAAATGTTTCCAAAATACAATTTTGGACACACATTTTTCTTGAACTTATTTTCCCATTTTATGTCACCAGAGAACCCAATGTCTTTTTAGCATACACACACACACACACACACACACACACCAGGGATTGAACCCAAGGACAATTAACTACTGAGCCACATCTCCAGCTCTGTTTATCCTTATTTTTATTTTGAGACAGGTTTTGCTAAGTTGCATAGGGCCTCACTAAATTGTTGAAGCTGGCTTTTTCTTTTTTTTCCTTTTTGTTTGGTACTGGGATTGAACTCAGGGGTACTTGATCATGAGACACATCCCCAGGTTTATTTTGTATTTTATTTAAAGACAGGGTCTCACTAAGTTGCTTAGCACCTCACTTTTTGCTGAGGTCAGCTTTGAACTTTCAATCCTCCCGCTTCAGCCTCCAAAGCCACTGGGATTATCTGCATGTGCCACCATGCCTGGCACCATTTGATAATTTTCAATATATAGATATTTGTTAAATGTGTACATGACTTTTTCATTATATGTGAGATAATTATAGTATTTATGTTAATTTTGATTTCTACATGTATAGTGTAGTATTTTGATACATGAATTTTTCTTTGATGTTGCCTCCCTAATTTTGCTGAACTCATTTAATAACTTTAGGAGTCTTTTAGGAGTCTGTTACCCAGAATTTTCCATGTAGACAATCATTTCATGTGCAGATACACTTTATCCTTCTGCTTATTGAACTACAGGCTTTTTGTTTCTTTCTCTTGTCTTGTGCAAGAGAATTTTACAATTTCCATGGCCATCTTAAATAAGAGTAGTAAGAACAGACTCCCTTGCCTTGTTTTCCAAATTATGAAGGTAACATTTCATTTACTCCTGATACTGACTATGTGTGTTTTCATGTTTATATCAACCTTTATAAAGTTTATAAATTCCATAGGTTATTTTCAAATAATATTTTAATTATGATTTAACAGTGTGTTTTTGTATATGCCCTTTCTGAATATGAAAATTTTCTTTTATCTTCCATTAAAGTTTTTAGCAGAATAGGTCAAAAACTCTGCAAATGCGTTTTTTCTGTTTCATTTCATGTGATACTTTCTCTAATTTGTTCACAATATAGATTATATTGATTTTGAAATATTAAACTATCCTTGCATTCTTGGAATAATTAACTGAGTCACAGCCAATATCATTTTGCTATATATTTTTGAAATGGGTTTGTTTCCATTTTGTTCTGGTCCTGGAGATTCCCTATTTGGTGGAAATTTTAATTATGAATTAAATATTTTATAGTTATGGACAATGTAGGTTTATCTTTTTCATGTCATTTGAGATTTGCTAGTTCATCTTATTTTCAAGTTGTGTATTTTCAAGTAGTTAATACACATCTTTCATATGTTATTGAATTTATGAAAATTAATTTGCTTGGTATATCTCCTTATCTTTTAAAGTTTTTGGCATCTATACTGATATTTATTTTCTCTTCTCAATGTGGTGATTTGCTATTCCTCTTTCCCTCTTCTCAGCTTTGTCAGTCTCCTTAGAGTTTATCCATTGCAGGAATTTTTTCAAATATTTTTTTGTTTTGTTTATTTCCTCTATTGCTTTTCTAGATTTAATTCCATTAGTTTCTTTTCTTACCTTAGTGACTTCCTTCTGTTTGTGATAATTCTTTTATTATAGTTTTGTTTATGAGTTAGGAATTCACACCTGTTTTGATACATTTACTCTTGCTAATGTGGGCATTTGCCTCTCATATAATTATGTCACATTTTCAGTTGCCACCTTCTTGAATCCTTCATAGGGGCTTGCAAGTTGTATGTATTATCTTTGCATTAAATGGAGTATCTGTATATGTAAATTAGTTCCTACTGAATAATGGTTTCTTTCATATGTTCTATATCTTTCCTGATTTTCATTACTTTTGTTATAATTTTTAATTGCACAAAATAATGTGTTTCATTGTGACAAATTCATATGTGCTTATAGCATACTTTGATCATCTCCACCCTCCCTATTATAATTCCTTTCACCCTTTTCCCCATCCTCCAGTCCTCTTCCCATTCCTAGATACTCCCATTTCTATATTCATGCCATCTTTATTTTATTCTAGATTTGACAGATGAAATAAAACATCTGATATTTGTCCTTATGAGTCTGGCTTACTTTGCCCAATATGATATTCCCCTGTTCTATCTATTTTCAAGCAAAAGATAAAATTTCTTTCTTCTTTATGACAATAGTATTCTATTGTGTTTATATATAACACATTTTCTTTATGCATTCATCAAATTTGATTTGGTACCTGGTTATTGTGAGTAACACCATGACAAACGTTGATGTAATATGTTCTTATATTATGCTGACTTTGATTCTTTCATATATATATATATATATATATATATATATATATATATATATATCCATCCAGGAGGGTTATAGCTGAGTAATATGGTAGTTCTATTTTTAAGCTTTTGAGGAACCTTGATACTGTTTTCCACATTGGGTGTACTAATTTATATTGCCTGTAGAGCTACATAAGTTGTAAGAATATTTTTAATATTCACAGAGTACTTTTATATTATGTTTATTGTATATATTTTCTCTTTTACTGTCTATATCTGCTTTCTCATCCACTTTGTCTTCAAGTCCTGATATTATTTCTTCGGCTTGAACTAGTATGTTGGTAGGATTTTGAAGTGAGTTTTTAATTTGACTTATTAAACTTTTTATTTCTATGATTTCTGTTTGCGTTTTTCAGAATTTCCATCTCTTCATTGTGTTATCCTTTTATACCCTATGTTGTCTTCCTTGGTTTTGTTTGACTATTCATTTTTATATCATTATATTATTAAGTTTATTAATTGTTTTAACATCAATCTTTTGAATTCTTTGACTCTTCATCCACTTTGATATCATTTTAAAATTTTGGAAGAGTAAAGTTACCTCGTTCTTTCATGTTTTTGTTTCCATTTTGAGGTTTGTGCATTTGTTGGGATGGGCCTCTTTTCCACTTTTGTGTATCTTTTCACTGAGCAGCTTTTTCTTGGCCATGTAAACTGGGATTTTTGTTTGGTGTTTAGTATTGAGTTTAATTCCAAAAGGACTTTATATTGTACTTTTTTTTCTGTGACTTCTTTTGCTGTTGTTGGTGATTTTGATTCTGTGTATACTGTGTGAGAAGCTGAGTGACTCACTTTCATTTCAGGGCCTAGGAATAGGATCCTTCTGCTAATTTAGTCAGGTATAGAAGTGTGACCTCTGTGGTTATTCTTTCAGACCTGCCAGCACTATGTAGTCTGAAAGTGTTTGAGAGTTATGTTGGAATATTTTTGCGTGTGGTAGAGAAACAGTTTTGTTTGTTTTGTTGCTAAAATGGTCAACATTCAGTGTTGGATCTCCAGGAACCATTTTTGTGCTCACTTGAGCCTGATCATCAGCTGTCTGCCTTTAACTTCCATTTAAGTTGAGGTATCTGCTGAAGGATGAGTAGTATTAGGTTGTGGATAGAGTAAGATACAAATTCTTTCAAGAGGATTTGGAATATAGCTCAACAGCAAAGCATCCACAAAATGTATTCAAAATACTAGCACCACCTTGAGAGGACAAACTTTTTAAAAAGCAACCATATGTAAGGACAAACTTTTTAAAAAGCCAGATATATTCATACAATAAAGCCTATTAAAGCAACATCTGCAATGCTAATAACCATAGAGAAAAAAGAGACAATGATAATGTAGAGGAGACAAAAATATAAACATTAATGGAAGTAAAATTAGTGATAAAACAAAATTAAAAGAAGAAAAAAGAAGTAAAAAGAGAAAGAGAAAAAGAAATGAAAAGAATAAAAAATATGAAGAATTAAAAAAGCAAAATCATACAAAGTAAAAATACATAAAGTTAGATAAAAGTATAAAAATAATGAGGGAAAAGAAGAAAACACACACATACACACACACACAATAAAATAAATTAATAGATAAATAAACAAATAAGCAAATGCCAGAAAGAAGTCAAAGATTTCTCCTTATCAAGATATTTAAAATGGAGAAACTTCTTTCTGACATCTTTAATTTTGGAAAACATTAGGTACATCACAGTAGTGGGTTGCAGCTACAGTCCCGTGTACTCTTTCTCATCTTCAGGCAAATAGGCCAAATTAGTTCAGGTAATATGTAGGCTGAACCCTACTCCTTTTAGCCTACCAGCACAGATGAAACCAAAATTTTCTGCAGCAGACAAATTCAGTCTGCAGGCCTCTGTGTTCACACCCAGAGACTGGGACTTGGCAATAACGTGAGCCACCTGCCAGTCATTCTTAGCTGCCAAGCCTGTGGATGTATTTATGTCCCTTTGGTTACAAGACCTTTAGTGATTGTATTCAGTGTCCTGGAAAATGTTCAAGCTGTATCAATGTAGCCTCTGAATGCCTCTGTATGTGAAGAAAATGATTGAACCAACAGGATCTGCACAGGAGTGGGGAGCCACAGGAACTAAGTGTTTTGCCAGTCCAGGTTTTCTACCCAGCTTCTGTGTCCAACCACATAGTTCATCTAGCTTCTCACCAAAGAGGTTAAATTGTCAATTTGAAATGCCAACACCTTTTGCTTTCCTCTGCCACACTAACTATATATCCCATTGCAAAGAATTCTCAGTGGCTTTGTGTCATAGTCACTTCCCTGGGCCCAAACTGATTCACAGATTAGATTTAACATGTTCACTGACTCTACTGCAGCACTCCAATACTCTCCTTTAACACCACCCACCTCAAAAAACAGCTACACACCCATTGTTTTGAATTGATATTATGTAGCCTCAGGTGAGTATTGAATGCTGCTAAACTGCAGGCTTCCAAAACTCCTCATTTTGTTTTTGTGCTTGTTTCATATGATGAGAAGGATGTTTCCAAATATAACTGTGGACTTTTCCAGTTTTTCTTACAGTTATATCATTTTTTTTTTACTTCATATATCTTGACTTTCCCTTATTTGATGTATTTAAGTACTGGACCATTGTGTCTTCATATTTTATTTTTATAATTATATATCTTTTAATTTCTATTTACTTGCTCTGAAATCTGTCTTATCAAATATTTGTATAGACATTATATTTTAAATTCCTATACCATACTTTTGATTTTGAACCTACCCATATTGATATATTAGAAGTACACTTTTATTTGTTCCTTTTTTTAACTGTACTCTGCCAATTTGCATTTTTTGATTGGTATATTTAAACATTTAAACTCCATATAATGAGAGATATGTGAAAGCTAATGTCTACTATTTCATTTTTGTGTTTTCCTCTGCTTTTAGTACTTCTATGAACTTATAATTGCATTTTTATGGGTTAAATTATTTTAGGATTCCATCCTGATGTATGTATGGAGTTTTGTGTATATGTTATTTATAATTTTCACAGTGTTTACATATATGACCAATATTAGTACCAAAATTTCACCACTTAATGTATGGAAGACTTACTCTTATTTCTGTCCCTTTATCTTCCTTATTTTTAAGGTCTTTGTCATGAGTTCCAGATGGTGTCACATTTTTGTTTCAATCATTAATATGATATATAAAGCTCATGAAAAAAAGGATGTAACTTTTATGTACTTATACTTCTATTTACTCACTTATTCTTTTTTTCTTTTTTAAAAAATTTTTAGTTGTAGATGAAAACAATTCCTTTATTTTATTTATATGTGGTGCTGAGGATCAAACCCAGTGCCTTACACATGCTAGGCAAGCACTCTACCACTGAGCTACAACCCCAGTCCTCTTATTTTCTTCATAATGCTACACGATTATTTCTCTTAAAATGTTTTATTAGTGCATTATATTTCTACATGATAGTGGGATTCATTTTGATGCATTCATAGAGTTGTGGAATATAATTTTTTTTTTCATTTCAATGTCCAGTACCTCTACTTTTTCTCACCTCCTCCCTTGTTCTCCCATTTCTGCTCTACTGGTCTTCCTTCTATTTAGTTATTGTTTTATAAACAAAGGGGGAGTTACCTGTGGTATATTTATACATGTACACAACATAATTTTCTCAATTTCCTTCCATAGTTATTCCCTTTGCTCATTCCTCCTCTCTCTCTCCCCCTGAATTCAGCCTCATCCTCTACTCCACTGATCTCCCTTTACCTTGCATGGTATTTCCATCCCCCACCACCTTGTTTTTTTTTTTTTTTAATTTCTGAAATTCTCTCTAGTTTCTGCATATGAGAGAAAATATTCAGCCTTTGATTTCCTGACTCTAGTTTATTTCACTTAGCATCATATTCACCAGTTCCATCTATTTACCAGTAAATGCCATAATTTCATTCTTCTTTATGGCTAAAACCTCATTGTGTGTGTGTGTGTGTGTGTGTGTACACTCTGTACATTTTAATGTTGATCAGCTGGTTCCATAACTTGGTAATTGTAAACTGTGCTGCTATAAACATTAATAAACCTGCATCATTATAGCATGCTGATTTTAGTTCTTTGGGATAATTACCAAAGAGTGAGATAACTGAGTCATCTGGTAGTTCCATTCCTTTTTGTTTGAGGAATCTCCATGCTGATTTCCAAAGAGGTTGTATTAATTTTCAGTCCCACCAGCAATGTATGAGTGTACTGTTTCCCCTATATCTTCCTCAGCATTTACTATTATTTGTATTCTCTACGATTGCCATTCTACATGGAATGAGTTGAAATCTCAGTGTATTATTATTCTTTTTTGTATTTCCCTAATTGCTAGGAATTTTGAATCTTTTTCCTCATATTTGTTGGCTATTTCAATTTCTTCTTTTGAGAAATGTCTCAAGTTTCTTGTCCATTTATTCCTTGGGTTAATATTTCAATTTTATTTATTTATTTATTGTTTTGGTTTCAAGTTTTTAAAGGATTTTTTTTTCTTTTTTGGCAAACTTCCTATTTATTTACTTATTTATTTATTATTTGTTGATGGACCTTCATTTTATTTATTTTTTATATGTTATTGAGGATCAAACCCAGTGCCTCACACATGCTAGGCAAGCGCTCTACCACTGAGTCACAACCACAGCTTGGCAAACTTCTTTTATATCTTCTTTAAGTGTAGGTTTATCAGAGGCAAAAATCCTTTGATTTTCTTTGAACTGATATATTTCTATGTCTCCTTCCTTCTCAAGAACTATTTTTTTTTCTGCATTAGGATTTGGGGTAAGAGTTCATTTCTGTTATCACTTGGGAAATGAAAATTATTATTTCCAGGGTTACCAGTGAAATTGTGTTTTAGGATTAATGTTCTCTTACCACTAATGAATCATTTTCTCTGCCTTCTTTTAACCTTTTTGTCTTTTATATTTGTCTTTAAGAATGTTTCAGAAGTTCAATTACAATGTGGGGGTTTCTTTGAGTTTGTTCTGAGTTCTTTCCTCTTGAATCTGTAGTTTTTTTGTGTTTAAGCATGTTGAGAAAGATGCAATCCTAGATTTCTCTGTATACTTTCCAACTCCCACTCTTTTTTCTTCTTTTGGAAATCTGATGATATTGAGGCTGTGGGTGGGGGTGCAAAAAGACCATCAATATAGATAATAAATAATTGGGTCCAATCTGGAAGGTGGGGGTTGGTTGGAAAGGAAAGGAAATATAAAGCTGAAAACCCAAAGCCCTTTCCCCCTCTTCCTTCCAAACCCTTCACCCTCCTGCTCCAACCTGTTGCTAAGGTAACCTGACTCAGGAATTATTCCTCCCTACAGGTGATGTTAAGAGTTGTTAATACTTCCTGGCTGTTATCTTACTACCTGGATCACTCTACCTTTTGGCTCTCCCCCTTGCCCAATTGGCCCCCCACTCCTTTGGCTCACCTAGCCATTGGTCACAAAGGCAGGATGGGGAAAGATAAGGGAGAAGAGGGCAAAAGAACAAAGATAATCTAAATTTATAAAAAGGGCAGGATACTTCTACTTCTTTCAATACCAACTCAGGGTCCCCTTCTCTGGGAAGAAGTCTGTATCTATTCTTTGCATAAAACTTGCTTTCTACTCTTGTCTTAGAGTATCTCTGGTGTTCAGTCTTCAACATCTGAGAAAATGGAATTCTTCATCACTGATAGCAGACAATATCAACATAAATGTTGTATACTTGATATTATCTCACAAAACACAATGTCTGTTCTTTTGTATCCCTTTTCCTGTTGTTCTGAATGAGTGAATGATATCAATCTGTGCTCAAGTTGACTGATTTCATGCTTTTATAGCTCAGGCAATGAAATTTTATTGTTTCAATGCTATTGTATGTATTTCATTAATTTTAATGATATTGTATGCTTCAGTTCTGTAATATTAATTTTTATAACTGTTTTTTCTGAAATTTTCTATTTTTCCCACGTATTGCAAGAAAATGTATAACCGATTGGTGGAATATCTTTAGAAATGAGGCTTTAAAATCCTTGCAAATACTTTCAAAATCTAATTCTCCTCAATGTTGGCAGCAAGTAATTGTCTTTTCACAATCATATCTTGGGGGCTGGGGTTGTAGTTCAGTTATAGAGTGCTTGCCTAGCATGTGTAAGGCATTCGATTCAATTCTCAGCACCACATATAAAAACATAAATGAAAAATAAAGCTACATCCACAAGCAAAAGAGTATTTTTAAATATCATATCTTGGTCTTTGTGTGACCAATACATTTTTATTACCTCCTGAATGTTAAGAAATTCTGGACAATTTTATTTTATTTTATTTTTTAGCAAGGATTCACTCTGTTCATGTTTAATATGCAGGTCCTGGACTAATTTTAGCCGATGAAGCTCCAATATGAGCTAAATTTTCATAGTCTTTTTTGAAGTTGTATTATTATACTGAATTTATTAGATGCCACTGGGCTCCCAGTTTTCCATGCTGACTCTGCATAAAGTTTCCTCCGGCTCAGGCACTGAGTATCTCTTATTGGGACTTGGTGTCCCAAGACTGCTGAGATAAAGAGATTTCCCTGGAAAGACTAGTGTTTTACAGGATTGTCCTAATGGTACTCTCTCTAGCTGCTCTGGTATCTAAGAGTGAAAGAAGGCAGTTTTATACCAGAAGGAACAAATGCTCTTTCTGCCATTGATTGTCCATTGTAGCAGGATTCCTCTTACCAGTTACATGTGATTATGGACTCATATCTTGTGTAAGAAAAGAGAATATCAGACCTTCAGGAGCTTTGGTGGCAAATTGTTGTTTGGTCAAGCTTTTCCCCACGTGTGGGCAATAGAAATTACATATTAGGCTAGGCTATTTGTTGAGATGGAATCCCCCTACTAGTAGTTCTCACTTTCCCTAACATACTCGAGTAAGGGAGATAAATTGCAGACTAATTGGAATGGAGAGGATCCTGGGCTCTACTGATTATTATGGGCTTCTTATGGTCTTTCTTGTCAGTGCTATATCTTGGTATGTCTTAGGGGAAAGAGAATCTCAGGCTCTCAATGAAAGAAGATTATTTCTCTTGTCTACATAGTGTTATCTAGGTTCCAGATAGTTACATTCTTCCCTTAGTTACTACTTGTACTGGAAGTACAAAAATTGTGTTGTGGATGGAACGAATTGTCAAACCTGAAATATCTGTTTTACTAGATTGCTGGTTATGAAATACAAGGTCTAATGTATCTCATCAGTTTGGTGACAGAATACAAGATGTCCTGCAACTGTATCATTTCTTTAGCTGTGTATTTCGAAATGAAATAACTTTTTTCTTACCAGCATTCATAGTCCTGCTTGGTTTCCTCCTTATTTTTCTAGGTTTCATCATTTTACTTAAGGAAAGAAGCAGAAAGAAATGTATCTATGCAATCTTTTTGATTTTGGACACAGGAACTCTGACTTGGTGAAAACAAGTCAGGCAAGCAAAAGTAGAGGTAAAGCATTCATTAGTGATTTTCTTTAAGAAAGACACACACCAACTAGAGAGCCAGCTAGAGGCTGGCTCCCAGAACAAAGACAGATAGTTAATTTTATTTATGTTGAAGAGCTATTTGAAAGGTCTAAAGTGTAGGAATGATGATTGGCTTTATGTACACTTCAAAGATGTGTTTTTCTTTTCCAAGGTAGACAATTTACTCTCAGGAAGTTGTGGTAAGAAGGTCATCCTGGAGCCAAATGTTAATTTTACATATCAATGCTGAATTCTGTAAAAACATCTCTGATTTGTGCTAAGGATAAGTAGCTGAAGTTGTTAAGAGAACACACAGGTTGGAAATGAACAAAACACAAATCATGGTAAATTAAAAGTTCAAGGCCTGGGGAATTTGCCATTTTCATGGCTCCTCAACAGTTTTTATTCTTTATGTTATTCATTCTTTGACAGTAGTGGCAATGTTACCAAAAGTACTGTTCTTGTTCCTGATGCCAATCCAATAATTAAGACATGGTTTTGAGTAAAAGAATAAAGAAGTGTTATTGCTTTACTAGCAAAGGAGAAGAATATGGACTCCTGTCCAAGAGGCTTTGATTCTGCCAGGGAAAACCAAGGGCTTTTCAAGAGGCTCTTCAAAGGATATATTCCATGTGTGCCCTTATAGGGGGTTCCAGGTGCACCCCAATGGTATGTTGAAATTCACTTGTTAATTTAGGAGATAGGTACTTTCTAGATGTTTAGGTGGCATCTCCTTCCTGTGGTGGGTATGGACTCAAGGACCTATAACTTGGTCTAGTATGGAAAAACATAATCTTCTTCCCCATCCCCAGGTTAGGGAGGAGGAGAGGGAGAAAAAGAAAAGAACAATATGTATCTTTCAAAGTAAGCAACAGGGATATATTCAAAAGACAAAGTAGACCATTTTTACAGAAAGAACACCTTGGCCTAATGATGGACGCAAATAAGATTGTTTGAGATAGGGTAGATAAGCCACATACCAAGCTTCTATAACAAATAAGCTATGAATAATAGTGAGAAAGCAAGCAGGAAAAAAAAAAAAAAAACTTATACTCTCTCTGTTAGTCAGCTTTGTGTCACTGTGACAAAAAATAATATCTGACAAGGACACCTTAGAAGAGAAAAAGTTTATTTTGCCTCGCAGTTTTAGCAGTTCAGTAAATGATGGGTTGACTCTATTACTCTGAGTCCAAGAAGGGTCAGATCACCACAGTTAAAGGGAATGGTGGAAGAGCATTTCTCGATTCACAGCAGCCAAAAGCTAACAGAGAAAGAGAGGTAGAATAAGCTTCAGGGATGATGAATCCTTCTGGGGCATGCCTCCAGTAACTCAATTCTTCCAACCACATCTACCATGCATACAGTTACCACTCAGTCCATTCAAAATAACATGCATTTATTAAGTTACAGCCTCACAATCCAATCAATCCCTCTGTGAATATTCTACATTTACATAGGAGCTTGAGGGAGCAACTTATATCAAAAGTCATAGCATTCCACATTTGGCCACCAAAAATTCATGTCTATCTCACAATATCAAATGCAATTAGTTCATCTCCAAGAGTCTCATTATCTTAGTTACAGCATTGTCTAAAAGTTCAAGTCCAAAATTTTACAGGAGACCCAGGGCAAATTGTTTTCTGGGAGCCCCTGTAAAAATAAAATCAATTTGCATATATCCAATATACGATGGCGCAGAGTAAATATTTCTATTTGATAAAGGAGGAATAATAACATAAAAAGAAAAGATGGGGCCAAAAGAAGACCAAAACCCATCTGGGCAAATAAGTCCTGCAGTTGCACATCTGGCCTCTGGGGCACGAGATGGAGAAATGTGTTCTTCAAAGGGCTTTAGAAGAACTGCCACATTGGTAGCACTCATGGCTTCTTGGACATAAGTCTTACAGCATCCAGCTGCTTTTCTCAGCAGACAGTTTACTGGCATTTCTTAACTCCTGGGGTCTCCATTCCAGCTACAGCTTCACCTCCACAACTGCATGCATCACTTTCTCAGGATTGGCCCAGAGGGATTCTGATTCAGTTACACCTTTTTCTGACCTCCCCAGGCCTTCTTTTGAAATCTTAGTGGAAGCCTCTATGACCCCTTATCTCTGGCATTCTGTGTTCCTATGGAACTAATATCACATGGATAACACCAAAGTTTTCCACCAGTTAAAGTAGTAGCTGACCACTCTAATATAATGGCTACAGTGCCCTGTGAGTGCCCGGACAGCTGAGTAAAATTACTACCTAGGCCCCTTTGTGCAAGAAAGTTGCTCCCAAGGTCTTTTAAGAAAATATTTTTTTTTTTACTTTTATAACAGGAAGCCTACAATGGATGTATTGTGACAATTTTGAGATGCCCTTACGCCTTCTTTATTATTGTTTTTTAATTACTTAAAATATTGTTAGTGTCTATGGTCTCTTCAAAAATCACAACTTCATTAGCCCCAGTTTCCATAAAGATGCATGTTCAAATCCTCCCTCTCTGCTTTTTGCTGCTTATCCTCATGATAAACCTGGTTAAATACTGCCAGAAATATACTTACCTTTTCCTAAATGTTGTGTTGCCTTCAAATTTCCTCCACCAGATTAATCACTTCATCATCTTTAAATTTTTCCTCACAAAGCTTCAGGAGATGGATAAAATATAAACAAATTCTTTGCCAGAATGTAACATGTGTGGCCTTTATCCCAATTCCAAATTGAGTCCTCTCTCTTCTCTGAGACCTCATGAGCACTGTCTTTATGGTTTTCATTCCTATTGACATTGTGTTCTTCTGAGTTTGCAACAGAATTGCACCCAAAGCTCCACTTACAAGTTTCTGAAGTTTCTCTAGCCTGCATCACCAAACTTTTACAAACTCCTCCCACACATCAGTTCTTATGGCTTCAGAACCACACAGTCAGGTTAGCCACAGCAACAATGCCACATCTGAGTACCAATTTCTGTGCTATTTAACTTTTTGTCCCTGTGACCAAAATACCTGATCAAAACTACTGAGAGATAAAATTTTTATTTTTTTCAAGTGTCAGAGGTTCAGTTTGTGATAGGCTGACTTCATTGCTCTAGGCCTGAGTGTGAGACAGAATATCTATGTTTGAAGCAGAAGGTATGGTAGAGGAGTGCTGCTTCATTCATGCTGGCTAGGAAACAGAGAGACAATTAGGGAAGTGGGCTGCAGGCAACCCCAGTCCTTTCAGGGCAGACTTCCAGTAATCCTTCTCCTCCAGCCACACCCTACTTGTGTAGAGTTAATTCACAGTTAATGTTTTCAAATTAGGATGGACTAATTAGGTTTTAGGTATTGTAGTTTAATCACTTCCCCTCTGAACATTTCTGCATTAACACAGGAGCTTTTGGAGGATACCTTATATCCAAATCATATCTTATTTTAATGGCTGTCAGGCCATGAGATCATCCCAGGAGTACATTACCCTTTTGTCTCTAGGTCAACTATCTCATTATCAAAACAGGAAGATATTACATGATTTTAAATACTTGTTCATGTGTATTTATCATTTATGACAGTACCTTGATAATAACAGGCTCTAAGAATATTTTAAATAAACTACAGTAATTAATGCATAAAAGTGCATGAGCACCACATGATTACATTTATAGGTAGAATCTTAAATTATTTCATGGAATTTGATTGTAAAATCATGGTTTTCAGAGGACAGGGAGAATGGGGAATAAAAAGGAATAGGGAACTTTTTTTTTTTTTAAAGAGAGAGTGAGAGTGAGAGAGAGAGAGAGAGAATTTTTTAATATTTATTTTTTAGTTTTTGGCAGACACAACATCTTTGTTTGTATGTGGTGCTGAGGATCGAACCAGGGCCGCACGCATGCCAGGCGAACACGCTACCGCTTGAGCCACATCCCCAGCCCGGGAACTTTGATCAATAGATAATATGTTACTGAAAGATAGGGCAAGAGTTTCTCATTTGCTTTGCACATTAAGATGATTATAGATGACAACAAAGTACACCACATTTCAAACAAGTAGAAAAAATATTTTTGAATATGTTTTTCATAAAATGATAAATGTTTGAGGAGATAGATATATTTATATATGTATGTAGGGTAATAATATCCACTTCATTCTACTGTCCTTCCTACACCCATACCTCCTCCCCTCCCTTCCCCCCGCCCATCTAGTCCAAAGTATCTCTATTTTTCCCTAGAATCCCCTCCCTTATTGTAAAGTAGCATCTGAATATCAGAGAAAACATTTCACATTTGTTTTTTGGGGGATTAGCTTATTTTACTTAACATGATATTCTCCAGCTCCATCCATTTACTGCAAAAGTCATCATTTCATTCTTTTTAAAGGCTGAGTACTATTCCACTGTGTATTATATACCACATTTTTTTTTATCACCATTCATCTGTTGAAGGCACCTACTTTGGTTCCATATTTTAGCCGTTGTGAGTTGAGCTGCTATAAAAATTGATGTGGCTGCATCACTGTACTATGCTGATTTTAAGTCCTTTGGATATAAATCAAGGAGTGCAATAGCTGGCTCAAATGATGGTTCCATTCAATGTTTTCTGACCAATCTCCATACTGCTTTCCACAGTAGTTGCATCGATTTGCAGTACCACCAGCAATGTATGAGTGTACCTTTTCCCCCACATTCTTGTCCACATTTATTATTGCTTGTATTCTTGATAATTGTCACCAAATAATAATTTAATTTTACATTTCATGGCTGTAGAAAAGCAGGGACAAACTAATTTCAAAATGAGTAGAAGACAATGAATATTTTAGGCAAGAGCTAAAATTAATGAAATTGAGAATTATTTTTAAAATAACAAAGGAACAATGCAAAAGTGAGTTTGTTCTTTGAAAATAGAAACAAAGTTGATAAGCAGCCCAAACAAAAGAAGACCCAAGTCAAGAAAATTACAATTAATTTATTTTTATTATTATTATAATTTATATTTATTATTATTGACCTAATTAATTTATTTTTTTGGCATTAAGTTTTTTGAGTTCTTTATATAAACTGGAGATTAATGCTCTATCTGAGGTGCAGGTGGCAAAGATTTTCTCCCATTCTTTAGGTTCTCTCTTCATGTTGTTGATAGTTTCCTTTGCTGAGCAGAAGCTGCATATGTTCCTCTCACTGGTGTGGTCAATTATTTGCTCAGCTACCTCAGTCGCGGGGGTTGGTGGGGATGGGGGGGTTGTTAGAGACAGGGAATCAATACACCAACTCCAGGAGCTGGTGAGAGAACTGGCTGGTGACAAACCTCATGTGGACATCCAGTAGCTCAGTTTATTTTTGAAATGCACACAACTGTTATAGGGATTGAGTGGGGTGTGCCCATCAATTATACATAAGCAAGACAATATCCATAAGCCAATCATCTTCTGCCTAATGTAACCCCACTGTGAGGAAACTCTAAATATTGCTGTCATGGTGGAAAGCAATCTGGAAGGGTCTTTGTCCCTAAGGGAGGAGGCTTACTGAGTCAGGGATTTCATGCCCTGAAGCCCCTGCCTCTCTGTTTCCTGGCACTTCTGAGCTGCTCATAGCTGCTAGCTGCAACTGAAAGTTATTCCAACAAGAAGCTTTTTAATTTGAATCTATCCCACTTGTCAATTGTTGATTTTACTTCTTGCACTTTAGGAGTCTTGTAAAGGAAATCTGATCCTAAGCCCACATGGTAAAGATTTGGAACTATTTTTCCTTCTGTTAGGCACAAGGTCTCTGTTCTAGTGCCTGAGTCTTTGATTCACTTCAAGTTGAGTTTTGTGCAGGGTGAGAAATAAGATTGTAATTTCATTTTGCTATATATGTATTTCCAGTTTTCCCAGCACCATTTGTTAGAGTCTATCTTTTCTCCAATGCGTGTTTTTGGTATCTTTGTTTACTATGAAATAACTGTACTTGTGTGCATGTGTCTCTGCAACTTCTCTTCTGGACTATTGGTCTACGTGTCTGCCTTGGTGCCAATACCATGACATTTTTGTTACTATGGTTCTGTAGTATATTTTAAGGCCCGGAATTGTGATGCCTCCTGCTTTGACTATTCTGAGTCTCCTATTTTCCACATGAATTTCATGACTGCTTTTTCTAGTTCTATGAAGTATGTCATTGGGATTTCAATAGGAATTGTATTAACTTTGTATAATGCTTTTGGAAATATGGCCATTTTGATAGTATTAATTCTGCCTATCCAGGAGCATAAGAGATCTTTACATTTTCTAAGGTCTTCTTGAATTTATTTCTTTGGTACCCACTTATAACTGTGGAAGTGAACAAAGTTCAATATAAAAGTATCAGCAAAATTAAATCCCACAATAAACTGAAAAATATTATGTATATTATAAATGTCACTTTTTAGAGAGTGCATTTCTTATTTCTCTATTAACAATTTTATACATAGTAAATTTTTATATAGATATTATAGTGATCACAAACTACATTAATCATTTTTTCTTGTTCTGTTAGAGATCATGTTTTCATTTCTTCTCTTCAATCACCTGAATATTATAATATTATAATTTTTTAAAAAGTATTGACAAAAAGTCTGATTTATGTATGACCTTATTCCTCTTTGTATTCATTATATTCTGAATAGTTATAGGTTTGAATTTAAATTTTTTATCTATTTTTATTTCTTTAATACTTATTTTTTAGTTGTAGTTGGACTCAGTACCTTTATTTTATTTAATTTTATGTGGTGCTGAGGAACGAACCCAGGGCCTCACACCTGCTAGGCGAGTGCTCTACCACTGAGCCACAACCCCAGCCCCAATTTTTTTTTTTATCTATTTTCTTAAGGTATATAGCCAACTTTGGTATAAATCAATATGGTATGATTACTTTAATATTTTTTGTAACTTCACCTTTCTGTACTCTGATAAGCATTCTGTTTACTTTTTGAAAGTTTGCTTTATACCCAGAAAATACAACAAGCTACTTCTTTTGTTTTAAAAACATGCAAATATGTAACTGTTGAAATTAGCCTTGCTCTTGTTTAAGCTACTGCTTTGCATATCTTAGGACTTAAGTCACCTTTATTCAATTAATCTATATAGATGTGAAATGTAGAAAATTAATTGGTGGCAGATGTGACCTAAAGTGCTTCCAGTTTCCTCCAAACTTTCCAGTTGCACAGTTTCATTATTTAACTTGAAATGTGGGAATTTAAAAATAGCTTAATACCCTTTTATTAAAATAAACATTTTAAATAATTAAAATTATATTGAATGACCTGTGCTATACAAGTTACTGCTTTCCTTCTTTATTCTCTATTGGGTCAATAAGAGTAGAGTGTGATCATCATGGATTATTATGCAAATTTTTTAATGTTCAATGTCTTAAATAATCTAGTATTCAGTATTCAGATCTAATATGCCTATTTTTGCCGCAGTCTGGCTGGGCACAAAATCACGAGCCACTCAAGCAGGAACAAACTTTATTTTTTGAAACTGCCGCCAATGTCCAGTATGCGCCCGGGAAGATTTTTTGATCCACCCATGCGGCCTCCTCCAGGAACCGCCAGAGAGAGCTCCTCCCCCGGAACTCCCTCCTACTGTACTTCCCCAACCAATGGGAACTCTCCAGGAGTCCTGTAGCAGGCCTAGGTGAACAGCAGGAGTCCAATATCCATATGAATGCAAATCTTAACATAATCATATCATCTCAATGGCTAGCTGGCGTCACCTTTCGACCAAAAATGCCATGCATCATATACTTGGCTCTTAGCATATTTTGACAAAATGTTTTGTGATAAAACTTATGAACATTAAGTAGTACTCAAGGAAATATTTGAATAGGAACAGAATTTTTCAAAACCTAAAATCATGTAGAGAATATGAGTTTTAAAATATTCTGTGATAAAATCCCTGAAAATAATAAAATTAAATTTTGTTTTCACCCACTCAAACATATGCCTTTGTACATTCAAATATATTTAGATTTTCATAATAAAATTTAGTGACATACATAAATAGACATAGTTTCTGTTAAAGATAATTTTAGAATACATAATCAATTTATGGCCAGTGGACAAAATCCAAGCCAGACATGTGCTTTCATATCAATATCAATATATTTTTAAAAAATTACAACATTTTTAAAATTTGAACTCTTCATATTGATGTCTTAATTTTAAGTTTTTCATTAAAATTAAAAGGGTGGTGAAAGTGGAAATTTTTTCCTTATACAGCAAAAAAAATGCTATGTTGAATATTGACATCTCCTTTAATAGTGTATGAAACTTGCATGTTGTCATAGTCCTTTATCAGCTTTACCTAATTTGTATTGTCTAGGTGATTTTAGTAGATAATTGAATTATGTTCCCTTGATTGAAATATATCATATTCTTAGAATTCACAGATATAGAATTTATGAAATCAGCTTACCATAAATGAAAGTTTCATAATACATAATTTGTAATTTTTCTAAGGCTGAAATTTTAATTACTGGCATTAAAAATTAGAATGCAGAAATTGGCTGTTGAGTTGGCCTAGGTAACTTGTAATACCCACATCTAATATTGTTATCTATTTCTCATTTTGTTTTTAATACATGGTGGAGCAGATATATACTAGGATGACTTAAAAAATGTGTCCTGTCTCCTTCCATCCAGATTCCTCTTTCATATCTTGCAGGTACTTATGAATTAATTTTTCTGAATATAGCCAAGGTGATAACATGTTGCTCCTTTGATTAGGTTACATTATATGACACCATTAATGGTATTTCACCTCTATCACTATTTTAATATATGAAGACTTTATCTTAGCCATCTGGAACAAAGAGTTGTGCAAGTAGCCTTTTCAATTTTAACTTGAAGAGTTCCATCTGTTACCAAGGTCATGTCAATTAACTTGTAGTTTTGCATCCTTATGGTATATTGGAATAATAGATTGACTAATGATTCAATTTACATTTTATTCTTCATGTAAATATATTCTCAGGTTTCAGTGGTTGAGAGGGGACCACAAAGAAGTAAAACTGAAATTTTAAGAAGTTGTTAGTATTTTCACTAGTTTTAGCCTTGATTTTTTGACCAGCATTCAACAAAATCACCAATTAACTGAGCTGAGAATACTTAAAATTTTAAATATTCCACTCAAAATTATTTTTCATTATTTGGTTTATAGATATGTAAATATAGAGGTTTTTTGTTTTTTTGTTTGTTTGATTTTGGTACTGGGTATTGAACTATGGGTGCTTAAAACACTGAGCCATATCTCTAGCCCTTTTTATTCTTATTTGAGATAAGAGACATGCCAAGTTGCTTAGGACTTGCTAAATTCTTGAAGCTGGCTTTGAAGTTAAGATCCTCCTGCTTCAGCCTCCTGAGTCACTAGAATTATAGGTCTGTGCCACTGCACCCATCAAGTGTAGTGATAATTTTTTAAATATTTTTTTATTTATAGACAGACATAACATCTTTGTTTCATTTTCTTTCTTTCTTTCTTTCTTTCTTTCTTTCTTTATTTATTTATTTATATTTCTGTGGTGCTGAGGATCGAACCCAGTGCCTCATAACACAATGAATCCCAGCCTAAGTGTAGTGATAATATTTTTTCTCATTTTTATGTTTTTATTAGTGCATTATAGTAATATAATATTGAGTTTTATTTTGACAAAATCATACATACATGTAATATAATTTGCTACGTTTCAATCTCTAGTACTTCTTTCCTCCCCTCTTCCTGCCTCCTTTTCTCCTTCTCTTCTTTCTATTTATTTATGGTTTTTTTAACTTGTGTTTTATAGATATACATAAAGGTGAGCTTCATTCTGCTATATTCATACATGTTCATAGCATAATTCAGTCAATTTCATTCCACTGTTTCTCCTTTTTTGTCACTCTTCCCTCCCCCTTAATCCCCTTCCTCTAATCTACATATTGCCCTTCTATTTTCATGGAATTCCCCACATTTTTCCCCTTAATATTTTTTAAATTAAATTTTCTGGCACTTTCTTATATAAGAAAATATACTAAATGATGTTACTGATATTTTGGATTTTTGCCACCTTTATTGTCTTTTCAAGTGTTTTTTAGGCCCTTCAGAAATGTCAGTTTCCTCAGAGGTAATAAGATTGCTATAAAAAAAAGCAATTACTCATTGTTCAGACTCTATACAGTAAAGCTTTAAAGAAGTAGGTCCTTTTGATGGTTTATCAATTCACAATATTCTTTCTCTGTAAAATAAGTTTTGCACATAAAGACAATTCCATTATTAATACTTTATCTTGTTTGATTAACTAAAAGTTGATATAATATATTTGTTGAAGAAAACTGACATTAGACCACAAAGCAGTTTTATTTTGGAGATCTACATAGCTCAATTTCTTCAACCACTCAAAAGTTGGCATATCTTTAATTCATATGTAAGAGTAACTAAAATATCAATTTAGCAGATAGAATTATCAAGACAAGTAGTATAAACAAAGTCTCTATTTAAAATAGACTTTCCAATATTTTCATAGACTCATCACTTTCTGTATAATGACCCAGCTAGCTATTTAATTATAAAGAGGATAACCATATTCAAAGTTAATTCATTTTGCTTACATATACAAATCACCATTTCAAAAATCCAAACATACTTCATGGATATAAAAAATGACTTTTCTTTAGAAACAAATAAATTTTACAAAGATAGTCAAAATTCTTAGTTTGTAAAAAGTTATTGATGTCATGTGATTTTATAAAATATGTCAAATATATAAGAAAAACTTGAAGACATAATTCTTTTCTATATATATATATATATATATATATATATATATATATATATAGAAAAGTAGCTAATACAATAATTCCTCACTGTCAAAACAAAAATTTAAGCAGTATGTTACTTCTACTGTTACTTTCTTCAATATGAAAAATTAGTGCTAGTTGATGAGGTCTTTGGATAAAAATACCAGAGAATGTATGTGGAAGAATTAGTAGTATAACAAATCAATTGTTCCCCTCAGAACACAATATTTAGTTCATTCAAAGGTCATTAATAAATTCTATAACCAATGGATGAAATACTAGCTGGTAACTATATTATTATAGTAAGCCAAATGGACATCACTTTCTTATGTTCATGTATTAATAGACGACCAGTATAACTCCACATCATGTTCAATCACAAGAATTAGATAGTAATTAGAGTAAGTCATATCCCACATATGTGTAATAAGTCAAAATATACTCTAGTGTCATGCATATCTAATAAGAAGAAATAAAAAAGAAAAATAAATAAATAAATAAATTGAAGGTCATAAGTGGAGATATACATACACACACACAAACACAAACACAATACAGGACTAAGCAGTATTCACCTGAATAAAGTGATTAGCCTGGACATTATTAGGATTAGAGCAATCAGACATATCACATGTAATGTGTTACTGTTTTGACGCAGTATGGAGTACAGAATATTGCGATTATAGTAATTTAATGAAAAATGTTGAAGTTGAATCTAATCTAGTTACTACATACATGTAACTTCCAAATGAAAAAATTATATAGAAAAAGAAGAATATAATAACCTGTGCTACTAAATAGTTATACATACAAAGGACCTATGCATCTTATTAGAATGATTTCAGTAGGTATGTGATAAATACCAAGAACCTACATTTCTGACAAGTTTCCCAATTGATGTAGATAACATTAGTTTCTATGACACATTGAGAAATACACATTAAAAGATAAGAACAGTGTACAAATAATTCTAAAATACAAGACAATCTGCTTGATTACTGGTCTCCACAGTGGCATGAAAACAAATAGGGACAAAATTGTTCAATGTTAAAGTGACTTCAGAAACCTCAAAACCAAATGCATTATGAAGATTTTGCATATTGTTGAATAAAATAAATCAATTTTTTGAAACGTTATAGAGATAATTGGTGATGACTACATACATTTGCTATTGGGATTTATCTTAAATTTTGTTAGAAGTGATCCATTACATAAAAATATCATTTTAAAATAAACATACAGGAATATTTAGACACATAATGTGATATTACTGGAGACTTGCTTTAATATGCATCAGCTTTATCTAGATAATGGATATTATGTTTTATATAATATACTTTCTCATGTACAATATATTTATGAAAATAATCAATAGAAATTTTCAAAAGACATTTTCATGTTTAAGAAATAATAAGAATTTCTAGTGAGAGTCCCATATGTTAATGTTAGAAAAGTAATTTATTTTTATATGACATTTTATTTATTATTATGCGTTGAAAATTTTGCATGCATGTTTACAAAGCAAATATTTAATAAATGTGTCCTCTGGACCACTGTTCACTGGTATGAACAGATGGACTTACAAGAATATTTTAGACATAGAAAAATTAAATTTCAAATCTTTAAGGAACAGGCACAGTCATAACATCTGCCAAAATAAGTCTTATTAGTAGGTTCATACATCATGAAAAAGTGAAATTTATCCCTAAAATGCAAGGACAGTTCAACTTAAAAATTCAATTAATGTTAACACTATAATAATAAAATGAGTGACAATTATGTTTTGGATGTGAATTGTCCCACAATCGCTCATGTGTTGAAGGCTTAGTCAGAGCCTTCACTATTCAGAGGTGAATCATGGAAGTTGTAATCTCATCAATTGAGTAATGTATTAATGAATTTATAATTTAATGGGCTATTGGGACATGGTGGAAACATTCGGACTGGAGTATCAGTGGAGGAATTAGGCCAATTGAGAATTGAGAAATGCCCTTAAAAAGTATATTTTATTACTGGACCCTTGCTCTTGTTCTTGTCCTAACTGCCATGAGGTTAACATCTTTGCTCTACTATTCTCTCCCTATTGTGATATTTGGCCTCATAATGGCCCAGAAACAGTGGAGCCAAATGACCATGGACCAAAACGTCTGAAACTGTGAGCCAAAATAAACATTTCCTCTTCTAAATTTTCTCTCTCAAATATTATTTTCATATGATATGAAAGCTAACACATATAATTTTAAAACTACATTATCATCTCAATAAATGCAAAAAAATGCATTTGATAAAATTCACCACCCATTCATGATAAAAATGCTCAACAAACTAGGAGCAGAATGAATTATACCATAATAAAGGTCATGTACCACATGAAAAGTTCACAGTTAACATCATACTCAATGGTAAAAGCTGAATATCTTCCTCTAAATTAAAGAACAAGGCAAAGATTTTTCCACTTGTATTCAATATAGTAATGGGAATCTTAGCCAGAGCAATTAGGCAAGAGAAGAAAACAAAATGCATCCAAATTGAAAAGGAAGAAGTAAAACTGTTTCTACATCATATGATTCCATATGTAGTAAGACCTAAGGAATCTACAAAGAAAAGCAAAACAAAGCAGCATAGAATTACAAGTAATAAATGAATCCAGTAAAGTTTAAGGATACCAAAACTATATGGGAGAATCAATTGCATTTTTATATACTAGCAATGAGCATTATATTTAAGGAAATAATCCTATTTGAAATATCTGCATTAAAAAATAAGATACATAGGAATAAAATTAATGTAGTGAAAGACTCATAAATTGAAACTTACAAAGCATTTATGAATAAAATGTAAAAGATATAAACAAATGGAAAGACATTCCACATTCATGAATCAGAAGAATTATTATTCTTATCAATAGTGCCCAGAAGAATATAGAGATTCAATTCAGTGGACCCTGAATACTTAGAACAACCATGGGAAAGAAGAACACTGCTGGAGGCATCACACTTCTTGATTTAAACATATATTACAAAGCTACCCTAGTGAAAAAGAATGGGACTTGCATAAACACACAAATATAGACCAAAGGAGAAGAAAAGAAAGCCCAGAAATGAGTCCATGTGTATGTAATCAAATGATATTTGACAAAAATGCAAAGAAAGCACGTGGAGAAATGCAGTCCCTTAAACAACAAGGTGTTGGAAAATTGGATATCCATATATAAAAATTAAACTGGACCCTTGTCTCATACCAAACACAAAAATCAACTCAAAATAGATTAAAGATTTAAATGCAAGTTCTGAAATGTAACATTTCTGGATAAAAACTGGGGAAAAAAACTTCATAAAATACATCTTCAAAATTAATTCTTAGATCTGACTCCAAATTCACAGATAATGAAAGAAAAACTAGACATGAACAACTATGTAAATTAAAAAGATCATGCACAGCAAAACAAATATTTAGCACACTGAAAATGAAATGTATGAAATGAGAGTAACTATGTGCAAATAACTTGTCTGAAAATGGATTAATATCCACAATATGTCAGGGACTTCTTCAACTACAGAGCAAAATAAATAATTTGATTTAAAAATGGGCAAAGACTTGGGCTGAGGCTGGGTCTCAGCTGTAGCGCACTTGACTGGCTTGTGTGAGGCACTGGATTTGATTCTCATCTCAGCATATAAATAAGTAAAGTAAAGGTCTATCAATAACTAAATAAAAAATATTATTTTTTAAAATGGGCAAAGACTTGAACAGACATTTATCAAAAGAGAAATAATAAATGGTGGACAAGTGTGTGAGACATGTTCAACATTACTAATCAATAGGGAAATAAAAATTGACCTAACCTCATAGTTATTACAATAGATAGTATTTTTGAAAAGAATATAAAGTTGAAAAAATAGAGAAATTGCTAACCTTGCACATTGTTGATAGGAATACAATTTAGAGTAGCCATTATGAGAAACATTATGGAGTTTCCTCAAACAATTAAAAATAGAACTACCATTTGACTCAACAATTCAAATACTGGTTTTACATCCAAATGAAATTAAACCAATGAAATCCCATGTTCATTGAAGAACTATTCATAATCGCCAAGAAATGAGTATACGTTATGTACCTATCAACTGATGAATACATAAGGAAAATGTGGAGTTTACATAAACAAAATACTATTAAGCTTTAAAAAGAAGGAAAACCTGTCATTTCCAGCAACATGAATTAAACTGGAAATCATTGTATTAATTAAAATAAGTAATGCACAGAAAGTCAAGGATCCCCATAAATCTCACTCATATGAGGTATTTAAATATTTTTTTCTCATAGAAACAAAGAATAGAATTAGAGTTCCCAGAGTATGTATTTTTTTGGGGGGAATGTATTATGAGAGTCTGATGAATGGAGTAGTAAGTTACAGTTAGACTGGAGCAAGAAGCTTTGGTATACTATTGCGTAGTAGGGTGATTTGGAATTAATGCTGATGTACTCTACATTTCAGATAGCTAGAAGAAAGGATTTTGAAAGATTTTGCCGCAAAGAAATGATAAATACTTGAGAAGATAGATATGTTTAGACTGATTGAGTCATTTTATATATATATATGTGTATATATATATATATATATATATATATATATATATACACTAATATTGAAAATTACATGGTATCCCATTAATATGTACTCTTTTTTATGTTTTATATATCAGATAATAATAAATTAAAGAATGATACAAGAATATAATCTCATTAGAAATATCATTAAAATAATAAAATATTATGAATAAATTTAACCAAAGAGGTAAAATATTTGTAAACTGAAAACTATTAAACACTCATGAAATAATTGAAGACAAAAACAAATGGAAAAAAAGTCATATCCATGATTTGGAAGAATCAATAATGGCAAACTTTCCACACTATCAAAAGTGATCTACAGACACAATGCAATCTTTTTTAAAAAATCCTAAAATTCACATGGAATAAAAAAATCCCCAAGTAGCCAAAGCATTCTTGAACAAAAACAAAACTAGAATCACCACCCTTCTGTTTTTTTTTCAAATTATATTATACAAGATGCAGAAATAAAAAACAATATGGCATTGCTATAAAAACAGACATAGAACAATGAATGAAACAAAATAGAATGCTTTCAAATAAATGCACACTTGTATATTCAACTAATTAAAAAAACTTGCTAGGAGTTCACAATGTAAAGTATATGGAATATTATTGTGTAAACTAAAATATTCACATGTTGAAATATAGACTATTATGTTATATCATATATAAAACAACACAAAATAGATTAAAGATTTTCTGCAATTAGAAAACTACCAACATAAAATAAAGGAAAAGCTGCCTTCTTTTGATCATTAAAATTATTCCTTTGGTGTAATAATAAAAACACAGGCAACACAATAAAATAATAGACAAAAAAAAAGCAAAATGTATAGCAGCCTGAAAAATGTTGCCAGTAGAGGAAATAAGTAACAGAGTGAAGAGGCAATATAGACTGGGAGAAAATATTTACATATTCTAAATTGAATAGCTGATTAATATCCAAAATATATAAAATTGAGTGACAAAGTAGAAATGATAATAACTATTATAAGTTAATTAATATTTGGGAAAATGATTGGAATATATTTGTATTCAAGGAGATATGTAAATGGCCAATAGGTAAATGAAAATTACTATTAATCAAGGAAATGTACTCAAAATTACAATGAGTTATCACCTTGCATTTCTAAGATAGTTATTATAAAAAAGCAACAACTAAATGTCAGGTTAAAAAGAACTAAAATATGTATAAAGAAAAAGAAAGTCTTAACAGACCTATAATGAGTAGCAAGATTGAGTCAGTAATAAAAAATCTTCAATCAAAGAAAAACCTAGAGCAAGATATCATTACTGCTGAAAGTTATTGAACATTGGCAGAAGGAATAATATTGATTTTCTCAAATTATTTCCAAATATTGTAGAAGAGGAAATTCTTCCAATGCCAATCTAAGAGGCCCTGTTAACAAAAGCAGACATGGACACAACAAAAGAAGAAATTTACAGGCCAATATCTGTGATGAATACAGAAGCAAAACTTCTCAACAAAATATTGGTAAAGCAAATATTACAGCACATTAAACAGAATATTCACAGTGACCAGCTGGGATTCATCCCAGGGATTAAAGCATGTTTTAACATAGGCAAATCAATAACCATGATATACTACATTGATTGGATGGAGGAAGAAAACTACATGATCATCCCAATAGACACACAAAAAGCATTAGATAAAATTCAACTTCTTTTCATGGTTAAAAACTATGAAAAAAAATAGGTACAGTGGGAATGTTCAAAAACATAATAAAAGTCATATATAATAAGACCACAGCTAACATCATACTGGAAAAGAGAAAAACTGAAAACTTCCTAAGATATGGTAAAGGACATTTAACCAATTTTACCAATGTGATCCAATATGGCAATGGAAGTCTCAGAGCAATCAAGCAAGAGAAAAAAACAAGGGATCCAATTCAAAAAGAAGGAAGTTCAGTTTTCAGAATTTGCAAATGACATGACATTATACCTACAAACCTCTAAGACCTCTAAAAACAGAATCAATAAACAAATTTGGCAGTTTCAGTATAAAAAAGCAGCATATGAAAATGAATACCAACAAATGGTAACAAACCGTGACATAAATGAAGAAACAATACAATTAGAATAGATACAAAATAAAATACTTAGGAATAAGTTAAATAATTTAAGAATAAATTTAATCACAGATAAAATATTTCTGCAATGTTAACTATAAATCATTAATAAAAGTATTGCTAAAAACATACAAACATTGAAAGATGTCCCGTGTTTGTGAATTTGGAAGAATTAACATTGTAAACATATCCATAGCTCCCAAAGTATTCTACAGATTAAATGTAATCCATATAAAAGTATTGGTGATGTTCTTTACAGAAAAAAAGGTAATTTTGTATGTAACCACACACACACACACACACACATACACAAACGATATAGCAAGAGTCCTGTATATAAGGAACAAAGTAGAAGATATTAGGATACCTAACTTGAAAATATTCTATAGATCTCTAGGAACTATATCAGCATGATATTGTCATAAATACAGAAACACATCAATGCAACAAAATATAGTCTAAAATTAGACCCCAAATCTGTACCCAACTAATCTTCAAAAAAATTGTTTCTAAGAAAATAGATTGGGGAAAGAGGAGTCTCTTCAAAAAATGATGCTGGAAAAATTGCATTTTTCACATGCAGAAGAATAAGAAGAATAAAACCTATTTCTCACCATAAAAAGGAACTTAAATTAAAGACTAACCCTGAGTCCTGAATCTATGACACTTCTGAATTAAACATTAAAGAATTACTTTAGGATATTGGAATGAGTAAAGATTTTTTTTTTCTCTCTCTCTGTGTATAGTGCTAGGGATCCAACTCAATGCCACACACATGTTAAGATATTACTCTACCACTGAATTACATTCCCAGCCCAGAGTGTGTGTGAAAATATTTATATATTAGAAAAAATATATATATGCATATATATACATATATATACACACACAACACACATGTATATTAAATATACATTTGTATGTATATATATAATACATAACTAAAACATGAGTGTATATATTTTTAAATATATGTAAATATATATATACATATATATACACACACATATATATTTAAAAACAGTAACTGAAGCCAAAAAACATTACATTGAACTAAAAAGTTTCTACACAGCAAAGGAAACAACAGAGTGAAAGAAAACCTATAGAATGAGATAATATATTTGAAAAATATAAACATAATAAGGGGTTAAATCCAGAGTATATAAGAAACTCCAAAAGCTCAATACAAAAACAAATAAACCATTTGAAAAAAAGTGGGCAGTAGGCCTAAATAGACATTTCTTAAATAAATATACAGATAAGTAAAAAATGTTCAATATCACCAGTCATCAGAAAATTGCATATCAAAACTGTATTGAGCTATTACTTTGTTAGTGTGACTATTAGCAAAATGACTAAAAATAATGAGTGCTAGTGAAAATATGGACTGAAATGAACCATTATACACTGTTTATAGGATCATAATTAATACAACCAGTATGGAAAAACAGTATAAATATTCTCCAAAAATATTAAAAATAGAACTACCTTATAATTGATTCCAATACTAGATACACATCCAAAGGACTTGAGATTAGTATGTCAAAGAGACATCTATACTCCAATTGTTATTGCTGCACTATATACAATAGCCAAGAAATAGAAACAGATTCTAAGTGCCCATCAAATGATTAATGGATAAAGAAAATATACATATACATATATGATATTATTCAGCCATAAAAACTGAAATATTTTCATTTGCTATAATACGGGTGTAATGAAAAACATGTTAAGTGAAATGAGCCAGACACAGAATGTGAATTCTGCATGATTTCCCTTACGTGTGGAATCTAAACATGTAGATATAATAGAAGTTGAGTGCAGAGTAATGGTTACTACAGTCTGGGAAATAACAAGGGAGGGTTGGATGGAAAAATAGTGGTCAATAGGTTCTAAGTTATAGTTAGAGAAATACGTTCTGGTGTTATATTGCACATTAGGATGAAGATAGATCAACATAACATGCTGTATGTTTTATTAAAAAAAAACAGAATAAACTATTTTGAATGATTTCACCTCAAAGAAATGATAAATATTTGAAGAAAGAATATGGCTACCTTTATTGAAACACTACACAACATACACATGTAGTGGACAATCATATGGTACCCTATAAGTATATGATGTTTTTGGTACCAATTGAATGTATAAAAAATGTGAAATGTATACACAAACACACATATACATAATTAATATTTTGGCTGAATCAAATATTCAGTATTATAAAAGAGAATAACGTCACTCATGAAAACATAGATGAACCTGTAAAACACTATGTTAAATGAAATACTCCAGGCAAAAAAATTCATATATTACTTAATCTCACTTATATATGGAATCAAATTTAGGCATGCTCACAGAAACAGTTTAGAAGGGAGGTTACCAGAGGTCAGGTGGTGGATGAAATGGGGAGAGATTGCTGAAATGGTACAAACTTGAATTTATAAGATTAATAATTTCTAGAGATCTTATACAGCATGGGCACTCCATAATTAATATAGTACTTTTTCCTTGAAATCTGTTTAATAAGTAGACAAGTGTTCTCACCACATACACAAAAGTATTTAAATATGCTTGACTCTAGTGAGAATTTCACAAAATATACATTTATGAAAACATTATGTTCAAGACCCTAAACAAACACAATGTTTACTTATTATTTATACCTTGATAAAACTGAGAAACTAAATACTTTCTCAATCAGTATATCCTCCCTTTCCTATTGGAAATTCTTTATAAAAGCATATAGAAATTAGCTAGGTGCAATGGTGCACGTCTGTAATCCCAGAAGCTTGGGAGGCTGAGGCAGGAGGATCCTGAGTTCAAAGTCAGCCTCAAAATTTAGCGAGGCCCTAAGCAACTCAATAAGACTTTTCTCTAAATAAAATACAAAATAGTGCTGGGGATGTGGCTCAGTGGTTGAGTGTCTCTGATGAGTTCAATCCTGGTACCAAAAAATCAAATAAAAATATTAAAGGCAGACATACTGTTTTTAAATAATATAAGAATAAATTATGATGCTAAAAAGTAAATAAAATTAAATTTAAAATACAGCAAATTTATATTTGTAATTAAAAAGAAGTGTGTAATAGGAATATTACCTTTCCTCAACAAATAACCACAAGTAATTATAGGCATAGTTTTAGAAAATTTTAGAATTTTTTTCTATTGATCAAGAAATGAAAATTCATACTAAATTTGCAGAATTTTTTAAAAATTAAGAACACTTTTATAATTTATGCATCATAGCATTTTCACATTATGCATAAAATGAAAACATGAATAATATATATATATATATATATATATATATATATATATATATATATATATATTTTCCCAGTGATCTCCTATTGTGTAAAATCTGGCACTTAAGAGTATTTGATTTCAATACCAAAATGGAAGATGATGAAAGTCAAGAGAAAAAATATATATATATATTCTAAGTGAATAAAATATGTTTCATCACAAGAGAATGACTGCCAGTTAAAAATATATTACCCTTGGTTGGGTTAGAATTTCTAGTGAAGCCAAGGAACCCATTCTCATTTTTCAAATTAGGCACAGTGAAAAAATTAAAGAAAAGTTTGAATTTTAAGATATCAAAAGCTTTGTAATAAACTAATATTCTCTGGATTTAAAGGAGAATATCATTAGCAAGACCACTTCTGTAACTTCGTCTATAAAATATATTTGCAAGCATAATTTCTAGTTATAACTATCTTCCAACATGTCCCTATACTTCATCATAGTAAATTTCTGAAACTCACAGGCCATATCAGGGAAAAACAAAGAAAACGTTTACATATTAGTAACTCTTTGTTCAATGTGAGTAAAGGAGTATACCCTAAAGAAATCCTGTAAGGGTCTTTAAAGCATGCATAATTCTGAATTTAAAGCAAGAATATCCAGCTAAACAGGTTCTGTGTGTATTGTGAACATGCTTCTTAGAAAATAGTCTATTTCTCATCATGTGTTGTTCAACTTACCTGGCTGAAGAACATGAAGATATTCTTCTTAAAGTATTAGTATATGTCTTTAGTTAAGAAAGTACTTTTTCTAATTTTATTGTTTCATCCTACATGAAATGTTTAATAGGAAAATATCTTAGAGACAATCCAGTATAAATCATTTGTTTTATAGAGGAGAAATTAAACTTTAAGGTTTTTTTATTTTGTACCTTAAAAATGTCATAAAAGTAAATATCATATTGTCATGAATGTACACATAGTAACTTCAATGTGGGCTATGATATGTTTTCTAAATTGTGTAGTTTATTTTGTCATACAATTAATATGCACAATGTGTATTATTTCTTAGTTAAAACAAAACCAGGCTAAATATCAAAACCAGAAAATCAGCTTTATTTGAAACAATAAAAAGAAAAGAAAAAGTTTTTTTTTTTTTTTTTGGAAAGAACATTCATAATTGTGCCACAATTGTAACAAAAATATAGGTATTGGCAATATTTGTAAGCATTATTATGTCTATTCATGACCAGTCTCTGTGTTCCTTCATATTCTTCTTATCAATATACAGAAAAAGGAAGGAGGAAAACTTTCTCAATGATGCTTTTGAGATACATTGTTAACATAAAAAGGTCCTTCAGTTTCTATGGTAAACAGATCTCTAAAATCAGCAAAAAATGCGAATGTTATCTACAATTCTAACAACGAGTTTAGCAATACTATGTGATGACAGCTGATATGTGAGATATGGAACATCAAGTTTGTTTAACACTGATCACAGCTGCCTTTTCAACTTCAAATAAACCTGAGAGTTCTTTGTATTATTATCTTGAATTAATCTTTCAGCATTAAAGGAAATTGAATTTTGTGAGAATATAATTCACTTTATAGAATACACAAACTTTTTTCTTTTTGAATTAATATTTTGTTGTCTTTGCTCTCTTATTACATAAATATTCATTTTTTGAAAATAAAAATAAAGGGAGCCTTCAGGATTTGACTTCAATGGAATGAGCAATTATTCTGTTTTTTGGTCAGTAAGGAAAATGATTAATAATGGAATTAAGGAGATGTCTTTCCTATGCATTATTACTATCTGTCCCCAAGACATCATGAAAGGGGTTGGTAGCATTGAGGAAAATGGATAGTCACAAAGAGTATTTATATTAAATGTTCAGGATTATTATTTATATCCACATAATCAGCAACAACAATAAATGCATGGATCTATGCTAGGTAAGACAGGAGAAAATGTTTAATAACCCTTGCCCTAGTATAAGAAACATAAAATTGACACCTAGATGCAAGTATAACAATATAAACATTCATAACTAAGCAAGAAGAACTTAAAGGAGAATGGCAAAATGAAAATCATATCCCAAAGGCACTTATTTAAAAAGCTGACTTGCCCATGGGTAAAGTCAAATTTGTAAATATTTGCCAAATTTTTATCAAGTAATTTTAAACCATGCATGTACTTCTTTAATGTGGACTACCTTATTTGTCATATAACTGTATGTGAATTTAAAATACAGCATGATTAGTCTGGGATTGCATTTCTTTTGGAAGAATACTACAAATATAAAATTATTCCTAAATTTTAAAAGTTAGCAAATTGAGCTTTAGGGATGTTATATTATTTAACCAAAGTAAAATAGTTCATAAATTTAGAAAAGAGTCAGGATTTAAATCTAGGCCTACATGCCCACCAAGCTAGACTTCATAATAAATGCACATGGCTCATCTTCTAGATTATACCGAAGATTTCCATTAGGTGAAATAATTTATTTTGTTTTCTTCATTATTTTGTTTTTCATATCTATCAAACTTCCTGCTATATATTCATTTTTCACCAAATATTTGTTGAATGAATGAATTATCATTAAAGTATAAAACATGTAGGCTTTTAAGGAAAAGGACAAGGAAGAGTAACTCAAAGAGTAATTATATAGCACATGGTCCATCAAATACTAGTGGTAAGACACAGTTAAAAATAACATTCTCTGAACATATAGCAAATTAAAGTTTTAAAGTTAATATTCCCCAAGAGGGCTCTGATGTGATAGCAGGGGGGTTTGGGGAAAAAGAAAAAAAAGAAGCACATTGAAATAACAGAAATTATTGTAAAAAGAACCTGGAGGGATGACATTGGCATTGACTGCTTCTTTAAAAACCAATAATTTCTTTAGAAGAGCTTTAAATTTGCAAATGTCGCAAGTATTACCATATACCCAATGCCCAATTTCCCTTCTTATAGTATTAAATTACATTATCCTGGCATATTTTCCCAAACAGATCAATATTGATATGTTACAATTAACTAAAGTCCACGTTTTTCAGATTTCCATAATTTTTACCCAATGTCTTTTTAGTAAGATTTCACCCAAAGTATAACATGAATTTTGTCAACATATCTCTTTAAGCTCTTTTTGCCTATGATAGATTTACCAAATTCCCTAAATTTTGAAGACCTTGTCAGGTTTGTGGCATACTCATCAGGTATTTTGTAGACTTATCCTTAATTATGCTATGTCAAATGATTTGTTCATGATTAGACTGGGATTGCATTTCTATTGGAAGAATACTACAAATACAAATACCTTCACCATTGTATTGTATCAAGCATAAATGTATGAATACAACTAATCACTGGTACTGTTAACCTTGTACACTTGACAAAGTTAGATTTTTTCATATTTCTTCACTCATAAAAGTCAGTCTTTGTCACTTCCTTACTTATATAATCTTTAAAAAAAAAGACCCTACATGCAGCCACACTTAAGGAATAAGCTCCTTGAGTACAGTAAATCTGTGTAAACTATTTGGAGTTCTTCTAAATTGGACATTTCTCTAATCTTTCCCATTTATTTACATATTTATTCATTTATTCATGTTGTTAAAAACATCTGTATTTTTGTTGTATACTTTGAGTTATAAAATAATGCTAGTTTATTTTGTTAATCATGTTATTATAACTTTGGTCATTGGGAATGCTTCAAGTAAACTCTTGTGTCAATTTCAAACACACCATCAATGTGTGTGTGTGTTTTAATATTTGATTGTTGAAAATTCCCTTTTATTTTCTGTCATTGCACAATGTTTCAGGATAATCTTTTATATTTCTTATCACAACCTGAAAATCAGCTATTTTATAGGTAAACCTTATTGTTTATTAATGATGGCACTAAAAATCAAATATGGTTATTGACTCTGGTTACTGATTTTGGTAATTTTTATTGATGTGTCATTATTTAAGCTCTTTTCAACTAGAAGATCAATTTTTGTATGTGTTTATATGCGACTATGTGTGTATATATTTTATAAATCCATAACTTTTTTAATACAGATTTTCATTTATATTAAACTAATAATTATTCCATAATTAGGTTTCAAATTTCAGTATCTTACTAAAACAATCACTCTAGCCTCTTATCTACGCTTATACTCCAACAGTAAGAACCAGTCAGTCATTATTTGATATCTATTTTCTTAATTATTCAATCTATTACACATTTATATTGGTTTCAAAATTTTTACTCCTGCGTTACAGGTAGAACTCAGTGGTAGAGTGGGCCTGGATTCAATTCCAGCACTGCAAAAACAGACAAACCAACCACAGTTGTTCATCATTACTTCATATAAATTTCTCTATCAAATAAAACACAAAATATGACATAAAAATATCTTCTAGAAAGGGTTCTTCAATTTGAAATAAAAGGACACTAGATATACATGTAAAGCCACATGAAAATATCCCTAGTAAAAATAAGTATGCTGAGTATGTGGATAGGTATAAAAGCAAAGATGAGTGCATCTTTGTTTAGAAAATCACTTTTTATTTTCTGTAAGATTGAAAAGAAAATCCTGTGACATATAATGCAGCAATGGTAGTCATGTTAATACAAAAACATAATATTCACTGTGAATTCTCAAAATCATTTAAAAAATAACTAGCACCAATCCTTGTGAAACTTTCCTAAGACTGGAACAAGAAAACAGTTCCTAATCCACTCTATGTGGCTAGCAGTACCCTGATTAGAAAGAGAGAAAAAGACTCTATTTGAAAATTAAAAACCGTTACTCCTGATAGATATTAATTTTTAAAAATCAACAAAATACAAACTGAATGCAACATTATATTAAAAGAATTATACACCATGATCAAATGGATTAATTCCTGGACTACAAAATTGGTATATCTTGGTAAAATCAATTAACATAGTATGCCACATTAAATGAGGGAAGAAAGAATGACACTGATCACCTCAATTGATTCTAGAAAAGATTTTAAAATAAACATCTCTTGATAAAAACAATAAAACAGGAATAAAAAGAAACTACCTTGATATAATAAAGTACATATATGGAAAAACAACACACAGCTACAGAGGCAAAAGCTATTTTCTTCCTCCTAAGATCAAGAATAACATATGGGCTGGATGTCATGGCACATACCTGTAATCCTAGCAATTTAGGAGGCTGAGGCAGGAGGGTCACCAGATAAAGGCCAGTCTCAACAACTTACTGAGACTCTACCTCAAAAAAAAAAAAAAAAAAAAAGGAAAGATAAAACAGGCTGGGGACGTAGCTCAGTGGTAGAAACTGTCTGGGTTCAAATACCAGTAACAAACAAACCAAAAAAAAAAAAAAAACCTGAATTATGAATAAATGTCAGGTAAAATTACCAGTAACAAAATAAATAAATAAATAAATAATTCGATTAATTAAAAATAAATAAATAAATAAAAACCTGAATAATTTGAAAAACTTATGGATATTCACATTTAACATTTTGATCCTCATAGAATTCCATGTTCCAGTTTAAAAAACAATTAGGTGAAGAAAAATGTTTCAAGGGCTCCAATGATCATAGTTTTATCTTCTATATTATGTTATGAACATTTTTGTGTATATGCATACATATAGTAAGAAAACATCCTCTATTTATTCCATCTCTTATTCTCTTATCATGTAACATCATATGTATAGACTTTACATCAGTATTTAAGATTTTTGGTTTGCATTATCCTATTCAAGCAATGGATACAAGGATAAGAGTACACAAGAATTTCACCTCTTCTCATGGAAAATGAATTAGCATTTGTTCAGTAATAAACAGAAAAAATATATTACATTAGGTAGAATTATGGCTTTGTTATTATCTCTATTTCAAGATTAAAACTGGCTTAAGGAGATGAACATAAATTCAAAGTTAAAAAAGAGTGGACTTGTGATAGATAATGTGTCAACTTCCCTGGGCTGAGGAATGCCCAGATAATTGTTAAAAGATTTTCTCTTGGTGGGTCTGTAAGGGTATCCTCCAAGTAAATTTAACATTTAATTTGGTGAATTAATTAAATGAGATGGCACAGTCCAAAGTCAGTGAGCATTATCCAATCAGCAAAGGACCTAAATAGAAGTAAAATGCAGAGAGAGTATGAATTTCCTAACTTTACTTGAGCTGAGACATTGAGCAATATTTTCACACAGATGTAAATTCTCCTGGTACTTGAATTATCAGACTGAGACTAGGACTTACACCATGGGACTACTGATTCTCAGGACTTGGAATGTGAGATGAATTATACCACAGAATTTCATAGCTCTCTAATGGGTAGATCATGAAGATTCTAGGACTTTGTAACAACATAAGGCAATTCTTATAATAAATCTCCTCTTATATTCCTACATTTACATTTATATCTATGTATCTGTCTATAATTTGTTTATCTGGAGATCTCTGACAAATATAGATGCACTAATCTATTTCTTATATATAAATATGTATAAATGATTATTAATTAATATCATTTGTATAGATTAGTTTAAAAATATCTTACTGTTGCATCGTAATTATACACAATAGTGGGATTCATTATGCCACAAAAATAAATGCATAGAAAACAATTTAATCAAGTTCATTCCTCATAACATCCTTTTCCCTCCATTCCTCAATCCCAGGATCTTTTTTCTCTACTATACTGACCTCCCTCCTATTATTTTTATTATTATATTAATTAGCATGATACATATAGAGATACAGATCTATATTTATAGATATAGATAGTTTGGAATGTAGAGTTCCCAAGAAAGCTTATTGTGAGACAAGGAGTATTAAGAGGTGATATGATTTGATTGAGTGCTATAATCTGATTACTAGATATTTCTACCTGATGAATCAATAATTAGAAAGGACGACTGTACTGGGTGGTGGTAGATTGTAAATAAAGGAAGTAGGTCATTGGGGGCATGACTTTGGGGTTTGTATTTTGTCCTTGAAAAACAGATCCCTCTCTCTCTTTCTCTTCCTTTCTTCTTTCCAGCTGTTTTGTCTTGTGCTGTTGTTCTCTGTCATGCCCTTTAGCCATAATAGTCTGCCTCATCTCAGGCTATGGAGTCAGACAATCAAGAAATGAACCTGTGAAACCATGAGCCAAAATGAACTTTTCCCCCTTTAAATTGTTCTTATTGGGTATTTTTTGTCACAGCAACAAAAAATTGACTAAAACAAAAATTGGTACCATAAGTAGGGTTGTTGCTGTGACTAATTTGACCATGTGATTTAGAGGCATTTCAAAGTTGAAGGGATTTGGAAAAATTTGGAGATGCAGGGTGAATAAGACCTAGAACATTATAAGGAGGGTGAAATTGGTGATCCTCTTTGGAGCTCAGAAGACCATAATGCTGATAATGTTTCAGAAGACAAAGACTATTCTGCTAGCAATTGTAGTGGAGAACATTTGTATTACATTCTGGCAAAGATGTTGTCTATATTTTAGCCATGTCCTAAGACATTTTATGAGTCTGGATTTGAAGGTGGTGGAATGTTTAATCTGGCTTAGGAAAATTCAAGGCATCACAGCATTTAGGTGGTGTCATGGACATTACTGGTATCTTTTAGCCAAATTTACTGTGATAGTCAGGAGCAGAAAGTAGAGACAAAATTTTTTAATTATTGCAAATTCAACTGAAAATTGCATGTTGAATAGGATCAGGGTATTTTTTGTTGAAGAGATTACATTGGCTACAGAGATGATAAGTACTTTGCACAGAGAAAATATTAAGAATAGCTTGAGGGCAATGCAGGAATTGGAAAGTCCAAATCCATATTCAATTCAAGTTTACAAAACTAAAAATTTCTTAGATACCATGGGATCACTTTTCTTGCACAGGGAGGATTTGGAAGTTATTTCACCATGCTCAGCCACAGTCCCAGGAGACTTGGCAACTGTTTCAGATGGTGGCAGATCTTGGTGACAGCCATGTAGTACTGGTTCTGCAGGAATGCATGATTCTAGAGTTAGGGAGTCATGGAGGCTTCCACCAAGATCTCAAAGAAAGACCTGGGAGGCTAGGCAACATGTAGCAAGGCCAGAATCCCTATAGGCTGCATCTGAGAGGATAATGAATGGAGATGTATAAAAGGAAATTGATATTTCAGTGGAAAACCATAATATTAAGGGATGCCAATGATGGGGATATCTGCCAAAGAAGGTTGAAGGAATGTAGAAGAAACCAGAGAACATTATGCTGCTGTGTTGTGTTCCTGAGATGTTGAATGTAGAGCTACAGGACTTGTTTTCTGAGCTGAATTTGGGATTTACATTGGTCCCATCCCTTCTTCCTAAGCCCTCACTTCTCCTTGGTGGAATGGAAATATTTTTCCTGTCATTATATATTGTATATCTGTAACTTGCTTTTGATCATGGCTCACAGTCAAGAGTTTGACTTGAGATTCAGATGAGATTTGGACTTGGACTTTTGAGTAATGCTGGAACTATTAAGACAATGGGTATTCTTGGAAATGGACTAGATTTATTTTGTATTTTGATATGGACATGAGTTTGGGGGATTGGGAGTAGAATGTTATGGTTCATATATGATGTATCCCCCCCCCAAAATTGTGCTTGAGACAATGCAGGAATGTTCAGAGGTGAAATGATAAGATTATGAGAGGTGTAACTTAATGAATGGATTAATCCACTGATACAGATTAACTGGGCAGTAACTTTAGGCAGGTAGGTTGTAGCTGGAAGAAGTACATTACTGGGGGTGTGAATTTCGGGTTTATGTTTTGTTCTTGGTAAGCAGAGAACTTTGCTCCTTCCTTGTTGTCATTTCCTAAGATGATTTCCTCTGTACATCCTTCCACCATGATGTTATTTCTCACCTCAGACCCATGGATACAGAATCGGCCAACTGTGACCTGTGAAACCATGAGACAAAATAAACTTTTCCTCTCTATATTGTTCTTGAAATCTCTTTTGGTCATTGACAACAATTTAACCAAAACAAAAGAAATATGAGTTTGCAAAATAATCTCTAATGATCCCCTATATTTCAGAAATATATTTTCTGATATGTCTTTTATTATTTTTAATTTTCATGTCTTGGGTCTTCTCCTCCTTTTGTTTTGGTTAAGTGCTTATCCACCTTGTTTCTATTTTCAAAGAACCAAATCACTTTTTCATTGTTCCTTTGTGTTTTTTTTAATAATTCTAAATTTTATTAATTTTAGTTGTGGTCTAAAATATTCATTGTCTTCTACTCATTTTGGAATTAGTTTGTTCCTGTTTTTCTACAGCCTTGAAATGTAGGATTAAATTGTTTATTTGATGGTGATTATCAAGAATCCAAGATATAATAAGTGTTGGTGAGGATGTGGAGAAAAAAGGTACACTCTACATTGCTGGTGGGACTGCAAATTGGTTCAATCACTGTGGAAAATGGTATAGGGATTCCTCAGAATACATGGAACAGAACCATCATTTGATCCTGTTATCCCACTCCTTGTTTTATATCCAAAGAAATCAGCAGAGTACGGTGAAGCACCCATCTGAAAATTTAGAATAGCTCAATTCACAATAGTTAAACTCTGGAATCAAACTAGATGCCCTTCAACAGATGACTGGATAAAGAAACCCTGTTACATATACACAATGGAATATTAGCCTTAAAGAAGAATGAAATTATGGCATTTGGTGGTAAATGGATGGAACTAGTCAATATCATGGTAAGTGAAATAAGCCAAACCCAAACAACCAAAGGCCAAATGTTTTCTCTGATAAGTGGATGCTGATTCATAATGGGAGAGGGGTGTAGGGAAGGAAGAAAGAACTTTGTATTGTGCAGAGGGGAGTGAGGGGAGGGAAGGGGGTTTGGGAATAGGAAGGACAGTGGACATTATTACCCTAGATAGATGGATGATTACACTACCAGTGTGATTCTGCGCCATGTACAACCAGAGGATAGAGAAGTTGTGCTCCATTTGTGTACAATGTGTCAAAATGCATTCTACTCTCATGTATAAATAATTAAAACAAACAAACAAATAAATAAATAAATAAATTATTTGAGATATTTGTGCTATTGTAGGCACTTTGTGCTATAAAATTTTCTCTTGAAACCACCTTTGTAATGTCCCAGATATGTTGGTATGTTGAATCACTATTCTCATTTCATTCTAGGAATTTTTTTTTTAATTTCTCCTCTCATTTTTTTTAGTCAGTTTTTTTTTTCAGCTGTGACTAAAAGCCCTGACAAGAACAATTTTAGATGAGGAATAGTTTATTTAAGGGCTCACAGTTCCAGAGGTCTCAGTCCACAAAATGTTGGCTCCATTACTCAGATATTGAGGTAAGGTGAAACATCATAGCAGAGGAGTGTTGTAGGGGGAAGCAACTCACAAGATAATCAGTAAGCAGATAAAGGGAAACTCTGCTAACTAGAGACAAAATACCCCAAAGGCATACCTCCAATGACCCACTTCCTCCAGCCACACCTTACCCACCTTCAGTAACCACTCAGTTAATCCTGTCAGGGGATTAATTCACTGTTTGGTTCAGGCTCTCATAATCCAATAATTTCTTTTCTAAACTTTCTGGCATTGTTTCACACATGAGCTTTTGGGGAATACTTCACATCCAAATCATGACACATTTACTATATGATTCAACTCATTTAAATGAATATTGTTCAACATCCATGTATTTATGTAGTTTATAAATTCTCTTGCCATTGATTCCTCATTCCAATCCATTATGAATTGATAAGTAACAATATATTATACCTTTTTGTTTGTTTGTTTTTGCTAAGACTTGCTTCATGATCTACAAGAGAATATAGTTTGGAAATGTTTCCATGAATTTCTGAGAAAAATGTGAGTTCAGATATTGTTGGAAAAAATATTATACAGATGTCTATTAGGTCTATTTGATTTTTAGTATTTTAGTCAGAGTGTTTTTATTGCTTGTATGTATGGATGACCAGTCTATTGGTAAAAGGGTTGTGTTGAAACCACCCAATATTATTGAATTAGGGTTTATGTGAGACTTAACATCAATAAATATTGGTTGTATATAGTTAAGTGCACTGATACTTAGAGCGTAAATACTTACTATTGTTATATTATCCTGTTGGATTGTTCCCTTTCCCAGTATATAGTGACCTTCTTTGTCTATTTTGACTCATTTTGGCTTGAAATCTGCTTTGTTGTATATGAGAATAGCTATACCTGCATGTTTTTAACTCCCTTTGCTGTTAGGAGTGGCAATTGAATTATGGATTTTGAGCTGTCCTGTGACAGAGGTGATGCTCTTCTGGGAATACTTTAGGTATGAGTGTACCAATGGTGATCAGAGTTGCTATGGTTATGCCCTGTTCAATAGGGGGTTCTGTGCTAACCACAGAGTCATTTAGTTCTTGATCTAGACCCCAGACTCCAGCTCCCAGGGATAGAGGATTCTGAACATAGTAAGGTAACCACAATGTTTCACCAATGCTGTAACCTTCAAGCCTGCCCACTTAATAGAAATTTTGGACAATATGCTTTCTGGGTGTCACAGGAAGCTCCTAGAATTTCAACAGTGAAATGGCTACAAGAATGTTTCTAGCCCTGTAACTTTCTAGTGCACAAAGAACAATGCCTCTATAGTCTTTAACTTCCTGATTATGAGACCCTATATAATAAACTGCTGGGCCAGCTCTGGGTGGCTGTTTATCAGAAATCAATCATCCATCTGAACCCAGCTTTCTCTCTATATTTCTGTGTTTTTTTTCTTAATCTCCCATTACTCCTTGCTTGTTTCTCAGGTTCAGTGGTGCAGACGGCAGCATTTTGCATTGTATGTGTTTTTTCCATCCTTTACATTTCTGCCCACAGATTTCCTACTGAGTTTTTTGCAAATAGTATATAGTAAGGTCTTTTTTTAAATCCATATTTCCCATCTCTGACTTTTTATTGTACAGTTACTTTCAAAGTTATTAAGGATAGATATTTATTATTCCTGCAATTTTTTTTGCTTTATATAAAATATAATTCAATTTCTATTTTCATTTACTTACTTATTCTTCTAAAGAGAACTTAATTTATTTCAGAGCTCTGGAGTTAGTTTCTGAGTTCTTCTCCACGTAGTATGTCCTTGTAGTATGTAGTGCTTGTTTAGTGATCATGGGTTCTCATAGTTTATTCTAGCAATGTAAAGTGTTTATTTCCTATTTCGTTCTGAAAAAAATAGCTTTGCTAGGTAGAGTAAGCTTAGGTGGCAGTTGTTTTCTTTAAGAGCTTGGAATACATTATTCTAATCCCACCTGGATTTTAGAGCCTGGGGTGAGAAGACAGAAGTGAGAAATATTTTTTTAATCTTTATTATTTATTTATTTATTTATTTTTATGTGGTGCTGAGGATCAAACCTAGGGTCTCATGCATGAGAGGCAAGTGTTCTACCACTGAGCCACAACCCCAGCCCAGAAGTGAGCAATATTAATTTTCCTTTCATTGTGACCTGATATTTTTCTCCTATGATTTTTAATATTCAATTCTTACTCTCTGTTGGACATTTTTATTGTGATGTACCTTGGAGAAGTTCTTTTTTGATTTTGTCTAATTAGGGTTCTATATGGCTACTGCATGTGGATGTACAGCTCATTTCTAAGGTTTGGAAATTTTTATTCAATATTTTTCTAAAAATGTTCTTCAATCAGGCATGGTGGCACACACCTGTAATCTCAGCAACTGGGGAGGCTGAGGCAGGAGGATCATGAGTACAAAGCCAGCCTCAGCAACTGCAAGGTGCTTAGCAACTCAGTGAGACCTTGTGTCTAAATAAAATACAAAACAGGGCTGAGGATGTGGCTCAGTGGTTGAGTACCCTTGAGTTAAATCCCCAATACTGCCCCCCAAAAAATTGTTCTTCAGGCAATTAACCTGTATCTTCATGCTTTCTTTAATTCTAATTAATTTTCAGTTGTTTTTATTAATGTTGTTCATGAGTTTTTTTATAGTCTGACCATGGTCTCTCTTTTTATTTTTGTTCTCTGCTGCTTATTGAGGCCCAATATTGAGGCCCTTTGGGACTGAAGTGCTATTTTCTACATAATTTCATCTGTTAATAACATATTAAATGAATTTTTAAATTTTATTCACTATGTGTTTAATTTCCAGGTTTCAATTGGTTTCTTTTCAGAATTTCTATCCCTTTATTGAAATGGTCTTTCACCTTCCATATTTGAATTTTTATTACATTCCTTAGATCTTCTTTTTGGTTCATTAAATATTCACAAAATCAATTTTATAGCTTTTGCTTGGAATTTAATCCCCTTCAAATACCTGTGGATTCCTTTGTTGAGTGACTGTACTTGTTTGGTGTTTTCTATTGTGTTTTCAGAGGTCTTCAATTGTGATTCTTTTGAGAGGACTTTGTCCTCTTTTATGAAGATACACTTTGGTGTGCAGCTATCTCTTTTTTAAATAAGTATTCTATTTGTGGCATCTTTTATCTGCAACCCAAAAGTTGAGTGTAATTGAAGTGTTAATTTCAACTGCAAATTCTTCTCAGTTTGCTATTATAGAAAATATGATTTAATTCACTAATTCTTTGAAACAGATTGGGTTCTTCTGAGCCAACAAGAACAGAGAGAGCTCCTATTAGCTCCTAATGTAATAGGAGCTCTCTCTGTTCTCATTGTAGGAATAAACATCCAAGAGTGGGTTATGAGCAATTTCTACTTGAGGTCTGGTCATTGATTTGAGGGTTTTCCCCTATATTCCAAGTGTTAAAGTATTACTGAAGTTTGATGGGGTTAGTTTGTGTGTGTACCAAAGTTTACTTTCACTTGGCTGAGTATTGTGTATAGCTCAACTGCAGAATCTCTACTCTGTGACCTAAAAATGTCCCAGTGGCTTCCCAGCTCCTCTCAGAAAAAGGGGAAACAAACAACAGAAACAGTAGTAGTGACAAATATACAGGATTAAAATTAATTATGTAGTATATTGTAGTATACTACAGTGATATAGCCATATCAATATTTATAGCAGCTCAATTCACAATAGTTAAATTATGGAACCAACCTAGGTGCCCTTCAATAGATGAGTGGATAAAGAAAATCTGATATATATATATATATATATATATATATATATATATATATATATATATATATATACAGTATTATTTACCTATAAAGAAGAATGACTAAAATATTTGTCAGTACATGGAGGGATATAGAGACTAACATGCTAAATGAAGTAAGAGAGTCTCAAAAAACCAAAGGTTGAATGTTTTCTTTGGTGGAAGTTAACTCACAATGGGGCGGGGGTGAGTGGAAAAATAGAAGCGCAATAGATTAGACAATGGAAAGAACAGGAAAAGAAAGGGAAATAAGCAAAGGAAAAACAGTGGAATGAGTCTGACATAATTTTCCCATGTACATATTTGAAAACAACTCAGTGAATCTCACCAACATTTATATCCATAAGAATGGGATTCTAACTAGAATAAGACATATTTCATGCTTGTATAATTACATCAAAATAGATTCTCCTGTCATGCATAACTAAAAAAACAGTGTAAATAAATAAAAATAAATTCTTGGTGCTGAATATTACATTCACAACAGTAATTACCATAAAAAGAGAAATAGTGATATTGGCAATAAATAATTAGATCTATCATAAAAATAAACATCAGGTGTCAACTATACAATCCACAGTACTAATTTCCATAATAACATAAATGGTAGTAGTCATAATTCTACATAATTCTAAAATATAGTAAAATTATATTTCTTTAAGATCAAATAAAATGGGATAGGAAGGCAAAACAAAGTTTAAACTATTCAAAAAATGAACATAGGGAAAGCAGGACAGATGTATCAGGTGATGGTTATAAAGGAGCAAAAAGTAACTAAAAGAAATAAAATATATAGAGGAAGAGAGAACAAGAGAATGTGGCTATTAGAGGGAGAGGAAAGAAGAGAAAATGTAATAAGATAAATAAGAAGAAAAGTAACAACATATGAACAATTGAAACATTAAACCAAAACAAATACACAAAATCCTCTAATCCTTCAAAATAAATAAATAAGAGGTAAAATGTTAAATGTTTTATATATATATATATATATATATATATATATATATATATATATACTCATTAAATTATCAGTACATCAGGAACAAACACACATACACACACAGGGACACAAAATATGGAAAAACAAAAACAGAAGAGGAAATCTCAATGAAAAAGGAATATTGTCTTCACTGAAATGGTCAAGGATATATGTTCACTGCCTATCTCGTAGTGTTCTTCTCATTTCTTCTTGTTCTATGTACCCTTTAGAGAGAGCAACTCAAGTTATTCTCATCCTCTTTATTTTGCTCACCAATCTGCCATATGGACTTGACTATAAACAAAGCTGGTTGTAATACCTCTCAGCTTACCTTTTTTCCAGCATATTGTAGGACAGAATGGGGAGTACTGACAATTGGAGTTTTGTCAGTATTGATGCTCCCTAAGAACAGGGTTGATGTAGAATTCGAAATGGGACACACCAGCAGCTGGTGTTAAGCTCTAATCATTCTTTTGAACTTGGTTGGGTGGAATCTATTCTAGAGATTAGATCCACATCCTCTATTGCAGGGAAGATAACAATCTCTTCTAGATGTCTGAATATCAGAGGCCTCTTAAGAACTTCATTCTTAGGACAGGTTAATTAAGCTTCAGCCAGTCTCTCGCACTCTACCACCTTCAAATGTGGTCTTCCCAAGATCACAATCTGAGTGCCAACATACCTGACTGTTCAACTTCTAAACTCTTCCCAGAATGTCTCATGAGCTTATAGAACCAAAGATAAAGTAAACCATACTTCCCTCCATATCCCCCACCTGAATTCCCATGGGCACAATCCTCTCTGTACCCATTTTAGTAGTGTCACATCAGGCACTTTCTAGACCCTATGGCAAGCAGGTCATGCTGAGACTATTTGAAAAGAATTGTTATGACCTCCCATGCTCACACAATAGAAAACCAACTTTCAGTGCTTCAAAATGTCTCCTCACTTTAGCTCTTTCCTCACCAGCAGAGAAATATGGAGTACATTTCAAAAACCAGCTTGCTGCACTGTGTATTATTCAGTTAGGATCCGACTTCCCCTCTGTTCCCTTGCTAAATTCTTTTTTAAAGTATATCCCTCTTTCTGCCTATGTCATCCCTCCCCTCTGTGGTGAACTGACATGACACTGCCATTGCTTCCCAGTGAAGATCCAAGGTATTGCTTCGTGCCCCATTTTCAAAGATCCTGAATTTCTGTGTCTTCATGATTCTCTTGCTTTCTGATCTTGGATTTCAGTGAATTCCTTCTGTCACCTGTGTTGTTGAGAATCAGTACTGCTACAGCTTGAATCCTGAGACATAGGGCAACTGGAAAACATACCCTTCCTCTAATCCACCATCTTTTTTTCTTCCAGTATACATACTATAATACCATTCAAAAGACTGACACTACCATCTTCTCTATTTCAAATAGAATTTTCTGTAAAGTAAAATATTAATAACTCTTTAGTATTATATTAATTTCTCCTTCTCTACACCTCTTCAAATGGAGACTATAGACTGTAAATCTTCTGTTGAGCATGAAAACAAACAGAGAAGGACTGTTCAATTAAGCCAGTCTGCTATTTTACTTGCTTGTTGAAGGAACATGTGCATATTACAATTTTTAAGTTATACAAAATGTTTCAGTTCCTACTCCCAAAATAAAAGCAAATCCAACAAAATTTTTAGATATGGGTATTTTTTTAAATTGTATATTGTACTTTAGAAGTACTATGAAATTAGTCTTAAATTGTATATAATTTTCAAATTTATGCCAAAGAAATCAGGTATGAAATTAGTCTTAGGTTGTATACAATTTTCAAATTTATGCAAAAAAAATCAGGAAATTCCATCATGAGTTTTTTAAATATTTTATTTTTTAGTTGTAGTTGGACACATTACCTTTATTTTATTTATTTATTTTTATGTTCTACTGAGGATTGAACCCAGTGCCTCACATGTGCTAGGTGAGTGCTCTACCACTGAGCCACAACCCCAACCCTCAATGAGTTTTTAGAGTGGAAAAACTGAAGTGAATATTTTCTTTGAAAGATTAGATTTTCTGGTTACTCTTGATAAGAAGATTTAATGAGATCAATCTCTTCATAATTCTGCAGCAAGTTACATCAAAACATATGAATACAATGATATGGAGACATTAACCTTATCCCCATAATATACTCAGTAGTTTTAGTGCCTCAACAAAATAACTAAGTTGACAAAGTACCATGTATATGCCATGCATTTTGAAATGGTACCAGAACATTTCAATTCTTCTCTACAAACACCAATAATGAGAAAACAAAGTTTAATAGAATGAGTTATATAGTACATCTAGCCAAAAAGCAAGGATGTATATATAACATATTGATTGAAAATTATTTTCTGTTGCTAGTTTTTACATTCAATATACAACAGATAATTGTAAAGCCTGATAAAAATTCATCCTTTTCCATGAATATCTATAAATGGTCAGCCTATTTTCAAGTTATCAGGATAACCTTAATAATGAGGTTGTGATACTGAAAATGTAGTGCTCATAAATTATTAATAATGCTGTCTACTATATTGACCTTTTAATATTCTGCACTTCAGCCACTTATTAATTCATAGATAATTAATACACCTGTAGGAGAAAGGTGATATTAAAAGTCCACACCAAAATGTTATTATTTAAAAGTGCAACACTTTATTCAGAGCATGATGTTAATTTTTAAAACATGCATAATGATGTATGTATTTATTTTTCAGATACATGTTTGTCATATTATATATAACCTTACAGTCTGTGTTCTTTAATATATATGTTTACTAAAAGTCATCAAATTAAATTCATATATGAACTTAATTTACACATTCCAAAAACTACCATCTCTTATGTCAAAACAGTATTAAGGGGCTGGGGCTAAGCAGTACTGCACTTGCCTGGCATGTGTGAGTCATTGGGTTTGATTCTCAGCACTGCATATAAATAAATAAAATAAAGGTCTATCAATAACTAAAAATAAAAACTGCATTAATCCATAATTTTATGCTACTTATTTATCTAAAATTTTGCAGATATTTCTCCATATAATATATATATATATATATATATATATATATATATATATATATATATATATATATATATATATATATATATACTATATACTATATACTAGCAATGATTGGCACTCGGCACAGTGCTACATACCTGTAATCCCAGCAGCTCCAAAGGCTGAGACAGGAAGATCACCAAGTTCAAGGGCAGCCTCAGCAACTTAGCAAGGCCTTAAGAAACTTAGTGAAACCTATCTCAAAATAAAAATAAAAAGGGCTAAGGATGTGACTTTTTGATAAATTGCCTATAGGTTAAATCCCAGTAATGTAAAAAAAAAAATCTCCAAAAAATTGGTAGAGCAGAAAAAATAAAACAAATGCCTAATATTTATTTAATGCTAACCCTTATAACTGAATAAAAAATTAATTGTATTTGATGGTAATTAAAAAAACTGGGTTTTTTCAACATCATGTACAAATAACAAGAATGGGTTCCTAATTAGAATAAGTTTGTCTCCATGTATTTATAATATGTCAAAATACTCTCTACTATCATTACTGTCATGTATATCTAAAAAGAACAAATAGAAAAGAAAATAAATAATACATAAATAAAAGAAAGAACTGAGTTTTAGTCAAGGTTTTCAATCAGCATATTGTTTTTTTTTTTTTTAAGTTTCCATCTTTTTTAACATAATATACAGGACTATGATACCATTTCAATTTCAAATTATGGGAAATATCACACTCAAATATGCTTTTATTTGACAAGGTGCTATTACAATATTGAGAAATGTAATGAAAAAGTAATTTGGGCTGGGGCTAGGGCTCATTGGTAGCATACTTGCCTGGCATGTGTGAGACACTGGGTTCAATCCTCAGCACCACATATAAATAAATAAAATAAAGGTGTATCAACAACTAAAATTTTTTTTAAGTTATTTGGCAATTTTTAAGACAATCAAATATCTTTTTTGCTACATGGGCCAATGCATTCATTATAACTTGTTCAAAAAATGCAGTCTCTTTGACTTCAAATTATTTTTAAAAATAAAGATTATATAGACACATGTTCTGAATTATTTTGAACAATGAAGGTAAGCATTCTACATTAAACATTTAATGATACCACTTTTCCTTTGCACATACATGTAAAAATCAAAAACTACAGCATAATTCCATAAAGACTTAGCTATTTCTAGAATAGTTTTGTGTAATCATAAAAGACTCCTAGAAATAAATTATCACTTTTATATTAACACTTTTCACTATAATATATGTTTTCATTTTTTAAAAAATATTCACTTTTTAGTTGTAGTTACACAGAATACCTTTATTTATTTATTTATTTTTATGTGGTACTGAGGATTGAACCCAGGGCCCCGCACGTGCTAGTCGAATGCTCCACCGCTGAACCACAACCCCAGCCCTACAATATATGTTTTCTTAAAGATAAAAATCTTGGGAATTTGGATTTCCCTTATTGATTGAACATAAAATAATTTCTTGCTTCCTGTATTTAATAAACTTCAACTCCTTCTATCAGGAGCTATATACACAGCACAGTGTTACTTACAAATATTCCAGTGAGATGTGTACTTAGTTTCACAATGATCAACACAGTGGTGCCATAAACAGTTTCTACAGGTAAAATGCTAGGAAATACCATAGTGGACAATGCCAGACACTGAGTACAATAGATTACAGGTACCCCTGAGGGCCAGAGGAGACCATAAATTTCAGTTTTTAAGTAAAACATCTACAGAAACATGAGAAAAAATATATAATTCCATTGTTGATAATGTAATTTTCTAGATATTGTTTCTTTTGTTAAATGGACAAACTAACTTAATTTAGAGAAAGTGAATATAATCATAATATGAAGGCTCTTCCTTGTTTTCTCATCAGTGGAATGCAGTAGGATTAGTGACAGGATCTTTCTGGTTCCTATATTTGTAGTTCATCCAAACCCAGGATCTCTGAAACTGAAAAAAGAGGCTGAGGCCACCCAAAAATCTTAAAACCGCCCCAGTATATTCTCCCATTATTGGAGCACACAGCAAGCACTGGTGGCTGCTTTTGAACACAGCTGGCCAGATAGGTGTCATTTGGGTTAAAACTTCAGAACTCACAACAGTTTAAGTTTCTCTGGATGTCATTTTGAGCACTTGCTGTATTGTTCCAACCACCCTCCAAAAGCTGACTGTTGCTCCTGATCCCAGGCTAAGCAAGCACAACAGACAGAAAACAGAACAATAAATACAAGGAGGGGACTAATCATATATTTTTTTAAAAAATAAATAGCAACACCTGATGCTGTTTCTCAGCTCCAATTAGCCCACTAATGCAGTCAGAAACAGGAAGATGTCAACTGCAATGACAACACTGACCACTTGGAGACTATATATCAGTCCAAAGCAAATGCCTCTAGCAGCAAATCCAATTGTTGATTAACTAGGTAACTAAAAGCTAAGCAAGCACATCCACAACTATTTATTTTCACTTTGAGACAGTGTCTCACTAAATTGCACAGGATGTTCTCCAGGTTATGAGTCTCCTACCTCCACTGCACCCAGTCAGTTTCTGATTTTTTAAAATTGCTTCTTTTGAAAACTTGAGCCAGGCTCTAGCCAACTCCACATAGCATAGCTAAAACATACATGGTATTCCATTGTCTGATTCTCAGGAATCCAGAGAATATGGTTCATGTTACCATTGTAACTGAAAGGTAAGGAGGAAATACTGAAAAATGCCATTCCAGAGGAGGAATAGTCTCAAAAATCTTGTATACATTTTGCCCTGATTTCTTGCTGATTTAAGAACAACTGAAATAGTATGACAGACTCCATACAATCTCAGTAAGGCTGAAAGAATTTAAAGGACATAACAGTTGCGGGGAATACTACAAAAGAAGAGTGAGAGAATGAAACAGAAAATACTATCTGAAGTAATAAAAGGCAAAGACATCTCAAAATTAAAAAGTGCATGTGTATGTAGATTCAAGAAGCTCTGAGAACCTAAAGAAGATAAAATAAACAAAATAAATTATCTTACAACTGTTAGAAACCAATATGAAAAGAGAAGCTTAAGATGATCTAAGCAAAAATGATATATCATAAATGTGCAGTGCAACACTGCATATCAATGATGACTTTACTTCAAATAAAAAAAGAGATACCAAGGTCATTGAAGCGGATTTTGAATGGGCTCAATTAAAAAAAAAAAATCTAATTATTTGACTCTGTATTCAGCAAACATATTTTCAATAAGAGAAAGGAAATGCAGATATATTCAGAAAATGAAAACTAAAACCTAATTCATCATCCACAGAACAGCATAACAAGAAACTCAACAGGAATTTTTTTCTGGTTGAAGGGTAGTTATTCCAGATGGAAACCACATCTTCAGATATAAACAAAAAATATTAATGTAAAAAAAACTTAAAAAAATTAGTTATGTCAGTAAACAGACTCTTTTTCCTCTTAATTTCATAAATATACATATGATTGATCAAAAAAATTACTTTGTTTTTTCAACACATTACCATATTGTAAGCATAAAACCATATATAGAAGTTGAGACTTAAGAAAATGAACATATTAAAACACAGTATCATCATATTTTTTATGAAACTGTATAAATTTGCCAGGAAAAGAAAACAAATATTAAAGCAACAGACCAAAATGTAAATATCAATAATTATATAAGTATTTTAAAAGAATAGATTTTCAAATTGTACAAAAAAATATGGTAAACATTATAAATCTTATAAAACATATGTGTTATAAAGATAGTTTAATTGAAAGTAAAGAGGCAGACCTGTGACTGACCAGCAGAACAGGCCCAGCAGCCCGCCGACGTGGTAGACACATCACCCCAATTGGAGGACAGGCCAGCTGCCGCCCGCAAGACAGGCAGACCGCACATCCTGGAGAAGGGGACCAGCGGCCAGCCGGCCTAGTTGAAAGATCACCCCAATTGGAGGAGGGGCACACCCGCTGCCCGCGCCTGCAAGGTAGGCAATCCTGCAACCTGGAGAACAGGCCCAGCGGCCCGCCAGCGTGGTAGACAGATCACCCTTATTGGAGGAGGGGCCAAGCCATTGCCCGCAAGGTAGGCAGACCACGCGACCTGGAGAAGGGGCCCAGCGGCCCGCCGGCATGATAGACAGATCACCCCAATTGGAGGAGGAGCACAGCCGCCGCCCGCCCCTGCAAGAGAGACTTTGCAACCATACAAGAGCAATATAAATATATAGGGGGAAAATTCAATAACACAACAGTTTCACCAAGCAGAAAGAAACGCGAGCAGTATGAAAAGACAAGGAAAGAAAGGACCACAAGCAATGCAGGTCAACTCAAATTTAGAAGAGGTAATAGCTGCAGAAGATGGAATGTCAGATAAAGAATTCAGGATATACATGCTTCAGATGATCTGGAGTCTCAAGAGAGACATTAGACAGCAAAATCAGACAATGAAAGATCACTTCAACAATGAATTACATAAACAAATCCAAGAAGTAAAAGATCAACTATACAGGGAGATAGAGGTTATAAAAAACAAACAGAAATCCTAGAAATGCAGGAAGAAATAAACCAACTTAAAAACTCAAATGAGAGTACTACCAGCAAAGTAGAACACTTAGAAGATAGAACACCAGACAATGAATACAAAGTATTTCAACTTGAAAAGAACATAGACAGCTCAGCGAGACTGTTAAGAAACCATGAGCAGAACATCCAAGAAATATGGAATAACATAAAGAGACCAAACTTAAGAGTTATTGGGATACAGGAATGTATAGAGGTCCAAACCAAAGGAATGAGCAATCTGTTCCACGAAATAATACGAGAAAACTTCCCAGACTTGAAGAATGAGACAGAATCCCAAATCCTAGAAGCCTACAGGACACCGAATGTGCAAAATCATAAGAGATCCACACCTAGACACATTATAATGAAGATGCCCAACATACAGAATAAGGAGAGAATTTTAAAAGCTACAAGAGAAAGGAAGCAGATTACATTTAGGGGTAAACCAATCAGGATAACAGCTGATCTTTCAACACAGACTCTGAAAGCTAGAAGATCCTGGAACAACATATTTCAAACGCTGAAAGAAAATGGGTTCCAACCAAGAATTGTGTATCCAGCGAAATTAAGCTTCAGGATGGAAGATGAAACTAAAACCTTCCACGATAAACAAAAGTTAAAAGAATTTGCAGCTAGAAAACCATCTCTTAAAAACATCCTCGGCAAAACACTACAGGAAGAGGAAATGGAAAATAACAGTGAAAACCAACAGTGGGAGGTAGTACAGTAAAGGGAAAAAATAATCAAAGAGGAAAAACAAACCATGTTAAGTAACATAAATAAACAAATATGGCTGGAAGAACAATCCATATCTCAATAATAACCCTAAATGTTAATGGCTTCAATTCACCAATTAAGAGACACAGGCTAGTAGAATGGATACAAAAAAAAGATCCAACAATATGCTGCCTACAGGAGACGCATTTGATAGGAAAAGACATACATAGACTGAAGGTGAAAGGTTGGGAAAAATCATATCACGCATATGGACCTTGGAAACAAGCAGGAGTGTCCATACTCATATCAAATAAAATAGACTTCAAGACAAAGTTAATCAAAAGGGATAAAGAGGGACACTACATACTACTCAAGGGAACCATACACCAAGAAGACATAACAATCATAAATATATATGCTCCAAACAATGGTGCAGCTATGTTCATCAAAAAAACTCTTCTCAAATTCAAGAGTCTAATAGACCGCCATACAATAATTATGGGAGACTTCAACACACCTCTCTCACCACTGGACAGATCTTCCAAACAAAAGTTGAATAAAGAAACTATAGAACTCAATAATACAATTAATAACCTAGATTTAATTGACATATATAGAATATACCACCCAACATCAAGCAGTTACACTTTTCTCTCAGCAGCACATGGATCCTTCTCAAAAATAGATCATATATTATGTCACAGGGCAACTTTTAGATATTATAAAGGAGTAGAGATAATACCATGCATCTTATCTGATCATAATGGAATGAAACTGAAAATCAAGGATAAAAGAAGGAAGGAAAAAGCATACATCACTTGGAGAATGAACAGTAGGTTACTGAATGATCAATGGGTTAGAGAAGACATCAAGGAGGAAATTAAAAAAATTCTTAGAGATAAATGAAAACACAGACACAACATATCGGAATCTATGGGACACAAGGAAAGCAGTTCTAAGAGGAAAATTCATTGCCTGGAGTTCATTCCTTAAAAAAAGGAAAAACCAACAAATAAATGATCTCACACTTCATCTCAAAATCCTAGAAAAAGAAGAGCAAAACAACAGCAAAAGAAGTAGAAGGCAAGAAATAATTAAAATCAGAGCTGAAATTAATGAAATCAAAACAAAAGAAAACATTGAAAAAATTGACAAAACTAAAAGTTGGTTCTTTGAAAAAATAAATAAGATCGACAGACCCTTAGCCATGCTAACGAAGAGGAGAGAGAACTCAAATTACTAGCATAAGGGATGAAAAACGCAATTTCACAACAGACACTTCAGAAATACAGAAGATAATTAGAAAGTATTTTGAATCCTTATACTCCAATAAAATAGAAGATAGTGAAGGCATCGATAAATTTCTTAAGTCATATGATCTACCCAGATTGAGTCAGGAGGATATAGACAACCTAAACAGACCAATATCAATGGAGGAAACAGAAGAAGCCATCAAAAGATTACCAACTAAGAAAAGCCCAGGACCAGATGGGTATACAGCATAGTTTTACAAAACCTTTAAAGAAGAACTAATACCAATACTTTTCAAGCTATTCGAGGAAATAGAAAAAGAAGGAGAACTTCCAAATTCATTCTACAAGGCCAACATCACCCTGATTCCTAAACCAGACAAAGACAATTCAAAGAAAGAAAACTACAGACCAATATCTCTAATGAATCTAGATGAAAAAATCCTCAATAAAATTTTGGCGAATCGGATACAAAAACATATCAAAAAAAATTGTGCACCATGATCAATTAGGATTCATCCCTGGGATGCAAGGCTGGTTCAATATACGGAAATCAATAAATGTTATTCACCACATCAATAGACTTAAAGATAAGAACCATATGATCATATCTATAGATGCAGAAAAAGCATTCGACAAAGTACAGCATCCCTTTATGTTCAGAACTCTAGAAAAACTAGGGATAACAGGAACATACCTCAATATTGTAAAAGCTATATATGCTAAGCCTCAGGCTAGCATCATTCTGAACGGAGAAAAATTGAAGGCATTCCCTCTAAAATCTGGAACAAGACAGGGATGCCCTCTCTCACCACTTCTGTTCAACATAGTTCTCGAAACACTGGCCAGAGCAATTAGACAGACGAAAGAAATTAAAGGCATAAAAATAGGAAAAGAAGAACTTAAATTTTCACTATTTGCAGGTGACATGATTCTATACCTAGCAGACCCAAAAGGGTCTACAAAGAAACTATTAGAGCAAATAAATGAATTCAGCAAAGTGGCAGGATATAAAATCAACTTGCATAAATCAAAGGCATTCCTGTATATCAGCGATAAATCCTCTGAAATGGAAATGAGGACAACCACTCCTTTCACAATATCCTCAAAAAAACTAAAATACTTGGGAATTAACCTAACACAAGAGGTGAAAGACTTATACAATGAAAACTACAGAACCCTAAAGAGAGAAATACAAGAAGATCTTAGAAGATGGAAAAATATACCCTGTTCATGGATAGGCAGAACTAACATCATCAAAATGGCGATATTACCAAAAGTTCTCTATAGGTTTAATGCAATGCCAATCAAAATCCCAATGGCATTTCTTGTAGAAATAGATAAAGCAATCATGAAATTCATATGGAAAAATAAAAGACCCAGAAACTCTAAACAGGAAGTGTGTATCAGGCAGTATAGCAATACCAGATTTCAAACTATACTACAGAGCAATAGTAACAAAAACAGCATGGTACTGGTACCAAAACAGGCAGGTGGACCAATGGTACAGAATAGAGGACACAGAAACCAATCCACAAAACTACAACTATCTTATGTTTGATAAAGGGGCTAAAAGCATGCAATGGAGGAAGGATAGCATCTTCAACAAATGGTGCTGGGAAAACTGGAAATCCATATGCAACAAAATGAAACTGAATCCCTTTCTCTCGCCATGCACAAAAGTTAATTCAAAATGGATCAAGGAGCTTGATATCAAATCAGAGACTCTGTGTCTGATAGAAGAAAAAGTTGGCTCCGATCTACATATTGTGGGGTCGGGCTCCAAATTCCTTAATAGGACACCCATAGCACAAGAGTTAATAACAAGAATTAACAAATGGGACTTACTTAAACTAAAAAGTTTTTTCTCAGCAAGAGAAACAATAAGAGAGGTAAATAGGGAGCCTACAACTTGGGAACAAATCTTTACTCCTCACACTTCAGATAGAGCCCTAATATCCAGAGTATACAAAGAACTCATAAAAATTAAACAATAAGATAACAAATAACCCAATCAACAAATGGGCCAAGGACCTGAACAGACACTTCTCAGAGGAGGATATACAATCAATCAACAAGTACATGAAAAAATGCTCACCATCTCTAGCAGTCAGGGAAATGCAAATCAAAACGACCCTAAGATACCATCTCACTCCAGTAAGATTGGCAGCCATTATGAAGTCAAACAACAACAAGTGCTGGCGAGGATGTTGGGAACAGTGTACACTTGTACATTGCTGGTGGGACTGCAAATTGGTGTGGCCAATTTGGAAAGCTGTATGGAGATTTCTTGATCCAGCTATTCCCCTTCTCGGTCTATTCCCTAAAGACCTAAAAAGAGCATACTACAGGGACACTGCTACATCGATGTTCATAGCAGCACAATTCATAATAGCAAGACTGTGGAACCAAACTAGATGCTCTTCAATAGATGAATGGATAAAAAAATGTGGCATTTATACACAATGGAGTATTACTCTGCATTAAAAAATGACAAAATCATAGAATTTACAGGGAAATGGATGGCATTAGAGCAGATTATGCTAAGTGAAGCTAGCCAATCCCTAAAAAAAACAAATGCCAAATGTATTCTTTGATATAAGGAGGGTAACTAAGAACAGAGTAGGGAGGAAGAGCATGAGAAGAAGATTAACATTATACAGGGATGAGAGGTGGGAGGGAAAGGGAGAGAGATGGGAAATTGCATGGAAATGGAAGGAGACCCTCAGGGTTATACAAAATTACATACAAGAGGAAGCGAGGGGTAAGGGAAAAATAATACAAGGGGGACAAATGAATGTCAGTAGTGGGGGCAGAGAGAGAAGAGGGGAGGGGAGGGGAGGGGAGGGGGGATAGTAGAGGATAGGAAAGGCAGCAGAATACAAGAGACACTAGTATGGCAATATGTAAATCAGTGGATGTGTAACCGATGTGATTCTGCAATCTGTATATGGGTTAAAAATGGGAGTTCATAATCCACTTGAATCAAAGTGTGAAATATGATATATCAAGAACTATGTAATGTTTTGAACAACCAACAATAAAAATTTTAAAAAAAGAAAGATAAAAAAAGAAAGTAAATACACAGTCCTTAAAACTTTCACAAAATATTATAATGAGTTATGGGTCCGAATATAAAATGCAAAGGTATAAGACACTTACAGCTAATATAGGAGAAAATCTAAACCTCCTTTGTTTTTGCGATGACAAAATATTTTAAGTGCACCAGAATGTGAATGTTCATGAAAGAATTGATAAGTTGAATTTCATTAAAATTAAAACCCTTTGCTCTGAGAAAGACAGTTAATAGAATAAGAAGAAACAAATTTCAGAACATATTTTAGAAACATATCTGTTAAAACACTGGTATTCAAAATATATAAATAGTTTGTAAAAAATCATTGGTAAGAAACCAGACAATTGATATAAAAAGAGGCTAAGTATTTGAACATCATGCTAGAAAAGTTACACAAATGACAAATAAGTATTTAAAATGATGCCTAAAATCATAAGCCACTATGAACTTGCAAAATAAAATAACTTACACATCTATTTCTAGTAGAATGGCTAATTTCAACAAAACTAACAACACAAAACACTGGAGAGAATGTGGCACAATAGGAAATCTCATTCTTTGCTGCTGGTGGAAATGCAAAATGGTAAAGGAAATTTACATGACAGTTTGACATTTTCTAATAAAATTAAATATGCTCTTAACATGTAATCTATTATTTATACAAATTAGTTGAACTTATTCTTACACAAAATCTTGTACATGAATGTTTTGTCAAAATTCAAAAGCAGCCAAGATGCACTTCAGAAATTAGATGGATGCCAGGCGCAGTGGTGCATTCCTGTATTCCACAAATGAACTATTAAGCCACAAAAGACATGAAACAACCTTAAATGAAAATGAGAAAGTTAAAGGAGCCAATCTGAAAAGACTCCATACTCTGATTCCAATTATATGGCATTCTATTAAAGGCAAAATTATGAGGTTATTAAATGGATATCCAAAACTCATAGAATGTTCAACACTAAGAATTAGCTGTAATAAAAACTAAGAATTTTGGCTAATGACAATACAAAATATTGAATCATCATCGATTGTAATAAATATAGTACTTTAATGTAAGATGTTAACAAGAGTGTCAACTGTAGGAGAATAATATAGCAATGTTATCTAGAATAGCAAAAAGCAAATGGAAAAAAATATAACAAATTTGAATGAACTGAATTGTCAGAATATTAAATGTAAAGTAAATTCACAGCTGAAAATACCTTGTAGAATTCACCTTAAGAACATTAATTAAAAAAATAGATCAACGATATACAACAGAGTCTTGAAGAAGTCTAACACATATAACTCAACTGATTGTTAACACTGTCGCCAAGAAAAATCAATGTGGAAAACAATATTTTCTACAAAACCTATCCAACAATGATAACAGGTTGTTAAACAAGAATAAATAAATAACTTCAACAATACTGCTTTGAGTACATTTCAATACCTGGACATGAGACTCTGTGGGACATTCTAGATCTATACCATAACAGAATTGTAACAGTGGTCCATTTCTCCTTTTGACTATAGTCTTATCTGCTTATTCCAAAAGGAACACGTTTTTCATTTCCTCTTCTCCCTTTCCATCTGCCTAACCTGGGAGCATGGAACAGGATTAACTTTTACCAATCCTAGACCTACTTATCTGTATTTGAGAACACACAGAAAACAGGAACCTAGTAAACCACACTTGGGGAATGGCCCCAAAAATCTAAGGAATGGCTATCTCCCAAATTAACAAGTGAATCACAATCACCCTTCAGGGAACATTTGGAATACAGCTTTTATTCTCCCTTATGAGCAGAATTCTGGCCTCTGGGGCAGGAGTTCCTTGTTCTTCTTTGCTAGCAAATCATTAAACCTTCTTTTTCCGTTTTTGCAAAAACATGTCCTCATTATTGGATTGGCATCAGGGGCAAGGTCCAAGCTTATGGTAACAAAATTGGTGACACAAATGGGACCCAAGTGCAGCCCCCACTCCAGCTTTTGGCAGGCCTGGCACTCCAAGCAACCCTACTTCCATGCTGAGGGTGTTCGGCAAAATTGTTGACAGCTGACTGCTGGAAAGTTAGGAGTTGGGTGTGTTTGCCTTGGGTCAAATCAGAGAAGCTATTCCTGTGAGTAAAGGGAGTGACTGATGGGCTACCCCAGCAGCTGCAAAGCCCTTTTTGTTTTCGGGAACTCCCAGCTTCCTTCTCTGAATTGTGTGGATTGCTCCATCTTGGTCTACTTTGAGTAAAAGCAAACTGAATGCAGTAAAATCCTGAAACCTTATCCATCTGGTAAGTTCCCTCTGTGTTCACAGACCCTCTGTCTCTGTATTTTTTGTTTGTATCTGTCACTGGCCCTTTAAGACACGACATGGACGATACTACATTGTTTGTTTGTTTGTTTATTTATTTATTAATTTATTTATTTTTGAGCGCTGGAGATTGAACTCAGGGGCACTCAACCACTGAGCCACATCCCCAGCCCTATTTTGTATTTGAGAGTCAGGGTCTTACTGAGTTGTTTAACACCTTGCTGTTGCTGAGGCTGGCTTTGAACTCCCAATCCTCTTGTCTAAGCCTCCTGAGCTGCTGGGATTAGAGGCATTCACCACCATAACCAGCTACTGCATTAATCTTACAGGTAGTTTCTTGGGACAGATCTTGACTGCATGGGTCACCTATAGATACAAAATGGTCTAAGAAAAAGATGACGTTTTTCTGTAACAATGTGATCTTTGCATGGTTTTTTGAGTTATTGTACAATTATGTAGTTGAAATTGGTCTGTTGGAGATAAAGTAATGAAAGAAATTCTGTATGTTCAGGTATGTATGCAGTTGCATAATAAGGAGTCTGAACAGTTAAAAAACTAATGTGATGATACAAAATGCACTATCTGTAATGTGTGAGGATAGCAGAACCACAGACTAAAGGGTTTTTAAAAAAAAGAACATTTTAGTCCTTTCAAAGGTGCTGGGCTGACAATCCTAGCACTGCTTCTCAGCCTGGCCCCAGGCAGCTGCAAATTATCCTGCTGTGGGTCAGGGATTCCAGTCCTGGGCTAAAGGAAAGAAATCTCAGGAACGCTGCCTCATCTATAAAGAAATGGGTAAAGAGGACCTGGCTTCTACCTTGCCTTCCATCCACTTTTTGCCCATGGGAACAAAATTAGAGTTTGAGAATGCAGCTTAGTTTGCTGCTTCTGCTGACAAATGAAATCTATGTAAGCTATGGCAGTCCTCACTGATTTCTGTCTGAGTTCTTGTCTCATGGGTCCAAATAATAAAATCCACAGATGGTGTCAGAGGACCAAAATGAAAGCAATAAAATTTGTTTTGAATGTGAGAAGAAAAGATGGAACTCTCCATAATGTGAGGGGATAACCGGTGGAATGCTTTTCCACTTGAGTCTGGGGAATTATGGCTTCTGGATAAAGGCATGATCATAGTTCATGCTGAACAAACATTAATTAAAAAGCTTTGGAACTACTTGTTGGAATCTGCTGTACAGGTTTGGGGAGGGTACTAAGGCTATTGGCTTGGCCCATGACTTTCTAGTTGGCTGTCACTTTTAGTCCTTAAGTCTGAATTCTTTTTTATAGGTTATATTTGAGTTCACACTCATTTCAATTTTATTACAGCCCTGGGACACAACAGTGGACTAGATTGCTTAACCTCACATTATGACCCATTAACCTCATTGTCTAACTTTTAACTAGCTTAGTTTTTTAGAACTTTTTTTTTTAGATATTGATGGATATTTATTTATTTATTTATTTATTTATTTATTTATTTATTTATTTATGGTGCTGAGAATCAAACCCAGTGCCTCACACATGCTAGGCAAGCACTCTACCACTGAGTCACAACCCCAGGCCCTTAACTAGCCTATCTTATGTGGGTGAAGAGAGAAAGCTGCCAGTCACAAAGAACATGGCAATGGGTTTCAGTTCTATTAAATTAAAATCTGGGAACAAAATAATCTTCCCTTTTAAGTTCTGACAGAATGCCCCATTTGGCTAGGTGACACTTCAGGGTACAGTCTTGACTGCGGCCTACAGATCTCAAATACAATGAACTCCCTGAGTCCCAATGTACACAGTATTGCATGTATTGATTCTGTTGATTTCTGCAAAGAAAGGTCCATAACAGTCTGTATGGTCAATGTGATCTTCATTGGACAGAGCGCCATGGAGATAGATATTTTTTTAAGAGTCTGGGTAAAATTGTAAGTGGGGAATGCACTTAAAGTTGATTATCACAATAATAATAAGAGAGACTGATCAAACAACAATATTCTGTGCTCCAAACCTTTGAATGCAAAGCGGAAAAAAATATTAAGTCAAAATTTTTGGTATATGTCAGACAATCCCGATCCCTCTCCTGGGATAAAATGTTTTGTCTAAATTAAATGTACAGATAATATTATCACCCACCTTAATTGACAAGTGACTCCCCAGAAAAGGAAACAGAGCATGCTCTGCTGGAGGTTTATGAAAAGCAAGTAAGGCCATTTGGGCCACAGGACCCTGAGAAAGGTGAATAGGATTATCATAACCAAGATTTTGTTTAAAGAGGAAACAACTTGACCCAGGGGGATAAAATAACCCCTTAATAGAGATACATTAATAAGAATTCATTCTCTTCTGGACACATGTTTAAAACATGAATTGAGTCAGGTTTGCCAGGTAACCTACAATATACTTATTCTGCCTGTTAAAAAAAAGAAAGAAAACAACAACAACAACAACAAAACACCTCACCCTGATGAAACAGATGACTTAAAATGTTAACTAGGCTTGATTTTTTTATGAATAATCTAAACACATGTGACTAGAGATATGTATACATCTGAAACTATGTTTATCTGTGCCTTCTCTAAGTTTTCTGTAAAATTTATAGAATAAAAGTTCAGGACTGGTGTTGTAGCTCAGTGGTAGAGCACTTGCCTAGTATGTATGAGACACTGGGTTCAATCCTCAGCACCACATAAAAATAAACAAATAAAATAAAGGTATTAAATCCATATACAACTAAAAAATTTTTTTTTAAAGTTCATATAGGTTTAACCAGTAAGTGCTCTCTTTTATACATTGCATCTGGCATAAAATGTCCATACCTCCATTTGAAAAACTGTCTTATATCTCTCTAAGTCTATTTCTGATCATTGACACTGTTTATATAATGCATAAGAGATTTAAGGCTATCCTTGATTTTTTCTAGAACTTCTAAATTTTGCGAACTTATAATTATCTTTGAATTCTGATTTTTACTATAAAAGTTAAACCTAGTTAATATAAAGACATCTGTGTAATTGTGACACTAACTATTCCTGGCTTCTTTGCATATTAGATATATTCATGTTTTTCTAGTATTTAAAATACAAAGCTTAGGAGAATACTTAACCAAGTTGATGTTCTCCAAATTTTAGTTGTCTGTAATAGTAATCTCTTTTAGACATATTATATTGTTGAGAGCCACAACCGAAGGGGCCCCAGCAAACTTCCAGCTGCCGGCTGATGATTGGCTCACAGCGGCCCCAGCAACATCTAGCTGATTGGCTCCTCTGCGGTGATGCTCATTGGGCTGTTTCCCTGCCCTTTCAGACCACGGAGCTGCTCATTGGGGGACTTTTTTGGCTCCGCCCACGTGACCCAGCCAATCGGCCTCAAGAGCAGGAGGATTGTGGGAGGTGGAGAGAAGCTTGTGTGGGAGAGAGAGGCTTGTGGAAAGCCGGTGGTGGCAGTTGAGGCTCTGAGGGTTTTTCCTGAGAGGCTGTTTTGTTTGGCGTGTGTGGTTCTAAAAATAAAGTTAGTTTCTTTTGACAAGTGGCTCCTGATTGTGCCCAGCCAGACTGCGGCATTATATAAAAATAACAAATTTAATTGGGGATTTATTTATCACATTTAATGTTCTGTAACTTGATACAGGTAACATGTTATCACTAAGATATATATCTTAGGATACTAGAGAACAGGAGGAAGCCAACCAGAGCACATTCTGCAAACAGGAGAATCGTTGGAAAGAGAAATGTCCCTAATATTTTCAAGAGAAGCCACCCATAGTCAGCAAAACTCTGGACCAATCCTGGCAGATGGCAGTACTGGTAGAAGAAGCTGAAGAAGGCAAGTGTCTTTTCACATGTTCCCCAGAGTGACACCCTGAAGAATCTCAGCTGACTCTTAAAAGAAGATAGGAACAGGTTAATTTTGACCAACTTGGTCTTAAATACCTGATAGAATAGTATGACCAAAGCACACTAATACATGAACACTTAAAGAATATTTTTTTTAATGTAATGTAAGACGTACATGTATTAGCCCTATAAAAAGTAAGTAAAGCTGGAAGCTGTAAAGAAAGGGATATTATGTGGTTACACCTAATATTTAACTATCATAAAGGACTCTGGAGTCCCAAGCTTGTCCTGCATTTTAGAATCTGGCTGAAATACTGTCTGTTGTATTAATTATTTACAAAAAGAGTAATGCTTTGCTGTCTTGTTTATTTGTGTCCTGCAGGATCCTTGCCTAATATATGCCTTGTCCAGTCACATTTCAAATGCCAGCATAGACCTCTGGACCATTCTGATGCTGAATACCCTTAATTGTCCATGCCTCACCTGAAAGAGAACAAGGACTTTGGGTCACTTCTTCCCTGTCAACTTTACCCTCTCCCAGCAGGAACAGCTTGGAGGTGTCCTCACCCATTTGTCAATAGAAATGGAATGTAGAAATTGACAGTGGGTATATGAAACAGTGGTCCCTTGATCTTTTGAACATAGCCTTAGCTGCTTATTTTAAATGAGACTTGTTTTTCTTTTCCTCTACTCCCTGTCCACCTCCCTAACCGGGGCACATGGAATAGGATTACCATACCCTAGACCTAGTTATCTGTATTTGAGCACACACCAACACAGGAAGCAAGTAATCCACACTTGAGGGATGGCCCAGATCTAAGGAATAGCTATCTTCCCAATTAACAATGCATCACTATCCCCCTTTAGGGCAAACTAGAATGAAGCCTTTGAAGAGCTTCTTTAAAAGACCTCTGTTCTCCCTTATGAGCAGAATCCTGGCCTCTGGAATAGGAGTTCATGTTCTTCTTTTTTTGCTCTCAATGCAATAAACCTTTTCCTTTTGCTCAAAACCATGTCATCATTATTAGATTGGCATCGGGGACAAGGACCATGCTTTTGGTAATGGTAATAACCAAATTACAAACTTTACCTGGATTTCACATTTTTATTTGTGATATCTAGTAATAAGAGGGATATATGGCATGATAAAACTAGTTCCAAAGATTCAAAGCAGACAAAAATGGCAAAAATGTCTGGATATTTGGGTGGGGTGAGTTTCTAGGAATCTGAATTTACCCCCAATGACAGGAATAGAAGCTTATAAAAAGTTAGCTTTTTTTCTAGATAACTCTTGATCAATGCTGTGAAATGAACAATTTTACTCCATATGGGCATTTCCTTTATGCCCTTTGGAATTTGTCGGGCAGCCAAGTGTGAGAGGCCCCTCTTTGCCTTAAATGTTAAGGGTAAAATATTTTGAAGTTATTTAGCCTTACTGCACAGACCTCTTCCAGTCACCAATTAAAGTGTTAAGAGATATAGATGTTTCGTGGTTTTGGACTCCACTGTTTTCTTTATGTTCTCTCTCTCTCTCTCTCTCTCTCTGTCTCTCTGTCTCTCTCTCTTTCATAGGCTGTGAATGAAACCCAGGACCTTTTACATGCTGGATAAGCATTTTATCACTGAACTACTTCCAAGCCCCTTTTAGTACTTTGTTCTTGATGCATATTTGTGAAACTAATGCTGAATTATATTTTTTTTTCTTGGCTTCTGTTAATATGGTTAAATATTTCTCGAAAATATCAATATAAAAAATAAATATAAAAAATATAAGGTGAGTGTTGCCCTCATTATACAAGATAATGTGTTTCCTTTTCTTTTTCATATATATATATATATATATATATATATATATATATATATATATATATATATATATATAGTGGGCATTTAACCCAGGGCTTTGTACATGCTAGTGTAAGAGGACAGATAGATTAGGATGGTGGAAACATGAGGTTAAAAGGAAATTCTGTGGGATGAACCCGCTGTGCTGACCCCCCATCTGCTTGCTTTGCCCAAAAGCAATCTTCCTGAAGCCCTCCCTGGCCTGAGTGGACAGGATATGTCACATTCCTCAGCAAACTGAAGCAGGGGGTGAAGCACAGGCAGTCAGTGTAGGCAATGAATGATGGGGGTCTAGAAAGGATGAAGACAAGTCATCAAAGAGGGGACCATGGGTTGTTAACCTCTGTGATTGTGCTCCTGGGTGCTTTATGTTGCTAATGATTATCCTCCACATTTATATAAAAGAAGAAGCCCCTCCCTCCAGCTCTTGGCTCCCAGGCTCCAAGGCTCCAAGGCTCTAATTCTCTTGGGAGCAGTCTGTCTCTATCATTTTCTTAAATAAAACTTGCTTTCTATGCTTGCCTTGGCGTTTCTCAGGTGTTTGAGCTTCAACACTAGGGAACAAAGACCCATTCCTGATTGACAAGATTGGTATCAGCAGGCAAGTGCTCTGTAACTGAGCACTGAAATCCTAGCCTAAGGAATTAAATTACTGATATTTTTCTACACCCATAATCACACACAAATAGGGCATGGGCACAATGCATACATTTTGTGCATGTACGTACTTTGACTTTCTTTTTTCAAAAATTGATAAAAAATTGCATGCTGTTTTTGAATTGCTTTTTGACATCCTCCACACATTACATTTGACTACATGTCTATGCCATTGAACTTAATTACTAGATTCTTTTCAGCAGTACAAGAATTATTTTATTTTATCAAACCCATAATCTGTTTTAATTTAATAATAATAAACTATGTGAAGACAATTTTGTATATTATGTATTTATAATTTTATCAAATATTTTCCACATAATCAACTCCATAAACATTCCTTGTTTGAACAGTATACTTTATTTTTCTTTGACTCATTCTTAAATAACAGCTCTAAAAGGATATACTATTTTATAATGCCACCAAAAATGCATTGAGCAGTTGGGGTTGTGACTCAGTGGTAAAACGCTTGCCTCACACACTTGTGAGGCACTGCATTCAATTATCCACTATGTAAAAATATATAAATTAAATAAGGATTTTTTTTAAAAAGTGCATTGATATACGTATTTTAACAGACTCTCAAAAATATTGTTTTTTAGAATCTATTTAGTATTAACCAATAAGCTATGAGAAAAGCATACCCAGGTTCCTTTTATATGCATGTCATTGATTATTTATAAAAAGTAATTAAATTTTTAGGTCAGTCATTTGTATTTTTTTTATAAATTGTCCAGAATTTTTGCTCACTTTTCTATTAGTACAATCTAGATCTTTATTGATTTGTAGGGGATAGGACAATAATAAATATATTTATGTATTACATGTCATATATATTACCAATAATATATTTTAATCATTTGCCTTTTTTTAGAATGGTTATAAAGGTTTTTGTCTGTTTCAACGTTGCTTTTATACAGAGATTTCTAACATCTATATAGCTACATTATACAGTTTTTAATCTTATAATGATTTTTATGCAATTATTTTTGTGTGAATCATAAGAACCATATTTACACAAACACATATATAATTTCATGGGAATTCATAATAGTATTACATAGGAGATAAAATTCCTAATACTTTCATACTTATTGTAAAAACAAAAGGATTCCTTCTTTTTAAAATGTCTATTCACTTTACCTTACTTATCATTTTTTATATAAACATAACACTCCCATCTTCATCCTTCCTAAGTATATTAAATGAATTTGTCAGTATTCTTTATGCTTTCTAACACTACCACATTTTCACTAAAGTGAAATTAACGATAGTTTCCTTTATATTCCTACAATTTTCTGCAAATTGTAAGTGAACCAAAGTAAACTTTCCAGGTTTATGGTGTTTTCCGCAATATTCTTTATTTTCAGGGGTGAAGAAGCATTCTTCATCAATGAAATTGAAAAGATTAACTATCATTCACAGTCCCATAAAGTCCATGAGGTTGTTCTTGTATTCTGTTTCATTAACCAGTTTATGCATATATGTTTGTGATATTTATGATGTCATTTTAATGACTTGCTACTTACAAATATAATATCTAGTAAGAGAAATGTTTTTACTTCAGTTTGCTCTTTCAAAAATGCCAAATTATATCACATATTTATTCCTCCAACTAAAGTTTAGAAACATTTTTTAAAATTTCAACAAGGCAGAAGATAAAAGTAGGTTCAGAGTAGAAGTATTTTATAGGTAAAATATTCAAATATATTTGTAAAGAGTGGGGGCACAATGGCACGTGCCTGTAATCCTAGGTGATCAGGAGGCTGAGACAGGAGGATTGCAAGTTCAAAGCCAACCTCAGCAATTTAGTAATGCCGCAGTCTGTCTGGGAACAATTCAGGAGCCACTTATCAAAAGAAACAGACTTTATTTTTAGAACCACACATGCCAAACAAAACAGCTCCTCAGGAAAAACCCTCAGAACCCAACTGCTACCACCGGCTTCCCACAAGCCTCTCAACCTCCCCCACTCCTCCTGCTCTTGAGGCCGATTGGCTGGGTCGCATGGGCGGAGCCAAAAAAAGTCCCCCAATGAGCAGCTCGGTAGTCTGAAAGAGTGGGGAAACAGCCCAATGAGCATCACCGCAGAGGAGCCAATCAGCTAGAAGTTGCTGGGGCTGCTGTGAGCCAATCATCAGCTGGCAGTCTGAAAGGGCAGTGAAACAGCTCAATGAGCATCACCGCAGAGGAGCCAATCAGCTAGAAGTTGCTGGGGCCACTGTGGCTCTCAACAAGTAAGACCTTGATTCAAAATTTAAAAATTAAAAAAAGAGCTTGGGAAGTGGCTCAGTGGTTAAGCGCCCCTGTGTTCAATCCCAGTACCAAAATAATAATAACAACAACAATAAAAATATAAAAATAAAGATAATTAAATTAAAACAGTGATATTTCCTTTTCCTATTCAAGAAGAAAATAAATGCTAACATCTATTAATTTCTGTCTGTCTCTCTCTCTCTCTCTCTTTTTTTTTTTTTGTACCAAGGATTAAACCCAGGGGCGCTCAAACACTGAGCCACATTCCCAGCTCTTTTTATTTTTTATTTTGAGACTGGGCCTCCCTATGTTGCTGAGTCTGGCCTTGAGCTTGCAATCCATCTGCCTCTGCCTCCCAAGCCTCTCTGTATTACAGGCATGTGCTACCACACCCAGCTTTCATTTTATCATCTTTAATAGAAGTCTATATATGTCTTTCAATAGGACTAGAAAGTAATAACTAGTTTTAGACCTAAGTTTTCTTATCTTTATTCTTACTTACGATTATGTACTACATAATGTTTACAATGTATTTTCTAAATAAGTTTGATGGTATATGTTATTGTTTCATCTTTTATTTGTTAACTGGCCACCTCACTTAAATGTTATTATTTCTAGCAGTTTCTGAACTGATTTTTCAATATTTTCTATGTGGCAAATCATGCCATCAACCAATAATATTGTCTCCTTTTTATATATAATGCATTTACTTTTTATTGATTCTATTGGTTCAAACTTCTAAGTAATATTATAGTAGTGAAATGAAACATGTTTGCCTTGCTCATGAAACTGAAAGAACATTTTCTTTACTATTAAGTACAAAGCTATGTATGAGAGAGCTTAAGTCTTTGTGCAACCTGTTATGTGGAGAAAACATCTTTCTATGCTTGATTTCATATGACATGTTTATCAGAAATTCATTTTGGGCTAGGGATGTGGCTCAAGCGGTAGCACGATCGCCTGGCATGCGTGCAGCCCAGGTTCGATCCTCAGCACCACATGCAAACAAAGATGTTGTGTCTGCCAAAAACTAAAAGATAAATATTAAAATTCTCTCTCCCTCTCTCTCTCTCTCTCTCTCTCTCTCTCTCTCTCTCTCTCTAAAAAAAAGAAATTCATTGTGTATCATTAACTTCCATCAAGATAAAACATTTTTAGCAATTAATCTGAAAACTGTGTGTGTATATTCTCTCTCTCTCTATATATATATATATATATATATTTTTTTTTTTCTGATCTTATATTTGCTTTCTTGGATTGAAATCCACTTGTTCACATGTTTTATTTTTCTTGAGTCACCTTTAATATTCTTTTTTAGTTGTAGATTGACACTATACCTTTATTTTATTTATATATTTATTTCTATGAGGTGCTAAGTATCAAACCCAGTGCCTTACAAGTGCTCTACCACTGAGTTATAACCCTAGCCCCAATCAAGATTTTATTGAGTAATAATTTATGATTTTATAAGTGAATCTGACACATTTTTTGGCCCTACTTCATGAGATTTTAACACCAGGTCATGCAAGATTTATTTAAAAATTGGAAAACATTTCCTTAACATTAATGCTATGACAAATTTTAAGTTCAAAGGAGATCATTTGCTTCTTAAATTGAACAAAGTCAGTAAGAAACTATAAGATCTATAAGTCTGGTTGGGAAATAATTATCTTGTATTTCATCCTTGTTTGTTGGTTTATTTCAAGTTTCATATACATTACACATACCACCAGTCCTTCCAATACTGAAGTTTATTGCTGGATCCTACATGTTTCTTCAATTTGTTTCAATATGTACAATAGCTGGTAATAATTATCTAGATAATTTAAATTTGAAGGAAAAAAATGTGCCCTCCTTGACAACTTTTATTTTCAAATGTAATAGAGCTCAGTAACCACACCACTAATTTTGGCTTATTTCAAGTCACAATTTACATATTAGCTTCATCTAACATGGGGGGGGGGTGAGTTCCATGTACTTGAAATATCAAGAAAATATTTGTCTTGGTGCAATGGTAGAGGCACATAATCTCAGCAACTGGGTAGGCTGAAGTGGTAGGCTGAAGTAGGAAGATTGCAAGTTTGAGGCCAGTCTGGGCAACTAACTTAGATTCTGCCTCAAAAATTTGATATCTAGGCGCAGTGGCACACATGTAATCCCAGCAGTAGGGAGATGAGGCCTGAGGTTTACAAATTCAAAGCCAGCCTCAGGAACTTAGGGATCCTGTCTCAAACTAAAAAATAAAAGGAGCTGTGGATGTGGCTCAGTGGTTGAGCGCCCCTGGGTTCAATCCCTAGTACCAAAAGGAAAAAAAGCTCTGGGGATGTAGTCACTGAAGATTCTCTGTGGGGGTTAAATTTAAATCAATTCAATCTGTAATGTCTGCAATTAGTTATTTCTAAAAACCTATAGTGCTCCACGTTTCTAACAACAAAAACAATTTCTCTTGGTTACTTAATTTCTGTTGGCTATCATGACCCAAAAGCCACAATGATGTCATGACAAAGTCACAGATTTCAAGGTCATAGAGAAGAAAAATCACTATAGTAGGGTGCAAAAGTGTAGTTAAAATTATTCTTAAGATTGTCTTTGAACATGGAAAGTAAAATCAAAATGAAAGAAAACAATGGACTTAACTAGAAAAACAGATTTCTTCAGAGAACAAAAATTGGAGGAGAGAAATACAACTCCAAAGAGCTCCCAACTCCTCGGGTGAAAACATGCGCATTGGAAACTATGGAAAAAAACCGAACAGTGGCACAAGGGTGAACCAGGAAATGGAGGGGAGGGGCAGTGCACGTAATGCGTTTAGGGGATGTGACGTCACAGAGCCTGTAGATTGTGCGGTTAGCAACTCCGTTCATCTCGCTGGGAAGCAACGGGTGAGACTTCCCTTTAGAAAACTGTTCATGCCTTTTCTTATGGATCTGCCAGACCTACATTAATCCTACCTCAGACTTTCCAGAGATTGTGAACACAGTCCTCAAGAACATGGAGGCCGCCGAGGATAGCCCATCGGAAATCCAAGGCCAGGTCCAAGAAACCTCAATCACATCGAAACCTAACAGTAGTACAGACAAGGTTCTAACCTCAACAGAGAGCAAGAGGCAACGGAAAGGGTACCTGCCATCAGAGTCCGTGAAGATTCTCCGCGACTGGCTCGATGAGCACCGGTTTAAGGCCTATCCTTCAGAGGCAGAGAAACGAATGCTGTCAGAGCAAACTAATTTATCATTTCTTCAGATTTCAAACTGGTTCATAAATGCCCGCAGACGCGTTCTCCCGGAAATGCTTCAACAGGATGTAAACGACCCTAACCACCTTAAAGACAAGGCCGTCGATGAAGCCCAACAGCAGAGCACTGATCATTTTGTGCAGGTCAAGTCAGGGGCCAAACTTCCAGACAAGGTACAATGCTTGCCTGAGTCCCTGCTGCCAGTAGGCCAGGAGTCAGAAGAGAGGCTTACAGATCCGGAGTTTGTCCCAAGGCAGAAGCTAATCCTAAATGCCCAGCCAAAGAAAAAGGTCAAGATTTCCACTAGTGAGTCCTTTTCTTCTGAATCTGTGTGGCCAGAGGAGTAGGAGGATTTCAGCAGCTTCCGCTTGCTGGTAGATGCAGCTGTACAAAAGGCAGCTGAAATGGAGCTGCAGAAGAAGCAGGAGCTGGATCCATGATCGCCGCCTGCCAAAAAAACACGAACAACAACAAAAAATAACCCCAGGTAGTCTCTTGTCTACTGTGGTAGGTTCATTTATGCTCATCCCAACTAACTCAAATGTTTTTCTTTTATAGTGACATGTTTTCTTCCAGAACTTTTACGAAAGCCGTTGTTAGATATTGTAACTGAATTTTGCAGATATTTCAGTATTTTTACATGGAAGACACTAGCCATCATGATTTACATTTCAGCAAAGTTCTGTCTTCATCTTCCTGCTGGATTTATACTCTTCAGACAATCAGACTAATAACATCTGAGATTAGACACCATGCTGAAACTTCAGAGGATATTTTGTTTTTCTAGCTACAATTTTTCTATCCCAGTGATACGGCCAAATACTAAATCACCTCTCTTTCTCCCTTTCTCTGTAACCTTCCTTATTTATTAGCGTAAATGATAGAAAAGTATCTATAAAAGATGGCTACTATACCACTGGCCTCATTTTAATGTTGAATTTTTGTGTGTGAAACTTTCAACTCTTACATTCTCTTCATACAGTTTATTTTAAGGAATACTTAGTCTCTGCAAGGGGATGAATGTGACAGCCAAAGTAGATGGGATTCCTAAACATTTTACAAATAATGGTAAATTTTTTTCTGGGGTACCAGTGACAGATTTGTAGTAAAGACAATTCCAAATGCTAGTGGTTGTTGTTTAGTAAGTTGGTTTTAGAAAATAATTTTTATTAGTTTTATTTATATGCATCACTACAAAATGGTAACAACAAATTCACTTGAAAAAAAATCAGAGGAAGGTAATTTAAAAAGAAAGAAAAATGTTGGCAACGAAAGTATACTCAGGTATTCTATTATCTTTTATTTTAAATTTTTACCTTTTTAATGCATTTTCCTATTAAAATTTTTGAATTGGTAGGATTTGGTGTAAATATAAAATGCTTCGGTCCTTTCCATATAGAAATAATCCTGTTGTCTTGTTAAGGCAGCTTTTTCTTATGTGTCAAGTGCAGGCACAGTTTCAACAAGACTTGAAAGTTATTTCTTCAGACGGAGTTAACTTAGCTTCTGTGATTTTAGGGAGCTAAAACCTGAGGAATCTGAGTGGAAATTGAATGCTAGCCTCAATTTTTTCTCCTTCCCTGAAGTAAAATAGATTGTTTTGGTCTCTATTTCTAGGCTCTGTTTTTTTATATTTCTCTCTAATTAGAGACAATTCTTAATATGAGGTGACTTACCTTCTTTAAGCATCTTAAGAAACAATAGTCAAAGTATATTACTCTGGATATTGGTTTCCATGATACCAAGAAGAAAACAGGCCCACATTTATCACACTGCTATTCTCGAAATTGACTCAAATAGTAAGAAGTTCAAGTTTCTAAGGTGCATATGAATTCAGAGGGATTTTGCAGGAAGAATATTCATTATAACATTATTGAGGGAGGGTCTCTATCCACTCAAGGAAGCTCCCATACCATTTCTTTCTTTGTCCCTGGGTTGAACCATTTTCTGCATATGGAGGGATAGAAGGTTCTTATTCAAGGACATGAAGCTTATTATGTGGGTGGTCAGTTTTTAAGATTAACCTATGCACATACTCTTGAACCCTTACCACAATGTCCTTTAAATTTTATGTCTGACAGGTCTTGGTACTCAAGTTTATCTCTGGCTCAGTTGGAAATGAACCACTTATTGCAATCTTAGTGCTGGAGTCTGGAAAATGAAGTTTCTTCCTGTCAAAACTTTTCTAGCTTTTCTCTGGAGGCTAAATCCAGTTGGATTATTGTAGAGTGATTATTGTTTAACCTGTTCTAAGAGTAATATGTTAGGATGAAAGTGGCATTTTTCTTTTTCAATTGTGTACTTTGTAATGGATCATGCAATACCATTGTATTCTAGTTTTATCTGCATTGTTCGGTTAGAACATGGGGGAATTTTGCTTTCGTTGTGCTGCATACATGGGGGAGAAATTATTTTTTCTTTAGTGCTTAAATTGATACTTATGTAGGGAAGAACTTTTATTGTTGATGTTTTTGTCAAACAAATGTTTTTCATTAATATTATTCATATATAACAGTGAGACACTGTATTTGCCATTCCTCAAGCTTTAACCATTCTGCAGTTTCAATTTCTCTATGCTGGCACTTTTCTTTGAATAAAGCATAGTAAATTTTAATCTACTTCAATTTGAAGTGGAGATAACTTCTAAGGAAACTACATTTTAAATCATCTCAAATGGGGTGGGTTTAGAGCTCAATGATAACTCTTAGCATGCACAAGGTCCTGAGTTACATCATCAGCACCACTAATAACATGTTATTGACTTTAAAAACTGTATGAAGCTTAATAGAGAAAAGATTTTGTTGCTAATACCATGGTTTTATAGAATTGAAAACGTAAAGGTAGTGTGAAGAAAAAAAAAATTGGTTGGATTATTTTTTTTGAGAAAGGTCGATTTTTGATATCTTTGGAGTGAGAGAAATCTGGAGACATTTTGGGTGAATGGAAAGTCTACCAGGTGGCTAATAAAAAGAAGATGTGATTATGAATAAGGTTGCTCTGTTCAGTCATCCTCCCTTCTCTGTCTCTTTCTGATGGTGTTGAAGTGAGACTCATCAATATATACTCCACAAATGTCATATTAAAATTAGAAAGGGATGTTGCATTTTTTAAAAAAAATTCAATATGTCCCTGCTCTCTTATTTGACCTGTTTTAGTTTTTATCAACTATTATATTTCAGTTACCACACACTTGTGTTGTCATTCTTTTTGGAAAATAATTCTTTGTTTATTTGTTTATTGTTGAAAATTTGGCCTAGGCATTTTGAATTTTCCAATTCAACGAGGTAAAATAAGGATAATAAAGGGCAAGGAAACAGATTTAGCCACTGATTCCCATATTGTTGCAAAGAGGTGATATCCTTTGGAGTAGGCAAAAAGTAAATTGAAGGTAGAGTATGGTGTTGTTTTTTTTTTTTTTTTTTTTTTCCAAATAAAAAGGCATACAACTATTTTTGGTTAAGTAGTTATGAATAATCACTGTGTTTTTTAGACCTTCATGATGTGGAACACACTAAAACTTGGTCTTCAAAAATTATAAATCATGTGTGCTCCCTCTCTTCCAGTGAGGAGATCCACAGAACAGGGTAGAGGAGAGTGTGGATGCAGAGTCACAAATCAAGACCTCTGGAGACCAAGCTGGAAGCAGGTCTGATTTTATTGCATAGTTACCATGTACATATACTCGGGCAGTAGCTAAGCAGGTTATAGGCAGCCACCAATACAATTTCTGGCCAACTGTCCTTGCAGCGACCAATCAAGGAGCTGACTGTGGAGCAAGCACTAGGACCTCAACATGTAGTCTTTTGCCCAGGGCTGTGCCTACTGGGTAAGTGGTTTGCCACACAGGTGCCCTTTACATATGCCACATATGCAGTACTCCATGCACTTATCCCCACAATAAATGACTAAGCCAATATCAATTTTAAAAGAAAAGTAAATTTCACTGGCTGAAACCATTGAGGATGAAATCCATGTGGTCAACAGGATCTTTCACAGGGTACTTTTGCCTATTGTATAGCCTGTAAGTCCAATCAAGAGTGTCCCCTAACACTTTAAATGCAAATTGGAGATGGAATAATTATGTTCTATAGCTCCCTTAGTTGAACCTATTTTGAACCCATTTTCAGTTTCAACAATGTTTTACTTTTGTTCTTACTAGCTCAATGATACTGATAATACTTGGAACTTTTAATTTTATATTAATTTGTATTTATTTTATAGTACAAAATATAATAACAGCAAGTGACCAGTGTTTTTCTACTAGATATTCTATATGTTGCAACCTACAGTCTCTTATCATACCCATGTGTAACAGATAATTGTTCTTTATAAGATGATCATTCATTTAATAGAACAGGGAAGTCTTAGATATTAAAACCCTGAGTAGAGATTAGTGAATGTCTTGGTTTATATATGAAATTTTTTAATTACTGTTACTATTATTTTGAAAATGCTAAAACTTTTTCCTTGTTATACTAAAGAGAGTCTTAACTATATCGTACATGTGTTTTTTTTTTTTTTAGCTTTTTAGAATATAATGTAAGAGCAAGTTAAATAAAGTATTGCAATTGGTGATAATTTTTATAAAAGACATAAAAGTGCTTATATGATCATTAGTTAACTCTGCAGCATGATATAAACTTTCATTGTGAAATAAAGATATCCTCAGTTTTTTTGAGTGTTCACTAATCATTGAGTTTTGCACAATATGCTTATGAGATTGTTGAAGAAAATAAAAATCTAAAATTGAAAATAACAAAATATTTTACTAAATTGGGAAAGTTTACACAAGTCTGAAGTAAACAGTTGATAAATATTTTAGATGAACTTATGAGTTCTATATCCTACTCTGTCAATCACATATTAAGTAGAATCTGTTAATCTCAGGAACAGTAATGTGTGTGTGTGTGTGTGTGTGTGTTTGTGTGTGTGTGTTAGAAAGAATCCAAGAATCCAACAAGAGGACAAAATTTACTTCCAAGTCAATGCAGTGTGTTAGCAGAATCTTCACTGAAAAAAAAAAGCTCAATTGATACAGTGCACAGTAGAATTTTACTTATAATGGATGTTTCATAAGAAAAGTTTGACCTCTAATAAGCAAAATGATTACAAAGATTCCAACCAAATATATCTGGATTTTAAAGGACCAAGAGTCTCTATAAGCAGCTATTGTGAACCTATATGCATCTCAGAACATTGTTATTTGTACTAATAAATATTACATAATTTTGAAAGTACCTAAAATAAAAGGATCAAGATTTTATCTAATGACCAATTGACTGGATACAAAAAATAAGAAAATTTAGTTTTAAAATATATTAAACATAAATTGTGCATGCATTAAATCAACTCTTCCATATCATAATTTAGGGAAAATGTATAGCTTTTCAGGAAAATTCCTATCAGATTTAATTACCTATTTGTAAATATGTGCCCCTGGTAAATCTTGCCTTATACTTCTAACTTAACTATCATTGTACTTAAGATTCAAACATGTTTCATCCATTGACATTCCAACATCAAAAGAAGTTAAATTCATTATGAGGGTAATGAAATAGATGGTCTATAAATCTCAGTTGTTTTGAATTAACAAAGTTAATGTTGTTTCTCCCTATTGTCCATCACAGACAAGACTACCTCAATCATTTTTAGCTATTTGGGATGGTATCATAAAATGATATTTCTGCCATAAAATGAAAACCTCATTTTTAGTAACAACAACAAAACTTCATTGTTAGAGTTCACTCTTGTGAATATTTAGCCTCTGTATTTAAATGCAAAACATGTGCAGCATTGAATGTATTACCTGTCACAACAGTTCTTCAGACTGGATAAATTATATCCCTCAGTTGGGTAGTACAAAGGTAATTCTGTTGCCATATGTTGTGTGAAAGAGCTACTGCTGTGACAGGGTACATTATGGATGATCTCTGTGTGATGCCTATTTTCTTCTTCTTGTACAGAAATTCCATCCCTACAAATACAAAATTTATGCTATCACAAGAGAAAGCATTGTAAGACCTAGAAATTCCAATGTATATATAAGTTCCATTCCAGTTTAGAGCAGAATCATTTTGCAATCATTAGAAAGAGTCTGATTTTATAAATATGCAGTGATCATTATATCCAGTCTATGCAGGGATTTTTAGTGGAAGAATGTTTATTTTCTTTTTAAATACCTCAAGTCTCAAGATGTTTTTAAGAGTATATCAGACAACATATATATTGGCAATCACATTTTTCCCCTTGTATTTTAAAATGATCTGGTAAAAGTATTCCATTTTATTCTGCTGTGGCTCATTTATGGGGAATGAAGAAAAAGTAATCACTAAAAAACAATTTTATTGTCATCAGGCCATAAAAATATGGGGATGGGTTTATGAATAACAAGGCCACTGAGGCATACCACAGAAGTCCTTCTAGTGCCTATTTCTACAATAGGTTACATAAATAAGTAAATATCATAAGATAATCTTCTGTATGGTCTGGAGAAAGCTAATATCACAAACATTTATCATACAGAGAAGTAGTGAGCCAAGAACATTTCTAAATACATTCAAATGAGTAAAAAACTGCTTTCAAATGGCAATGTTAATTTATGAAATTCAGTCTCTAAACCCTTGCAAAAAGTACTATATTATGGACATATTTGCTGTTTTGTCAATTCTAGCAGTCAAATGTTTCACAGAGTCATCAGAGAAAGGCTTGACCTGAACTTTTTAAATAAGAAAAAATGAATACAGTTAAATTAATAAAATTTGAGCTGGGATCAGAAGCACAACCCTGTTATCCCAGTGATTTAGTAGTCTGAAGTGGAAAGACTGCAAATTAGAGGCCAGTCTCTACAACTTAGCAAGAACGTATTATAAGATACAAAATTTAAAAATGGCTGTGGATGTAGCTTAGTGGTAGAGTGCCCCTGGTTTCAACGCTTAGTACCATAAATAAATAAGTAAGTAACTAACTTCAGAATGTCTTAAAATTATGTTGTTTCTTCATTGTAAATAACCAAAAGCATATTAAAAATCATCATCATATACTGGTGTACTTATGTTCTTGGTGTTTTTTGGAACATAGCTGGTAGCTAAGCTAAACTACCAGAATTTAATGAAACAGTTATTTTTACTTTTATATCAGACTTCCATATTGTATCTCTGATCCAAAGATGGAAATAAATAAATGCATGCATACATACACAGAACATAGGGAATTATTCTATTGTTATTCCAACATTTTGATACATAGCTTCTTCATTAGTTTATGTCCATAATGGGATGTTGAAATTAAACTGCATCTAAAATATGGATCATTGAAACATCTAGATATGCATGGGTTTCTCCAATCAGAAATCATTTTAATGTATATCTAGCTGAAGAATATAATTAACTCAATTAATACAGCATGTATAAATTATATAATTACATCAAAATTCTAAAATGTGTAACCTGACAATGACAAGCACTATATTATTGACACAACCCACAATCCTGTTAGTTGCCTTATTAGAAAGAATGTAGTAAAAAAAAACATTTTTCCAAGAAATGATTTTGTATCCATAAAATATGTCGAAAATATTTACATGTTCTGATTCTTGTGAGTACACTCAAAAGTTCAAAAGAAAGTTTCAGTCTTTTTAAATGAATACTGTCACTATTGGCTTTACCTCTGTCTTCCAGTCTTAGTCATAACATGAGGAAAATAACTCCCTATTATGGGCAGGATTATGTGTCCCTAAAAGTCATGTTATAATCTTAACTGCTAGTATCATAGAATGTGATCATATTTGGAGGATTGTTAATAATGTAATTAATTTAAAATAGGGTCATTGGGGCCATCTCTTAACCAAAATGACTGGTGTTTTTTTTAAAAGAGATTAAAACACAGACCCACAAAGAAAGAGAGAGAAAGAGAGAGGAGAGAGAGAGAGAATGAGAATGGGTACACACAGGGAGAAGATGACCATCTAAATGCCAGGGAAGACAGGCTTCAGATGAAATCAGCCCTTCTGACATTATGCCTTCTGACATTGTGGTCTGAGAATCTAGGCTCCAGAACTATGAGACATTATATATTTGTTATTTAAACCATGTAGCCTGTGACAATTTCTTATCAGAACCCTAGCATATTAATTTATTTTGTAGCCCCAAAACCTTGGGAATACATAGATAAGATTATCGTCTTCTACATTATGCTATTAAACAAATTTTTGATGGAAAAGAAACAACCATATAAATTCATTAAAATGCAAAGTATCTACTAAAAAGAATCTTGAGTATAATGCAGTTGTGAGTACTAATATGTATTTATTTGTTTATAACATAGTTTGCCAAAAGGTAGAGAGTAGATCAGATACAGCACCATATGAAATAAATGGTAGGAAATCAGGTCTCCTGATTTAATATCATGTACATGAAATTCAAAGGCACTTGAAATTATGGATAACAGGAAATTTTTAATAATTGATAACCGTAATAATAATCACATATTGTTTTATTTAATCATTATAAAAAGGAAGTATAATCAGTAGAATTGAGTAAATGGCCTGCTTTATAGTTATGTTTTAAGCTGTATTTTAAAAGTTGGCATTTTTTTTTTTACCTCAGAATCATACAAATTAAGTTGGTCACTTTGAGTTAATCAGCAAAACCTAATCTCTGAGCCCAATATGAAATTTAGGCAGCTGGATGTGGCAATCACATCAAGGCACTAAAAAATTAGCTATTTCTCTGGGTGGGTGAACTTCTTTGCCTAGGAAGTAAATACATACCTCATTATTTGTTCTTTTCACAGTGCCCCCACAAAGAGATCATATAATTTTGCTCTAGGTTAGTGCATAGTTAAAACTTCAACAATATTTTTTATATTATACTTCTAAACAGATTAAATTTATTAATATCCTCGACAATGGGAAGAATACTGGATAATGTTACTGTAAGTATCAGACAGTATGGTTTATTTTATTTTTTTATTTTTTTTAATTTTTTATTGTAGACAGTATGGTTTAAAATAAAATAATAATTTTCTCTGATTATGAGAAAAAGTTTGCCATTTATTTCAATGAAGGAAGCCTAGCTAAGTGCTTGATTTCGTGGAATCCAATTATATTACATTGATGGCTTCTCACAGGTTAGGTGAAAAACAGTGTTTGGTTTGATTTTCAAGGGTGAACAAGGGTTATTAACTAAGGTAGGCCAAGTCACACTCTGCAATGGGAAGGTGGCACATAATATGTTTGGTCCTCTTACAGTGCATTATGTATTATTCTTCCAGAACTTCCGTAAAAATTGCCAAATACTGGGTGGCTTAAACTATGAAAATTTATTTTATCACAGTCTGGAGGTGGGAATTCCAACATCAAGGTGTCATTATGGTGGTTTTCATTTTCATTTTCTTTATTTTTCCTGAGGCAGTTCTGCTTGGCTTGTAGGTACTTGCCTCATTGAAATTTTTTCCATGGGCCTTTCGTTTTCTTGCTTATACATGGTGTCTCTGTTCTTATAAGGACATTAGTTGTATTGGACTTTGGTCCCAACATGTTGACTTCATTTAACCTTAATTACTACTTTAAAGGGTCCATTTCCAAATATAGTCATATTGCAAGTTGAGATTTTAACACATGGATCTTGCAGGTCATGTTAATGGTTATATAACACCCAGAACAGCTTTATCACAGGCATTAAAAATAAAATAAAATTTTTGAATATGAACAAAACATATGACAAGTAAATAGAATCAATTGTTGTCCTACTCCCCTTCTACAAAAAGTTGTTTTATGTTTATTAAAAATGGGTAAGGAAATGGAAAAAATTAAGTACTTAGGTAGTAACTACTAGATTGATGAATTACATAAGTTCAGAAAACATAGAAAATCTCTTTCCCTCTAAATGTTAAATTTACCTGTCTTGCTTCCATTTAAATCCTTTTTTGATATCTGAACAAATGATAAGTAGGAATCATTTATTATAAATACACAGAACCTATTGAATATGTACTTTTTTCTATTGCATTATTTTTGTTAGAATAGAATAATCTAATGTCATCAAATTCTGGAAAATATATAATAAAGAGTTCTTGACAACTTAAACCTCTGTGAAATCTGATAAAATTGATACAGCAGCTATGAGACACATTATGTGTTTGTGCTTCCATTTAATTTTAATTCTTTAATCCCACTGAATTTTTCCTGGTTCTCCAGGCAATTAAGAGCAGTAGGAGGTATATATTGCTGTACCATGTTTATGGCAAACATGATAGTGGGATGGCAGAACATATCACAGAGATATGAAAGGTAATGAATCTATAAAAGGAAAGATAGGATTGGGGATATAGCTCAGTTGGTAGAGTGCTTGCCTCACATGCACAAAGTCCTGGGTTCAATCCCCAGCACCACAACAACAAAAAATAAACTAATAAGTATAACTAATATTTTGTATAGTGGGGAAATCTCATAGGGTAATAAGAACACATGTAAGTGTTCTCTGACATTTTATTTGTTTACACTGATAACACAGCTTTTACAAAAATATGTTCTGTGTATATGACAACAAACATAGTGAGCTGTGGGACACAGTGACAATGGGAATAAGATATTTACTGTTATCCAGAACATAATGCCTTAGGAATGTTGATGAGATTATAGGTAGCCCAAACAGTCCTTTTAAGTAAAAAATAGATTGAGATAACAACCAGGTGGCTTAAAACACCATCAACACAGTTTTTTTTTTTTCTTCCCCCTTTCATGGTATAAATGATTAGATGTATGTACTTTGCAAGTATAGAAATGAACCTTCTCTTGCTGCCACCTAAGACTGCCTCATATTAAATTCCTTCTAAATAAATATTTGATGATTTACAATTTGATTTTCTCTTTCTTTGATCTAAGTTTGTCCGCCACTTATGAAGAACCATTCATGATTATAGAAGAGAATTTTTCTAATACATGCATATGCAAATAGACATCCTATGTATTGAGGAAAAATGTGTTTTCAAGCATTCTTTATCTAGATCTGCCTTTTTGAATATGACTCACTAATCTTATGTGCCTAATAGAGCACTTGTAATGTGGCTAGTCTGAATTAAAATGAATTAAAATGAATCAAAATAGTGTGAATTTAAAAGTGCAAAATATACAGTGGAAATCAAAGGTTTAGTCTGAAAAAAAGTATAGTATCACATTAATATTATTCATGCTGTTCATATGTTTTGACTATAATGAGCTAAAAATTATTATTAAAAAACAAAATTGACCCGTTGCATATTTCTATTACTGGATTGCCTTCTCTTATATTTTTATATGTGTCTTTTATTTTTTATCCCCATACCAAAGACTTTTGATTATTCTGGTGGCACAAAGTCTATAAATCAGGTGAGGTAAATCCTGCAATTGTGTTTGCATTTCTAAAAATCATTTTGTTTATTTTAGTTGCTATATATTTTCATAAAAATTTTCAAGGAATATTACCAATTTCTTAAAGCCTTCTGTGATTTTTGATTGTGATCATGTATCATGCTAAACCTACATATCAATTTGTGGAAAATTCCCATATTAACAATAGTGAGACTTCCAGTCAAGGAATTTAGTACTCTATTTATTTAAGTACTGTTAAATTTCTTTCAGAAAAATTTTGATATATTCCATATAGAAGGTGTTTACAACTCTTATTTATTCTAAAGTATTTGTTTTCACACCACTGTAAATAACAATTAGAAAGTGAGATTAAAATATAATCCAATAGTTTGCTGCTAGAATGTTTGGGAATAGTTTATTTTTTTATTATATCCTGAAGCCTTGGGGAATTCCTTTCATCGTTCTAAAACTCATTCTATAGATTCTTTGAAATTTTCAATGTATACAATCAGCTAAAATAGAGACAGAGTCATTTATTTTATTTCAAGACTTACCTTCTTTCTTTCTTTTCATTGCCTTAATGCAATGTATAGTACCTTCAGAACAATGTTGGAAAAAATAGGTGTAAGCCAGAATCCTTGTCTTCAGACCAATTTCAGAAAGAAAAGTTTCATTTTCCTATTATGATTTCAGCTATAGGTTTTTTCATAGATGGCCTTCACCAAATTGAATAAATTCACCATCTTTTATAGTGACGTAAGAGTTTTTATAATCACATCAAAATTGTATTAAAATGTATCTGAATATTTTCAAATGTACTTTTTCTTTTTCTTTTTTCTTTCTCTCTTTTTTGTACCAGAGATTGAACCCAGGGGGACTTATTCACTGAGTCATATCCTCAGATTTTATTTTATTTTTTCTAATTTTTGAGACAGGGCTGTGATAGCTCAGTGGTAGAGAACTTACTGTGTAAGTGTGAGGCACTGGGTTCAATACTCAGCACCACATAAATATCATAATATCTTTATTACTGGAGTTTGGAATTAGGGCTCCACTGGCCTGAAAATAAGTTGAATGGTGATATCCAATATTTTAATATTGTTTGAAAAATGTTTGAGTAATATCAGTCATTGTTTCTGAATGTTTGAAAAAATCAGCAGTGAAATCATCTTTGCCAATAATTTTGCTATTGTTCTATTAATTATTTCACTTCTTAAGAAAAACACACAGCTATTCAGATTTTAGGGTTCTTCTATTGTTAATATTAGTAGGTTACAATTTTCAAGAACTATAACTGTGTATATTAGTTGTAAATTCTTTAGCATTATTTTTCATAGTAATCTCATCTATTCTTATAATATATAATGATAATCCTCTTTAATTTATGATATAGATGACCAGTATTCTCTTTTTCCCTTGACTATTCTTTTTGAGATATTAGCAGTTCATTTTCATAAAATGAACTGACTTTGCTAAATTTGTTTAGCACTTGATATTTATGTTATTCACTTTTCCTGGTTATCATTTTAATTTTCCTATTAGTTTTGGGTTCAGTTTGCTTGTCTTTTTCACATTTTTAATGTGTAATCTTAGGACAATAGTTGTAAAACTTTTTTAATGTAACCATTTAAAACTATATGTTTTTTGTAAGTACACTTTATGCTTCCCAAAAATATTAATGTTATATTTTCAACAACATCCAATATAAAATTTTAAAACTTTTCATTGTGATTTTATCTTTAATCTGTAAATTATTTCAGAGTGTCATTCAACTTCTAGATGTGTAGTTAACTTACTGTTATTGATTTCTTATTAAATTCCATGGTGGTCACTAAAAATACTTTGTATGATTTTGTTTTTAGATTAATACTTATTTATGGTCTAATATATGTTCTATTTGGTTGAGTGTAAAATGCATACTGAAAAGAAGTTGTGTTCTCCAATTGTTAAATATAGTGTTATATACAAATTAATTAGATCAAGATTGTTGATATTGTTATTTGAAGCTCCTATGTCTTTATTTATTTATTATATGTAATTCTGTAATGTTCTGAGGGAAGAGTTTCCAAATACTCAGTAATTGTGAAATTATTTTCTCCTTTAATTTTCTTCATTTTTGCTTCACATATTTTAAATTTCTGTTATTAAGTGTACACACATATACATAGGTACATGCACATGATTAAGTTTTTCAGTTGAATTGCCATTTAGGAATGTGAAAATTACCCTCTAATTCTTACAATACTTCATGTTTGATGTCTACTTTATCCTGAATAGCTTAAAGTAATACTGATTTATTATCTTATCTGACAGTTCAGAGTGCCAAAATCTGACATAGTCAGGTACAGGTGCCATATACCTGTATTCTGTCCACCTTTTGAGACTGAAGTGGGATAGTCACTATAGTGAGATTACCCCAACCTAATAAAAGAACATTCTGATGATAACAAGACTTGACTGATTCTCTGCTCAGTATTTCACAAGGCTGGAACCAAGATGTCAACTGCCCTCTTTTCAAGAGTATTCAAGGCTGAATGGATTTCAGTTGTTAGTAGAACTTAGTTTAATTTGACTATAGAACTATATCTCCATTCCTTGAAGTTTATTGACAAGGCATAACTCTCATCTTTTGGATTCAAACAATATTCCTTTGCTCATGACCTTCTTTCATCCTCAAAGCCAGCAATAGCCAGGAGTTCTTCTAATCTTTGAATCACTCTGAACTCTTTATTTTTTTCTTTTTCTTTTCTTTCTGTTTCAGCACTGGGGCTGGGGCAAACTACCATTGAGCTACATCCCCAGTCCTTTTCTTTTTTCTTTTTCTTTTTAAGACAAGGTCTCACTGAGTTCCCAAGACTGGCATAAAATTTGTGATGCTCTTGAGGCTTTACTTTTTAGTTCTCAGCTGTTTTATTATGGTGCTTCTAGGTATAGTATCCTTTGATTTTTTTTATCTTTTTTCCAACTTTGTGAAGATTTCACATCTGTAAATACATACCTTCACAAAATTTAAGGGATATTTTGGGAATTAATTCTCCTCCTTCTCCTGTTTTCCCTTCCTTCTTTCAGTATTTTTCTTTTCTACTTTTGGCACTCCTTGTACACATGAATTAGTTCTGTTTATATTTTCCCATAGGTAACTGCGGATCTGTCTGTTTACTTTTAGTATCTTCATAATCTGTTTTACCAATGGGTAATCTATTTTTTTATTGATTATTTTCTCTTTCATTTAGATTCTATTTCTGATACTTTAGTATTTATCTTATTATATTTATTTTATTTATTTTTTTAGTTCTCAAATTCCCTTTAAGTTCATTTTAGGGTAGAAACTACTCATCTATTTTGGAGAACATTTATCTTTCACTTTACTTCAAATGTATAATTTTTACCACAAAACATAGTTTAAAATAGATTATGCTTACTGATAGGTCCAAAATCTGGGGCATTTTAAGATTGGTGTCTGTTGACTGTCATTTTAGTTGAAAATTGGTTGCATTTTTCCTTGTTCATTTTTCCTAGTTCTTTGTCAATAGTTTTGGATTGTTTCCCAGACTGTGTGAATGATAATTTGTGTAAATTTTGGGTCTTATAATATTTCTGTTGAGAATATTGATTTGTGTTTGTTTGTTTAAGCAAGTAAGGAAAGCAGTTTGTAACTTTGATTAAGTGGGTGCTTTTCCAATCTCAGGTCAGTTCTCTAAGCTTTCGCTCTATGTTTTTGTTGGGAAGCTTAAAACCTGTATGGAATTATAGAGAGAATTAAAGAATCCTCCAGTTCTCAGTTCTCTGGCATTTCACCCTATATTCTCTTGTCACTAGGGGCTTCCAAGTTATTCTGCAAAACAAACAATTGTTTAAAAATTGAAGTTCTAGCCATATGCACCATTGCTTCAATGCACAGCTCCATGACTTTACCTCAGAGTAGAGTCATGAGAGAAAAGAGACCAAACACACAAATAAGCAAAAGAAAACAAGTATTTCACCCCAGTGTGAGTTGCTTATTCAAATTTTTACTCCTATTCACAACCTTCTCCCTGCTTGCTTGCTTGCTTTTTCTGCATTTTTCAGTGTTTAGAATTTGCTTTTTATAATTAGTCCAGGGTCTACAATTGTAAACAGCAAGAAAGATATGCTACAGTGGATTTATACTGCTACAACTGAATTAGAAATTCCACATACATTTTTATAAATAAAATTTATTTATCTTTCTTCATTTCAATCACTTTATGTAAAGCCCAAAAACAGAAGAAGAGAATTTTCTGTTGAAGATTATATTGTGTGTGTGCATGTATTATTGAAAAAAAAAAAAAAAAAAAAAAAAAAAAAATATATATATATATATATATATATATATATATATATATATATTTCTTTGATCAGTTAGCCTTTTTATCTGTATTTTATTTGCTTCCTAATTTTTTTAAAAAAAATTAATATTGCTAAAGTGGTAGAACTAGTCATTTATTCAGTGAACACATAATTCTTGCTGTGTTCCCAGCAACTAACCAAATTCCTTTTCTTCAGAGTTTTCTTTCAAACTGCTTTCCTTTCAAGAGGATAAAGTCTATGGGCCTATACATTCTTTTGATTAAGAAAATACCAAGAAGGAGGTGGGTCATGATTAAAATCCAGGGATAAATGTTTACAATTTTCCTTCATTAAAATTAAAGTGGCAATAAGACATTTTATTAATTCTATCTGTCCTCCTAAAATAAGACCTACCCCCAAATGGTTTTCCCTAAAGAAATAAGAAGTAGCAATAATATTTCAGCATATTTCTTGGTGTTGTCAGATCATTCACTATGTCAGAGTTGGTCCAGATGGATAGAAGCAGATGTACGTATATAGTTATTTTACATAGAAACTGTCAGATATTTCTAGTTTTGTAAACAATCTACAAACTATACTTGATATTATTGTTCAAATATCATTTTTTTCATTTTTGAGAAAATGCTGTCAATATATGAATATGGATTTATAAACTTTATAAATTTATTTAAATTTTATACATTTATTCTTACATAATATACATATATAAGGTATACACACATAGAAATTAATTATAATACATAAATTGCCATAGTAAAAACTCTAATATTTTTTCCATACCCCAATGTGTCTTTTTATGTATTCCATAGTTTTCAGATATCTGAATTTAAAAATAACTATGTAAATAAGTAATATATCCTGTGAAAAGAGAAACTTCCATTAATGAAAAATCTAGGTAAAACATATGCATGTTTTACACACACACACACACACACACACGAAGAGAGAGAGAGAGAGAGAGAGAGAGAGAGAGAGAGAATTACTAATTATATTTAACCTTAATATTAGCTGCCTAGCTCCTTGTTCTTCTTAAAGTTTTTTACACCTTCATATATTTTATAGAATATCCAATTTTAAATAAGCAACAATTGTGCTTAGTTTCACTTCTGTCCTGTTATTATTTTACTGATGGTATTCAATATGAGAAAAAAGAAATTATTATAGATTTAGCAACAGGAGACAAGGGCATAAGTTAAACAAGCTGAATACAGGCATGATAAAAGGACATTTTTGTGGGCTGAGGTTGTGGCTTAGTGGTGGAACACTTGCCTAGCATGTGTGAGGCAGTGGGTTTGTTACTCAGCACCACATAAAAAACAAAATAAGTAAAATAAAGGTATTGTGTCCATCTACAACTAAAAAAAAAGGAAAGAAAAAAGAGCATATTGCTATATTTCTCTAAACTTAACATTCTCTCATATTGGTCTAATATCTCATGAGATCTTATTGACTACATTCCATATTTTCATATTTCTGAGTAAAACTTTGTTAAGTGTATAGAGGTTGTTTTTCAAATTAAGAGGTTGTTTTGGGCTGGGGATGTGGCTCAAGTGGTAGCGCGCTCGCCTGGCATGCATGCGGCGCGGGTTCGATCCTCAGCACCACATAAAAACAAAGATGTTGTGTCCGTGGAAAACTAAAAAATAAATATTAAAATTCTCTCTCTCTCTCTCTAAAAAAATGTTGTTTTATTCTTTTAAAATGAAAAAAAAACAAAAGTGCATACTTAAAAAGTCAAATGCAACAATAGCACATACTCTTCTAGAAATGCCTACATGAAAAGTTAATATGTAATTAGAATGTTGCTTTGTTGGAACTTTGAGCCACATAAATTAGACAGAAGTCTGACCCAGAAGTGACATGTCTAAATAGGCATCTCTTAGTATGACACTTCACTCACATTAATGAATTAAGCATTTTCACATATCTACAAAGTACATTCAAATTTCCTTTGCCTTAACAAGGCATAAATATTTGTAGAATATTTTAAGAGGGGATAGTTAAAAAAAAAAAGCTTATGTTATACGCTAAAAAAAAATTACCAGGTACTAGTAAAATCTCTCTGTTTCCCCCCAAAATTATGGTGCCTCATTTTCCCTCATCATCCTGTTTCCTTAGCACAGCTTCTAAAATATCAGTTTACATTCCAAGATAGTTTTGCTCTTACTTTCAACTAGCATACTTTGCAAAACAAAAGCCTGGTAATTTGCCATATAGTCAAATCTTCTATTATTTCTCAAATAGGCCTCTTAATGTTTCTAAGTTCATCCAACCACAAAGGACTCAAATATGTGATGTTGTTAGGCTAAAATTGACTGATTTATCTATCTCTGCAACTGTCTTTGCCAATAGAAAAGGGAAATCATACTCAGGATTTATTAATGACCCCAAGTTCTTCTTTCTTAGAAGTATAAATGGACTGGATACGGATGGAATTATTCTCTGTACCATTGCTTTTTTCTTTGTTCCCATTCCTGTATTAACAGAAATGTACTGTTGAGAGCCACAGCCAAGGGGCCCCAGCAAACTTCCAGCTGCCAGCTGATGATTGGCTCACAGCCTCCCCAGCAAACTTCCAGCTGCAGAGCTGATTGGCTCCTCTGCAGTGATGCTCATTGGGCTGTTTCCCCGCCCTTTCAGACCACGGAGCTGCTCATTGGGGGACTCTTTTGGTTCCGCCCATGCGACCCAGCCAATCTGCCTCAAGAGCAGGAGGAGTGGGGGGGTTGAGAGGCTTGTGGGAAGCCAGTGGTGGCAGTTGGGCTCTGAGGGAATTCCTGAAGAGCTCACATGGTGCAGCATGAGTGTTCTAAAAATAAAGTTTGTTTCTGCTTGATAAGTGGCTCCTGAATTGTGCCCAGCCAGACTGCGGCAATGTACCTTTTTAAAATGTTTGCATAGATAAATAATAGCTAATATTCATGGTCAGACACTGTAAGTGGCTTTATAGATTTTCTTCTCACAGATGTTATTTCATTCACAAGAACCTCCAGAATAAAATTATTATTTCATATCCATAATAGTAACATGAAGTTCACTTAGTCATGGTCACACAACTATCATATAGTGTATTAGAAATGTACAAATTAGACAGTTTATCTTCAGAGCCCAGATTCTCAAATAGCTGTAAGAGCTTCCCATCAAATCTTGTGAATCAATCTTGTAGAAAAGAAAGCTAATAATTCAAATCAGAAGAGGTTCAGGTACATTACATTATATGTAAATGCATAAATATAAATGATCACTTTATTTACTCCATTATATATGCTGATTGTCTAAATAGCATAGGATATTTGAGTTACATATTATGCCCAAAATTTTAACTGCTACTTGTTCGGAAGCATTAATTCACTCTCACTTTTATAGTGTTTGCATGAAATAAACTATATATAATCAAATGTGATTTAAGTGCTAATTGAATAACAATGCTCTCCCTTGGACTTTCTAAATTTATCTTTCTCAAGAAAAATATCTAGAGGATAGTATGTGATCAGTGGTAGAATGTGTGCTTAGCATACTCAAGGCACTGGATTTGATGTCCAGTGCCTAAATAAATAAACAAACAAATAAATAGATGAATAGGAATATGCCTCCATGTTTTGTGCCTAACAATATTTTCCTAAGGAATTTTAGTATAAAATCGGTTGTTTTTCAAAGAAAAAGAATATGACTTGTAAACTTTGTCCTTATCATTAAATTTATTTCTAGTTCAGCTGTTATTTTCTTCAGGGTATATTTTAAAAATATACTTTTAAGTCAACACATTTTAAAATGATAATGTCAGATACCAAATATTTTTAAAAGATAAAGCGAATAAAATTGGGAACACTTTCAGTTCAACTTTATCCATGCAAATATAGTCTTGGTGGAAACAGTGCATGTGATTCTTCTTTATTATCATCAACGATGACATATGGAAACAATTCTTTCACACTTGTTTGATTATAATAATATTTAAATATGACTGCTTTAGAAAAATAGCAGAAAACTATATGACTTAAGATACCTTTGAAAATAGAATTAGTCTTGCAACTATTAGTAATTTGATTTTTCTGTTCCACGTAATGTTTTAAAGTAAGGGGAAATGTGATATGAAAATTACAGGTGTTTATTTGCTCCATGGTAAGATTATCCAAGGTGCAACTCATAGAAAAACTTTTAAATGCCTTCTTAATTTTAATTATTATAAATGTTCAGTCTTGTAACTACCTAGTTTGAATAATACTTTCAATTAACACTTTGAAAAGAATGTTGGTCAAGGTAAAGTAAGTAAATACTCATGATTAATTTATTTGCTTATTTGTGTGTAGTTTTCCAATGTACATTGTATTTGTTTTATTTAACACAACAAATTGCAAATAAATAATTCCTATACAGGTAATTCAACATATGTGTGTGTATATCTATCTATCTATATATATATATATATATATATATATATATATATATATATATATATGAACAGACATCTCGGAGATACCTATCAAATAATTCATTTATGATAAACATTGAAATATTAAACACATGTAGCTGTATGGTCACATCATAAAAGACTACAATAATCAAAAGCAAAAAGCTGATTGTTAATGGAATTGCTCAGCTTGGACTATCATTAGGTTTGTATTTGCAGCATTTTAAATGCAATAATGCTTTATTTTAGAGTCAAAAACTGAAGGAGTTTATTTTGAGGATCACAGACTTGGGAAGAAAGATATGTAAACTTTGGAATTTATAAAATCTGTAACTTTGACAGTGTTAGTATAAATCACTCAACTCAACCTCTTGGCATGATGTGTATGCTACAAATGACAGAGCACTATCAAAACATGGGAACCAGTACACATCAAGTATATGTCCAAGTGATTAATCTTATTGATAGTGTAAAAAATTGAGAGTGATTGTGATTTTCACACACAGAGAGCTATGATTAGAAAATAAGAAATATTAGAGCAAAATATGATCTTCTAAAAACAGCTTACTGAGTTTGGACTCCAGTCCTCAGTCTTTAGACTTAAAATGAACCTTGAATAAAGCCTAAATATTTAAGTCAGCTTTTTCATTGCTGTGACAAAAAGACCTGACAAGAACAATGTAGAGGAGGACAAGTTTATTTGAGACTCACAGTTTCAGAAGTCTTAGTCCATAAATAACTAACTCCATTTCTTTGTGCCCAAAGTGAGGTGAAACATCATGGCAGAAAGATAATAGCAGAGAAAAGCAGCTCACCATATGGCCATTAGGAAGCAGAGACAAATCCACTTACCACAGTCAAAATAAAAACTCTAAAGGTATGCCCCCAGTGACTCACCTCCTCCAGCTACCCCCCACCTGCCTACGGTTACTATCCAGTTAATCCATACTAGTGGATTAATGTACTGATTATGTTAGAGCTCTTATAACCCAATAATTTCATCTCCAAGTGTTCTTGCATTATCATACACAGGAACTTTTGAGGGACACATATCTAAACAAAACAAAATATTTATGTCCCCCTGGCCCCCAAAAGGTTTATGTCCATCTCACAGTACAAAATACATTAGTCTATTTCTGACAGTCTTAACAGTTCCAGCATCGTCTAAAATTCCAAGTCCAAAGTGTCCTGAGATTCAAGGTAAACTAGTGTGAGTCCCTGTAAAAATAAAAAAGGAAGTTATATGCATCCAATATATAATGGCACAAAGCAAACTTTTCCATTCCATAAGAGAGATGTAGGTGCATAGTAAGAAGGGATGAGACCAAATCAAAACCTAAATCAAGTGGTAAAAGAAGTCCATGACCAGCATCTGGGGCTCTTGGCATTGTGATGTTCTCTTCAAAGGGCTTGTACAGCTCATGTCCCTATGACCTTGCTGGTTCCAGTCAACATGGCATCTCTCTTGTCTTGTTTCTGCTTAACTGCTGATGCTTTCAGGTTAGTCACCATTGTGAGCAGGATTAAAACATCCAGGTATCATGCCTGTTGCAGGCTCGGAGAGCTTGGGTAACTGTACATGGTGAAACAACTTCTGAGATCTCCCTGTGTTAGCAGGGTACCCCAATGGTCTCTTCTAAAATGAACTTTTGCTTTTACACCCTTGAGCCTGGGATGGGTAGGGTCTTGCCAATTTGTGAGATGCTGCCATGCCTTTTTCTTAATGCCTCTGGCTAAAATACTTAGCATTTCTTTAGTGGCCGTAGTCCCTTTAAGATCCAAACCTTCCTTAGCTTCCTTTTACTCACACCATTCTGGCCATACTATGAGTCTTCCAAAATTTTCTGCTTGCTTTCTGCTTCTCATTGTCACAGTAAACTTGGCTAAATGCCACCACCAATATCCAGTGCCACTGCCAAAACTCTTTTCTTCCTTGAAATTTCTTCTACCAGATTAATTAGACTATCACCTTAAATTTAGCCTCACAGAAAGTCTCATGATATGGACAAAATGCAGACAATTTCTTAACCAGAACATAACATTAATGGCCTCCAGTCCAATATCTGATAGAGTCTTTCTTCTCCTCTGAAACCTTATGATCCCAGTTTTCACTCTCCACAGTATTATCTGCAATCTGGTCTTCTGAACTTCCATCAGAAGAATGGGTAGTTAATATTGAGCCCTTGCACACAACTAATGCCATTGAAGCTCTATATTCTCTATGGAATGGTAAAGTAAAAATAATGTGTTTACCCTCAACAAAATTCTTTAGTAAAACTGTCTTATATCTGCTTGAGATTTAGGTTGAAAATCTTGAAATGTCTCTTGTGGTCTTCATCTTGGTTTTGTTCTCAATACTATGCTATATTACATTACAAAGAAATCTTGCAAATAAAAGTAAGGTTAATATTCAGTTAAGTATAGTATTGTATGATTATCCATTTCTACAGCTGATTGCAGATAGCAAAGTCAGAGAGATTTAGGGCATGTGTTGGTTATGATGCTTGGGAAGTTCTCCATTGCTAGGGCCATTGGTGAGGACCTGAGTGACCTCTAATTGCTAAAAGCATCCCCCAGCCAACAACTACCCTAACAGTGGAAACATTAGTCCTACTGCTCTAGAAAATTAATTCTGCCAATAATCTAATGGTGCTTACCAGATATTCTATAATTGAGCCTCCAGATGAGAACATAGTCCAGGCAATATTTCTAATTCAACCTCATAAGATTGTATAAAGAATCTTGTGAACCCATGAAAACAGATGCTACATGGAAAGTATAAGGAAACAAACTATTCTTATTTTAAGACACCAAGTTATTGATAATTTATTATGCAGAAATATACATCAAAAGCATCTATTTACTTAAATATTAAGAAGAATAAGAAGAGTGTATTTTCCCAGAAGATAATAGGAAAATTTAATAAACAGTATTGGGATAACTAGTTGGATTTCTACATTTTTATTGGAAAATATTCCACTAGATATAATATGTGAATGTAACAAAAACTAAAACAATGAATGCATTAGGTGAAATTAGGAGAAAGTTATTTATAACCCTGGTGTAAAAACACATTCATAATCATGACTCAATATATAGAGAGAAGAAAAATAATTCAAATATTCAACTACAAAAAATAATGAAACTTACTTCATGGTATAAAACACCATAGAAAAGTTAAAAGGTAAATATTTTGTGCACCTAATACCAGAGGTCATTCATGCATTCATCCATCTATATATCAGAGAAATAGTCACAAACAATCTGATAAGAACATATGAAAAGTATATTAACAATTATAAAAATATAAAAACATGTGACATTTAATTTTTATCATAATGAAGAAAGGCAATTTAAATCTGCATTGAAATAACATTATTATCTGTCATATTTACAAAAAAAAAGTTGGTGAAGCTTCAGGAAACAGGATTTTTCATGCTTTGTGTGTTATGAAATGTTATGATCACCTAGTAGATAATTTGAGAATAACTGTCAAAACTACAAATGCATTCATCATAGTATTCAGTGGTCCCATTCCTGAAGGTGTTCTACAAGAATGCATTTGAAATAACTATAAACATGGTTGGATAATACAAGAGTTAAATAGAAATTATTTTAAAAGTAACCAATTAAAAACCTACAGTGTACAGATTAAAACTCAGTACATTCCTATAATGCAGTAGCTTAAAAACATGAAAACTTGCCATGTACTAATGGGAAAAATACAGAATATGTTGTTCCATAGCAAGATTTATGTAAGAAATAGAGGAAAATCAACCATGTATTTGTTTTGCTTGACTTTGTATAACACATTTTATAATTATATACAAAATTATTAAGAATGGTTATCTGTAGGGGTTAGGAAATATTTTAGATCTGGAAAAGGGAGGAATGTGGTAATACACACTTTGTCATCCTTTTTCTTTTCTTGCTCAACCTTTGATTTTAGAATTAGCTCTTTTTGACAATTACTGTACACATTTATTGGAGGTCAGGTTAAATCCTCTATCTTTCCCCTGAAAAATATGAAGCCCTGAAAGATTGCTTAGCTCAAGTCTAAGCATTTGATTTCCTCAAGAACAATTATCAATCACCCACCTCAAACTCTGAAACAAGTTCTGCATAGTGCTTCAGAGGATTCCCACCAGGAATGGGTTCTAGCTGTTCACTGCAGTATCCCGATCAGTAAGGTACCATTACTGCTTTATAATTCTTACCCAAAGGATGCTATCACTGTTCTCTCCTTCCTGTTTAATGAAATCAGCTCTTATGTAAACCATGTGTAGTGATTCACTTATCTTCAGCTCTGAATTAAAACTAATATACAATAAATATATATGTTTTTATAATACTTTGATTTTGAACCATTTGAGTATAATTTTGCTCCATGTGGTGACCCACAACTGTAATCTCAATGACTTGTGAGGCTGAAGCAGAGAAGAACACACATTTGAGGCAAGCCTTAGAAACTTAGGGAGACCCTGTCTCAATATAAAAATTAAAAAGGACTGGGGATGTAGCTTAGTGGCAAAGTGTTGCTGTGTTCAGTCCTCAGTATCAAAAACAAACAAATAAAAAACCAAACACTACAGTAGTTTCTGCTCTTAGTGTATCTCCTAGGGGAAAATTATAAATTCAGGAAAAATCATTCTCAAAAAGTTAATTGTATAGTATTTATCATAGCAATGTTGTAATCACTAAAAAACCTAAATTTCAACAATAAAAAGTTACATCTAAAATAATGTTATTTAAGAGGTAATGTCATGGAAAATTTCAATGTTAGGTTTAAAAGAACAAGTAGAGTCTAAATATAAATGGACAAAAAGAAAATATGTACATGATTAACTTCTGTTAATTAAACTCTGATTTTTACCCCTTCTTTCCGCTTTCTTATATTTTCCATGTATTCTATGTGTTATTACAATAAGCACCTAATTCCCTGCCTTAAATTTTCTTGTGGAGTTAAGAGTTAGGAGAGATTTTAGAAATTCCTTAGATGAAAAAAGTTAGCTATTAAAGATTTGAAAATAAGTTGCATATTCTAATAAAGTGTAAGAACTACAAATAATTTCAATTTCAGTCCTAAGAAGTCCTCTACTCATATGTCCAGGAATATATACTTAAGACTATCTAGAGGCTGGGGTTGTGGCTCAGTGGCAGCGCACTTGTCTAGCACGTGTGAGGAATTCGGTTGGATTCTCAGCACCACATAAAATAAAGGTCAATCAACAACTAAAAAATATTTTAAAAAAGAATATCCATGTGAACATTTTCTAAAAATATTTTTTTAGTTGTACATTGACATAATATCTTTATTTTGTTTATTTTTATATGGTGATGATGATTGAACCCAGAGCCACAAGCTCAGCCCCCATATAAGAATTTTGATGAACATACATAACTGAAAATAATCTTAATGTACATTAATGATATAATGGATAAATTCTGTTATAGTCATAAAATTTAAATATATAGCCAGGCACAATGGTGCACTCCAGTAATTCCAGTGGCTCAGGAGGCTGGGGCAAGAGGATTTTGAGTTCAAAGACAGCCTCAGCAATTTAGCAAGGTCCAGAGCAAGTTAGCAAGACCCTGTCTCTCTAAACAAAATGTTAAAAATTAAAGGGCTGGGTATGTGGCTCAGTGGTTAAGTGTCCCTGGGTTCAATCCCTTATACCCCCCCCCCAAATATAAATCTATTCAATACTGAAAATTACCTAGTGTTCCACAGATAAACATGAATGACTATCAAAATCATAATGCTAAATTTAAAAACACTGCAGAAAATACATAAACCATTATAAATAAGGTATATTAAAACATTCAAAACATGATACTTATTGTTTAGGGACATATACAAGTGCAGAAAAAAATAAAGAAAGATATGGTAACACTAATCACCAAGTGTTAGTGACTACCTCTAAGGAAAAGGGAGTGCAATAAATTGAAAAAGTTATGAGATAAAGTTTAAAAATATTATAAGTTTTAATGTCTTAAACTTAGTTGTATGAAGAAGAGTGTTCCTTATATTCCTATTTATACTTTCTTTGATAGGCTTAGACTATTTCACAACATATTTCAAAAAAATGTAAAACAATATAATGCTAAATGATTATAGTAAATGGTTAAATAATTTTTTCACTTACGTGTCTGTCAGTTTTGTTGAAATTTTGTTTTTTAAATTTCTTCTTCTGACTTGAATCTTTTTTAGGAAAATTTTCTAGGTATCCTCTATTTGATGGAATACTAATTACTGAGTATTTTATTTTTTTCTCCTCTCTTCAACTATGATGAAAAACATTACAGTAAGTTTGAAGCCATCCCATATATGTAATTTCAAGATGAAATATTAGTTTCAGGACATTGTCTACCATTTTATTTCCATAAAAGGGCATGCAATGACTTTACAATAAATATTTTCCATGGTTAGCTGCTGACAGAAAACTTTTATATAAAACTACTGTATAGTAAACAAAACTAATTAAAACTGGATTTTTTTCTTTTATTTATGTACAAAATGATTTTTATATTTATTGACATTCTGGTTTGCTGAGACAGAACATTAAGTGAATTTTATTTATTGTTTTTAATGATTTAACAGATTGTCTGAATTCACCATTATTTTTATCAGAATAATAAATTGGCTAACAACAGGAATAAAATGTGTCAGACTGTTGTATGTCCAGAAATGTCTTGATATATTGCTAATTAGAATGTCAACTATTCAATACAAAGTCCTTCAGAGTATATATTAAACTGAAATGCCTTCTGCCCATCTATTTGGAGTAAGGACAAAGGGCTGAAAATGCTGAGTGATACCTATGGTGTGACCAATATATTACTTTACTCAAGCAATATATTACCTTGCATCACTCATGGTGGAAAATGACTCATTCTCAATCTATGTTTTATTATACCAAATTTTATTATCAGTACTTTCAACTCTGGAAAATTCTATGTTATGCCTTTAAATAATCAGAATAATTTAAAAATCTACTTTTTAAAACATTCATATTTTACTTTTTTAAAAATATCTTTATTTTATTTTTATGTGGTGTTGAGGATCGAACCTAGGGTCTCTCATGTGTTAGGCGAGCAGTCTACTGCTGAGCCACAACCCCAGCCCAACATTTTTTCCTTTTGCTGTTACATTTCTACATCGTTCCCCTTCTCCCCATATATATCGGTGTTTGTGTGTGTTTGTGTGTGCATGCTTGTGTTTATTTTAGTGGAAGTCTAATTCAATTGGCTAAGCTTCAGATATAATAGCTATCACATGTACAATCATTTTATGCTGTTGTGTTGTTTTCTTTTTTAGTGCATTATACCTACATAATAGTGTAGTTCATTTTGATATATTCATTAATGCATATATATCCACTTCCTTCCCCCTCCTCCCGTTCCTCTACTCTATTGGTCTTTTATTTATGTATTTATTTATTTATTTATTTATTTATATTTGATTGATATACTATAGTTATTTATAATTGGAATGCATTGTGGTATTCTCATACATGCACCTAGTATAATTTGGTTTACTTCATTTGTCAGTTCTTCACTTTTGCCTACTCTCCTTTCTCCCCCTTGGTTCCTCACTTCTACTGTACTGGTCTCCTTTTTTCTGCCATGGTCTTTTTCCCTGCATTATCTGTGTATTTCATTTCATTAAATATATTGCTTCCCTAGACCAGTCATGTAAAATTTATCTGAGATATAAATATTTCTCAATGCACTAAAACAAGTGACACCTTAGAAACTAAAACAACATAATTAATGTACCTAATGTAGAGTTTCTCTTAAACTTCAGGCAGAATTATGACATTGCAGTTTCATGCCATGGACTAGATAAGAAAAAGATTAAAATCCATTTCTATACTACCTTGAGTAGTGTTAACACCATGACAGCTATTCTCTTAAAATGCTTAACTGAGCAGGAGTAGTTGAGGTACTACTGTTACCATAGCAGAAAGGTTAACATGCTCAAAGTTTTTAGCTTGGCAATAGATTAAAATGTAGAATTGGATTAAATAAGTCCTAAATTCTGTTGTAAAAATTTCAAGTCTTTTAATAAGCCTAAATTTGAATAATTGCATAACAAATAGATAAAGTATTTAAATATATTTGGTACAGTAAACAATCTCAATTTCACTTGTTTATCATGCCAAATAGAAAAAAAATAAGAAGAAATGATTTGAATTTTCTGTATCCAGAAGAGGATGGATTGGAGCTATATCATCTATCACAAAATTTTCATGCAGCACCATTACCATGGATTCCAAACACAAAAGCATGATATTGAGGAGAGATTAAATGATATCAATGACAGTAGTAAAATATTGCTTTAAAATGTGTTAAATGTGCTGTTTGTACTCTCCATGTAATCAATCTCTTCCTATTTTAGTTTATGGCATGTTTTAGTCAGATTTTTTTTCTACTGTGAAACAACTATAGAGAAGGAAATGTTTATTTGAGGGCTCATGGTTTCAGAGGTCTTAGTCCATAGAAGGCTGGCTCCATTTCTCAGGGCTCGGAATAAGTCAGCACATCATGTGGCAGAGGGAAGCAGTTTACATCATGGTGGACAAGAAGCAGAGAAACTCCACTCTCCAGATACAAATATATGCCCCAACCACATCCTGATTTCCACCTCCTCTAGCCATACTCTACCACTTCAGTTACCACTCAGTTAATGTTAAACTACTACTCAAAGAAAAGACCACAGACTCCAATTTTAAATCAAATTAAAGCAAGCTTGTAATTTCAGCTGGGACTGTCTCTCCCCAAATCCTTGGGTTAGAGAACAGTACCCCAGCTCTCTAAAAGCGTCGTTTTATAGCACAAAAAGTTGCAAAAGTGGGGTGTCTTGAGAACTTACAGATAATAGGATTTTGACAAGCATAATACAAAGGCAGGTAGTAGGTTAATGATCTAAATGGTTCAACACTTAGGGAGTAAATTTAGATCCCAAGATCAGAATTTATGAGGCACCATTAAGGTTTCAGAGAGGGTTGTTATCTGGTCAGGGAAAGCCAGGCATGGGTGAGTTCAAGGAATGGGCAGGCATTCTAAGCAAGTTTAAAACATCAAAATGTGGCCAGGCCAAATAGAAAAACTAATATTTTACAGAAAACAGAAATGAATCTTTTATGACTTTTAGAATTAGTCTGGGTTTATCATTAATCCCTATCAGGGAATTAAATCACTGATTGGGTTAAGACTCTCACAACCCAACCATTTCTTTCTAAACCTTCTTGCTTTGTCTCACACATGAGCTTTTGGGGGACACCACATCTAAACTATAACATGGCAAATTACCTGGATGTCATAAAGTGTTTGATTAACTTGTACTTCCAAATATGCCATTTTTTTTTTTTACAAAGTAGTCAAGAACTCAGTTATTAGAAGTCCCTTTCAACCAAAATATCTATTTTTTTCCAGTTGGTGACACTAAAATATAGCTTGATTTTAAAATGCATGGTGAAAAAATTATGTTTTAAAAATTCATACAAAAATAAAGAAAAAATTACTAATATTAGCTGTCACTTCAAAATACGAATCCTGGTTCTTAAACTATCCTTTGAACCAGATAAATTGTAAATGCGGCATCATTGACAATACTTTATCCTTTGACTGTTTTATTAATTCTAATCAGTGCCCAATGCTGATGATTGCAAAATTCAGGGACAACAATTGACAGCTGTATTTGTTGTATATAATTCTTTTTGGTTGTTAAGCATCTGTAAATATCTTTACAATGTTTTGAATATTCTCTAGGCATCTGTAAATAGCTTTACAATGTTTTGAATATTCTCTACCTATTGCAGCAGAAACCAACTCTGACCATTGCAATTCCAAAACAGCTTCCCAAGCCTCTCAGTAAGGCACAAAGGACCAAAACTCTACTAGTAAAATACTTCTGCAACATATTTTTCTTAAGAAGATAATGATATGAAAGAATATGAAACATATGAATTCAGTGAATGTAGGAATGGGAATATGAACCCTGTGTTTCCAGCTTCAGAGTTCCTAAATATTGTGTCTATTGCCACTTGGTCTCTAGCCATCATAGTAATAGTAATAGTAATGTCTGAACGAGACCACCCTCCAAAGTTGTTTCATTGGCCTTCTTGGAGACTCCTTAAATATCTATGACACCCTTTAATAAATACCTTTTTCTAAAAAAACATCCCTGACAAAATAAACATTGGTAAGGTTCAGGTATTCAGTGTCCCACAAAAGCTCATATGTGTGACAATGTATTGGGTTATAAGAATTTTAGTATAATCAGCAGATTCCCTGGTAGGGATTAACTGGGTGATATCTGTAGGCAGGTAAGGTATATCTGGAGGAGCTAGGTTGATGGGGGCATGCTCTTGGGGTTTATATTTTGTCCGTGGTTAAGGAATTCTAGTTCTTGCTCTCTCTGGGCTTCCTGGTATGGTGTCCTGGGCCACTTTCCTTTGCCACACCATTCTGTATTGTGTTCTGCCTTACATCAAGTCCCAGGTAATGGAGTCAGCCATCTATGAACTGAAACTTATAAAATCATGAGCCTCCAAATAAACCTTTCCTCCTCTAATTGTTAATGTCAGGTCTTTTGATCACAGTATTAAATAGCTGAATAAAGCTGAAATTGGTACTGAGAAAGGAAATTGTTGCTATAGACTAACCTGACCATGTGGTTCAAAAGGCTTGGGAGATTCTTTTGGGCAATTGTAGAACTGTGAGACTATGAGGACTCTTGGAAATGTACTAAAGGTATTTTGTATTGTGAGATGGACATGAGCTGTTGGGGTTGGGGGGATATTATGTTTTAAATATTAGTATTCCCCCTATTAGCATCAGATCAATATTGGCATCAGATCTGCCATTTTAGGTTGGGAGCAATTTTTGTCTATGGACTCCTAAGTTTCCATTTAGGAGCCATTTTATTCAGGGATTACCAGGTTTCGATTTAGGAGCCATTTTATCTAGAGATCCTGAGGAAATGGACTGAAACCTTTGAAATCATGAGCCCCCAAATAAAACTTTTCCTCCTTAAAATTGTTCTTGTCAGGTCTTTTGGTCAGAGCAGCAAAAAATCTAAAACAACATTCATTGAATATCTATTATATAATGAGTACATGTGTTTTCTCCCCAACACCAAAAATAATAGGTTTAGGTAAGCATGTAAACCAATTGAATATGTATGCATAAAAATCATAGGATCACAGGTATCAATATATTCTTAGTTTTCTCATGTAAGTTGTGTCTTATGATTTATAGAATGATTTAAGACTTTTTAATATTATGCTAGTTTACTTGAAAGTAATGGAACAAATATTTTATTCCATCTAGTTATGACTATAACCTATAACTAAAATAAATGGAGCACTTGGTAGTTGGTTTGCAAACCTATGGTTGTTTAACCTGACCTTCATTTTAGACACTTATATATCATATTGCTGCAATCTTGGATGAATATTTTGGAGTCAGGACAGATATTCTATATGTATTACACTCTATACTTTTTCCTTTATGAATATCACCATGAGATAGATTGCACACAAAAAAATAGACATGTACTAAAGTGATATTTAAGAATAAATACTGCAAATTTTTGTATCAACCTAAAAGTTCCATAAATGACACTATGATTTATAAACAATGAAGGAAGCTTAACAATAATTTTTAAAACTAAGTTTTTTTTAAATCTAAATGTACTTCTCAGCTCATCTTTTTGCCCCCTTAGCCCCCATATTTTAGAGTTATACATATAATTTTTAAAACTGTTTTTTGTTATTATAGGTGGACACAATACCTTTATTTTACTTTTATGTGGTGCTGAGGATTGAACCCAGTGCCTCATGCATGCTAGGCGAGAGCTCTACTTGTGAGCCACAACCCCAGCCACACACATGTCATTTTTATAAATCAAATTTGTTTGGCCTACCAATAATAATAATTATAATTAACAAATGAATGCTTACAACATGTGTGGCATTGCATTCACTGCTTCTTGTGTGTCTTATTTCCTTTAATAAGCAATATAACACTAAAAGTTTTACTATACTGTACATATACAAGAATAAAGACAATGGTACTCTATTTGTTCCAGATCACACAGACTTATGGAGTAAGAATTTGAAACTGGGGCTCTATACCATTGAAATTCACATAATTAATGCTTAAAAAATAGAATTATAATATATTCCTGACTTATTTCACCATAAAAGATAGGAACTCTTTTGAAATTTTGTATTTGTAGATTTAAATACATTCATAATAATTATTTTGAGACAAAAAAGAGCATCGTACCAAGTTCTATCATTTAAATTTAGTTTATTTTACAAACATAGACAAATATCATAGAAAGAAAAGAAAGTCTGTGTTGGGCAGGCAGGCTTGCCTTTTCCCTCCCCTTCCATGGAGGCTGTGGGTGGGGACTTTCCACATGGCTGAGGAGACTCTAAATGGCCAATCAGAAGATGACATAGCAACAGACCCCAACCACCATGGGTTCCTAGGGCTGAAGCAATCACCCTGTCAATTCACATCAGCCTTGACTAACCAGCAACAGACACGGTGCCCTTAAACACAGGTCAACCAACCTGCTGTTGGTAGCTGAAATTTATATGGCTTAGGCCATCCTACCTTCATCTTCTGTTATTAGCATTGTTCTTGCCTTTCCTGCCCAGGACTTCCCAAGCCCTCATCCTTTCACGGACCTATGAACCTCACCCAGGAGCATCCCCCAATAAAACTTCTTTGGGTACCTTATTCTTGTTCAGTGGTTCCTGATCTCATGCACCCTTTCTGCTTTATAGTCTGTGTCAAATACACAGGAAAAATTCAGTGATGAAATAAATTCTGAATTATGTATTGCTTCAGTAATACACAAATACCAATCTACTATGTGTCACAGACAAGAGTATTACTCTTGGTAGTAGAGCTTCACAAACAAATGGAATTAATATTCAGAACTGCAAATCAATTTAAATCAAGGCCCAGATCACTGATAAAAAGAGTAAAACAGCCAGGCGTGGTGGTACTTGCCTGTAATCCCAGCAACTCAGGAGTCTGAGGCAGGAGGATCACAAGTTGAAGGGCAGCTACAGCAACTTAGTGAAGCTGGTTCAAGATAAAATAAATGAATTATTTAATTAAAAATTCTGTGACATGCCTCAATGGTTAAGTGCCCATGTGTTTAAACCCTGGTACAAAAAATAAAAGATAATTTTATTGAAATACTATTGGGTTGGTAATATATTCTTTCACACATGCCATTCTAAGCTTATTAAACTATGCATTGCTACATAAATAGCCAGGATAGTTTGATTCTAAGGAGAAAATTCTTTACAAAATAAAGTATAAAAAAATTATTTCAAAAGTTAAAAAGAAATATAATTGTCTCAATCTTCTTGCTGTACTTACTAAAACTTAGATCTTAAATGGTCACAGTGAAAGTGTTCATTCTTAAATGAGTAATATAGCTTCTTATCTTATTTGTCAACTGTAATCCTCAGATTCCTTAAGAAAAAATTATAACCCTAAATGAATAAAAACATAGCAGCACCTGCTATTAATACAAGATTTACCTAAGCTCTATTTAATGAAAGGATAATACCTTTCATGTTAATTTATTTTTTCCATATATTATGTAGCAAATTTCTTCTAATTTGAACAAAGCATAGTCTTTGTTTTACTCTAAGGAAGAGACGGTGTAGAAATTTCCATTTACAATTCAACTGGAACACAGGATAAAAAACTTCTTGAGGTATGCACACATTTCTCCCTCTTTTTTACCATAGCCCCCCAAAAGTGAAAGTCCTGGAAAAGTAACAGCAAGGATGCAGGTATACAATTTGCTGTGGAATATCAATTGATTTGTTGCTTTCTTTTGTTCTGTTTTGTGAAAATGCACCAAAATACTAATATTTATAAGAATGTATTACTGAGCTTATGAATATGTAATAGGTTTACTTTAATAATAACACAAAAATGGAGTAGAGGGAATATAATTCTATAAGAGTATTGCTACTTTATCTTATAAAAATATTAATTTAAATATAAAATGGATTGATTCTGATAAGTTAAAATGGATATAGCTAACCACATAATGGTAAGAAAAATGCCAAAAATGCAGGGAATTATTAAAGCAATGGAAATGCTCTACTAGAAATTATTTACTCAATTGAAAAATAAGCAGTAAGGTCTTGGAAAGGTATAATGTGGTTTGTGCCTCCAGGGCCATGATAGGACACACTGACTCCATTGAGTTTTCTCATGGAACCATCCAGGCACCTTCAAAATCCTCATCAAGAGGAACATCATCCATTCTAGTGACTCTATGGAGGGAGGCCAGAGGGATATCGTGCTGTGGTTCCAGAGCATCAGACTGGTGAACTCTGCAGACAGGGGCCACCACAGCAGCACCTATCCAGCACCTACCCAGCCCGATGGCTTGTGCTTTGCTCTGTGCCCCAGCATTCACCCCGAACTAACTAATTTAGTCACCTACTCCTTTGGTCACCAACTCATGCCCACACTCTATCACCCCCAAACCACTTTCTTGTTTACTTTCTGACCCACTATAATTCAGAGGAGTTTGAAGCCCAACTTTGCTTGTCTTTCTGTATCTTAATTCAGCACAAGGTTTGACTAAATCCTTCTGTATGGAAGTGCCCAGCAGCCTTAGGGTATCTTCAAAGATGATTTTGCTTGCTGAAAAGGAGAAACATTAAAATTCACTGCTTATAAAAATTAAACAATGAAAGAGAAAGAGAGGGGAAAAAAGAAATAAGACATATTTTTAAAATAACAGTTTAGCAAAACTCCAAATACAGCAACAAAAACACCAAATGTGAATAAAACAAATAATCCCATTTAAAGGAACAGATTATTAAACTAGATTTAAAAAATAAAATTTTATACATTTCTGTGGATACACACTATTTATCCAAGATATAAAAAGGTGAAAATAAAAGATTAAAAATTCACCAGAGAGATATTTTATAATTAAAAAATCAATGCTTCAGGAAGATATAGCAGTCATAGACATTTATGCTCCCCTGATTCAAAATGCATAAAGAACAAAATGAGAGAAATGAAGATAAATTTAGCCAATTCAATAATAAGCAGTAGAGATTTTGAAATTCCATTTTAAAAATGGATAGGACAGGGGCTGGGGCTCTGGCTCAGCAGTAGAGCTGCTTGCTTAGTATGTGTGAGACACTGGGTTCAATTCTCAGCACCACATGAAAATAATAAATAAATAAAGATATGAAAGAAAGAAACTATTAAAAAATGGATAGGACAACTAAGCAGATTATTGACAAGGAAAGAGAAACCTTAAATAATATGATAAAACATATAGCGCTAACAGATATTTATACAATACTCCGTTTAGTAATAATGAATTACACATTCAACTCAAGTGCATATAGGATAGTATCCTGATAAGCCATATGAGAGAACATAAAATAAATTTCAATAAATTTGAAAGGATTAAATTCATACAAGAATATTCTGTGATCACAATAAAAAGAAATTTAGACATTAGTAAAATAAATAAATGTGAAAATATACAAATATGTGGAAATTTAAAATCATTTAAAATAACAAATTGGTACAGGAGATAATCAAATAGAAATTATAAAATACTTGGGGAGTAATAAAAATAAATACACTATATACCAGTAGTATGGTATACCATTAAAGCAGTGTTTAGGAAGAAATTTATAGCAATATGTTCATTTTTTAAATAAAAATTTCTCAAAATCAATCACCTAAATGTTCACACTATGATATTTGAAAAAGAAGGGCAAAATCATGTGAATCCAACAGAGGAAAGAAAATAATAAAAGTTAGAACCAAAACAAGAGAGAAAAGTTTTAAAAATACAACATTTGTTTTATGAAAAATATCAAAACTTTGGCTAACTTTTGATCCATAAAATAGAAAGAAATATGAAATTATTAGATTCAGAAATGAAAGAGAAATTATTCCTATTCACTTAAAGAATTAAAAGGGATTTAAAAGTAATACTATGAAAGATTCTACAATAATATCTTAGAACACTTAGATAAAACAAATTCCTATAAAAGGTCAAGCATGGATGATATCTATGGTAAATTGAAACAATCATTTAAAAAGAAATCAATAACAGTTCTTCACAAAGTCTTCCAAAAAGAAAGGTGACACTCTAACCATTCATTGTGACTAATCATTCAATGTGACTAGACTTAAACAGATAAAAAACTAGACCAAAGTGTCACACAAAAACACAGACCATCATTTCCTATGTGTAAAGTATAATAATAAAAAGAAGACAGACAAGGTGCAGAAGCAGGGAAGGTGCCAGAGTGGATTTTTGTCCAAGCAGCCACGTTTATCTATACCAATAGGTTACATTAGGTCATTAGTACCATAACTACATTGTTGTTTAGAGTATCAGTAAGGTTGCTTATTATTCAGTTACATTTCACAGTTACCATATGCAGAGTTAGGAGATTTGTGCAGTTCTCAGGAAGGTCCATTGTCTGAAGTTACTGTTAGGCAGGCAGCTCCAAGAGCATGGGGGCTTGGTGAAACATTGTAGTTATCAAGCAAGCAAGTCCCTTTATTCCCAGGAGTTATGTGCCCAAGATTAACATCAAAGATGATAAGACTAGCATCTAGGGCATTACCATAGCAACTGGGCATCCTATGCCTTTGTACAGAAACTTTCCCAGGCACCAAGCATACCACAGCCATGAAGTCATCAGGGACCCCAATCCTAAACACGGAACCCCTACACCTATGCATATGAATATAAAAATCCTCAACAGAATGCTATCAATTTAAATTTTACAAGATATGAAAGGAATTATACACCACTACCAAATGAGATTTATGTCCAAAATACAAGGTTGATTCAATGTAACAAAGACCAAGAAGATACAGTGATATAATGTGGCTTACTTATGCCTTCAGGGTCTACCTCAGCCCCATCTTGTATATTGAAATCCAAATTGATTATGGAGTGCTGTTAGGGCACAACAAAACTTATGGCTTTGTGGGTTAGACAACATCCAGTTTGAGATGGCCATCTCAAGATACATTATAACTTGGTGTTCCAAGAGACAGTGTCTACTAAGGCTCAATTCAATAGCAAGCCAAAAACTATTTGTAAGGAGAGTAGTTATCCTCAGAGAGTAGTGGGACTTTACTCCAAAATCCTAAGAATCTAAACCAATAAACCATAGGGGGTTGCCAAAGGCTTTAAACAGCATCTGTGTCTTTCATTAAAACTTCATATGGCCCAAGAGAGAGAGCATTTCTCATGATGGTATTGACCTGTTGCAGAGTTTTCTCTTATTCTGTTACCCACACAAAACAGATTTTGTGTCTCTTGTTAAATGGGCTAGAGTAGCAAACTTAAATGAATAATTTATTGCCTCTCAAATTCAGTGACTTACAAGACGTTGTGTCCCTATTTTGGTTGAAGGAGCAGTGAAAAAGGATAAAAAGCTTCTATATGGGTGTATTTGTGTGTGCCTGTGTATGTGCATCCCTGGTAATGAATTCTATACTTTTTAGCAGTTCCGATAGCCATCTCAGTGATCAGGAGTATTAGTAAGGTACTTTCCAGCTTGGTTGAAGATTGTCTTTTCTCCAGGTCTTGATTAAAATCAAGTTGCCAGGCTGGAAGTCATTAATTGCAAATTCTAGAAGGGAAGCTTGAGCAGAAGTTTATAAAAATTTTACCAAAAAAAATCACAGATAGATCTCAAATTGACTCAGACAAATTTTGAGCATTAGGCACTTTTGTATACCACCATTTTTAAATACTTTCCAGTTTTACTTTTGGATGGAATGACACAAATGTACATCTCTAGTAACATTAAAAGAACCATTATATATTTTTTTAAAAGTGGCCATGAAGGATTGTGCTTTGATAATATTCTCTGGCCAGGTATTTTAGACCAAGTTTGTCAAAATTTAACTTGTTTCTTTCCAGCTTTTACTAACAGCTGATATTACTCAGGGACTCACTCTTGAGAATGTGTGAGAAACATTCTCAAGTGTCAACTGGCTGGATGGGTCCAGGGTCTTGCTGACCATATATGGCTTCCCTGGACAGCATCAGGGACATTTCTTTCTCTAATGACCCTCCTCTTTGCAGAATGTGCAGTGATTAGCTTCCTGTTCTCCAAGGTCCCATTGATCTTCCTGATTAGGAGGTCATGTGACCTAGAGTTGCAAAGCCCTTAGAGAAGTCCCATTGTTCCCTAATCCTAGATAACCTCAGAGGGCAAGAGCCAAATACTGGATATTTTTCCTTGGTCTTTTTTATTTCCTTGCTTTTGGTTTTATTCATCCAACAGGACAATTTTACCAGTGTTAAAGTGGAAGTACTGGGTTTTAACTTTAATATCTATAACTTTACAGTTATTTACCCCTTCCATTTCAATGGGGTCAGTATTAGTACTGGAAGTAAGCCTTATATTTTGTCTGTCTTATATGTGACGGCTTATTTCAAAATTAACTCAGGTTGGCCTGTTAGAAAGAATAATTTTTAAAAACACTAACAAGCAAAAGTTATAAAGTTCTGTAAGGAAAATACAAAACAATAAATTGCAAGACCAGAAATATATCCAGAAATTGTTACCTGTATAATAGCTTTGAACCAGGTAACAATTTCTATAATAACATTAATATATCTTTGGTATCTATTTTACCTCCACAAAGACACACAAATTTATCAAATTAATCACAGATGAAACCCTAACAAAATTTATTATATTTAAAAAAAAACTTTATTATAATGTTTCGTATTGTTTATATTTTCCCAAACCTTTACTTAGTTTTGTATTATATCATTTAGTTATTTTGAGATCAGAGTAATCTTTACAACAAAAGTCCATCCTTGCTGGGTGTGGTGGTATACACCTATAATCCCAGGGGCTCAGGAGGCTGAGTGAGGAGGATTGTGAGTTCAAAGCCAGACTCAGCAAAAGCAAGGCACTAAGCAACTCAATGAGACACTATCACTGAATAAAATACAAATTAGGGCTAGGGATGTGGCTCAGTGGTCAAGTGCCCCTGAGTTCAATCCCTGCCCCCCCAAAAAAAAAGTCCATCCTTTAAACACAACTTTAAATAAGCTTATGTCTTAAAATTAAGCCTACTTTGGAGTCACCCTAACATGGAGTAGGGTGAGAGGCAGAGACTTATCTTAGTTAAGGTGGAGCTATTGACAAATAGCAAAATACATTATATCTAAAAGGAAACAAACAAAAACTAAGACTGTTTAATTTTCTTTTTATGGGTAAAAAAAGTTGCAGAATGTTTGCATGTTTCATATTGTGAACCTTTAAACAAATTAGGATCTCCTTATTGCCTTCCAAATATAAGTTTATATTTCCATTCCACACATACACACCTTAGTGAATTATAAAATAATTATAAATTATTAATTATAAATATTAAATAGCATCATAAATAAATCCCCACCTAAATTTTTTATTTCTATATAAGTATGATAGAGATTACTGCTACAAACAACTTTAGAGAACACCAGCTTGGTAAAATATTGTCCTAAGCTTAACACTTTACTTGGAAGATATGAATATATGTAATATACAAAGAAGCCAGTAACAGCATTTACAATTGAACTGATGCTCTTATATTAACAAAGTTTAATCTTCAAAGAAAAATCTGGAATCTATAGTGTAGGGAATTAAAACATCAGTTGTTTGTTTAACCAAAGTTGTACAAACCCTAATTCTTTAATACTTAGTTTTCCCTATGTAATAAAGCCTAACAGGCACAAGAAAATTATCTTGAGGCCTGGGATTGTAGCTCAGTGGTAGAGCACTTGCCTAGCAGGTGTGAGGCACTGGTTTTGATCCTCAGCACCATATAAAATAAGTAAATAAATAAAAATATTGTGTCCATCTATGATGAAAAAAAATTAGCTTGATAAGTAAGAGCAGATCAATGTGCAGACTTTGCTTCCTATCAGTACATTCAAATTTGAAAAAAAAAATTAACTGATGGTGCTAATTGAAAGGTGAGTGACTCACCTGAGTCAGAGATTCAACTAAGATATTTTATTGGGGGGCTGCCAGAAGGGGAAGCAAAGGAGAGGCAGAGAGCAAAGAGAGGAGAGGAGGAGGGCAGAGAGCATGAGCTTGCAAGCTTCGGCTTAAGAAGGGTAGCATAGGTCACGTGGCAGGTGCTGAATGGCAATTTGACTCAGGAACAGCCAGTGGACACTGTGTCCTGCGGGGATTAATTGAGAAAACTTTTGAATTTGGCACTGTTTGGGGAGGAGGGGGAGAGGTAATGGATTCAATGATGTCCTTGGAGACAGAAATTTAACTTCAGCAGGGCATCTCCCACACACCTAACACTAATTATAGCCAATTTTTAAGAATTTGTATTTTGAAACAATTTTTATTCTAACAGTGGTCCACTTTACCTTTTGAATATAGCCATAGCTTCTTATTTTCAAAGGGTTCTGTTTTTATTTTTCTCTTCTTCCTCTTCCCCTCCATAATGTGGAGGAAGATGACAAGAATATATTTTCACATCCTAGGTGGAGTTCTCTCTTCTGGAGCACACACTCACCACAGGAAGGAGATGTCACCTGAAATCTAGAAAGTGACGATCTCCCAAATTAACAAGTAAATTTTAATACTCTCAAGGCCCACTTAAAACCTCCATCAGGGCATATTAGGAAAGCATCCATCAGAGAGCTTCTTCAAAACCCTCTGTTCTCCTTGATAGGCAGAAACACAATCTCTGGGAGTAGAGTTCCCTTTGTTTCTCCTTTGCTAGCAAAGCAATAAACCTTCTTTTTACTTTTCCTCAAAACCTGTCCTCATTAAATTAGCATCTGTGGTGAGCCGCTTCTGCCGTTTCTGCAGATTATGGTCGCCATTACAAGATGACGCTGGCTCCGCTGTGGTCTGTGACAAACAACTCCTTATCTGGGAAAGTTGGCACATGATTTTTCACCACCCTGTGAGAAAGCTCCACGCGGCAGCTTTGCATTGGGGCTTGGGATGCTTTATTAAGGCTGGGAGGGGCATCAGAGAGGGAGAAGAAGAAATATCAAGGGCCTGAATAAACTGCTGAAAGAAGATTCCTGAGTTGCGTCTTCCTTGCGGGCAAGGGGTCGCGACAAGCATCAATTGGTATTTGGGGACAAGGATAAAGCTTTCATGGGTAACATAAGAAATTTTATCAGTGTATTTATTTTACATAATAAATTTCATCCCAGGGGAGGGATTAGATGATCTGGCATAGACCAAACTGTATAACCAGAAACTTCTTTTGGGCCTTTATTTTTTTTTTTTTTACAATGGGCATATTGATACATAATAGAGATGACCCTTTCTCTAGAGGTACCCCCTTTCTCCACAGAAAAGTCTTAATTGGGCTTCTCCAGAAATGTTCACCATGGCTGATTTTAGGACTTTCAGCAAAAGAGTCTCTGCAAAAGATTTCCATGTAGATAAACTTCCTATTTTTGTGTTGCTCTGTTTTACTTGGCCACTGGCCAGGAAGATACCAGCACTCCAGGTGCTAGACACCCCTTACTAGTTTTTCACAAATGTATGCAGTATAGTAATTTGTAGAAATGTGTAAACAAGGCCTCTGGCCTTGAGCTGGGGCTACACAGAGATGTCTACATTTCTAAGATAAGAGAAGTTACCAACTAGGCTCCATGGTAACAGCTGGCAGGGGAGGAACAAAAGGGGAGAAGAAGCTCTCCCCTTCTCAGGTATTGTCTTTGAAGGGTTAACTTGCTAGAACAGTAAAATAAAAAGCTGCTATTATGTGAACTTCTGCAGACAGTGAATCTCTGAGTTCCTCCCCTTAAATGCTGGGTATAAAACTCTGAAACTACCAGAACTTGGGGTTCATGGGATTGATTGATTACAGCAAAAGCTGTGCCCTCTGAACCTGGCTGCAGCCAAATAAAACTGTTTTCTGCTATCTTCGGTGCCTTGCCTCATATGTCCTCTACAACATTTATAGTAATTTAATCAGAATACAGCTGAAACTTGTTGTATGCATATAGAATTATACTTGTTCAAATTTTAACTCTTAGATTGAAACCGGCGGCGACAGGTATATAACCCCTTAGCCCTTCCTCTCCACACAGTGGGGAAACCTTAAGGGCCCCACCCAGCTCTCCCATGAGCCCTATAGTCAGACTGAGGGAATCAGGAGTGGCCCGGGACCTGCGGCACAGAACCCCCGGGTACCGCTCCCACCAGTTCTGACAACTGAGGTCTCTTGCACCAGATACCGGGGGCATGGCTACCGGAGGGCAAGCAAAATTTTGCTGAGGGTTCTCAGCCCCAAGCTCCACAAACTTAGGGTCTGAGGGAATGGCAAACGGGGAGAGTGTGCCCAGTCATTCAAGAAAATAGGGCTCCTGGGAGCAGCAGACCTGGCGTGTAGCCAGTATTGTGGTGAGCGTCACCAGTGAGCGGGGCCTGGCTTGAGGAAAAGTGGAGAAGTGACTAGACACAAGAGAAGGCCCTAGGCACTCAGGACTGGAGACCCGCCCAGTCTGGAAGGAGGAGCTGCTGCACAGTGATTGGTTCCTGCGTATTGAGAGGAGAAGCTTGGCCCAGTGGGCACAGCTCCACCTACTGGAAGAGAAGTTAATCAAACTCTAAAACTGCATTTATTAAATTTTTGGGTTTTTTTTTTCATTTTTTTATTTTTTAAAATTTTAATTTTAATTTTAATTTTTTTTATTTTTTTTAATTTTTTTTCTTTTTTTCTTTTCTTTCTTTTTCTTTTGTCTTTTCATTTCATTTCAATTTCCTTATTCCCCCTTCCTTGAACTCTACCTGCTTACTCTCATTCTCTTCAGTGATTTCTTCCCTTCCCTTGTAATACCTTTCCTCCCAAGCATCAAATAAATTTATAGGAGTAAACAGTAACTCAGCAGTCAAACAGAACAAGAAGTAACATGAGCAGCATGAAAAAGCAAGGAAGAAAAGGAGTACAAACAATGCAGGACAGCATAAATATTCAGGAGGACCTAGAGGCATCAGAAAAATGGCCAAATAAAGAACTCAAGGAATACCTTAGACAGATGGAATGGAATCTTAAAGAGGATATGAGACAGCAAATTCAACCAGTGAAAGAACACATTGAAAATGAATTACATAAACAGATAAAAGAAGCAAATAAGCATCTTTATTAGGAGATAGAGATTATAAAAAAATCAAACATTAATTCTAGAAATGCAGGACACTATAAATCAAATTAAAAACTCAAATGGGAGTATCACTACCAGAGTGGAGCAAGTAGAAGCCAGAACGTCAGATAATGAAGACAAAATATATCATCTTGAAAAGAGTCTAGCCAACTCAAAAAGGCTGGTAAAAAAATCAAGAGAAAAACATCCAAAAGATATGGGATAACATAAAAAAAAACAAACTTAAGAGTCATTGGGATAGAGGAAGGTATACAGGTTCAAACCAAGGGAATGAGCAACCTGCTGAATGAAATAATTATAGAAAACTTTCCAGAAATAAAAAAAGGAAATGGATATACAAATTGTCAATGCATACAGGACACCGAGCATACAAAATCACAGTAGACCAACTCCAAGATACATTGTTATGAAGATATCCAATATACAGAACAAAGAGAAAATATTAAAAGCTACAAGAGAAAGGAGGCAGATTACATTCAGGGGTAAACCAATAAGGTTAACAACGGATTTTTCATCACAGACACTGAAAGCGAGAAGATCCTGGAACAACATATTTCAAACACTGAAAGACAATGGATGCCAATCAAGAATTTTGTATCCATCAAAACTAAGCTTCAGGTACAACAACAAAATAAAAATCTTTCATGATAAACAAAAGTTAAAAGAATTTGCAGCCAGAAAACCAGCACTGCAAAGCATCTGGAGCAAAACACTACACAAGGAAGAAATGAAAAACAATAACCAAAACCAACAGTGGGAAGTACCTCAGTAAAGACAGAGGGCGAGGGGAAAGCTAATCATGGAGAAACAAACTAAATTAAAAAAAAAAAAACATAAATAATCAAACATGGCTGGAAGTACAAACCATATATCAATAGTAACTCTAAACGTAAATGGCTTAAACTCTCCAATAAAGTGACACACGCTGGTAACATGGATTAAAAAAACAAATCCAACAATATGCTGCCTCCAGGAGACACATCTGATTGGAAAAGACATACACAGGCTGAAGGTGAAAGGTTGGGAAAAAATATACCACGCACACGGTCCTTGTAAGCAAGCAGGATGGCCATCCTCATATCGAATAAAATCGACTTCAAGACTAAGTTAATCAAAAGGGATAAGGAAGGACATTATATACTGTTAAAAGGAACCATTCACCAACAAGACATAACAATTATTAATATTTATGCACCAAATAAGGGTGCTGTGACGTTCATAAAACAAATTCTCCTCAAGTTCAAGAATCAAATAGACCACAACACAAAAATTATGGGTGACTTCAACACACCTCTCTCACCATTGGACAGATCCTCCAAACAAAAGTTGAATAAAGAAACTATAGAACTCAATATCACAATCAATAACCTAGACTTAACTGACATATATAGAATATATCAACCATCTTCAAGTGGATATACTTTTTTTCTCAGCAGCACATGGATCCTTCTCAAAAATAGACCATATATTATGCCATAGGGCAACCCTCAGTAAATATAAAGGGGTGGAGATAATACCATGCATTTTATCTGATCATAATGTAATGAAACTGGAAATCAATGTTAAAAGAAGGAAGGAAAAATCCTACATCACATGGAAAATGAACAATATGATACTGAATGATCAATGGGTTACAGAAGACATAAAGGAGGAAATCAAAAAATTCTTAGAGATAAATGAAACAGACACAACATATCGGAATCTATGGGACACAATGAAAGCAGTTTTAAGAGGGAAATTCATCGCTTGGAGGTCATTCCTCAAAAAAAGAAAAAAACAACAAATAAATGAGCTCACACTTCATCTCAAAGCCCTAGAAAAGGAAGAGTAAAACAACAGCAAATGTAGCAGAAGGCAAGAAATAATTAAAATCAGAGCGGAAATCAACAAAATTGAAACCAAAAAAACTATTGAAAAAATTGACAAAACAAAAAGTTGGTTCTTTGAAAAAATAAATAAGATCGACAGACGCTTAGCCATGGTAACGAAGAGAAGAAGAGAGAGAACTCAAATTAATAACATACGGGATGAAAAAGGCAATATCACAACACATGCTACAGAAATACAGAAGACAATTAGAAATTATTTTGAAAACCTATTTCTAATAAAATAGAAGATAGTGAAGACATCGATAAATTTCTTAAGTCATATGATTTGCCCAGACTGAGTCAGGAGGATACACACAATTTGAACAGACCAATATCAATGGATGGAATAGAAGAAGCAATCAAAAGACTACCAACCAAGAAAAGCCCAGGACCGGATGGGTATACAGCGGAGTTTTACAAAACCTTTAAAGAAGAATTAATACCAATACTTTTCAAGTTATTTCAGGAAATAAAAAAAGAGGGAGCTCTTCCAAATTAATTCTATGAGGCCAACATCACCCTGATTCCAAAACCAGACAAAGACACCTCAAAGAAATAAAAGTACAGACCAATTCTCTAAAGAACCTAGATGCAAAAATCCTCAATAAAATTCTGGCGAATCGGATACAAAAACACATCAAAAAAAATTGTGCACCATGATCAAGTAGGATTCATCACTGGGATGCAAGGATGGTTCAATATACGGAAATCAATAAATGTTGTTCACCACATCAATAGACTCAAAGATAAGAACCATATGAACATCTCAATAGATGCAGAAAAAGCATTCGACAAAGTACAGCATCTCTTTATGTTCAAAATATTAGGAAAACTAGGGATAACAGGAACTTACCTCAGCATTGTAAAAGCTATCTATGCTAAGCCTCAGGCTAGCATCATTCTGAATGGAGAAAAATTGAAGGCATTCCCTCTAAAATCTGGAACAATACAGGGATGCCCTCTATCACCACTTCTATTCAATATAGTTCTCGAAACACTGGCCAGAGCAATTAGACAGACGAAACAAATTAAAGGCATAAAAATAGGAAAAGAAGAACTTAAATTATCACTATTTGCAGGTGACATGATTCTATACCTAGCAGACCCAAAAGGGTCTACAAAGAAAATACTAGAGCTAATAAATGAATTCAGCAAAGTGGTAGGATATAAAATCAACACACATAAATCAAAGGCATTCCTGTATATCAGCGACATAACTTCTGAAACGGAAAAGAGGAAAAACACCACATTCACAATATCCTCAAAAAAAATAAAATATGTGGGAATCAACCTAACAAAAGAGGTGAAGGATTTATACAATGAAAACTACAGAACCCTAAATAGAGAAATAGAAGAAGATCTTAGAAGATGGAAAAATATACCCAGTTCATGGATATTCAGAACTAACATCATCAAAATGGTGATATTACCAAAAGTTCTCTATAGGTTTAATGCAATGCCAATCAAAATCCCAAGGGCATTTCTTGTAGAAATGGATAAAGCAATCATGAAATTCATATGGAAAAATAAAAGACCCAGAATAGCAAAAGCAACTCTAAGCAGGAAGTGTGAATCAGGCGGCATAGCGATACCAGATTTCAAACTATACTACACAGCAATAGTAACAAAAACAGCATGGTACTGGTACCAAAACAGGCAGGTGGACCAATGGTACAGAATAGAAGACACAGAGAGCAATCCACAAAGTTTCAACTATCTTATATTTGATAAAGGGGCTAAAAGCATGCAATGGAGGAAGGATAGCATCTTCAACAAATGGTGCTGGGAAAACTGGAAATCCATATGCAACAAAATGAAACTGAATCCCCTTCTCTTGCCATGCACAAAAGTTAACTCAAAATGGATCAAGGAGCTTGATATCAAATCAGAGACACGCCGTCTGATAGAAGAAAAAGTTGGCTACGATCTACATATCGTGGGGTCGGGCTCCAAATTCCTTAATAGGACACCCATAGCACAGACTTAATAACAAGAATCAACAAATGGGACTTACTTAAACTAAAAAGTTTTCTCTCAGCAAGAGAAACAATAAGAGAGGTAAATAGGGAGCCTACATCATGGGAACAAATTTTTACTCCTCACACTTCAGATAGAGCCCTAATATCCAGAGTATACAAAGAACTCAAAAAATTAAACAATAAGATAACAAATAACCCAATCAACAAATGGGCCAAGGACCTGAACAGACACTTCTCAGAGGACGACATACAATCAATCAACAAGTATATGAAAAAATGCTCACCATCTCTAGCAGTCAGAGAAATGCAAATCAAAAACACCCTAAGATACCACCTCACTCCAGTAAGATTGGCAGCCATTATGAAGTCAAACAACAACAAGTGCTGGCGAGGATATGGGGAAAAGGGTACTCTTGTACATTGCTGGTGGGACTGCAAATTGGTGCGGCCAATTTGGAAAGCAGTATGGAGATTCCTGGGAAAGCTGGGAATGGAACCACCATTTGACCCAGCTATTGCCCTTCTCAGACTATTCCCTGAAGACCTTAAAAGAGCATACTACAGGCATACTGCCACATTGATGTTCATAGCAGCACAATTCACAATAGCTAGACTGTGGAACCAACCCAGATGCTTTTCAATAGATGAATGGATAAAAAAAAATGTGGCATTTATACACAATGGAGTACTACTCTGCACTAAAAAATGACAAAATCATGGAATTTGCAGGGAAATGGATGGCATTAGAGCAGATTATGCTAAGTGAACCTAGCCAATCCCTAAAAAAAAAAATGCCAAATGTCTTCTTTGATATAAGGAGAGCAACTAAGAACAGAGCAGGGAGGAAGAGCAGGAGGAAAAGATTAACATTAAACAGAGACATGAGGTGGGAGAGAAAGGGAGAGAAAAGGGAAATTGCATGGAAATGGAAGGAGACCCTCATTGCTACACAAAATTACATATAAGAGGTTGTGAGGGGAATGGGAAGAAAAACAAGGAGAGAAATGAATTACAGTAGATGGGGTAGAGAGAGAAGATGGGAGGGGAGGGGAGGGGGGATAGTAGAGGATAGGAAAGGTAGCAGAATACAACAGTTACTAATATGGCATTATATAAAAATGTGGATGTGTAACCGATGTGATTCTGCAATCTGTATTTGGGGTAAAAATGGGAGTTCATAACCCACTTGAATCTAATGTATGAAATATGATATGTCAAGAGCTTTGTAATTTTTTGAACAACCAATAGAAAAAAAAATTAATTCTTAGTAACCTTGCTTTTAGGTTAAGGCTCAGAAAGGAGCAATCTTTTTTTTTTTTTTTTTAAATCTATCAGTTTATAAAAAACACATTTAATAGACCCCAATATATGACACCTATTGGAATTCAAGAAGTCAAGGTTACTTAAATTTATACTTTGTTGATGTTTTAATATTTTAATTTGGCAAATTAATTTCATGTATTCACTAACAAACACATTTATGAAGATTAATCCCATATATGTTAAAACTAATTTACCTATTACTAACTTATGTTACCCATGAAAACCAAGGTATCAAAAAAGTTTAGTTAATACTTTAAGTTAGATATTTCTGCCAAAGAAAAATCATTACAAGCTATGGACATTGTACTTTAAATATTTTACAGAAATCAGCACTTTGAGGCTAATTTTAAAATGAAAACATTCTTTTTTTTTCTTTTCCCCTTTTCCCTACCCAACCTGGAGATGGGGAACAGGCCACCCCTTTCCCATCCTAGGCTGTAATTTGTTCCTGAGCACATACCCAAAGAAAAGGTTATGTCCAAAATTAACAAGATATTTACAATACCACCCCATAGGGAATATCTGGAATGGAACTCTTGAATACCTTCTTTTAAATCCTTTTGGCCAGGTGGTGCAGGAGGGAGGCTGAGGCAGGACAATCATGAATTCAAAGCCAGACTCATCAACAAAGAGAAGCTGAGCAGGCAGCTCATTGAGACCCTGTTTCTAAATAAAATACAAAATAGGACTAGAGATGTGGCTCAGTGGTTGAGTGCCCCTGAGTTCAATTCCCAGTATAAAAACAAAACAAAACAACAAAACAAAACAACAAAACAAAACCTCCTCTTCTTCTCCATGAACCTAAAATTATAACCAACTAGAATCTCTTATATTTTATTTATTTATTTTCCTTCCTTCCAGCAAAGCAGCAAATATTCTTCTCAATCAATTTTCCCATCTTTTTAAATTACAATTGGGGCATTCAATGAGCTTTTGGTAATCTGGCCACCTAGAAAATGTGTGGGATGGTAATTTCAAAGGTAACTATACTCTTATCAATTTAGATTGACAATTTTAGTTAAAGTTTTATTTAAGTCATGTAAACTGAGAGGCATTGGGATCCCTTCTTTAAATTTATGAGTACTCATTTACCTGTAAGTCAATTTGATACCATATCTATCATGAGCCATATATATGTATATACTCTTTTCATTGTTTTTCCCTGTCCCTATCCCTGTAATTTTTATTGCCTATTTTTGGTAGGTTCCTGCAATTGAATTTCCTCTTGTAATTTTAACCCTTTGCCCTCCCCTCCCCATGAGCCCAATCCCCTTTATTGGAGATTGCTGACATACTCTAGGTCCCTATTTGCTCAGTCCCACTTACTAGAAATTTCTTGCATACCCCCAACCCATTTCCCTTGGTGTGATTTTGCGTTCATGTTTACATACCTCCAGGATGGCCCATCCAACCAAAGAAGTACTTCTCTCACATGTTTCATAATAGATTTTCCTACCTTGGTCTATGCATAGAATTACTTGGTCACTTTGGTATTTGCTTGGACCCTTTCCCTGCATTGCCAATACACTTTTGATCCACTTCAGATTTGGGTCCTTTGTCAGCCTCAAGGATATCCGTTTCTGCCCCTGTTCTGAGGTCACTGCAAAATCGCAGCTAAATATGTCTTCTCTGAAGAGGGAGGTGTACAACCCCTAGGCAGTTTATGGAGCCCCATGCTGCATACTCAAATTGTTAGAAATAATGAGGTTTCACAAGAAATCAAATATATGCTCAAATGTGGGGTGGGAAATGCATTCACTTCTGACAGAAAGGCATGCCACAGAACCTGGCTAGCAAGCACACCTGGGTGGGCAGTCTGCCTGTTTATGTACGTAATGAATGGGAATGCTCTAGGTTTTCTATTATTATAGAAAACATGTAGTATATCATCTTTGAAAACAAAACTTGAAGAATATTTTAAAATATTTATTGATAAAATTAAACCTTCACTTTTTATAATACTGTAGTTGTTTTTTGCTCTCCTTTGGCCTACTTACTCCCTGTTAGTGAGTGAAACAAAACATTCCCATTATCCACATCCATTTTCCTGTGAATCTTTTTTCCTCTGTGGCTGGTGAACATAGGTATAGTTCCCACCCCTGTATGAGTACACACACACACACACACACAAAGAAAAAAACAACTGTTCCTTTCTAACAGTTCTTTCTTTTGCATAGTTACTTGCCTCTCACACCTGCACTGATTAATACTCTTATGAAATATTCAAAGTGAGATCCTCTGCATGTCTCTAAATTTTTTTCTGCATGCATGTCTCTATTCTGCTATGCTCTCCTTCAAATTCCAGGTTTCTGATTCTCCTCACTATATAAGCCCCTGTTTTCTACTCAGAGTCCATCAATATTTTCATTAATTTTCTATTCAGAGATGTGTCCAAGAAATTTTCTTAAAGTAAGAAGTGGGAGTAATTGTAGGTGTTTTTTTTTTTCATAATTGTCTGGAATCAGTATTCTTTAATGCCTGAGGGCAAGTATCTCAAAAATCATCAACATTTTGTGTCTGTGTTCTTCTGTTGTAGGAAACAGACAGGTTGAGCAGCAACAAGCAGAACTCAGAGAGGAAAAGTCCAAACTTTATTTTATGCCCTTGGGCCCAGAGAAGAACAAACTCCAGATTCTGAGCCTTGATCCACAGTTTCTCAAGTTATTTGGCATTATCTTAGACCCAGGATATCACTGGGGCTTTTTTCCTCTTTAAAAAAAATCCTAATCTATATGACCCAAGGCCTTGTGCAGGCTCTCTAACATAAAGCATGCTTACAGAAACAGATAAGAAGAAAGAGATTTTTTTTTCCAGAGATATCTGTTAAATCTCTAGCCTTGAAAGCCTGGCTCAGGAGTGTTTACATTTCAAGAGGGAGTAGTCAGACTCCTAGAGACAATTATTTACATCTAAAAGGTATATTAGGTTAAGTAGATTTCCCAATAGAAACTCAATTCTTCTTGAACCTTTCTTGATTGCTGCTCTGATCACCTGAGGTGAGATATCAGACTCTTGCTTCTTCTGGGGCTTTCAGCCTCTTGGACCATGTAGCTACTGGTTCCAACTTGCAGATGGTCATTGTGGACTATCCAGCTTCTGGTCCCATAAGCAAACCTAATAAATCCCCTTTTTTCATAATTATAGTTCATGTTGATTCTGTTCTTCTAGAGAACCCTGACTAATACATTTATTTTTATAAGAAACTTCTAATTTGTCTCCCAATTTTCTCTACTGTTTTACCTTCCCACAAGAATTAAATGAGTGTACCTGTTACTAGTCGTCATTATAATCATTTGATGGGAGTTCATTGACTTTGGCCAGTCTAATAGGCATGTAGTGATAAAAAGGTAATTTAATTCATGACACACATTGTTGAATATTTTTTATTAATTTTGTATTAGGAAAGAATTGACATATATATTAATTTTGTGGTCTAGAACCATCCTATAATCACTTTTTTTTTTTCCCCAGGAGTTTTAAATTCATCCTTTGAGATTTTCTACCTAGGGAAAAATGTAATCTACCACCAAGGACAGCTTTATTTCTTTCTTCACAATTGGTATTCATTCTATTTACTTTTCTTATCCCAATGCCTGGCTAGGATATCCAGTACTGATATATAGGAGTAGTATAAGAATACATCATTTTCTTTTTTTATATTTTAACAGGAAAATATCTAGGTTTTTTTTTTTTACCATTCAATAGAATTTAATAGATGCTCTTTATTACATTAAGGAAAATTGCCTCTTTCTAGTTTGCTGAAAATTTTTGTCATGGATCATAATGCTTTTTGCATCTTTGATATGAATATGACTTTTCTTATTTTGTCTATATCAATCATTTTTCAAATATTAAAGTGGCCTTGTATAGTAATTCCCATGTATTAATGGTGTACATTTTTAATATATTATTGGATTTGATTTGCGAATATTTTATTGACAATTTTTTCAACTATGTTTATAAGAATTCTTCCTTTCCTGCTGCAGCTTAGTCTGGTTTGCATACTATGGTACTCTGGACTCATCAAAAGAATCAGAAATTATTGTCAGTTCATTTTATAGAAAGCATTACATTAAACTGCTACAATTACATCACTGTGTGATTGGCAAAATTTATCAGTGACACCATAAGGATTTAATGCTTTTTTTTGCCATGGACATAATTATTGATTTAATTTCTTTAATAGACCTAGATATAATCAGATTGCCTATTTCTCCTTGTGTGAATTTTGATACAGCATGTCTTTAAAGAAATTTGACCATTTAACTTCAATTTTGACGGCATATAGCAGTATATAATATTTACTTTATTATCTCTTAGATGTATGTAGAATGAGTAATAATGACCCCTCTTTCATTAGTTATATTAATGATTTATGTATTTCCTCTTTTACTCTTAACCTGCTTATAATTTGATCAACTTTATGGGTATTTTCAAAGAATCAGTTCTTGGTTTTACTGATTTTCTGTATTGATTTCCTGTTTTTCACTTTATTTATCTCCACTCCATTATTTATTATTTTTATTCTTATTATTTTGGATTCAATTTTCTGGTTTTCTTTTTTTTCTGGTTTTTCATGAGTAAAATTTTGATGATTCATTTTAGCTTTTCTCCTTTATAACATATACATGAATTGCTATAAAGTTTCCTCAAGCTGTGCTTTTAATTCATACTATAAATTGTATTGTTTTATTTATTTTTTATTGAGTTTAAGATACATTAAATTATATGAAATTCTTTTTAAAAAACATGTGTTATAATTTTAAGCTCAAGTTACCCATTATTCTTGTTTAGTTAGTTCCATTGTAGTCTGTAATCATACTTAATTCATAGTATAAGGAATGCAATAGTAAGGAAACAAGTAACCCAATTTAGAATAGGGCCAAAAAGCTTAACAAATATTTCCCAAAAGAAGACATAAATGCTCAAAACCACATAAAAAAATGTATATCATTAAACATCAGGCTAATTCATACTAAAACAAAAATTAGGTATCACCTCACACCTCTCAGAATAGCTACTATCATAAAGAATAAAGATAATTTTGGGGGAATATGTAGAGGAAAGGGAATCTTTAAACATTGTTGGTTGAAATGTAAATTTGTACTGCCATTTTATAAATCTGTGAAGAAGTTGCTCAAAAATTTAAAATTAGAAACATTGTGTGACCCAGTAATTCAACATCTGGGCATGTAGCCAAACAATTTGAAATAAGAATTTGATATTGAAGAGATATCAGCATGACTATATTCATTGCAGCATTATTCACAATAGCTAGATTCTTAAATCAAAATTTGTCTTCATAATGGCTGCCAATCTTACTGGAGTGAGATGGTATCTTAGGGTGGTTTTGATTTGCATTTCTCTGACTGCTAGAGATGGTGAGCATTTTTTCATGTACTTGTTGATTGATTGTATGTCCTCCTCTGAGAAGTGTCTGTTCAGGTCCTTGGCCCATTTGTTGATTGGGTTGTTAGTTATCTTATTGTCTAATTTTTGGAGTTCTTTGTATACTCTGGATATTAGGGCTCTGTCTGAAGTGTGAGGAGTAAAGATTTGTTTCCAGGATGTAGGCTCTCTATTTACCTCTCTTATTGTTTCTTTAGCTGAGAAAAAACTTTTTAGTTTGAGTAAGTCCCATTTGTTGATTCTAGTTATTAACTTTTGTGCTATGGGTGTCCTATTGAGGAATTTGGAGCCCGACCCCACAGTATGTAGATCGTAGCCAACTTTTTCTTCTATCAGACGGCGTGTCTCTGATTTGATATCAAGCTCCTTGATCCATTTTGAATTCACTTTTGTGCATGGCGAGAGAAAGGGATTCAGTTTCATTTTGTTGCATATGGATTTCCAGTTTTCCCAGCACCATTTGTTGAAGATGCATCTCTAGCAGTCAGAGAAATGCAAATCAAAACCACCCTAAGATACCATCTCACTCCAGTAAGATTGGCAGCCATTATGAAGTCAAACAACAACAAGTGCTGGCGAGGATGTGGGGAAAAGGGTACACTTGTACATTGCTGGTGGGACTGCAAATTGGTGCAGCCAATTTGGAAAGCAGTATGGAGATTTCTTGGAAAGCTGGGAATGGAGCCACCATTTGACCCAGCTATTCCCCTTCTTGGTCTATTCCCTAAAGACCTAAAAAGAGCATGCTACAGGGACACTGCTACATCGATGTTCATAGCAGCTCAATTCACAATAGCAAGACTTTGGAACCAACCCAGATGCCCTTCAATAGACGAATGGATTAAAAAAATGTGGCATTTATACACAATGGAGTATTACTCTGCATTAAAAAATGACAAAATCATAGAATTTGCAGGGAAATGGATGGCACTAGAGCAGATTATGCTAAGTGAAGCTAGCCAATCCCTAAAAAGCAAATGCCAAATGTCTCCTTTGATATAAGGAGAGTAACTAAGAACAGAGTAGGGACGAAGAGCATGAGAAGAAGATTAACATTAAACAGAGATGAGAGGTGGGAGGGAAAGGGAGAGAAAAGGGAAATTGCATGGAAATGGAAGGAGACCCTCAGGGTTATACAAAAGAACATACAAGAGGAAATGAGGGGAAAGGGAAAAATAATACAAGGGGGAGAAATGAAGGTCAATAGAGGGGGTAGAGAGAGAAGAGGGGTGGGGAGGGGAGGGGAGGGGGGATAGTAGAGGATAGGAAAGGTAGCAGAACATGACAGTCACAAGTATGGCAATATGTAAATCACTGGATGTGTAATTGATGTGATTCTGCAATCTGTATATGGGCTAAAAATGGGAGTTCATAACCCACTTGAAGCAAAGTGTGAAAGATGATATATCAAGAACTATGTAATGTTTTGAACAACCAACAATAAAAAAAAAGAAAAAAAAAAGAAAAAAAAATAAAAATGACAATAAAAACAAAAAAAAAAGAAAAAAAAAAAATTTGTGTCCATCAATAGGTAAATAGATGAAGAAAAGATTGTATATATACACGATGGAATACTACACCATCTTTAAAATGAAAAGTGTGCTGTTATTTGTAACAACATGGATTAATATGGGAGATATTATGCTAATGAGATGAATTAGACACAAGGCCTCACAGAAATGATTTAAGTCTTTACTTTCAAACATCCACACTGAGCCACCAAAAATTTGATAATTATACTTTGCTTTTAATACTCTGGTGGTAGTTTGTGATCTTGGTCTTCTGTTCCAGTAAGCAGTGACTGCATCTACCTATATGAGTCTCCAAGTTTTAGAGCCACAATTTGTCCTGGGACTTCAATTATCTGATGTATATAGGAATAATTATTGATTTTCATTAATTTTGATCACATTTTTTACTTGTGGTATGACTTATACACTAGACTAGAAACCAGAAGTCATTTTCATTACTTTTAAAAAATGAATGATGCACCTGTCTGTGGATGCACTTGTAAAAATATACCTATCATCCGATATAGTTGTGTTATATCTATTTTTTGGCAATATGCAAGATGTTGCCATAAACATTTGCATACAAGGTTTTCTGTGGGTATATGTTTTAATTTCTCTTGGGTATATAAATATAAGAATAGAATAGTAGCATCATATTGCAACTCAGTGTTTAAATATTTGAGGAGCTGTCAAACTCTTCACAAAATTGGAACAATTCCCTTCCTCAGAGAAGGGAGCATGCTCCAGGATAAACCATATAATAGGTCATAAAACCTGTCTAAACAAAGTTAAATTAAATTGAATTCAAAGTGTGTAACTTCACTGATCAAAATGGAATAAAACTGGAATTCAACAACACAGGGAATAGGTACAGTGTAGCTCATGCCTGAAATCTCAGCGGCTTAGGAGGCTGAAAAAGGAGGATTGAGAGTTCAAGCCAGTCTCAGCAAAAAGTGAGGTACTGAGCAACTCAGTGAGACCCTGTCTCTAAATAAAATTTAGATGTGGGATGTGGCTCAGTGGTTGAATGCCAGAGTTCAAACTCTGGTATCCCACAAAACAAAAACAAAAACAAATAGAAACACACACACAAAAACAAACAAACAAACAACAACAACAACAACAACAAAACCCCAGAAGACTTTAGTAGTTGTGCAAATAAATGCAGATTGAATGCATTCTCTTTAACAACTGTGGCTCAGTAAAGAAATTAATAGTGCAAACTAAAAAAAATAAATAAATAAACTTGACACAACTTAAAACAGCAAAAATTGTAGTAAGAGAAAAGATTATAGCAGTTAATGTTCCCTTAAAAAATAAATTTCAAATAAATATAGTGATCCAACTCAAGGAACGTTCAAACAAACCCTACCCAAAATGAGTAAAAGGGAAGAAACTGATACCAGAACCAAAATAACTTAACATGGCTATGGAATAAAGGAGTTGGTTTTTTTGAAAACTTAAATACAATTGATGAAGCTTTAGCTGGACACACTAAAATCATATAAAATCAATAAAATCATAATTGGAAAAGAGATATTATATAAATAAAAGGGATCATTAAGGATAACTATGAACAAATTAGAAAACTTAGAAAAAATGGATACATTTCTGGACACATATAACCTATAGAAATTGAACAACAACAACAACAAAACCCTGAGCATACCAATGAAAAACCAAGATGGAATCAATAATATAAATTCTTCCAAGAAAAGCCCAGGACTGATAACTTCACTGCTGAATTCACCAACATTTTTCTTCTTCTTCTTCTTCTCCTTCTCCTTCTCTTTCTTCTTCTTCTTCTTCTTCTTTTTTTTTTTGTGTGTGTGCCAGGGATGGGAATTGAACACAGGGCCTTGTGCATGCAAGGCAAACACTATATCAACTGAGCTATATTTCCATTCCTGAATTCATCAACTTTTAAAGAAGAACTAATGCTAATTCTTCTCAATCTCTTTTAATGTACAACAAGAAAGGGATCTTTTCAAGCCATTTTTTATGAAGCCAGCATTATCCTGATACCAAAATCACATGTGGACACACCACTAAATAATGAATAAGTAAATAAACACAAAAGCAAAATAAAACTGATATTCATAATGAATGTAGATGCAAATCTTCTTCAAAAAATACTAGCTAATTGAATCTAATAAAACAATTAAATACTATAAAGAGGGTGGAACAAGATGGCAGCTCTGTAAGATTCTCCTATGATCTCTTCCCACAGACACATCAAGTTGCATATCTATTCATACACCAAACTACCAGTATAAGAGCTAAGGAAAGCAGGTGATAGACCATAGTGACTGCTGTTAGTATTTAAAAAAAGACACATTAAAGATGGCTAAAAGGAAAGAGATGCTTGCATCACTTCTCCCTTTACTGCAAATATTGAAAGCATTGAATGATGTGTTTCCCATTCAAAGAAGGGAGCAAGAAGTAAGTACAGGCTTTAAACTGGAAATTCATTACCAATTTTCAAGAATACAGGAACAATAAATGTTGGTGAGGATATGGGAAAAAAGGCACACTCATATATTGTTGGTGGGACTACAAATTGGTTCAACCACTCTGGAAAGCAATATGGAGAGTCTTCAGAAAACTTGTAATGTAACCACCACTTGACCCAGTTATTCCACTCCTCGACATATACCCCAAAGACTTAAAATCAGCATAATATAGTGACACACATCAATGTTTACAGCAGCTCAATTCATAATAGCTAAGCTATGGAACCAACCTAGGTGTCCTTCAAAATATGAATGGGATGGAATATTACATAGCATAAAGAAGAATGCAATTATGGCATTTGCCACTAAATGGACTGAAGTGGAGAATATCAAGCTAAGTGAAATATGCCAATCTCAAAAAAACAAAGTTTGGATGTTTTATCTGATATGTGGATGCTAGAACACAATAAGGGGTGGGGGAAAAAGAATAGAAATTCATTGGATTAGACAAAGGGGAATGAAGGAAAGGGGGGATGGGAATAGGAAAAATAGAACAATGTATTGGGCAAAACTCTCCTGTGTTCATATATGAATACATGACCAATGTCACACCACATCATGTACAACCACAAAAATAGGAAGTTATAATCTATGTATGTATAATATGTCAAAATACACTCTACTGTCAAGTGTATCTAAGAAGAACAAGTTTAAAATAAGAAATTAATTTACTATAAATTCCAACACCATGAAAACCAGTATTGGGCAAAGTTGCACAACTGTACCCTTACCCCAATAACTAGGACTGAAATGTATTAGGACAAGCAAAGAGTGATTGCTTCCACCACCCCAAACCCAACATCAATCAGCAAAGCAAGTATCAGGACTTCACCTGCTGTGGAACAGGGCATGGAAAGTAACACAGGGCTTTCCCTTAGAGCCCAGTGGTAGGCTTACCATGTGAGGCAAAGTAGCCAAACAAAACCAAAGGCCCCATACATAGGTCAGAGCTCATAAGCAGAGCCTCTAGAAAAAGCTTCCTCATAAGGTAGAGATGTGTGGGCCCACAGGATAAGCCCAGGATTCAGCCATATCACATCCAGCCTTGAAGTGAGCCTAAGAAATATGTCCCCTACTATCAAGACCATGCAGACCACTGTTATTATGACACTCAGATGTGACCCAACTTAGCAATACCTTTGCCAGCAATGGGACTGTTACTACCCATATCCCAACCTTGGGCATCACATCTGTCAGCAGTGCTGACAAATGTAGATTTTGAACTGCCCTAGTAGAACAGACATGTCTTTCAGGCTAAAATTCTACTGGCTACAGCATTTACTTCAGCATAATCCAGATACTCCAGGCCCTTAGACTGAGAGAATCAAACAAAGACCCAACTTTAGGCAGCATAGCATGGTGAAAATTTCCATTCCCCGTGGTTAGGACAGGGTAGTAAGCGCAAGACTTTGCCTTGGAACATAGAGCTGGGATTGTAACCTAAAACTGGGAAAATCCTAACAGCCAACATCAACTCACCTACATATGGGTGGAGAATATGCAACATTTCCAGTACCAGTGTAAGACACCTGACAATAATCTTTCAGATTTCTATTCCAGAAAACTATACCCCTGACAATACAATGATATTGGGCCATAAGTCCACCTCAGCAATATGTAGTTCATAGTACTATGGTCCTACCATTGTTGTGTTAATCTTTCTGGACTGTACACTCAGGGAATGACATAGCTTAGTAGCTTTGGTGGTCACAGTTATGACATAGAAGTCTGGGTTGTTCCATCCACAGTGAATTTATCTGAGCCATGGAGAATTCTGCAGTGTCAGATCAAAACCCAGTGACTGGACAACGTAATCAGGCCTACCCTGGTCCAAATAATAGGTTTGCTGGGTCAGACTAATCTCTTCGGGTACTGTTCTGTTTCTTTATGAATAATATTCCAAGTTAGTATTTGTGACAAATGTGGAATTGAATTCCTCTTCAGTACAGAAACAATGACAATGCATTAACAACTGCCTCCTGCCAGGCCTGGACCTTGGTGCCATCTAGTGCTGAAATGACTAAAGTGACTGATAAGTTCAGAGAAAATGAGTAGTATTCTTAGATTTCTGAGCAGACACAAGCAAAGCTATATTAGTAAGAATAGAATAAATTTTTGATTTTTTCAATGTGCAGATAATATTTCATACAAAAAAAGCAGAAAAAGCTACCAGGAATCATGACTTGACCTTGAACTCAAAACAAGATGTCAGAAACTGACCAGATCATAATTAGTATGGTAGAATTGAAAACAGTTGTTTTAAGGAAATTTAATGAGCTTGAAGAAAATACAGAAAAAAATATTTAAATATTTGAACAGATGAATTTAACAAAGATATGGGAGCAAATAGAAAATCAAATAGAAATCCTTGAACTGAAATAAAATAAGAGTATATATCAAACAAAAGAAACTTGAAGATAGGCTATTTGAAAAGTAGGGTTTTGGAAGTAAAAAAAAAAGATGAAAGAAGAAGCATGAAGAAAGCCTACAGAAACTTTAAAGAGTATTAAAAGAGCATATTCTTGGGCTGGGACTGTGGCTCAGGGGTAGCGCACTTGCCTACCATGTGTGAGGCACTGGGTTCAATTCTCAGCACCATATATAAATAAATAATTTTAAAAGATCTCTATCAACAACTAAAAAATTAAAATTAAAATAGAAATTAAAAAAGAGTATATTCTCAGGTTATCAGGGCTCAAAAAGAATTTGAGGATAAAATAAGGGTAGAAAGCTTTTTGAAGAAATAATAACTTCCCAAATCTAGAGAATTCGATATCTGGGTACAGGAAGGTCAAAGACCACCTATCACGTTTTAATTTAGAGGAATGTACTCCAAGACATCTTATAATAAAGTTACCAAATGTGAAAAATAAACACTTCTCAAAATTGCAAGAGGAAAGAAGCAAATAACAATTCCCCAGACAACTTACTTCTCAGGAGAAACATTAAACATTAAAAGATAGGGAACACATGGAAAAAATTAAATCAAGAAACAGTGGAATGAGATTTTCAAAGTACTAAAGGAAAACAAAAAACAAAAACAAAAACAAAAAACATAAAACCCTGCTGAGAATACTGTGTCCAGCAAAGCTATCCTTTAAAAATAAAGATCAAACAAAAAGCTAAGAGAATACATCTTCACCAAATCTTTCCTACAAGAAATTTTAAAAGAATTTCTTCAAAGTGGAAAAAGGAATAAAAAGAAAACATATGAAGGTAAAACACTTCCTGGTAAGAGTAGTTACACAAACAAATTAAGAATACATCAATACTATAGGTGTAATGCACAAATCATTTATATTTTCAGAATGATGACAAAAAAGAAACAATTAAAATAATAACTACATTACACAAAATTAATAAAAGGAAAAAATAAAGATCAGAGAATAAATAAATGAAATGGAGACTCAAGAAAAAAGAAACAAAACATCAACAAAACAAAGAGCTGGTTCTTTGAAAAGACAAATATTACAGGAAGACTCTTAGCAAGACATACAAGAGAAGAAACTCATGTAAATAAAATTTATGATTAAAAGGGAAACATTACATGTTATACCACAGAAACATCACACATCATCAGGTATTATTAGGAAAAATAATATGCCAATAAATTTGATAATCTAGAAGAAATGAGCAAATTCCTAGACACATATGTTATTGAATCATAAAGATATAGAAAACTGGAAGAGACCCATGTCAAGTAATGAGATTGAAATATTAATGTAACAAAAAACCTCCCATCAAAGAAAACCCTAAGATCAGAAGGGCTCACTGCTGAACTCTACCAAACATTTAAATAAGAACAAATACCAATTCATGATAAGCTCTTCCAAAAAATTGAGGAAGAAATAATTCTCCTGAATATATTCTATAAGTCTAGCATCATCCTGATATGAAAATGAGAAAAAGACATGACAAAAGGAAGAAAACTGCAGGCCAATGTCCTTGAGAAACAGAGATAAAACTCCCAAACAAAATACACTAGTAAATCAAATTGGTGGTACATTATAAGGATAATTAACCTTGATTAAGTGGAATTTAATTGAAGGATGCAAGGATGGTTTAATATACACTAGTAAACATGTGACACCATATCAACAGAATAAAGAGCACAATGCAAATTCCTCCTTTGTATGTGCTCACACTATTTAATGAAAAGACTACTGCTTCCACATTGAGTTTTTTTAGTTACTTTTGCTGACAGTCAATTGACCATAAATGTAAGGATTTATTCCTGGGTTCTAAACTCAAAGTTATTGATACATATATCTGTCTGATGCAGTACCACGCTGTCTTGCTTACTATAGCTTTGTAGTAAATTTTGAAATCAGGACATATGTTTCTCCAAATATCTTTTTGTTTTTCAAAACTATGTGGTCCATTTAAACAACAGAAAAAAGTCCTTGCATTCCCATAATCATTTTGATTAGTTTATCAATTTCCACAGGGGGAAAAAAGTAAACTCCTTTAAAATGTGGAGTTTAATTAACAGTGAAAAAAATGTGATAGAAAAATTTGACTGGTTTTGCTTTAGTCATATTTAGCATTTTATTCCATGCAAGTGATATATCTGGAGGAAGCAAGATACTGGACCAGAGGAACCCAAAATATAATAGCAGAACCCCAAGCCTGGAATAAAACAGCAGTGCTGCAGGGGTAAACCATTGTAGGAAGACTATGGGAAAATGACAGTATGCAACACAGAAAGTTAACAACCATAAAAAAAAATCAGATTCCAGAATAAAAAAGGAATTAAAAAATGTAACAGATGGTGACAGATTAACAAAGAAACAAAATCAACATAATGAATTAAAAGAATTATAGAAGGTCAAGTTGCAGTACAATAAACCTTAATGTTCTCAAAAAGTTCCTACAATTTTCTTGAATAAACACTCCTCAGATTTTTGCAAAACACTGACATTTCCAGAGTTTTGAGAAAGTTGATTTTGAAAATTTATGCTAGTGCTTATAGGGGTTTATAGAGATAGGCTAAATTGCAAATTTTAACTATGTTATTTCTAAAACCCTACCTCTTAATTTTTTATGTAAACAACCAAAATGTAATGCAGTTATACAACATGTATTTTTGTTCATAAAATAAGAACATGTGCCCATGTAACAGATTCACTTCTTCAAAATCTATTCCCATTTTTCTTCCTCCTTCCGTATCTCTAACTTTAAAATTTATATAACATTCATTGCTTTACCATTTAAGGTCATTGTTTTATGCAATATGTTTATTGTTCTTATTCAACAATGACAGAAAAAGTGTACAAGTTTACTAAATTTTAATCAACTCAAGATATTTAGTTAACTAAATATTAATTAAGGCATTATTAAACTAAATTTGCATTTTATCAATGCTTTATGAATAGAATACTTTTGTGGCTTATATTGAAATCTATTTTTATGTTTACTTGTAATTTTTAAAAATCACAATTATTTAATATATTTTAAATTTTTTTGAACCTGGTATATTATAGAGAATCTCTTAATTTTGTTTCTATATGGATAAGCAACTATTCCACTATGAGAAATAATAATAAAAACTTTGCACGTAATTTGTCATTACTTTTCGTATTTGCATCAATTTTTCTATATATGTTTATTTCTTGGACTCTATTTAGTTTAATTGGACCATCATTCCATCTTTGCACAAATACCATATCACTTTAAAATATAGCCTTAATATATCTTTCAGCAGTGAAGATAGTAATATATGAGGGAGAGATATGTTACATTAGGTTCAAGTGTTAAACATCTGGGTCTTCTGAGAAACTGAGGCAGTGCAAGAATCCCTTTCAAACTCCGATTGTTACAATCAAGTCAAAAAATTCACACATTTCCCTCTCAGTAACAGGAATGAGTTTATTAAAGGATGGGAAAAGGGAAAGGCGATACTCTCCAGGGAGACAGTGGGTCCTCTCAGAGAGGGAAGGGAGCATAAGCCTCTCCTCCATTTCAGTTTTATTAGGGATCCCAGAAAAGTTTCCAGAGATTCCTGCCTAGGTCCACTTCTTGAGATTTGACTAATAAAAAGATAACCTCATACTTTCAAGTACCCACTGCCAGACAACTTTAGGTCACCTTGGCCCATGCTGACAAGTTCTAATTGAATTCTTAATCATACATTCTTATAGATTTTATTATTAAGAGAAATTATTCTTATCTCCCTGAGTTTCAGGATCTGGTAACAAAAGTCTCCTGGTTTTCTATCATTGACATTATCTTGGGTATGCATTTCTCTTGCAGATAATAGGTAGCTTCCTGAGGAATGTGATATATCCTGTCAACTTAGGCTAGGCAGGACTGCAGGTAAATTGCTTCTTCAAAAAGAAAGCATGTGGTGGTCAGCATAGTGGGTCCATTTTATAGAATTATTTTCTTAAACTCATGTTCCCACCATTAACATCTGTCTTTTCCCTAACACAAGAAAACTAGAAATAACATGGAATGAACTACAAATGTACCAAAATAATCAGTTATTCAAAGAGGTTCTTTAACAAATAATAGGAGCATGAATGGTCTCATTGTGGAACAGTAAGGAAGTAAGCAAATTAGAATAAATTGACTTAAGTTTTTAATTGAATTTAAATTCCATGTGGGGCAAGCAGAATATTTTTAATAGCTGATAATCCCACACATAAGGGGGATTTTTTATATGCTATTTTCCATGGACCTTTAGCAAATTTTATGAGAAAGGTACTTCATGGAGGAGTGAACAGCAGTTGCAAAAGAACCAACATGAAACACCAAGGACTTTCTAATATGATTACCATGTGAAGCAAAATCCTTACGATGTGTGTTATGTCGGGGGGAAGCATAGGAGGAGGAAAGGAAGAGCAATTACGGTGCCCAAAGTAAAGGAAGACAGCCATTATTATTGACTTAAAATTAAAAGAAATATTTTCCTAATGGGACCAAATTAATATCTTGTGCTGAAAATATTATATATGGGTCAAGCAGAGGTATGCTACCACTAGGAAATGAAAATGAAACTCCTACCCAAGATCCACCACAGATACAAAGCAGAGTTTAAGTGTCACAAAAAGAAAAGAAACGCTGGAAAAAAAAAAAAAAAAAAAAAAAAAAAAAAAAACTTACCCTAAGGCCAAGGAAAACAGGGCCAGGCTAAGACTGAGGCTGTAAGGGAAGCCCACCTATAACCCCAACAATAGCCTAGGTCTGATAACAAGCAATATAATTGTACCACTGTGAAGGAATAGACAATAATGTGGATGGAGAATCTTCTGTGTTATGTGCCTATTCCCACTTCCAAAAGCTGGTTGTGCAGCATTAACAATTAAGAAAATCCTCCAAAGTATAGCACTCTACCTACAACAAGGTGATGGCACCTGATCCCTGTAGGAATTAAAAACTGGTTCACTGATAGTAAACATAGCACAAAATAAACAAATATACAAACAAAAAAAAACACCCCATAAAACAAACTTAACATCTGACTCAAATGACTAAACACCGGCAATAATGTCCTGAAAGAAGAGGAATAACTATCATGATGTCTGACATTGTGTAAAAAAAATTAGAGAACACATGAAAAACCAACTTGCTTAATCTAATAAAGTGCATTTCTAAAAAACCTGCAGATCACATCATCCTAAAAGTGAGAGTGAACACTATTCCCCAATATTGAGCACAAGGAAAGTGTCTCTACTCACAGTCATATTGAACATTATACGGTAAGTCTTAGCTATAATATAATACAAAACAAAACTTGGAAAGGAGGAGAGTTGAATAGAGGATACATAAAACTTATTTTATTTATTTATTTTTTATTGATTTCATTATTTTTTTAAATGCACGACAACAGTGGAATGCATTACAATCCTTATTACACATATAGAGCACAATTTTTCATATCTCTGTATATAAAGCATGTTCACATCAATTTATGCCATATTCATGTACATAAAACTTATTTTATTTTATTTATTTTTTATTTTTTAAAGAGAGAGAGAGAGAGAGAGAGAGAGAGAGAGAGAGAGAGAGAATTTTTAATATTTATTTTTCAGTTTTCGGCAGACACAACATCTTTGTTTTGTATGTGGTTGAGGATCGAACCCGGGCCACATGTATGCCAGGCGAGCGTGCTACCGCTTGAGCCACATCCCCAGCCCATAAAAAAAACTTATTTTAGGTCCTTGGCCCATTTGTTGATTGGGTTGTTTGTTTTCTTATTGTCTAATTTTTTGAGTTCTTTGTATACTCTGGATATTAGGGCTCTATCTGAAGTGTGAGGAGTAAGATTTGTTCCCAGGATGTAGGCTCCCTATTTACCTCTCTTATTGTTTCTTTTTCTGAGAAAAAACTTTTTAGTTTAAGTAAGTCCCATTTGTTGATTCTAGTTATTAACTTTTGTGCTATGGGTGTCCTATTGAGGAATTTGGAGCCAAACCCCACAGTATGTAGATCGTAGCCAACTTTTTCTTCTATCAGACGCCGTGTCTCTGATTTGATATCAAGCTCCTTGATCCATTTTGAGTTAACTTTTGTGCATGGCGAGAGAAGGGGATTCAGTTTCATTTTGTTGCATATGGATTTCCAGTTTTCCCAGCACCATTTGTTGAAGATGCTATCCTTCCTCCATTGCATGCTTTTAACCCTTTATCAAATATAAGATAGTTGTAGTTTTGTGGATTGGTTTCTGTGTCCTCTATTCTGTACCATTGGTCCACCCGCCTGTTTTGGTACCAGTACCATGCTGTTTTTGTTATCAACAAGTACATGAAAAAATGCTCACCATCTCTAGCTGTCAGAGAAATGCAAATCAAAACCACCCTAAGATACCATCTCACTCCAGTAAGATTGGCAGCCATTATGAAGTCAAACAACAACAAGTGCTGGCGAGGATGTGGGGAAAAGGATACACATGTACATTGCTGGTGGGACTGCAAATTGGTGCAGCCAATTTGGAAAGCAGTATGGAGATTTCTTGGAAAGCTGGGAATGGAGCCACCATTTGACCCAGCTATTCCCCTTCTTGGTCTATTCCCTAAAGACCTAAAAAGAGCATGCTACAGGGACACTGCTACATCGATGTTCATAGCAGCACAATTCACAATAGCAAGACTGTGGAACCAACCTAGATGCCCTTCAATAGACGAATGGATAAAAAAATGTGGCATTTATACACAATGGAGTATTACTCTGCATTAACAAATGACAAAATCATAGAATTTGCTGGGAAATGGATGGCATTAGAGCAGATTATGGTAAGTGAAGCTAGCCAATCCCTAAAAAACAAATGCCTAATGTCTTCTTTAGAACAGAGTAGGGACGAAGAGCATGAGAAGAAGATTAACATTAAACAGAGATGAGAGGTGGGAGGGAAAGGGAGAGAGAAGGGGAAATTGCATGGAAATGGAAGGAGACCCTCAGGGTTATACAAAAGTACATACAAGAGGAAGTGAGGGGAAAGGGAAAAATAATACAAGGGGGAGAAATGAATGACAATAGAGGGGGTAGAGAGAGAAGAGGGGAGGGGAAGGGAGGGGAGGGGGGATAGTAGAGGATAGGAAAGGCAGCAGAACACAACAGACACTAGTATGGCAATATGTAAATCAATGGATGTGTAACTGATGTAATTCTGCAATCTGTATATGGGCTAAAAATGGGAGTTCATAACCCACTTGAATCAAAGTGTGAAATATGATATATCAAGAAATTTGTAATGTTTTGAACAACCAACAATAAAAAATTAAAAAAAAAAACCTTATTTTAAATGGTGATACTAGTCATAGGATACTTTAGTAGTGGAAACATGACACTATGCATGTGGCAAAAATATAGTATCATACAGCACATAGAGTAACAATTTATGCAAAACCAAACCAAACAAAAAAACAGTAGTTCCTCTTACAACAGGATGTAGTGTGGACTGTGACATAATTGTGTTACAAATCCTTTACATAAATTCACTAAGAAAATGAATGGAAATGTACTGTATTAAACTTTGAATAGGTGGGGACTCTAAAACGAATGATAAAGAGGAACTATACATGAACATTCTATTCTGGAGGGTAAAAGTATTTCCCTAGAAAGTGTGCATTACAAATTTATAACCATTTATATGTTTGCTGCCATTGATCAAATAAGTACATAGGTAATGGATGATGGGAGCTGGGTGTGTCTCTGCTTTTAGGAGAGATTAAAGGAAAGCTTGGAGAAAGGCTAGCATGTGGTACTGGATTAGAGTTGGAGACATTATAATGAACTCATGGCTAGCTTAATGCAATTTGTATATGTAAATGCATGCAGATGCATTCATACATGTATAAATTAGGTTGGGCACATACCCATTTCTATCTCTGTTTATTGATAAGAACTAGAAAACATAGTATTTCATTAAAAATGAGCATATCTATCATCTAGGTCTTGTTTTCAAAATCATTTTCTTGTAAAAGTAATCAGAAGTCCTTCAAGTAATTGCTGGCTCTTCAAATGGACTATCTTATATTCCCCAAAGCAAGGGACAACTCAAAAAATAAAAGAAAGAAACAATGAAAAAGAAAAACAAACAAAACACGATAACTGTGAATGTAAAAAATACATAGGAGCTACTTGAAAGATCTCTGAATGGAAAAGCTCTAAGAACTTTTAGCAATGAAAAAGTAGTACTGGATTACCATCTAAATTAAAAAAATAAATGACCATGCACTCATGTTGATGTAAATAAATGATTTTAAAAATAAATGAAAGAATAGCCGCCCGCTGGTGTGGTAGACAGACCACCCCAACTGGAGGAGGAGCCCAGCCTCCCGCCTGCATGGCAGGCAGACCACACAGCCCAGAGAGGGGGAACAGCCACCCGCCAGCACGGTAGACAGACCACCCCAACTGGAGGAGGGGCCCAGCCGCCCGCCCGGCGGTCACATGACTGAGTTCTGGACAAACATAAGGTTTCCCCAATACCCCCCACCTCATCAAACACCTTATGAGAAAAACTGATGGAATTCATCTTGAAAAATCCCACCAACCCTTGAAACTCACCAACCCTTGGGGTGGCTACCAGCTTGGTTCTGCAACGGATCAGGCACCTGGTTTACACCTCAGAGAATAAGAGTAGAGAGGCCAAAAGATGGAAGCTCTCCCACTGACTACCACCACCACCCTGAAACCAGAGACTCAAGCTAGGAATAGACAACGCCACCAACTGGAAGAAAAGAAAACAGAGTTCTGAGAGACATTTTTTTCTTTCTTTTTTTCTCTTCTCTCTCTCTTTTCATCCATTCATCCAGTCTCCTCTACCCTTCCCCCTCTGGTCCTCGCAACCTTGATATATGTGAAACCAAGAATTGTGCATGAAAAAGGTCTTTAACAACTGAATCACCAGAATAATATACTACAGAGGAATTGCATATGCCCCACCTCCCTCCCCCCTTTTTATTTCTTTTTTTTTCTCTTATTTTCTTTTTCCTGCTCTCATTTTTCTCTTTCTTTCCTTGTTATTTGTTTTTCTCCTTCTTACTCCCTCTATCCCACTTGCAACCCCCTAAATTTTATTATTTATAAGTAGGGTAATCTTATAAATACAGATAGGAATTTCAATCTATACATTCTTCCATAAATTACCCATCTATTGGTTAGAGTTTTCCAAAGTTACTAAGTTAGATTAAACCCATACCCTCACTCCTCTCCCCCTAAACATAACATCCTACACCTGAAATTCAGTTTTCTTCAAGCTACCAGAAACAGTATGCCTTTCATGAAAATAATGAATATATTTGAAAACGATAATCAAAACCAACATTTGTAGACATAGAGTTTAGCTATAAATGTAGTAATAAGGAAAACGTGTGCTTAGATGATGTACTATTGATATTGAGAACTGTTAACATTGTCTTTCTCCACAAAAGGGAGACTTTGCAACTATACAAGAGCAATATAAATAAATAGGGGGAAAATCAATAACAAAACAGTTTCACAAAGCAGAAAGGAATGTGAGCAGTATGAAAAGACAAGGAAAGAAAGGACCACAAACAATGCAGGTCAACTCAAATTTAGAAGAGGTAATATCTGCAGCACATGGAATGTCAGATAAAGAATTCAGGATATACATGCTTCAGATGATCTGGAGTCTCAAGGAAGATATTAGACAGCAAAATCAGGCAACAAAAGATCACTTTGACAATGAATTACATAAACAAATCCAAGAAGGAAAAGATCAACTGTACAGGGAGATAGATGTTATAAAAAACAAAGAGAAACCCTAGAAATGCAGGAAGCAATAAACCAAATTAAAAACTCAAATGAGAGTACTACCAGCAAAGTAGAACACTTAGAAGATAGAACATCAGACAATGAATACAAAGTATTTCAACTTGAAAAGAACATAGACAGCTCAGTGAGAATGTTAAGAAACCATGAGCAGAACATCCAAGAAATATGGAATAACATAAAGAGACCAAACTTAAGAGTTATTGGGATACAGGAAGGTATAGAGGTCCAAACCAAAGGAATGAGCAATTTTTTCAATGAAATAACACGAGAAAACTTCCCAGACTTGAAGAATGAAACAGAATTCCAAATCCTAGAAGCCTACAGGACGCCGAATGTGCAAAATCATAAGAGATCCAAGACACATTACAATGAAGAAGCCCAACATACAGAATAAGGAGAGAATTTTAAAAGCTACAAGAGAAAGTAAGCAGATTACATTAGGGGTAAACCAATCAGGATAACAGCTGATCTTTCAACACAGACTCTGAAAGCTAGAAGATCCTGGAACAACATATTTCAAACGCTGAAAGAAAATGGGTTCCATCCAAGAATTGTGTATCCAGCGAAATTAAGCTTCAGGATGGAAGATGAAACTAAAACCTTCCATGATAAACAAAGTTAAAAGAATTTGCAGCTAGAAAACCATCTCTTAAAAACATCCTCGGCAAAACACTACAGGAAGAGGAAATGGAAAATAACAGTGAAAACCAACAGTGGGAGGTAGTACAGTAAAGGGAAAAAATAATCAAAGAGGAAAAACAAACCATGTTAAGTAACATAAATAAACAAATATGGCTGGAAGAACAATCCATATCTCAATAATAACCCTAAATGTTAATGGCTTAAACTCACCAATTAAGAGACACAGGCTAGTAGAATGGATACAAAAAAAAAAAAAAGATCCAACAATATGCTGCCTACAGGAGATGCATTTGATAGGAAAAGACATACATAGACTGAAGGTGAAAGGTTGGGGAAAATCATATTACTCATATGGACCTTGGAAACAAGCAGGAGTGTCCATACTGATATCATATAAAATAGACTTCAAGCCAAAGTTAATCAAAAGGGATAAAGAAGGACACTATATACTGCTCAAGGGAGCCATACACCAACATGACATAACAATCATAAATATATATGCCCCCCAAAATGGTGCAGCTATGTTTATCAAACAAACTCTTCTCAAGTACAAGAGTCAAATAGACCACAATACAATAATTATGGGAGACTTCAATACACCTCTCTCACCACTGGACAGATCTTCCAAACAAAAGTTGAATAAAGAAACTATAGAACTCAATAATACAATTAATAACCTAGATTTAATTGACATATATAGAATATACCACTCAACATCAAGCAGTTACATTTTTTTCTCAGCAGCACATGGATCCTTCTCAAAAATAGATCATATATTATGTCACAGGGTAACTCGTAGAAATTATAAAGGAGTAGAGATAATACCATGCATCCTATCTGATCATAATAGAATGAAACTGGAAATCAACGATAAAAGAAGGAAGGAAAAATCATGCATCACTTGGAGAATGAACAATATGTTACTGAATGATCCATCAATGGATTACATAAGACATCAAGGGGGAAGTTTAAAAGTTCTTAGAGACAAATTAAAACACAGACACAACATATTGGAATCTATGGGACACAATGAAAGCAGTTCTAAGAGGAAAATTCATTGCTTGGAGTTCATTCTTTAAAAAAAAAAAATGATCTCACACTTCATCTCAAAACCCTAGAAAAAGAAGAGCAAAACAACAGCAATAGTAGTAGAAGGCAAGAAATAATTAAAATCAGAGCTGAAATCAATGAAATTGAAACAAAAGAAACAATTGAAAAAAATTGACAAAACTAAAAGTAGGCTCTTTGAAAAAATAAATAAGATTGACAGACCCTTAGCCATGATAATGAAGAGAAGAAGAGAGAGAACTCAAATTACTAGCAGAAGGGATGAAAAAGGCAATATCACAACAGACACTACAGAAATACAAAAGATAATTAGAAATTATTTTGAATCCTTATACTCCAATAAAATAGAAGATAGTGAAGGCATCGATAAATTTCTTAAGTTATATGATCTGCCCAGATTGAGTCAGGAGGATATACACAAACTAAACAGACCAATATCAATGGAGGAAATAGAAGAAGCCATCAAAAGACTACCAACTAAGAAAAGCCCAGGACTGGATAGGTATACAGCAGAGTTTTACAAAACATTTAAAGAAGAACTAATACCAATACTTTTCAATTTATTTCAGGAAATAGAAAAACAGGGAGAACTTCCAAATTCATTCTACGAGGCCAACATCACCCTGATTCCTAAACCAGACAAAGACACTTCAAAGAAAGAAAACTATAGACCAATAACTCTAATGAACATAGATTCAAAAATCCACAATAAAATTCTGGCAAATCGGATACAGAAACATATTAAAAGATCGTGCATCATGATCAAGTAGGATTCATCCCTGGGATGCAAGGCTGGTTCAATATACGGAAATCAATAAATGTTATTCACCACATCAATAGACTTAAAGATAAGAACCCTATGATCATATCTATAGATGCAGAAAAAGTATTCGACAAAGTACAGAATCTCTTTATGTCAAAACACTAGAAAAACTAGGGATAACAGGAACATACCTCAATATTTTAATAGCTATCTAAGCTAAGCCTCCTCAGGCTAGCATCATTCTGAATGGAGAAAAATTGAAGGCATTCCCTCTAAAATCTGGAACAAGACAGGGATGCCCTCTCTCACCACTTCTGTTCAACATAGTTCTCGAAACACTGGCCAGAGCAATTAGATAGATGAAAGAAATTAAAAGCATAAAAATAGGAAAAGAAGAACTTAAATTATCACTTTGCGGGTGACGTGCTTCTATACCTAGCAGACCCAAAAGGGTCTACAAAGAAACTACTAGAGCTAATAAATGAATTCAGCAAAGTGGCAGGATATAAAATGAACACGCATAAATCAAAGGCATTCCTGTATATCAGCGACAAATCCTCTGAAATGGAAATGAAGACAACCACCCCATTCACAATATCCTAAAAAATAAAAATAAAATACTCGGGAATCAACCTAACACAAGAGGTGAAAGATTTATACAATGAAAACTACAGAACCCTAAAGAGAGAAATAGAATAAGATCTTAGAAGATGGAAAAATATACCCTGTTCATGGATAGGCAGAATTAACATCATCAAAATGGCGATATTACCCAAAGTTCTCTATAGGTTTAATGTAATGCTAATCAAAATCCCAAGGGCATTTCTTGTAGAAATAGAGAAAGCAATCATGAAATTCATATGGAAAAATAAAAGACCCAGAATAGCAAAAGCAGTTCTAAGCAGGAAGTGTGAATCAGGCGGTATAACGATACCAGACTTCAAACTATACTACACAGCAATAGTAACAAAAACAGCATGGTACTGGTACCAAAACAGGCGGGTGGACCAATGGTACAGAATAGAGGACACAGAGAACAATCCACAAAATTACAACTATCTTATATTTGACAAAGGGGCTAAAAGCATGCAATGAAGGAAGGATAGCATCTTCAACAAATGGTGCTGGGAAAACTGGAAATCCATATGCAACAAAATGAAACTGAATCCTTTTCTCTCGCCATGCACAAAAGTTAACTCAAAATGGATCAAGGAGCTTGATATCAAATCAGAGACATGGCATCTGATAGAAGAAAAAGTTGGCTCCAATCTACATATTGTGGGGTCGGGCTCCAAATTCCTCAATAGGACACCCATAGCACAAGAGTTAATAACAAGAATCAACAAATTGGACTTACTTAAAATAAAATGTTTTTTTTTCTCAGCAAGAGAAACAATAAGAGAGGTAAATAGGGAGCCTACAACATGGGAACAAATTTTTACTCCTCACACTTCAGATAGAGCCGTAATATCCAGTGTATACAAAGAACACATAAAAATTAAACAATAAGATAACAAATAACCCAATCAACAAATGGGCCAAGGACCTGAACAGACACTTCTCAGAGGAGGATATACAATCAATCAAGAAGTACATGAAAAAATGCTCACTATCTCTAGCAGTCAGGGAAATGCAAATCAAAACCACCCTAAGATGCCATCTCACTCCAGTAAGATTGGCAGCCATTATGAAGTCAAACAACAAGTGCTGGCGAGGATGTGGGGAAAAGTGTACACTTGTACATTGCTGGTAGGTCTGCAAATTGGTGTGGACAATGTGGAAAGCACTATAGAGATTCCTTGGAAAGCTGGGAATGGAACCACCATTTGACCCAGCTATTCCTCTTTTAGGGCTATTCCCTAAAGACCTTAAAAGAACGTACTATAGGGATATTGTTACATCGATGTTCATAGCAGCACAATTCACAATAGCTAGACTGTGGAACCAACCTAGATGCCCTTCAATAGATGAATGAATAAAAAAAAATGTGGCATTTATACACAATGGAGTATTACTCTGCACTAAAAAATGACAAAATCATGGAATTTGCAGGGAAATGGATGGCATTAGAGCAGATTATGCTAAGTGAACCTAGCCAATCCCTAAAAAACAAACGCCAAATTGTCTTCTTTGATATAAGGAGAGCAACTAAGAACAGAGCAGGGAGGAAGAGCATGAGAAGAAGATTACCATTAAACAGGGACGAGAGGCGGGAGGGAAAGGGAGAGAGAAGGGAAATTGCATGGAAATGGAAGGAGACTCTCACTGTTATACAAAATTACATATAAGAGGAAGTGAGGGAAAGGGAAAAAAAAGAGAGAGAAATTAAGTACAGTAGATGGGGTAGAGAGAGAAGATGGGAGGGGAGGGGAGGGGAGGGGGGATAGTAGAGGATATGAAAGGCAGCAGAATACAACAGACACTAGTATGGCAGTATGTAAAAACGTGGATGTGTAACCGATGTGATTCTGCAATCTGTATACAGGGTAAAAATGGGAGTTCATAACTCACTTGAATCAAATGTATGAAATATGATATGTCAAGAACTATGTAATGTTTTGAACAACTAATAATAGAAATTTAAAAAAAAATAAATGAAAGAAAATTTAAAAATATCCTATAGAGAATTTTACATATTTTATGCAACACACTCCTCCTTCATTTAGGTGAAGCAAATTATCTACCCTTCCAATCCTCCACCTTTAATGTAAACTATATAATTTGAATTATTTTTAGTGAATATTGCTTGGTAGTGGAAAACAAAACAATAATACAACCAAAATCTGATTTCATAGTGAAATATTCTGTTGACTTTTATATTAACCATGTTTATCAAGGTAAACATTGGTTACTAATCTTTCACATTGATAGTGTTTACCCTTGATATATAATGAAAATGGCACTTTACTTGTACTATCTTCCCCCCTCAACTCATAAATATTGTCTACCTAGGAGAGAAAGGTCAAACTGAAATTCAAGGTCATTCTAAAAAAGTATTCCTCAAAACTTTCAAGGTTATCAACAAGAAAACCTGAAAGAATGTCACAGTTTTAAAAAGTTTAATGACAAGTGGTAAATAAATGTTATTGATATGTTGATGGATTATTAGAGCAGAGAAAGGACATTAGGCAAAGAGGAAACATGGATAACATAAATTTTAGTTCATAATAGTGAAGCAATAGTGGTCCATTGAATTTGACTAAACTCCTATGTTAATATATTAGTAAGAAGAAAATGAATGTAGGTTATTCAGCAGATATCTGCACAAGTTTTGCAATAATTCTTTAAAGTCAGAACTGTTTTAAAACTTAATAATTATAGAAATGTAAAACAAATTATGAGGGGTTTTTTTTGGAAAAAAAGCAACTGATTTCCTCATTAATTCCTGATATGAGTGGAAAATGTTATAGCCAACTTGGGACTATTTTGACAGCTTTTTAAATGCTAAATATATTTACTAAGTTCAATCCTAGGTATTATTCAAATAAAATGAAAATGTATTTCTATATAAACACCTGCATGTAAATATTTATTGGGGATTTATTCATAGTAGCTCCAAAGTGAAAATTACCCCAATGTCAATTAAAATATAAATAGATAAACAAATTTTATCAATAATAAAACATATTAAAAACATATATGGAATATTATAGATGAATCCTAAAACATTAAACTACATAAGAGGAAGCAGATACAAAATATGTGTATTAAATTATTCCATTTGTAAGACATTTTATAAAATCCAATACTAAAAACAAACAAACAAAAAAAGCCTAAGGCTTGTAAGGAATTTAGAATAGTTGGAGAAAACTGAACAAGGACATATGGAAATATTTTAGGTTGATCAAATGCTTCTATACCTCATTTTCATACTATTTACAAAACATACATGTTCGTGAAATTTCAGACAATGCACGCTAAAAGTAATGAACACTGTTTTATGCTAATGAAATTTCAATTTAACTAATCTAAACAATATCTTCTTTAAAAATAGTAAGTTTAAAATAATGTTGGCAACTGCTAGTACTAATCAATCCATAATGGTCTTGGCTCTAATGTTAGCATCAGTTTTCCAATTTCTTGAGCCTTGTTGAGATTTAGATTTTAAAAGCAACTATTTATTCTATGTATTAATTTGAGAGCAATTCGTTTTTTTGATTGAGATCTTCTACTTATCCATGAACATTGCAAAAGTAACTCATTTTATGCTGTATATATTTTAGTTAATGCTTTATAATCTCCTGTAGATCTAGCTTTGAATTTATTGGGTCACAGCAGTGAAAAGACTGAATAAAACAAACTATAGACTATTTATATGATGTTTCTGGTAAATTTGATAGAACTCAGTTTTAAACCATTTATGTTTGATGGCTTCTTTGTGAATAATTTACATCATCTGATTTAATTTGACACTCCATCTGATTCTGTCCTCTCAGTGTGAATGTCACTTATCAACTCATGATGGCTTCATTTCTATTGGATATTGGATATTTGGGCTATATTAGTAGACTTTGATTCTATGTAATTTTTTTTCTCCTCACTCATCTTTTTACTGGTTCACTAGTTATACATAATATTAGGATTCATTTAAAGTAATCATAAAAGCATGAAATATAATTTGCTTTAATTCAATTTTCCTCTTTTCTTTCTCTCCTCCCTCCCCTGTTTCCTTTCCTCTACTCTAGTGATCTTTCTTCTATTTATTTAGTTTCTAGTGCATTACAGATATACATAAAAGTGAAATTGACTGCGGTATATGCATATGTATATATAGAAAATTTTGATTGATCAGATTCACTCCACATGTCTCCTTCTTCCTGTCCCTCCTTCCTCCCTATAAATCCCCTTTCTCTAGTCCACTGGTCTCTTCCAATTTCATGGAATATCCTCTTTTCTTTTTTGTTTCTCTTTTTTCCCATTTTGTTCTAGCTTCCACACATCAAAGAAAATAACATTTGACTTTCTGTATCTGACTTATACCACTTATCATGGTGAAATAAGTTCCATCAATTTATCAATAAAGACCATAATTTAATTTTTCATTATGACTGAGGAAAACTTCATTGTGATTATATACCACATTTTCTTTTTTCGATTACCTGTTGATGGGTACCTACTATATATAAGGAACTAAAAAAAAAACAAACAAAAAAAAAACATTACACCAAACAATCCAATTAATAAATGAGCAAAAGAGCTAAAAGACATTTCTTCAAAGAATAATAAATACAAATGGTCAACAAATATATGAAAAAAAATTAACAATTCTAGTAATCAGAGAAATGCAAATCCAAACTACTTTAAGATTTCATATAATTCCTGTCAGAGTGAAATTATAAGAATACAAATAATACGCAGTCTGCACCTACTGCCATTGCTGCTGCCTCTGATTCCATTGCTGCCAGCATGAGATTGTCTGGAGGAATTCTTTCTGGGCTGTCACCAAAGTCACTGCTGTGCCTAGAGGTCTCTTCTCTGGGCAAGGTCTCCATTACCTGGAAGTAAATCACTATATCCATGGTCTCTGCTGCTGAACCGGAAGTCTCCTGTCAATAAACTGCCGCCTGCCCCTATACCGCCATTGCCTTTTTATTGGAATAAAACCTTTTTCTCAGCAAAGGAAACAATTAATAAAGTGAGGAGAGAGCCTACATATTGGGAGAAAATCTTTACCACATCCACCTCTGATGAAGCATTAGTCTCTAGGATATATAAAGAACTCAAAAAATCTGACACCAAAAAATAATTAATAATAACCCAATAAATAACTGGGCTAATGGAACTGAACAGACACTTCCCAGAAGAAGAAATACAATTGATCAACAAATATATGAAAAAGTGCTAAACATTCTTAGCAATTAGAGAAATGCAAACTAAACTACTCTAAGATTTCATCTCACTTCTGTCAGAATGGCAATCATCAAGATGATAGGCCAAAATAAATGTTGGTGAGGATGTGGTGAAAAAGGTATACTCATACATTGCTGGTGGGACTGCAAATTGGTGCAATCACTATGGAAAGTGGGATGGAGATTCCTCAGAAAATTGGAAATGGAACCACCATTTGACCCAGATATCCCACTCCTTGGCTTATACCCCAAAGACTTAAAATTAGCATACTATAGTGTCGCAGCCACATCAATATTTATAGCAGCTCAATACACAATAGCTAGACTAAGGAACCAACCTAGGTATCCCTCAGTAGATGAATGGATAAAAAATGTGGTATATATATATACTCAATCGAATATTACTCAACTTTAAAGAAGAGTAAAATTATGGCATTTGCCAGTAAATGGTTGGAATTGGAGAATATCAAGCTACACAAAATAAGCCAATCTCACAAAACCAAAGGCAGAATATTTTCTCTAATATGCAGACACTAATTCACAATTAGGTGTAGTGCACTAGGGAAGAATAGTTACCTTAGCTTAGGTAGAGGGAAGTGATGGTAGGGTGTGTGGGGATAGGAAAGACAGTAGAATGAAACAGACATTATTACTGTATGTATATATGTGACTGCATGACTAATATGATTCTGCAACATGTACACTCAGAAAAATAAGAAATCATATTCAATCTATGTATGATATATCAAAGTGCATAAATGCATTTTACTGTCATGTGTAACTAATTAAAACAAATAAAAAATTTTAAAAAAGAATACAAATCATAAATGTTGGCAAGTACACTGGGGGAAATGGTACTCTCCTTTTGTTGGTAGGACTACAAGTTAATACAACCATTCTGGAATGCAATGTGCAGACTCCTCAAAAACCTAGGAATAGAACCACTAAATAACCCATCTGTCCTGATCCTTGGTATATATACAAAAGATATAAAATCAACATATTATAGACATGCAGCCATATCAGTGTTTATAGCAGTACAATTCAAAGTAGCTAAACTGTATAAATGATCTATGCAAATCTTATACTTATGAGGCTGTTTAGGTTTAGCCTTCAGATACTGGTCAACCTTCCAATGAAAAATTCAGTTTTCACAGTCTTTTATTATATTTTGGATAGATTTGAGCTATTTTCAGTGCTTCTGCAGCTTCCATTTGTCTCTGCTGAGGCTGCCTGGAAGGGCAAAAGTTTTAGGCCACATATTGTTTTTCTGTGAGAGGAAAGAGTTGGGAGCAGTCAATGAATCATTGCATTGAACTGTGCAGGACACAGGACACCCCCCTTGGGAATTTCTGGTGCAAAGGTGCCAAGAAAACTGCCCATTTGGAGTGGCCCCTATTAAGAGGAAAAAAGTCTGTGCTTGTCATGGAATTTATTGGTTCAATAGACTTGGGTTCAAACACCAGCTGTAGAAGAGATATGGTCACAAGCTCATAGCTTTTAATTGAGCTGCTCCTGGTCACAACTTTTTTTTTCCTTGAAGAAGCTTTCTCACAATAAATCCTTTTGATGTTTAAACCTATGTCATAAATGTGCAGAGCTTGTTTGTGGCCAGTTTCTCTCCCACCAGGAGTTTAGTTGGTCCACAGAGTCCTGCTTTCTCTGTAATTTGTGTGTGTATTTTCTTATTGCTAACCCTCTCACCATCTGGTTTGGAGAACTGAGAAAACTTTGTGTGGGCAGTGACAGAAAGAATGGAGATTCCCTGACTGGATAATTGTCATGGGATTTCCCCCTGCCTATTAGTGATGGAAGGCACTTTCCACTTTCAGGACTGTGTGCTTATGGTAGCAAGATCTCTGCTGACAATGTCCAATATCTTTTCCAGTGTTTCTGAGAATGGGAAGGGGATTTCTAGCCCAAAGACTAATAATCTTTCTAGGTTTGTGCAATTATTTTGGCAGAATCTCTCTTGTTAGTGCCACCCAGGCATAACAATATGTTTTGGTGTGCAAAGGAATTTCACATTCTCCGAGACAAATGGTCTTGGTAGATGAGGTTTTTCTTATGAGACCCTTGCTGGCACCAGTTGGTAAACACAATATATTCAAGTACATGAGGAGAGTATCAGGTACTGCCAGGAAACAAAAGCATTCCACTGTTCTCAGGGTAACAGGGCTCTTAATTGATATTTCTTGACAATGGTGCAGGGATAACCTGAAGTTATAAGAGTAAATAAATACTATTTGACCCAGAAGAGGAATTCGCTATTTGAACTTGCCTTCTATTGCTGGTTTTGGAGTAGCTCACTTCTGTTGGCTGCTGAAGAGTTTTGCATATAAGACATCCAGCTATTGTGTAGTTTCTTTAGTTCTGTAGTCCCAAAGCACTTCACCCTTCTCTTACTATCTTTTTTAAAAATATTTTTAATACTTGTTGATGGAATTTTATTTTATTTATTTATATGTGATGTTGAGAATTGATCAACCCATATAAATAAATAACAACCTGAGCCCCATCTCTTATTATCTTTTAAGATTTTTTTGAGTTGACTTTGTGTCATTTCCAGGGTTTATATTTGTACTTAGTGGAGAGAAACAGTAAAAATATATATGCGGCATTCATCTGGATTAGAAGTTTCATCTTCTGACATTTAGTCTTTCTGTAACATAATGTATATGCATTCCTCTGTTAAAAAAAAAAGGCTGGGGTTATGGTTCAGGTGTAGAGTGCTTGCCTGGCATGCCTGAAGCCCTGGGATCAATCCTCAGCACCACATAGAAAAAAATAAAAGATCCATTGATAACTAAATATATATATATATATATATATATATATATATATATATATATATATATATATTTTCATTTTTCAAAAATTTAATATCATGGCTATATACTGTAAATGGTAAATGTATCTATTGTCACATATTATGATTAAGAATATGTTTGCACTATATTCTATCATCATATGCAAAGAAATTTTATTCTTTCCTTATTTTCCATATTTCTTTTTCTCATTTTTGCTTTTAAAATATAGATTGAAATTTTGGGTTAGTTGTCTCAGTTCATATTTACCCTTATACTGATTTTATATTTCTATCCTCCAGTTCTTTCTTTTAGTAATTACTGATGAAATTTTACCATGTATACTATGATTATTATGTAAAATAATAATTTTCCCTGTTTTTTTCTGGAAATTAAACAATATGTGACTATTTTTACCTAGTCTATACCAGAATTTTATTCCACTCAACCTTCCAATTGATACCATTATTATTTCATCATTATAGAAAAATTTTTTTATCTATACAGTTACTTTTTTTGTGTTCATGGCTAAATATTTGGTAGTAGTAGGCCTGGTATTGCAATTGGCTGTTATGATGATAATTTGGAGATATAATATTGATAAAAGTGGATGAGAGTAAGGATAAATAGTGACATTCCAGTCATTTCTGTTTCTGTTTATTGTTGCATATAGCCATGACAGTATTATGATAATAAAGACCACATATTCAGTTATTCCTCTCCAGTCTTGTTTATGTTCATACTTTGGCCAACATTAACCCATAATAATATAGGCAGAGAGGTTCTGAGAAATGCACTATTTCTGCTTGATCAAATTGACAAAAATGTAATCCAGCACATATTATATTTTATGTCTACTTATTCTGGGTTTTTTGGAGTGAAGGGGGTGGGAGAAGAGTATGAAGAATTTCTCTTTCTCTCCTATGAAGGAAACAGTGAAATTCTGATTATATCTCATGAGGTTTTTAATTGTTTTACAGCTGGGGTTCCTTTAGTTTACCATAGTGCCCAAAAGAAATGCAGTCTGATAATCTTTTTTTATTTTCTGTCAGTTCAGTACTTTTATTGTAAACATTATGTATTTTATGAGATTAAATTCAATACTTTTCTTGAGTAGGAAAATATTTAGAGCAATGATATAGTCTTTTACTTTAAATTATTTTAGCTTAAAATGGTTAACATATTAGCCTTCCAATATATATAACACTACCCAGAGGCCAAATTTTTATATTTTAACAATGTTAGTTTTCAGAGTTGCTACATACTATATCTTCTAGAGTAATTAATGCTTGATATCCTCAGGGAAAGGATAATAAAACACTTAGGAATATTTAACAGCAGGTGAAGTTCACCAACAAATGACACTTTGTTGTTTTGGGAAAATGGTCATAGAGTTTTCAACAAAAATTTTGGGGAAACTTGATTATATATTATATTAGAAGTTGAAATGGAGTTCACGTCTACTTTGTCTTTCACAAAGAGATAAGAATAATCTGCTCCCCAAAATTGCTAAAATTATTTGGCTGCCTCAAATTTGTTTCAACATCTGGCTCACTCCCTCTAGATACTATTAGAAGATTAAGTGTTTCCTCTTCCACGGATTGAGAGGGAGGCTTCTATTTTCACTTATCAGGCCTACCACAATGATGGCATACAGTATCATTCCCATTTAACGTGTAACATTGTACAGAGTACTGCTTATGAATTGCTTTGTTTATTTTCTAGACCTCTCTAGAATTTTCAAACTAAATTTGAATGCTAGAAATAGTGGGCTGGGGTTGTGGCTCAGCAGTAGAGCCTTTGTCTAGCACGTGCAAGGCCCTGGGTTTGATCCTCAGCACCACATAAAAATAAATTAATAAAATAAAGGTATTGTGTCCAACTACAACTAAAAAATAAATATCAAAAAAATAGAAATAGTTACCATGACTTTAAAATATGTCCTTAAATTTTAAGCCAGTCAATTTAATCATCTTTATAAAATATACAGCACAGAGAAATTTAGCACCCAAATTTTCTTTAAATTAAAACTGGATGCAGGACTTGTTTATGTTTCCAATGAATTTATTATTGAAATTTCACATTACTTCTGATGGTAACAAAAATATTTGCAGTATTGACTATAGGAAAATATGTAAATAGGACATATTTTTCAGAGCTGCTAAACTTTCTGACCATCTGACATTCTTTCACCTATATATTCCCTGAAGCATCTTCACAGGAATATTCTTTAAGGAAAATACATCATGACCATTATCTTTGGGAAATTATATGTCCTCTTCTGATATTCAGTGTTTTTTTTTTTTTGTAATTGTATTACTGTAGGTACAACTTTGCATTTTAAACAATACTTAATTTCATTTCATTTCAGTAATTTTATTTTTAAAATTTTAGAATTTGTAAAATTACATACAATATTTTACTTTAATAGGAAAATGTTTAGAGCAATGACATAGATTTGTTTACTTCACATGGTTTTAGTTTAAAATGATTAATATAACACCCTTTAAATTTACCTAATACTCTCTAGAGGCCATGATTTTATATTTTAATAATATAAGTCCTGGGAGTTTAATTAAAGCACAAATGTTACAAGGGAAGGTAAAATTAAACACCATAAAAACAGATTTACTCTTTTGGAGGCATTATATATATTCCATGTATGAATTTTTAATTGTCTTAAATTCACAAAATATTATTTGTTTATCTAATTTTCAAATGTTATTGACTTTCCTTTCAAGAACATTTTTCTTTAATGTAGCACAGAGAAATAGCATATTTTTTGAAAGAATAAATTTTCACACTTAGAAATATTTTTACATGCATTTCTAACATATGCATATGTGTATTATGCATAGATGCATATAAACATGTATTTAATGAAGTTGTAAGTGTGTGCCTCTAAACTTATACATGTTATAAAAAAATTAAAGAATTTATAAAATTCCAAAACATCTTCACTTTGCCTTTTTTAAATTTTATTTTTAGTTGTAGATGTACACATTATCTTTATTTTATTTGTTTATTTTTATGTGGTGCTGATTGAACCCAGCGCCTCTCGTATGTGAGACAAGTGCTCAACCACTGAGCTACAATCCCAGCCCTGCTTCACCTTTAAATAATGGCTTTGAAATGTTTTTTGCCTGTACTCAAATGTTTAATAGAGAAATGTGCTGAATTATTTCAACTATTTTTGTATCTTTCAATGATCGTCATGAATCCATTCAGATCCAAAGAGGAAAAGTCCATCATTAGTTCTACTTATTACATTGCAATTTTTATTTTGAGCAATCTTCTTGCATTTAAAGAAAGAAGCCAATGGTCACTATTTGCATATTGTATGATGTAAAATATAAGAAACCTCAAAGATTTCATGAAAATCTATTACAACTACTAAATGAAGTAATCAAAGTTACAAGATACAAAAATCAACCTACAAAAATCAATAGAAAGGGTTAGGAAGATGGTGAATTAGAGGAAGAGTGGCTTTCCAGTTGCTACATGGCTCCAGATTTAAGCACCTGAAGCATCTTTACTCAGCAAGGTGTGTGACTACGGGAATTCACCAAAATTCAACACTGGAAAGCAAAATAATCAGAGAATCAGAGAAATTCAGAAGATTTGAATATAGAACAAAAATAATACATTAGAGATGCATCAGCTTTGGTGGCAGGAGTAGAAACATTAGAGGAGGGTTAACAGCGGTAGAAAGAGAGAAAAGCACTGCAAATAAGTTTAGCATGGAAGAACTTGTGAAACATCATGGCTAGCTGATGATTAAAAAGTTCTTCAGGGGGAGCTGAGGTTGTGGCTCAGCGGTAGAGCACTCGCCTCTCACATGTGAGATCCTGGGTTCCATCCTCAGCACCACATAAAAATAAATAAACAAAATACAGATATTGTGCCCATGTATAACTAAAAAAATATTTTAAATAAAAAGTTCCTCAGGTGTGGGGTGTGGTGTCACATGCCTGTAATCCCAACATCTCAGAAGGTTGAGGCACGAGGATCACAATTTCAAAACCAGTCCCAGCAATTTATCAAGACCCTAGGCAACTTAGCAAGACCCTGTCTCAAAATAAAATAATTAAACAATGTAAAAGAGCTAGGGATGTGGCTCAGTATTTAAGTGCCCCTGGGTATAATCCCCAGTATCAAAAAGAGAGAGAGAGAGAGAGAGAGAGAGAGAGAGAGAGAGAGAGAAGAAAAGGAGTAAATTAAGAAGGAGGAGGAAGAAGAGGAGAAAGAGAGAAAGAAGAAAGAAAGAAAGAAAGAAAGAAAGAAAGAAAGAAAGAAAGAAAGAAAGAAAGAAAGAAAGAAAGAAAGAAAGAAAGAAAGCCTTTCTGAAATTCTTAGCTGGTGAGTAGAGTTGAGACAGGAGGCATTTGAAAGTGGTCACTTGGCACCTTTCAATGGCAGGAGCTCAGGAGTTCCTAAAAAGTCTTGCCAAACTGTCCCAGCAAACACTTGCCATGGGGGTACAGGGCAACTGAAAAAGACATAGGAAGGATTGTGCCAAGGGTCGTCCAAGATGTGGATACTGAAGGAAGAGCAGCTTAGATTTCTTTTTGTTTCTGGTGGTTTAGGTAACCACCTGGAAAGAGGCCAGAAACTAATCAAGCTGGAAAGTCTGCATTCTAGGTTTAATCCTGGGAGTTCTATATCCATGGTGGTGGAATATATTAGACATAGGGAGGGTTATCTCCCTGACACTATGAGGAAAATTTTTCAGAGGTACCTGAGATCCAAATATCCAGAAGAGATTGGCATCAGCTCAGCAATAGAGGGTGAGAATATAATCTCTCTGGAGTAAATATCCCCACCAAAGTTACAAAGTATGGTCAGAACTAAATGTCAGTTGCTGAAACTCCCTATTGACTCTGTATCATCCCCGCTCTGGGAGTACATCACTCTAGTTTGTCCTATGTTATATTGTGAGATGGGGAACTGAGAGCTACTAGAACTATAATTGGCTCCAGGACACACCAGCTGCTAGCTTTGTGAGAAACTCAGAGGTTGGATTAAACAACCTCAGTCCTTGATCTAAGAGGAACATAGCCCAAAAAGAAATGAAAAAGGATACAATAACATAGGTAGTATACATCAACCTGTATCAATAGTTTTGACCACTATATTGGTAACAATCACTTCATTTTTTAATAAGAATTCTTTCCATGTTTTTTTTTACTTTTTTAATGTATGTATATATATATATATATATATATATATATATATATATATATAATTTTTTGACTTTTTATTATTTCTCTTTCATGATTTTGTTATTTAGCTTTGTTTTGACTTTGAAGGGGCAAGGTTTCTGAGGGTTTTCATTTGATTTTGCATTTGTTTTTTTAAATATTTATTTTTTAGTTGTAGTTGGACACAATATCTTCATTTTATTTTATTTTTTTAAATGTGGTGCTAAGGATCAAACCCAGGGCCGCACACGTGCAAGGCAAACACTCTACTGTTGAGTCACAACCCCAGTCCCCTTACTTATGATTTTGTTATTATTATACCTTTTCTCTTTCTTTATCCTCTACTAAACAATTTCTCTTGTTCTTGCTTTCTCTATTCATGTTATTGGTTTTATTTATTTATTTTTACTCCTCCTACTTTATTGTTATCAACTGCTATCATTCACTTGTTTCCCATCTGTTTACTTATTAATTATTTCAATCTTTCTCTTGCCTTCCTACTTTACCTTATTTTCTCTTAAGAAACTGTAATTCTATTATCTTTGAGATCTAGTTTATATAATTCCTTCCTCCTCCATTCATTTTGTTGTTGTTGTTAATACAGTAAACTTAATAGTTGACTCCTGCTGTTTAATGCTAGATACAGCTCATGAACATTTATTGTTCTTAATGAGGTTAAATTATGACTCCACCATTCATCTTTGTGTGGCAGTGTTATGGATATCATAGTAGGCCCCAAGAATTTATATTAAAAGCTGTTATTGGTTGCTACTATTATTGCTATTTCTTTCTCCCTTCCTTTTCAGAAGTTATGGGAGATAATCAGAAAGTTGTAAGACCCTGCTGTGAGCTACACACATAACTCAACCAACTGACAGCAAACCTCTCTTCATGCACAATGAAGCCCCACTCCAGTTCCAAAAATATTTATATGTGGAATAGATGAAACAAAATCCCCAAACAAATGACCAGACCCTAAGTAGGAACAGCTACAGAGAGAGACCTCAGATACCAATTGTTGACATCTACTTATACAGCAAAAACAGAAAGGTGCCAAGATAATAGCTTAGAAGTACCTGTAGTATTGTAGCAGCTCTTGAGTGAGTTAAATCGGAAGTTCTACAGTAGAAAACTTGGTGGCATTGGAGGTTGAAGTTAACACTCTGGTTACGCTGAATCTTGGGTTGAAGCTAAAGTTACCAACCACATCGGACTTATTACAGAAAACACAGTTGTACACCAAAGGATGCACACATAAAAGGAGAAGTGGAATCTATCTCAATAGTTGTGCAAGTTCAAGGCTTATGAAAATGTGAGGAAACAGGCAAAAAAAATCTTTCCCCAGAATTTACAATCCACCAAGAAAGGAACTCACAGGTAAGAAAATGGATGAAATTTCAGTGAAAGACTATAACAATTGATTATTAAGATATTCAATGGTTAAAAATGATCAAAGAAATATATTGAGAGCAAATACAGGAGATGATAAATCATTTCAATAAAGAAATAGAGATACTAAAAAGAAACAAAGCAGAACTCTTGTAAATGAAAAACCCAAATGAATAAACTTAAAAAAAATCCACTTGAAAGTATCACCAACATAATGGATTATGTAGAAAACACAACTTCAGGCCTTGAAGACATAACTTTGAACCTTGAGAACAGGGTATACGAAATTGAATACTAAATATTCAACAAAAGGGAGAAAATATTCTTATAAAAATATAGAAGAACTCTTGGACTCAATATAGAAGATAAAATAAACTGGAAATACAGCTTACTGATAAAACTTACCTGGATTGAATCCCTAGTACAAAAAAAAAAGATAATGATATTCTTGAAAGAACTAGAAAAAAATGCAATCCTAACATTTATAGGAAATTTAAAAAGCCATAAAGCCAAAGTCATCTTGAATAAAAAGAATAAAGCAGGATACATTACATTACCTGACTTAAAAATATGCTACAAGTCATAATAATCAAAACAACCTGGTATTCAGATAAGAACAATAGAACAGAGATCTTAAAAGTAAACCAATACATATACAGCCAACTGTTTTTGGAAAAAGGCGATGTAGAACATGCATTGTAGAGAGTTTGTGATAAATGGTATTGGGAGAATTGGATATACACATGCAAAAGGATGAAAGCACATCTCTCACCAGGTTCTAAAAATAAATTTAAAATGTGCTAAAAATATATGTATAAGTCCCCAAATTGTGAAACCATAAGGTGAAAAACTAGGGAAAATACTTCAGGATGTTGGAAGGGACAAGATATTTTTTTCAGAGAAGACTCAAAAGCTTGGGAAATAAAATAACAAGGTGGGTTGCATCAAACTCAAAAGGTTTTCCACAGTGAAGAAAACTAACAATAGAGTAAACAGATGACTTACATAAAGGGATAAAATACTTTTAAACTATATATTTGATAAGGGATTGATATCCAAAATATGTACTGAATTGTAAAGCTCAATAAAAATAAACAATCAGATTAAAAATGGACTATAGAACTAAATATACTGTTATGGTCTGGATATGTGGTGTCTCACAAAGCTCATGGATGATACAATGCAAAAAAATATATAGAGGTGAAATGACTGGGTTGTGAGAGTCTTAACCTAATAAATGCATTAAGCCACTTGAATGGATTAACTGGATGGTAACTGTAAGCAGGTACGGTGTGGCTGAAGGAGGTAAGCCACTGGGCACATGTTTTAGGGGGCATATAGTTTATCCTTGGTGAAGAGAACTTACTCCCACTGCTTCCTATTTTTCATGTCCTGTCCTGTTTTCCTTCTCCACACCCTTATGTAATGATGTTATGCCTCATCTCAGAACCAGAGCAATGAACTGAGAACTGTAAAACCGTGAGAACCAAATATACTTTTCTTGTTCTAACATTGTTCTTGTTAATTCTTTTGGTCACAGGGGTAAAAAAGCTGATTATAATATAGACATTTCTCAAAAAAATGACTTACATATGTCCAAGAAATATGTGAAAAATGCTTACCATTAATAATCACTGGGGAAATTTAATAGGAAACTCCAAGGAGATATCAATTTACCCCAGTAAATATGGCTAATATAAAAAGGACAAAAGATAATTTCTGGTGAGGATGTGTGGAAAAAAAAAACACTTAGTCACTATTGGTGTAAATGTAGTAGAGACAATATGGAAAACAGTGTGGTGGTTTAAAATTTTAAAAAAATAAAAATAGAAGTATAATATTGAAGTATAATATTATCTAGCAATGCCATATATATATATATATATATATATATATATATATATATATATCTCCAAATGATATCAATATATCAGAGATATCTCCATACCCATATTCACTATGGCCTTATACACAGCAGAGAATAAATGGAAACAACTTATGTGGTCATCAACTAAAAAATGCTTAAAGAAAATGTGGTATATAGATACAGTGAAATATTATCTGGCTATAAAAATTAATGAATACTGTCATTTGTGACAACATGGATACAATTAGAGATCATAATGATAAACAAAATAAAGTAGGCCCAGAAAGCAAGTACCACATGATCTCCTTTATATGTGGAATCTAAAAATTTGATCTCATTGAATTTTAGAGTTGAATGGTGGTTACCAAGGCAGGAGAAAATAGAGGAGAGGGAGGGATGGAGAAATGGTAATCAATGGGTACCAAGGAGAAATATCTATATATTGTTACACAGATAACAATAATAGACTGTACATTTTATAAAGAAGAAAGGATTTTGAAAGTTTTTACCATAAAGAAATGACATTTTAGGAGATATGTTTAATATACTTAAACATTAGATAATGTATACCTTTAATGAAACTTTTAATGTTACCCCAATCATATGTACAATTTTTGCATGTTTATGTATCAATTAAAATTAATTAAAAAGTTTTAAACCTCATCTACCAATTGTAAATATTTTGTTTTCTCTATTATTTCTTCTTGATAATCTATTTTTATCAATATTTACTTATTAGATTCAAAACCCACTTAAACTCTTATGAAAATACAATAACACATAACTTAATGATAGATATACATTCTGAGAAATGCATCAGTATTTTGTAATCTTAGGAACATTATATAGTATACTTATACAAATTAAGGTGCCTATGACTCACTGGATGATATAATCTTATATACTACCATCAGATATGTGGTCTATCATTGAAATGTTAGGCATCAAATGGTTATACTTATAGAATTTAGAATATTTTATATTTTGTAGACAAAATTATATCATGAACTGGTTTTTCAGAAATAGCTCATAAACAATGAATATTATTTCCTTACATTAGTTTTAAAAATCATCCTTATGTCACACATATTTCCTTCAGAAGTAATTTACATATTTACTCATTATTAAACTTTTACCTGTGTATTTAATGTACATGTTCTCAAAATTTAGTGCAAAGACCTATGCAGGACTCTGAGTCACTTTCAGGGAATCTGTGAGGTTCAAAACCTCTTAATAATAATGCAACATATCACTTTTATTTTTCACTGTGTTGACATGTGTAAGTACAATTGCTGGTGTCCTAGCACAAATCAAGAATGTGACAACAAACTGCAAATAGTCATCTTATTCCTTACTTTCATGCAGCCAGGTAAAAAATGCAAGTTTAAATTCAGTATGTTTTTGGTGAAGTAGTAAAAAGTATTAGATGTATTGAATTTCAACAACTAAGTATATGAGTTTGATGAATTTCCAAGCATTCATTTTGTTCTTTGATGAAATGAAAAATATGTATAAATTATTTTTTCATGCTAAATTACCATTGGTGTTCTGAGAAAATCATTTTTGACATTGTTTGAATTATGACATTAACTTGTCATATTTTTAAGGAACTCTATTTTTATTAGAAATAATGAATAATGACAAATTATGGTTCTTAATACCTCTATATTCAGCAAGTGTTTTCACATAAATAAACAAAATGTGTCTCTAACCTCAAGAAAAACAATGAATAGTATTTTGTTTTTCCAATAATAAAAGTCAAGTTTTCAGGTGAAAATAAGCATGATAAATTTGAATCTGTAAACGTGAGCATTTATCTACAATTGTGAATTTGACAGCTTCCCAATCTCTATTTCTCTTGAGATATGTTTGTCATATGTTTGTATAATCTTGATAAATTTAATACTTTGGCTAGTTTCAACATTTGGATGTTCTGTATAATTCAGTATTTTTACATATGCAATGCAGGACATTTTATCTTCTTCCTCAGAAAATTTATTCTAAGTGTAAGCTGCAGAAATTGATTTTAATGAAACAGTATTAAAATTTACTCATATGGTTTTAGGTTTATAGGTGTCTTCTTACAATATTTCCAGAAAACACATGCACTACAGTTTAACCATATCTTCTTCTGTTATTTATTCCACCTCTTTCTACAAAGATAAGAAGAATGTTTCTTTAAGAGTACATCAGGTTTTTGTTTATAGTAAAGAAACTTCAAGTTAAGTGTATAAATATTTATCAAAATATCATTTTGTAACAAACTGAATTCAATGTTCATTTTTAAGTATTACTGAGCACTTTCTAGTAGTTTATATTTTATAGAAATTAGTCTTTAAATGTCTTGTGAATAGCAATATCTTTAATAAGTATCATAGATTAATTATCTAGAGGTACCATATAATATTAGGCCACGGACATATTATTCAATAATCTTGATAACTTCAATATGTTGAGTAATTTCTTATAAAATCTAATTTGGTTATCCATTTTAAGGTTCTCTTAATGTGGATGGTGAAGAGCTTTTACTAGGAATAAAAGTTTCATATCTTAGACTTTTCACTCATACTTACATTATTATTTAATTCAATTTTATTTGTAGGACTTTTAATGAGTTTGTGCACTTTAGGAATGTTAATTTAAGTAAAATGAGAGAACACTGTCTGCAAGTAAACCTAACTGGAGTGAAGTTCTTAATCAATATGTTATTCTTGACTCTCATATCATAAGTGTAAGCTCTGATTTCATCTGTCTATATGTTGCTCTTTAAAAAAGTATAATAGTTAAGTGATCAAGCTCTAGAATTAAACTTCCTGGAATTAAAACTTAATTTTTATTTATTAACATGTGTTATACATGGTAGTAAACCATCTTGCCTTATTTCCTCAATTATATAACAGTTGAGGAATAGTCCTCAACTATATAATAACAGTGGTCACTATTTCATACTATGAGTTGTGAATATTCAAAACGATAATATGTGTAAAATTCTAAGGCGGTACTTGGCCTTAGAATTATTGTATTGTCCTTCAGTTTCTTTTGCCTTTTGATACATTAAGCATTTTACTCACCAGTAAACATCTTGATCATCTATTCAAACATTTTGTTTCTTTCAGTAAATAAAAAGTTCAGCATTCATTTAACAGCATTTGTACTGTGAATGATATAATCTAATTAATCACATTTGTGTAGACAAAGGAGCATCCTGATATTTACCAATCTGATATGATTGTAAATTTATTTACCCACAGGATTAATAATCAAATATTGGAATTATTTTAAATTTCATAAATGATTTGGTTCTCTTTAAAGTGGAAATTAATCATGTAACATAAACTTCAGGAGCTTTACTTCATTTATATTTTTGTGCCAAAAAAGATATGTGATAACTGAATGTTATATGGTAATATAGATTAAATCCTGGAACTGAAAAAGGGAAATGATGGAAAAGAAAACCTGTAGGAATCTGTAATTTCATTAATAGTTATACACAATATTAAATTCTAAGTTTAATAAATTTAGCTTGGTTTTATTAAAACTAAAAATTTAGGCAGAGAGTATATGTAAATTTTTGCACTGCATTTTAATTCTTATTAAAATAAGATTTATTTCAAAAGCACATGTTAAAAAATGTTAATCTTTATTCTGCCTCATGACCTAGTCCTTCCAACCCAACATGTTTACAAAAGGAAAATGTATACAGAGAATTGTACAAGAGCATCATAGCAGTTTTATTTGTGGTATGTAAAAGCTAAAGAAAATAGACAATATATTTATCTGTTTAAGAAGTACTTTTTATGAATAGCTCTTTTCCTAGTTCAAATCACATTATAAAATTGGATTGATTCATGAAGACAATACTCAGCTACATATACTTTCATCTTTTACCTACTCAATACTGTGAGATTAGATGTATTTTTTGATAGTACACAAGATATTATTTATAGGAATCAACACAGTGGTGATCAATAAAAGCATAATTTTAAAAAAAAATTATAAAGTGCTGTTTATAAAAATTAGAAGTAGAGTATATATATATATATATATATATATATATATATATATATATATGAATACAGCTGGACACAATGGTGCACACCTTTTATACCAGTGATGCAGGGAGCTTAGACAGGAGGATTAAAAGTTTAAAGCCAGTCTCAGCACTTTGCAAGGCCATAAGAAACAGTGAGACTTTGTCTCAAAATAAAAACAATGAAAATGGCTGGGGATGTGACTCATTGGTTGAGTGCCCCTGAGTTCAAACCCCAGTTCCAAAAAAAAGAAAAAAAATAGTGAATATACATTTACTATTATTTTATTAATTTTTCTTTTATGACAATTTTTTTATTTCTTACATACATGACAATTGTGGAATGCATTACAATCATAATTATCCATTCACAACACAATTTTTTGTAACTCTGTATATAAAGTATGTTCGCACCAGAATAAATCACTCTGGTGACAGCTAGGTTAACAACCGGAATCATAATAAGTAGTTTTACTCTCATTTTCACCCCTTGACTCTGCCTATGAGAGACACACCACCACATATTAGATGCTGATTCAGAAAATATACAGAATCCTAGAAAACCTTACCCCAGTAATGCAAAATATTACCATCTAATTGGTGCTATAATTGATGATTTTAAAGACCATTCCACTGTTCTACCAGTCTGGGTGCTTAAGACTGCTGGGTGTCTTAAACTAGTTGGATATGCTATAACAAAACACCATAAAATGAGTAGCATATTAGCAGTACAAAAATATTTTCACAGTTCTGTATGTTAGGAAGTCCAAAAAATGAATACACCAATAAATTCAATGGTTGCTTCCCCTGCCCTGGTTCAAAGATGGCATCTTTTAGTTCCATCTCTCATGCTTAAAGAGACATACAAGCTTCCTTTCCCTTGTTTTGTATGGACACTAATCACATTTAGGAGGGCTCTGAATTCATGTTCTAATCAACCCAAAGGTGCACCTCCAATACCGTCAAATTCATGATTAGGTATCTGATGTATGAATTGGGTTGTATTCACAAACATTCAGGCAACACCATTGGGGAACATGGAAAGAGATGTGAATTCTCTGAGAGTGGGATCCATTATCATACTTTATGCAGTTAGCTTCTTGATCAGAAGTAGTGCAATGTGGAATACCTGTGGCAGTACATAGGCATTTGGAAAGTCTAAAGATAGTAGTATTGACTAAAGCATTGAATTCAGAGTAGGCAAATACACATTCAGTTTTAATACCTAATCCAGTAAGAAGAAAATACAGTTCTACCAATGAAAGCAGTGGTCCACTGTAATCAATCTCCTATCAAGTAGCTGGCTGATAACCTTGGGTAATGGTATCATATTAGGTACTTAGCATTTGTTTTCTGCTGTTACAGATTTGGCACTGAATAATGGATGAATCTAGTTAAGCCCTGGACAGAAGTTCTCATGGACACTTTTTTCATGACGCCACTAGGCAATGAGAAAAGTGACTGAGGACAAGTCTGATTTGAATCCATAGAATGGATAATTAAGTCCACTTGATCATTAATACCCTCTGCCAAGGTCATTCATTGGTCTGCATTAGCATAGAATACAAACATCTCCATGGTTTTCATGATTCCAGAGTGATCTGTCTGCATATATTTTCTTCAGATATTTTTAACATCAAATTTCTAATCATTTCTCTCCCAAGTTTCTGACCACCTGAAAAGACGATTTCTCACAGTCTATTAATTATTATATATTGTGTATCTGGTCTCAAGCAAAGCGATCAACCAGGTGTAATGGTCAAAGTTCTTCCCACTGCAATGATTTCCCTTTACCATTATTCTTCAAGGATACCTCAGAAAAATGGCCAAAGAGTCTGCATGCACCAGATCTTATATAATCCACTACTATTTGGATGAAGTATTGTTTAACACACCCAGCTTGATTGTTTGGTGATCAAATAACTTCTAGTTAATTACCAGAAGCTTAAGAATCCATGGCAACTTGGTCTCCAGTACCTAGTATATAAAGGCCTAATAGCAAGTCAAGAGTTGTTTCTCAAAAAGAGAATTGCAGTCTGCAGAAGATGGCACAGATTTTCTCTAGCACACTGTATTTACAGTTTGATTCACTATAAATAGATATCTACCAAAGTTTTCAAACAGCAACTCTCTTTCACTGATAATTCAAATACTATTGCGTGCGCTTGATCATATTGCCCAGGTGAGATAGTGCTTTGTATATCTTTCAGACTAAATCTGCTACAGAACCTTCTCTTATTCTGGAATTTACTCAATACCAGAATTTTTTTGAGTCACTCAGTAATTGAGTCATAGTAACATATCCAAATTAACAATATATTGTCTCCAAATTGTTTTGCAAAGTGGATGTACCATTTTAATATCCCAATAGTAATGAGAAGAAGTTCCAATTTCTCCATGTCATCTTTTATGTGTCTGTGAATTGCTAACTCATTGCAGTTTAGATTTGCATTTCCCAAAATAAATAACAATGTGGAGAGGAGCAAATTTTCATGTGTATTTGAGCATTTGAACATCTTTTTAGAGAAATGTCTATTCAATATTTTGGCCAATTAAAAAAAAATGATCTACTAGGTTTTTATTGTTGCTGTAAGTATTGATTTTATATTTTAGATGATCTTTTTTTAATTACATATACAATTTGCAAGTACTTTATCCCCACCATATCAGTTATTTCACATTCTTAACGGTGTCCTTTGAAGAATAAAAACATTTAGTGTACTCCAATCTATATTTTTTGCGTTTTTGGGCACTATATCTAAGAAAATATTTTCTAAGCTAAGATCATAATTATTCACACATTGGATTTCTCTTTTAGGGATTTTATAATATTAGCCCTTATATTTGGTTTGTAATATTTTTCCCATAGTATGAGCAAGTGATACAACTTCATTCTTTTTCTTGTAGATATCCAGTTGTGCCAACACGGTTTGCAAAACACTACTATTTCCCAATTGGACTACCTTGGCACAACTGTTAAAAATCAATTGACTACAAATTCAAGGTGTTACAGTTTCTTTCCAATTTGGTCTTGAGGTACTTATATTGAAAGCAGCCACAAGTTATATCTTGCTTAATTGGAAATCCAAATTGGTTATGATTGTTTTTGGTATATGTTTCATTGGATACTTTTTTATCCTTGTGGAGAGACTAATGCTTACATGTGCAGCTTTTGGCCAGTTATCCTTCTCACAGGAATCTTGTTTATTCTGGCAGATACCTATGCCTCTTTTCTGATTTATGTCCATTTTATTCCTACCACACTAGCTACCCTAAAATAAAATACTAGTTGGAAAGAAGGTTTGTTTCAGGTGAGCTACAATATAGAAGTGAATCCACATTATATGAAATAGATGAGTGATTTATTACTCATAGGTGCCAGAATGGTTAAGGGTGCCCAAGAGAGATGATCAGGAATCCTAGAGGCAGCAAGGATCTCAACTAGCAAGTGCGGCCTAAGAGAAAGGACTTGTGGGATTATCCCTTTATTAAGGTCCATGGACATTATCCCTTAGGTTTTCCCACAGGAAGTTCAGATTTTCTATTAAAAGAAAACTCACTGTAGCACAATTACTGGCAGGTTAACTTGAGATTTGAGCATCATGAAGAAGATAATGCAGAGTCATGGGGAAATCTGACATGCCTTTTTTCTATGGATGGGCAATCTGCACAGCAGAAAGTCCTGTTCAGCTTATATACAAAATTGCTACAAAGTAGGCATCCATCATGCCAAGTATGATATCACAGGTTACAGAATATGCATCAGTTGTTGTTCCTGACTTACATTAGATATCTTAGTCATTGCTTCCTGAACATCCAGGGGAGGGACCCTGACCAACTACTTTTTCCTTACATTCATCCTTGAAGTAGAAACTTATTTACATTATTTTGGCATTTACAATTAGGTATTATCATAGTAAGCAATGTGTGATATGTCAAATGGTGCGTGAGAAACAAGTGAGATACATCACAAACAACCATATTGGGTGGGGAGGTGTCTTTGTCAGATTTTCACTGCTGTGACAAATACCTGACATGAATAACTTAGAAAATATTTATTTTGGTTCATGGTTTCAGTATATAGATAGCCAGTTCATTTTCTTTGGGCCTGAGGCAAGGCAGAATAAGAATGTCATGATGGAGGGGTGTGGCAGAAGAAAATTTCTCAAATCCTGGTAGCCAGGAAGTGGGTTGAGGGGCCAGAGCATGCACCTAGGGATCTACCTACTTTAACAAGCTCCCACCAACTACTATTCCCAATAATATCATCATGGGTGTGTGGATGTGTGTGAGTGTGCTGGGGATTGAACCCAGGGCCTTGTGCATGTAAGGCAAACACCCTACCAACTGAGCTATATCCCCAGCCCTATGTCTTCAAATGATTAACCCACTGATAAAGTCAGATAATCAGGTCAAATTACTTCTCAAAAGCCCACATCTGAATATGCCTTCAACAAATGAGTCTTTGGAAAACACTTCATATCCACATAGGATTATAGGAAGTTTTCACTAGGCCCAAAATGATGAACTATGACTGGATTTTACATAATTTATATCAGGCCCATACATGGATGCTGAGACAGTAACTCCATTAAGCATATTTCTGACACAAGAGTTGATTTTAAGCATTTAAATATGTCCTATTGATCTTTGTGCCTATGTTAGCACCACACAGCTTTGATTACTGTAGGTTTTTAGTATATTTTAAATGAGAAAATGAATTTTCTAACTTTGTTATTTTTTAATATTATTGTTTTCTGATTTGAGGCCCTTGCATTTCCAAATTTTAGAATCAGCTTTTCAATTCCTGGAATAAAAACACACATGTGGTTCCAATACTTTTCTGTTTAAATATGTAGATAAATTTAAGGAATGTTATATTAACAATAATAATCCTTCTGGCTCAAAAATGTAACTTTTCTAGTCCCTTGTTTAGGTTTTCTTTCATTTTTTTGATTTTTTTTTCATTTCAGTGGAAAATTATGTACTTCTTTTGTTAAATCTATCACCAAGTATTTTATTCTTTTTGATATATGGTTTGTGGAGAGATTTTCTTAATTTTATTTTCAAATTGTTCTTTGCTATTTATAGAAATCAGTTGCATTATTTTATAGTCATGTCCTACAAACTTGTTTAACTAAATTATTAGTTCTAATGAGTTTTTTGTGCATTATAATATTTTATATGCAAAATCATATCACTTTCAAATAGTAATGATTTTGCTTTTCCTAAACTATTTGGATACTTTTAATTTATTTTTCTTATCTTATTGACCTGTCTAGAACCTCCACTTAAATATTAAACAGAAATGATAAGAATAGACAGCTTTGGCTCCTGATCAGGTGCTGAAAGAATTCTATGTTTTAGCATTTGAGTTTTTTGTAGATGGCTTTTCTATAGTTGAAAAAGTTATATTCTGTTCTCAGCTGACTAGTTTTATCATGGAAGAGTAGGATAATTTGTAAAATGCTTCTTTTTTCTGTGTCCAATGAGGTAACCATCTAAATTTTGGAATTTAATTTATTAATATGGTATATTATGTTGATTGATTTTTTTATGTTGGGCCAACCTGCATTCTTGACCTGAATCCCATTATTTAATCCTATTTCTTTAGATATATTTTGAGGAGTGCTGGGATTTGAAACCAGGGCCTGGCAAATGCCAAGAATGTGCTTTTCCACTAATCACAATCCAGCCCTTTTTGAGGCATTTTAAAGTATGTTTTATGATCTAAGAGGTGATCTCTTAGTGTATTCTCCACATCAACTTGACATAAACATATGCTCTGCTGATTTTGAACTCTCGTATAAGTGTGCTTATGAGTATGTGTGTCTATGTGTGTGTTAGATTTGCATTGTTGTGACAAATATACCTGAAAAGAACAACTTAGAGGAAAGAAATATTATTTTGGCTCATGGTTCCAAAGGTTCAGTCCATGGTTGGCCAATTCCAAATCTCTGGGAAAGAGGTGAGCCAGAATATCATGTTGGAGGGGCATAGAGGAGGAGGTTCCTCAGTTTATGACAGCCAGGAAAAAGAGATAGAGATAGAGATAGAGGAGAGAAAGAGAGAGAGTGTGTGCTCAGCTCACTCAGTTCATCAGGGACAATATAAACACAAAGACATGCACCCAGTGACCAACATCCTCCAGTCACACCTTATCAGCCTTTAGTCACCATCCAGTACATTAGTTCTTTCAAATTATTAATCCATCGAATGGATTAATCCAATGCTTAGGTTATAGCTCTCCTAATCTAATCATATCACCTCTGAATATCCTTAAATTGTTTCACACATAAGCTTCTGTGGAACTCCTAATATACAAACTGTGTGTGTGTGTGTGTGTGTGTGTACATGCAGTGCTCTGGTTTTCTTCCATTCTTTTTCTACTATTAACTTTACAGTTTTATTTTCTTTTCTCCTCTCATGGTAGTTAAACTTATTTTTAACACATTTGTTTTATGATTTCCCCAGCATTTGCAATATCTACTTATGGCTCCTCTAAGTCCAATTTCAAATAACATTATAATTCTTCATAGTCAGTTTAGTTTTTTATAAGAGAGTATACCTAATCTCTCCTTCCTTTTTCTACATAGCATTGTTGTAAATCTCACTTATCTATAATCTATAATCACCAAATACATGTTTATATTTTCATTTTGAAAAAAATGTTGCCTATTATATAATTAAGAATAAGAAAAATTTATGACTTTATTTTTTAATTTATTCCTTCTTGAATTACTTTCTATTCTTTTTATAGATCTGAGTTTCTTATCTGAAAACATTTCTTTTCTAATTTCTTTTAACATATTATTTTTAAAACAAATCAAATACTGCCAGATTCTCTCAATTTTTATTTTTCTGAGATCTATTTACTCTTCACTCTTTTTTGATGTTAGGGATTGGAATTAAAACCAAAGTGCACATATTATGCATTGCTCTATCTGTAATATATGCCCCCTAACTCCTATTCTTAAATTTTGATGAATAAAATTTTTTAGTTGTTTTTTGTTCTGTTATTTGTGATACTTCTTTTGTTTTCTCTTAAACTTTTAAATATATCTCACCATTTTCTTTAATATTTACTTATATGTATTTATTCATTGTAGTATGGGGATTGGACCCGGAGTCTTCACAAATGCTAGGTCAGTGATACTTCTGAGCTATACCTTCAACTTTCCACTCTCTTCTTAATTAGGTGGTTTCTGATGAGAAAAGCTTTATAATTCTTAACTTTGTTTCTATAGATAGAAACCTGTTTACTTCATCCTCAGCTTCCTTAAATATTTTTTGTCTTTGTCTTTGAACTTAAGCAATGTGAATATAAGATTCCTGGGCATACATACTTAAACATATCTTGCTTGATTCTCTCTGAGCTGTGTGTAGGACTGTGGTTTTGTGTTTGCAATTAATTTGGGAAATTTTTCAACCATTACTACTTCAAATTTTTATTTTTTATGCCTCTAGTTCTGTTACTCTCATTAACAAATAAACCCTTTATTTTCTCACATATTTTCAATTTTATGTTCCCTTTTTCATTTGTTTTCTCTTTAGTTTTCAGGTTTGGAAGTTTCTATTGACAAATCATCAAGTTCACTGACTTATTCATCAGTCATGTTTAGATTTATGATAAGCCTATCAATAATATTCATTTATTTTATAGTGTTTATTTTTAATTTAGTATTTCCTTTTGTTTCTTTCATAAAAGTTCCATCTATGTGCCTACATGATCAATCTATTATGTTATGTTGTTTAAAATGAACACTTCCTTTCCAATCCCCTGCTATTATGCAGGAGCCCTCTTGATGTAATCATAAGATGTTGGGGGAGGTTGAATTTCTGTAGTTTATGATAGGTTTCAATTTTTAGGGAGTCTGAAGAAGAATGTAACCTTTATAATGTCTCATATTTTATTCCATTTTTTATATAAAACAAGAAGGCTGGTGGGGACTGGAAATGCATATTTCCTTTATACACTAAGGAAAACAATGTTGGAATGCTGAGTCTTATGAAACAAGTAGATAGTTGTAGAGAAATGTAATTGAACAAAAAATATGATCTAATGGTAAGAAAACTGAGGAGATGACCCAGGAAAGGCTATTTGTTCATAATCTTCTTTGCCTCTCTGTGCAACATTGCTTCCCTCAGGTTATAGGGCAGCACATCTTAAACAAGAGCCTTATGGCCTATTTTTCAGAAAAAGGTAGGTTACAAAGCAAACAGTCTAGATTTTTTGACATTTTTTTGGAGAGAAGAACAATGGGAGATAGAATATTATTAGAGGGTCAGAGAGACCTTCTAACTTCTAATACCTTCCTGTCTTCCTTAACTGAAAAAGAGGGGCTGAGTTATATCTCAGTGGTAGAGCACTTGCCTCATATTTGCAAGATCCTGGGCTTGAAAACCAGTATCACAAATATAAATAAATAAATAAATACTATTTATATGCCAAAGCAATATAATTTGGAGTTTCATGCTCTGAGCCCTGACCATATACTGATTTATACAGTACAAAACAATAGTATAAAATTTTTCTCTTTATGACTAAAATATTTTTTATAAAATCAAAACTATCAACCTTATTTTGTGTTGAGAATAATTGAATGAAACGTAGTTTAGGGGACATCATAAAGGAGGATAACTAAAAAAGACTTTATGGAGGTAGAAAAATGAAGTTTTTCAAATATCCATATACTGATTTCAGTAAACTCTGAATATCTTAGATTAATGACAAAAGGAAAGTGAAGTTGCAGATAAAATTAAGGTACCTAATCATCCGAACCTATGAAGGGAAGTGATGATCATACTATATTATCCTGATGCAAACAATGTAATCACAGGGGGGTTAAAAAATAAAGAAGAAAGCACAATATAGTGAATATATTAAATAATAGTAATCATAATAACTTATTAAAGTACATTATTTAGAATATTGAACTTTATCTTAATTAAATTATATCTGAATTTTTAAATACTGTATGAAAAATTAGTGAAAGAAGGTTTCAAACATACAAAGTCATGGCAATTGGCAGATTTATGAATGCAAGAAGAACTCAAGCTGCCTCTGGTGACTTTAAAGGAGAAAGAGGCCATAAGCAAAGCAATGTGAGTAAACTCTAGAAGTTAAAAAAGACAAACAGTTTTCTTCTGGAGCATCAAGGAAGTAGTACATCTCTACCAACACCTTGATTTTTTTCCCAAGACTTATGGGCATCTGGCACCCTGAAGTGTAACATATTAAATAAGTTTTGTTTTAAAACACTGAGTTTGTGTTAATTTGTTAGAATAGAAATAGATAAGGGATGTAGGGTGTAAATGAACTTTTTAGTAAATCACCTAGCCTCCCAATAGAGAAAAATAATTAATTGTTCTAAAAACATTTAAAAAATGAAAACAGTACTATTTATTTCATATCATGAGTCAGAGATGGAAATTCTACTAAAAAATATTTGACATACATGAAGACTTGAGGTAATGTTTTCAAATACCATAAGTTTAAAAAAAATTCCGACCATCTTGGAGAGCTGACGTCACCATCCCTGTTTTCGACTGATCGCAGCTCATTCAGCCATAGAACAGGTAATTTCAGGCTGCCATTTGCCTGCGGCCAACAGTGGGAGGTAGGACAGTAAAGGGGGGGAAATAATCAAAGAGGAAAACAAACCATGTTTAGTAACATAAATAAACAAATATGGCTGGAAGAACAACCCATATCTCAATAATAACCCTAAATGTTAATGGCTTAAACTCACCAATTAAGAGACACAGGCTAGTAGAATGGATCACAAAACAAGACCCAACAATATGCTGCCTACAGGAGACACATTTGATAGGAAAAGGCATACATAGGCTGAAGGTGAAAGGTTGGGAAAAATCATATCACTCATATGGACCTTGGAAACAAGCAGGAGTGTCCATACTCATATCAAATAAAATAGTTTTCAAGCCAAATTTAATCAAAAGGGATAAAGAGGGACACTACATACTGCTCAAGGGAATCATACACCAACAAGACATAACAATCCTAAATATATATGCCCCCCAAAATGGTGCAGCTATGTTCATCAAACAAACTCTTCTCAAGTGCAAGGGTGTAATAGACCACCATACAATAATCATGGGAGACTTCAACACACCTCTCTCACCACTGGACAGATCTTCCAAACAAAAGTTGAATAAGGAAACTATAGAACTCAATAACACAATTAATAACCTAGACTTAATTGACATATATAGAATATACCACCCAACATCAAGCAGTTACACTTTTTTCTCATCAGCACATGGATCCTTCTCAAAAATAGATCATATATTATGTCACAGGGCAACTCTTAGACAATATAAGGAGTAGAGATAATACCATGCATCTTATCTGATCATAATGGAATGAAACTGAAAATCAACGATAAAAGAAGGAAGGAAAAATCATGCATCACTTGGAGAATGAACAATAGGTTACTGAATGATCAATGGGTTATAGAAGACATCAAGGAGGAAATTAAAAAATTCTTAGAGATAAATGAAAACACAGACACAACATATCGGAATCTATGGGACACATTGAAAGCAGTTCTAAGAGGAAAATTCATTGCGTGGAGTTCATTCCTTAAAAAAAGAAAAAAACCAACAAATAAATGATCTCACACTTCATCTCAAAATCCTAGAAAAAGAAGAGCAAAACAACAGCAAAAGAAGTAGAAGGCAAGAAATAATTAAAATCAGAGCTGAAATTAATGAAATCAAAACAAAAGAAAACATTGAAAAAATTGACAAAACTAAAAGTTGGTTCTTTGAAAAAATAAATAAGATCGACAGACCCTTAGCCATGCTAACGAAGAGAAGAAGAGAGAGAACTCAAATTACTAGCATAAGGGATGAAAAACGCAATTTCACAACAGACACTTCAGAAATACAGAAGATAATTAGAAAGTATTTTGAATCCTTATACTCCAATAAAATAGAAGATAGTGAAGGCATCGATAAATTTCTTAAGTCATATGATCTACCCAGATTGAGTCAGGAGGATCAATGGAGGAAACAGAAGAAGCCATCAAAAGATTACCAACTAAGAAAAGCCCAGGACCAGATGGGTATACAGCATAGTTTTACAAAACCTTTAAAGAAGAACTAATACCAATACTTTTCAAGCTATTCGAGGAAATAGAAAAAGAAGGAGAACTTCCAAATTCATTCTACAAGGCCAACATCACCCTGATTCCTAAACCAGACAAAGACAATTCAAAGAAAGAAAACTACAGACCAATATCTCTAATGAATCTAGATGAAAAAATCCTCAATAAAATTTTGGCGAATCGGATACAAAAACATATCAAAAAAAATTGTGCACCATGATCAATTAGGATTCATCCCTGGGATGCAAGGCTGGTTCAATATACGGAAATCAATAAATGTTATTCACCACATCAATAGACTTAAAGATAAGAACCATATGATCATATCTATAGATGCAGAAAAAGCATTCGACAAAGTACAGCATCCCTTTATGTTCAGAACTCTAGAAAAACTAGGGATAACAGGAACATACCTCAATATTGTAAAAGCTATATATGCTAAGCCTCAGGCTAGCATCATTCTGAACGGAGAAAAATTGAAGGCATTCCCTCTAAAATCTGGAACAAGACAGGGATGCACTCTCTCACCACTTCTGTTCAAGATAGTTCTCGAAACACTGGCCAGAGCAATTAGACAGACGAAAGAAATTAAAGGCATAAAAATAGGAAAAGAAGAACTTAAATTTTCACTATTTGCAGGTGACATGATTCTATACCTAGCAGACCCAAAAGGGTCTACAAAGAAACTATTAGAGCAAATAAATGAATTCAGCAAAGTGGCAGGATATAAAATCAACTTGCATAAATCAAAGGCATTCCTGTATATCAGCGATAAATCCTCTGAAATGGAAATGAGGACAACCACTCCTTTCACAATATCCTCAAAAAAACTAAAATACTTGGGAATTAACCTAACACAAGAGGTGAAAGACTTATACAATGAAAACTACAGAACCCTAAAGAGAGAAATACAAGAAGATCTTAGAAGATGGAAAAATATACCCTGTTCATGGATAGGCAGAACTAACATCATCAAAATGGCGATATTACCAAAAGTTCTCTATAGGTTTAATGCAATGCCAATCAAAATCCCAATGGCATTTCTTGTAGAAATAGATAAAGCAATCATGAAATTCATATGGAAAAATAAAAGACCCAGAATAGCAAAAACAATGCTAAGCAGGAAGTGGGAATCAGGCGGTATAGCGATACCAGACTTCAAACTATACTACAGAGCAATAGTAACAAAAACAGCATGGTACTGGTACCAAAACAGGCAGGTGGACCAATGGTACAGAATAGAGGACACAGAAACCAATCCACAAAATTACAACTATCTTATATTTGATAAAGGGGCTAAAAGCATGCAATGGAGGAAGGATAGCATCTTCAACAAATGGTGCTGGGAAAACTGGAAATCCATATGCAACAAAATGAAACTGAATCCCTTTCTCTCGCCATGCACAAAAGTTAATTCAAAATGGATCAAGGAACTTGATATCAAATCAGAGACACGGCGTCTGATAGAAGAAAAAGTTGGCTACGATCTACATACTGTGGGGTCGGGCTCCAAATTCCTCAATAGGACACCCATAGCACAAGAGTTAATAACTAGAATCAACAAATGGGACCTACTCAAACTAAAAAGTTTTTTCTCAGCAAAAGAAACAATAAGAGAGGTAAATAGGGAGCCTACACCCTGGGAACAAATCTTTACTCCTCACACTTCAGATAGAGCCCTAATATCCAGAGTATACCAAGAACTCAAAAAATTAAACAATAAGATAACAAATAACCCAATCAACAAATGGGCCAAGGACCTGCACAGACACTTCTAAGAGGAGGACATACAATCAATCAACAAGTATATGAAAAAATGCTCACCATCTCTAGCAGTCAGAGAAATGCAAATCAAAACCACCGTAAGATACCATCTCACTCCAGTAAGATTGGCAGCCATTATGAAGTCAAACAACAACAAGTGCTGGCGAGGATGTGGGGAAAAGGGTACACTTGTACATTGCTGGTGGGACTGCAAATTGGTGCAGCCAATTTGGAAAGCAGTATGGAGATTTCTTGGAAAGCTGGGAAGGGAACCACCATTTGACCCAGCTATTCCCCTTCTTGGTCTATTCCCTAAAGACCTAAAAAGAGCATGCTACAGGGACACTGCTACATCGATGTTCATAGCAGCACAATTCACAATAGCAAGACTGTGGAACCAACCTAGATGCCCTTCAATAGACGAATGGATAAAAAAAAATGTGGCATTTATACACAATGGAGTATTACTCTGCATTAAAAAATGACAAAATCATAGAATTTGCTGGGAAATGGATGGCATTAGAGCAGATTATGCTAAGTGAAGCTAGCCAATCCCTAAAAAACAAATGCCAAATGTCTTCTTTGATATAAGAAGAGTAACTAAGAACAGAGTAGGGACGAAGAGCATGAGAAGAAGATTAACATTAAACTGGGATGAGAGGTGGGAGGGAAAGGGAGAGAGAAGGGAAATTGCATGGAAATGGAAGGAGACCCTCAGGGTTATACAAAATTTCATCCAAGAGGAAGTGAGGGGAAAGGGGAAAATAATACAAGGGGGAGAAATGAATGACAGTAGAGGGGGTAGAGAGAGAAGAGGGGAGGGGAGGGAAGGGGAGGGGGGATAGTAGAGGATAGGAAAGGCAGCAGAATACAACAGACATTAGTATGGCTATATGTAAATCAATGGATACGTGTAACTGATGTGATTCTGCGATTTGTATACGGGGTAAAAATGGGAGTTCATAACCCACTTGAATCAAAGTGCGAAATATGATATATCAAGAACTATGTAATGTTTTGAACAACCAACAATAAAAAAATTTAAAAAAAATTCCAATAATTTATTTTAATTTTTTTTGTTCTCTGCTTTAAATTCTGTGTTTTTGAAGGAATAGTTTAGATAATTAATGGTAAGTGCTATACTGAAAGAACTTGCATTTGTTAATACTGATAATAAGGAATCTAAGTTTGCCTTGCAGTAATTAAACATGAGATATAGAAAACTGATTCTTAAAACAATATTAAGACATATAAAACCTTAAGTTTGCTTTTAAACACTCATCATACATATATTCTTTGAATATAGTATAATAATCCATCCAAAACACAATTGTTAATTGGTATTCACTGCTGAAAAAATTGAAATCTACTTATTCAAAATTAATTGCTTTAAAGGAAAAGTTACTTGAACATTACGAAAATGTTAAAAGACTTTTTTCTATCAAATTTTTCAATTGTCCAATATAAAAGAAGATGGGCAATTTATGGAATTAATCACTTATATGAATATTAAAACAGAACAATGGTGAAAACTCATTAACATACTAGAGGCCTTATGTAAATATCAGTGATTCCACTTACTGCATTTAAAGCAATTATAGCAATTGTCATTAAAATTCTACTAAATGTAGACTAACTGTGATAATAAATAGATATCCAGGGATGCCCTACTTAAACCGATCTAATAGCAAACCAATAATTATGCTTTACTCTAGTGTTTATTTCCCATAGGATTAAATAAAATATTCATGTCATTTAGTATGTTTATAGGACAATGATAATAGAGCAATTGGTTGTAATGCTCAAATTTTCAGGACCCAGTTTATCCAAAATTGTCATCCAAACATATAAGAAGTCCAGATCAAAACCATGCATGGTGGCACATTGCTATTATCTCAGCTACTCAGGAGATTGAGGCAGGAAGATTACAAGTTTGAGGTCAGTCTCAGTAATGCAGCAAGACTCTATCTCACAATAAAAAGTAAAAAAGGGCTGGGGATGTAGCTCAGTGGTAGAGCAATACTGGGTTCAATTTCCAGTACCACGGTGGGAAAAAAAAAGTCACATCATAGTTTAATACTTTGCTTAAGTGATGATAATATTGACCAAATAAGTGAATTGGTATATTTTAATCAAATTTATCAAACAGACATAATCAATTAAAAAGAAAAAGTATTACTGTTTCTGTAAAGAACTGATTTTCATGAACCCATTTTTGTTTGTTTGTTTGTTTTGGGGTAGTGGGGATTGAACTCATGGGCACTCCACCACTGAGCCACATTCCCAGCCCTACTTTGTATTTAATTTAGAGACAGGGTCTCGCTTAGTTGCTTAGCACCTGGCTTTTGCTGAGGCTGGCTTTGAACTTGCAATCCTCCTGCCTCAGCCTTCCAAGCCATTGGGATTACAGGGTGTGCCACCCCGCCTGGTATGGACCCAATTTTATTAAGAACAAATATATTGAATGATGACAAATTCACATAGGAAATGCTAATTAAACATTTATGTAATATATATATATATATATATATATATATACAAAAAATCATCTGTCTTCAAATATCATTGTGTCTATTATTGCCAGCATATGTGTTGATATTAAATTGATTAAAGTGACTTCAATTAAACAGTAGTTACAAAAGTTCCAAATGAGCTGGGTGCAATGGCGCATGCCTATAATTCCAGTGGCTGTGGAGGCTGAGGCAGGAGGACCTCAATTTCAAAGCCAGCCTCAGCAATTTAGCCAGGCCCTAAGCTTAAGCAACTTATTGAAACCCTGTTTGAAAATTAGAAGCATAAAAAAGGTCTGGGTTGTGGCTCAATGGTTAAGCCCTAAATTCAATCCCCAGTGCAAACAAACAAACAAACAACAACAACAACAACAAAATGCCAAATGCCAATAATTAGTGTATACATTGATTAACTTTTAAGGTTAAGGTACTTACAAAACAACTTTTAGAAATTTAATATTGCACAAAAGTATCCAGTGGAGTACTGAAAACAAAGAAATTCTATTTTAATTGTATATGTGAAAGGAGCATAAAACATATTTTAAAAACTTGAAAACAATCATTATTCTTTTAGGCTGATTTAATTTTAATATACTGTACTGACATTTGCTCCTTGTACTTATCTGCCATCAACTAGACAGTCTGAATACGCAAGCTGAATCTGGAACAATGATACAGGTTAAACAAAGGTTCTTTTAGAAATAGAGACAAATAGGTGTGTGTGTGTGTGTGTGTGCGCGCACGTGCGCGCACGGGCATGTCTGCACTCACACTTGTGTGTAAGAGGTAGATTCATCTATGGCAGGAAAGAAGGACAGAGTCAAAGAAGGATATAGTTAACAACTTTATGCATACGTATTGTGTATTTTTGTAGATGCTAATTATTTGGACAAATTATCTTAAGTCCTGACACTGCCTCTCCAAAAACAAAGGAACAACAACAAAAATACCTCTGTAAAACATCTGTAAATTATTTTTTTTAAAAGAGGAGGAATAGAATATTACAAAATTTGACTATTTCCGTATACCACAAATACAGGTAGTGATATACCTAGGACCTAGTCATGTTCCTTTTGTTTGTACAACTTGTATTTTGCCTTTTGGAAATTGACAGTTAAATGGACAGTTTGAAACAAATGCAGAAGAGTCCACTTTGGTTAGGAAAATAGGACTAAAAATAAATACATTCTGTTACTATATATTCAATTTTAAAAATTTAGAGGAGTTAATAGCTGGGACTTTTTGTAACAAGAGACAGTATAACAAGAATAAAAATAATTTTAATAATATGCATACCTTCTATGTAAAACAGAGAAATGAACAAAAAAAAGCGGGGGAATAAAGAAAAAAAAAGGAAAAGAAAAATCTCTAAGTATATCTCAAATAGATGCCTTATCTCCAGGTTTAAAAAACCCCATGTTTTCTTAAACTAAAAAAGAAACATAAAGGAAAGCCCTGGTTAAAATAAGATGATAAACTAAACCACCTTTAAAAAAAGGTAAGGTTTATCATGTAGATTTAAATTGATGCCTCCCTCATTTATTAAGTCTCTAGTGATTAAATCATCCTTCTTTTCCTAGTGGATAGAGGAAGACATGTTTACAAAGAGATTTCCTTTTTAGATGCACATTTCTTTACAAAAGGGTAATTTCTCACAACTTCTCCTTTATCTGAAATGTTTAAGATTCCAAAATAATTTTTATTTCAAAGAGACATATTTTAGAGTACCACGTTCTGGCCTTTTGCAGTAATATTTCTAGTGCCATGTCTAGAACTCATCAGAAACATTATGAATTTCTAAAGTTGCTCACAGGAAATAATGTAAAGATAAGTAAATTATGCTTAGCTACCCATGCAAGTTAATCATTTTTTTTTCAGATTTGGTTGGCATAGCCTCAAAACTTACCAAACTAGAAGCAATTAGTCTTTCTAACACAAAATCAATGTTTTCTTCAACCTTTACCTTCAGAATGCACTTCAAGTATTGCCAGCAGAGAAGCAAAACTAGGTCTACAATTTTTATTTATAACCTGCAGCTAGCATTTCTTAAAACATTAACAAGATTGATAAATTAAGTGGAATGTTTGAAATATATAAAGCCCAATTCATAAATGATACTTCCCTGGAGTGATAATAAGACTTTACTTGAAAAAAAACATTTACAATATTAAAAACTGTATAAAAATAACTACCAATAATGTCCTATGTTAATATTTTTTCAAAAGAAAATTAAAGTAATTATTTAGATACTGCATGACATATTCATTTATTTGTACTTTCACCCTCTAAGCTAAGATTTATGTTTATTATCTGTTGCCATGAGAGATTTGTAAATATTAGCAATAAACATCTATAATTATTTTGTGGCATCTTGCCAAATGATTACATATAAAATTTATTTGTTTTATAAGAAATAATATTTTGGGGATATACTCTATAAAACTTTTTACTCATCTCCTTAAAAGCATGACTTTCATAGTCTTCAGTTGACAAGATGCTATTTCAGGAAGGGTTATACTAATTTTAAGTGACCTATAATTGCAAGCATATTTTCTCCTAGGTGAATTAATGAGCTGGTGGTATTTCTTATAATTACAATTGATAAAATCATTGCAATTAAAAATAATGAAAATAAAACAAGACTCCATATAAAAGTGTTTTGTTAACAACAACAAAATGCCCATCTATCTATGAAGAAGGGAATAGTGAAAAATTTGCAGAACACTTATCTGTTTATCTGATCTACCTATCTATCTATCTATATATTGGCAATTGAACCCAGAGGTATTTTATTGCTGAGTTATAGCACCAGTCTTTTTTATTTACTTAATTTTATTTTGAGACAGTGTCATTAAGTTGTTGAGGTTTTGCTACATTTCTGAGATTGGCCTCAAAATTCCTGCCTCAGCCTCCCAAATCTCAGGATTACAGGCATGCACCAAAATACATGGCATGATTTCTTTCTTTCAGGGCTCTGTCACATTTACATGTAAACAGAAAACACTAAGAGTGAAGTGTTGAGACTACAACTGAAGTTGATCTGTTGAAAATGAAATTTAAAATATCATCTATATATCTATATCTATATATATATATCTATATATATATCTATATATATATATATATATATCTACACACACACACATATAATTTCTAGACAGTTTTTTTTTTCCTTCTCTGAAGTAGAAATGTCACTTGACAAGCACGGATACATATGTACTTCAAATTAGCATCAAATGCAAATAAGGCAAGCTGCATATTAAAGTACAAAAATTAACAATGTTGGAATTCAAAATATAACACAGAAGTATACTTATGAGGATGTAAAGCTCATCAGATATCTCACAATAGGGTAAAAATATGCATTGCTTAGTAAGAAAGTTATTTACTGTCTTTTCTCAATTAAATCTCTATCAAACAACACAAATCTATCTATAATTAGCACTGTGAATGCCTAGATAGTTCATGTATCTTTCCATAGGAAAATTATTCCAAGGTTAATTCAAAGCATTGATTTACTTTTCAGAAAAATTAAAAATGTTCATATATCTGCACATCTAATTTTATTAAATATCAATTTATTGCATTTTTTAAGCAAATTAAAGTTTATTGCAACCCTGTGCCTAGCAAGTTTATGGGTGCCATTTTTCTAACAATATAAACTCACTTCATGCTTCTACATCATATTTTGGTAACTCATAATATGTCAAACTTTTGTATTATTATTTTATTTGTTATAGTAATATGTGATCAGTGACCTTTGACGACACCATTATTATTGGTTATTGGTGCTACAAATGGAAACCATATAGAATAGTAAAATTGATGTGCAAATGTGTGTGTTCTAACCACTGCATTACTTAATGATTCTCCATCTCTCTGTTCATCAAACTGTTTAGTCCCTAAGACATAGCAATATTGAAATTAATGCAATTTAATAATAGTACAATGATATCTAAGTGCTCAAATCAAAATAATACCCACATGTCCTTTATATTAAATCAAAAGCTAAAAATAAGTTTAATGAGGAAGGCATGTTAACAGGCAAGACAGGTCAAATGCTAGGCCCCTTGTGACAGATAGTTAAACATGTTGTGAATGCAAAGGAAAAAAAAAAACACTCTTGTAAGAAATTAAAAGTACTACTTCAGTGAATACATGAACAATAAAAAAGCAAAACAATTCTCCTGCCCACATGGAGAAAATTTTAATGATCTAGATAGAAGATAAACCAGCCATAACATTACCTTCAGCCATAGCCTATTCCAGATAAAGGCCCTCTCTACAATTCTCTGAAAGTGAGAATGCTTCAGAATAAAAGATTGAAGCTAACACAGATTGGTTCATGACTGACTTAAAGTAAGAAACTGATGCAATAACATAAAAGTTCAAAGGGAAGTTTCAAGTGCTGATATAAAACATGCAGGAAGTTATTCTTCAGATCCAGATCAAGCTAGGATAATTGATTTTAGGAGTTACTTCAAAGAGTGGAAATTCAATGTAGATGAAGTGGATTTTTGTTGAAAAAGTTATATACACATATAATTATGTATATTATATATTTTATTACATATTATATATTATAGAAATTATGTTTAATAATACAATTATTCTATATGAATATAATTATATTTAATAATATATTTTATATTATATATGATATGTCATATATACCATGTATATTATATATTATAAATTTTATATATATGATTTCTCCTATATATCATAGCTAGAGAGATATGAATTCAAGGCTTCAGAGATTCAATGGATTAAATGTCAGGCTGACTCTCTTGTTAAGTGTTAACATAACTAGCATCCTTAAGTTGAGGACCATTCTAGAAATCCTGGAACTATCAAGAATTGCAGAAAATCTACTTTTTCCTGTGTTCTATGAAAGGAACAATAAAGCCTGAATGGCATGATATGTGCTTTCAGTGAAGTTTATTTTTAAATTTTTAAACCCAATATTGAGACCTACTATTCATTAAAAAAAAAAAAAACATCCCTTTGAAAATATTACTGATCAAAGCACCTGGTTATTAAAGAGCTCTAATGGAGATGTACAATGAGATAAATATTATTTTTATGCCTGCTAATACAAGGTGAATTCTGTAGTCCATGGATCAATTGGTAATTTAGACTTTTAAGATTAATATAGAAACAATACATTTTGTAAGTCTATAGCTTCCATAGATAATGACTCCTCTGATATGGGAAAAGAAAATTGGAAATTTTCTGGAAAGGATTCCCCATTGTAGATGACATTAAGCACATTCATCATTTGTGGGAAGAGATCAAAATATCAAGTATTAACTGGCATTTGGAAGAGTTCATTCCAAACCTCATGGATGATATTGAGGTGTTCAATACTTCAGTGGAGGAAATAATAGCAAATGTTGCAGAAATAGTAAGAGAACCAGAGTTAGAAGTGGAGCCTGATGTTGTGACTGAATTCGTAATATTTTATTTATTATATAATAGGTATTAAAATCAGGGGCACTATGTCACTGAGATACATTCACAGTTCTTTTCTTTTTTAAATTTTATTTTGAGATACAGTATTGCCCAGACTGGTCTTAAACTTGTGATCCTCCTGCCTCATCTTCCTGAGTTACTGATATTATGTGCATATACCACCATACTGAGCTATGTATGAGTAATATGTGATCAATGACCTTTTGTTTTTTTTTTTTGGTACTGGGAATTAAACTCAGGGCCACTTTACAACTTATCTGCATGCCCAAGCCCTTTAAGTTTTTTTTAAATTTGGGACAGGGTCTCACCAAGTCTCAATAAATTGCTGAAACTGGCCTCAAACTTGTGATCCTTTTGCCTCAAACTCCCTAGTCTCTGGGATTATGGGCATGGGCTAGTGTCTGCTTCCAGCTAAATAAAATGTTATAATAAACTTGTAATGGATGAGGAGGTACTTCTTATACATGAGCAAAGAAAGTGGCTTCTTGAGACAGAGTCTTTACCTGATGAAGATATGTGAACATAGTTGAAATGACAACAAACTTTAGACAAATTTAGTTTATGAAGCAATAGCAGGATTTGAGAGGACTGATTTATTTGGAAATATGTTCTATTATGGGCTAAATGTTATTAAACAGAATTGTACACCACAGAAATTTTGTCTGAAAGGGAGAGTCAATTGATGTGGCAAACTTGATTGCTGTGCTTTTTAAAAATATATTATTATTATTATTGCATTGTAGTTTTACATAATAGTTGAGATCATTTTGACAAAATTATACAAGCATGAAATTTGATTTATTTCTTTTCAGTCCTTGGTGCCCCTGCCCTTTTTCTTCTCTCTTCTTATTTTCCTTTCTCAACTCTAATGTTGTGTTATTTTGAGAAATTTTCATCAGTCAATAATCATCAACATCAAGGTGAATCCCCTAACCAGTGAAAACATTACAATTCACTGAAGACTCATATGATCATTAGCACTTTTTAATGATACTTTTGGTGAAGGTAAATAGTTTTAACATAATGCTGTCGCATACCTAGTAGACTACAGTATAGTGTAAACATAAATTTTATGTGCAATGGAAAAATTTTTAAAAATATGTGACTTGTTTTATTGCAATATTGTGGTGGTATGGAACCACAATGTCTCTGAGGTATGGCTTTGCATTACTCTCACAATTATGAGCTTTACTGGAGTTCTGGAAAAAAGAAAATAAAGAGGCTATTACCAAAATATCCTTGATAAAAATAGAACCATAGACAATTTAGTATACCAGTTTCATAATGGGAGTAGATTACACATTTCATCCTACCTTTATTCATCTTTGAGATACTAGATTTTCTTTTTTAAAAAAACATTTATTTTTTTAGTAGTAGGTGGACACAATACCTTTATTTTATTTTTAGGTAGTGCTGAGTATCGAACCCAGTGGCTCACGCATGCTAGGCGAGCATTCTACCTCTGAACCACAACTCCAGTCTGAGATGTTAGATTTTTTTCTTCTCTTTCAGTATAACTGCATCAAGATAAGCATGCTCATTAAAAGAGCAAGATTAATTAAAATTACCTTAATCAAAAGCAACAGAGTTATAAACAAAGAAGAAAATGCAAAATATTGAATAGGACTATTATATATGTAATATAGGAAGAGCAGTATGACTATTTATCTGCTTTTATATATTTCTAAAACTCTAAGCTCATTGAAGATTGTGTGTTATTCACTATTATATCCTCAGAACATAACATAGAGCATAATACATAGATAGTGCTGAATGATAATTAACCCTTGGATAAATGCAACAAAGAGAAAAACAATCTCCTATCTGCTATAATCAGTAATTTACTATTGTGCAAGAAAAAGAACGTGCTAAAACTTTTGTAGAGAATATGACAACCATGTATAGCAGAAACAAGGGAAGTAAAAGTTCTGATTTTAACTTTTTCCAAGTTGCCATTTCTGTAACATCTAATTTGCAGTTTACAGACACACATAATTAATTAATTAGTTTGTCCATTCAGAAGCTATTTCCATATCTCTATAAAAAAGTGGGTTTGTGTTCTAACTTACTGAGTTGTTTATATATGTGGGTTCTCAATTATAACCTAAGTAAATTAACCTTTATAAAGGGATTTATAATTGAACTTTTTAAAAACAGAATAGAAGAAATTGAGCAACCTGTTTTTCTCTCACTGTTTGAATATAATTTGATCCCAATAAGCCCAATAAGCCAGTTTTATTATAATAGAAGGATAATTATATTCTTTACTTTCTCCCCTATCCTTAAACATAAATCCACTAAGCCCTTATTCAAAATAGATACTCGGATATCTTTTACAAAATTACACACACCATTTCAAAGTTATTGCCAGGCAATTAAACTTTATAATTCAAAATGCTAACATGTCATCCTATGAACAACTGATAGAGCTTTCTCTGTTGTGTTAGTGACTCAACAACAATTTGTGTTATTAAGTAGTCATAGGCTTTTTGAAATAAGGCTAGGTTTTGTTCATGTGTTCTCTAATAAAATTCTTTTTTTTGTGTGTGGGAAAGTGACACATAAACCAAAGTATTTCATTAACTCTACATTAAAAAAGAAAAGAGAACTAAAAAATATGTTGTTAATGAATTGAACCAACTAGTGGTTGAAATCAGTGGAATTTATTCAATTCAGTAAAGAATGAGGGCTCCTAAAAACCCAAAGCACAAATTCTGTGTCTAGCTTTATGCTCAGTGGGGGTAGAGAAAAAGAGCATTAATTTTATGCTTTTCTTGGATGGATTAAAGTCATTTGGCACAAATTGTAAAGTTTCTTTCTTTTCTCTCTTTCTTGAACATAGTCCTTTTTACTATCAAACTATCAGGCTGGGAAGTGAAGAGGGGAAGTAGCTAGTAGAGGGAATAATTCATACATTATATCTGTCTTTGGTGTAAATATCCTGTGCACCTGCAGCTCTGGGACAGTTATTGAAATAGAAGTGCTCAGAAATTCAAAGCAGGTTTATAAAGTGCATGTTTTACCATGCAAATCATGTACTTTATACACCTGTACAGAGTTAAGGAAAATGATTTACTAAGGAAAATGTCTTAATTTCATACATTTTAATATTTTACATTTGTGAATGAATGACAAAATTACATTTGGTCAATTTTAAGTATATTTTAGGGTACTGTTCAATTCTGCTTTTTGTGTATGTTGAGTGTTGCAAAGTGAATTAAATGGTGGCAGACACAAAAGAGTTGTGCATTAATGAGTATTCACATAGAGCTGCATTCAGTCATTTGCACCCTGGTTCATGCATAACAAGTGGCCATTCATGCTGCTAAGTAGGCAAACATAGCTACCAAGGTGAGAAAGGACAGAAATCTAGTAGAAAATGCAACAAGCCTGGGTCTGTGTAACCTTAGGGTGCTTTGCATTTGCTTAATGGATTAGCAGCTGACTTGACTACATAAGCATTAGCAAATCAACCCCTTTTCTTTGCAGTGCCCCTGAACCCCAGGAGCTCAGGAGAATCATATTTTTTTGGTTGATAGGCTTTTCAAGAACAAAACTGATGAGATCCTGTTGTTGGAACTGAATAGAATCTGGTCCTATTTTGCAGTGTGAGTATGTCTTTTTGCATAGAACCTCACAAAAGCTTCTAAACAGTATCCAGCAGTAACGGGGTAAGTATATAATAATTTTGCTTAAATCCTCACTAAGTACTGCCGTTTTCTCTCAAGTTCTAGGATTTTACTTACAGGTGACCAAAATATATTTCTTATTTTTTTTTTTCATTTATTTAAGAAATTCTTTATTTGGTACCTAGTTTGTGCTATATAATGGGCTAGGAAGAAGCCTACTCTAAATTAAAAATGAAAAATAAGTTAAGACAAGCCAAAAACAAAGAGTTAGTTAAAGTCAGAAAAAGAACGTGTAAGAGTGTGAATAAAATATATTCATTACATTAATATTGTATAAAAGAAATACAGATAAAATGTTTTGAAGGATGAACCTGGAAATATTTTATCTTAAATGAAGGAAACAGTGAACTGATAAAGTGGGCTACTGGCTTCTTGTTCATTAGGGAATTTAAAGAAATGTCAGAGGAAAACAAACAAACATAAAAGAAAAAAGAAAAAAAAACAGTTGTTCTAAAGGTTAAGGAGATTAGTGAAATTTTTCCTTAAGTGAGTTTAGAACCATTTAAAAATGATGCAGTAATAGACCACAGAAAACATTTTGTGAAAAAAGAAAGTTCTCCTTTGAGCCACAAAATTAATTTTCAGACAGGTGTGGTGATGGACTCCTATAATCATAGTGGCTTGAGAGGCTGAGGTAGGAGGATAACAAGTTCAAAGCTAGCTTCAGCAATTTAGCGAGTCCCTCAGCAACTTAGTGAGACCTTGTCTCAAAGTAAATAAATAAATAGGGCTGGGGATGTATCTCAGTGGTAAGACACCTGGGTTACATCCCTGGTACCAAATAAATAAATAGAATTTCATAATAATATTTAAAACTGCAATAACTTCACAAGACTTTGTAATTGCAATTTCATGGCTACCAGTCAATTATTTGTTAAATATCGTTACAGGGTTGGTGCCTTCTTGGAGACTGAGGCAAAATGAAGACCTCCTCCATTTTTAAGCCCTGCTTCTTGCAATCAAGTCAGAAAGATTTCAGACATGTTGCTCAGAGAAACTGGCAATTAATTTATTAGAAGGGATAGGAAAGATGATACTGCCAGTTATTGGTGAAGAGTCCTGCTTCCTCACATCTTGAAGTTTGAACATTAGAGAAGCAGGACTCATCACCAATAACCAGTGGTATCATATTTATAGGTCTCATGGAGACCTACACCAAGGTAAGCTCCTCTTTACGCACCCTCACATCTGTTTGAGGTACATCTTTCTGTCTCTTTCATTTTGGAGTATGATGGACACCCATCGACTACTTATGTGCAGCTAGTGCAACTACCACTCTTCAAGACTCGGGTGAAAAGTTTCCTGGCCTTGGCAGCTCTCAATCACCTGTTCAATATAGAGGAGGCATATTAGTTTCTGCTGAATTTGTTTCACTCTTTTCTGTCCAGGCCTGAAGAGCAATTGGCGTGATTACACAGTGTCCCTAGTCTCGATCGGTCTTGATGTGAGGAGGTTGATGAAGGAGCATGGAACAACTGCAGAATTTCCAGTCTGGGCTATACTCAGGTGAAAATCCTAAGGTTTCCTTCTCTGGAACCCCCTCCAAACTGCCTTAAAGGGTATCTAGGGTGATCAGTAGATGAATGACACTGAGAGAAAGCCCCAATTACATTTGCCTCTATGTGGGCCATACAACCCTCCCCGCCCCAGCATCCATTCCCTCCTGGATGCTCCCCTTCCTTTGCAGATCAGAAATACTAGCAATTCAGATTGTAGGACTGAAGAAAGACATGGGATGATTAACAAGAAAACATCCAGGTTCCCTTTGTTTGCATAGTTGGTCTTCACAAGCCAGTTTAAAATCTCCCGTTACTATTTCTGTGCTCAGATGTACTCAATGTATTTAAGAAAAATGCTGCAAGAGGGAGGCACTCTATTTTAACCAGCCCCACCCCATAAATTCATCTGGAAAAGGGTGTTTGTTGCTTTTAACAACCAATAGATATTCACCTTATAGTCTGGAGATTCCTTTAGTCTACAGGACAACAATTAGGCACAAAAGGTTAAGACAAACACAATTATTCTCCTTTTTCATGTTTTTTTTTCATAATCAGGTGGTATAGTGGCAGGGAGGAAAGCAGTAATGCCCTTAAGTCTGAATACTCCTATGGTCTCTGGCATAGGGCAAACTGGGACCCTAGCACTTTGACAAAGGGGGCCAGAAATAACTTTGACAAAGCCAGGTGATGAGACATAGGTTTTCTGGACAGTAATCAAGCTCAAGTTTAGGGTGACATCCCTAATATATCTAATATATTGGATAAACAGTTTTATCTGATGTGGGAGAAAACTTGAATTTTGCATCACTCAGGTGGGAGCTTCTCTCTCAAGTCAGTCTGTAGATTGACCACTAGTCTACATACTGGGAAATTACAAATGATCAGGAAACATGCCTCATTTTCATGTGTTGTCAGGCCTAACCTTCATCTCTACCATGAGAGAAGGCCTTAAGGAAAAGAAATCAAGGGGACACCCACAACTTAAAACAAATAAGAACAAATTTAGGGAGATTTTCAGAGGATCCAGATAAGCATATTGAGATATTTCAGAACTTATGCCAGGTATTTGAAATCATATGGAAAGATATTATGTTATTACTTAGCCAAACTTTAGCCTCAAATAAGGAGACCACCCTAAAGCAAGCAGCTAAAGAATTTGGGGATGGGCCTACATCTTGCCTATGCCCCAGCATCACAAACTAGAAACAAACCTAATTATTCATCTAGAGCACAGGCAATTCCCAGAAACATTCTGACTGGGACCCAAATGATAAACAGAATGCTTGGGAGATTACACATTCCCAAATTTGGTCCTTGAAGCCATCAGGAGGATCTAGCAAAAGCCCATTAACTGTCCCAAGGTCTCTGAAATTACTCAGGGCCCCCAGGAAAGCCCTGCTATTTTCATGGAAAAACTCAGGGAGGAAGTAAAAACACACCACTTTAAATCCTGAATCCATAAAGGGTCACCTACTTTTAAAGGATATCAAAAAGGTTTACTCACCTCTGAGTTATGAACAGGCTTTAAAAGACTTTAAGACATTAAAGAAGGGCTTTGTCTTGAGCCTCTGTACTCAATTTACCTATAGAGAAAGCAACTTGTTTGTCTCTGAAAGAGAAGGAATAACACTAGATATGATCACACAAAAATAATAAACAAGTTTAACAGCCAATAGCTTATCTCAGTAAGGAGCTTAACATCCTAGCTTTGTTCTCAAAAGCAATAAAAACTAAAGTATCATAATTTTCAATCAAACCTGTCTGATTACCAGTTTTTTTTTTTTTAAAAAAAGCATGAAGTTTCTGCTCAAAATAGCAGTTTCCCTCAGCTACTTCCAGACCTCAGCTAGGACTTACATTGAAATGCAAATGAAAGAAGACTGCAAGCTCAGTAGGAGACTGATCTCAGGCCTAAGAAGAAGAAGAAGAAAAAGGTAAAAATGTCAAACTAGACTAAACCAAAAAGTAAATTGTATAATACTTTACTAATTACTGGCTGGTCATTTTTCTAGGACTCTTGCTTTTTTCTTAGATTCTGTAATTTTTTATTTTTTATTTATTTATTTTTTGTTTTTTGCTCATGATTTTGATCCTACAGACCTAGTAAAGTTTTTTTTGTTGTTGTTTTTTTTTTTTTTTTTTTTTTCTGATCAGTTCTAATTTTTATTTGGAGTTTTTAAACATCTGTAACATTGCAATGTAGATTCACCTGTGAAAAGCTACAAGGCCTTTACTATTGTGTTATGTGTGCAGACTTGAGTTATGTGTTTTATGTCTATATGTGCGTATGTCCAATATCATATACATGATATCAAAATTGGAGCACTCATGAATTTTAAAAAAATGGATCCAAATACCTTTAATTCATGTGATTTAAAATGGTTCAATTTAAATCCTGTAAACAGATGAAAGTAAAGATGTCTTTAAAATTAAACTTAACTCACAAGTTTCTCTAAGTGGTCAAAGAACTAATAAAATGTTGATGTCTATAAAGTGTTTAATATCCCTTGGTTCTAGGACTTTTCTTCAACAAGGAAGAAATGGCTAATACTGTTCAATACACTTGTCTGATATTTTGGTAAAATAAGTAAAGTAGATTTTACACGGAATTACTCATATTTATAGATAATTTTGGTTGTTAGACATCTGATTAATTTACAAGGTTAAAATGCTAACTGTTAAATATAGTTTAACAAGTATGCTTATTTCCATGAATTTCATTGCGTAACATCATTGATGTTTTCATAAATTGGAAAATGAAGAAAAAAAGGGTTTAAAGTTCCTTTGTCATCACTGAAAAAGATTACTAAGAATTTAAATTCCCAATAGGTATAATTCTATATACTTAAACATTGTGTTTTCATGAAATGGTAAACAGATGTGATTCGGCATAAAAAAGTTTTATAGAAGATTTCTATATACAAAGGCCCAAAAGTTTCAACTGTTCCAAATAAGAGTACTATAAATAACATAAGTATTTCTTTTTATTAAAATGAAACAATTTCCCTAATTTCACAAATTTACAAGGATTTGTTCAGAATGTGAACAGAAAAGGGGGTATTGAAACCATATTTAATGGAAGGAAAAGAAAGTGTTTCTTGATGAGAAAGTCTGTATATGATTAAGTAAATAAGAGGGTTAAAATAAATGATAAAGAAGTTCTGTGTAAGTTGGTTATATATATATGTGAAATCAGTCAAAGCTATTTAAGGTTTTTCCCATAAGGTCAAATGTTAATGTACTGATATAAACCAAATTTTAATATGTATGTAAAAAGGACAAAGACTTTTTAAAACAATAATTTACCTATAACATTGTGTTCATTACTTTTTCTTTCTTTCTTTCTTTCTTTTTTAAGAGCAAGTAATCTTGAAGAAATTAAACAACTACTGGATAAACAACAACTGATATTTTAGAGCATTGTACTGTGTATTTCTTTAAAAGCCAAACTTGGTTAATATAAAAATATCAATGTAATTGTGGTGCTATTATTCTTCTTTGTATTCATATCTTCCAGGTATACATGTTTTTAAGGTAGAAGCTTTAAAAGAGCATTATATCAAGCTGATGTTCCCCAAACTAAAGGTGTATGGTAATTTTAGGCTTACAAGAACATAATATTGAAGATTTATTTATATCATTTAATGTTCTGTAACTGGACCTGTTATTAATAAGATATATAAAGTTTTGTTACTTTTTACACTGGGGTACAATTTAAATGTATTTTTAAGTTAATGAGAGTCTAATCTATGTAACGGTTAATATTGTAAAACACAAAAGCATTTTGCTACTTTTCCACAAAAGTTTAAAAGCTCTCAGCCTTTCTTTAATTCATGTTTTAAATGTAATATAATAGGGTGTTAGCTAATATTCATGTGACCTCAAGCAACAATATATGTAAACTTTGTAAAGTGATATTTAAGAAGCAAAGATCAGTTTCAGAACTAGAACACTTTACTTAAGATTTATAAATATTTATGAAGAGCCCCACCTTACCTATGTCAGAATGACTCCAAAGTAGGACAGACTTCAGTTTATTTAACATTATATTCAAAAGATTGATTTTTTGTTGTTAAGATTACTAGGATCTCAAACAGGGTGTATAATATATAACTCAGTCAAAATTTAAGATAGTTATTACACAACCTAAATATGTTTTACTCTTGTTGATTTTATTTTATATTTTTCTTATACACTGTCTAAATGTTACCTGTTAATATTTTGCAGAGGTATTGCTTCAAGAACACACAACATGGATTAATTTAAGAAAATAAACCATCACCTACAGGACAGATAGGATAGTAGAGGCCCCAATTAATAAAAAAGAGTAAGTGACCATACAGTTATAGACATTAAAGTTAAAGCCCAGTACTCTTAATTTAAGACTGGTGAGACCTATTTACTAGATGTTTAAGATCAAGACTTAAAAATTAAAACTAAATTAAAAGGGCCAAGAAAACTAATATTTGGCTCTTGCCCTCCAAGTCAGTCTGAACCCAGAGAACAGGGAACTTCTCTAAAGACCTTTGCAACTCTGGGCCACATAACCTCCTGATCAAGAAAATTGATGAGACCACTGGAGAACACAAAGCCAATCAGTGCACTTACCATGAAAAGGAGGGTCACTGGAGAAGGGAGACATCCTTGATGCTTCCAAGGAAAGCCACACAATCAGCAAGACCTGGACCCATCCTAGCCTAAATGGAACTAGCCAAACTACAACCTTCTCTCAAGTTCCTTCAGGAGTGACTCCCAATGGAAACTCAGCTGACTCTTAACCACAGATAGAAATAAAAGTCAGTTTAACCTGCTTCATCTTAAAAACCTAGCAAAAATAGTTAAAACCAAAACACAGCTATTCCTGGCCATAAAAAAAATAATAATAGTTAAATGTAACTTAAGGTATATACCTTGTGTTAGCCTCCAGGAATAAGTAAGACTGGAGCCTACAAAAGAGAGATTCTTAGGCAGGAATGCCTGATAACTATCAAGAGGTACTGCCAGAGATAGAAGTTTTTAGTAGTTTAAGGCCTACAGATATTCCTAGCCTATACAGGTAGGATTGATATTCACTAGTATGATTATACAGACCTAAGTAACAGAAATAAGGGGTTATCTATTAGACACAGGTCATACCAGTAGAAAGATTTTACAAGATCAGATGACATTAAGTAGCTTAACTACATCTTATGGGGATGGACATCTATAACATTAAAAGTTAAATGTTAAAGATTTATATCCCCAAATAAAGGCCTTGTCCTCTCCAACCTTGTTATAGAAACAACTTATTAGCCTTCACACATCCTGTTGAGAGATTATTGACTTCTATCATCTCCACGATGTACACTGACATGTTCCAGATGCTGCGACATTTATTCAGTACTCGTGATTTTTTTGTTTTGTTTTGTTTTGTTTCTCTCTCATAGAAGCAACCATCCCCAGATGACTTTACAACCTGTTTTTCCCCAACCAGACTTCAATCTGCTTTGACTTCTAAAAGGGAACTCTAAAATGGCTTGCCCCACACACTGTCCCATTCCAGCTCCAAAAAGCCAGAATGGTAGTCATCCCATTTCCTTATAGCAGTAAGGTGTTCCTAAAGTTACAGGAGGGAATGAAGCCAGAATTAGACAGGCAGTCAATATATACAGGTAAATCAAGTCAGGTTGGATCAAGGAGGGCAATTTTGAGTGAGTTGAAGCCTATCCCCTGAGGGATTGAAATGCCTTCACAGCCTTTCCTCCATCTTTATAAAGAACCTCCTCCTACTCCAATCTGTTGCTAAGGTAACCTGTTCCAGGAATTGCCCCTCTCTAAAGGAAGCTATAAGGTTGTTAATTAATGTGTATGTGTCCTTGGCTGCTCCATTCTGCCCTTCTCCAGTTCAGCCCACCTGTTTCTCACCTTTTGGCCATCCCACTTAATATTTCCTAGGCCTAGTCAAATGCCTAGTCACCTAAACAGGAAGGAGAAAGATATGGGGAAGAGGGCAGGAGAACAAAGGAAGCCTAGGACATATAAAAAGGGCAGACCACCTTGCTTCTTGGGATACTAGGTACCAGCTATAGCCCCCTTCTCCCTCCCTGGAGAAGTCTATGTTATCTCTTTACAAAACAAACAAACAAACAAAAAAACCTGATTTATATGCTTGCCTTGGTGTGCTTCTCTAATGTTCAAACTTTAACATGTGAGTAAGCAGGACTCATTACCAATAACAAGTGTTATCAAAGGGACCCTTCAAGGGAGAGAGTGTGTCCTGTCAAGAGAGGAACAGCATGTCTCTCCTGCACTCCACTTCTATTGGGGATGACCAGTTCTACCTCTTGACATTTAACTGACAGCAGGGTAACATCAGACTTTCAATTTCCCAGTTCCATGACAATTCTATGGTCCATGCTGACTGATTCTAATTGGATTCTTAACTGTAAATTATGTATTTTATGTTTAGGAGGAATTATCCTTATCTCCCTGAGTTCTGTGATCTGGTCTGGAAAAATGGTCATGAAAGTCTCCCCCTTCAGGGTAACATGGATTATTCTTGTGGTTATGGGGCTGGGGGGGCTGTCATATTGAGCTGGGGCAGCCACCACAGTCCTTGGGTGCTGCTTCTTGTGACTCTGCCAGACAGAATTCAAGGAAAACACAGAGTAGTAAGCAAAAATTTGAAAAAGAGAGTGAGAAGCAAGGGTAATGTATAGCATAAGGATCGTACAGCATAAGAATGATGTAGTGTTCACATTGAAGAGTTATGGAAAATAGGGGCTGGGGTTGTGGCTCAGTGGTAGAGCACTCACCTCACATGTGGGAGGACCTGGGTTTGACCCTCAGCACCACATAAAAATAAATAGAAAAAATAAAGGTATTGTTTCCAATTACAACTAAAAATAAAGTTATGGAAAATAATATTCCTACAAAATACTCCTTGAAAAAAAGCAGAGAGATGGTGCAGAGGAAGGGGTTGGGAACTAACCAAACTTTAACCTCCCAGTAAATTCTTTCCCAGTAACAATGGGCCCTGAAGGAAAGGGTGGGGCATTGCAAATTGGTCCTAAACAGAGACACAGTAAATATTGAAACTCTGGGAGACAATGAATCCCAGAGAAATAAAAGGAATGGGCAAAATTTAAGTACTCATCTCTAGAAATCTGGCCTCTCATCTGTCCAAGTAACAAAGAGTTTCAACCTTTTTACAACTGCCCTACTGAGTTAAAGTTTTAACCTATACAACTAGCCCCTGACTATCCAAAAGACACATCCACAAGTTCCAAAGTGTACCTTATAAAACTAAAATCCCCTCTGTAACCAAAGGCCATTTTTGCATCTAGAAAATGAGCCCTTATGGTATCCGAGTCCATGAATAAAAAAATGGCTTTCCTAAATCTGTTTAGTTCTTAATCTGTCATTTTATACTTACCCACAGGACTGGAATTTTTAAGGAAACTGAGTCCTTTGTACTTGCCTTGATTTCCCTGTTCCCCCCTAATTTATTACACTTGAAATACCCTCAGCAACTTTCTTTGTGAGAGTCTTTATATTCTGGTTGAGAAGATGGTTGTGACACAGTTTCAGTAATAAGGGAGGGTTCCAGTAACTTGGTTGCAAAAGATTATTATGACATTTTTTTTTTCTGGAAACAATAGTGGCCCTTGAACTGTAACTGGGACAGGAGTCTTGATGTACCAGACCCCACTCCTCTGATTTCTCTGATGCTTACCTGCTTTATTTAGGGTCCTCAGGATTTTAAGCAATAATTCCCTCAAGGGATTTTGATTCCTTATAGCTTGGGGAAGGTTGGACATCCTGATCTCATTCTCAAATGCTTAACTGTTTAGAAAAGTTTCTTCACTGTTTAAATTTTATGAATTTTTCTTGGTGTATAGTCCTAATGTCTGTCTTTGATTGTCCTTTCCCCCCAAGCATCTTTTCTGGTTAACTAACCTACATAATACTATCTACACAATTTCAGATCTGCATTTCTCTTGTAGATAAGAGTTAGTTTGTGGGTAATGTGGTGTATCCTGTCTGCTTAGGCTAGGCAGTTCTGCAGGTAAATTGCTTGTTGGAAAAGAAAGCATGTGGGGGTCAGCACAGTGGGCCCATTTTATAGAATTATTTCATTAATATCTGTTGCCAACACTCAAATTTGTCTGTCCCCTATCAACATGATCTATCTCCTGTCCCAAGCTACACTATAAACACTGTGAATGTAGATACTGTGTATTTCTTGTTTTCCTCTTTTTATTTAGAATTTAATATTATTCCCAGACCATATTAGATACTCAACAATTATTGAAAAAACAATGATACTCCTAGGGCAGAACTTGCAAAACAAAATTTTAATAATGACATCCATGCTCAGTTTTTAATAATAATTATATTTGTATTTTTCAGCTACATTATTTATTTGGAAGTTACATTCTGTCAGTGTAGTTTTCTTGAGAAATCAAAGGTATTTAACTAAACTCTCAAAATACAAAAGAAAATGAAACAATTCAAAAGGTATCCATCGGAGTCTAGCTTTCACTTAAGGTATAGAATGCTATAAAGAAGAAGAAGAACAACGACAAAATAAAAGCAGAGCAACAAAATTCTATTGAATCAGAAGAAACACTATATTTTTGGAATATAACAGAGAGAACAGGTTTCAAGACAACCAGCTAACATGAAACCTCGCAAAAGTACGGTACGGCCCTAAAGAGATGGAAGGAAAGCATTTGATTACATGGATTAGGTGGATGCTAGAAAATGGTCATCATAAAGTACAGTGAGAAAAATGTTATTTTTATTAAATTGTTATAGGTTGATTATAGATTAGCATTTAAATATATAATCTTAGAAAAAAATAGATGGAAAAATGAATTGCATCCACTCACAAGCTCTTCACCTTAGACCTCATGATTTATTTGATAGGATTGACAGCAAGTTGAAAATTCTGAGAAAGCTTCCTTTATTGTTGCAGAGCTGTTTGAAGGGAAGAGTAGCCGCTCCATGCAAAACACTGTCTCATACATATTTTCCCTCACTCTCTCCCTTTCTTATGAAACAAAAGTCATAAGCTGCTGGGTAAATGTTGACAAATATTGTCATTAGGTCAAAGTTGAAGACCCATTGCAGTTGAGGAGAGCAACTGAAAAATTTCTCTGTGTGTTGAGGAGGAACAGGATTACATAGAAGCACAGGGCTGGAGTCTTTTGGGAAACTGAGGCAGCACAAAGACCTCCTTTGAACTCTAATTACTGTGATCGAGTCAGAAAGATTTCAAACATTTTGATCAGAGTAACATAACTGAGTTTAATAGAAGGTATGAACAAAGGGAAAAGGGGACATTCCTAAGGGAGAGAGTGGGTCTTCTCAAAGAAGAAAGGAACAGCATGTTTCTCCTGTCCTTTAGTTTCCCTGAGGGACCCAGGGAAATTTCCAGAGAGTCCCTTCTAAATCCACATCTTGACTTTTGACTGACAGCCAGGTGAAATCAGAATTTTAAGACCTTGCTGCCATTACAATTCTAGGCCACTTGGCTCATTCTGACCAGTTCTAATTGGAACCTGTTCTTACATATTTTATGGCCAGGAGGAATTATCTTTATCTCCCTGAATTCTAAAATCTGGTTTGTGTAAGGCTTACAACAGTCTCCCCATTCAGGGTAACTTTGTGTTCCACTTATGGAATTATTTTGGGGCCCACAATTCTCTGCAGATAACAGATGGTTTGCTGAGGTCTGTAACATATTCTGTCCACTTACATCAGACAGGGCTACAGTTAAATTGTTTTTTGAAGGTGAAAGCATATGGTGTTCAGGGCGGTGAGCCCATTTTATAAAATTATTCCCTTATCCTCAAGATCCCAACACAACAGCTGTCTGTCCACTATCTTGACTAAATAATCTTCCAAATAGTCACAAGGGAGAGATCTCCCCCAACCATGAGAATTGAAGGCATAGAAATTGCCTAAGACTGATGCAGAATGAATACATCAGTGAGTGCCCTCTTTCTACTCATATCAAGGCTAACATCATTGAGTGAAAAACAACACATCTTCTATTTGGAGAGTATTTGTAAATTTGCCTCAGGCGGGACAGAGAAATTCCCTGGGGTGCAGTTGCAAAGGGAATGCTTAAAACTAAGGTTAGAACAATCATTGAATGGAATCCACCAGACAACCAGTCCTTAACTTAGACCAATACCAGAGGAATTTAAAGCTTACGATGTAAGAAGAATAAAGATAGTAACATGGAAACCAAAATAAGAGAGCTTAGTTATTCAATGGATTTGACTCAAATGCTAAAACACCTACCTAAAGAAAAAAGCAGCCATTTTAAGTGGTAAATGCCCTGGTTTGATCATTGCACATGGCATACAAGTAGAAAATTATTAGGGGTTGGGGATATAGCCCAGTTGGTATAATGCTTGACTCACATGCACAAGGGCTTGGGTTCAATTCCCAGCACCACACACACACACACACACACACACAGAGAAAAGTACCACAACTATGAAATTATTACACTCTCCCTCATGAATTTGTACAATTATAATAGTAATTCAAAAAGAAAATAGGGAAAATTATCCATTTTATAAAAATATAATTTATGCAACAATAAATAACCTCCACTATAACACACAAAATATTCAAATTTCAACAAAAATTATGAGATGTAAAATCAAGCAAAACACAATATGAAGATACAAAGAAAAACTTAATTTTGACAGATGTAAAAATCAGAAAAGACATTTTAAATAACACTAAAATGATTGACATTATTAATATGTTAAGGTTGCTAATTGAAAAGTTTATCAATATGCATAATTGTATTATATTTAATAGGATAAATGGAATCTAAAAAAATGAATCAAAAATAATTCCTATTTAAAAAAAATTCTAGGTGTTACTATTACTGATGAGAAACAGTTTATTTTATAAATCAAAGTGATTTTATAATTATTAAAAAATATCTATACATTCAAAAAAATTCCCAATAATGGAAAATGTAGTATATAATACAGTATTACAATGATTAACCTTCTAGTAGATAAAAATCTAATAATCATTTTTGAATAAAATTCTCAAAAACATGGAATAAAATGCAACTCTTACCTGATCATCTCAGAAAAGCACATTCCATTCACAATAGGATCTAAGATAATAAAAACACTAATGAAAAGGAAAGAAAAAAAATCAGACACTAAATTTTACAACATATTACTGAGGGAAATTAACAACCAAATAGATGTTGAGATATTCAATGTTTATTTATTGAAAGAGTAAATATTAGAGGAAAATAATATTTTGTTATATTGATGTGCAGTTCAATATATCCTTATCAAAGTCTCAGACCTTTTTTCCGGAATATATTGACAAGCTGACCTAAAAATTTCCAGAAAAGTGCAACAAAACCAGAATCATAAAAATTTCCTAAAATAAAGAACAAATTTGGAATGTGTTCCTTAATCCTGGTCAAAACTTATTATGAAACTACACTTATTAAAATAGTACATTACTTGCATATAAATACACACATAATTAAAGGGAACATAATTTAAAATTCAGTAATAAATTGTGTTTTAGGTCAATTAATTTTGGAAAACTTTACTCCTAAAATTAGATATAAAAGTTAATATTTTATAAAATGATGCTCTGACAATTGATAACTCCATGCAACATATTGAAAAATAAAATATAGGAGAAAATATGACAGTCCTTGCTTAGTCCAGTTGTTCTTTACAGGAGGACAGTTTGAAAGAGATTTCTTTGAATAACTTGTGGGAATGCATTTGACTCCTCCAGGTACTTCATACAAGTTGATTAATAAGATATCTGTTCATTTTTTATTGGCTTATTTCACTTAGAATAATGTGCTCATATTTCTTCTCTGTTAAAGCTTATGTCAGAATTTCCTTCTTTTTTAAAATTGAATGTTTCATTACATGCCTACAGGTTTTGTTTATCCCCTCATGGTCCACTGGAAAATTGTGTTGTACTCATCTTTTGGCCATAAACGTAAAAGTAAATATACCTGTTTGAGGTCTTGATGTCAACTTCCTTGCCTATATATCCCAAAATGGAATTAATGGAACATTTAATTATACTAAAATAGAATTATATTTACATATATAAATTAATAATTCTATTTTTAATTTTTATAGTTACTACCCTACTGTTTTCCATACCAGATGCATCATTTTATAGTCTCACTAGCAGTTCTCAAGGGTTCTAATTTTCCACATATTTATCAATAGTTCTCATTTTCTAATTTTTTATTATAATTTTCCTAATATTTATGAAGTGATATCACATGACTGCAATTTGTATTTTTCTAACAATTTGTATATTTGGAATTTGTATAATGTGCTCAGTAGCCACATGCATATCATCATTGGAAAATATCAAAGTTTTTAGTTTATGATTTAGAAATTTGCCTTTTTTGTGCTATAAGAATTTTTTCTATATTATGGATATTAACAAATTATCAAGATGTAAGATTTGAAAAAAATCCCATTAAACAAATTCTTAATTTACTTCGTTGATAGTAAGCTTTGATGTATAGTTTTATTTGTTTAATTTTGAAAAAATCCAATTCTTCTATATTTTTGTTTTGTCTGCATATGTTCATTTTTATATCCAAAATAACACTGACAAATGCAATGGCATGAAGGATTTCCCCCTGGATTTTCCTCTAGGAATATTATATTTTCAGCTCTTAAGTTTATATGTGTGATTAATTTTGAGTTAATTTTTGTCTCTAGTATAAAATACGGATCCAATTTCATTCTTTGAATATAAATATACAGGTTTCCCTGCACTATTTGTTTAGTACAATGCCTTTCCCCCAACTGTATAGGCATGGGAATATTTTCATAATAGTTTATTTTTGGGCTTTTTATAATATTCTGTTTGTATATATGTCTACATTCTAGTCCCACATTGCATTTTTTGCATTTATTATAACTTTGTGTGCATGCAACATTCATTTATGTTCTTCTTTTTCAATACTCTTTTTTTTTTTTTTTCTGGTGCTGGGGATTGAATCCAGGACCTTGTGTATATGAGAAAAGCACTCTACCAACTGAGATATGTCAATATTCTTTTGGAGTAACTCTGGGTTACCTTGGTAGTCACATGAATTTTAAGATAGATTGTGTGTGTGTATGTGTGTGTGTGTGTGTGTGTGTGGTCTTAGGGATTAAACCCATGTCCTTACACATGCTAGACAAATGTTTTTCCACTGACCTATAACCCCAGCCTTTAGGATAACGTTTTTTGCCATTTAAAAATTTTGTTCTAATTAGTTATACATGACAGTATAATGCACTTTGACATATCATACATAAATGGAGTATAACTTCTCATTCTTCTGATTGTGTATGATTTAGAATCAAAATGGTTGTGTAACCTTAGGATAAGATTTTGAATTTCTACAAAAATTTTGTCTATGAAGATGGGAGGCCCTTCTACCTTCTTGTGTCTTCTCCAATTTCTTTCTTTAATGTTCTACACTTTTCATTGTAGAGATTTTTCACCTTGTTGGTTAGATTTATTTCTTGTTTTGTTTTGTTTTTAGGCTATTGTGAATGGAAATTTTTTCCTGATTTCTTTCTTAGTAGATTCATTGCTAGTATATAGAAAAGCAATTGATTTTGTAACATGCTACTTTGCTGAATTTCTTTCATAGGTCTAATAGTCTTTTGGTGGAGTTTTTTGGATCTTCTAAATATAGGATCATATCATTTTCAAAAACAGTGATAATTTGATCTCATCTTTTATTTGTTATTTCTTTCTATTTTCTAATTGCTCTGGCTAGAATTACTAGTACTATTCTGAATAGGAGTGGTGAGAATGAACATTGTTGTCTTGTTCCAGATTTTTAAAGGAAATGCTTTCAGTTTTCCCCCATTTATTATTAGGTTGACTTTGGGTTTTTGTAGATAGCCTACAATATATATATATATATATACACACACACACTATATATATATATATATATATTCTTTTTAAATACTCTTTTTTCTGGTGCTGGGGATTGAATCCAGGACCCTGTGCATGTGAGAAAAGCACTTTACCAACTGAGCTATATCCCCAGCCCTAATGTATATATTAGTCATAGATGGACACAATACCTTTATTTTGTTTATTTATTTTTATGGGGTGCTGAGGATCAAACCCAGTGTCTCACATGTGCAAGGCAAATGCTCTATCACTGAGCCACAGCCACATTCTGCCTTTAAAATATTGAGGTAGGTTCTTTCTATCCCTAGTTTCATATAAATATAACTAAGGACAAAGTGACTTTTCTCCCTAGTTATATTTATATGATATATTACATTCATTGATTTGTGTATGTTAAATTGTGCTTGTATTCTGGAATAAAACTAATTTGCTCATGATGTGCAATCTTCTTAATATCTAATTTACTACAATTTACTAATATTATATCAAGAATTTTTTGCATTTAAGTTCATCAGGGACATTAGTCTATAGTTTTTTTTTTCCTTGATGTGTCCTTATCTGGTTTTTGTATGAGTGTGATACTGGCTTTATACAGTGTATTTGGAGATGTGCTGTCAATTTACATTTCATGAAATAATTTGAGGAGCATTAGCATTAGTTCTTCTTTAAAGTTGTGGTAAAATTCAGCTGAAACCATCTCCTGAAATTGTCTTTGTTGGAAGGCTTTTTATTACTGCTTCTATTTCCTCAATAGTTATTGATCTGTTTAGGTTGCCTATGTCCTCTTGATTCAATTTTGGCAAGTTGTAGGTGTGTAGAAATGTATCTATCCATTATAAGTTTTCCAATTCATCAAAGTATAAATTTTCAAAATACTCCCTACTGATCTGCTAGATTTCTGTGATGTCTGTGGTGATATTTTCTTTTTCATTTCTAATTTTATTAATTTAGGTCTTCCCTCTTTTTCCTTTGGTTATTTTGGCTAAGTGCTTATCAATCTTCTTTATCTTTTCAAGGAAACATCTCTTTCTTTCATCCATCCTTTGTATTTTCAATTTCATGGATTTCAGCTCTGATCATAATTATGCCCTTTCTTCTACTGACTTTAGAATTTGTACTTCTTTTTCAAGGGTCTTCAGATGCATCATTAGATTCTTTAGTTGAGATCTTTCTAATTTTCTTCTGTTGGCAGTCATGGCTGTAAACTTTCCTCATTGTTTCTCTTTTGTGTCTAAAATTTTTAAATTTCTCTCCTTATTACTTCTATAATCCTTTCATCATTCAAAAGTGTATTGTTCAATCTCCATGTGTTTATGTATTTTCTGTAATGTTTTTGGTAATAGTCTGATAAGATACAAGGAATTATATAAATTATTTTGCATTTGCTAAGAGTTGCATTGTGGCCTAAAATGTAGTCTCTTTTAAGAAAGTTCTATGAGACATTGAGAAGAAAGTAGAGTTATCTATTGTTGGATGAAATATTCTATAAATGTTAAGTTAATTTGATATATAAAGTTTTTCATGTCCAAAGAATCTTTATTAAGTTTATGTGTTTATGTTTTATCTACTGATGAGAAAAGTGTGTTGAAATCATCCAGAATTATTGTACTGGGGTATATCTGAGATTTTACTTTTTGTAGTATCTCTTTCATGTAATTAGTTAGACCCTTATTTGGGTCATAAATATTTATTATCATTGTATGTTCTTGTTGGATTATTTCTTTTACCTGTGTGAAGTGACCTTCTTTGTTTCTTCTGATTAATTTTGGTTGAAAATCTGCCTTGTTATATATGTGAGTAGCTAATCTTGCTTTTTTTAGGCCTTTTTTCCAGGTACATAAATTTCCATCTTTTCACTTTCTGTCTGTGGGTGTCTTTGCTTGTAAAGTGGGCCTCTTTCAAATAAGACAGAGTTGTGTCTTATTTTTTAATCTGTTCTGCCAGCCTATGCCGTTTAATAGGAGGATTAAAATCATTTATATTCAATGTTATTATATGAAGATAAATACTAACTCCTTTTATTTTTATTTCTAATGATTAATTTGGTTTTGTGATCCTGTTTCTCATTTGCTTAGCTGTTTTTCAAATGAGATTTTTTTTTTTAATTCTGCGTGAATTTTTTATTTAAGTTCTGTAGTGCTGTCTTAGTAGTGGGAATTTGTTTGATTGTTTGTTTGTTTGTACTTATGTCGGGGTTTTTAACAACGCCCCCCCCCAAAGGTCGACTGAAGGCCCACACCCAGCCTTCCCTTGCTGAAGCACCAGGGAGGCCAGTCAAAGCATGATCTCCTTTATTGAGAAAACACACACAGCTAATATAATGTACAGGAGCCAATCAGGGTAAAGGTCAGCAAGGTGGGGAGAATTTACATCTACACCCATCCTACAGGCAGTAATGGGAGACATGAACTGTCCATAAGGGCAGAAGAGTTCTGAGCCTATCCTAGAGGTGGTCCGATTCTTCATCACAACCCACAGCAATGCCTTCTGGCTAATCGCCAGGCACTCTCTTAGCCACACGTGGCCCCAGGACTGGGAAGCGGGTAGCAGCCAGCAAGTTAGGTTTCCTCTTTTCTGATGCAACATGCCTCACATGTTACATCAGGCCCTACATACTTATAGTGCAAGGATTTTATTTTCTCTATGATTTTGAAGGGAAGCTTTGGTGGATATCACAATCTTTGTTGACAGTTATTTTTTTTTTCAGGAGTTGGAAAACATTATTCCAAGTCTATCTGTCTTTTAGAGTTTATGCTGAGAAATCAGATATAATTTTAATTGATTCACCTATAAATAGGACTTGATTGTTTTTATGGAGGACTTTAAACTTCCATCCTTGTTTTATATGTTAGGCATTTTAATAGTATGTGTCATGAAGAGGTTATTTTTTGATTTTGTTTATTTACAGATCTGAATGTCTCCTATATGTGGATGTCCATGTCATTCTCAATGTTTGGGAATTTTTCTGGTTGTTATTGCCCAGAAGAAGTTATCCATAGCATTAGTCTGCATCTCACAACACTTCTCATTTCCAACAATTTTTAATTTTTTTTCTCCTAATGTGGTCCCAGATTTCTTGTATAGTCTCATCATGATTATTTGTTTTCTTTTCTTTAATACTGTCTGAGTGTTCAGGAAAAGCCACATTATCTCCAGATCTGAGATTCTGTCTTCAGCATGGTATACTCTATTAGAGAGATTTTAACTCCACATTTTATTAGATTTATTATTTCTTTTATTTCCAAAATTTTTCTTTTGTTCTTTCAACATGTCTATCTCCTCATTGAATTTCTATTCATATTAATTCATTTGTTTCTCCGTCTTTTCTTGGGATTGATTGAACATTTTTATAATCATTCTTTTGAATTTTCCATCAATACTGTGTCCACTTGAATATCCTTTGGATGGGTTGCTGGTGAATTATGATCTTCAGAAGGCATAATGTATCCTGTTTATTCAAATTTCTTGTGATCCTGTGTTTGAATTTATCCATTAGTTGGGAATAATTTCTCTTCAGCTCTTATGCGTGCTCCTTTTTTGGGTATGGTCTTCTTTTGGTAAAGTGTTCTAGAGTGATCTATATTGAGGTCCCTCCCATAAGTATGACATCCATATCCTTTGTGTTAATGCTTTCTGTTTTTGCTGTAAGAGTTGATGTATATACATGGGACTTGAGGACCCAAACATAGCCCCTTCTACTTGGAATTGAGTCATTAGTTTGGGTTTTAATATCTTCTAATCTTTGTATGAAAGTATAGTTGAAATTCAAGTGCCATTAATTTTTGTGTGAAGCAAAGTGCAATGTCTTTAGGCTGAGTTTATTTCAGCAGCAGAGTTTCTATTCTATGAACTTGTAGTGTCCCTGTAGGTACCAAGCACCACCCATAAAAGTAGGAAACAAAAATTATCAACAACTGATGTAAACAATATATAGCATTAAAATAAATATCTGGTTCCTACAATGGCATCTACAAAATTAATTATGACAAAAACAGAAATGGTGGGGTCAGCAATTTCCTAGAGCAAAAGCAATAGATAACCATGAAGTAGATCTGACATTAAAACATATAGCAGGTATCAACTATTTCATTCATAGCAGCAATGATTGTAACAACATGAATGGTGGGGCAGGAGTTATATAAACAATTAGTTATAAATGATAACAAAAATACAGTTCATTTTATAAAAATGAAAATGTGGTAGGAAGGTAGAAGAGAGCTCATAATATTCAAAATGTCAACAGATAGAATGCAAAAGTAATATAACATGATATGTTTATAAGGAAGGGGGAAGAAAAGAACCAAATCAAATGAAGAGAGAAAGAAAGAACATGAGAATTTCACTGTAATTAGGAGAAGAAAGGAGAGAAATAGATACAAGTGAGAAACAAATAACAAGCCAATAAATAAATAAATCAATAAAGCCCCTAACCCTCAAAAGACAAGGCAAGTTAAAGTAACTGCATTAAAATTGCTAAGAATGAGAAAAATTATATATATCCATGAACCAATTAACATAGTAAGAACATACATACTCTCACACACCCATGAAAAAAAATTCTTAATGAAAATTGAAAGTCTCTTCACCAAAAAATTCCTTTCATCCACCTTGCTAAGAAGCAGTACTCCCACTGCTTGAAACCCAAGCCATAGAGTAACTAGGACTACAGACTTCCTCTAATTTGCCATCTTGAATCTCCTCCATTATTGTACTTTATATCCACCCTACTAGGGAATATCATTTCATATCTTCTTTCTATCACATAACTCTAACTTATTCTACATTAATCAACTCTTCCACATCTATCCCACACATTCTACTATCAAACTGTTTAATATCAACCTTTTAGATTAAACATATTGAGTGAGATAATGGGGCATCTGTATTTATCTGCCATAGGTCATATATTTAAATATAAATTAATGGGTTTTATGTGATGTTTTACACATGCACATATTGCATAATGTTTAAATTGAGATAAACATAGCCACCATTTCAAACATTTATCTGTTTATTAATTCTAGATAGTGAAAACTTCCAAATCTTTTCTTCTGCCTTTTATAAATATATCATATATTATCATCATCTTTACTCAATCTTCTGTTCAATACCATGCCAGAACCTCTTACTCTTATCTACCTATACCTTAGTACCTATTGATCTAACTTTTCCCATTCTTGCCTCTCTCTGCCTACTTTTCATTTGTAAAATTTGAGTAAGTTGAATAGGATTTTTGCTAGGTGATTTAAATTAAAATATTCTATACAATGGCTTAGAATGGGCTTTGACAGTGAGTTTTAGATATCATGTTTTACGTTTTAAGGGACAAAAAAAGAAGTAGATGGAAAAAAAGAAGTAGGAGGCAAGGGGTAAAAAAGAAGAAAAGCAGGAATAGGAAGGGTTAGGAAAGATATTGTAACCTTTAAGAAATTACAAATGAAAAGAAGACACCAAATTTAATCCTTCTTTCTTACCCACAAGAAAAAATTTTGTTAGCCTTTGACATTAACCTTTAGAATCCTAAAATGTAGAGTTACAAATGATTAAATTCTGAAGTTGTCCTGATTTTCAAAGAGGATAATATATTAGATTTCATAAAGAAAACAAAGTGAGATTAACACTAATGCATAGGAAATATCTAAAAAAATTTTTTAAAAGATTATATTAGAAATCTAAAACAAACTTAAAATGTTCCAAATAACTGTTAGTCAATCATTGAAGATTAATTGGCTAAGTGTTAGCTAAAACTAACTAATCTCATTTTTCCTCTTTTGTTTACAAAATACCAATAAAATGGATGTAATTGGAATTGCATGCCTAACACTACAACATCTTTTTATAGATTTCAGTCCATTTTTCTCATGTCCCCTTGCCCCAGAAACTATAATGTAAGTATGGTATACACATATTGGGCTGTTTCTGTCCATAGGTATTTTATTTTAAGAATGAACGTTGGAATCAATCTGACATACAAATTTTTTCGTACCTAGTTTTTTTTTTTTTTAATAATATTGTGCAACTTCTCTAGCCATTTGTTTGTTTCTTTGTTTGTTTGATTCAGGGTTTTTTTCAGTTGTCCTGACTGGCCTTGACCTTGTGATCCTTCTATATCAGCCCCCCAATTCACTTAGGAATACAGGTATGTACCACCATGCCTGGCCAAAAATGAATCTTTTAATTGGGAATTTTGGACTTTTGAACAATAGCATTTCTCTAAGTAGTTAAAGCTGTGTAATGTGAAGCTATATGGATAATGGCAGTGACTTTTTTTAATGTGTGAAAAAAGAGATAAATATAGAGCTGAATGAATTCACACACAGCAAACCTAAAGACAGAAGGAGAAAGCTGAATTTTATCTAATTCCTTAGGTTTGCTGAGGTCAACCACATTTCTGTCCAAAATAAATATTAGTTGAAAATAACTTTGTTTAGCTAGTTTTACTTTATTTTCTTATAGGTTATTAAATAATTAAATAAGAAAAATTATATAGCCAGACATAAAATCCTTATGTACAAAGTGAGAAATTATGAATTGACTGTCATGACAGATAAGTGATTGATTACTTAATGAATAATGAAGCATTGCCAAATTACAGACAAGTGTTTTAAAGGCAATCTACAGGGATTATTACTTTGTTATTTGTTGCTTCAATTTTTTATTGATATGTTGTTGTAGGAATATATGAAAGACATATTTAACAAAAGATCAAAACATGGACATTTTGTCGAATTTGAAGCTTTAAATATTTTAGAATTTGGTTTATATGATGAAATTTTAAGAACTGGACTATAGATAGGATATATATATCATAAAAAGTTAATATTTTGTGGAAGAAATGTCAGATATTATCTATATAATTAGAGATTAATTTCAGAACAAATTGATATAATTTATGAAAAGATTTTTCCTTTCACTATAAAAAAATTCCTAAATGTAGAACTACTGAAACGTGATTATGAGTAACCTAATTATATTTCTTTGAGCATTTTCATACCAAGACTTTACCTTTTTTGAGCATACAATATAGATACATTCTACCTTAATTATGAAGCTGGTGTGGAAATACCTATGTTTCAATTCTAAAATTCTATATGTACAGAATACGTGTAAACCTTGACTGGCTTCCCCAAATTTAAAATACTTCAAATTTTATTATTTCCAACTAGGAGTTGAAAAATCTGGAAACGGTAATAAAATAGGTTGAAATGGCAATGCTTTTTCTGGGCTAAGTCTTAAAATGGGGAGACATTATATAAAATAATACACTAGACAATCATGAAAACAAAAGAGAGACCAAAATTTAAAAATGTCCAGTAATGTTGTGAAATGAGGATCCAGGTATTGCAACATCAACAGTAAAACTAAATAAGCATAAAAACATAGTTTCCAGAAAATGAGTCTGCATGCTTTAAGGTAAGTGTAAGAAGTGTAATATATGCTCATGGTACTGATGGTGGAGAGTTTAAGAGATGTCATAGTGAACAGAATCAGACCAAACTATGCCATTTATAGTTTTGCTCAAAAATCTAAACTAAGCTTATCATAGATAAGGTAATTTGGCTTATAGGGCTAAAGGTGAAGCAGTTAAGTTCTAACAAAATGTCAACTAGAAAGCCATTGGTACTTTGGGTAGGACAAGTTTCCATTTAACAGGACTGAACTATACACCATGTCAGATATAGCATCTTCTTTATGTTAGATTCTGGTGGTGTCCCCTAGTCACTGTGAACACCTAAAAGCACCTGAAGTTTAAGAACACTTGGTATATATTTAAGAAATAGATGTTTATCTTAAAAATTTGTAGCTGCTTAGCTATCTTATATTTTTGAGGCAATTTAGGAGAATTTCCTTTCTTTCTTTCTTTCTTTCTTTCTTTCTTTCTTTCTTTCTTTCTTTCTTTCTTTCTTTCTCTTTCTTTCTTTCTTTCTTTCTTTCTTTCTTTCTTTCTTTCTTTCTCTTTCTTTCTTTCTTTCTTTCTTTCTCTTTCTTTCTTTCTTTCTTTCTTTCTTTCTTTCTTTCTTTCTTTCTTTCTTTCTTTCTTTCTTTCTTGGTACTGTGGGTTGAATTCAGGGGCATTTGACCACTGAGTCACATCCCCAGCCCCATTTTGTATTTTATTTAGAGAAGGAGTCTCACTGAGTTGTTTAGTGCTTTGCTTTTGCTGAGGTTGGTTTTGAACTTGTGATCCTCCTGCCTCTGCTTCCTGAGCCACTGGGATTATAGGCATGCACCACCATACCAAGCAAGTTTTTTTATTAACTGAAATAATGATTTTTTGGACATAGAATATGTATCATTTTCTTTCTTTTTTATGGGTTTATTAGTAGTTGATAGACCTTTGTTTTATTTACTTATTTTTATGTGGTACTGAAAAACAAACCCAGTGCTTCATATATGCTAGGCAAGCACTCTACTACTGAGCCACAACCCCAGTACCATATCATTTTTTTTCTTTCACAAAATGACCTACTTAAGCATAGACAACATATTAATGATAGTAACAGAAATTAATCAAAGGTGTTCTTATTCCAATTATTTTGTCCTTTGATCAGCAAATATTGGCATTCCATGCTAAACCTATGTATAAAGAAGGCAAATCAGCTGGGCACAGTGGTGCACACCTGTAATCCCAATGGCTCTGGAGGCTGAGGCAGGAAGATCACAAGTTCAAAGCCAGACTCAGCCACTTATCAATGCTCTAAGCAACTTAGTGAGTCCCTGGCTCAAAATAAAAAAAAAATAATAATGATAATAAAAAAAGACTGTTCAGGTCCTTGGCGCATTTATTGATTGGATTATTTTTTTTTTTTTGGTGCTTATCTTGTTGAGCTCTTTATATACACTCATACACTGCTGGTGGGACTGCAAATTAGTGCAGCCAATGGGAAAGCAGTATGGTGATTCCTTGGAAAGCTGGGAATGGAACCACCATTTGACCCTGCTATTCCTCTTCTCGAACTATACCCAAAGGACCTAAAAACAGCATACTACAGGGACACAAACACATCAATGTTTATAGCAGCACAGTTCACAATAGCTAAACTGTGGAGCCAACCTAGATGCCCTTCAGTGGATGAATGGATAAAAAAAGTGGCATTTATACACAATGGAATATTACACAGCATTAAAAAATAATAAGATCATGGCATTTGCAGGGAAATGGATGGCATTAGAGAAGATTATGCTAAGTGAAGTTAGCCAATTCCCCCCCCCAAAAAAAAAAAAAAAAACAAATGCTGAATGTCTTCTCTGATATAAGGGGGGCTGAATCAAAGTGGGGTTGGGAGGGAGAGTAAAGGAGGAAGATTACCTCTAGATAGGGAATAGGCCTGGGAGGGAAATGGAGGAAGAATGAGAATAGCAAGGTTACTGGAAGGACACAGTCATCATTATACAAAATTCATGTATGAAGATGTGAATTTGGTGTCAACATAGCTTATGTACAAACAAAGATTTGATAAATTGTGGTATAAAGGTGTATTAAGAATTGCAATGCAAAAAAAAAATTATGAATGTAATGCACTCCTCTATTGGATATATGTAAGAAATAATAAAAAAAAATATAAAAGACTAGAGATATGGGCCAGTGGTTAAGCTTTTCTGTGTTCAATCTCTCATACCAAAAAAAAAAAAAATGGCAAATCAATTGCATCTAAAATCATACTTATTATGAAATCTATGAAATAATTTAAAAATTGTTCATTAGAGATACAAAGGAAGTTAGTTAAGTAAATTCCATCAATATCTATATTTATGAGTTTGGGGAGCATTTTCACAATGTATATTATTCTGAAAGTATTCTTACAGCAAAAAACTGCCTAAATAGTAGTTGCATAAACTTGATAACTGCTAAATAAAACTAAATTTTGCCTAAAGAATCATCTGCATGAGTCCTTAGACAAGAAGCTGCAGCTTAACTTACATAAATTAACTGAAAATCTAACTTATAAATATTTGCCTTTGTAACAAATACCTGAGTCTTAACCAAATCACAATGGTTGACCTTCTGTCAATCATAGGAAGCCAACTGTTTAAACCTTGTTCAAATAAGGCAAATGCTGCGTTGCAATCAATCTATTTGTCTCTGCATACATCCCTTATATTGTCTACATCACTTTCTCCTCTCTGATTATAAATATAATCTGTGCATATTGTGGGCTAAAGAATTTTGAATCACTTCTTATCTGATGATGGCTTGATTTTAGAAGCACAATTAAGAACTACAAAACTAGATTTTTCGTAATTTTGTCTTTTAACATAGCCATATAACACTGTGTGAATGATCTAAGTAGAACAGTCAACTGCTCTTATCATACTCTTTTATATGCCCAGGAGTCCAAATCTTCACATATGTTGTACTTTTGCAGTCACTTTTTGTCAAAAAGCTGGTAATAAATTACACATTTAGTTTATAAGAAATCTACCTATTTATGTACTATACTGAGACCTACTCACTGATTCTGCTCAAAGCTCTATAGACAAATAAATAATAATATGCATTATCAGTTTAAGAAGATTAACTAAAATTAGAAACCATATCTGAGAATTACTCAGATGAAACACAGAGGAACTGTACCACTAAGCTACATCCCCAGACCTATTTATTTATTAATTATTTTTTAAAATTTTGAGACAGGATCTCACTAAGTTGCTTAGGACCTTGCTAAATTGTTGAGGCTTTGCTCAGACTTGCAATCATTCTGCCTCAGACTACTGAGCTGCTGGTATTACAGGGATGTGCCACTATGCCCAGGTTTAAATTATTTTTACACTCAATGATCACACAACATTTATTAATGAGTTATTACTTTCAGAATGATGGCTTCAGGGAGAGAGGTAGAGGAAGCAATTATGAATTGACCTAAAATATTTGGTCATGTAAAACTCTTTAAGTTGTTTCTAGTAGTTAAAATTAGCTACTAAATAATTGAATAACAGATGTTTATAATGGTACCAAATCTCAGATCAAGTTATTACAAACACTTATTTCAAAATGGACACGTCTTAATTGAATATTTAGTTTGAGTTGTATAAAATAAATAATTGCAACAACTTATTTTTTATTGAGAAATTTCAATGTCCCCTAGGTTTTAACTGCTCCTAGTACTGCCTGTTATAAGATTGTCTAGAGGCGAAGTTTAAGATTTCTAAGCCTTGATTCTTTCACCTATACAGTTAGCAGTAGACAAACAGCATCCAGAGTTCACAGCTGACATAGAAAAACTTAGCAACTTAGGCTAGAGCATAATAACTAATGATACAATTCTTAAGAATTTTACATCTTTCTTCATGTGAGGGTAAAGACAGTCTTAAAATATTTTAGCTGATCCAAATTATCATATGTTTACTGATAATGAATGCTAGTAATGAATAACTTCAATTCCACTAACAGAGGACATTACTAGTATTCATTATGCTACTATCACATACTACCATTTATTATTGTTAACCAAAAAGTATCCATATTTGGCATTCACTAATGAGCACAGCATTATTATTGATTGAGATATATAGAGACTGGGATTCAAAAGGTGTGTCAATAGTAATCTCTAGGGTGTTTATTTTTCATGTAATGTTTGTAGAACACTCCTCAATAATGAACATATTACCTGACCAACTTTTCAAATGTGCTCGCTCAAGGCAATGGCTTCCCCAAAATAAGTAAACATAATGACACACTGGGTGTATTTACATAATTTATATTATGCTGAAGAGTTCTTAATATATGTCAAAGCAATAATTCAACTGAAAGCCATCATATCTGTGCCCCAAATTAAAAAACAAACACGCAAACAAACAAAACCCCAAATCTATCACCTTAATGTAGCAGAGAAAAGACTGGATTTTACTAAACAAAAGCAAACATTTTTCATAGAAGAGTGATGAAACTGAATACAGGACTGCCAAGAATTATACAATAAAAAGTTGTGCCGCAGTCTGGCTGGGCACAAAATCACGAGCCACCACACACCTTGTAGATTCAAACAGCAACTCTTTATTCCCGAACTCACACTGGCACTCTACAAACACGTTCTGGGGAAATCCACGTTATCTGCCCAAATCCACCCCCACTGGGCTTCTCTCTCCCAAAAAATACTGTCTGAATCCCGTGAGAACTCAAGGGGAACTCAGGCATCAGGATACGCCCTAATCCCAGCAGGAATAACCTTAAACCTGGACCCACCCTAAACCCGGATTGTCCTAAACTGGGAACGCCCTAAACCCAGATTGTCCTAAACCGGGAACACCCTAAACCCGGATCCGCCCTGGTCCTTGAGCAAGGTCACCTTACATGCAATGTCACTGCAAAATGTCCTATTTCCACGTGTCCTTCCAATAAGCAACATGGGGTACGCTGGCAAGGAAATTGTCATACCTACTTGGCTAATGGCTCCCAGCATCTCCCCCCTTCTGATTAATTAAACAACAAGCAATGTGGCTTAAGGACCGTGCCTGGTAGGTTGTCCAATTAAACATATGGTTCTTACCCGTCATCGGAAAACTGACCTTTAGGCGTCAGCCTCCTGTCTTAGGTTGATACCACTGCAATTGGATCATACCCGTCACTGACTACCGGTCTAGCATATAGCCATTGGCCCCCGAATTTTAGACCATCACTAGCAGAAGGGAGGAGGATACAGAAATGCCACGACACCAAGCCAATTGACGGCTCCTTGGGAAAAATTGCATCACTGGTGACACCATCAGCAAAGATATGTCAGCACTACCACAATAAACATGGGGTGCGCTGGCAAGGAAATAAAAATTGCATCACTGGTGACACCATCAGCAAAGATATGCCAGCATTACCACAATTCGCTGCACCAAACAATAGTTACATAGTCCAGGCAAGTTCTGCAAGCAGTTCAAAGCAGAGGAATCTATCAATATGTCCATTTCCTCCCCAAATCCGTTTCCTCCCAAAGTAAGTTGACTCCTTGATTGAGCATTACTTGTTGAGTTATATTCATTGATGCATCAGTTTATACAGTTTACTGTGATAGCTATCATAGAAGCTGTAGTTTGGTTTTATCTTTGTCTTCACCAGCACTGGGATGAAGATAGGAATTCTGGCAATGATGCTAAAGAGACATTATCCTGAAAAGAATTATTAAATATAATGAAAAGGAAAGGTGAAAGTAAACAAACAGATCTGTTAACCTACTTTAAAAACAATCCTTAACAGCTGTGTACCTAATTTAAATTAAACCATTTAAATCACCTGAATAAAAAAATAATAATAATAATTCGGATCCATTTTTTCATGAGCGCTCCTCATATAAGAAATACGGACATACGCACATACAGACATACAACACAAAACACAAGAGTGCACACAAACGTACAACACATAAGAAAATAGTAAAGGCCTTGTAGATTTACCTAGGTGAAATCTCCATTGCAATGTTTAAAAACTCCACAGTCAAAAAATAAAACTGATCAGAAAAACATTAACCTAGGTTTGTATGAGCTCAAAAAATAAAAATAGAACCTTATGATGTGGAAAAATGCAATAATAAAATAGCTATTGAAAAAAGCATCCTGGTTAATCACTGTCGCAGATGTAAGAATGGCCAAGCTGGAGTTCTGGATATCAGCTGTTATGGATTTGAGTCAAATCATCTTCTTTTCGATCTGTAGAAATTGTTTTAGTTAATCTCTCTGGAATCCAAATCGGCTGCTGTTCTCCCTGTGGAAACACACAAACAGAGCCCCGACTCCAGACAATCACTGGGTCAGGACCTTTCCATTGTCCTGTTAGAATATCTTTCCAAAGTACTTTAGGCTTATGTACATTTTTTGGATACATATGCCTTTCCGCAGCACTAAGTCCTGATGAATCGAAATTTTAAAAGTTTAGAGTAAAAAGGGTTATTTTAAATTTATCTTTGGGGGATATATACCCCCTTCCAATTCCCTCTTTTTGCTTTAATAAGTACGTTTTAATAGTTTGATGAGCTCTTTCAACTATGCCTTGTCCCTGTGGATTGTATGGGATTCCTGTTACATGAGTAATACCAAATGATGAGCAAAATTGTTTAAAAGAGGTAGAGGTATAGCCAGGACCATTATTGGTTTTTAACTGTTTAGGAATGCCCACAGTGGCAAAATTTTGCAAGCAATGAGCTATAACATCTTTAGTTTTTTCTCCGGCATGAAGGGAGTCCATCAAAAATCCGGAAGAAGTATCAAATGTAACATGTAAATATTTTAATTTTCCAAATTCTGGCAAGTGTGTGACGTCCATCTGCCAAATATGGTTAGGTATCAGTCCTCTAGGATTGACTCCAAAATTAACTTGTGGTAAAAATGTCACACAATTTTGACATTGTTTTATTATATGTCTGGCTTGTTCCTTAGTTATTTTAAAATGCTTTTGTAAAGTATTAGCATTAACATGAAACCTTTTATGAAAATTTGTAGCTTCTTCAAATGTAGAGAAAATATGTATGTCATGTGTAGTTTTATCTGCTAAATCATTGCCTAAACTAAGGGCTCCAGGCAATCCTGTATGTGCCCTAATATGTCCTATAAAGAATGGATCTTTTCTGTCCCAGATTAGACTTTGTATAGTGGAAAACAAAGAGAAAACAGTAGAAGAAGGGGAAATCCTACCAGCATCTTCAAGAGATACTATAGCATTAATTAAATACTGAGTATCAGAAAATAAATTAAATACAGAATCTTTAAACATCACAAAAGCTTGTAAAACTGCATTAAGCTCTACCTTTTGAGCTGATTGTTTGGGTACTAAAAATGTAAAAGTTTGATCAGGGGTAACTACTGCTGCTGTACCATTATTTGACCCATCAGTGAATATATTTGGAGCATTCATGATAGGTGTTTTTCTTGTCATTTTAGGAAAAACTACAGGATGCTTAGACCAAAAAGACAACAAAGGATTAGATGGTAAATGATTATCAAATGAAACATTAGATTTACACATGATTATTGCCCAAGTATTTAACTCATTAGCTAACTCATCAATTTGATCCATAGTATATGGAGTAATAATTTTATTGGGAGAAATTCCAAACACTCCCTTAGCTGCTTTTATTCCTTTGAGTATTAATTGTCCTACAGCCTCAGGATACCTAGTAAGAATAGTGTTAGGAGAATAAGATAAATGTATCCATAATAATGGACCTTCTTGCCAAAATACTCCTGTAGGAATATTTTTTGTTGGTAGTACAATAAATAATAAAGGCAAACTTATATCAATTCTATCCAAATGTCTGTTTTCCATATATGTTTCAATAATTTTTAATACCTTTCTTGCTTTAGGAGTTAACATTCGGGGTGAATTTGGATCTGATGAACCTTTTAGAATATCAAATAAAGGTCCCAATTCTCCTGTTGGTATACCTAGATAAGACCTTATCCAATTTATGTCTCCCAATAACTTTTGAAAGTCGTTAAGTGATTTGAGTTGATCTACTCATATTTGGATTTTTGGTGGACGGACAATGGTTGAGGATAATAGAACTCCTAAATAATTAATTGGAAAATTTAATTGTACTTTATCTATTGCTATCTCTAGATTATAATTTTTTAATAAGTTTGTAAGTGTGGCATAACATTCCAGCAATATGTTTTTATCTTATGTGCCAATAATACATCATCCATACAGTGAAATATTTGTAGTTCAGGATTTTGATTTCTAAGTGGCTGGATTGCTTTGTTAACATATATTTGACACATAGTTGGACTGTTAGCCATCCCTTGAGGGAGTACTTTCCATTCATATCTCTGATCAGGACCTTCATGATTTAATGCAGGGATAGTAAATGTAAAACGTGGACTATCCTCGGGATGAATTGGAATTGAAAAAAAAAAACAATCTTTAATATCTATAGCTAAAACATGCCAGGTTTTTGGCAAAGCAGACAATTGAGGAATCCCTGATTGAGCATGTCCCATAATAACCATCTCATTATTAATGGCTCTTAAATCTTGCAATAATCTCCATTTACCAGATTTCTTTTTTATGACAAAAATGGGAGTATTATGGGGAGATACGGAATGTTGTATGTGTCCCTCCGCTAATTGTTCTTTGACCAGGTCATGGGCTGCTTGTATCTTTTCTTTAGTCAGGGGCCACTGAGGAACCCATACTGGTCTTTCTGATTTCCAAGTAATTTTTATTGTCTCAGTGGCCCTTTCTGAAAATCCAACCCATGTCTGTCTGTTCCTTGATCTATTTGTATTGGTGCTGCTATACCTTGCCCTTGTTTTCCTAATCTTTTTTCTTTCCTAAAGCCTTGTCTAGCCCTAGTAGTGGGCGAATTAGGATTGATGTTATTTGTTAACATCAAACCTAATTGATCTAGGACATCTCGTCCCCATAAATTTATAGGAAGATGATCCAATATATATGGCTGTATAGTTCCTTCACATCCTTCAGGATCCTTCCAATCTAATATCATAGAACTTCTATGGGGATTATTCGCCACTCCTAGGTCTCGAAGCGTTTGAGTGGCTTGTTGTAATGGCCAATGTTTTGGCCATTCTTGACGAGATATGATGCTAAGGTCAGCACCTGTGTCCAGTAGCCCATTAAACTCATGTCCTTTAATATTTAGTTTTAGCATTGGGCGAGAATCTAAATTTAAAGACAACATAGCCCAATCTACACCTGTGGAGCCTAATCCCCTGGAACCTCTTTCTACACTACGACTAGGAAATTTATTATGTAGGCTGGGTATTATTAACAACTGTGCTATTCTATCTCCAGGTGAAATTACTGATATACCTCTTGGAGAACTAGCTATAATTTTTATTTCACCTACATAATTGGGATCAATTACCCCAGGACTTATCATAAGTCCTTTTAATGTAGATGAACTATGTCCCAATAATAAGCCTACTGTTCCTTGGGGAAGAGGTCCTTTTACTCCTGTGGGAATGATTTGAACTCCCATCTCTGGCAGAGGCACAGATGTCCAACCCTGCGCTCCCTCGGGTTTGTCTGATGAGGGATTTAATGGACAATGTGTCCTGGGCACTACCCTGATGGTGTTGCTGGGTTCCTCCACTGCCCCGTAGATTTGTGGTTTTGGGCCCCGGAGCATTGGGCCCCCCTGTCCGTTTTTTTTGGCAAAGGAGCCTGATGCCTTTCTCCACGATATCTTGGATAAATACCTGGTCCTTGTCCGTTTTTTGATAAGGGAGTACCCTCTATGGTGGTTTGAGAACAGCATTCATTATCCCAATGTCTCCCTCTACGGCATCATGGGCAAATACCTGGTATTCTATTTCTTTGATACCTAGTTTTGTTAAACCCTCCTCCTATGGGGCAACTCCTTTTAAAATGTCCTGTTTGTTCACAATCATAGCATGTTTTTGGCCTGGCATCTAAAGCCTGTTGTACTGCAGCTGCCAAGACTTGCCCTTGTTCATTAATATCTCTACATAATTTAATATATGTGTTTAAATCTTCATGTCTCCATGGTCTAATAACCTCTCTGCAGCAACGATTTGCTTGGTCATAAGCCAGTTGTTTTATTAATGGCATTGCTTCTTCTGTATCCCCCAAAATTTTGGCAGCCGTTTGAATTAGCCTATCTACAAAGTCAGCGTAAGGTTCATTAGCTCTCTGTATTACGTTAGATAGCTGACCTTGTAAATCTCCATGTCCTTGTAAAGTCTTCCATGCCCTAACTGCGTCTGTAGCAATTTGTGCATATATAGCAGAATCATATTCAATTTGTTGCTGTTGACCCTCATAAGGTCCTTTTCCTAACAACATATCTAGATTTCTTTGAGGGTAACTGGCTGTTGCATTTCGCCTAGCTGTCTCCGTGCAAAATTCCTCCTTGGCAACCTTCCATAACAAATATTGTCCTCCATTTAGTACAGATTTACACATGCTAGCCCAATCTGCTGGCGTCATGTCCAAGTTAGTAATGGACTCGACCATGCTTACCGTGAAGGGAGCTTGGGGACCATAGGTTGTTACAGCCTCCTTTAACTGCTTCACTGTTTTAAAATCTAAAGCACCGTGAATTCGCTGCCCTCCTACCTCTTCAAGTACAGGGCATGCAAATCTTTGAGGTCCTGTCTCAGGATCCCATTTATCAACTACGGGGTTTGAGGGCCACTCAGCTGTCTCCATTGGTGGGGCTGTTGGTTGAATTACGCCCTCTTGTGATAAAATGGGTTAGTAACAGCCTACTGTTGTGGCCTTTTTCCTAACAACCCCTTTTCCTTTAAATTTTCTTCCTCTGTCTGACTAGCTCGAGAGACCTTCTCTTTTGCTTGATCTAAAATGTCTTTCTCCATGGTCTGAACCTCTAACAATTTACTTAACATCTTTTTGGTTTGTTTTTTACTAATTTCTAATCTACTATAAAGATAACGCAACCCAATAAGATAACACAAAACAAAACTGAAACTGAATGAAACAAAAACGGAATAAAAAATCATTGTATCAATTTTCTCTTCCTCAGGGCCGACAAACTTCAAACCTTTAGTCAACCATTTTTCCAGTTTGCCTGAGAAATTTCTAGGGATAGGCAGCTTGAAACAAAAACAAAATAAATCAAAACAAGAATGCACTGTTTTTTGAAATGGTCACCGATTCTCTCGCCTTCCCTCAGGGGCAAGCAATGTCACTTACCTCCAAGTTTCAGACGTCCCGCGTACGGACCACCAAATGCTGCAGTCTGGCTGGGCACAAAATCATGAGCCACCACACACCTTGTAGATTCAAACAGCAACTCTTTATTCCCGAACTCACACTGGCACTCTACAAACACGTTCTGGGGAAATCCACGTTCTCTGCCCAAATCCACCCCCACTGGGCTTCTCTCTCCCAAAAAACACTGTCTGAATCCCGTGAGAACTCAAGGGGAACTCAGGGAGCAGGATACGCCCTATTCCCAGCAGGAATAACCTTAAACCTGGACCCAACCTAAACCCGGATTGTCCTAAACCGGGACCGCCCTAAACCCGGATTGTCCTAAACCGGGAACACCCTAAACCCGGATCCGCCCTGGTCCTTGAGCAAGGTCACCTTACATGCAATGTCACTGCAAAATGTCCTATTTCCACGAGTCCTTCCACTAAGCAACATGGGGTATGCTGGCAAGGAAATTGTCATACCTACTTGGCTAATGGCTCCCAGCAAAGTTGGGCTGGAATTGTGGCTCAGTGGTAGAGCACTTGCCTAGGTTGTGTGGGACCCGGGTTTGATTCTCAACACCACATAAAAATAAAGGCATTGTGTTGTGTCCACCTATAAAAAAAAAGATTCATATTCTCTCCCTGTCTTTAAAAAATAAGAAAAAAAAAACATTCTGTATAATAGAAATATAATTGACAAAATTCATTGCTGCATACATAAAAGTAAAAACTCAATTTTTATATCATTTTGATGCAGAACATGTAATTATGTGCACAATAAGAAAAATAGTTATGCAGAATCAAATGAGAAGGAATGTAATTATTACTGAGTAAAATTTCTTAGAATAAAGGATGGCATTAATCTAAACAAACTACAATTTTCATCAATATCTTTTGGGGAGGGATTGATATGCCAGAATCTAAAAATAGTAATGCATATATTATTCAGAACTGTGTAAAATATATATTTAGAAACAGGCCTATCTGTATTTTAGTGAACCTGAAAATTTATTATATATATAGCTCAATACTGAGTAATTTTACTACTTACAAATACCAGTATTTGAAATATTTTCATAACCAGTTCAATTTCCTTTTATTTTCTTCATTTAGTACTGGAGAGTGAACCCTGGAGTGCTCAACCATTGAGCCACATCCCTGGCCCTTTTTATTTTGAGACAGTGTCTCATTAAGTTGCTTGGGCCCTCAATAAATAGCTTACTCTGGTTTTGAACTTGTAATACTCCTGCCTCAGACTCTTGAGCTGCAGGGATTACAGGTGTGTGCCACTGTGCCTGGATTCTCCAGTTCAATTTATTTATGATTATTCAGATATTCAAAGTAGTCAGAGTTGGGCTGGGTATATAGCTCAGTTGCTAGAGTGCTTGCCTTGCATGCACAAGACCCTGGGTTCAATCTCCATTACAAACACACACACAAAAATTACTTAAAGTAGTCAGAGTCATTTACTAAAATCAATAACTTATCTTCTGAAATAAAAGAATTATTGATCATAAATCATCTTCTCATAGGTCTCTGTGGATGTTGATAAGTACTTCCCTGATGGTTTTGTCTAATCCTCTACATATTCCATGGAAAGGTCAAGGGAACTAGTTGCCCTTTTCTTGAATGAGCAGGATATTAATGTTATCCTTCACCATCAACTTGATTGTATGACACAAATACCACAGCAGGACAATTGGTAACAAATTCCTATCACTTTCCTACCACTGGCAATTTTCTTTTACCATGACTTGCATTAAGTGAATTTCTGTGTGTCCAGGGTTATAACTATCATTTTCATTCATCACAAACCTGAAATATAAAGCTAAGCATATAATTCAGTCTCTATTTTTCTAATTTATCTTTACCCCCTGACCTTCCATATCCTATTTTTTGAAATTTCCCCTTAATCCTGCTCATGCCAGGCACTCTCTGTAATTTTTCCTTATATATTGTATAATGATGGTGTTATATAATAGAAGCAACTAGGTAGAAGCACTAATAAGATTTAAGTAGTCATATCTGAACTTAATAGACCACAATAATACTAGTACCTATCAATTTGTTTCCCAGAATAAATAGAATAGAAAAGCAGCATTCATTAAATGAAATTTGAGTGGGGAACACGTTGAAAATGCCTGAGGTCAATTGTAACTATTTACATGGTAATACTACAACAGCTTGTAAAGGAAATAAAAAATGTATTATTAAGTCAATAACCATTATGATCATTTCCTAGATAATTTACAGGCAAAAGAGTTGGCTAAATTTAAGGATTTCATATGTCATCTGTATATTATGTGTTTGATATTCTATACTTTTTTGCATTGCTCTATTTTATTTGATTTTCTATTAAAAAGTTATAGATAATTAAAGGAATAGCAAAACCTATATTTCATCACATTGATAATGAATAAAACTATAAGCTTCCAATAAATATTTAGGAAAATAAAAAAATTCATAATACATTTGAAATCACCTAATTATCTTTATTTTATTTGTTCTTTTTAGGTATACATGACAGTAAAGTGAATTTTCACATATTATACATACATGTAGTATTACTTATTCTAATTAGGATTCCATTCTTGCAGTTGTACATGATGGGGAGTTTCATTGGTTGTGTGGTCGTGTATCTAATCGTTTTTCTTTAAGCCACTCCCATCTTTCTTATACTACTAAAGTAAAATATCAACATGACATTTGTATGTTTTTTCATATTATTATTTTTATGCTTTAACTGCATAAGCTTATGTCCCACATAAATTTCTGTGACATTAAACAGGACCAAATCCAAAATAGCATTTTTACTTTGATTTACATTGCTTTGATTACTTATAAAGAAGTAAAGACTCAATTACTTTTCTTTGGCCACTTGAAAAATGTTCTAAATTAGTCAGATTATCCTAAAGCTCCCTGTTTGTGGATGTAATGTTTAAGGGCCTAAACTGCTTTTCTATATCCAAGAAAAAAAGCCTTCAAAGCAGGTTTGTATTGTGTTTGTGTAAAGGCCCTGATTAAAGAGACTGATGAATTTTTGAAAGGCATAAATATGAGCATGTTAAAGTCAGTCCTATATGAAATGATTGGGTAATCTCTTTTTATCATATTAATGAATTAAATTCATTTACTTTTTTATTAAAATAACCTCAGAGATAACAGAGATCCATATGTTTGAACTCCAAATACCCAAAATAAAAATTTGTCTTTTATCTTGAAAGAGTAGCTAAAATCAATAAATAATTCATTCATGAGTTTACACCAGGAAGAGTTAACAGAAATATTTTTATGGAAATTTCATCCATTAGTATGGGTCTTTTAAGGAAAAATAATCACCATAGCTAATACATACATTGCATATGAAATATCAAGTTGTTTATACATTTATTCCCTACAGAAATAGTAAGAGATAGGTCCTATTATTATCCCTGATTTTATAGAAAAAAAAATTAAGACAGAAAATTTGATTACCTAAAGCCACAGATTCAATTTGTAAGTGAGCTAAAATTTAAGCCCCAGGGCTTGGGTTCCCGATCTCTATTCATAGCCCCATGCTATACTGTCAGTTCCTTTAAGGAAAGTCTTTCATAGTACTTTTCTTTGTTTCTCCTACTGATTATTTTAAGGTAAATATGTTCAGGCATTTTTAAATATATTCTGTTGGAACAGGTAAATATCAAGGACAAGAATGCTGATATATTTTTTACACAAAAAGGATATCATAATGCATGGATGAAGAAAATGTGGTATATATTCACAATGGAATATAATTGCATCTTAAAATATAAGAAAATATTGCCACATGCAACATGAATGCACCCTGAGGTTATTAAGCTAAGTGAAATAAATAATTCATAGAATTAGGGTGGAATGGTGGTTACCAAGGGATGTGTTACGTGAAAAATGTACTCAAGCAGTAGCTTTTTTTTCCCCCACAAACTGTCCATATAACTGACATCTGGCAATTCCTGAGATCTCTAGTGCAGCTTTCAATATTTTTTTTTTAACTTTTTCACACATCATCTTCTCAGGGACTGTGGCCACAAGAATTCTGATCCTGCCACAATTATTCTGGCTTCCCAGGTCTTCTTCAAAATCTTGGTGAAAACCTCCATGACCCCCTAAGTGCAGCATCCTGAATGATGCTGAATAATGCCAATGTCAGATACCAGCCTAAGCAGTAGACAGGCCTCCTTGGATTATAGTTACAGTGGCCTCTGAGTATCTGTGTAGCTGATCTTGGTGAAACAAGTTCTGGCAAAATAAGTACCTATGCACCCCTGTGAGAGCAGGGTGCCCCTAGTGTCTCTGCTCATAATAGTTTTTCCTTTTACAAGTTTAATCCTTCCATGGGTGTGGTCTTGCTAATTCCTGGGATAACCTAAGGGAATCTTTTATTTATTTATTTCATTTCTTGTTTAAAGCCCTTTAATAAGTCTTACTGCTCACTAAACTGAACTTTCAAGCTTCCAGCCTCTCCACCTCACTCTTTCTCCCTTTCAGTCACATTGGATTTTTCTCAGTATGAGTTTAGCAACCTCCTTCACACTTTGAGGCCTATGTGAAGGCCCACTCTTGGTCTCGAATTCTTTTTTGTTTTTATCTTTTTCTTTTTTTTAAATATACATTATAGTAGGATATCTTTTCTATTGTCTTTGAAAAACACTTCTCTTTATTGGCTATACTCTCTTCAGAAACCACAACTTTCTTGGCCCCAGTTTTACATGAGCTTTTCTGAACAAACTGCAAGTTTTTCAAATCTTTCTTTTCCACATTTTTCTCTCAATTCTCATAGTTAACCTGGCAAAAAGTGACAGCAATACCCATGCCACTGATGGAATGCTATGCTGCCTCAAAATTTCTTCCACTAGTTTAATTAAAGAATCACCTTTAAATTCATCTTCACAGAAAGCCTCAGGACATAGATAAAATGTAGAAACATTTTTGCCAGGATGTAACACAAATGGCCTGTAGTCAAATTCCTAATTGAGTTCTCATTTTCATCTGAAATCTTTTGGGCAATCTTTACTGTCCACATTCCTATCTGCTTTCTGGTCTGATCTCCCAGCAGAATTTCCCACTGAGCTCTACTTACAACATTCTAATGCTTTTCCAGCCTGCATCTGCAAACTTTTCCAAACTCCTCCTGAAAACGTGTTTCAAAGGCCCCTGAACCACATGGTTATGTTAGTCACAACAATGACCTCACTTCTTGGTACTAATTTCTGTGCTAGTCAGATTTTTCATGCTGTGACCAAAATATCTGACAAAAATAACTTATATGTAGAAGTTTATTTTGGGCTCATGGTTTCAGAAGTTTTGTCCATGATGAGCAGACTGATTGCTCTGGGACAGAAACTAAGCAAAACATCATGGCAGAAGTGCATGCCCAAGGAAAGCTGCTCAATTCTTAGCAGACTGGAAGCAGAGAAAGTGGCAAGAGTCAGGGACAAAATACAGTCCCCAAGGACATTACCCAGTGATCTATTTACTCCACATCCCATGTAGCTACCAGCCAGTACAATGATCCTTTCAAATTATGCATCCATCAAATGTATTAATTTACAGATTAGGTTATAATCTTACCTCTGAACATTGCTACATTGCCTAACATGAGCTTTTTGCTTTTAGGGGAGATACTTCATATCACTGAGCTACATCCTCAGCTATCTATCTATCTATCTATCATCTATCTATTTATTTTTTGTGATATGGTCTTAGTAAGTTTCCTAGGCTGGCCTAGAACTTGGAATCCTCCTACCTTAACCTCCTGAGGAGCTTGGATTGCAGGTGAGTGCTATTACAGCTTGTTACAATTAGTTTTTTGAAGTGGCTGAGTTACTACTATATGACAACTTCTAGAGTAAACAGTTTCAAAAATATCACTGTCAAAATTTTCAAGCATCTTTTAAGAAAGATAGTCTATATTACATCTGATTATGTTGAAGTTGAATGGTAAATTCACTTGTGTAGTTTCATCCTGATTGTAAATAGTGATATGTATTCTCAAATGTATATCTCTTTTTCCCCAAATTTAATACTATTTGATGTATATATTCAGTGTTTAACCTTGACATGTACATTATTACTAGTGCTATATTTTTTTTCAAATGTGTTATTTCTAAAGTACTTTTTAGCTTTGTAATATGGTTAGATTTAAGTAGTGAAATCATTTTCTGTTTACAGGTATAACTCATATCATGTTTCAGAAACATTTATACTCAAATTATATCATATTCAATCTATAGAGGTAGTATTGACATAGTATTTTTAACTGAAAAAGATGTTATTTTTAATGAAAGTAAGGCTTCACAATAATTAACCTGCTTTAAAAAGTTTTATAAATTTGCATGTTTTAGATGGAGTTTTATTAATATGTAACTGGATTTGGACAGACAGAAGAGAATGTGACTACTTAAAGGTAGTAATTATTGCATGAGGGTATTCAATATATTGATTATTGACACTAAAGTATTTTAATGACAAAAGGAGTTATAATCTCATAGAAGATTCACTAGCAATTATTTCCTTCTCTGGTAAGTCACTTTTTATAAATTTGTACCGATAACTATTTTGAGTGATATATTTATTCAGTCCCCAAGTTAACTACTTTTTATGTCAAATATCAATGGAACTATTCTATTCTATAAGTATAAATTGGCTTTTGTTTATTCTTTTTATGCATATGTTTTAAAAACACTTATTGCTTTAATAATACTTTCATTAAAAATAAGCATATGCTAATAGAGTGTTATGTCTCAAATTCCTTTAAATGTGATAGATGTTAATGGGATTGCATAACATTTGCCTTGAGATCATAAGGAAAAAAAATGTATAAGATCACTTTTTCTGTGACTTTGGTTATGAAAAGTATAACATACAAATTAATTTTCAAATTTTATTAATGATAAACATATTTAAATCAATCACACAGTACATCATCAATTCAAATTTGGAGCTAAAATACACATTTTTAAAGAAGAAACTACCACATCACTCTAAATTTTAGACTAAGTATATCATCAGGTAGAGGGACAAGCAATTGAAATACATTCAAAACACTATGAAATTCAAAATATTAAAAAATCAATCTCCTCATTACTAAAAATGTGCTTCTGATTTAAATTTATTTTTATTAAACATTATTTAAAATTTCAAATTTAGAGCTGGGGTTAAGGCTCAGTGGTAGAGTGCTCACCTAGCATGTGTGAGGCACTGGATTTGATCCTCAGCACCACATAAAAATGAAATAAAGATATTGTGTCCACCTATAACTAAAAAACAAGTATTTTTAAAAATTTCAAATTTACACTGTGAGAACTTAACACATTTTCTTCTCTTTATAACAGTTAGCCTAGTGCTTTAATGTTTAAGGAAAATATAAATCATTCCCAGTTAACTGGAATTTAAAAACTGACTACAATCTTTACACTAAAGCCAAGAAGTTACATATGGAAACTAGAAAAAGTTTATGCTTCTTTGATAATCATCATTTAAAATAATTTTAAACATAAGGAAAATAATCCAAATTCACATTGAAGAATCTGAAAGATATTTAAATTGCAATGAACCCTTAGAGGTGAGAATTGTCACCATAAGCAAGAAAAGAACAAAATATTTTTTCAACTGGAGACATGTGGTAACTTCACTACTATTATATTTAAACTAATATTCTGTTGGCGATACCTAAATGTTCTACCTTTAAGATTTTAATTTGGAGAAAATTTGATTTTTATAAGAAATAGATTATATATCTATAGTATAAATTTAATTTTAATTAGTTTGAAATCTACAGTTTTCAAAACCACTTCATTGAGACATGATTAACAGGTAAAAAGTTATATATACTTGCTATATTTTATTCAGTGAATTCAAGGATACATATAATCCTGTGAAACTCTCATCATCATCAATACCATAGATTAATCTATTGCCTCCCTAAGTTTTATTTCACTTCCCCTTACTTTTGTTATGATAATAACATTTAACATATCTAAACTATTTGCACATTTGCAGCAAATAGTAAGAATATCATTAGCTATATGTAGTAAGCTATAGATCTCCAGAAATAATTTATCTTATATAACTGAAATTTTGTTCCCTCTTAACAGCATTTCCCCTTCCCACCAAATCACCAGTAACCACTATTTTACTCTCTACTTGTATGAGTTGGACGATTTTAGGCTTCAAATATAGACATGGTCATGCCACATTTACCTTTCTGTATTTGGTTTATTGTCATTAGCTTAATGCCCTCTAGGTCTATCTGTGTTGTCACAAATGGAATGATTTTAGTATTTTTAAGGGTAGATAATATTCCATTTTATGCATAATATCATATTTTCCTTATATATTTATCTGTCCATAGACATATACAGTTTCCCACCATACCTTGGCAATTGTGAATAATGCTACAATAAACCTGGGAGCATAAAATCTATTTAATACATATATTTTAATTCTTTGAACATAGTTCTAGAAGTAGGATGGATGAATCATGTTAGTTCTAGTTTTCATTTTTAAAGTAATATTCATATTGTTTCCATTAACTATGCACCAATTTATATTCACACCAACAGAGCAAAATGGTTCCCTTTCTCCACATCCTCAATAAGATTTTAAAATAAATTTCCCCAATTTATTGATACATATCTTATACATATATATATTTAAGTTGTAAACTGTGATCTTTTGACATATGCATAGATTTTGAAGTGAGTACACAAATTAAAATATCATTTCATGAAGTTACCCTATTTTTGTGGTAATGACTCTTAATATCTACTTTCTTAGAAAATTTCATATGTATAGCACATTGATATTAATAAGAGCTATAATTTTGTACATTAAGACTTCTAGAATTTATACTTTTATAAGTGAAATTTTGTCACTATTAACTAAAACCTGCCGTATTTCCAACATCCCCCAAACTCTGTCAACCACCTGTGACTCTCTAAAATTTCATTGTTTTCAGATTCCACATGTGAGATTATGCAGTATTTTTATTTGATTTATTTTGCTTAGCATAATGTTCTTTAGGGTCTTCTTCATTGGAGTAAACAGCATGATTTCCTCCTTTTTTGATGGTACTATTACCTCATTTAAGTTGCTTTGAAATCTTGACTGTTAAAAATGGTGCTACATTTAACATGAAATTGCAGATAATATCTTGTACGTACTAATTATCTATTCTTTGTATATATACCTAGAGTTGGATCATGTTTTAATTATTTTTTTTAATTTATTTTATTTTTTTAAATAAACCACAGTGGAATGCATTACAATTCTTATTACACATATACAGCACAATTTTTCATATCTTTGTATATAAAGTATGTTCATGCCAATTCATGTCTTTATACATGTACTCTCTGGTTTTGTTTTTTGCATTACAATTCTTATTACACATATATACCACAATTTTTCATATCTCTGTTTGTATATAAAGTATGTTGACAGCCAATTTATGTCTTCATACATATACTTTGTATAATGATGTCCATCACATTCCACCATCCTTGCTAATACCCTGCCCCATCCCTTTCCCTCCCACCCCTCTTCCCTGTGTAGAATTCATCTATTCCTCCCATGCTCCCCTTCCCTACCCCACTATGAGTCAGCCTCCTTATATTAGAGAAAACATTCAGTATTTGTTTTATTTTTGGGGATTGGCTAACTTCACTCAGCATTATCTTCTCCAGCACCATCCATTTACCCGAAAATACCATGGATTTATTCTCTTTTATTGCTGAGTAAAATTCCATTGTGTATATATGCCACTTTTTTTAATCCATTCATCCACTGAAGGGCATCTAGGTTGGATCTAAACAGAATCACCATTTGACCCAGCTATCCCTCTCCTCGGATTATCATGTTTAATTCTAACTTTGGAATTTTGCAGAACCTCCATACTCTTATATAATAGCTATACAAATTTACAATCCCCCAACTGGATATGTGTTATTTTTCATAAACATCTTTGCAAATATTTGTTATACTATAACTTTTTGATATTATGTTTGAAGTAATATCTAATTGTGGTTTTGATTTGCATTTCTCTGATGATTTTTGTTGAGTACTTTCTCATATACCTGTTGGCCATTTCTATATCTTTTTTGGAGATTGGTCTATTTAGCTTCTTTGACCATTTCTTAATCAGCATAATTGTATTTTTGCTCTTGAGTTTTAGGTTTTCATTTTGTTGTTAATAAGTTCTACCATCAAACAGTTGATATTCTTAATTTTCATAAAGCTTCTTAATATCATTCCTTTTTGTCCACAATAGTTTTTTTCTAAATTCATAGCACTCAATGATTTTGTCATTAACATGTCAACTGCTTACAAATCATCTTGTTCCCTTTTTCATATTATGTGGTTATTATATTAATTTTCAAAAGAATTATTTATAATTTATTTCTTATTCCCCTAAATATTCAAATATTTGAAAGTTTGAATCATAACTAAATAATTTTACATCAGTTTTTACATTGCTGCCATAATGCTTTATACAGTTTATGCTCAATAACAATTGATATAATTTCACAATTTTACAAAAGGCTTTATTGGAGGCACCCATGGCCACCACCCTATATCTGAATGTAGCCGCCTCCAACTTGAGACACTGGCCAGGGCCTGGAAGTCCATTGTCGAGGTGCCTGCAGGTTTTATTGCACCTGAGGTCTTCTTCTGGGTGTGCTGATAGCCACCATCTTGCTGCAGAGGTGGGAGAGAGCTGGGCTCTCCCCAGCTCCATGAGTCCTGTAGCACACCAAGGAAGGACAAGACTGGCTGCAGTAGTTTGGAGAGTGTGAAGGCATCTTGCTCTTGGTTTGCCCAGGCAGCTGGTCCAGCACCCACTGGTTTCCTAGGACCTACTTGGGCTGGCACTCCATGGGCCCTGGAAACAGCCTGGTCCCTGACTCCCTCTGCAGTCCACCATCCATGGTTCCCCTGGTCCTGCCAGGTCCAGCATGAATCTGGTACCCAATAAGGCCCTCTACTTCCCCAATCCCCAGTCTCCCAACACCTCCCTAACAACAAACCCAGCCTAGTGCTCACAGATACATGGTTGACCCACAGCTGTCAGTGCCAGGTCCTGATCTTCCTTATACAGAACAGCTCTTCACAATGGGCACTCATGTCCCAGTGCTTAACCCTTAGGACTGCTTGTGAGAAAACAGCCTAATGCCTTAATAGGAGCTATTTTGTTTAAGGTTGTATATTGTTTGCATTGGGTGATATTAATATTAATTTCCACCTTAAAGGTGAGGTACTGGAAACCTTCAGGGACACTATAATTCTACAGGGTAGAAGCTGTACTGCCTCAGATTCACATAACTAAATTGGAAAACACACAAACAACATGAATAACCAAAGGAAGAAAGTGCCACCCCAAACCAAGATGATACAATAATATAATGTATTGACAACACAGTAGAAGAAATGTCAGAGAAAGAGTTCAGAATGTACAGAGTTAACCTGATCCACAACATAAAGGATGATGTAAGGAGTGAAATCAGAGATAAATTTCAGGAGGTTATAACTTCAATAAAGAATGATTTTGAAAAGAAATAAAAAATAAAACCTCAAAATGAAAGAATAAATACCAAATGAAAAATTTAATGGAAAGTATCTCCAACAGACTATACAACTTGGAAGACACAACCAATGGGAAGGAAGAGAAAATATATAATCATGAAAATGAAGTTGACCACACAGAGAAAATGGTAAGAAACTATGAACTTCCAAGAATTATGGGATAACATGAAAAAAACGAAAAAACAAAAACAAATTTAAGATTTATTTGGATAGAAGAAGGAGTGGAAATACAAACCAAAGAAATGCAAACTCTTTTCAATAAAATAATATCAGAAAATTTTGCAAACCTGTAGAATAAAATGGAAAATCAAATATAAGAGGCTTACTGGACCACAAGGTACAAAATTACAACAGACCAACACCTAGACACATTATAATGAGAATGACTAACATATAGAATGAGGATATAATTTTAAATGCCATGAGAGAAAAATATCAGATTACATATGGATCTCAGCTGATTTCTCAACCCAGACCCTTAAAACTAGGAGGTCCTGAAACAACATATACCAATCTATGAAAGAAAATGGATGCTAAACAAGAATCTTATATTCAGCAAAAATAAGCTTCAGATTGGATGCTGAAATAAAATCTTTCCATGAAAAACTAAAGTTAAAAGAATTTACAACTAGAAAGCCTGTACTACAGAACATGCTCAGCAAAATATTCCATGAGGAGGAAATTAAAGAAAAAACAAAAAGAAAAACAGCAAATGGAGGAAGTATACTAAAGGAAAAGTCAATCAGAAGAGAAACCAAGTCAAGTTAAAAAACAAAAATAAACCAAAATGATGGGGAATACAAATAGTATCTCAATAATAATCCTGAATATTAATTGTATAAACTCATCAATCAAAAGACAGAGACTGGCAAATTGCATTAAAAGAAAGATCCAACAATATGCTGTCTCCAAGAGACTCATCTCACAGGAAAATACATCCACAGATGAAAGGTGAAAGGATGGATTAAATCATATCACTTGCATGGACTGTGTAAACGAGCAGGGATTTCCATCCTCATATCAGATAAAATAGAGTGTAAGCCAAACTTAATCAGAAATAATAAAGAAAGACCTTTCATACCAGTTAAGGGAATCATATATCAGAAAGATAACAATCATAAATATTTACACTCCAAACAAAGGAGGACCTATGTACATTAAAAAAAAAATCCTTCTCAATTTCAAGAATCAAATAGACCACAACACAATACTATTGGGTGACATTAACACATCTCCTTCACCACTGGATAGATCTTCCAGAAAAAAAAAAAAAAAGAAGAAGAAAGAAATACTGAACAAAGAAACTGTAGAACTAAATAACACAATCTAATTTAGAATATATATATATATATATATATATATATACATATTTATATATATATATATGTAATATTTTATTGATCAATGAACAAAAACACTTTACAGCAGCACATGGATCCTTCTCTAAAATAAACCATGTTATGCTTCAAAGCAACTCTTAGTAAATACAAATATATATATATATATACACACACAGACACACACACACACACTATGCACTACCCTGCATTCTATCAAAACATCAAAACATAATGGAATAAAATTAGAAATCAAAGAAAAAAATTAAATATAGAAGCTACTCCAACCCCTGGAGACTAAAAAATATGTTATTAAATGATGAATGGATAGCAGAAGAAATCAGGGAGGAAATTTAAAAAAAATTCTAGAGGTAAATGAGAACACTGATACAACATATAAAAATCTCTGGGACACTATGAAGGCAATGCTAAGGTGCAAGATCTTTGCATTAAGCTCCTTTATTAAAAGAATAAAAATTCAACAAGTAAATGATGTAATATTACATCTCAAAGTCCTTGAAAAATAAGAACAAATCAATACCAAAAGCATTAGAAGACAGGAAATAAAAAAAAATCAGAGATGAAATCAATGAAATTGAAACAAAAGAATTAAAAAAACTGACAAAACCTAAAGTTGGTTCTTTTAAAAAAAATGAAATTTATAAATCCTTAGCCTTATTAATAAAGAGAGAGAAAAATAAAATTACTAAAATCCATGATGAAAATGTAACTATCACAACAGACACTACTGAAATACAGAAGATAATTAGAAACATTTTTGAAAATTTATACTACAATAAAATAGAAAACATCAAAGACATCAACAAATTTCTAGAGGAATATGATCTCCCAAAGTTAATAAGGAGTACATACACAATTTAAATAGATAAATTTCAAGCAATAGAGGTAACACCAAAAAACCCTACCTACCAAGAAAAGCCCAGAAACAGATTCTCAGCTGAGTTCTTTCTACAGGACCTTCAACAGACAACTAACACCAATACTCCTCAAATTATTCCATGAAATAGAAAAGGAGAGAACCATTCCAAACTCATTCTATGAGGCTAGTATCACTCTGAAATTAAAACCAGACAAAGACACATCAAATAAATAAAAATTTAGACTCATATTATGGATGAACATAAGTGAAAAAATTCTTAATAACAATCTGGCAAATTGCATACAAAAATATATTTTAAAAAGTGCACCATGATCAAATGGGGATAATCCCAGGAATGCAAGGTTGTTTCAATATATGAAAATCAGTAAACATAATTCATCACATAAACAAAGATAAGAATCTTATGATCATCTTGTTAGATGCACAAAAAGCATTTGACAAAATACAGCACAGCCTTAATATTAAAAAAAAAAAAACTAGAAAATCTAGGGATAGTAGGATCATACTACAACATTGTGAAAGCTATCTATGCCTAGCTCAAGGCCAACATCATTCTAAATGAAAAAAAAAAATGAAAGTCTTCCTTCTAAAAACTGAAATAAGACAAGGATACTGTCTTTTTCTATTTTTAACCAATATAGTCCTTGAAACTCTAGCCAGAAAAGAGAGAAGAAAGATATTAAACAAATATAAATAGGAAAAGAACAATTCAAACTATCACTACTTCCTAATGCTATGATTCAATATTTAGAAGATCCAAAAAATTCCACCAGAAAATTTCTAGAACTAATAAATGAATTTAGCAAAGTAGAAGGATATAAAATCAACACCCATAAATCAAACACATTCCTACACATCTCTGATGAATCCACCAAAAGATAAGTTAGGAAAACTACCCCATTTACAATAGCTTCAAAAGAAAAAAAAAGAAAGAAAGAAAAGAGGGAATCAATCTAACTAAAGAGGTGAAGGATCTCTACAATGAAAAGTACAGAACACTAAGAAAATAAATTGAAGAAGAGTTTAGAAGATGAAAATATCTCCCATGTTCTTGGATAGGCAGAGTTAGTATTGTCAAAATGGCCATACTACCAAAAGAGTTATACAGATTTAATGCAAATTCTATTAAAATCCCAAATACATTCTTCAAAGATGAAGAAAAAGCAATCATGAAATTCATTTGAAAAAATAAGAGACCCAGAATAGCCACAAAAACCCTTAGCAAGAAAAGTGAAGCAGGGGTCATCACAATACTGATCTTAAAAAATACTAAAGTGCCACAGTAACAAAAACAGCATGATATTTACACAAAAAAGACACATAAACCAATGATCCAGGATAGAAGACATGGAGACAAACCCACATACATATACTTATCTCATACTAGACACACCCAAACCATTCAATGGGGGAAAAGATAACCTCTTCAAGAAATGGTGCTGGGAATACTGGAAATTCATATGTAGCAAAATGACCCTAAAAGTTTATCTTTCACTCTGTATGAGGATCAAAGAGGATCAAAGACTTAGGCACTGAGAGAGAGATCTTTAGCCCAAAAGATGAACAATTAGGCCCACATCTTTACCATGTTGGTGTAGGAACTGACTTCCTAAACAAGACTCCTAAAAGCACAAGCAGAAAATCAAGAATCAATAAATGGGATGGATTCAAACTAAAAAGCTTCTCAGCAAAGAAAATAATCAAGAACATGAAGAAATAGCCTACAGAATGAGAGTAAATCTTTACCATATGCAATTCAGTCAGAGCATTAATCTTTAGTATATATAAAGAATTCAAAAAACTAACACCAAAAATCAAATAACTCAATCAAAAAATGGGCTCAGTACCTGAACAGAAACTTTACAGAAGAAGAAATATGAATGGTCAGAAAATATAAGAAAAATATTCAACAACTATAGCAATTAGATAAATGCAAATCAAAGTACTCCAAGATTTCATCTCACTTTAGTCAGAATGAGAGTCATTTAGAATACAGGCAATAATAAGTGTTGGCCAGGATGTGGGGGGAAAGGTGCACACATACATTGCTGGTGTAATTGAAAATTGGTGTATTGCTTTGGAAAGCAGTATAGAGATTCATCAGAAAAGTTGGAATGAAAGCACCATTTGACCCAGCTATTTCACTCCTTGGTTTATATCCAAAAGACTTAAAATCATCACACTACAACTATGTGGACTCCTCAATGTTTATAGCAGCTCAATTCAAAATAGCCAAACTATGGAACAAATTTAGGTGACCTTCAACAGAAGAATGGATAAAGAAAATATGGTATATATGCATAATGGAATACTACTCATCCTTAAAAAATAATAAAATTATGGCATTTGAAACTAAATGGATGGAGCTGGAAAATATCATGCTAAGCCAAACAAGCCAATCCTAAAAAAACCAAAGGCCAAATGCAGTTTCTGATATGCAGATGCTAATTCACAATAATGGTCCTAGGGCAAAATAGAGTTTATTAATCAGCGTTATGTAGAGAAACAGAATCCATGGGGAGTACGAAAATAAAAAGGGGATTTATTACATTGGCTTTTGTGATCAGAACCTGGATAATCCACAATGGCTATCTGCAGGCTGGAGATCTAAAAGAACCAGCAGTTGTGCAGTCTAAGATGCTGAAGCCCCAGAACAAGTGGGATCAATGGTGCTACCCTAGTCTGAGACCAAAGTCTTCTGGAAACTCCCTGGAGAAACACTGGCAGAGTCCACTTTGGAAGAGTAAAGGAGCAAGATTTGATATACTCAGGCGATAGCAGCAGCAATCAAGAACCCATTAAAGAAGAATCGAGTTTGCATCTGCTGCTGCTTCTTTGTTATTACAAATTTTATTCTATCCAAGTCACCATCCTATTGCTTGGTGCTGCCCACGCATAGGTAGGGTCTCCACTTCATTTCGTTATTCCACATGCCAATCGTTCCTAGACACACACTCATTGACACATCTAGAAGACTCTTAATCACTGACATCTCTTAATCCCATCAAATTGACAAATCAAATTAACCATTACATAGAGGCAATTTGGATTATGCAGAACAATGTGAATGGAGGGGAGGGGGTAAGGCAATAGGAAGGATAATAGAATGAATTGGACATTATTATGCTATATACATATATGATTACATGGCTGGTGTGATTCTACATCATGTGCAACCAGAAGAATAAGTTATACTCCATTTTTGTGTGGTGTATCAAAATGCATTCTACTCTCATGTAAAACTAATTAGTATAAATTTTAAAATACTGTAGAGAAATTGTAAAAAATGAAATTCAGTAATTAAAATCCTTTTGGTTACTCATTTAAATGTATTATGTTAAATATCTAAATTAAAATGTCCATTAGTTAACATTAAAATCAATTAATGATAGCTTTTATATCTCTTTTAATCTGATAGTACATTTACTTTAATAAATGACAGTATTGTATAAAAATTATCAATGAATGTTGATCTAATAAAAACATATGTAACAAAATGACATGAATCAATGGTGATATGATTTAGAGATACAGACACCAAAAAAATCTATGAGTAGTTTCAGCTGAAAAATATAGAAAGCTAAAAAGACTTTGGTTCCATCTTTATAACAGAGACACTGAAAAGGTAGACAATTAATGGGCTTTTTAACCTATCAGGAAACTTAAATTTCAGGCTAAACAAGCATCCCAAATTCTGGAGGAACAATCATCTTCAGTGAGAAACAAAATACAATAATTTTCTTACAAGGGATGGATATCACAGAGGGCCACAGACACTAGTAAAAAAATCAAATGATATATTCTATTAAATTACTAGTTGCTAACCATGTTCTAGTGTGAAATTGTGAGGCTCCTATGACTTGAAGTCATACTGGAGTATTCATAGACTTAAAGATTTCAACCAGTTTCTCAAAAGGCAGCTTGAAGAGAATTCAGAAAAGTTGAATAAAAATGAAATGGTCTTTTTAAAATGTATTTTTAGTTTTAGATGGACACAATATTGTTATTTTATTTTTATGTGGTGCTGAGAATCAAACCCATCGCCTCACACAGGCTAAGCAAGCACTGTACTACTGAGCCACAACCCCAGCCCCTGAAATGGTCTTTCAACAAATAGTACTGGAAATTAAGATTACCATATACAAAAGAATTTATTTTGACCACAATTTACACCATAAACAAAATTAAAACAAAATACATCATAAAATTAAATTCTTATAAGTATAAAATTTATAAAAAAGAATATAAAAGAAAATCTTTCTGACCTTGGGTTAGGCCATGTTTCTTTAGATATGGCATCAAACTGAATATAACAAAAGAAAAACCAGAAATAATGAACTACATTAAAAAAAGAAAGAAAAAGAAAAACTGTGTATCAGATGAAGTGAAAGCTGAAAGTGAAAGAATAGGAGTAAAATTTAGTAAATAATATATTTTGTAAGAGACTCATATCCTTAATACAAAAAATACACATATAATTCAGTCATAAGATGTCTAATAGCCCAATTTGAAAATAGTCAAAATATTTAAAGAAATATCACTATGAAGAAGATGTTCAAATAGTCAATAAGTTCATGAATAGATATGCAACATTGTTGGTAATTTGCAAAAAATCATAACAAGATAGCAAGCATTTATAATTTCTTGCATGGTTATAATTAAAAATCCAGAAAAATAATAAATGTTTGTAAGAATATGGAGATATAGAACCTCTCATAAATCTTGATGGGTGTATAAAATGGTATGGCTGCAACAGATAAAAATAATTTTCAACAATATTTGTATTTAGGGAAAGAAAATGAAAATGACATGCCAATATACAGTTTTTTTTAAAAAAGACTGAATTCTAAACGTATCAACACTGAATGCTGATGAGGTTGTAAAACAACAAGTCTTCATTTGTTATTGGTGTGAATAAAACAACAACAAAAACATATTTTTTAGAAGTTCTTTTTTAAAAAATATAATATTTGTCATGAAACCTGGCAATATCACTCCCAATGGTTTAGCTAAGTATAAAGAAAACTTAGATTCACACAAAAACTTCATTCATAATTTCTAAGAAAATAGGAACAACCAATGGGATGCTATTCAACAATATAAAAGAAGAGACTACTACTTGAAGCACTAACATTGAATTTTCCCAAGAAAAAGAACCCAGAATCAAAATACTAAATGTTTTATCATTTTATTAGTTTAAAATAATGGATAAGCCAAACTTATCCAGTTAATGGCAGTGGATGAATAAATACATATACATCTATATACATACATACACACCATCTACCTCTTTGCATTTAAAGCAACTAGAAACTTGAAGCAGTGAAACTGCATTACTAATGAACTTTCTATTGCTCAGATCTTTATTAATAATGTTCCCCCTTACAGAAATCAGTGCTTGTGAAGAAATTTTTGATTTCCAATATATTAGTTTGCTAGAGTTGATGTAACAAAGTACCACACACTGAATGATGTAAAACAACAGAAATGATGTCTCATAGATCTTGAGGTGAGAAATTCCTTTTGTCTTCACAGGGGAATCCTTCCTTGCCTTTTCTATTTCTGTTTTTTACCAGCAATTTTTCTGTATTCTTGGGCTTATAGATTTAATCTCTGCCTTTGTTTTCACATGATTATCTTCTCTTAGTTTGTGTTTCTGTGTATTTAACAAGGAGATTAGATATATTGCACAAGGAATCCATGCTAATGCTCTCATCTTATCTAATAACTCTTCAGCAACTATTTCCAAATAAGGTTAAATTGTAAGGCACTAGAGTGAAAACTTTGATATATGTTTTGTTTTGTTTTTATGTGTGGGAAATTTGATTCCTAGTTTGAAGAGTTGAAAAAAAAATATGAACCTGGAAGTCTTGAAGTGCCAGAAAATAAGGAAATACTCAAAATCAAAAGAATGGGTCATGTTAAAGGAATACAAAAGCCAAATTAAAAGTGCCTCCAATTGCTTAATTAAAGTAATTTGAAAAAGAAAAAAATAACAAATTAGTATTAAATTCTAACATAAGCTGTAAATAAATGTGAATTCATATAAATATAAATAATTGTATAAAAATGAGGAGAAACAAATCTATAAAAAGAATTTCAAATACCATACACAGATACTTCCTCTCATTTTGAGAGGCAGAAGTTAACCATACTCTTCTTGAGTATGGGCTATTTTTAGGGATTTTCTTCCTGCCCCCAGAAAATACCCAACATAAAATTGGGGGGAGGGTGAATGACTATACTGTGGAGAAATTTTACAGAAAATACTTCAGCCAGAGAATGAAAGTGTGTGAGTTAGCTTTTCATCACCATGACCAAAGTACCTGAAAAAAAAAAAAAAAAAAAAAACTTAGAGGAGACAAAACTATGTTGGTCTCATGGTTTCAGAGTTCTCAGTCAATGTAATTCTATTGCTCTGGGCCAGAGATGAGGTTTAAATCATGGCTCAGTTTATGGCAGCCATTAAGCAGACAGAGAACAAGTTTCCATGGACATATTTGGTTAATGCAGGTCTGATCTCCAGTGACCTGCTTCTTCCATCCATGCTCAATCTGCCTATAGTTACCACCAATAGTCCATTCAATTATTAATATATCAAATTAATTGATCATTTAATGACATTAAAGTTCTAATCACTCCCTTGAAAGTTCTAACTTGCTGCACTGGGGATCATGAGCTTTTAGGCATACATTTCTAGATTCAACAATAGCACAAGATTGACATCAATAGTGATATGGAATATTGATAAAATGTAACCTTAATATTATATGATGAAAATGGCACTTTAAATTACCAAATACCTGTATACTACAACTAATCTTTAGACATGACATCTTACAATTCTCTATTGAATGCCATTTTACAATATATGTGATCAATACTTTTCAAACCTGTCAAGGGGGGCTGGGGTTGTGGCTCAGTGGCAGAGCGCTTGACTTGCATGTTCAAGGCCCTGGATTTGATCCTCAGAACCACATAAAAATACATAAATAAAGGTATTGTGTACAACTACAACTAAAAAATAAATATTAACAAAAATCTGCCAAGGTCATCAACAATAAGACAAGTCAGAGAAACTCATGTTTCTAAGCATGTCCAAGGAAGTATGCCAACTAAATATAATATAATATCTTGGATGTAATTCTGTAACAGGAAAACGATTATATGAGTTTTAAGTGAAGTCTAAAGTTTAGTTAACAATGACATGTTAACTATGGTTTCTTATTTTTGACAAATACATATGAAAATGTAAGATATTAGCAATAAGGAAAAATTATTTGTGGTACATGAACTCTATTATTTTGTAACTTTTAAAAAATAAATCTAAATGCATTGCAAATTATCTAGTAGCTATATATTCATTTTGTGAATATGCAATATAATAATTTATCAGTGTATTTGATTTTTATGAAAACAAAATATAGGTATACCTATATGATCATTGATTTTGAAATAAAAAATTATTAAGGGAGAAGTAACTACAGAGTTAAGTTTCTTTTTATCTTTTTTTTTTAAATTTATTTTTTAGTTGTAGTTGTGCACAATACCTTTATTTTATTTATTTATGTATTTTTATGTGGTACTGAGGATTGAACTCGGGGCCTTGCTCATCCGAGGCGAGCGCTCTACCGCTGAGCCACAACTCCAGCCCCAGAGTTAAGTTTCTTGACAGACATTTTCAAGAACAAGAACACTCATATACACAAGAAAAAATGTGTATAACTTCCAGGAGGTGGGTATGAATATAAGAAAAATAGGAATCACATGGGGTACAAGACCATCTTTAAATAAGAATGAAGATAGGTATTCTGTTTATTACTAAGCTTACCTTATTTAAAATCTTTGATGTCATCAGTTTGATACATTTCTTTATCAAAATGAAAATTCAAGGGTTTTATTTCTTGTGTGTATTTTAACGACGTTCGAAATTATCCCAAATTTTATAAATGCTCATATTATAATAACCTTTGAAGATTATAGTAATATTTTGTAACATTGAATATAGAAATCATAAATTAGAATACTATGAAATTAGCAAGAACTCATCATAAAAGCAGTGGCGTAGGAGAAATATTAATCTGGCTGCATCACATTTGGTATCTCTGATGTGATAAATTTGAAAAATATAATAAAACTATTGATCTTACCTCATTATAAAGGAAGTGACCTATTGTGTGCTACAGAAAATTATCAAAGTATTGGGACAGTGAAAATCCACAAAGTTAAATGGTATGTTTTAGGCAATAACTTGAATATTGTCCTTTACTGAAAATAATTTATTTAAAAGAAAATGTGCAAATTAACATATCTTAAGAGAATAAATTGTCATCCAAAAAGGAAATTACTTGTAAGGAACAATTAACTCACCCTACTAGGCCATAAGAGTGTGTATGTCTGTGTCACATGCAGATATGCTCACTATTAAAGTTTGCACAGGTTCATATAAAACTTTTTATACATTTGAAATGACAGTATTCAAATCTTTTTATACTGCATGTGTAACTCCTGTTTTATAGTAGGTATTAATATAAATAGAAAGCTGGCTATATTAAATAGAAAAGTATTGGTTCTAAATTTTCTGCTTCCTTTTGAAATAACAAGCAAATAAAAAGTCATTATTACTAATAACTAAAGCAATTGCAAAGGTAATTGGGGCAAATCTTTTAATAAATCCCATATAACCCTCAGTAAATCACAAAATAAACACAATTACACATGCCTACAGTGAGATTATTTGGACAAAAATAGTTATTTTTGTTTTAATTTTAAAATAATTACCTGATTTCTTAATTTCCATTGTATATGAAAGAAACTTAATTTATTACTTCAAGAAAATATATTCATACAAAATTTTTTTAAAAGATATAAACTAAAAATTCACTGCTTTTACTCCAAGACTACTCTTTTTAAAAAGTCCAACATGACCTAGTATCAATTATTATAATACCTAAATATTATCCTCTATTTTTTAATAATTATGTTTGCTGGGAATTATCTATACTATATATTTACATATGATCAAAATAGAAGTAATTAAATGCTGATATTGTTTTCAAAATTACCCAAAGTAATGTAATTTAAATAAATTTTTGATAATCAAATAAAGAAACCCCCAAACAACAACAAAAAACCAATATAAATACACATTATATATGCATTTTATTTTTCACTTGGATAAAGTTAATTGACAATTTTAAGCATGTGATACCAATAATGAATACTTTTTAAAGATTTAATGATGATTATCTGTGGTTGAATTATTTGGGAATGATCTCTCCCTGAATTATGTCATGGAATTGTTAACGTTCATTTTTACTATTCCTAGGGCACTCTGCCAAGCTATTTTGGCTTGTTAAAATTCATGCTTATATTTTACGACAATTAATGGCAGTAAAGGATCACTCTATAGGTGGTACTGTAAATGTGTTTTGTGAATTTTGCTTCTACACTTTAACTTGTAATTTCTTAAGCTAACAAAATATAACTTTTAAAAATATATATAGAAAAGTCAATCACCCTGGGATATAAGTCCTTACTGGTAAATTTTGGCAGGCTTAGTTATGAACGGGTTAGCTAGGTGGTAAATTAGGGTCATTTTGATGCCTAATTAGCATTCATACCATAGCAATTTGAAAGTTTATTTTCTCTTTCATATACTCTCCATGTTGTTCTTTAGATAAGTAATTTAATCACACTAGTAGTTCTTATAAAAACAAACCAGCCAACTCATGTTTTGTGGCTATGTGAATTGAAATAATAAAAAAATCATTGCAAAATAGTAATTGCTTAACATATGGACCAGGATTAGTTAAAAGAAGAAAAAACTCTTGGTACTGCATTTTCATTAAATGTTATTTGTTCATTCTTAGAAAAATACATTTCTATCTAAAACATCCTTCAGAGATGAAATTCTCAGATCCAATATGGCAATTTTATACTATTATTGTCAAAAACCCCCACCAAAAAAATGTAATTTTCCCTGTGTCTTCATAATTTCACAAAGGGCTAAGATTTTCTTGTATGTTTTAATGGTGTTTAAATATATCATTGCTTTTTTAGTTTTCTGGGTTTTGTCTATATTTTACTGTTTCTTCATATTTTGTTGTTTTGATATTTTTTAGATTTCTCTTTTGAACAAATATAGCATTTTCTGTACTAGAAATTTAAGTTCATCATTTACATTTATATGAACATGAAAAAATAAACCTTTTTTGTTTTATACATCTTATCAACTCAAGTAAAAGGAAGGGTAGTATTATAGAAGTTGAGGATCCAATACTTGAACTTGAATGGCAAGTTAACGTCCTGGTGTTTCAGTTAAAAATGTATTCACACTGGTAAATGTTTGTTTTTAAGAGTCTTGTCTAATTATGCAAGCTCTTGCTGGTTCAGGTAAGAAAAGGAAAAGTTTATTGAGATAGGCTGTCAGAGCAGAAATATTTAAAGAATTTTATGTATATCCAAGAATTCCAGAAAATTTTAAGATTTTTGATGAGACTTTTAAAGCTATAATGTGGTTATAAATAAAGGTTCTAGATGAAAATTGCTTGGAGATAATTCTACACTATATCAATCATTAAAAGCATGATTTTAGGTAAATTAACTAAAGCTGCCACTTTTCAATTTAGAAGTAATAGTAATAATATCTACCTGTGAAGATGGTATGAGGATTAAATGAGATTTTGCCAACTTCTACTAATGGCACACTTACCAGTGGTAAATCATTGTTAACCTTAGGCATGTTTGCTTCTTTCAGCACCATTGCAAAATTCCAACATCTTTCCATGCCTCTAGTGTTGATCCTGAAGTCAAAGGTTTCCATTTATAAAAATCATATTTATATGGGTGAAGATCTTTCCGTCAACATATTTGCTCACTTGCTGATTAACCTATAGATGACTCATTCTTGTATACAGTTAGCTACAGTTAAGAGAGTAGAATTATGACACAAAAATTAGCTGACTAGATAAAAATGGCTTCAGATTGTGGAATTTCCATAAGGATGATATGTTGAAAGAGCAGAAAATTATTGATGCTTCATCTAATATAATTACATTCTACCAAATATGTAAATGTAACATAGAATCTTCCAAGTTTAAAAAGTAATCAAGAGGGATGTGTTTTGAAAAACACGAGGTGAAAAAGCACATTATCTTTTATTGGAGAAGTGAATAGAAAGAGGAACAAGACAAAACAGAGAGGTTCTACTATTATTGTTTTCAGAAGCGAATAGTGGAGCCTGAGAACCTGTTGTAGAGCATCTTCAATGACAAATCCAAACATTTGAAAAAAAATTTCCCATTATGTACTTCAAATCTAATTGCTCATGAATACTTTTCTTCCAGTTTTTATAGTTGTTATTCACTAGCAAGTGAAAACCCAATAGTGTATTGTATAGTTGCCAACATTATTGAAGAACTTTATTATTTTTAAATAGAGTATCCAATTAACTGTTTCAATTATTACTCCACATTTTTTGGTAAGATAATATTTGCACACATGCTTACCCTCACTTTGAAATTCATTGAGTATTTCTGAGTCTCATTATTAATGAATAATGAATGTACATTGAAGTGTCCACAGAGAATTTGAACTACATTGGACATTGAGTAACATTGGTCAAAGTTCTGGGCATAATTGGGGACTCAGAAAATAGTTCCTGAGTATGGAACTTTGAAATTCTGAGTACTTTGAGCTAAGGAAAATTAGAAAGCCCTAGAAGCAGCCTCAAGAGCAAAGTTTCTCTCTTACCTTCCCCAGCTTTCCTCTAACCTATCCTTTCCTTCAAATCTACTCACAGAAACCAGAATACCTCTTCCTAAGGTGGGCAATAGAAAATATTGAACCCATGTTTTGCAAAGCAAGCCATAAAACTTAGAAACATTAATTTAACCATCCATCATCTTTCTGTGTAAGACATGGACATAAAATCTTTAATTTATCTACATTGTCTGATATTAGGTCTTGAGAACCTTATTTCAGAGAAGATCTATTCTATGTACAAAGGAGGGAGGAATAACCCATAGAGATGCCAAAAATAATCCCACAAACAGGCATTTCAGTCTTTCCCTCTGGTTTATTGCTATTAAATAATACCCTTTTACACAATCATATTTTTGTAGGACTATACATTCTTCTTTGATCTAAACATAAAAATAGACAGTTTTCTCTGGTTCTATTGGATCTTCGTTTTTGAATGCTTCTGTGTCACATTAAACTTTTATTAAATATTTTTTATTCTCTTTTATAAAACTATCTTTTGCTATGGGAATATCCTCTGTGACTCTTAGGATGGATGAAGAAGATATCACAATTTTTTTTGTGCCTGCAGCATTTAAAAATTTTGAAAATGAGGACAGAAGAGTTGGAAATCATGTAAATTATATTTATAGTTTTAACCTGGTAACTTTAAGTATTGGCCCACATTTTTCTAGAAGAAATGACATTTACTATTATCTGAAAAATGTTTATCCAGGAGAGAAAGTAAAATAAAGCTAATTTTTAAAAATACCTATCAAAGTAGAAGGAAAAGCTCATTTTCAAATTTGTAGAGAATATAAAACTTATGGGATGTAAGACAAAGAAGAGGGGTTGTTATTGTTGCTCAGTGATAGAGCACTTGCCTAGCATGTGTCAGGCACTGGGTTTGATCCTCAGCACCATCTAAAATGAATAAATAAATAAGTGTTTCTATCTACAACTAAAAATAATTAAAAAAGGAATAAAGCAGAATATGGAACTTTTAGTAAATCCCAGATAATAACTGTAAAGTAATTTGATTATAAATACTTTCTTCTTTCTCTCTCACCTTCTCTCATTTCTGAGCAAAAACTGATAAAGAAAAAAATAATATTTCACAAAAATATATGTTTGGATAAGTAACTATCATAAATTTTTATCTATTTCCTTAAAAACACACCAGAGAATTTTAGAATAAAGATAATAGATCAGTGCATGAAGTATCTCTAAAAATCTTTTTTGTGTGACAGATATGATATACAGCATTAGCATCTATTGAATCAAAGGACATATAAACTATTGTTTGTTTATATTAATGACATTTATTTTTTGTTTTGTGAAACAATAGTTTGATGTGTTTTCTTATATCTTTACAGTAAGTTTTGAATTAGTTTGCAAATGCAAGGCAATCCCATGGTTGCTAAGAACTCAAGTCTTCTACATAATATAAACTGCCTATGAAATAGAATCCCAGAAAGTTTGAATAAGCTGTTTCCCCTTTGAGGTAAAGTAATTTTACTATAATCACAGTGATTATTAAAAAAACAGCATTCCTTTAATTAGGATTTTAGTGGCCTAATTCTTTCCTAATTGATCTTATTTTTCCCACTAAAAGCACTTTTATAGAAAGACATTTTTCTTGTTGCAATCAAGAATGTGAGGTAATATTAAAAGCATTCTTGTTATTTCATTAATTATGTTAACAAAGTGGATATTTCAATGTACAACATAATATGACTCAATAATGTCATTATTAATAATTTTCTTATTCCTCCTTGTTTTATGAATTATATTTTTCTTTGAACTATTTCTTTCATTTTTCTTTTAATTTTCCTTTTATGTTTAATTGACATGACTTTATTTTGCTTTCATTAGAAGCCTTTCCAGTGCTCTTCTCTTTTTATAATTGTTTCATTATTCAAATAATCTGCAATTCAAAATGCCATATTTTTAGTATCTCTAAATTAGTTCAGTCTACTTGCAAAGTCCCTTGGCCACTTCCATTTTTTTTTTCTCTGATTTTGTATTCTTCCCATTCATTTCAAAAACAGCCTGTTTGATTTCATTTATTTTTTTTCTTCATTTTGTCACAGCCTTAATTTAGAAAGTACCATTTTTTTCTGATACACAAAGTAAAAGCATGAATCACTGAATAATATGAATCATGAGGAAGTATGCTTTCAATAAAGGATTTCTATGAATGAGAAAGCAAAAAAGAGGAGGGAATAGTTTACTAAATATATTTTAAGTAAGAAATAGTTCTATAAATGAAATGGAAAGATAAGCTTACCATAAGAAGACTTAAGAGGATGCTATAGTGTTGATTTTAAATGTCCCCAAGGCCAACAAGTTTAAGGCTTGCTCCCCAGCTTTGCACTTTTGGGTATAGCAAAAACTTCAAGAGTTTAGGTCTCTTAGGAGGTGTTGGGTCATTGAAAGGTATTGTAAGACATTTCTTCACTCCTCTTCCTATCTTTTTCGTCTTTCAGTCATGAGGTGAGTGGGTTTTCTTTATCCTGTGCTCTTCCCATGATTTACTGCTTCACTATAGGTCCAAAAGCAATAAGGCCAACCAGTCATAAACTAGACCTTCCAAAATTATGAGCCAAAACCAACTTTTCACTTCATAAATTGATTATCTTTAGATTTAATATGGTGAGAGAAAACAACATAAAATGTAGTATAACAAATTAATATAAATAAATAAATGTATTAGTTTCTATTACTGAATTCAAAATAAGAAATTACATTTAGTAATCCTTTTTACAATTAATAATGCTTTCTCTTGGCTTCAGGAATCAATAAAATTTTTGTATTAGCAATAAGCTAACTAATGGCTATCTGCTTGATACAACCAGAGCCATTATTTTAGAGTCAACCAACAGAACATTATTCTGAATAAGTATGCACAGTCAAATGCTCAGAGTACTCAGTAGATTTTTAAGTGCTATTATAATTTTTAAAGGCATTACAACTACATGTAAATTTAAAATCACTTTCACATTATTCAAAGCATGTAAAAATATACATGTATACACACTACTTTGTATATATATGTTCACTTCCCAAAATTCCATTAAACTTGGATAATTAAGGATTTTCCTCACATACACACAAGAAAAATAGAAAAGTCTTATTTTTTGAATTTTATTTTGTAATTGATTTTTTTAAATAAAATAGATGACAGTGGAATGCATTACAATACTTATTGCACATATACAGCACAATGTTTTTTTATATCTTTGGTTGTATATAAAGCATGTTGACACCAATTCGTGTCTTCATACATGTACTTTGGATAATGATACCCATCACATTCCACCATTCTTGCTAACCCCCTGCCTCCTCCCTTTCCCTTCCACCCCTCTGCCCTATCTAGAGTTCATCTATTCCTCCCATGCTCCCCCTCCCTATCCCACTATGAATCAGCCTCCTTATATCAGAGAAAACATTCAACATTTTTTTTTTGAATTGACTAACTTCACTTAGCATTATCTTTTTCAACACCATGCATTTACCTTCAAATGCCATGATTATATTCTTTTTTATTGCTGAGTAAAATACCATTGTGTATATATGCCACATTTTTTTAATCCATTCATCTACTGAAGGATATCTAGGTTGGTTCCGCAGTTTAGCTATTGTGAATTGTGCTGCTATAAACATTGAGGTAGCTGTGTCCCTGTAGTATGCTGTTTTTAAGTCCTTTGGGTATAGACCGAGAAGAGAAATAGCTGGGTCAAATGGTACTTCCATTCCCAGATTTCCAAGGAATCTCCATACTGCTTTCCATATTGGCTGTACCAATTTGCAGTTCCACCAGCAATGTATGAATGTACCTTTTTCCCCACATCCTCGCCAACACTCATTGTTATTTGTCTTCATAATAGCTGCCATTCTGACTGGAGTGAGATGATATCTTAGAGTAGTTTTGATTTGCATTTCTCTAATTGCTAGAGATTATGAACATTTTTTCACATATTTCTTGACTGATTGTACATCCTCTTCTGAGAAGTGTCATTCATATCCTTAGCGCATTAATTGTTTGGGTTATTTGTTTTTTTGGTGTTTAGCTTTTTGAGTTCTTTATATACCCTAGAGGTTAGTGCTCTATCTGTTGTGTGAGGGGTAAAAATTTGCTCCCATGATGTAGGCTCTCTATTCACCTCACAGATTTTTTTCCTTTGCTGAGAAGAAACTTTTTAGTTTGAATCTATCCCATTTATTGAGTCTTGGTTTTAATTCTTGCACTATAGGAGTCTTATTAAGGAAGTTGGGGCCTAACCCCACATGATGAAGATTGGGGCCTACTTTTTCTTCTATTAGACTCAGAATCTCTGGTTTAATTTCTATGTCCTTGATCCACTGTGAGTTGAGTTTTGGCACCTTTGTCTAATATAAAATAATTATAATTTTGTGGGATAGTCTCTGTGTCCTCTATGCTGTACCATTGGTCTATCATTCTGTCTTGGTGCCAATACCATGCTCTTTTTGTTACTATTGCTCTGTAGTATAGTTTAAGGTCTGGTATAGTTTTTCCACCTGCTTCATTCTTCCTGCTAAGGATTGCTTTATCTCTTCTGGGTCTCTTATTTTTCCAGATGAATTTCATGATTGCTTTTTCTATTTCTATGAGGAATGCCATTGAGATTTTGATTGAAATTGCATTAAATCTGTATATTGCTTTTGGAAGTATGATCATTTTGATAATATTAATTCTGCCTATCCAAGACCAAGATAGATCTTTTCATCTTCTAAGGTCTTCTTTGATTTCTTTCCTTAGGGTTCTGTAGTTTTCACTCTACAGATCTTTCTTTCTTTCTTTTTAAGAATGTATAGGCTTTTATTTCTTGTTTTGACTACTATAAATCTTTCACCTCTTTTGTTAAGTTGATTCCCAAGTATTTTATTTTATTTTATTTTGAGGTTATTGTAAATGGGGTAGTTTTCCTCATATTTTTTTTCTCAGATGATTTGTCACTGATATACAGGAATATCTTTGATATATGGTTGTTGATTTTATATATTGCTACTTTGCTGAATTCAATTACTAGTTCTAAAAGTTTTCTGGTGTAGCTTTTTGTGTCTTCTAGGTATAAAATCATATCATCAGCAAATAGTGCTAATATAAGTTCTTCTTTTCTTATACATATCCCTTTAATTTCTTTTGTCTGTCTAATTGCTCTGGCCAGTGGTTCAGGAATTATGTTAAATAGAAGTGTGGTCTGCCAATTTTATTTATTTTTTCAATGAACAAACTTATCGTGTTGTCAAATTTTTTAATTGTTTCTTTTGTTTTGATTTCATTGATTTCAGCTCTAATTTTAATATTTTCTTGCCTACTGCTTTTGCTGTTGATTTACTCTTCTTTTTCTAGGGCTTTGAGATGTAATGTGAGGTCATTTATTTGTTGACTTTTTGGTTTTCTTTTCAGGAATGAAGTCCATGCAATGAACTTTCCTCTTAGTACTGCCTTCATAGTGTCCCAGAGTTTTTGATACATTATATCTGTGTTATGATTCACCTCTAAGAAATTTTTAATCTCCTTCTTGATGTATTTTACAAACAATTGTTCCTTCAGTTCCATATTATTTATTTTCCAGGTTTTGGAGATTTTTTTTTTTTAATTTTGTCATTGATTTCCAATTTCATTCCATTATGATCTGACAAATATGCATGATAGTATCTATCCATTTTTATATTTTCTAAGACTTGTTTTGTGACATAGTATAGGATCTATTTTAGAGAAGGATCCATGTGCTGCTGAGAAGAAAGTGTATCTGCTTGATGCGGGTTGAAATCTTCTAGATATGTCAGTTAAGTCTAAATTATTGATTGCATTATTGAGTTCTATAGTTTCTTTGTTCAACTTTTGTTTGGAAGATCTATCCACTGGTGAGAGAGGTGTGTTAAAGTCACCCACGTTTATTGTGTTATGGTCAATGTGTCTCTTGAACTTGAGAAGAATTTGTTTGATGAACATAGCTGCACCATTGTTTGGGGCCTATACATTTATAATTATGTCTTGTTGGTGTATGGTTCCCTTGAGCAATATGTAATGTCCAAATTTATCCCTTTTGATTAACTTTAACATGAAGTCTACTTAATTTTATACATGGATGGAAACCCTTGCTTGCTTCTGCAGTCCATGTGAGTGGTATGATTTTTCCCAACCTTTCACCTTCAGACAGTATATGTCTTTTCCTATGAGATGAGTCTCTTGGAGGCAGCGTATTGTTGGGTCTTTTTTATTAATCCAATCTGCTAGCCTATGTCTTTTGATTGGTGAGTTTAAGCAATTAACATTCAGAATCCATGTGCTGCTGAGAAGAAAGTGTATCTGCTTGATGCGGGTTGAAATCTTCTAGATATGTCAGTTAAGTCTGTCTTCTAGTCTAAGTTAAGTCTAAGTCGTGTGTCTTCCTTTCCAGCTCTGTGGGTCTGGGGTGTTATTGTTTTTGCCCTATGGATTTATGGTGCTCTTGTAGGGTTCCAATATTCCTCCTTTGTGGGGAAGGACAATGTTAACAGAGCCCAATATCAACTATATATCACTTATGAACAAATTGTTGTTATTAAGATGTTTACAGTTTAGTCTCAATGTACAGAAATTTTGGATTCAATTATTATCTAAAATATAATCAGCAGTTTTGTAAAATGGTTTACAGTTTCTGATGGTGGACAATCAACTGGAGGTGGGGCATAGGATGATATACTGAGGAGGAAGGATGTGAGGATATAGAGTTAATATATCTTAGGAAATGTGGGAGAGAAATCTAATGAAGAGGTTTAGTAGCAAGAGAATAAACAGGAAGTAATTTATTGTAGATAAGTACGTGGGAAGGTAGTAGAGTACATAAAACAAACACACATATGTATTTAGAAACATACAGGATGTTAAAATAGTAAAATTTGGAGGGGCAAGAAAAATGAAAGAAGAAAAAAAGGGGCATATACTATATCTCTATATTATATTTTTTCAGATGTCTCAGTCCTCAAAATCCTATTTTATGTAGAGTTCTTGGTTTCAGATATTTTGGGTTTTGAGGGGTTGAGGATAGAGGGGTAGAAGAGAAAGAGAAAAAAAATACTTGAAAGAAAAAACCAGGGCTATTGCTAGTTTTAGATATCCACATATTTTCTGTTTCTCTTCTCATCCAGGTGGGGTTGTCTGTTGTAAACTGGTGTCTCTGCTGTCAGGAGGGTGGAAAGACTGGTCCTGTTGTAGGGCGCTGGAAGTGGGGAGTGCCACCCGCCAGTTCCTGCAGGGAGATTGCACCTCAAGAGTCTCTTTGGGACTGCTTGTCTGACTTGAGTGCCTGGTACTATCTCCCTCTCTTTCCTGGAGATTTCCCAGTTCCTGATCTCTCTGTTAGGCTCTCACTTTTAGCCCCTTCTCTCACTTTGCAGTTCCCAACTTCGGGATCTCTCTCACCAAAACTCCCACCAGGTGGGCAGCGCCCTATTCACACTGCACAGCTGCCCAATTGAGAGCTGTTTTTGTGTTGGGTAATCACTTTGCTGAGTTACTGCTGATGGGGGGGGGGTTGGATACCTGGCACCTGGCCAGATGGAGATCCGATCCAAGAGCTTCCCCCACCAAATATGGCGAGAAAGGTTATCCAACATGGAGGCAGTCTGCTTCCAGCCCAGTGGTGTCTGGTGAAGTGGGGGGGAGTCTGGCAATGGCATTGTGCTGTGTGTAGGTAGTAGCCCAGTGACCTTCATGGGAGCAGAGCACATTCTGGAGTTCTGTAGAGGTGTTGATAGGTGATTCTGCTAAGCCCCTTGAGAGCTGTGCATGGGCTAGAACTGGGGGCTTTGGGTTTAGGGAGCCAGGAGTCTGGAGTCCTACTCAAAAACTGAGGCTCTGAGCCCTGCAAGGAGGTCATAGCCCTGGTGATTTCTGTGGAAATCAGCTGTAATGGGGTCCTCTTACACTCTCTGAGATGCAGTATTCTGACTAGGTGAGATCTGGGTCACAGATCGACACAGAATTCTTCCTCCCTCTGACCCACCATCTTCCTTCATAGAGAAAAAAGGTTTTATATTTAAGAATGCTGATTATTATGGTTTCAATGTCAGGTGTCTCTCCAAATCTCATGTGTGAGACAATGCAAGAACATTCTTAGGTGAAATGATTGAGTTATGAAAGCCTTAACACAGTTAATTTATTCCCTGAGAGGAATTTACTGAGTGGTAACTCGAGGTGGGTAGGTTGTGGTTGGAAGAGGTGGGTCATTGGGGGTGTGTCTTTAGGTTATATATTTGGTGAGCTGAGTTATGTCTTTCTCTCTACTTTCTGATCATCATGTGAGCTGCTGCCCTCTGCCACATTCTTCTAATATGATGTTCTGCCTCACCTCGAGCCCTGAGGAATGGAGCCAGCCTCTTATGGACTGAATGATCTGAAAGTGTGAGCTCCTAAACAAAGTTGTCCTTCTCTACAATAGTTCTAGTTGGACATGTTAGTCACAAGAACAACAACAATAACAACAATAAGAGAGTGGAATAAAACAGAAATTGGTACAAAGAAGGGAGGTCTTTTCTCTGATTAACCTGACCATGTGGTTCATAAGCATTTGGAACTCTTTGAAATTGATGGGAGAAATTTTGAGATATTTAGCAGTGCAAGCTGGAAATGCTTTAGACTGTTGTCAGCAGAGCTTTATGAGAAATTCTCGTGGGAATACAGAAGACCAGAATGCTAATAGGACCATGGACAATGAAGACAGGGCTCAAGAGTGTTTAGAAAAAGAAAAGACATTTTTCAGAATTGGATTGGAGGCCATTTCTGTTATGTTCTGACTGAGAAGTTGTCTGCATTTTGCCAGTGTCTTGAGACTTTCTGTGAGGCTGATTTTAAAAGTGATGGACTTCTTTACCTGGTGGAAAAACAATTTCTAGATAACATATCAGTCAGGCGGTGGCTTGAATATTGCTGGCATCTTTTAGTCACATGTGCTGTGATTTTAAGGAGCAGAAAGCAGAAAAGAAAGATTTGAAAAATTTGGACTTGAAAGGTGGGAGTAAAGCTGAGGCTAAGGAAGTTGCTGTTTTTAAATACATGATTGCCATTAAAGACTAAAGACTCTATCCAGAGACAATAAGAAAGATGGCTTGAGGGCATCTCTGTAATCAGCAAGATCACATCCATCTCAGATTCAAGGAAGTAAAAGTAAAAGTTGTTTTGAGAAGAGACCAGTGGGGTATCCTTCTTGCACAAGTAGCCCTAGGAAGTTTTTTCAACATGCTTAGCTACACAGGTGCTCAGAGACTGCTGTAGCCTGCATACCTGGATGCTTGATTACTGTCAGAGATGGAGTCAAACCTTGGTAACAGTCACGTGGTGCTTGTTATGCAATAATGCAGGATGTTGCAGTTAAAGGGTTATGAAGGCTTCTACCAAGATTTCAAAGGAAGGCCAGGGCAGCTAAGCAAAGTGCAGCACGTTCAGAGTCCAGTGTCTGCAGACAGCCCCTGAGAGGGCAAAGCATGGAGATGTGAGGAGGAAGCCAAATCTGCATTGGAGGACACTGAGATTAAGAAACGATAGTACTCTGGAATGTTCATTGAGGAAATCTACAGGAATCAAGCAAAGACAAGCCAACAGAAATGCCACTTGGGCTACAACCAACAAGGCCACAGGGGTAGATCTACACAAGCCCTTAAGAGGAAATATCATGATGCCATGTGCTTCAGATGTCGAACACAGAATTACAGGACTTGATTGCCCAGCTGGATTTCAGTCTTGCTTTGGTCCTATCCATTCTTTCCATGCCTGTATTTTTGTGAGTGGAAATGTTTACTCTGTACCTTTATGTATTGAATACTTGTTAATCTCTTTTGATACAGGAAATCACATTGTGAGCTTACCATGAATCTCAGAGGAGACTTTGGACTTGAACCTTTGGACAATCTTGGAACTTCTGAAACTATGGGCCTTGTGGAAATGAACAAACTGTATTTTACACTGTGAGATGGTCATAAAATTTGGGGGGACATTGAAAGAATGTTATGGATTGGATGTGAGGTGTTCCCCAAAATCTCATGTGTGACACAATAATATCATATTCAGAGGTGAAATGCATGGTTTATGAAAGCCATAACACAATCAGTGAATTAATCCCCTGATAGGGACTGAGTGGAGACTGAAGGTGGGTAGGGTGTGGTTGGAAGAGGTGGGTCATTGGGATCATGTCTTTAGAGTATATATTTGGTGAGATGAACTTAGTCTCTCTGCTTTCTGACCATCATGTGAGCTGCTTCTCTCTGCCACACACTTCATTCATGATATTCTATCTTACCTCTACCCCTGAGGAACAGAGCCAGCCTCTTATGAACTCAAACCTCTGAAACTGTGAGATCCTAAATAAACTCCACCCCCCGCCCCCCCCCCCAAAAAAAAAAAAAAAAAAAAAAAACTGTTCTGGTCAGTCTTTTAGACACAGCAGCAAGAAATCTGACTAAAACACTGACCTTAAATTCACCACTGCCACCTTAAGTTTCTGGAGTATGGAAATAATTCTATCTCACAAATAACTCTCCTCTACCCTATACTAGTTTTCTTTCACTTGTATTACCCTAGCAAATCAATATATCACCTTCAAAAAATTCTAAGTACAAGTATTCATATCCAGATTATCTAACCCAGCAAATTGTTACTAAGCATACTATTTACAATAATGGAAATCAAAGCCAACTGTACATATGTTTATGTGTATTATCAGCATTAGTTAACCATGAAAATATTTTTAGAAATTTAGCTATTATTTTATGAACACATTTGTTGGGATGTCATTAACCTTTTATTAAAGATTGATGTTTTCATAATTATTAATTCTTGGAGTTCCTAAAAAAATAGTGTTGATTTAATACAATACTGTAAACCATGTAAGATTTTTTTAAAGTTAGGTTATTATTGGTTACTGTGTTGTTTATGTATTAGTAGTATTAAAATATCAAGGACAAATTCATATGTCTATTAATCTAGAGATATTTTAATTTACAATGATGTTATGACGAGTAATTGTTGAGGCCTGTGAAACTGAATTTCCCACTTCTTGGGGGTGGAAATGTTTGGTGAATTTTTGTTGTGTTTCTCTGTGTTTAATATGAGTAAGAATTCTCTCATTCTATAAACACTTTTTTTATCCAGGTTTCAGTGATGCTTTTTTTCTTACATCACTTGCAATTTAATTGTTGAATGTATATGAACACTCTTCAGGATTCCTCTCTTCCATATATAACTGTCTTTAAATAATTTCACCTAGTACCATAATTTTAGTTGTAAATGACTAACTTACTAAACATTTTAGACTGGATTACATGTAGTATTTTTCTAACCTAAATAATACAAATTAAAAAAATAGGACAACTTTGCAACAAAACTGTTCCCTCCGAAGCTTCCCAATGTTACTAAATGATACTACTCAAATACCCATTATCTGTTTGGGCATGGAACAAAAGGCATATCTTTGATTCCTCTCTTTCCTCATATTCAAGCCACTTCTATGTATATGGTGTTGGTAGATGGTATCTTTAAGAAACTATCAGATTTACACATTTCTTAACAATTCTACTACTATCAAACTCAAAGCTTCATTATATCTTGTCTGAATTTCTGAAAAAAAAATAAAAATAAAAACACTCCTGATCTTGTCTTTCTGTCTTTGTTATAGTTAGAACCTTTATTCAGACTATAACACAAATAAAATTATAATTCTTAAGGGTAAATTAAATTAAATTGTTTCACACCCTTGCTTAAACACCTGTGGCACTCCATATCAGGCAGAATATTAACCAGAGCTTATCTTAGCCTAACAGACCCCAAACTATCATCTCTACTTCACATACCACTGTTATTACCACCTATCACTATATTTAGTATCATTGGGATTTTTCTACATCTAAATATGCCAGATACAATCTTGGTACTCCCAGTACAGGTCATTAATGAATTGTAATTTTTTTCATACAGTTTAAAAAAACAAAAATTAGGATTATTAGTTTCATTATGTATTCATTTACCAGCATTTTTTACTACATGAAATTAATAAAATAAAATTATTATATTTATTGTGATTTTTTAAATGAAAGTTTTCAATAAAGTTACCTTGTGATGCTCATAATAATTTTTTAAAAGCTCTAAAAATGGATTTTGAGAACCCTTTAGTTAGATTTTGGTTCTCAGAGAAATATTAAGATGTTTCAACTCATAAAACAGTATTTCAATGTATGGCACTTTGGTATACCAAATACTTTGCACTAAAAGTCACTGGAAGGGTCTTGAAAGCAATGTCTCTCTGATCTTCTCCTGCTCTCTGGTCTGCCTGCCATACATTTATCTGCTCTGACAAATGACATAAACACCAGGTTTTTTCTTTACCAATTTGAATCATAAAACTAGAACCCCTCTTTCCCAAAGCAAGCCATAGAATCTTGAAATAGTATTCTTATCTGTTCATACTTTTCCATGTAGCAGCTGGCCATAATGACATTTTCTGAACTTCTTTGTTCAATATTAAGTCATAAGACTCTTGTTTCAGAGAGATTCTCTTATATGCAAGGGGAAAGTATACTATAAAAAGTGCAAGAAGCAGCTGAACAGACACACAGCAGTGGGTTTTCTAACATCAACCTATTATCAATAGATCATACCATTTTGTCCTATCACATTTCTACATGGCTATTCTTAAATATTAGCATAAAACAGAACTTTTCCCATGGTTTTTCAAATATTAATCTCTGAAGAGCCCCTGTTATTTAAAATTTTGATTGAGTACATTTATATTATTTTTTCTTGTTATTCTGTATTTTAGGAGTGTTGGCTTTAACTTATATAATGGATGCTGGGAATTATCATACTTTTTTTACTTCTAAAATATTAGAAAGGAAAATGATAGTAATTGAAAAGTAGAATATACTATCCAAGACTTATCATGATTCAATTTAAGACATTTTTTTAACTTAGAATGATGCAAGTAAGAAATGTATTTAATAAAATCTGTGTTTTAATTTTAAATTCTGTTCTTTTTCCAGGATAGCACTAAGTGGCATAATACTCTTGAATTAGAAACAAACCACAACTCTCATTCAGTCACAAGACCATGATAGTAAAAAAAAAAAAAAAAATCAGTACTCTACAGTGTACTTACTTGCTAAGTTATAATGTTCATTATGTTAAATTATTAAGTGCATTATTTGACTTATGGTACATTTGACTTACAATGGAGTTATCAGAATTTAACCCCACTATAAGTTAAGAATTCTCTGTATTTCAAAGATTGCATAACCCAGAAAAGAGGAAATACTGCTAATTGATTTAGAGCTATTTTTTCAATGGCATTACTCTCATAAGTTATGATGAACTATTGTCAAAAATGTACAACTATCCATAGAGCTAAATGAAAACAATCCTTGAAGATGCTTAGCATTGGTTATACAATCATAAAAGCAATAAATGAGGTAACATTTATCTAAGAAGGCATTATTTTTATATTGCATCTTTACTATTTTCATTCATCTCTAACATCGGTTTTTCTAGTTTGTGTTTAAATAGTAAATTTTGAATATCAACATCTACCTTAATATTTTTTTTACCTGAAGGACAATAAGTAGCCTTTGGCTTATATGAGGGAAAAATATAAAGGCAAAATACATAATTTAACATAGCTAAGCATAAGGCTATATTTATGTCCATTTCTAAGACATAGTATTACCAATGTAAAATTAACTCAATACTACTTTATTCAGATCAGTCAAAATGATTCAAATGGACATACTACCAAAAGTGCTATAGAGATTTAATGCAATTAATTAAATTCACATTAAAATTTCAGTGATGTTCTTTATAGAAATAGAATATCACTCATGAAATTCATTTGGAAATATAAGAGGTCCAGAATAGCCAAAGGAATCCTTAGTGAGAAAAGTGAAGAAGGAGGCATCACAAAACTACACTTTAAAGTATACTAAAGAGCTATAGTAACAGAAATGGCATGGTATTGGCACCAAAATAGACATGAAGTTCAATGGAAGAGAATACAAGACAGAGAGATAAACCCAGAAAATACAGTTATCTCCTACTAGGCAAAGGCTCCATAAATATACATTGAAGAAAAGATAGTGTCTTCAATGAATTGTGCTGGGAAAACTGGAAATCCATATTTAGCAAAATGAAATTGAGGGCTGAGGTTTTAGCTCAGTAGTAGAGTGCTGGCATAGCATGTGTGAGGCACTGGGTTCAATTCTCAGCACCACATAAAAATAAATACATGAATAAAGGTCAATCGACAATATATATTTAAAAAGAATGAAATTGAATCCCTATCTTTCACCTTGCACAAAACTAAACTCAAAGTGAATCAAGGACCTAGGCATTAGACCAGAGACCCTGTGCCTAGTAGAAGAAAACATAGGCACAACTCTCCATCATGTCAGCTTTGTAACTGACTTTCTCAACAAGACCCCAAAAGCATAAGAAGTAAAATCAAGAATCAATAAATGTAATGATATCAAATTTAAAAGCTTCTTCTCAGACAAGTAAATAATCAAGAACATGAAGAGAGTGCCTACAGAATGGAAGAAAATCTTTACCTCTCAGACATCACATAGAGCATTATTCTCCATGATATCTAAAAAATAAAAAATAAAAATAACTTAATACCAAAAACACAAATAACCCAATCAACAAATGGGAAAAGAAACTGAATAGGCATGTCACAAAAGAAGAAATATGAATGGTCATCAAGTATATGAAAAAAACATCTCTAGCAATTAGAAAAAAATGCAAATTAAAACCACACTGAGATTCAATCTCACTCCAGTCAGATGCCATTTATCAAAAATACAAATAACAAAAGTTGGTGAAGATATGGGGGAAAAGATACACTTATATAATTACTGATGACAGTAGAAATTATTGCAATCACTCTGGAAAGCAGTATGAAAATTTCTCAGAAAACTTGGAATGGAAGCACCACTTGACCTAGCTATCCCATTCCTTGGTATATATCAAGAGGTATTTAAGTCAGCACACTATAGTGATGTGGTCACACCAAAGTTTATAGCAATTCAATCCACAATAGCAAAGCTAGGAATCAACCTAGGTCTGCTTCAACAGACGAATGGATAAAGAAATTGTGGTTTATATACACAATGGAATATTACTCAGCCATTTGCCAGTGAATAGATGTAAGTGGAGACCATCAGGCTAAGTGAAATAAGCCAATCCCCCTAAAACAAAGGCCAAATGTTCTCTCTGATATGTGGTAGCTAACACACAATAAGGGAGGAAAGGAAGAACAAAAGTTTCTTGGATTAGACAAAGAGAAATGAAGAGACAGAAAGTGAGATGGGAATAGGAAAGACAGCAGAATGCATTTGACATAACTTTCCATGTTTATATATGAATAAAGGACCATTGTAACTCCGCATCATTTACAACCACAAGATTAGGATCCTAATTTGAATAAGTTATATTCCATTTATGTATAATGTGTTAAAATACATTCTACTGTCACATATGTCAAAAGCACAAATAAAAAATAAGAAAAAATATATGTATTCACTTTCTGTGCCCAACTATCTTTCTTTCCATTTCTTCTTGAAGTATGTGTTCTTCTTGAGGTTACAGGCTGTCAGATCCTTTCTTTTTATTATGTTGTTCACTAAGATGCCAATTGGAGTTCAAAACTTCTGTGCTTTCCTTCTCATCCAGATGATATAGTTTGGGATAAGAAATACTGTGATCTATGCTCCAGGGTGAAGTCAAAGCTGGATTCTGTGAGATGAGTTCTTATAGGTGAAGCTCTCAGAAGTGGGTCTTAGGTTTAATGAGGCCCCAGGTGCTTTATTGTGTGGCTAGTTGTCTTGCAGAGAAATAGTAATCCAACTTCTTGAATCCAGGTACCAGAGCTATGAGAAATGCCTTTTCCCTCTAGCCTGCCATCTTGCTGAAATCTCTTTAAGTATTTTTTTTAAGCTGCTAAGGTCAGCTTAAGACCTCAAAGCCTTGCTAGTGGAGGTGTTGGGGTGCTCACTGGTTGGGCACAGGTGGTAGCAGCAGCAGAAGGAGAAAGATGAGGAGAATCCATAAGCCTTGCTTCCCTCTCAGCCAGCAGTATGCACTGGTTCCTTGGAGGCTCCTGACTGAGTGCCAAGACTGGAGGGAGGCCGCTGTTTGAGCAGAAGTTTCTGTGCAGGGCTGGGCTAAATCTGGCTCAAAGAACTTCATGTTCCTAAAGGATAGCAAGGCAAATTAAAAACAAACAAACAAAAAACAAACAAACAAAAAAACCCCCACCAATTTATACAATAAATCATTGATAAATAAAGAAATAAGAGAAAAGAGTAATTAACCATTATGGTGAAGGGGTGTCAAGGGACAAGGAAATATTTTATAGACTTTCCACATTATTTAGATTTTGAAGTAGAATGGACATTTTTCCAGAAGTATATGGGGCATTGCAATCTTAGAGATTTCCAAGTCAAAAAGGAGTGGAGGATGGAAAGAGAAAAGAAAAAGGAAAAAATGATGACTTTGCTTTTGCTTAAATAAAAAAATGTGACTACAAATTAAAATCAAAGAATCAAAGAATTCATCATACCTTTATAGCCTTTCCCTTATATAATTTGAAAGTTGAAAAACATAAGAATTGAATTGCTGAATTAATTTCCTTATGGAATACCCATTAAATGTCCTTTTTTTGCACATAGATGGATATATAAAGAATCTATTTTCATCATATATTATGCTAAAGAATATTTTTAAAAGCCTCAGTTATACAGTTTCTGTCTTTTTTGTTAGTGTAGGTATTGGTTATTTCTTATTCATTCACCAAATCTCAAATAGTATTAATGTCAATAAATTTATCTTTATTAGTACTATAAAAACAATAGACACAAACAATTGCATTATTGTATCTATAAAATACTTTATGCAAGATCCTTCTCCACTGTAAGGGTCATTCTAAGAGATAATCAGAAAAAAACATTTTCCAGTTCATGGTTAGGCATTAGAACCTTTGTGTAATAGCTTAATAAATATACAACTATCATATTTCTATTTTTACCCACATGTTACATGTAAAATATCTCACAAAATAATAGTCTTGAGAAGCCAAAAAAGCCTAAGTGCTTTTATATATGTTGTTGATTGCTAATTATGATGATTATAAATATTTTCTATCTTTTTAGGTATTGACCTCCAATTTTCCATTTAAAACGTTTTCACATTAACACAGCCAATTGTAGAAATTAGGTAATTGGTAATTAGGCACACATTTATGGTAATCATGTAATGATATGAAAACTAATTAAGCATGCAATGGATGCACACTGGCACAAATACTGAGTTGATATAAGTAAGCATAATTACAGAATGCAAAATTTGTTGTTAATTGCAAACCCAAATAACAAATTAAAGTCACATCTTCTAGTGAATTAATGGATTTAGGCATTGGTGAATGTGTCACAATATCACAGAATGAAAGACAACTAACCAGACATAAATGTTTCTGGATGACAACAAACCCATAGATTAATCTGTTCATTCTCCTGGAAGAAATTTTAAAACTGGTTCGACCTATGCATCTGACTACAAATTTATAGGACCTGCAGAAAACAGAAGAACACATTAAATATGACCACAATGAATTCCTTATATATAGCTGTTTCTGGCTGCTTTCACTCTAACCTAAAGGTTGATTACCTTGATTTGATTTTTATAAATGGTATACATGTATCAAATTATCATATTCTACCTCATAAATGTGCGAAAATATTATGTCTCAGTAAAGCATAAATAATTTAAATAAAGACCACCTCAGTATTTCAAACACAGAAGTACAAAGCATGATAAATAACACCAAATGCATGATTCATATATTTTCATATAAAATTTTTATTAGCACATATTAATATACATATTTATTCCAGTATAATGTTTTTATACATGCATACAATATGAACTGATAAATTTAATAACCCTTTTTTCTACCTGTCCCTTGAATCCTGGCCAATCTCTAATAATCATTGTTCTTATTATCTCTCTTTGTTTTTTTCCACTTAATCTAATGGTCTCTAATTCTATCCATTTTGCTATACATTACAAAATTACATTCTTTAGGACTTAAATATACTCCATAGTGTGTATATAAAAAACATTTTTATCCATTTTTTTTGTCAATCAACATATAGTATGATTTAATACCATGACTCTTTTGGATAGTACCACAAAAAACATGGTTATGCAGGTATCTTTTTGTTATGCTAATTTAATTTCTTTTGCATTTATATCTAGAGGTGTATCAATGGATCATATGGTGTCTGTATCTTAGTTTTTTGAGGAAACTCCTTTTTTTTCTTTATAGTAGCTGCAGAAATTTATGTTTTCAGACTGTATAAGAACACCTTTCTACCAAATCCTCACAAATATTTGTTATTGTTTAATTTTTTATGACCATTCAAACATTGTTGATATGATATCTCATTGTGGGTTTGATTTGCATTTCCTTGATGTCTAATGATATTTAACACTTTTAGATACATGTGTTGGCTATTTGTATTTCTCCTTTTGAGAAGTCACTATTCAGGTTCTTCATCCATTTAAAAAAACATGGATACATAGTTTTATTAAGATTTTAGCTCGTTGATTATTCTGGATAATAAATCTGTATAAGATCAATAGTTTCCAAATATTTTCTCCCATTCAGTAGGTTGTTCATTAACTTGGTTGATAGTTTCCTTTGCAGTCCCAGAAGCTTTTTAGGTTGATGTAATCCCATTTGACATTTAAAAAAATATTCTATACTTTTGGAGTATTCTTCAGAAAATAATTGACTGTACCAATGTTTTGAAGTGCTTTCTTCTAATAGTTTCAGAATTTCACATCATATACTTAAGATTTTCCTCCGTTCTAAGTTGATTTTTTTGTACAAAGTCAAACATAGGTTTCAACTATCAATATTTTACATGTAGAAATCCACTTTTCCCAGTACCATTGTTGAAAAGACTGTCCTTTCTCTAATGTATATTTTTGTTTCCTTTGTCAAGAAGGAATTAGGTATAGATATATATGTAGGAGTTATTACATAACTGCTTTGAATCAACTACAACCTACACCACAAATGTGTGAACTACTATGGTGTCCCAATATGTAGGTTCATTTTGTGGATCTGTGTTCTGTTCCATTGGTCTTTGGTTCTGTTTTTATGAAATACCACACAGTTTTAGTGACTATGACTCTGTAATATGTCTTGAAATATTAATTGTGATACATCCATTTTTTGTCTTTTTACTCAAGATTGTTTTCATTATTTAGTGCTTTTGTGCTTCCATATGAATTTTAGAATTGTTTTCTCTAGTTCTGTGAAGAATGTTATGGGTATTTTATGGTGATTCATTTCATTTATGGATTGCTGTAAGAAGTATAGTTATTTTAACAATATAAATAGGAACTCTTTCCATGTTTTGTATATTTTTCAATTAGTTTCATTAGCACTTTGAATTTTTCATTTTAGAGTTCTTTCAGTTTTTTCATTATGTTTATCCATAGATATTTCATTTAATTGTATAACTACTGTGAATGGAATTGCTTTCATGATTTCTTTCCCTTCACAATTATTATTGGTATATAAAAAACTGCTGATTTTTTCATTTTAATTTTATGTACTGTGTTGAATTACAGTACATGTGAATAATTTATATACTGTATTAAATTATATACTTTATTGAATTATGTTTACCTCTTCTCATAGTGTTTTGGTTGAGTCTTCACTTTTTTTCTATGTATAGAATCATCTCATCATCATACAGATAACTTTGCTTCCTCCTTTTCTATTCATTAATATATTTTTATTTTGCTTTACTTGGAGCCTATTGTTAGAGTTATTATGTTTTCTTTCAAGCATTATATTAAAATGCCTTTTCTTGTGTCCTTACCTTGCCATTTAACTGATGGATGAGGTATCTCTACTGCTTTTTGGGGGTAGGCTCCTTAGTAACTGGCTTTTTCTTGAACATTTGTTTTGTATAGTATTGTTTTCTATTCAATGCTGGCTTTGATTCTGGCTTGGTACTAACACAGAGTCTCCCTGTAGTTCCTTTGGCAAATATTGTGTTTGTACTCAAAGAATACTTTTATAATCAGATACACCTGCTGTATTTGTTGGCCTTGCAAGGGTAGGGACACCATAGTAGTTCACACATTTGTGGTATAGGCTGTAGTTGGTTCAGAGTAGTTATGTAATTATTCCTACAGTGTGGACTCCTACAGTGGTGGTCCTTAATAGAAAATGTGGGCTTCCTCAGGAACCATTGATGCTAAATCTGCTACTAGCAAGAGACTCTGTTTCAGGTACCACCATGGAAAATGGTCTTAAGCACTTGTCTTCTCAACAATCAAAGGTATAGTTGCAGACACTAAATGGGGAAAAGCAGTGGCAGTAACTACACCACTCTGTCAATGTTTCTCATTCCAAGTCCTGATAGAGGACATGCTTTGAGACAAAGCATGGAAATGACCAGTGGTAGTAGCAATGTAGATTTGGTAGCAGCAGGAACTATGCATTTGTTTATTCTGCCTTGGTGGTAATGTCTGCCTAGTAATAGAACTTTTGGCAGACCCATGCTATGTCTTATGGCTCTTCTGTATCCATGTAGGCATGGGTGGGGAAGATTAAACATATGGAGTTTCTCAGAGATGCCTTAGTACATCCCTCTGGGCAGCGTAAGAGCAAAACCATGGTGTTCGTTTCCCACCTTGTCAATAGCAGGTGCCTGAGTACAGTGTGGGGAAGAGTGTTCATGGGAACCATATGTGTTCTTGCCTTTGGTCCTAGCACTTACATAACTCAGCATGTGGCTGGCCATATCTATTGTCTCAAAGAGTAAATGACCTTATCTTCTGGTTCACAAAAGTGGCATATCCTATTCTGTTCTGTATGGCAATTCCCTTACTCTAAAATGCAGGATCCCCAGTGGGCTTAGGTCATATTTGTTCTGCTTGGTCATATGTAGTTTGTGAATCAGCTATTCCCCATGCCAATGCAGAGGAATATCTGCAGCACTCCAGAGATGGATTATGCAAGGATATCTAATCCCTGGAGTAGTCCAAATTCAAATAATAGCTAATTTCTCAGGATGGTTCTTTGCTAAATCATATTGTGTGTTCACTGGGATATGATATGAGATTCCTTTTCAAAGCAAGGCTAGTTTTCAGATCTCAAATAACTTATGTCAGATGGCCATAAGCCTGTTAGGATTCTGAAACTTCCCACTAGCAATAAATGCCAGCATCTGTAATAATAGAGTTTTTTTTTTTTTTTTTTTTTTTGGGGGGGGGACTCTCTTTTTAACACTCAGGCCTGCACATGGGAAGCTGGGATGGCACATGCCATGCTATTATATTTTTCTTATCATGCTACTGTACCAGGTCTGCAAACATAACCAGGTTATAGTCTTCTCTTGTTAATTTCCAGTGCTCCATTATGGTCATTCACCTCAAAAATGCAGCTATCAGACTATTAATTTGGTTCTTACTCTTACAAGTGGAGGTGAGCACTGGTTCTCTATTCAGTAAACTTGAAACTCTCTTTCCAGTATACTAACAGAAAACCCATATACTAAAAAGGTTTAAGAGTCATATAAAACCAACTGCATTGCATCTACATTTTAGTATACTAAAATTTAGTATACTAAAATGTATACTGAAACATGTGTGGGGATGTGGTGAGAGCAAAAGAGTAAGAATGAGATATTGGAAATTTGAACATTGACTGGATATTTGATGATATGAAGAAAATATTTTTAGTTTTTATGTGTAATAATGTCATTGCATTCATAAGTTTTCTTGAAGACTACTCATTGTTTCTTAATAATTTTGAATGAAAATTATTATAGAGTTGCAAAATGTTGCTAAATCATTAAAGTTTCCCTGTAAAATCGTTCTTGTTTCACTCACTTATCATAAATAATTGTAATAAATGCTTAAAATCAGGAAATTGGATTAATACAGATGCCAACTTTATTCTGATATCATTAGTTTTACATGCACTCATGGTGTGCAAATGCATGTTTATATGTTTATTTACTTCTATCAAATTTCATCAAATGTAGATTTCTATGATCACAAGGTCAGTAAGCATACAGAATAAAGTTCTAATACCTCAAGGATCCATTCAGCTCTTTTATAACACTAGCCACCTCCATTGTTTCTCTATTGTTTCACTTATTTTTAACATCTGTCAAGAAAAAATATGCTTTCCATCTCCATAATTTTATAAATTTAATATGTATATATAATAAATAAAATTTTGCTACTGGAATATTTACTCAGTATAATTCACTCAAGATTCTTTCAAGTTGTGTGTATCAACAACTTACTCAATTTAACTGCTGAGTAGCATTTCATGTACCATAATTCATTTAATAATTTGTCCAGATGTGGGGGAAAAGGTACACTCATACATTGTCAATGGAAACATAAATTAATAAAACCACTCCAGAAAGCAGTCTGGAGATTCCTCTAAGAAATCTAGGAATGGCGGCACCATATGAGTCAGCTGTACCAAATCCTTGGCATTTATCCCAAAGAACTAAAATTAGCATAGCAGCACAATCCACAATAGCCAAATTATGACATCAGTCTAGATGCCCTGCCACAGACTAATAGATTTATACACACACACACACACACACACACAGTAGGCAGTTTTACTCAACCATAAAGAAGAATGGAATTATGGCATTGGCTGAAAAGTGGATGGAATTGGAGAACATTATTTTAAGTAAAATGAGCCATATTCTGAAAATCAAAATCATTTGTTAATATTCTTTTTTCTTTTTTTTAATTGGTTGTTCAAAACATTACAAAGCTCATGATATATCATCTTTCATACATTTGACTCAATTGGGTTATGAACTCCCATTTTTACCCCAAATACAAATTGCAGAATCACATCGGTTACACACTCACATTTTTACATAATGGCATATTAGTGACTGTTGTATTCTGCTACTTTTCCTATCCCCTACTATCCCCCCTTTTTTCTTATATGTGGAAGCTAGAGGAAAATACGGGAAAGAAGGGGGGATGATATATCACAAAGATACAGAAAAATTCAGTGCAGCAGAAGTGAGGTCAATAGGGAGGGAGTAGGAAAGGGAAAGAAGAGGAAATGTGGAATGAATTTAACAATTCATTTTACATTATGTGCATATGTAATATACCACAGGGAATTTCACCTATATATGTGTGTGGAAAGCACCCATTAAGGAATGATAAATGGATGAGCAAGGGGAAGATTAGTGGAGTGGAGGTGAAGTGGGAGGGGGAGAAACAAGGACTGAAATGGAGTAGGGCAGATACATGCCTGTTATTATTTTGTTGGGATGAATCCAGCTACTATGTATAACTACAATGCTTTTGATAATTTCCCCCAAAAACATATGGATTGTTTTCATTTTTTGAGTCTTATAAATAAACTGCCATAAATATTAATATGCAGTTTTTTGTGTAATTGCTAATTTTAATTTATCTGTGATAAAAGTCAAGAGTATAATTGCTGAATTATATGGGAGTTGTATGTTCAGTTTTAAAAAGTAACTGCTTAGTGGTTTTCAAACAATCTGTCAGTAACATTATATATCTCCAATGTACAAATGTTTCAGTTTTTCTATATATTTAAAAACATTTAGAGTTGTGCTATATTTTGTATCTGGCTTTCAGAATGTTATATAGCGATGCCTTATTGTGGTTTTAATTTGTATGATTCTGATGGCTAATGATGCTGATCATCTTTTATGTGCTTAATTTTCCATCTTTATATCCTCTATTTTGAAATGTTTAAGCCTTTTGCCCATTTTCTAATTAAATTATTTGATTATCTTTTTAATATTATAATATGAGAACCCTTCTTTTATCTTAGATACAAGTTATATATATATATATATATATATATATATATATATATATATATATATATATATATATATAATCTATATCTCTGAAGATACTTTACCAGTTATCTTAATATCCCTTACTTCAATCAAATTGACACTCCAAATAAATCATCAGTAGTACATTATTTTTCAACCTGGAATTATATGCATCTAAATAAAGCACAATCAATCTCCAGATAATAACAGAGTTATAGTTTCACCTATTAGAATATAACTAATAGAGAAGGATATGAATAAATAGGCTTTTCTGTATTACCCCAAGTATATTACCAATAAGCCATCCCCTTTCTGTTCTCTAGTTATATTTATCTGCAAATATCTACTCTTAATAATACCTAAAATTAAAAATACACATTTACTTGTCTCTAGGATGTCATTTCATTGTGAATTCCTCTACATTATGTAAAACTTGCATTAAATACATTTGTACAGTTTTCTCTTATTATCCCATTTTTTTTAACATGTGGCATAAACATGAACCTCCTAATCTCTTTTCTGACCTCCTAATAGGTCATAAAAAGAGTTGTCCTCTCTCCATGTCTATGCAACATTGACTAACCCTGAGTTTAAAACCTTTCATTCTCTAATTTTTTTTGAAATGTATTATAGCATTACCTTTAGATTTATGATGTATGTTAAATTAATTTGTGTGCAGTATGTGAGGCCCAAGTCAATATTAATTTTCTCTGCATATCAGTGTTCAATATGTTCCAGCACTATTCTTGAAATGAAAATCATTCCTTCATGAAATAATTTTTATGCCTATGTCAGATGTCAGTTGTGAGTTGTTTGTAAGACTGTTATTGTACCAAAATTTTATTGCATTTTTCTAAGTGTCTATGCCTCTGAAAATACCAAATTGTTTATATTACTGTGACTATCTGCTCTTTAGTTAGCTTTGTTGCTAAGGTGACCAAAAGTCTCTACAAGAACTATTTTAGGAGGGGAACACTGATTTAAGGTATTGCAGTTTCAGAGTTCTCAGTACATTGATGACCAATTCCATTTCTCAGGGCCTGAGATGAGGCAGAACATCATAGCAGAAGATGGTGCTGGGGGAAAGCAGCTAGAAGCATGGCACCAAAAAGCAAAGAGAGACTTCACTTGCAAGATAAAAAATATACACTATAAAGACATGGCTCTCAATGTCTCATCTCCTCCAGCCATATCCTATCTGCCTTCAGTTACCACTCAATTAATTTGTATCAGGGGATACATTCACTGATTACATTAACGCCATCATTTTACCTGTAAATCATCTTGCATTATCTCACTCATGAGTTTATGGAGTACACCACTTATCCAAAGCATAACATTCCACCTCTGGTCCCCCAAAGCTCATTTCTGTCATAGAATGCAAAATACATTGAGTTAATTTCCAATCATTTCCATAGTCTTAACAGTCCCAAAAATCAAAAGCAAGTTACATGTATCCAATATATAAGGTTTTAGAGTAAAAATCTCCTTTCAGAAAAATAAGGGTATAGAAATAAGGAATGGGACCAAAGTAAGATCAGAATCCAGCTTGGCAAACAAGTTCTATAGTTTCATGTTCAGCATCTGTAGTACATGATATCATGATATTCTTCCCAAAGAACTGTGTAGCTCCACTCCCATAACTTGCAGTCCATATGACCTCTCTCTCAGTTTGTCTCTGATAGACTCCTGCAGTTTTCTTCAGCAGATGTTCATGATACTTGCATTATTTAATCTCAGGGGTCTCCACTGCAGATTTGGCTTCCTCCTCACATCTTCACTTATTGCCCTATAATGGACTGCCCACTGGGATTCTGACCCTGGGGCACTTTTCCTGGCCTCCCATGCATTCTTGTAAAATCTTGGTTGGAAGTCTCCATGATCTCTGAACTTCAGAATTCTGCAATCCTGAAGAATCAGCACCAAATCGTTACCACCAAGATCTTCTGCTATCTTGGGCAGTAGCCAAGCCTCTAGGTACCTGGTTCCAGAAGCTTCTGAATAAATGAGTGGCTGAGCATGGTGAAACAACTTCTTAAGTCGCCCTGTGCAAGCATGGTGTTACACTTGTCTCTTCTGAAAGGAAGTTTTTTTTGGGGGGGTAATAGTGATTGAACTCAGGGGCTCTTGGCCACTGGGCCGCATCCCCAGCCCTATTTTGTATTTTATTTAGAGACATGGTCTCACTAAGTTTCTTAGTGCCTCACTTTTGCTGAGGTTGGCTTTGAACTCGTGATCCTCCTGTGTAAGCCTCAGGAGCAACTGGGATTACAGGTGTATCCCACTGTGCGGGCTTCTCAAAGGAATTTTTGCTTTTACTCCTTTGAGCCTCAGATGACAGTTGTCTTGCCAAATTTTGAGATGCCCTCAATCCATCTTTCTTATTGTCTCTGGGCATAATAATTTCTTTAGTGGAAGTAAACCCTTTCACAACCACACATTCCTTAGCAACAGTATTGCTTCCACTTTTCAAGTCCAAGTTTTTCAAATCTTTCTTCTCTGCTTTGTGTTTCTGAGTATCACAATAAATGTGGCTAAAAGCTGCCAGCAATGTTCATGCTACTGCCTAAATACTATGCTGCTTAGAAATTTCTTCTGCTCCATTAAGAAGTTCATCACTTTTAAAATCAGCCTCACAGAAAGTCTCAGGACATGAACAAAATGTAGAAATTTCTTAGTCAGAAGGTAACAATAAAATCTTCTAGTACAATGACCAATAATGTCCTTCTTTTCCTCTGCAACCTCTTAAGCTCTGTCTTTATTGTGTGCAATCCCATTGGCATTCTGGTCTTTTGAGCTCCCACCAGAAACACTTATTAAGCTCTGATTACAACAATCTGAAACTTTTCCAGCTTACTAAACTTTCCAAAATTTCTCTCATAAATTCCCAAAATCTCCCAAAACTTCAGAACCACCTGATCAGGTTAGTCACAGCAATGACCTTGCTTCTTGGTACCAATTTCTGGTTTAGTCAGGTTTTTTTTTCTGTGTCCAAAAGACCTGAAAATAACAATTTTAGAGGGGCTGTGGTGGTGGCTTAGTGGTAGAGTGCTTGCCTAGCCTGTGTGACGTACTGGGTGTGATCGTCAGCACCACATAAAAATAAATAAAAATGTTATGTCCATCAACAATTAATTTTTTTAAAGAAGAATTATTGTATAGCTCAGTTGGTAGAATGCTTGCACAAGGACCTGGGTTCAATCCCCAGCAACACCAAAAATGATGAAGAAGATGATGACGAAGAAGAAGAACAACAACAACAATTTTAGAGGAGGAAAAGTTTATTTGGGGGGTCTCACAGTTTCAAAGTTCTCAGTCCATAGTATGGTGGAATCTATTCTTCAGGGCCTAGGATAAAGTAGAACAATATGGCAGAAGAGTGTGGCAGAGGAGAACAGCTGGGAACATGGCACAAGGAAGCCAAGAGGCTCCACTTGCCAGATACAAAATACATACCCCAAAGTATTAACCCAAAGACCTATCATTTTCAGTCACCTCTTATTTGCCTTCAGTTACCACTCTGTTAATCCCTGTCAAGGGATAAATTCACTGATTGGGTTAAGACTCTCACAACCCAATCATTTCATCTCTAAACACTTTGGTGTTCCCTCACACATGATATTTTGGGAGATATCAGACACTAAATTATAAAATATATATAATCTTAATCACAGGTGGTGTGATTGCTTCCATTTTTCTGTTTTTTAAATTATTCTGCTACTTTGCTTTTTCACATAGATTCTAAAATCAATATTTCTGTATTTTTCTATGTATCTGAAAAAAGTCTTGCTGGGATTTTGATTCAGATTGTTTTAAATATGTAGATGTGTTTGGTGGAAAAGCAATGGTTTTATTACGTCAATCATCCAATCTATGAAGCTGGTAGTTCTTTACTGTCTATGGTGCTGGGTTGTTGTATCCACTCAGCAAAGTATTTAAAAAGTGGACACAGAGACAGCAAACAAGCATCAGATTTACTGTAAAAGTGACAGTAACAGAGTTTTCCAAAGAGAAGGGGCCCCAGAGCTGCGAATATGGTGGGGGAGTTCTGGCTTGTTCTTTCTATGATCTCTGGATTTTACTCCTTTCTTTATCTCCTCCCCTGTCCACACTTTTCTTAATATTTTTTCATGGGTACTCCCTGTGTCCACAATCTACTTTAGTTTTTCTGTTGTATCCCTAGTTTAGGGACACAAGTATAAAGAGTCTAACTAATAGGGCCCCCTGATTTTGTCTATGAGCACTTTTGTCAACCACGAAGTTGATCTTGTGGAAGACTGTCTCCATGTACCTTTGTTCTGGCCCTGACCCAGACTTTCTCACTCACCATCTTGCCCTGGATATCCCCATCAAGTCTATTTATTTAAATTTGTACTTATTCCTTTTACTAATGTTTTATAATTTTTAATATGTTATCTGTAGCTGTTTCACTAAATTTGTGCCTGAGTATTTAATCTGCGGTGTAACTCTAATTGTTGCTATATTTTAATTCCAGTTTCCATGTGTTCAGTGCCAGTGTATAAAATTGTGATTGATTTAAGTCTGCAATTTTTCTGTCATGCAACATTTTTGGTTGCTTTGGGGATCAAATCCAGGATTTCATGATGATAGAAAAGTACTTTACTACTGAGCTATACCCCAAAGGCCTATGCCTTATGCAACATCTTTTAGTATATTTATTAATGATCATAGAATACACAAATACAAAATATTTTTCTTTTACTTTTTGGTACCAGGGATTGAACTTAGAGGCACTTAACCACTGAGCCATATCTGCTGAGTTGTTTAGGGCCTCATTAAGTTGTTGAGGCTGACTTTGAACTCCCAATCCTCCTGCTTCAGCCTCTGAAGCTGCTGGGATTACAGGCATGCACCACTATGCGTGGCATAATATTTTCATAAAATGATTCTTTAGGATAGTCTGTGTAAATTGTTATATCATTTTCAAATAGAGAAAATAGATACAATTTTGTTTATTCTCATTCAATCTTCAAGTCTTTTTTTTTTCCTTTTTGCACAGGCTGTTAAAACAAGATAACAATTATTGTAGATAGATGATTGGGTTGGATCAGGAAGATGGAGGCTGATTTGGGTTTTTGAAGATGGAGACTGGAGACTGCCTCTGGGGGATTGAAATGCTAATACCACCAGAGCCCCAGCCCTTCCCTCACCTCTTCCATTCTTTACCAAGATTACCTATCTACAGGGAACTGTTCCTCCCAAAAGGTTGTTAATGAAATACCTTCTGGAAATCCCTTCCCCTTCCTCTTTGGGCAGACCAGCAGAGAAACCCCTGAGGGCTTCCTTCTCACTTTTTGGTTCATCTCTGATGGGGAGAGTAGAGGGTCAAGATAAGGGGAGAAGGAGTGCATGACAACAAAGGAATTCTAAAATGAATAAAATGAAAAAAAAAACACTCCCACTTATTTGTATATCTATTCTATCCTTTAAATAAAACTTGATTTCTATGTTTGCCTCAACATTTCTTGGGTGTTCAATCTTCACAGCTGGAGAAATGGAACTCAGTCCCAATTAATTTTCATGAGTAAGACTTCTAGTTATATGTGTTACGTGTATCATAAGTAGTGATAGCAGATATTCTTTCCTTTTTCTCAGTCTAAGAAAAAAAACAGTTTTCCACCATTAAATAACATATAAGCTGTAGATTTTTAAATGCTATGACCAACAGACCTGAAAAGAACAATTTTAGAGGAGGAAGTTATTTGGCATTCAGTCTTTCAGAGGTCTCAAGCCATAGACAGCCAACTTCATTGCTCTGGGACCTAGATGAGGCACAAAATCATGATAGAAGTGTGTGGCAGAGGAAACTAGCTTAGAATTTGGCACTTGACATCAGAGGGAGAGAGAGAGAGAGAGAGAGAGAGAGAGAGAGAGAGAGAGAGAGAGAGACTCCCTTCACCATGACAAAATATGTAACCCAAAGCATGCCCCCAATGACCTACCTCCTTCAGAAACAACATATTTGCATAGTTACCACCTAGTTAATTTCTATCAGAGAATTATTTCGCTGATTAGATTAGGGCTCTCATCAGCCAACCATTTCACCTTTAAACTTTCTTACATCATCTCACAACAAGAGCTTTTGGGAGACATCTCATATCTAAATCATAACACTGAACGCTAAACCATTGTTGCAATTGGACTAAAGTATACATGTTTGTAGTGTGTAATTGTTTTTATATATCACCATTTTCTATGCATATTTAAAAAAATTTTGTGTCAAATTTCATGAACGGTATTGGCCTATAGTTTTCTTTTCCTTATACTGTGTATCTGGATTTTTATATCAGGGTATAATTGTCTCCTTAAATATGATAGAAAATGCTTCTTCATTTTTTTTTATTTCCTGGAAAAAGATTGTGGAGAGTTTTTGCTAGTTTATTCTTAAATATTTAGTAGAACTTTCTGATTAGATCTTTTAGAAATAAGAACATTTTACTGTTGGAACATTTGTTATTGTCACATTAATCCCTGAGTATATTTTTTCCCATTGTATTTCCTCTTGGTTTTTCAAATTTGGTAAATTCTGTTGACTTGTCTTAAAGTTCACTGATCCCATTTTCTACATTCTAGTATTTAGGTTGTTCTTATTGTTGATATTTTGCATCTTTTAGTTCCATAATTTCCAGGATGTTATTTAATTAATTAATTTATTATTATTATTGTTGTTATTATTATTATTTTGTACCAGGAACTGAACCCAAGGGCACTTAACCATTGAGTCACATCCTCAGTCCTTTTTCAACTTAAAAAAAATTGAGCCAGGGTCTTGTTAAATTGCTTAAAACAAAGCAATTTAGTTGGTGCGACAGGCTTTGAACTTGCAATCCATCCTTAGCCTTCTGAGCCACTGGGATTACAGGCGTGCACCACTGTGCCCAGCCATAAGATTATTTTTTTAACTCATATTTCTTTTTGTAAAATTTTCCATAGTTTATTTGGTTTTAATATAATTTTAAATTCCATTAAAGCATTTTTTAAAAGATGGCATTAAAACCATTGCCTGTCATTTTACCATCTGAATAACAGTGTTGGATTGTGTTTGGTCATGCTTCTTCCCCAAAACAGAATTGACAAAATCCAAAAGCCTAAAACCAGGGATGCTAGTACAAGAAACAGCTCAAGCCTTAAATCCTTAGAACTAAAGAGACTGATGGTTTAGTTTTTAGTCTGAGGATGAAGGCCCAAGAACACACTGACATCCTGATTGAATCTCAGACCAAAAACCAAACAATAAAACACTGGAAAATCTAGAGTTATGACATCTCAGAATAAGAAAAGAAGGATATCCAGACTTCAAAAGAGAAATAACCTATTCATTCTTTCTCTGCCCTTTAGTCTAACTAGAACTTTAAATGAATGGATGGTGCCTGCCTACTCACAGTGAAGACAGTTTGTTCCCACTTGATCTACCTACTCAAAGATTAATATATCCCAAAACACACTCACAGACACACTTGAGACTGATGAATAATTTTAATAAATTGTCAAATTACCTGAATCTACCTTTCAGCAGAAGGAGAATGGATTTGGTGCTCACTGAATGTAAATACTACTTTACCAGTTATCTTGATATCCCTTAATTCAATCAAATTGACACTCCAAATAAATCATCAGTAGTACATTCTTTTTTAACCTGGAATTATATGCATCTCAATAAAGCACAATCAATCTCCAGATAATAACAGAGTTATAGTTTCACCTATTAGAACATAACTATCTTTCATATAACCCAAAATGTAGTAGTTTGTTTCCCACAAGAGGAGATAAAGCCTCTGAATGATGTTTACTCATCTACGAATATCTGATAACTTCAATACTATTGTGTGAAATTAACAACACTTAAATACTAATATTAAACTCAATTTACCTTATATTATGTGATAAGAAGAGAGGAAAGAAAACAAATATGTTTTATGAGCAAACATATACACACACATACGTACGCACAAAAATAGTGTTCTTAAAAACGGGAGTAGAGCTCCTGCAACTGCCACCACTGCCACCGCTGCCACCATCATCTCAGGACATGACCATCTGTATCTTAGGACACAAGCCAGGGCCTAGAAGGTCATTATCAAGGTGCCTTCAGGTTTGGTTACACCTGAGTCTTCCTGGTAGGTGTGCTATTAGCCACCAACTTGCTGCTTTTTTACATGGTCATTCCTTTATGTAATTGCATCCCTAGTAATCTCTCTACTTGCAAATTAAAACAACATTGACATCTTGAGCCTATCTCTCCCCAGATTCGTGAGTCCTAAAGTGCACAAGTACAGATGGAGCTGGTTACAGAAGTTCAGAAGTTTGGAAGAATATATGAGGGCATCTTCCTTTTGGCTGGCCAGCCAGCCAGTTCAGGACCCACTGGGTTTTCAAGGCCCAAGGCCCAAGGCCCACTTGGGCCAGCACTTGATGGGTCCTGGCACCAGCCTGGTTCCTGACTTCCTCTCCAGTCTGGCATCCACCAATTCTCTGATCCTGCCAGGTCTAGCACCAGTCTAATACCAAACATGGAATGCTGGCTCCCCAATCCCCAGGCTCCCAATCCCTTCCAAGTTTCCAACCCAGTCCAGCATTTGGAGCAATGCAGCTGACCTGCAAGTCTCAGTGTCTGGTCTTGATCTACCCAATAAAAAACAGTTCTCCATAACAGGTGCACAGGTTCATGTACACAGCCTTCAGGACCACCTGGAGAGAAGTGTCTGGCCAGGAATTCAAAAGGATGGAGGTGGGAGAGACCCAATTTGAATACTAAATCAGAGACAAGGAATTGTAGTGTCTGCAGGTGAAATAAGGGGTCAAGATCAGGCTCCTACATCACAGGAGTGAAACCCATATGAGATTTACTGGAGTGTATTGTTCCAACATAGATCAGCAGTTTATATACCCAGCCTCCAAGAGTTTTGCCTCTGGAACTAACCCTCCCACCCAATCAACCCTTACCATCCTTTGGGTAGAAATACCATCAAACTCCAGACAAGCCCATCTACCAGCTGAGAAGGGGAGTTGAATAAGTTTTGAGCACCAATGGAAACAATTGTTCAATTTTTTCATACAGACTTTCACTCTCTTTCTCTCTTTCTCTTACACCCACACACACACACACACACCTCTACCATTTTTGAAACTAAGTATTTTTCATGCATCAGTTTACTGAGAACTGGGATGTTTGAATATTATATTACAGTTTTGTTGTATATTCATTATTTTTACTTTTTCCTTGCTGGGAGCCATTAGCCAAGTAGGTATGACAATTTCCTTGCCAGCGTACCCCATGTTGCTGACATGTTGCAGTGACATTGAATGTAGGTGACCTTGCTCAAGGACCAAGGCAGATTAGGGTGTTCCTGGTTTTAAGATAATCGTGTTTAGGGCGTTCCCAGTTTAGGTTCCAGGTTTAAGGTTTAAGATTATTCCTGCTGGGAATAGGGCGTATCCTGCTGCCTGAGTTCCCCTTGAGTTCTCACGGGATTCAGACAGTATATTTTGGAGATAGAAGCCCAGTGGAGGTGGATTTGGGCAGAGAACGTGGATTTCCCCAGAACGTGATTGTAGACGGCTGGTGTGAGTTCGGGAATAAAGAGTTGCTGTTTGAATCTACAAGCTGTGTGGTGGCTCGTGATTGTGTGCCCAGCCAGACTGCAGCATTTGTGCCCAGCCAGACTGCGGCATTTCCTTTTCCTTTTAATTTTTTTCAAGTAGTATATATATATATATATATATATATATATATATATATACTTGCTCCTATTTATATATTTCCCTGGATTCTCTTTTTTTTCTGCTAGCAACCAACCTCTATTAATTCCTCTTTAAGTCTCCCTATAATTTTTATAATAAGTCTCCCTATAATTTATAATATAAATTTATAATATGTCTCCCTATAATTTTCTTCTTTCCTTATAAACTTCACATCCTACACCACTTCTATTCTCCCTTTGTCCGTGATTTAAAGTTGTAAACCCTTTCAAAAAACTTACTGTTTATATTTTAGACAATAATTAAACATATCATTTCTTGTGAAAAAATTTATTGTGACAAAATTTATTGTGAGAAAATTTATTGTGACAAAACTGTAGACATCTTAATAAGAGCTATTAAGTAAACAGGCTGTAGACTGTTTACACTGGGTACTGTTAATATTGGTCTCCTCTTTAAAGGGGAGGTACTGGAAACGTTCAGAGACACTATAAGTCTACAGGGTAGAAACTCAAACCCACAATAATAGATGGGAATACAAACAACCAACATGAAGAAACCGAGGAACAAAGGACTCCAAACAAACTAAGATGATCCAATGATAGAATCAACAACACAGTAGAAAAAAATGTCAGAGAAGGAGACCAGAGTGTGTGTAGTTAAACTGATTGTCAATATAAAGAAAGATGTAAGGAGTAAAATCAGAGAAAAAAATTCAGGAGGTGAAAGATCAATTCATTAAAGAGACAGAGATTATGAAAATAAATCATGCAGACATCCTTGAAATAAAGGAATAAATAAACTAAATTAAAAATTTAATAAAAAGTGTCACTAAAATACTAGATGACTTGGAAGACATAACCTCAGGAAATGAGGACAAATATATATCATCTTGAAAATAAATGTGACCATTCATAGAAGATGTAAGAAACTATGGATAGAACTTCCAAGAATTATAACATAACATGAAAAGACCAAATTTAAGATTTATTGTAGATATGAAAACATGGAGATACAAACCAAAGGAAAGCAAAATCTGTTCAATTAAATATCATAAAAATTTCCAAACATAAAGAATGAAATGGAAAATCAAATACAAGAGGCTTTCAGGATCCCGAGGTACAAAATTACAACAGACCTCTCCAAGGCACATTATAATGAGAATGACTAACATACAGAATAAGGTTAGAGTTTTAAAGGATGTGAGAGAAAAAGTATCAAATTAAGTATAGGGAAAAACCAATATCAGCTGATTTCACAACTCAAAGTCTCAAAGCTAGTAGGTCCTGGAACAACATATATCAAGCTCTGAAAGAAAACTTCGTACCAATAACCTGAATGAACACAGATGCAAGAAAATATCAATACAATTCTGGCAAATTGCATACAAAAAACCTATTAAAAAAGATAGTGCACCATGAGCAAGTGGCGTTCATCCCAGGGATGCAAGGTTTGTTCAATATATGGAAATCAATAAACATAGTTCAATAAACTTAAAGACAAGAATTATATGATCATATCAATAAATGCACAAAAAGCATTAAAAACAATATTTGCTAAACCCAAGGCCAACATCATTGTAACTGGAGAAAAATTGAAAGCATTCCCTCTAAAAACTAGAACAAGACAAGGATGCTGTCTTTCTCCATATTTATTCAACATTGTCCTTGAAACTTCAGCTAGGACAATTAGATGAAAGAAATTATAGGAATACAAAAAGAAAAATAAGAACTCAAACTATCACTATTTGCTGAGAATAAGATTCTATATATAGAAGACAAAAAAATTCAACCAGAAAATTTCTAGAATTGACAAATGAATTCAGCAAAACAGCAGAATATAAAATCAACAACCATAAATCAAATGCATTCCTATACATAAGTGATTAATCCACTGAAAGAGAAATTAGGAAAACTTCCACATTCACAATAGCCTCAAAAAAAAAAAAAACTTGGGAATCAATCTAAGGAAGGAGGTGAAAAATCTACACAATGAAAACTAGAGAACACTAAAGAAAAAATTAGAAAGGAACTTAGAAGATGGAAAGATCTCCCGTGCTCTTGGATAGGCAGATTAATTAATATTTTCAAAATGAGCCTACTAACAAAAGCATTATTCAGATTCAAAGCATTTCTTTTTAAAATCCCAATGATTCTTTACAGAACTAGAAAAAGTAATCAAGAAATTCATTTGGAAAAATAAGAGACCCAGAATAGATAAAGCAATATTTTGCAAGAAGAGTGAAGCAGGAGGCATCACAATACCAGATCTCAAAGTATACTACAGAGTCAGAGTAACAAAAACAACATGGTCCTGTCACCAAAATAGACACATAGACCAATGTTGCTGAATAGAAGTCACAAAACCAAACTCATAAACACATCTCATACTAGGTAATGGCACCGCAAACATTCATTAAAGAGGAGATATCTTTTTCAACAAATGGTGCTGGGAAAGCTGGAAATACACATGCAGCAAAATGAAATTAAACCCCTATCTCACTCTGCATGAAACTTAACTCAAAGTGGATCAACAACTTAGGTACCAGAACAGAACCCCTGCACCTAATAGAAGAAAAAGTTGGCCCAAATCTTCATCATGTCAGTTTAGGAACTGACTTCATTAACAAGACTCCTGTCATGCAAGCAGTGAAATAAATAAATAAATAAATAAATAAATAAATAAATAAATAAATGGAGTGGATCCAAATTTAAAAAGCTTATCCTCAGCAAAGAAAACAATCAAGAACATGAGGAGAGAGCCTACAGAATGGGAGAAAATCCTTACCACATGTACCTCAGATAGAGCATTAGTGTCCAGTATACATAAAGAATTAAAAAAAAAAAACAACCCAATCAACAAATGGGCAAATGAATTAAACAGGCATTTCAAAAGAAGAAATACAAATGGCAAACAAATATATTAAAAAATATTCAACATCTCTATCAATTAGAGAAATGCAAATTAAAACCATACTGAGATTCAATTTTACTCCAGTCAAAATGGAAATTAGTAAGACTATAACTAAAAATAAATGTTGGTAATGATGTTGCGGAAAAGATACACTCATACATTGCTGGTGGTACTACAAATTGGTGCAAACACTCTGAAAAGCAGTATGGAGATTCCTCAGAAAACTTGGAATGGAACCACCATTTGACTCAGCTATCCCAGTCCTTATTTTATAACTAAAGTATTTAAATCAACATACTACAGTGACACATCCACATCAATGTTTAAAGCATTTCCACTCATATTAGATAAACTAACTTTGGTGCCCTTCAACAGATGAATGGATAAAGAAAATGTCACATACACAAACACCGTGCATATGTATATATGTGTGTGTGTGTATATGAATCATATTATATACATATATAATTATATTATATACATATATAATATTATACACATATATAATTATGTTATATACATATATAATTCATATATATATATATATATATATATATATATATATATATATATATACACACACACACACACACACACACACCATGGAATACTACTCAGCCTTAAGGAGGAATGAAATTATGGCATTTGCTGATAAATTGATGAAGGTGGAAATCATCATGCTAAGCAAAATAAGCCAATCCAAAAAACCAAAGCCTTTTTTGTCTGTATATGGATGCTAATTCATAATATGGGAATGGGGGCAGTGAAGGATAGAGGTGCTTTGGATTAGGCAGAGTTATTGAAAGGAGGGGAAGTGATATTGTGGTAGAATGAATAGTAGAATGAAACAGACATTATTACCCCTTGTGCATATGTCTACACGATTGGTGTTATTCTACACCAGATACAACCAGAAAAGTAAGATGTTATCCTCTCTTTATGTATGATGTATCAAATTGCATTCTACTGCCATGTATAACTAATTAGATCAAATAAAAAAAAACTAATGTGGAAATTCTCATGCTAATTTTAGACCCCATTCCTTTAACTTGTCATATGATCATAATTGGTGTTTATAACTTCCTTCTTCACCTGCATATTCTGTGTTCCTTTTGCTTTCAGCAAGTACTTCAGCTGGTTGTTATCCTTCATATGGAGGGCTAATTCAAGTCATTATTTCTGAAGTGTCTGAGCCATTTGTAATTGTGTCTGGATTGTTATTCTAATTTCTAATTGACATAATCACACCCCGTGTCACCTAATTTATCTTATATATGCCAGACATATCTTTCTTATCTCCACTAGAAAGTAGAAATCTAATTTCCATTTAGTAGTCAGGATCAGCCACTTCAGTCAGCACTATTACTCTCCTCTTAGCCTGCTGACCCAGATGCATGAAGGCATTTTGTGCCTTGGTGATAATCTTGATGTAATGTCTAAAAAAATATTTATTGTGTTTCATTTATCCCTCTGAAACTAAGACCTTCAGGCAAGCAGAACATAAAGTAATTGGAACAGGAAGCTAATATTTTTCTAGTGTGACCCTAGGAATAATGGTGTGACATCATAACTATTTCCACCCCATGATTCCTTGACCCATGAGTGTTGGCTATAAAGAGAATCACTATCATATTTATTTATCAGTTTATTCAAAGTATTTGTGCCTGGCTGATATATAACAAGGGTTATATTTATCTTACAATTTTGAAGGTTGACTGTCCAAACAGCATGGCAATAGTTTTGGTGAAGGCATTTCTGCCAGTATCAGAATATTGAGGATGCCATCAAGGCAGTAATATGTGTAAGATAAGAGAGACCACATGGTGAGACCAGAAGGAGGATGGAGAGCAACCATTATAATAACCTACTCTCATAGAAACTCAATGGCTTCCCATGAGAACTACATTAGTTTCTTTCAAGGGTAGCACTCTTAATGACAACTACGTATCACTAAGACCCACTTCTAAAAGTTCTGGTGCTACCCAGTATCACCACATTGAGGACACAGATTCCAATACATGAACCCTTAGGAGACACACTCAAGCCATATCCAAACTATAGCACCACATATTGGATGCTCTTTTAGTCAGCTTTTTCACTGATCTAAAATAATGGATCTGAAAAATTTTAGAGGAAGAAAAGTATATTTTAGGGCTCATGGTTTCAAAGTCTCAGTCCATGGAGAGTGAACTCCATTCTTCAGGGCTCCAGGGAGGCAGCACTACTAGATGGAAGAGTGTGGCAGAGGGAAGTAGAGAGAGACTCCACTGACTAGATACAAGATTTATACCCCAAGGCCACAATCCCAGGAACCCATCTCCTCCAGTCATATCCTACCTGCCTTCAGTTACTACTTAGTTAATCCCCATCAGGGGATCAATCAACTGATTGGATTGAAGTTTTGGAATCCAATCATTCAGCCTCTAAACCTTCTTGCATTGTGTTTTACTCAGCTTTTTCACAGCTGCCAATAAAGGACCCTGCCAGAACAATTGTAGAGGAGGAATAGTTTATTTGGGGCTCATGGTTTTAGAGGTATCAATCCATAAACAGCAGACTCCATTCCTTGGGGATGAATCAAGGTAAGGCAGGACATCATGGTGGAGGGAAGCAGCTCACATGGTGATCAGAGAGGAGAGAGACAAACTCCACTGGCCTGATACAAATATATACTGCAAAGCCATGCCCCAATTCCCACCTCCTCTAGCCACACCCTACTATGTCAGTTACCACTCAGTTAATCCATATCAGGGTATTTATTCACTGATTGGGTTAAGACTCTTAGAATCCAATCATTTCTCCTCTGAACATTATTGCATTGTCTTACATATGACCTCTTGGGGGTCATCTCACATTCAAATGATAACAGATGTCAATTCAGAGCATACACACACTTCTGGTGAACTTTGTTTATTCCTTTTTGATATTCCTTTTCTTTGTTTATTCCTTTTTGATATTGTTAATAGAAAAAGATCTTGCTTTCCCTGTCCTACCCGATGAAGAATCTTTGTCTTTTAAAGGTATATATTGAAGTGTCTACAGAGAGTATGATTAAAACATCTAGGATTTGTTTTAAAAATCAGTGCCCAGCCAGGCATGGAGGCACACACTTGTAATCCCAGCAGTCCAGAAGCTGAGACAGAAGGATCATGAAATCAAAGCCAGCCTTAGCAAAAGCAAGGTGCTAAGCAACTCAGTGAGACCCTGTCTCTAAATAAAATACAAATAGGGCTGGGTATGTGGCTCAGTGGTCCAGTGCCCCTGAATTAAATCCCAAAAAATAAAAGAAAAAATAAAATAAAGTAAAAAACACTGCCCAGTTTATAAGAAATAAGATTGAGGAAAAACAGATAATTGTTGAGAATGATGAATATACAGATGTCTTTCATGTGATTCTATTTTTGTATATGTGTATATATATGAATTTTTATAAAAGCAAATGTTTTTAAAAAGTCATTAGATTAAATTGTGATTTGATAGCTATTTGATTGTTTTAGATTACAGGCTAACATAGGAATAACTATCTGGATGGATCAATTATTGATTCTAGTAAGATCAATTTTTCAGAATAAAAATTTCACTCTGATGACAAAAATAACAATTAACTCTTATTACACATATAATTCTGATGTTATAAAGAAAAAACCTCAAGCTAATTTGTTTCCACTGTAATCTCACAACATTTTTCTGATACCTGGTGTATGGGTTTTTACGACAACCACCAAGCAAACAATGTTGCAGCAGCAGGCACCAGTTAGGTGTCCTCTAATTTAATCCAATTCTGACATTATCAACCTGGAAATACCATGAGATCCAACGTGTTGAGGGATCAGTCCTTAAGACATCTTTCCTTCAAATGTCAATTCCAAGCCCTGATTTTTTTTTTACGTCTCATTGGCTGCTTATAAATTGATATAAAATGTGGTCATAAACCCCATCTAGGATTCATTTATTTTCATAAATATGCTCTCAGGATTCAGGGAAATAACTCAGTTTCATTTAAAGGCCATTACAAAGAATAAGAGCACATATTAGATGAAGTCATTAGCCAAGGTATGTGAGAAGAGTTGGAGCTTCCATGCTCTCCGTAGGTGCTCTACCCTCCAGGAAACTCCACTTGTTCAGCTATTTAGAAGCTCTTTAAAGCTTGTCCTTTTGGAATTTTATGGAAGTTTCATTATGCAGACATGATTGATTAAACTATGTGCCATCAGCAAACAAATTAACATTTAGCTTCTCCCCTCTCTGCAGGTGGAGGATTTGAATTAAAAATCCCAATCCTTTGAGCACATAGAAGTTCTTTCCAGTGAACAGCTTCCATTTTGAAGCTAGCCAGGGGCTTCTAGTAATCAATAAATTTATTAATATAAAATGCACTTATTACGTTGAAGATTTGTATGATTTTTTGGAGACCTATGCTTAAAAAAAGTGAATAAAGATCAAATACTTCACAATATCACATCAGAGACACTAGATGGCACATATTTCTAAACTTCTCCAACCAATAATTTTATGAATTTGAAGAAATTGTCACTGGAAGGAGTCCAAGGAGTTCCCAGTAAGGGTGCACTCTACTCAGGACAAGTGAGATTCTTGACAAATTTTCAGACATGAATTGAAGTAAATATCATTTAGAAATATAGAAACATACACAACAAGTTAAGGGTTATGCTTTCAAGGGAGAATGTGAGACATTTCAAGAATGGAATATGTTTGGGGGTCCTCAGTCTCTATTAAAGGAAACTTGATGAGTCTTGGTCATGGAAAGGTATGTGAAAATGATGTCAGTTTGGTGATCACAAGATGATTTTTTAGTGCTGAGTAATATTCCATTGTTTACAGATTCCACATTATTTTTATCCATTCATCTATTTAAGGGCATCTAGGTTGGTTCCACAGTCTTGCTATTGTGAATTGTGCTGCTATGAACATTGATGTAGCTGTATCCCTATAGCATGCTCTTTTTAGGTCTTTGGGGAATGGTCCGAGAGGGGAATAGCTGGGTCGAATGGTGGTTCCATTCCCAGCTTTCCAAGGTCTCTACATACTGCTTTCCAAATTGGCTGCACCAATTTGTAGTCCCACCAGCAATGAACAAGTGTACCTTTTCCCACATCCTCACCAGCACTTCTTGTTGTTTGACTTCATAATGGCTGCCATTCTTACTGGAGTGAGATGGTATCTTAGAGTGGTTTTGATTTGCATTTCTCTGATTGCTAGAGATGGTGAGCATTTTTTTTGTGTATTTGTTGATTGATTGTATATCCTTCTCTGAGAAGTGTCTGTTCAAATCTTTGGCCCATTTGTTGATTGGGTTATTTGTTTTCTTATTGTTTAATTTTTTGAGTTTTTTGTATACTCTGGATATTAGGGCTCTATCTGAAGTGTGAGGAGTAAAAATTTGTTCCCAGGATGTAAGCTCCCTATTTACCTCTCTTATTATTTCTCTTGGTGAGATAAAACTTTTTAGTTTCAGTATGTCCCATTTGTTGATTCTTCATTTTAACTCTTGTGCTATAGGTGTCCTATTAAGGAATTAGGAGCCTGACCCCACGAGATGGAGATTACAGCCAAGTTTTTCTTCTATCAGATGCAGAGTCTCTGATTTGGTATCAAGCTCCTTGATCCATTTTGAGTTACCTTTTGTGCATGGCGAGAGAAAGGGATTCAGTTTCATTTTGTTGCATATGGATTTCCAGTTTTCCCAGCACCATTTGTTGAAGATGGTATCCTTTCTCTATTGCATGCTTTTAGCAACTTTGTCTAATATAAGGTAGTTGTAATTTTGTGGATTGGTCTCTGTGTCCTCTATTCTGTACCATTGGTCTACCTGCCTGTTTTGGTACCAGTACCATGCTGTTTTTGTTACTATTGCTCTGTAGTATAGTTTAAATTCTGGTATCGCTATACCCCCTGTTTCACTCTTCCTGCTTAGAATTGCTTTTGCTATTCTGGGTCTTTCATTTTTCCATATGAATTTCATGATTGCTTTATCTATTTCTGCGAGAAATGCCATTGGGATTTTGATTGGCATTGCATTAAACCTATAGAGAACTTTTGGTAATATCACCATTTTAATGATGTTAGTTCTGCCTATCCATGACCAGGGTATATCTTTCCATCTTCTAAGGTCTTCTTCTATTTCTCTCTTTAGGGTTCTATAGTTTTCATTGTATAGGTCTGTCACCTCTTTAGTTAGGTTGATTCCCAATTATTTTATTTTTTTGAGGATATTGTGAATGGGGTGGTTGTCCTCTTTTCCATTTCAGTGGATTTGTCACTGATATACAGGAATCCCTTTGATTTATGCATGTTGATTTTATATCCTGACACTTTGCTGAATTCATTTACTAGCTCTAGAAGTTTCTTGGTAGAACCTTCTGGGTCTGATAGGTATAGGATAATGTCATCCACAAATAGTGATAATTTAAGTTCTTCTTTTCCTATCTTTATGCCTTTAATTTCTTTCATGTGTCTAATTTCTCTGGCCAGTGTTTCGAGAACTATGTTGAATAGACGTGGTGAGAGAGGGCATCCCTGTCTTGTTCCAGATTTTAGAGGGAATGCCTTCAATTTTTCTCCATTTAGAATGATGCTAGCCTGAGGCTTAGCATAGATAGTTTTACAATGTTGACATATGTTCCTGTTATCCCTAGTTTTTCTAGTGTTTTGAACATAAAGGGATGATGTATTTGTTGAATGCTTTTTCTGCATCTATCAAGATGATCATATGGTTCTTATCTTTAAGTCTATTGATGCGGTGAATAACATTTATTGATTTCCATATATTGAACCAGCCTTGCATCCCAGGGATGAATCCTACTTGATCATAGTGCACAATATTTTTGATATGTTTTTGTATCCGATTTGCAAGAATTTTATTGAGGATTTTTGCATCTAAGTTCATTAGAGATATTGGTCTGTAGTTTTTCTTCTTTGAAGTGTCTTTGTCTGGTTTTGGAATCAGGGTGATGTTGGCTTTGTAGAATGAATTTGGAAGAGCTCCCTCTTTTTTTGTTTCCTGAAATAACTTGAAAAGTATTGGTATTAGTTCTTCTTTAAAGGTTTTGTAAAACTCTGCTATACCCATCTGGTCCTGGGCTTTTCTTGGTTGGTAGTCTTTTGATGGCTTCTTCTATTTCCTCCATTGATATTGGTCTGTTTAAGTTGTGTGTATCCTCCTGACTCAATCTGGGCAAATCATATGACTTAAGAAATTATAGATATCTTCACTATCTTCTATTTTATTGGAATCTAAGTTTTCAAAATAATCTCTCATTATCTTCTGTTTTTCTGTAGTGTCTGTTGTGATATTGCCTTTTTCATCCCATATGCTAGTAATCTGAGTTCTCTCTCTTCTTCTCTTCATTAGCATGGCTAAGGGTTTGTTGATCTTATTTATTTTTTCAAAGAACCAACTTTTAGTTTTGTCAATTTTTTCAGTTGTTTCTTTTGTTTCAATTTCATTGATTTCAGCTCTGATTTTAATTATTTCCTGTCTTCTACTACATTTGCTGTTGTTTTGCTCGTCTTTTTCTAGGGTTTTGAGATGAAGTGTGAGATCATTTATTTGTTGTTTTTTTTTTTCTTCTTTTGAGGAATGAACTCCAAACAATGAATTTTCCTCTTAGAACTGTTTTCATTGTGTCCCATAGATTCCAATATGTTGTGTCTGTATTTTCATTTATCTCTAAGAATTTTTTGACTTCTTCTTTTATGTCTTCTGTAACCCATTGATCATTCAGTAACATATTGTTCATTCTCCAAGTGATGTAGGATTTTTCCTTTCTTCCTTTTCATTGATTTCCAGTTTCATTCCATTATGATCAGATAAGATGCATGGTATTATCTCCACACCTTTATAATTTCTAAGAGTTGCCCTATGGCATAATATATGGTCTGTTTTTGAGAAGGATTCATGTGCTGCTGAGTAAAAAGTCTATCTGTATGATGATGGTTGATATATTCTATATATGTCAGTTAAGTCTAGGTTATTGATTGTTTGATTGAGTTCTATAGTTTCTTTATTCAACTTTGGTTTGGAAGGTCTGTCCAATGGTGAGAGAGGTGTTTTGAAGTCACCCATGATTATTGTGCTGTGGTATATTTGACTCTTGAACTTGAGGAGAGTTTGTTTTATGAATGTAGCAGCACTATTGTTTGGTGCATAAATATTGATAATTGTTATGTCTTATTGGTGAATGGTTCCCTTTAACAGTATACAGTGTCCTTCTTTATCCCTTTTGATTAACTTAGGCTTGAAGTCAATTTTATTCGATATGAGGATGGTCACCCCTGCTTGCTTCCGAGGACCATGTGAGTGGTATGATTTTTCCCAACCTTTCACCTTCAGCCTGTGCATGTCTTTTCCTATCAGATGAATCTCCTGAAGGCAGCAAATTGTTGGATCTGTTTTTTAATCCAGGTTAACATCCTATGTTGCTTTATTGGTGAGTTTAAACCATTTACGTTTAGTGTTACTATTGATATATGGTTTGTACTTCTGGTCATGTTTGTTTGTTTATTTATTTTTATTTTTTTTCTCTCTTTGATTAGCCCCCCCCCCTTTACTGAGGTACTTCTCACTGTTGGTTTTGGTTGTTGTTTTTCATTTCCTCTTCGTGTATTGTTTTGCCCAAAATGCTTTGCAGTGCTGGTTTTCTGGCTGTAAATTCTTTTAACTTTTGTTTATCGTGAAAGATTTTTATTTTGTTGTCAAACCTGAAGCTTAATTTTGCTGGATAAAATATTCTTGGTTGGCACCCAATATCCTTCATCATTTGAAATACGTTGTTCCAGGATCTTCTTGCTTTCAGCATCTGTGATGAGAAATCAGCCTTTAACCTAATTGGTTTACCCCTGAATGTAATCTGCCTCCTTTCTCTTGTAGCTTTTAACATTCTCTCCTTGTTCTGTATGGTGGATATCTTCATAATACTGTGTTTTGGAGTTGGTCTATTGTGGTTATGTATGTTCAGCGTCTTGTAGGCTTCTAGGATTTGGACATCCTTTTCATTTTTCATGTCTGGAACATTTTTAAAAATTATTTCATTCAACAGATTGCTCATTCCTTTGGTTTGGACCTCTATACCTTCCTCTATCCCAATGACTCTTAAGTTTATTTTTTTTTTTATGATATCCCATATCTCTTGGATGTTTTGCTCATGGTTTCTTTCCAGCCTTTCTGAGTTGACTAGACTCTTTTCGAGATGATATATTTTGTCTTCATTGTCTGATGTTCTGACTTCTACTTGATCTACTTTACTAGAAATGTTCTCATTTGAGTTTTTAATTTGGTTTATAGTTTCCTCATTTCTAGGATTAGTGTTTGATTTTTTTTTATAACCTCTAGCTCCTGGTAGAATTGTTGATTTGCTTCTTGAGTTTTTTATGTAATTCGTTGTTGAGGAGTTCTTTCATTGTTTGCATTTGCTGTCTAATGACCTCTTTAAGATTCCATTCCATCTGTGTCAGGTATGCCTTGAGTTCTTTATCTGACCATTTTTTCTGATGCCTCTAGGTTCTCCTGTAGATTTAGGCTGTCATGCATTGTTTGTAATCCTTTTTGTCCTTGTTTTTTTTCATGATGCTCACATTACTTTCCAGCTCTGCTTGACTGCTGTGTTACTATTTACTCCTATAAATTTGTTTTTGTTTTGTATATCTCCGGGATCTCTCCTTTGTGATGGGGGACTATGTCTAGAGATGTTTGTTTTTATTGTACTTTAAAGCAAATTGATTCATTTTATAAAAGACATATGGATTCTGATGGCATATAGCGATCTTTGGTTTGGTCTTAGGACTTTATGTTTGGGTTGGGTGATGTGACATTATGGGGGTTGGTATATCTTAGCAACCTTGGAAGATTGCTCTACTGAAGGGGAATATTACCTGGAGAATGGACTGGCGTATTTGGGGGTAGCTAGGGATTTGGAAGCACTATAGACTGCCTTGGAACATTCACCTATATTAATTTAGTACATTACACATAATTGAAGTCGTAATGCTTGGGAGGAAAGGTAGGGGAAGAGGAAGGAAGAAGTCACTAAAGAGAAAGAGAGAAAGAAAAACAGGATGAATAAAAGAAAAGGGGGAAAATGAAAAAAAAATTGAGGAAAAAAAGATAAATGCAGTCTTAAGAGTTCGATTATCTTCTCTTCCAGTAGGTGGAGATGTGCCCACCGGCCCAAGTTTCTGCCCTCAAGATGCAGGAAACAATTCCTGTGAGTTGGCTCTTCTTCTCCAGCGGGGCAGCTTACCCATCCTGGTCACCCAGGGCAGTTCCTGGTCTCCAGCCCCTCGCTTCTCCTGCCAGCTAGGCCCCACTCACTGGTGCCATTCTCCACAGATCTAGCTACACTCTGGGCCTACAGCCACTTGGGTGCCCTGTTCTCTTGAAAGATTGGGCACTCTCTCTGTTTGCCATTCACCCAGACCCCGAGGTTGTAGAGCATGGGAGCTGGGGGCCTATGGCTTATTTTGCTTGATTCCCTCCAGTAGCCAAGCCCCCTGGAGCTAGCAGAAAAGTCCTAGGCTGTCAGTGCTGGTGGGAGGGGGAGATGGAGGTCATATGCCCCTCCTGATTCCCTCGGCTCTTATAGTCACGCTCACAGAGAGCTGGGTAGAGATTTTTGAGATTTCCTAGCTGTATGGGGAGGGAGGTCTGAAAGCCACGCACCTGTGGTCGCTGATTTTGCTGTGTAGTGATCCATCAGCCGAACTCTGATGAGGTCAGTTCTCTGCCATGGTGGACACCGGTCTCCTTGCTGGGGTGTCCGATGGGAAGGGTGGGTCTGGTCTGTCTCTCCTAAATCCTACCTAGGATTTTGGTCCACTGGTCCATGGAGGCTCGGTTAGCACCACCTCAAAAGACACCCCAAAGCTCCAAAGTTTTGTTTCTCCACTCTGCTGGAGGGTCTCTGTAGCGCTGAGTCGTGGCGGGTTGCTGGTGGGTCGGAAATCAACCAGCCAGTAATTCCGAGTGAGGGGTGGCCTGGATTTACACACACTCGAGCATGCTGTGGCCTCTGAGAAGCTCAAACTGCTCACTTATGTTCCACCTCAGCCCAACATTGCGGGACTTTCCTGAGCAGACAGCATGCAGTCGTTCTGAAGTCACTCTTTGCCAGCGTAGCTAAGGAGGTCATGGGATTGCTCCCTCAGCACCCGCTGCCATGTTCCCTCTCTATAACTATCTTTCAAAAGAAGCAAAATAAATAAAAAAAGTTATTGATAGATTGATGGAACAAAGGGGGGAAAAATGAAGAAACAAAGAATAAAATTGAGAATGTGGAGGAAAACAAAGCAGGTAAGTAAATCTGTTTGAGTATTCAAATAGTCTAGGTAAACAAGTTACTTCTGATAGTGATTGGGGAGGAAGCTTGACTAGAGTGGAGAATTCCTTTGAGAGCACTATTTCTACAGAGCAATTTCTTCAGAATATTAGGCCTTATCTGTTTTTAATTTATTTATTTATTACCAGGGATTGAACCCAAAGGCGAAACCAGGGGCACTTAACTGCTGAGTCACATTCCCATTCCTTTTTCAATTTTATTTATTATTTTTAGACAGGGTCTTGATAAGCTGCTTAGGGTCTCTCTAAATTGGTGAGGCTGGCTTTGAACTCTATATCCTTCTGTCTCAGCCTCCCGAGAGGCTGAGATTACACTGCCACCGTATCTGGCAGGCCCTTTTTTTTTCCCCAAAATTCTTTTTGTTCTTTTTACTTTTTTATTCCTTTAATGAAAGTCTATCTTTTTTTCACTGACTAGCTCATTCCTTTTTAATAAATAATATGAAATAGTTGTTATACTCTTGAAGAAAATGTCTTAAAAAACATGAATATTATTTGCAAATCATCCTCAGTAAGATACGTCTTTTAGTACACAACCTTCCCCTTGCTCACAAATCCTGAACCATGTATTATATCACACTCTGCTATACAGGTTTATAGTCATTGATGAGAAATTTAACATGAGGTTGTCAAGAAAGGTTCTCATTTTGAAAAAAAAAATCTATTCATTACCAAAGGTGATAGAGGAAAGATTTCTTAACTTCTCAGTGAATTTTATAATGTTACAGTGGCCTCCATAAAGCGCCAATTAAGAAAGGCAAAGAAATGCTGCCTTTTATTTCTTTTACAATAATTTAAAATATGTTAAATTTTCCTTCAGAAAATTTTGCTTGAATATGATATGCTGATTTGATAAATACTATTTAAAAAATAAAATTGGAAAAGGGCTAGGGATGTGGCTCAGTGGTTAAGTGCCCCTGGGTTTGCCCCTAGGTTCAATCCATGGTAATAAGTAAATAAATAAATAGAAATATCAATGAAGTTGAGTAGCACACCTTAGGAACAATTTTAGTTTAGGGAAAGAATTGAAATGTGTGGATTCATTTTATAAGTTTAATAAGCAAAACCAGATTTCTTACATAAAAGTATTAACAAATCCACTGAAACGCTTTGGATCCATATATCAGCCTTTCTACCAGTGTTATGCTTTGGATATTTACTTGACCTCAAGAACACCTCATGTTTTCAAAGCATGGTCCACAAAAAGCAAGGTTCAAAGATATGGCTCTTAGAAAAATATTGGATGATGAAAAGCTATCACCTCAGTGGATTAATCCACTGATACCTTAATGTACTACTGGATGGTAACTTTAGGCAAGTGGGCACAGCTGGAGAAAGTAGATCTCTGGACAGTGTGACATTTAACTATATCTGTCTCTGGCATCTTCTGTTTCTCTCTGCTTCCTGGCTGACATGAGATTAGAAGCTTTCCTCCAACATGCTTTTTGGCTGTGATGTTTTGACTAACATCAGATCTGGAGCAATGGAATCAGCTGACCATGGAGAGAGACCCCCGAAACCATGAGCTCAAAATAAAACATTTTCTCTTCTAAGTTGTTGGAAAGCTGACTAACACAACTGGTGCTCAATTCTCCAGTCACATTTTTCATTCTGCTTTCACAAATACTGGGATTCTTGAGGGCCTGCCACACATCAGTCTCTGTGAACAAATATTGCTTCCTTTCTGTTGACTGTACTAACTCCATAACAGCTTGCACGACAGAAAAAAAATGGGCACAACTCTGTAGACATGTGTCAATGTAAACAGAACATCAATAACCACAAGAACTATAGCATTAACTGGGAATGCAGTGACTGAGACAGTCACTTTTCCTGTGATACAAATTCCTCTTGTGTTTGGAAGTTTTCCTTACTTCATCCCTGCTGTGTATCTTCCTGTCAACATAATCAGGATTACTGATTATGACAGCATGAGTGACAGTGCCAGCATTGATTAAAATCTCAAATGGAGCAAAAACCAATGTGCCCACCTGCCAAAAATTTTCTCTTACAAGTCAACAGTTTTTCTCCCAGAATGTGTAGCCAGAGAGTTTTTATGTAGTTAAGATAGAAATCCTGCGTGACCCCAATTGGAGAGGGGGCGGAGCGGAGCCGCCACCCACACCCGCCAGGTGGGCAGACCCACGACCCAGTAGTACATGGGCGTGGTAGGAGGGGCAGGGCAGAGCCGCCCTTCGCGCTTGCAAGGTAAACAGACCTGTGACAGCCTGGCGGGTCAGGCCCAGTGGCCTGCCAGTGTGGTACACACGTCACCCCAACTCGAGTAGGGGCAGAGCAGATCCTTATCCCACGCCCGGATCAGGCCCTGCCGGTGTGGTGGTCACGTGACCCCAATTGGAGTGGGGGTGGAGCGGAACCGCCACCCGTGCCCGCAGGGTGAGCAGACCAGTGATCAACCTGCAGATCAGGCCCAGGGGTCCGCAGGCGTGGTAGGAGGGGCAGGGCAGATCCGCTGCCCGCGCCTTCAAGGTAGGCAGACCTACAACAGACCGGCGGATCAGGCCCAGGAGCCTGCCGGCGTGGTACAAACACCACCCTAATTGGAGTAGTGACAGAGCAGAGTCGCCTCCCTTGCCAGGAACAGACCCAGCATCCTGCAGGCGGGGTAGTCACGACACCCCAATTGGAGTAGGGGCAAAGCAGAGCCTCCACCCGTGCCCGAAAGGTGGGCAGATCTGCGACCGACCAGCGGGACAGGCCCAGTGGCCTGCTGGTACGACAGACACGTCACCCCAATTGGAGTAGGGGCAGAACAGAGCCGCCACCAGCTCCCAGAACAGGCCCAGTGACCTGCCGGCGTGGTAGCCACGACACCCCAATTGGAATAAGGAGAGAGCAGAGCCGCCGCCCGCACCTGCAGGAAAGATACGCAAGCAGTATGAAAAGACAAGGAAAGAAAGGACCACAAGCAATGCAGGTCAACGCAACTTTAGAAGAGGTAACAGCTGCAGCAGATGGAATGTCAGATAAAGAATTCAGGATATACATGCTTCAGATGATCTGGAGTATCAAGGAAGACATTAAACAGCAAAATCAGACAATGAAAGATCACTTCGACAACAAATTACGCAAACAAATCCAGGAAGCAAAGGATCAACTATACAGGGAGATAGAGGTTATAAAAAACAAGCAATCAGAAATCCTAGAAATGCAGGAAGCAATAAACCAACTTAAAAACTCAATGGAGAATACTACCAACAGAGTAGAACACTTAGAAGATAGAACATCAGACAATGAAGACAAAGTATTTCAACTGGAAAAGAACATAGACAGCTCAGCAAGACTGTTAAGAAACCATGAGCAGAACATCCAAGAAATATGGGATAACATTAAGAGACCAAACTTAAGAGTCATTGGGATACAGGAAGGTACAGAGCTCCAAACCAAAGGAATGAGCAGTCTATTCAATGAAATAATACAAGAAAACTTCCCAGACTTGAAGAATGAGACAGAATCCCAAATCCTAGAAGCCTACAGGACGCCGAATGTGCAAAATCATAAGAGATCCACACCTAGACACATTATAATGAAGATGCCCAACATACAGAATAAGGAGAGAATTTTAAAAGCTACAAGAGAAAGGAAGCAGATTACATTTAGGGGCAAGCCAATCAGGATAACAGCTGATCTTTCAACACAGACTCTGAAAGCTAGAAGATCGTGGAATAACATATTTCAAACACTGAAAGATAATGGGTTCCAACCAAGAATTGTGTATCCAGCGAAATTAAGCTTCAGGATGGAAGATGAAATTAAAACCTTCCACGATAAACAAAAGTTTAAAGAATTCGCAGCTAGAAAACCATCTGTTCAAAACATCCTAGCCAAAGTATTACAGGAAGAGGAAATGGAAAATAACAATGAAAACCAACAGTGGGAGGTAGGACAGTAAAGGGGGGGGAAATAATCAAAGAGGAAAACAAACCATGTTTAGTAACAGAAATAAACAAATATGGCTGGAAGAACAACCCATATCTCAATAATAACCCTAAATGTTAATGGCTTAAACTCAGCAATTAAGAGACACAGGCTAGTAGAATGGATCACAAAACAAGACCCAACAATATGCTGCCTAAAGGAGACGCATTTGATAGGAAAAGACATACATAGGCTGAAGGTGAAAGGTTGGGAAAAATCATATCACTCATATGGACTTCAGAAACAAGCAGGCGTGTCCATACTCATATCAAATAAAATAGATTTCAAGCCAAAGTTAATCAAAAGAGATAAAGAGGGACACTACATACTGCTTAAGGGAACCATACACCAACAAGACATAACAATCATAAATATTTATGCCCCAAACAATGGTGCAGCTATGTTCGTCAAACAAACTCTTCTCAAGTTCAAGAGTCTAATAGACCACCACACCATAATCATGGGAGACTTCAACACACTTCTCTCGCCACTGGACAGATCTTCCAAACAAAAGTTGAATAAGGAAACTATAGAACTCAATAACACTATTAATAACCTAGACCTAATTGACATATATAGAGTATACCACCCAACATCAAGCAGTTACACTTTTTTCTCAGCAGCACATGGATCCTTCTCAAAAATAGATCATATATTATGTCACAGGGCAACTCTTAGACAATATAAAGGAGTAGAGATATTACCATGCATCTTATCTGATCATAATGGAATGAAACTGAAAATCAACGATAAAAGAAGGAAGGAAAAAGCATACATCAATTGGAGAATGAACAATAGGTTACTGAATGATCAATGGGTTATAGAAGACATCAAGGAGGAAATTAAAAAATTCTTAGAGATAAATGAAAACACAGACACAACATATCGGAATCTATGGGACACATTGAAAGCAGTTCTAAGAGGAAAATTCATTGCTTGGAGTTCATTCCTTAAAAAAAGAAAAAACCAACAAATAAATGATCTCATACTTCATCTCAAAATCCTTGAAAAAGAAGAGCAAAACAACAGCAAAAGAAGTAGAAGGCAAGAAATAATTAAAATCAGAGCTGAAATTAATGAAATCGAAACAAAAGAAACAATTGAAAAAATTGACAAAACTAAAAGTTGGTTCTTTGAAAAAATAAACAAAATCGACAGACCCTTAGCGATGCTAGTGAAGAGAAGAAGAGAGAGAACTCAAATTACTAGCATACGGGATGAAAAAGGCAATATCACAACAGACACTTCAGAAATACAGAAGATAATCAAAAACTATTTTGAATCCTTATACTCCAATAAATTAGAAGATAGTGAAGGCATAGATAAATTTCTTAAGTCATATGATCTGCCCAGATTGAGTCAGGAGGATATAGAAAACCTAAACAGACCAATATCAATTGAGGAGATAGAAGAAACCATAAAAAGACTACCAACTAAGAAAAGCCCAGGTCCCGATGGGTATACAGCAGAATTTTACAAAACCTTTAAAGAAGAACTAATACCAATACTTTTCAAGCTACTTCAGGAAATAGAAAAGGAGGGAGAACTTCCAAATTCATTCTATGAGGCCAACATCACCCTGATACCTAAACCAGACAAAGACACTTCAAAGAAAGAAAACTACAGACCAATATCTCTAATGAACCTAGATGCAAAAATCCTCAATAAAATTCTGGCGAATCGGATACAAAAACATATAAAAAAAATTGTACACCATGATCAAGTAGGATTCATCCCTGGGATGCAAGGCTGGTTCAATATACGGAAATCAATAAATGTTATTCACCACATCAATAGACTTAAAAATAAGAACCATATGATCATCTCGATAGATGCGGAAAAAGCATTTGACAAAGTACAGCATCCCTTTATGTTCAAAACTCTAGAAAAACTAGGGATAACAGGAACATACCTCAATATTGTAAAAGCAATCTATGCTAAGCCTCAGGCTAGCATTATTCTGAATGGAGAAAAACTGAAGGCATTCCCTCTAAAATCTGGAACAAGACAGGGATGCCCTCTCTCTCCACTTCTCTTCAACATAGTTCTCGAAACACTGGCCAGAGCAATTAGACAGACGAAAGAAATTAAAGGCATAAAAATAGGAAAAGAAGAAATTAAATTATCACTATTTGCAGATGATATGATTCTATATCTAGCAGACCCAAAAGGCTCTACAAAGAAATTATTAGAGCTAATAAATGAATTCAGCAAAGTGGCAGGATTTAAAATCAACACGCATAAATCAAAGGCATTCCTGTATATCAGCGACAAATCCTCTGAAATGGAAATGAGGACAACCACTCCATTCAAAATATCTTCAAAAAAAATAAAATACTTGGGAATCAACCTAACAAAAGAGGTGAAAGACTTATACAATGAAAACTACAGAACCCTAAAGAGAGAAATAGAAGAAGATCTTAGAAGATGGAAAAATATACCCTGTTCATGGATAGGCAGAACTAACATCATCAAAATGGCGATATTACCAAAAGTTCTCTATAGGTTTAATGCAATGCCAATCAAAATCCCAATGGCATTTCTTGTAGAAATAGAGAAAGCAATCATGAAATTCATATGGAAAAATAAAAGACCCAGAATAGCAAAAACAATGCTAAGCAGGAAGTGGGAATCAGGCGGTATAGCGATACCAGACTTCAAACTATACTACAGAGCAATAGTAACAAAAACAGCATGGTACTGGTACCAAAACAGGCAGGTGGACCAATGGTACAGAATAGAGGACACAGAAACCAATCCACAAAATTACAACTATCTTATATTTGATAAAGGGGCTAAAAGCATGCAATGGAGGAAGGATAGCATCTTCAACAAATGGTGCTGGGAAAACTGGAAATCCATATGCAACAAAATGAAACGGAATCCCTTTCTCTCGCCATGCACAAAAGTGAATTCAAAATGGATCAAGGAACTTGATATCAAATCAGAGACGCGCCGTCTGATAGAAGAAAAAGTTGGCTACGATCTACAGTCGGTGGGGTCGGGCTCCAAATTCCTCAATAGGACACCCATAGCACAAAAGTTAATAACTAGAATCAACAAATGGGACTTACTCAAACTAAGAAGTTTTTTCTCAGCAAAAGAAACAATAAGAGAGGTAAATAGGGAGCCTACATCCTGGGAACAAATCTTTACTCCTCACACTTCAGATAGAGCCCTAATATCCAGAGTATACAAAGAACTCAAAAAATTAGACAATAAGAGAACAAACAACCCAATCAACAAATGGGCCAAGGACCTGAACAGACACTTCACAGAGGAGGACATACAGTCAATCAACAAGTACATGAAAAAATGCTCAACATCTCTAGCTGTCAGAGAAATGCAAATCAAAACCACCCTAAGATACCATCTCACTCCAGTAAGATTGGCAGCCATTAGGAAGTCAAACAACAACAAGTGCTGGCGAGGATGTGGGGAAAAGGGTACACTTGTACATTGCTGGTGGGACTGCAGATTGGTGCAGCCAATTTGGAAAGCAGTATGGAGATTTCTTGGAAAGCTGGGAATGGAGCCACCATTTGACCCAGCTATTCCCCTTCTTGGTCTATTCCCTAAAGACCTAAAAAGAGCATGCTACAGGGACACTGCTACATCGATGTTCATAGCAGCACAGTTCACAATAGCAAGACTGTGGAACCAACCTAGATGCCCTTCAATAGACGAATGGATAAAAAAAATGTGGCATTTATACACAATGGAGTATTACTCTGCATTAAAAAATGACAAAATCATAGAATTTACAGGGAAATGGATGGCATTAGAGCAGATTATGCTAAGTGAAGCTAGCCAATCCCTAAAAAACAAATGCCAAATGTCTTCTTTGATATAAGGAAAGTAAGAACAGAGTAGGGACGAAGAACAGGAGAAGAAGATTAACATTTAACAGGGATGAGAGGTGGGAGGGAAAGGGAGAGAGAAGGTAAATTGCACGGTAATGGAAGGAGACCCTCAGGGTTATACAGTGGAGGGGGTAGAGAGAGAGGAGGGGAGGGGAGGGGAGAGGTGGGGAGGGTGAGGGTGGATGATGGGAAAGGCAGCGGAGCACAACAGACACTAGTATGGCAATTTGTAAATCAATGGATGTATAACTGATGTGAATCTGCAATCTGTGTATGGGGTGAAGGTGGGAGTTCATAACCCACTAGAATCAAAGTGTGGAATATGATATGTCAAGAAATTTGTAATGTTTTGAACAACCCACAATAAAAAATTAAAAAAAAAAAGATAGAAATCCTTATTAAAACACATCCTTCAGTGGTATGTGAGAATGAATGTGGTAAATACTTCAGCGTATGTATATTTGTACATTTAGTATAAAAAGAAATGACTTATAGCAAGACCTATATTTTAACAAAAATCTATATGAGGCACTAATTTCACATTAATGCAATTTTTGTCCATGATGTTATTACTCAGAGGTCAAGTTTTACTTTTTAATGTAGTCACTGCTGTTATTTTAGAAAGATATAAATTTGTACTCAATATATCATTGTGATTTGTGCTCAACTTACACTCATTGAGTTTTAGAGTTCTACTAAGCATAAGTGGAATCTGCACTATTGTGGGTTATGCAATATTTTCTCGTTATTTATTTATTTTTTTAATACATGAAAATAGTGGAATGCATTACACTCATTATTACCCATATACAGCACAATTTTTCATAACTCTTTATATAAAGTACGTTCACACCAAATTATGGCATTATACATATACTCTTTTTTGCATTACAATTCTTAATACACATATATGCCACAATTTTTCATATCTCTGTTTGTATATGAGGTATGTTGACAACAAATTCAAATCTTCATACATTCATTTTGTATAATGATGACCATCACATTCCACCATCCTTGCTATTCTCATTCCCTCTCCCCTTCCCTCCAACCCCTCTTCCCTATCTAAAAATAATCTTCCTCCCATGCTCTCCCTCCCTACCCCACTTTGAGTCACTCCCCTTATATCATAGAAAACTGTTGGCATTTGTTTTTTGGGGATTGGCAAACTTCACTTAGCATAATGTGTTATACAATATTTTCAATAAAGCTGAGACATGTTATAATTATGCCATTGAAAACTGAATTAAAAAAAGGACAGATTCTACTGAATTTTTATAGTCTAGCTCTTTTACAAAGGCAAATTTCATTTATTTAACTTATAATAGAAAAAAGACCCCTTATCAATTTGGACATTTTATTTAATATAAATTGTAAGGAAAGAAAATATGATCTTCATTCTGGCATTTATCAATTTTAATTACAGTGATACTTTGCCAATATTACCCATAAATTGAAGAGACAGAACATAAATTTTTAAAATTATATCCGGTACATTATTTGACACATGGAATAACAATTCAATTAGAGAAGTCAGCATTTTAAAAGTATGATTGAATATATAAGCATTTTTGTTGTTGTTGTTGTCTGTAGGTATTTTATATTTAAAGTCTTATTAACAACAAATGAACAGGAAGATTTGGCTCATAATATTATGAATCAAAGAAAATATTCTTTGGTTGTAATTTGCAAAGAAATTTACATACAATTGTTTTATACTCAAATGACTTTCTATATAAATCACTCCTATATTATAACTGCACTGCATAACAAAGTACCAAAGGCTAGGTTTCACATTTCTGGAGGTTGAAGGACATGGTGATCAGCTTCTGGTAAGGATATCATGACTGAAGGACATTGGGCACTTGCAAAAGAGAGGAATACATGATAGAATCTGAGAGTAGGTATCATTCTTACTTCATAAAAATCAGTTTTTGCAACTTTTATTTATGTATATTCAGTATAAATCCCATGCTGAGCATTTGTCAATGAGATTTCTTTGGCAATTCATTTTTAAAATCTGTCGTTAATTTACAGCTTCACTCAGAGTGCTCACAATTAATATATTCTTGCTTAATTGCTGAAGGCTCCTTTGTACTGAATGCCTCTTGCTTCACTTACTGATTATTGATATGAGTTAGTCAATCTTCAAGTGACATTTATTCCCATTTCTCATCATATGCCAAGAACAGTTGTTTCTATTGTTTTTTGTTTGTTTTTGTGATAGTGACTATGGAATTGAGCTGCTTTCCCCTGCCATGCCCTTTTGCCAGTGCCTCCTGCACTCTGCCACTGAGCTACAGCCTCCACTCCCCTCTTCTTTTTGTAAACTTTGAGATGCTGTATAAATAAGTTGCTCATGTTGCCCTTGAACTTTCAATCCTCTTGCTTAAGCCTTCAGGTAACTTTGACTACAGGCATGTACCACCAGACCTTAAACTTAGTTTTTATTGACATATGAACCACACCATAGCACAGCTTAAAAATAGATATAAAATGATGAAGCTATAATGGTGAACACATGTCATTAAGAGTGATCTTTACTGTTAAGATATGTACTTTAGTTAATAATGCACCAACATTTGTTCATCAATTATAGAAAATGTACTACACTAATATGTAAATAACTGGGAAAACCTTGGGGAAAAGAGGGACATATATGGAAACAGTCTGTACTTTATGATTATTTTTTTCTGTTACATAAGACTGTTCTAAAAGAATACAAAATCAAGCAAAAAATGGGGGAAAGAAACACCTCAGGGATAGAGTGCTTGTCTTGAATGTTCAAGGTCCTCAGTTCAATCTCCAGTACTACAAAAACAAAAACCATAAAATAGAATCCAAGTTTGTTTATATATATTAGTCACCTGATGAGAAAAACATTCAATGTTTCAAAATATTTAGCATGTTTATACATGTGACTTCAGGACTTTAATTCATAGAATACTGCCAACATGTTATTTGTTAGTCAAAATGTATTTCTAATAATAATTAATATACCCATAAATATTTTTTTCAATAAATTAGTCAATTATATTAATATCTTATTTGCTTAAAAGAAGTTTTATCATTTTAGAAATGCCTTTAGAATATGTATTCATGGATACATTCTAGGGCTATTTTCACCAAGATCCATGAAAGACAACTATTGTTTATGAAAAATCACTAATTATATGCTCCTTGAGGTTGGGGACTATGTTTTATTCACCACCACACAGATAAAAAAGAATCTCATCTAGTACTTGGTTATGGTAGAAAGTAGGCAATGGATGATGTTGCATTTTCCAGTTCTTCTAATTCAGAGCAAAATAGCAATTTCTCAAAATGCCAATATAGACAGTGAAGAAATATTTCCCCACTGAAATAGTTACCTACATATGCTGAAGACTAGATTGAAAGTTCAAAACAATAATAAGAGGACCAAAAAAGAAAAACAAAAAAAAATTACCCCACAGAAATTTCTTTGCAATTTAGTTCATGTTAACTTACCAAAATCAAATAATATTATTCTATCAAGAAAATATATATTAAGTTATAATAAAATCTATAAATAAAAATAAATAAATAAATAATGTACATTTAAATATATATAATACAATATATATTTTATGTATGTAATATAAAAATGTATATGGAAAAACTAAATTTCTATAAGTAGAGCAGCAGGTAGGCATTAATGGGTGGAGATTGTTAACCTGAGAGATAGGTGAAGCTTAATCAACTTTCTCGTTGGCCCATCGATAAAGATCTAAGGTTTGAAGTTTAAGAGTTGTTACCACTCCTATCTCTGCTTATACAGAGGACTAAAATAATGACCTTTTACCTTTTAGGTAGGGTAGAATCCCATGATGAGTTCAGCAGCAATTGGCAATTGCCTGTAATCTTGTTTAGTAGCCCACAAATAAGTAGACTTGATCTAGGGTAAATTATTAGCTAGGGAAAGAAAATTATATTGTATATAAATTAGATCTGTTTTCCGGATACATACCATTGTCTACCAGATATTATAATTGTCTAAATTCAGCCTTTTATTTCCATTGGAATGATATGCATTAAAGCCACAAGTCTATGGAAACACTTTTATTTTTCCACTCTGAACATACCCAAGAGTGCAAAATTTAGTCTCCCTTCTTTGATAAGATTAATTATTAATGTAAAATTGAACCTAGCATTTTTCTTTATTCAAATAATTGAAAAGATAAATTTAGAAGTAACTTAGTATGGAAATAAGCAAATTCAGAAATATAATTATTTGTCAATTTAACAATTTCATTTATAAAGCTAATGTTAATATTTGCAATTCTCATAGGCAGTTTTTTAGTTGAATTCTCCAACTGCTGCAAGCAAAATGAACACAGAGAAAAATAACAGAAACTATTGTCCCTCTTAATTATACAAGTCTTCTACATATAAATCTTGATATTATAGGTTAGATATGAAGTGTCCCCCAAAAGCTTATGTGTTAGACAATGCAAGAATTTTCAGAGGTGAAAAGAATATGAGAATTATAACCTAAATAGTGGATTAATCAACTGATACGGATTGGATTAACTTGGTGGTAACTGTAGGCAGATAGGGTGTGGTTGGAGGAGGTAGGTCACTAAGGGTATGCCTTGGGGGTTTATATTTTGTTCCTGATGAGCAGAGCATTCTGTCTACTTCCTTGTTGCCATGTCCTGAGCTGCTTTCCCCTGTCATGCCCTTTTGCCAGGATGTTCTCTAGGGCCCAGAGCTAAGGAGTCAACCATTAATCATTGCACTTAGACCTCTGAATCTGTGAGCCATTATACATTTTTCTTCTTCTACATTGTTTTTGTCAGGTCTTTTGGTCACAGTTATGAAACAGTGACTAAAATAATTAGGAAAGACAAAGAGTAGATGATTTTCTTTGAATACAACAAATAAACAATTCCATGGTGCACCTATATTTTTTCTTTCCTTTTTTGGGGGGTACCATTTATTTATTCATTTTTGCAATACAATTCTTAATATACCATTATATCATAATTTATCATATCTCTGATTATATATAAGGTATGTTGACACCAAATTTACATCTTCATACCTGTATTTTGTATAGTGATTAGGGTCTCCTTTCACCATCCATGCTATTTTTTTTTTCTTTCCTTTAGGACCAAAAATTAGTCAAATATGCATGGCCTCATTGTTAAGGTAACTTGAGGAGGTGATCAATTGCTGAATAACATTTTTCTATAGAAATTAAAAAAAAAACATTTTTAGTTGTAGATGGACATAATAATTGCTTTAATTAAATTTTTTGGGTGATGCTGAGGATTCAACTTCACACGTGCTAGGCAATTGCTCTACCACTGAGCAAAACCCCCAGCCCTGAATGGCCATTTTGATCATACTGTTTAATTATAGCTGCAGAAAAAAAACTTCATATCAAAGATAAGAAATTATTTTTCATACAATTCAATTGAGCACAATTTGACATAAATAAAATAAGTATTCATTAGGTAATGTTATAGATTTCAGTGATAGAAAATGGACATGAAAGAGTGTCAGCTCTCAATGCAATTTCAATATGGTATCAAAGAGTTATTTTAGCCAAATAAACATATGACAGTGTTATAAATAATAATAATAATAATAATAATAATAATAATAAATATTGATGTGAATGCTGCATAGAAAAGCAGCACAGCAAAAGGAAAAACATGTTTGAATGTTGAATGTTGGGTCCACAGTAAATTTGCAGAGAAAGAGTTTCACCAAGGATATAAGATCTGAGAAATATTAAAAAATTAACAAAAATTTTCCAGAAAGATATATATTTCAGATTAATACTGTTGCTATAATGTGTGCAAGCAATTTAATTGCTTTTATATATATTAAGCATTCTCATGTTTAAAAATTCTTCTTTCTCTTGAGGAATAGTCTAGCTTATGATTTTCAACCTCTATTCACATTTTGGGCTGAGTAAACTTTTAATACAGGTATTTTATGAGATCAACATAAAATTTTCATCCTTAATTCCATGCATGTTATGAATTACATATGTTGTTTTTCATGTGTTGAAACATGCTTGCATCTCTGGAATGAAAGTGTCATGATTATGACATATAATCTTCTTAATGTGTTCTTGAAAATGAATTATTAATATTTTATTCAGAGTTTTGTATATTCATCAGGCATGTTAGTCTATAGTTTTCTTTACATGATATGCTGTTATCTGTCTTCATATAATTATTTTGGAGTGTTCCCCCTCTTTCAATTTAGTGGAAAAATTTTTGAGCATTAGTTCTTCATTAAAGGTGTGGTAAAATTCAGATATGAATCTATATGGTCCTTAAGTTTTCTTTGTTAGATGGCTGATTATTACTGCTTTAATTGCATTGCCTTTTATTTGTATACATTTTATATATCTTCCTGGTTCTTTTTTTGTAGGTCATGTGTTTAGAAATATCACTATTTCTTCTGTCTTTCCCATTTAATGGTATGTAAGTTTTCAAATTTGTCACTAATGATTTTCTATATTTCAGAGATGTCTGTGGTGGTGTCTCTTTTTCATCTGTAGTTTTGTTGGTTTGAGTCTTCTCTATTTTTTCTTTTGGTTATTTAGACTAAGTGTTTATTAGTATTAGTTTTCTTTTCAATGAACCAAGTTATTGATTTACTATACTTTAGAGTATTTTATTATTTTCTCCAATAATTTTGGCTTTTATTTTTTTTTCTTTCTACTTAACTTGAAAATAGTTTGTTCTTGTTTTTCTAGAATCCTGAATTGAATGAGTAGGGTGTCTATTTGGAGACTTTGTATTTTTTTAATGCAGGCACTCATAGTTATTAACTTACATCTTATAATTGCCTTCATTGTGTCCCAGAGAATTTAGAATGTTATATCTCCATTGTAATATGAGTCTATCATGTTTTTGTTAATTATTTTTAAATATCCTCAATTATTCATTTATTGTTCAATAGTATACTATTTATTCTCCATGTTTTTATGCAATTCCTATGGTTTTTCCTGCTTTTGAATTGTAATTTTATTCCCAAATGATCTGATATGTTGCAAAAGTAACATCATTTCTATTTTTATTACTGAGACTTGCTTTGAGTCCTAAAATATGATTTGCTTTGGATAAAATAACATGAATAGCTGGGAAGAATGTGAATTTGGTTTTTGTTGGGTAAAATTATCTATGGATGTCTGTTAGGTCCATTGATTTATAATATTTTTTAGGTCTGAAGAATCTGTGCTGATTTCATATATGCATGCCTTATCTATTGGTGATCTAGCTGTGTTGAAATCACCTAGTATTGTAATGGGGTGTATATAAGTCTTTATATTTGACTTATGTAATTAAGTGGACTGGTATTTGGTGCATACATACTATCATTTTATCTTATTGCCATATGTCTCCCTTTACCAATATGAAGTGACCTTCTTTTTCTCTTCTGATCAGTTTTCAAGTCTTCTTTCCTATATAGGAATACATTTATTCCTCTTTTTCATTGAATATCTTTTTCTATACTTTCACATACAGCCTGTGAATGTCTTTGCCTATAAAATTAGTATTTTACAAACAACATATATACTAGGAACTTTCTTTTTAATCCATTCTTCTACTTTGTCTTTTAATTAGAGAGTTGAAATCACTTGCATTCAGCATTATTTTAGAAAACAATGTTTATTGTTACCTGCCATTTTACTTCTATTTTATTGTTTATTTCAGTTTTAATTCTCATTTTTTAATTGGTAGTCTAATAATATTCATCCATTCAGTGGTGCTAAAGTTTGTTATTTAATTTATTCTGTATAGGATTATCTTTGTGTGTGTGTGTGTGTATGTGTATGTATGTGTATATATATATATATATATATATATATCTTAGGAGTCATAAATTTGTTTGATTTATCTTAGATTTTTAATTTCATCTTTAATTCTTAATGATAACTTTACTATCAATTTTGCTCATTGTTTCCTTGTTTACTTTCATAGTTTTTGTACATTGTTTTAAGACCTCCTAGAATTTTAGTATTTGTGCTCAGAAACCAGAGGTTATTCTTATTGTTTTGCTTCAAAAAGTGAACTGACATTTTTCTCTTGAAACTTATAAAATTCTATCTTTGCTCTCTGTGTTAGGTATTTTAATTATAATATGTGAAAGATTCTTTTATCATCTTGTCAATTTGTTTATTAAATGCCATCTATAACCATATATTAAATACATTCTCAAGATTCAGAATATTTTCTGATACTATTTCACTGAAATAATATGCACTTTTATATGCACATATCTTTTATCTCAGAATCTTCTTTGATTCCAAAGATTCTTATGTTTCATCTCCTTAGGTTACACACATTTTCTGAATATTCTGATCATTATCTCTTTTTATTTTTACTGTTGATTCTGTTTTCAAGTTCATGAACCCTGGCTTTGTGGCCAGAATGTCTTATCAGGGTCTAATTTTTCTTTTACCTTCGAAGGAATTTTAAAAATTTGATATATTGAATATTTTCTTCCCTGATTTAAAGATTTATTGTTTTTCAGAATTGCTGTGTCTTTTTCAAAACGTTGTTTTCTTTCAATGTTTTTTTCTTAGCTAATTTCTTTGATGTTATTTTAGTTTATTGATATTTTTATCTATCTACATTTTAAGTTCTTTGGAATTTCTTCTACATTAATCCTTGTGGATTCATTTGTTAGAGGGGTTATTTATTTATGTATTTATTTATTTTTTTGGAATTATCTTGTTGTTTGTTTGTTTTTATATTTGCTGATAATCTGGTTTATTTACAACTATCGAGATATAGTCTTCTTCCTCTTTTTAATTTTTTTTAAATTTTATTTATCGTAATTTTTATGTATGACAGAAAAAATGCAAATCAATTCATATTACACAATTAGAGTACTATTTTTCATGTCTCTGGTTGAACACAAAGTAGATTCTCATCATTCGTGTTTTCATACATGTATTTAGGGTAATGATGTCCCTTTCATTCTGCCATCTTTTCTACCCCCTGCCCCTCCCTTCCCTTCCCCCTTTTTTCCCTATCTAAAGTTCGTCTATTCCTCCCATGCTCTCCCCAGTGTCCCCATTATGAGTCAGTATCCTTATATCAGAGAAAACATTCTGCATTTGTTTTTGGGGGGATTGGCTTACTTTACTTAGCACTATATTCTCCAACTCCATCTATTTACCTGAAAATGCCATGATTTTATTCTCTTTTAATGCTGAGTATTATTCCATTGTGTGTTTATATATATATCACAGTTTGTTTATCCATTCATCTACTGAAGGATATCTAGATTGGATCCATAATTTTCCTATTGTGAATTGTTCGCCTACAAAGATTGATGTGGCTATGTCCCTGTAGTAATGCTGTTTTTAAGTCCTTTGACAATAAACCTAAGAGTGGGATATCTGGGTCAAATGATCATTCCATTCCCAGTTTTCTGAGGAATCTCCATAATTTCTTCCAAATTGGTTGCACAAATTTGTAGTCCCACCAGCAATGAAAAAATGTGTCCTTTTCTCCACATCCTCACCAACACTTATTGTTTGTATTCTTAATAGCTGCCATTCTGACTGGAGTGAGATGAAATCTAAGAGTAGTTTTAATTTGCATTTCTATAATTGCTAGAGATGTTGAACATTTTTTTCATATATTTGTTGATTCATTGTATATCATCTTCTGAGAAGAGTCTGTTCAATTTTTTGGCCTATTTATGGATTGGGTTATTTATTCTTTTGGTGCTAAGATAATTTTGACTTCTTTATATATCCTAGAGATTAGTGCTCTATCTGATGTGTGTGTGGTAATAATTTACTCCCATTCTGTAGGCTTCCTATTCACCCCACTAATTGTTTATTTTGCTGAGAAGAAGCTTTTGAGTTTGAATCTATCCAATTTATTGATTCTTGATTTTAATTTTTGTGCTATACGATTCTTATTAAGGAAGTTGAGGCCTAATCCAACATGATGGAGATTTAGATCTACTTTTTCTTATATTAGGTGTATGGAATCTGGTTTAATTCCTTAGTTCGTGATCCACTTTGAGTTGAGTTTTGTGCATGCTGAGAGACAGAGATTAGTTTCATTTTATTGCATATGGATTTTCAGTTTTCCCAGTACCATTAGTTGAAGAGGCTATTGTTGCTCCAATATATATTTTTGGCACATTTGTCTAATATGAAATAACTGTATTTATATGGGTTTTGTCTCTGTGTCTTTTATTCTGTACCACTTGTCTATAAGTCTATTTGGTGACATTACCATGCTTTTTTTGTTACTATAGCTCTGTAGTTTGGTTTATGGTCTGGTATAATTGTGCCACCTGCTTCACTCTTATTGCTAAGGATTGCTTTAGCTATTCTGGGTCTTGTATTTTTCCAGATAAATTTTATGACTGCTTTTTCTATTTATTTGAGCAATGTCATTGGGGTTTTGATTGGAATTTCATTAAATCTGTAATTTTGGTAGTATCGTCATTTTGACAATATTAATTCTGCATTTCCAAGAACAATGTATATCTTTCCATCTTCTAAAGTCTTTTTCATTTCCTTTCTTTAGCATTCTGTAGATTTCACTGTACAGGTTTTTCATTTATTTCATTAAGTTGATTCCCCAATATTTTATTTTTTTAGGTTATTATAAATGGGGTAGTTTTCCTCATTTCTCTTTCAGAGGGTTTGTCACTGATATACAGAAATATCTTTGATTTATGGATGTTCATTTTATATCCTGCTGACTTGCCAAACTCATACAATAGTTCTAGAAGTTTACTGGTGGAATTTCTTGTGTCCTCTATGTACAGAATCATATTGTTGGCAAACAGTACTAATTTGACTTCTTCTTTTTCTATTTGTATTCCTTTAATTTCTTTCATCTGTCTATTTGCTTTGGTTAGTGTTTCAAGAACAATGTTAAGTAGAAGTGGTAAAACAGGGCATCCCTCTCTTGTTCCAGTTTTTAGTGGGAATGACTTAAATATTTCTCCATTTAGAATGATATTGGCCTGGGGCATAGCATCGAAAGCTTTTAAAATTTTGAGATAAGTACCTGTTTTCCCTATTTTTTCTAGTGTTTTGAACATGAAGGGGTGTAGCATTTTGTTGAATTCTTTTTCTGTATCTATTGAGATGATCATATGATTGTTATCTTTAAGTGTATTGATGTGGTGAATTGCATTTATTGATTTCTGTATGTTGACCCAACCTTGCATCTCTGTGATGAACACCACTTGATAGTGGTGCAATATCTTTTTGATATTTTTTGTGTTTGATATTCTAGAATTTTACTCAGATTTTTTGCATCTATGTTCATTGGAGATATTGGTCTGAAATATTCTTTTTTTAAAAAAATGTGTCTTTGAATGATTTTGGAATCAGGGTGATATTGGCCTCATAGAATATGTTTGAAAGTGTTCCCTGTTTTTCTATTTCATAAATTAATTTGAGGAGAATTGATATTAGTTCTTCTTTAAATGTTTTGTAAAATTCAGCTGTGTATCCAACAATTCTTGGGCTTTTCTTTGTTGGTAGGCTTCTGATGGCATCTTCTATTTCATTATTTGAAATTGATATTAAATTGTGTGCATCATCCTAATTCAGTTTTTGGAAAATCATGTGACTCTAGAAATTTTTCAATGCCTTTGATATTTTTGATTTTATTGGAGTACAAATTTTCAAAGTACATTCTAATAATCTTCAGTATTTTTGTGGACTCTATCATGATATTTCCATTTTCATCATGTATGTTATTAATTTGAGTTCTCTTTCTCTTTCTATTCATCAGCATGGCTAAAGGTTTATCAATTTTACGAATTTTTTCAAAGAACCAAATTTTTGTTTTTCAATTTTTTTGTTCAATTATATTGATTTTTTTATTGTTGGTTGTTAAAAACATTACATAGTTCTTGATATATCATCTTTCACACTTTGCTTCAAGTGGGTTATGAACTCCCATTTTTAGCCCATATACAGATTGCAGAATCAAATCAATTGCACATCCATTGATTTACATATTGCCATACTAGTGACTGTCTTGTTCTGCTACCTTTCCTATCCTCTACTATCCCCCCTCCCCTCTTCTCTCTCTACCCCCTCTACTGATCTTCATTTCTCCCCCTTGTATTATTTTTTCCTTTCCCCTCATTTCCTCTTGTATGTTCTTTTGTATAACCCTGAGGGTCTCCTTCCATTTCCATGCAATTTCCCTTTTCTCTCCCTTTCCCTCCCACCTCTCATCTCTGTTTAATGTTAATCTTCTTCTCATGCTCTTCATCCCTACTCTGTTCTTAGTTACTCTCCTTATATCAAAGAAGACATTTGGCATTTGTTTTTTAGGGATTGGCTAGCTTCACTTAGCATAATATGCTCTAGTGCCATCCATTTCCCTGCAAATTGTATGATTTTGTCATTTTTTTAATGCAGAGTAATACTCCATTGTGTATAAATGCCACAATTTTTTATCCATTCGTCTATTGAAGGGCATCTGGGTTGGTTCCACAGTCTTGTTATTGTGAATTGAGCTGCTATGAACATCGATGTAGCAGTGTCCCTGTAGCATGCTCTTTTTAGGTCTTTAGGGAATAGACCAAGAAGGGGAATAGCTGGGTCAAATGGTGGTTCCATTCCCAGCTTTCCAAGAAATCTCCATACTGCTTTCCAAATTGGCTGCACCAAATTGCAGTCCCACCAGCAATGTACAAGTGTACCCTTTCCCCCACATCCTCGCCAGCACTTGTTGTTGTTTGACTTCCTAATGGCTGCCAATCTTACTGGAGTGAGATGGTATCTTAGGGTGGTTTTGATTTGCATTTCTCTGCTAGAGATGGTGAGCATTTTTTCATGTACTTGTTGATTGATTGTATGTCCTCCTCTGAGAAGTGTCTGTTCAGGTCCTTGGCCCATTTGTTGATTGGGTTGTTTGTTATCTTATTGTCTAATTTTTGGAGTTCTTTGTATACTCTGGATATTAGGGCTCTATCTGAAGTGTGAGGAGTAAAGATTTGTTCCAAGGATGTAGCCTCTCTATTTACCTCTCTTATTGTTTCTTTAGCTGAGAAAAAACTTTTTAGTTTGAGAAAGTCCCATTTGTTGATTCTAGTTATTAACTTTTGTGCTATGGGTGTCCTATTGAGGAATTTGGAGCCCAACCCCACAGTATGTAGATCGTAGCCAACTTTTTCTTCTATCAGACGCCATGTCTCTGATTTGATATCAAGCTCCTTGATCCATTTTGAATTCACTTTTGTGCATGGCGAGAGAAAGGGATTCAGTTTCATTTTGTTGCATATGGATTTCCAGTTTTCCCAGCACCATTTATTGAAGATGCTATCCTTCCTCCATTGCATGCTTTTAGCCCCTTTATCAAATATAAGATAGTTGTAATTTTGTGGATTGGTTTCTGTGTCCTCTATTCTGTACCATTGGTCCACCCGCCTGTTTTGGTACCGGTACCATGCTGTTTTTGTTACTATTGCTCTGTAGTATAGTTTGAAGTCTGGTATCGCTATACCGCCTGATTCCCACTTCCTGCTTAGCATTGTTTTTGCTATTCTGGGTCTTTTATTTTTCCATATGAATTTCATGATTGCTTTCTCTATTTCTACAAGAAATGCCATTGGGATTTTGATTGGCATTGCATTAAACCTATAGGGAACTTTTGGTAATATCTCCATTTTGATGATGTTAGTTCTGCCTATCCATGAACAGGGTATATTTTTCCATCTTCTAAGATCTTCTTCTATTTCTCTCTTTAGGGTTCTGTAGTTTTCATTGTATAAGTCTTTCTCCTCTTTTGTTAGGTTGATTCCCAAGTATTTCATTTTTTTTGAAGATATTGTGAATGGAGTGGTTGTCCTCATTTCCATTTCAGAGGATTTGTCGCTGATATACAGGGATGCCCTTGATTTATGCGTGTTGATTTTATATCCTGCCACTTTGCTGAATTCATGTATTAGCTCTAATAGTTTCTTTGTAGAGCCTTTTGGGTCTGCTAGGTATAGAATCATATCATCTGCAAATAGTGATAATTTAAGTTCTTCTTTTCCTATTTTTATGCCTTTAATTTCTTTTGTCTGTCTAATTGCTCTGGCCAGCGTTTCGAGAACTATGTTGAACAGAAGTGGTGAAAGAGGGCATCCCTGTCTTGTTCCAGATTTTAGAGGGAATGCCTTCAATTTTCCTCCATTCAGAATGATGCTAGCCTGAGGCTTAGCATAGATTGCTTTTACAATATTGAGGTATGTTCCTGTTATCCCTAGTTTTTCTAGAGTTTTGAACATGAAGGGATGCTGTACTTTGTCGAATGCTTTTTCCTCATCTATCGAGATGATCATATGGTTCTTAGTTTTAAGTCTATTGATGTGGTGAATAACATTTATTGATTTCCGTATATTGAACCAGCCTTGCATCCCAGGGATGAATCCTACTTGATCATGGTGCACAATTTTTTTGATATGTTTTTGTATCTCATTCGCCAGAATTTTATTGAGGATTTTTGCATCTAGGTTCATTAGAGATATTGGTCTGAAGTTTTCTTTCTTTGAAATGTCTTTGTCTGGTTTAGGTATCAGGGTGATGTTGGCCTCGTAGAATGAATTTGGAAGTTCTCCCTCTTTTTCTATTTCCTGAAGTAGCTTGAAAAGTATTGGTATTATTTCCTCTTTAAAAGTTTTGTAAAATTCTGCTGTATACCCATCCAGTCCTGGGCTTTTCTTAGTTGGTAGTCTTTTGATGGTTTCTTCTATTTCCTCGATTGATATTGGTCTGTTTAGGTTGTCTATATCCTCCTGACTCAATCTGGGCATATCATATGACTTAAGAAATTTATTTATGCCTTCACTATCTTCTAATTTATTGGAGTATAAGGATTCAAAATAATTTTTGATTATCTTCTGTATTTCTGAAGTGTCTGTTGTGATATTGCCTTTTTCATCCCATATGCTAGTAATTTGAGTTCTCTCTCTTCTTCTCTTCGCTAGCATGGCTAAGGGTCTGTCGATTTTCTTTATTTTTTCAAAGAACCAACTTTTAGTTTTGTCAATTTTTTCAATTGTTTCTTTTGTTTCTATTTCATTAATTTCAGCTGTGATTTTAATTATTTCTTGCCTTCTACTTCTTTTGCTGTTGTTTTGCTCTTCTTTTTCTAGGATTTTGAGATGAAGTATGAGATCATTTATTTGTTGTTTTTTTTCTTTTTTTAAGGAATGAACTCTAAGCAATGAATTTTCCTCTTAGAACTGCTTTCAATGTGTCCCATAGATTCCGATATGTTGTGTCTGTGTTTTCATTAATCTCTAAGAATTTTTTAATTTCCTCCTTGATGTCTTCTATAACCCATTGATCATTCAGTAACCTATTGTTCATTCTCCAAGTGATGTATGCTTTTTCCTTCCTTCTTTTATCGTTGATTTTCAGTTTCATTCCATTATGATCAGATAGGATGCATGGTATTATCTCTACTCCTTTATATTGTCTAAGAGTTGCCCTGTTACATAATATATGATCTATTTTTGAGAAGGATCCATGTGCTGCTGAGAAAAAAGTGTAACTGCTTGATGTTGGGTGGTATATTCTATATATGTCAATTAAGTCTAGGTTATTAATTGTGTTATTGAGTTCTATAGTTTCCTTATTCAACTTTTGTTTGGAAGATCTGTCCAGTGGTGAGAGAGGTGTGTTGAAGTCTCCCATGATTATTGTATGGTGGTCTATTAGATTCTTGAACTTGAGAAGAGTTTGTTTGATGAACATAGCTGCACCATTGTTTGGGGCATATATATTTATGATTGTTATGTCTTGTTGGTGTATGGTTCCCTTAAGCAGTATGTAGTGTCCCTCTTTATCCCTTTTGATTAACTTTGGCTTGAAATCTATTTTATTTGATATGAGTATGGACACTCCTGCTTGTTTCCGAAGTCCATATGAGTGATATGATTTTTCCCAACCTTTCACCTTCAGCCTATGTATGTCTTTTCCTATCAAATGCATCTCCTGTAGGCAGCATATTGTTGGGTCTTGTTTTGTGATCCATTCTACTAGCCTGTGTCTCTTAATTGGTGAGTTTAAGCCATTAACATTTAGGGTTATTATTGAGATATGGGTTGTTGTTCCAGCCATATTTGTTTATTTATGTTACTAAACATGGTTTGTTTTCCTCTTTGATTATCCCCCCCCCCTTTACTGTCCTACCTCCCACTGTTGGTTTTTATTGTTATTTTACATTTCCTCTTCCTGTAATGTTTTGCCGAGGATGTTTTGAAGAGATGGTTTTCTAGCTGCATATTCTTTTAACTTTTGTTTGTCGTGGAAGGTTTTAATTTCATCTTCCATCCTGAAGCTTAATTTCGCTGGATACACAATTCTTGGTTGGAACCCATTTTCTTTCAGTGTTTGAAATATGTTATTCCAGGATCTTCTAGCTTTCAGAGTCTGTGTTGAGAGATCAGCTGTTATCCTGATTGGCTTGCTCCTAAATGTAATCTGCTTCCTTTCTCTTGTAGCTTTTAAAATTCTCTCCTTATTCTGTATGTTGGGCATCTTCATTATAATGTGTCTAGGTGTGGATCTCTTATAATTTTGCACATTCGGCATCCTGTAGGCTTCTAGAATTTGGGATTCTGTCTCATTCTTCATGTCTGGGAAGTTTTCTTGTATTATTTCATTGAATAAATTGCTCATTCCTTTGGTATGGAGTTCTATACCTTCCTGTATCCCAATGACTCTTAAGTTTGGTCTCTTAATGTTATCCCATATTTCTTGGTGTTCTGCTCATGGTTTCTTAACAGTCTTGCTGAGCTGTCTATGTTCTTTTCAAGTTGAAATACTTTGTCTTCATTGTCTGATGTTCTATCTTCTAAGTGTTCTACTCTGCTGGTAGTATTCTCAATTGAGTTTTTAAGTTGGTTTATTGCTTCCTGCATTTCTAGGATTTCTGTTTGTTTGTTTTTTATAACCTCTATCTCCCTGTATAGTTGATCCTTTGCTTCCTGGATTTGTTTGTGTAATTCCTTGTTGAAGTGATCTTTCATTGTCTGATTTTGCTGTCTAATGTCTTCCTTGATACTCCAGATCATCTGAAGCATATATATCCTGAATTCTTTATCTGACATTCCATCTGCTGCAGCTGTTACCTCTTCTAAAGTTGAGTTGACCTGCATTGCTTGTAGTCCTTTCTTTCCTTGTCTTTTCATACTGCTTGTGTTTCTTTCTTCTTGGTGAAACTGTTGTGTTTTTGAAATTTTTCCCCCCCTATATATTTATATTGCTCTTGTATAGTTGAAAAGTCTCCCTTGCAGGTGCGGGCGGGGGCTCTGCTCTGCCCCTCCTCCAATTGGTGTGAGGTGTCTACCACGCCCGTGGACCCCTGGGCCTGATCCGCCGTTCTGTCGCAGGTCTGCCTACCTTGCAGGTGGGGGCGAAGGCTCTGCCCTGCCCCTCCTACCACGCCCGGGGACCGCTAGGCCTGATCTGCAGGTTGGTCGCCGGTCTGCCCACCTTGTGGGCACGGGTGTCAGTTCCGCTCCGCCCCCACTCCAATTGGGGTCACTTGACCACCACACAGGCGGGCCGCTAGGCCTGATCTGGGCGTGGGCGAATGCTCTGCTCTGCCCCTACTCCAGTTGGGGTGAAGTGTGTACCACACTGGCAGGCCGCTGGGCTTGATCCGCTGGTCTGTCGCAGGTCTGCTTACCTTGCCGGTGCGGGCGGCGGCTCTGCCCTGCCCCTCCTACCATGCCTGCAGACCGCTGGGCCTGATCTGCAGGTTGGTCGCAGGTCTGCCTACCTTGCGGGCGCGGGCGGCGGCCCCGCTCCTCCCCTCTGGCTCGACGACAAAGCGAGAGAGACTCGGGTATCTGTGACTCACCCTCCCTACCAGGGGACCAACTGTTTCCGTCGCCGCTGGCACCAATGAAGTTCTCTCCTCGGCCGCTCTCCGATGACATCAGATCTCTGCCATGCTGGCATCCCCTGTTCTATGGCTGAATCCCATTTTCTTCTCTTCCAATAGGCGGAGCTGTGCCCTCTGAGCCAAGCTTCTGTCCTCTATGTGCTGACAGAAATCCCTGTATGGTGGCTCCTGGGAGTCTCTCAATCCTGTTAGTCCAGAGCCCTTTCAATTATCTGGCCCCTCCCCCTGTTCCTCCTCCCAGCCAGCCAGCCAGGTCCTGTTCACCAGAGGCGGTTCCCCAAGGATCTGATTACACTTGCAGCCCCACCGCGTGTCCTATATCCCGAACGATGAACACCCTCTCTGTCATTCATCTAAGCCCCAGTGCTGTGGTGGGCTGATCTGGGAACCAACAGTTTAATTTTTCCGGACCCCTTTGGTGGGCACACCCCCAGAAACTGGCGGCTAAGATCTTGGGTGTCGCCGCTGGTGTTAAGGGGAGGTGGGGATCTGGAATCCCCTCTGCTTCCCTACAGACACGCACCCGGAGAGATTCCCGAGGTTTCCTGGCTGCTTGTATCTGGAGGGGGTGGGAGTCACACACCTGCTAACGTGGATTCCGCTGGGAAGGAATTCTGTCGGGGGAACTCTGGTGATGTCACCTCTCTGCTATGGCGGGCCCCAGGGTCCTTGCCGGAGTGTCCGGAGGGAGGTGTGGGACTGGTCTGTCTCTGGTTGGTTTCAGCTCCCGGTTCGCTATTTCATGAAGGCTTGGCGAGATACCTCTTCCTAGAGTCCCTGCACCGCTCCTGCTGTGCTGCGCCTCGGAGGCTATCCACCCTGATGCGGGGGCCGCGTGCAGGCAGCGGACAGTCGCCGAGTTGCTCGGGCAGCGGCTAGCGGGTCAGGACCTCTGCGCTGCGTGGCGGAGATTCACTCGTCTAGCGCAAACTGTCACCTCCAAAAATCCTACCGATTCCCGGCCGGTCTCTCTTTAGTGGAATTTTGCTAGGAGTTTCTCAGCAGGTCCAATCTAAGCGTATCCATGCGTCTCTCTGACCCTGTTGTTGAGGAGGTACTGAAAGCGCTGCCTCCCCTCTAGCCGCCATGTTGGATCCCCCAATTACATTGATTTCATCTTTAATTTATTTCCTGTCTTCTACTGCTTTTGGTGTTGATTTGTTCTTCACTTTTTAGTGCTTTGAGATGTAATGTTAGTTCATTTATTTGTTGACTTTTTCTTCTTTTAAGGAATGAACTCCACACAATGAACTTTCCTCTTTGTACTGTCTTCATAGTGTCCCATAGATTTTGATGTTGTATCAGTGTTCTCATTTCCCTCTACAAACTTTTAAATCACTTCTTGATGTCTTTTGCAATCCATTGTTCATTAAGTAGCATATTATTAATCTCCAAGTGTTGGAGTAGTTTCGTTTTAAAATTTTATCATTGGTTTCTAATTTTATTCCATTATGATCTGATAGAATGCAATGTATTATCTTTACTTTTTTATATGTGCTAAGAGTTTCTTTGTGGCATAATATAAGGTCTATTTTAGAGAAAGATCCATGTGCTGCTGAGAATAAAGTGTATTTGCTCATTTAAGGATGAAATATTCTACATATGTCAGTTAAGTCTAAGTTATTGATTATTTTATTGAGTTCTATAGTTTGTTCAGCTTTTATTTGGAAGATGTATACAGTGATGAAAGAGGTGTGTTAAAGTTACCCAGAATTATTGTGTTGTGGTCTATTTGACTCTTGATCTTTACAAGAGTTTGTTTGATGAACATAGATGCTCCATTGTTTGGGGCATACAAATTTATAATTGTTATGTTTTCTTGATGTATGTTTCCCTTGAGCAGTATGAAATGTCCTTCTTTATTCCTTTGGATTAACTTTGGCTTGAAGTCTACTCTATTTGATATGAGGATGGAAACTCCTGCTTGTTTCCACAGTCCATGTGAGTGGTATGTTGTTTTCTAATGTTTCAACTTAAGTCTGTGGATGTCCTTTCCTATAAGAAGAGTTTCTTGAAGGCAGCATATTGTTGAGTCTTTTTTTTTTCTTTTTTAATCCAATCTGCCAGTCTATGTCTTTTGATTGGTGAGTTTAGGTCATTAACATTCAGTATTATTATTGACACAAGATTTGTATTTCCAGACATTCTTGTTTATTTTTGGTATTTAACTGTCTAGGATTCTCCTTTGACTAGTTTTTCATTTGGTGTAATACCTCCCTCTGTTTATTTTCATTGTTTTTAATTTCTTCCTCATGGAATATTATGTGAGGGACCACTAATGAGTAGTTTTCACTAAAATATAAGCTCTAGATTAGGAATGTATTTTATCTTCAATGCTTACAATCAGAGTATCCTAAGTGTTAATTTTAAATTAAACTACTGCATTAAATTAAAAGATTAACAGCCAGTAACAATAATAATTTCAGAGCACACTATATATCAACATGTGCTATGCAAATTTTAAAGACAAACATGTATAAGAATTGTTTTAGAATAGGCTGAGATAATTAAGGGTTAATGATAGTTCACTAAATTTTATAGGGAGAAGGATAATAACAAAAATAAAATCAAGCAAAAAAGAGTAAAGGACAAATAAAGAAAAAGCATGAGGCTTGGAAGGGAGAAAGAAATTAAAGTGAAGTGTGAATGATCAAAGAGAAGGGAAGCAAATGAAGATTGAAAGAAGACAAAGCAATTAAGAGACGGCCAATCAATTGACAAAATACCTCAAATTATATGCAATTATGACAAAACAGAAAACATTGGGAGATTTGGAGACACTGGGCATCAATTAATCAAGCAATTGACTAAATTTAGTTTACATTTTTATTGCTGAGATGATTAAAACAGTCATTTTGCTCTGGGGTTTTTGATAGCAAGCAGTTTGTTCCCAGTTCTGACTCAAACAGATCAATCACTTTAGGGAAATCTGTATTCACATTTTACCACCTTCTTGCCTGCCCAGCTCTATCACACCACTTCTTTTGATATCCTCAGTTAATTGCTTGGGAAAAGTATGTGTTATTCATCATCCTTTATGCTAGCCCCTTCTAATTCTGTTAAGAGTTGATTCAACATTTACCCCATTCTGTCTGAACCCAAACTGTTCTATGTTGGTACCCTGCATTCTGTCTGAACCCAAACTGTTCTATGTTGGTACCCTGTATTTCAGCCAAAGTCATGCCAGAACTCAATTTCCAATTGAAAGTGCCCTTGCTTTTATTAGCTCTTTAGGCTCAATCTGTCAAGGCAGAACTGTTGTTTTGATTCATTCTTGAGGATTCGCTGTGATATTGTATGTTTGTTTGATTTGACTTCTTTTATTTCCTGAAGGACTAAACTAGGTGAATTTATAATATGCTAAAATATAGTACATGAAGAGAAAAGAGTATAGTGTAGAAAGGCCACAGGAAAGTATGAATGTTCAATAGGTAAGAAGACAGAGAGCAAAAGAGATTTTGCACATGAAGAACATAGAAAAGAAGGAAGAGAAGAAAGGGAATAAAATTAAGACATATAAAAAGAGAAAGATAACATAGAAATGTGACTTACAGGGAGAAGGGACAGAAAGTGAAACAAAGCAATCAAAAGAAAAATGAACAAATAAACCAAAAAAGAACAAATATGACAACAAATAATACTCTTTATAATAAAAAAGCAAAAGGTTAATAGAAAGAAAAAGAATATTCTGAACAATTGGTCTAAGCTTATGTTTTGGTGCCAATACCATGCCATTTTTATTGCCATGGCTTTGTAATGCACAGAAACAAACCCACATAAATATAGTTATTTCATACTAGACAAAGACACAAAAAACATTTATTGTACAAAGTATACCATCTTCAACAAGTGTTGCTGGAAAAACAGGAAATACATATGTAGCAAAATGAAATTAAACCTTTATCTCTCACCCTGCATGAAACTCAGTTCAAATTGGATTATAGACTTAGGCACTAAAACAGAGACTTTGCCCCTAATAGAAGAAAAAGTAGACCCAAATATTCACCATGTCTGCTTAGAAACTTACTTCATTAATAAGATTCCTAAAGCACAAGAAGTAAAATCAAGAACCAATAAATGGGATGGAATTAAACTAAAAAGCTTCTGTTTTTGTAAATAGTGTTTAGTTGTAGATGGATACCATACCTTTATTTTATTTCTTTTATTTTTATGTGATCTGGAGGATCAAACCCAGTTCCTCAAACAAGCTAGGCAAGCACTCTACCACTGAGACACAGTACTAGCCCCCTAAAAACCTTCTTTTCAACAAAAGAAACAATCAAGAATGTGAATAGAGAGCCTACCAAAGGAGAGAAAAATCTTTCGTACGAGCAACTCAGAACATTAATATCCAGGACATATGAAGAACTCAAAAAAAAAAAAAAAAGAAAAAAAACTTCTCACCAAAAAAACAAATAATCCTATCAATAAATGAGCTAAGGAACTGAACAGACACTTTACAAAAGAAGAAATATCAGTGGTCAAAATGTATATAAAAAAAAAAACGTTCAACATCTCTAGCAATTAGAAAAATACAAATTTAAATCATGCTGAGATTTCACCTCACTCAAGTCAGAATGACAATTATAAAAAATACAAGTAACAATAAATATTGGGAAGGATGTAGGGGGAAAGTACACTCATACATTGCTGTTGGGACTGCAGATTTTTGAAACCACTCTGGAAAGCAGTATGGAGATTCCTCAGAAAATTTGGAATGAAACCACCATTTGACTCAGCTATCCCACTTGTTGGTTTATATCCAAGGGACTTAAAATTCACATACTACACTGACAAAGCCAGTTCAGTGTTTATAGTATCTGAACTCACAATAGCTAAACTGTGAAACCTACCTAGGTGGCCTTCATCAGATGAATGGATAAAGAAAATATGGTATATATGCACAGTGGATTATTACTTAACCTTGAGGAAGAATAAAATTATGGCATTTGCCAGTAAATGGATGGAGTTGGAGAATATCATGCTAAGCCAAATAAGCCAATCCAAAAAAAAAAAAAAAAAAAAAAAAAAAAAAAAACAAAGGCTGAATGCTTTCTCTGATATGTGAATGCTAATTCACAACAAGGGGGAAGAGGGGATGGGGGAGGAACAATAGTACAATGAATCAAGTATTATTACCCAATGTGCATATATGACTACATAACCAGTGTGATTCTACATCATGTACGACCAGAAGAATGAGAAGTTATACTCTGTTAAGGTGTGATTTGTCAAAATGCATTCTACTGTCATATGTAACTATTTAGAACAAATAAAGAAAGAAAAAATTATATATATATATATATATATATATATATATATATATGCATAGAATACACATATAGACAAATACATACATATATGCATATATAGATACACACATATCAACTTGCAAATACAGCAACGTAAATACAAAACTTATTAATTAAAAAAATAATTGGCCTCTCAGCATCACCAGTTGCTGTGTGTGTGCACGGAAGACCAAGGTAGCTTGCAATAAACACTTCTTTGCTGTTACATCGATCTTGGTCTCTGGTGATCTTTTGGGGGTCCCGAATTTGAGCATAAGAGATGGGAGCTCGTCCAGGATCCCCCTAATAAACCTACCCAGACACCCCGATCTAGAGGTGATGAAAACCCGTTTGGTAAGTAAAGGCATTGCCGATGTGTAAGATTCTGTACTCTGGTTGCTTGCAGGCTCTGGTTCTGTGTTGTGTGGTCGGCAAAAGGTCCAGGTGGACACACCGAAGGGCAGCCAATGGGGTTTGTGGGAGACGTCCCCAGCCCCTTTCTGGTTCTGAGTGGATTGCCTTTAGTAAAGTATTTTATGAAGTATTTGGTAAAGTATTTTGTAGCTGATGGATCTGCGGTCTGCCTCTGCTTTTAGTTTCTGGGTAGCAATCCACGATGCACTGCGAATTCTGTGGCTACGCTGCAAATTTTGTGTTATGTGTGTTTGTTTCTATTGTCCTGTCCACCTCCACCCAACACCCTGGAAGAGAACTAATCTCCCAATCTGGGGTCATCAGACCCAATCTGAGGGGGATACTCCCCCAATCTGTTTGTCTGAGGGGAAGGCCCCAGTTGGCTTGGAGCCAGCACCCCACTTCCATTTTTTTGACAATCTGAAAAGAGAATTTGTGTCTTTGTGTGTCTTTTTGTGTGTTTTTGTCTGTGTCTCTGGTAAGTGTGATGGCATTGTTTTACTTTGGACAGATGCAGAGTCCCAAGTTCCGATCTGCCTTAGATGTGTGGAGGTAACTTTAGCTAAATTTTAGCCTAAGAATATCCCTAGTATGCTTCTCCTGTAAGGGACCAAAAGTCAATAGAACTGCCAGCTTTTCTGTTCTCAAGTTTTACACCCCTTTTAGCTGTGTTTTAAAGAACTTTGATAAACTTTACTCCCCTTTATTAAATGGGATTAGGGAAGCAACATTTTCTTTTCTTCCCGTAGTTGGCTGGCTTGAGTGCACCCACTGCAGAGGGAAATGCCTGCTGGGGATCTAAGAACTTTGATATCTCGCTTTTTCTTTTTCTCAAAACCCTGTCGTCATTATTAAATTGGCATTAATTGACTTCGAGGACAGGAACCGAACTTTCAGTCACAAATTTTTTGAAACAACTGCAAGCGGAGGATTAACTTTTTGAGAGCTGACTACTGAAGTTAGGAGATATGCAAGCATGCCTGGGATCAGACCTAACCAAAGGAGCTAATCCTGTGAGTAAAAGGAGGGACTGAGGGACTCCCAGCAGCTTCCAAAGCCCCTTTTGCTTCGGGGAACCTCCCTCCTTTCTTCCTGCGCTGTAAAGATTGCTCCATCTCTGTCTACTTAAAAAGAATGGGACACTGAATGCAGTAAAGTCGCCACACGGAGACCCTTGATTTTACACTTCTGGTTGCCCCTATATGAGAACATCTGGTCCACTCGTGGGGAAATCTATGGTGCCACTGATGTAGGAGTCATAATTAAATGGGAGTTAGAAACCTGGGGAGATTTTTCTCTTATCTGGTCTGTCTGTTTTAAAGGTTATTATAGATTGTTTCTTGGGGATGATCTTGGCTGAATGTGTGTCTAAAAGATGATTTTTTATTGTAATAATCTGGTATCTCAATAAGGTTTTGAAGCATTGCACAATCTTGCAGTTAAAAGTTGGGTTTAGGTAATTGTTTAGTTTATGATTTCAGATAATTCATGCCAGAGAACTTAAATACTTAGGATGGAAAATTAAAGAACTCTACTTCCAAGTTGGCAAGTAACTCCCAATCATTTAGTTTTATTTTTTCATCAATTTTTGAACTGGGTAGCCTGGGAAGATTTCACTAGGTGTACCAGTGCATTAATTTGGGCAAGGATAGTAAATTATGGTATGGCTATCTGTTCCCCTCAGTGTGTAGGATTTAGGAAAGGAAAGTGTTGGATTGGGACATTGATCTGGCTTATTGAAATGACATTGAATAGCAACAGTCTTGGGAATTTTTAAAGCTTAAATTTGGATATAAATGGTAGTGTGTGGTTCTCTTTTGGAATTTTTTTTTCAGGTGATTTAATGTAACTTAATACTACTTTAGGAACTTCAGAACAAAGGAAAAGGCTTAATGATCCTGAAGGAATTTCTTCTGATGGTAGCTTTTATATTATCAAGTAAGATCCTATTTTCAGTTTTGTGTGAGCAAGTTTTTCTAGTGTAGGAAGATATAAACGTATGAAATTTTGTGAATTGTATCTTAAACTTGTATCATAATTTTCAACATCCAAACCTGAAAATTGTGACTTATGGTTAAAATGCCTTAGGCAAGAGGTTTCTGCTCAGAATTCCAGTTTTCCCTGCTCCTTCCAGACCTCAGCCTGAACTTAAGTTGAAATGCAAATAGAAGAAGCCTGCGAGCTCAGTAGGAGACTGGTCTGAGGCCCAAGGGGAAAAAAAAAAGAGTAAAAGTGTCTTTTTACCTGAACTCAAACTGGACTAAACCAAAAAGTTAATTGTATGGCATTTACTAATTTCTGGCCGGTCATTTTTTCTAGGACTCTTGCTTTTTCTTAGATTATGTACTTTTTTTGAGCTCATGATTTTGATCCTACAAACCTAGGTTAATGTTTTTTCTGATCAGTTCTATTTTTGATCAACTGGAGTTTTTTAAACATTGCAATGGAGATTTCACCTGAGAAAAGCTACAAGGCCTTTACTATTGTGTTATGTGTGCACAATTGCATTATGTGTTGTATGTCTGTATGTTTGTATGTCCATATATCATGCAATGATATGACAATTGGCAGATATATGAGAAGCCTCATGAAATTAAAAAAAAAATTGGATCCAAATATCTTTGATTCACATGATTTAAATGGTTCAATTTAAATTGGGTAAACAGATGAAAGATATCTTTAAAATTAAGCTTATAAGTTTTTCCTAGGTGATAAAAAAAAACCTAATAAAATGTTGATGTCTATGAAATAACCTGCTAAATTTAGAAATTGACAAGGATTGTTTCAAAATGCGAACAGAAAAAGAGGTTAACAGATGGAAAAGAGAAATTAGAAGTTTCTAGGTATGGATTTAACAAAGGGAAAATGTGTTTCTGGATAAGAGAGTCTATGTGATTAAGTAAATAAGTGGGTTAATAAGTGATAAAGAAAGTCTCTGTAAATTCGTTATATGTGTAAGTTTTTTGAGAAAGTAATCTTAAAGAAATTAAACAGCTGGTTAAACAAGAACTGTTGTTTTAGAAAATTGTGCTATGTTATTTCTTTAAAAGCTAAATTTGGTTAATATAAAAACATCAATGTAATTGTGGTGCTATTAATGTGTTCATATCTTCCAGGTATACAAGTCTGTAAGGTAGAAGCTTTAAAAGAGCATTATATCAAGCTGGTATTCTAAAGTTGTATGATAATTTTAGGCTTAAAAGAAAAACATGCTGGAGATTTATTTATATCATTTGTGTTCTATAACTGGACTTCTTATCAATAAGATATGCAAAGTTCTATGTTACTGTTTACACTGAGATACAACTTAAATGTATTTTTTAGTTAATGAGAGCCTAATCTGTATAAAGGTTGATATTGTACAACACAAAAGTACTTTGCTACTTTTCTTCATAAGGTTAAAAGCTTTCAGCCTTTCTTTAATTCATGTTTTAGATGTGATATTATATTGTGTTAGCTAATATTCATGTGAACTTGAGCAACAATTTATGTAGGCTTTATAAAATGATGTTTAAAAAGCAAAGATCAGCTTCAGAACTACAGTACTTAAGATTTATGAAGAGCCCCGCCTTACCTGAGATAAGGCTCTGTGTCCCATCTTATTACATGTGAGAATGACTATGAAAGAAGTAGGCCAGATTTTAGTACATTTAAAGCTGTGTCCAAAAGTGGGTTTTTTTATCAAGATTACTAGGATCTGAAAAAGGGGATTATAATGTATAACTTGCCAAAATTCAAGGTAGCTATTACATGAACTATATATGTTTTTACTCTTGTTAATTTTATTTTGTAGTTTTCTTATAAATGGTCTAAAAATTGTTAGTTAATGTTTTGCAGAGGTACTGATTTAAGAACACACAACCTGGGTTGATTTAAGATAATGAGTTATCACCTACAGGATAGAGAAATAGACTTGATTTAAGATAATGAGTTATCACCTACAGGATAGAGAGATAGACGTTAAAGCCCAGTACTCTTAATATAAAGCTGTTGAAATTTATTTGCTGGATGTTTAAGATTAAGTTTTAAAATTAAATTTAAATTTAAAGGGCCAAGAAAACCAATATTTGGCTCTTGCCCTCTGAGTCAGTCTGAATCCAGGGAACAGGGGACTTCTCTAAAGAGGTTTGCAACTCTGGGCCACATAACCTCCCAATCAGGGAGATTAATGAGACCACTGGAGAACAGAAAGCCAATCAGTGCATTTGCTATGAAGAGGAGGGTCATCAGAGAAGGGAGACATCCCTGATGCTTCGAAGGGAAGCCACATGGTCAAGCAAGACCTGGACCCATCCTAACATAAATGGCACTAGCAGAATTGAGAAGCTGCTGTAAAGTTCCCCCAGGATTTCCATGGAAACTCAGCTGTTAACAATAGATAGAAACAAAAGTCAGTTTGACTTGCTTCATCTTAAACACCTAGCAAAGACACTTAAAACAAAAACACAGTTATCCTGGGCATTTTAAATAATAATAATAGTTAAATATAACTTCCAAGAATAAGTAAACTGTAGGCTACAAAAGAGATTCTTAGGCAGGAATGCCTGATAACTATCAAAAGGAACTGCCAGAGTAGTTTTTATTTTAAGGCCTACAGCTATTTCTAACCTACACAGGTAGGCTTGGTGTTTGCTAGTATGATTATCCAGCCCTAAGTAACAGAATTAAATGTTTCTCTATTAGACACAGAGGTCATACTAGTCAAAGGATTTTGCAAGATCAAATGACATTAAATTATTAAACTGTATCTTAAGGGGAAGGGCATCTGTAACCCTAAAAGTTAAATGTTATGTTTACAGTCCTAATACCTGGGGATGTTAAAGCCTGGTGAGGGAACTTCTATACAGTGACATGTTCCAGCTGCTGCAACATTTATTCAGTACTCATGGTTTTTGTTTCTCTCATAGAAGCACCCATCCTCAGATGACAACCTGTTTTTCCCCAACCAGACTTCAAATGGAACTGACTTCTAAAAGGGAACTCATATTCCCCACCTCATCCCCCATTTTGTTGAGCCCTCTCATGTTCAACACCCCCTTTCAGCCAGAATGAGCCATCACCCCTTCTCCTTACAGCAATAAAGAGTTCCTAAAATTAGGGGGGAATGAAGCCAGAAATAGATAGACAGTGTAGACAGGTAAATCAAGTCAGGTTGGATCTAGGAGGCCAATTTTGAGTGAGTCTGGGAAGTTGAAGACTCTCCCCTGAGGATTACTGTTTACCAAGATGTAGAGCCTGCCCAAATAGGCCTCCAACTGAGGGAACCATGATTGGTTCCCATGATTGGTTCCTAAGTTTCCAGACAAAGGGGGGAATGAAAAACCAGCCTCTACCTCAGAGCAAAGCCTGTCCAAGGAAGGGACATGACCTTTGTACTTGGAAAGACCCACAGAGCACTCCTAGGCACATTCCCACCCTGCTAAGTTGTTTATCTACAAATAACAGGAGAGATCTACTGCACCAGGTGTCCCTGACTCAGTCAGGCTAGGTGGGGATCCATAGCAACCACCTAGCAGCCACCAATCAGCATGAGACAGAGAAATACCTGGGATGCCAGATGACCTTCCCAGTAGTTTATGGTGGTTGATAAAGTGTTGGGAAACCATGTAGTTCAGTATGTACACCACTCTTGGCTTAAACCAATCAGTTCAAATGAATCCCTCTCTTGTAGTAACCAATCACCCCTACCAAACTTGTTCCCACCAGTGAATGTGCTAATCATGTTTTAGAGTTGTTTTATGATTTTTCTCACGGTGTGTGATGATTTGCTAAGAGATGCTATGATGTATGAGAAGTTCCTGCCTTCTCCAAAGGATGTATAAAACTGCTTCAAACCCTGGGCTCAGGGCCTCTCAGCATCACCAGTTGCTGTGAGTGTGTGCGGAGGACCGAGCTAGCTCGCAATAAACACCTCTTTGCTGCTTACATCAATAAAATAAAAAAAATAAAATAAATAAAATAAAATAAAATAAAATAATTTTCTCCACTGAGTTGATTGAAATTATAGACAAGGCTGGATATACACCATATATTCTACACTCCAATTCTTTTTGTTTCTTCTTGAACTGTGTGCCCCTTATAAAAAAGAAGGATTGTACGTTATTATGCCCTTCTCCTGCTTTGTTTGTCAATGTGTTAGTTGATGTGGCCTGATGAGAAGCTGGTTGAAATGGCTCTCAGCTTCCTTGTTCAGAAGTATAAGATAGGATAGAATGAGAAGTATTCTCTATAGGAGTTTTGTCCAGACAGATTTCCAGAGTGGTTCTGATGCACACTTCTACATGGGAATTTCTGATGACTGTAGTCTATCTCTATTCTTATCTTTGGAACTTTATTGGGTGGTATCTAATTTGGAGAGATTAGATCAACATACTCCTGGGGCTAAAAAGATGCTGATTCCTGCTGATCATTTGGATCTGAGTCACCTCCCCAAACTTCTACATGTAGAGAGATAACCTGCTTTCCTGGGTGGAAAAGGCAAGGAATATTTTTTTTTTTTTATTGATTTAAAAAAATGACAGCATAATGCATTACAATTCTTATTACACATATACAGCACAATTTTTCATATCTCTGGTCATATATAAAGTATGGTGACACAAATTTATGTTTTCATACATGTACTTTGGATAATGATGTCCATCACATTCCACTGTCCTTGCTAACCCCCTGCCCCCTCCCTTTTTCTCCCACCCCTCTGCCTTATATAGAATTCATCTATTCCTCCCATGTTCCCCCTCCCTACCCCACTATGAATCAGCTTCCTTATATCAAAGAAAACATTCAGCATTTGTTTTTGGGAGATTGGCTAACTTCACTCAGCATTATCTTCTCCAACACCATCCATTTATCTGCAAATGCCATGATTTTATTCTCTTTTATTGCTGGGTAAAATTCCATTGTGCATATATGCCACATTTTTTTTAATCCAAGGAAATTGTGTTCACTCCACTACTCATGAATATCACCTTCCAAGGCTTCATGACTGAATGAAATCATGCTCACCTGTTTGGTTTCCTGATCATCTACAGCTGGTGTATGAGCACCAGATTAGGGAAAGTGTATTGCACTCCCATTTGTAACTCTACCTTGAATTCCATAAGATACAATCTTCTGGGCTTGGGATGTGGCTCAAGTGGTAGCATGCTTGCCTGGCATGCCTGCGGCCCGGGTTCGATCATCAGCACCACATACAAACAAAGATGTGTCTGCCAAGAACTAAAGAATAAATAAATATTAAAATTTCTCTCTCTCTCTCTCTCTCTCTCTCTCTCTCTCTTTAAAAAAAAAGATACAATCTTCTCTGTGCCTATTTCATCTGAAAGCATTCAGGTGTACCCTAGGCCACACAATAGGTGCTGATTTTGAGTGTGTGGCAATATTTGATATGATTTTTGAGGTTCCCATAGCAGTAAGCTCCATCATGACCTCTACAAGATGGATTTGTACCTCAGCTCTCTGCACACAAGTTGAAATACCCAGAGCAGTTTTCAAATACCTAACTGTTTAATGTATCATCTCCGTGTCAGATAAATTCCAACTGCCCCTATGTTCCTCAGATTCTTGCTTATCAAATGTGTCCTATTTATTTATCTTATACTTTGTGTTGTCCCTCCCCTCTGTGATACCTCAGTATCATTGATGCCATTGATTTAGCTTTAATTTATTTATTTTTCTTCTTCTTACGTGCCTCCCTTTTCTTTCTCTAACAGAGTTACATCCCAAATCCCCCCATTTTTATTTTGAGACAGGGTCTTTCTTACTGTCTTAGGGCCTCACTAGGTTGCTGAGGCAGATTTTGAACTTGAGATCCCCCAGCTTCAGCTTCCTGAGACACTGGGATTACAGGCTAGTGGGATCTGATGTACTCTTTCTTATGCTCTCATTGAAAAATCATAAAATCTAAGTCTTTATGAATCTTTGACTTCCCAATATTAAATTACAGGGAAATGTTTCTGTTACCTACCTCATTGAGAAGCAGTATCCCCATTTTTATAAAATTCTATGTAATTGAACAATGGAAAGTGCAGACTTCTACTCCACCATCTTTGTGTCACCTGTTAGTCTTTTTGTAGTTAAAAGAAAATTGATTGATTACATCAGCAAATGCATTTGAATGGCTAAGATATATTTTAAGAGATATTTGGAGTCTGTCTCTTCTGTCCATTTGCTAAGAGACACAGATTCACAAATTAATCTATAAATTATTTTAAGAATCTCCATACTGATTGCTTTGTCCATGATAATTTAAGTTTATTTCTATTAACTAGAACCCTATCATCTTCCTTCTCACTTTCTCTAGATTTAGAAAGAAAAAAGTAAGATCATCATTGTACCTATGACACATGTTTATAATTAGCAAAATTATTGGTTGGGGTAATAGTAAATTTATAATAATGGAATTTGTCAGTGCCCTCCAATACTTTGTCTCAAATGTATATTTAATGTAATTTTTAGCTTTATCTCCATGTATCATCTCCAAAATGCCATTTTTTGTTAGTATCTCTCAAGTGACAGTATTATCTATCATCAATATAAAATTGGAAGGGGGAAGAGCTGAACTTAACAGCCAAGTTTTCTTCATCTTTATTAAAAATTGTTTTAAAACTCCTTGTTTTTCAATCTATTTCTTACCTGTTTATCTTATAATCACTTCCCTAATCGTAATAGGAAAGTCCTTGATTGTAATTTCTACCAAATGTAAAAATTAAATATTATTAAAATATTTATCCTGTACAAATAAGATAGGATGAAAATTTTGTTTATTGAATTAAACAAAATTGCTGTCACTTGATTAAAAGATACTGTACTACTATTTGCTTTATTTTTTGAGATCCTTAATATATTCTAATTGCTATTAAATTTTATCTTATTAAAACACTTTACAGGTCATAGCATAAAGTCTGAAGGGGAAACATTTTTGCCAACTACATTTTAAATTTAAAGAAGTCTCAATCTACAGAATATATAAAGAACTCAAAAAACTTAACACCAAAAAAATCGAATAACCCAATCATTCAATGGGCTAAGGAATTGAGCAGACACTCACAAAAGAAGATATACATTCCATCAACAAATATACCACCTGTTTGGTTTCCTGATCCTCTACAGCTGGTGTATGAGCACCAGAATAAGAGGGAAAGTATATTGCACTCCCATTTGTAAATCTACCTTGAATTCCATCAGATACAATATTCTCTGTGCCTATCTCATCTGAATGCTTTCAGGTGTACCCGAGGCCACACAAAATGGTGTAACCACTTTGGAAAGCAGTATGGAGATTCCTTAGAAAACTTGGAATAGAATCACTATTTGACCCATCTATTCCGTTCCTCAGTCTATACCCAAAGGACTTAATATCAGCATGCTACAGTGATGCAGCCACCTCAACATTTATAGCAGCTCCGTTCACAATAGCTAAACTTTGGATACAACCCTGATGCCCTTCAGTAAATAATCTATATAAATTGTGGTTTATATACACAGTGGAATATTACTCAGCCTTAAGAATGAAATTATGTCATTTAGAGGTAAATAGATGGAGTTTGGGAATAGCATGCTAAGTGAAGTAAGCCAATGCCCTCTGTCCTCCCCCCCCCAAAAAAAAAAGCAAAGGCCAAATGTTTTCTCTGATAAGTGGATGCTGATCCATACTGGTGGGAGGGAGAGTAGAGGAACTTTGGATTGAGCAGAAGGGAGGGAGAGGAGATGAGGGAATGTGGGGGAGAAGATGGTGGAATGAGACAGACATTATTACCATATATACGACTATGATTGCATGAATGGTGTAAACATCATGTACAACCAGAGAAATGACAAGTTGTGTTCCATTGGTGTAAAAATAAAATAAAATTAATTAAAAATTTTAAAAAATAAGTCTCCATGGAGATTATTTTTAAAAAGTAGAATGTAGAAAATCAATGAAGAGAATGATGTATTCATATGTGACAAAATTAAAATTCTATACACAACACAGATCACAAAGTAATAAACAAATCATTGAAATAAAATAATGTGTGCTTTTCACTCAACTGTAAAGCAAATCAAATTAGTTCTTAGTAGTAAGATGGATGTAAAATATTACCAAGCACTTTGTGATACTAGCATCTCTAACAAAAATAAACAGTAAAACAATAAATAAAAGAGCATAGGTGTGAATGAGGATGAAACAATTAAATAAGTATATTAGAATACTTTAAAATATTAGTGTGTTCATTCTGGCATAAATTGGAAGGTAATACTGATTAGTAAATATGTTTTGTTTCCTGAAAACTGCTCTAATATTTTTAGAAGTTATAGTTTTAATTTTCTTCTATATGTATATATTCATAAAATTTTGCACATACTTGATATTATAATATTCAAGTACAAATTTATTATTTATGTTTACATATCATGAAAGAAAATATATCACAAAATTTGTGGCAATATAGCCAAGTGACAGTCCAATTTTTTTTGAAGGTTTTTATGATATTGCATTGTAAGTACACAGAATACAAAAATAGTGTAGCTTCTCTCAAAAGAACTTGAATAGGAAAAGCTATGTGGATAATAGTGCTATGTACTCTGGGACCCATATCACATTTTCTCCATAATGGTAGTAGATTTGTATTTGAGGAAGTAAAAGAAAATCCTAGGAAATGTTTCAGTCACCAACTAATCTTTCCTTTCACATTTTTTAAATTAATGTCTTTTAATTTTTGGACAGCCCACTAATTTTTCTACCTAATGTAGCAGCTTTCATAGATATATAAAACAACAAAATTAAAGTGTTATTATTAACTATTTTTACCACAATAATTTTGAATTATTTCATGATTTTTATTTAGCATTTCTGGGATATTAGAATAAAAGTTACATTTTTCCCCCTTTAGTTGTTGTTTTTAAAGTTGATTTCTCTACCAGAACCCATGAGAAGAACTGATGAAGTTGTATTTTTTTCTAGTTTTCAGTTGATTTATTTTACAAATATAGGATAGACAATATAATATTTGCTTCCTGTACTTTTTCTATCAAGTGGTGTTTGTTTCTGAGAAAAATTATTTAGTCAACTGACTATTTGTATGTTACTAGACAATAATATCCAAGATATTAATACTGCAACCCCAAATAAAAACTTATACTTACTCCTTAAGCAGTTGATTTTCCTAAAATAATTAAGATAAATCAAACAATTTAAAACATTTAGAGAAGAAACCATATCAAATTCATGAATAAAGGCTTATCTTACATAAAATGCAAAATATAATACAGAAAATATAATATGCATATATTATATTTTATATATAAAAATACATGCTGTCAGACTCATTTATATGTACCAGCTGCGTATATTCCTTAATTTATACTATCATCACAATTAATGTTGAAAAAATGATTAAAGGAACATTTGGCAATCTTATGTGGTCATTCATGAAGCCTGAATGACTAGATCAGTAATGCATATGGTCAACATTTTGAGACAATCCCAAACCATAAGTTTCACTTTAGGTTCTAAATTTGATTCTAAATAAATGTAAAGCATTGCGCAAATAAACAGCTGCAGAATATTAGCTAAAATGCTTTTCTTCATATGTTTTTATATTAGAGAGAACATTGTTCATGTTTCACTACATAATATCTGTTTGCTCAATTCACCACATTAGTCAAACATGTATGTTTTGCCTCATGTCTCCTATTTATTATTTTTTGAAGGAATCAATTTGGTTTTATTTTAAAATTAAATTTATCCTTAAGCTGACAGATAAAAAATAAAAGTTCTACATATCAATACTGTATCGTGTCATGCTTTAATATATGTATACTTTGAATATGGTTTAAAATACATTATATATATCTCCTCTAATATTTATCATCCTTCATGGTAAAATCTTTCAAAATAAATTCTTCTATTTTTTAAAATGTACAGTACATTATTGTTTTTTTTTCAACCATTCTTTATAATAGCACATAGGAATAACTTGTTTCTTACTTACTATGAATTAGTACTCATTGATCAACTATTTCCCAGTCTTCCCTTTCACACTAATCTCCCAGAATCTGGTAACCGCCATTTAACTTTCAGCTCCTATATGGTCAATCTTATTAGATTTTATACGAGTTCATGAGGTACTTGGCTTTATTTGCATAACTTATTTCACTTAAACTAATTATCTCCACTTCCATCCATGTTGTTACAAAATACAGAAATTTTTCTTTTTATGGCCGGATACTATTCTATTGCATGAATATGTCCACTTTCATTATCCATTTGTTAGTTTATAGACCTGCAGGTTGTTTTCAATTCTTGGTCATTGTGAATAGTACTCTGATGAATTTGGGTGTGCAGATATCTCTGCTGCATATTAATGTCATTTTTATTTTATTTTTTTATATATAGCCAAGTGGAATTGCTGGATCACATGATACATCTCTTACCAATGTTTGTGCACCATTTTTTACTGTTTTCTATAATGGATGTACTAACTACATTTTTATCAACCATATACAAAGGTTCTCTATTCTCCAAATCTTGGCCAAACAGCACATGTACTCTGCCATAATTCTATAGATCCATGATAAACAGAAATTCCACAGTACTAAAATAATTGATCATGGGGATGGGGTTGTGGCTCAGTGGTAGAGTGCTTGCCTAGCACGTGTTAGGCCCTGGGTTCGATCCTCAGCAACACAGAAAAATAAATATATAAATAAATAAAATAATTGATCATGATCCTATAAAATAACAATAAATAATAAGACACTTGATATCAATGAAAGATATTAATATGATGAATAATTTGTGAGAAATTTGTATTCAAACTAAAGAAAAATAGCTTAATAAAAATTGTTATGAAAGGGAAAAGATAAAGTTTTTTACAATAGAAAAGTCCACTAAATTAAATGTCTTATAAAACAATTTGATGTGAAAAAAGAATTGTTTTATATAAATAGGAACTTTATTATTGACATAGTGTCACAGAATCCTGGAAAGTCAAAAGAATACCAGGGCCAGGATGTCAATTATTCATAAATGAATAATCATGCTACAGGTATAAAATTAATCAAAATGTGGAAATAAAACTGAGCAGATATATTCACAGTTAGAGCCCACATGCATGTGGAGGTGGAGTGCATAACATTCTAACAGCAATTTTGAATTCTAACTCTAAATATTTTCCACCACAGTTCACACTCTGGCAATACAGTTCATGTTTGCCTTGTGATGTTTTTTTCCACTTTTCCAGGATAACTATCCTTGACATTAGAGAAATTATTATGATATTTTGAAAGAGAAGTAGGAAAAACTTGTGGAGATTATCAGAAAGAAATGGCTGAAAGAAAGAACCTGAAAAAAAGATTGAGTTGAACAGAGATTTTAGTAGCTTCAAGGAGCTGATGGGCTTTTATAGGCTGCCAGTAAAAAGGCTGAGTAGATGCCTAAAATTGTCTATTGAATCTGTAAAAGGATCATGTCGTAGGAGAAAAACATCCCAAAATTAAGGGAAACCTTGTAGAGTTGAGTGAAATTAAAAGAGAACAAAGTCTACAAATTAAAAAATGAAGGTTCCATAAGATCAAAAGGTTTGCTACTAATTTAATCATTCAGTAGAAGAAAACATAATGCTCTATAGAGGAAAATAAAGGCAGAGTGTCTACAAAATACTGACTCCAATGTTCAATATATACAATTACCAGACAAATAAAGAAGGAAGAAAATGTGACAAAAAAATTAAAGGGAGAAAAAAATAGAATGAACAGATGCAGATGCACAAATGAGAAATATCCTTAATTAACGGATGTGTGATTTAAAATAGTGACAATAAGTGCATTAAAGAATAACAAGAAAAGCTCTATATAATGATTAAAGACATGGAGAAGTTTAGGAGAAAAGGAATAATTTTAAAAAGAACAAAATAGACATCTTTGTTCTTAAAATTGCTATATTCATAATGAAAATTCAAGACATGAGATTAGTAGAAGGTAAAATGCCAGAAAGAAAATTTACCTGACATAGATATCAAGTAATTAGAAATTCTCCAAATTAAAACATATAGAAAATAAAATAAATTATCTCAATAATGTGTAGAAGAAGTTTTTTTTTGTATATATATATATATATATATATATATATATATATATATATATATATATTTATTTATATATACATATTCTCTCCTTAAGGAGAAAATAAAGAAAAATAAAATGGGAAAAATACTTGAAAAGATATATTAGCTAATTTTTTTTCTTTTATTGGTAACAGGGATTGAACTCAGGTGCACGTTACCACTGAGCCATATACCCAACCCTGTTTTGTATTTTATTTAGACACAGGGTCTCACTGAGTTGCTCAGTGCCTCACTTTTGCTGAGGTTGGCTTTGAACTCGCAATTCTCTTTGCTCAGCCTCCTGAGCCACTGGGATTACAGGTGTAAGCCACTGCACCTGGCAATTACCTGAAAAAAATTTAACTGGATGAAAAATAATAATGAACAACTGCAAGAAATTTACTAATACCCATGTTGAACGAAAAGAAAGTCAAATCCAAGAAACCACAAAGGATATGCAGGGAAAAGGCAATAAGAATGACTGACATATTGTCAGAAAATATTTAATAAAAAATATAGCTGAACAACTTTTCAGAATTCATGAGGACCCTGCACAAAACTAAACTGAAAGTGGATCAAAGACCTTCATCTATTAGAAGAAAATGTAGGCCCAAATCTCCATCATGTTAGCTAAGGAATGAAATTCCTCAACAAGAGTCTTAAAGTGAAAGAAGTAAAATCAAGAATCAATAAATGGGATGGTATATATATATATATATATATATATATATATATATATATATATATACCTTCTTCATAGGAAAAGAAAGAGTCAAGCACATGGAAAACCCACAAAATGGAATAAAATCATATCCAACTTAACATCCAATACAACATTAATCTTCAAGATATATAAAGAATGCAAAAAACTTACCCACTCCCCCCAGAAGTAAATCAATCAATAAATGAACAAAATATAAAAATTCCATCTTCAGATATTTATTACAAAATAGGTATACCACACCTTCTCTTTGTCCCTTTTCCATAAAATACACAGAGTGGAAGAACTAGGACATGTATCCAAGAAGTATAAATTTAAACACCATTACAATCATTAAGTCATTGATTACAAACCTTGTTGTATATCAACCTCCTCTAAGGAACAGAAAGAAAAAATTGTTCTCTTTCATTTCTGAAGTGAAAACTGGAAAAATCTATTCTCCTACTAAAACTTTTCAGGTAACTATATGATGGATTTGGAAGCAACTAGCATAAGAAACTTCAAAAATTTAATCCGCACCAGAATTTCTTATCAATGGTATGGATATTCTCCATCTCATTGAAAGGAAAGAATGCATTTTATACTGGAAGGTAGGAATAATTTGGTTTAGAAGACGACTCTGGTTAATACAAAATATTTGAAAAACATTATTTTGTATTGGGGGCCTAGACTGTTTTTTTTCTACCAAAATCACTTCCATTGACTTAATTTTAACGTTAACTTGTCTAAGTTTGAATGTTTATGTTGTGACACTAGCCCCATTTTCAATTTTACACAAATGGATGACTGATATATCTCCGAATTTTTTATTTTACCTTAATGTCTTCCATCTTGCTTTTTGATCAACCATCTTATAATCTAGCATATTGTTTATATTGTTTGAATATTGTTTTGATACACCTATTATACATAAAATTATTTATTTAAATACTCCTTGTCTTTTAAATTAAATCTAACTCGTCAGCTTGTGGAAGATATCTATTCTGTTCTTTTGGATAGAATTTAATACTCTACTGGGGTAAGAGATTTCTTCTCTATAAGTGTATATTTTTCTTTTTTTTAACAGATTTTCAGAGTATCTGTACATCAGTTCTTTCCTCTATGGAGAATAAAAGCTTTTCTAGTTCTAAATAGGTATTTTTCATTGTTTCCCATTGTATTACTTTTTAAACAGTTGATAATATACACTTTTGACATGTTGATATTTTTTACATTTCTAAGGGCTACTATTGAAGAAAAACTGAGAGTCAGTCTTTATTATTGTCATTAAAAATTATTCTTCATAGAAAGTGATAGAATGTTAGTATTTTCATTCTGAGGAAAGAGATGATCAAATGAGAATGCATTTTATTTTGTATCATGCTTTAAAAATTCACTGAAATTCATTTCTATTTAGAAATAGGATTATCTTCAACCATAAAAACATAAAGCTTCAAGTTGTTTCTGAAAAAATATTCTTTAATAATGATGGCATTACTCATAGAGGCCTTTTGACCTTGGCTTTTAATTTATTTACATTGTGTAGTTTAAAACCACACACTTTAGGAAGAATATAAAAAGCTAAGTGACTTGCTACCTTGATGTTAAAAAGCAGTTTTACCAGCAAAGATTATGTACTTTGTGCCTTTGTTTCCAGTAAAAGCTTTCTTTATTCATATGACATTAATGAAAATGAAAATTCATTTACACAGATAAACCATAAAAATAAAATTATTATTTTGACCTATACATTATACTGTATTTTGAAAGTAAAATATAACTGTATTATTCTTTCTTAATATAAGGATAGGCATAATTTGGTTTTATTATCAATTTTGATTCATGTCATATAAATGATGGCTTTTTTCTGCAATAAATTTTAAATTATTCTTAATTTAAAATTACCAAAAATGATGGCCAATTAGAATAAAGTTAAAGTTTTGGGAGCATACAAAAATCAACTATGAAAATTATCTAAATCTTATTACTATTTTTAATAGCAATTAATAAACTTTTTATAACTTTCTTATAAATGTTCTCATATGGAAAACATTAGGAAAATATGGAATGATGAGATTTTTATAATTTAGAAAATAATACTAAGAATGTTCTCTTCATTAACATATTGCTTTCACATTGAGTTGTATAACTTTCTCAAAGCCTTTGTTTACTTAACTATTGATATTAAAAACACCTCAGTGGAAGTGATTTTTATCTTCTAACAAAACTTTACATCCATTCACTAAGGTTGAACCAGATTTAATTGATGTTTTTTGGAGGATAAGAAATTTTATACTATTGGACAAATAATGAGGTACTTATTAACAATCCACTTAGTATGCTAAACACATTATGTCTACCTGTGAATACCAGACATTTAGGTATGTGTTTAATCAATTTTTTTTAACTTGAATTTGTATCATATGACATACGACCGCTTTCAAAATTCAACACCTTTCCATTGAAGTAATGAACCTAAATTATGATTATCATAATAAATATCAAATTTTTTATAATGTATGATTGCTAATTTGATTATATAAACTATAAATAATATGCTAACACAGATAATGAGGAATTTGTTAAATTAGAGTAATACTTTACACAGGAGAAGGGCATTGAGTTTGGCATTGTGGAAAACAGGCAGAAATTAGAAGTTCAAAAGACATACAAGATTCTCTAAATACAATGATATATTCTAAATTCAAATAAATAGTAAATGCAATTTAACAGTACAGCAGGTTTTAGTATAATGTTCATTAACCATAGAGATGAACTTTACTAAAATTAATCCATCAAAAATATAGTCTATTTGCTTTTAAAAGTGTGAGTGTCCGGGAGGTAAGGTAATACGTAGCAATGTTCTAAATTTCTTTTATCAAATATTTACTTTGCTTTCATACAAATACATGTGTACATATGGATAGATAGCTATACCTATAGACTGCTAATATTGTGCTTCTTTAGATACTAAGTATATTTATGCTTAAACCAACTCTGTTAAAATAGGAGAATGAGATAAAGGATAAATAAGACTGCTTGTTAATAAACTGTTTTCTAATCTCACCCCCACCCCACACACACACACACACACACACACACAAATACTAGTATGGACATATTCAGTGGTTAGGTTCTCTGGTGGCAACCAGGTTTGTTTTCACAGCAGAGTCCTGGATGTAGGCCCAAACAGATTGAATGTTAACTGAATGCTGTACAGAGACATTCTCTTTAGAGTAAATGATACTTAGATCTTAAAACCTGTAGAAAAGTTGAGAATGTGGATTCAAGAACACACATATGGTCAAAACATCAAGAATATAACCACCCCATGATTTCATGAAATTTCTAATATGTCACTTGGTGTTCTAGGAGGAAAAGCTAGTGACTGAACCCTTTCCACTTAGCTGGACTTTTCCCTCAAATCATTTTATTTTCAGCCTTAATAATCAGCAGCTCCTCAGAAAGAGAGAGAAAGAGAGAGGAAATCAGCTCCTTTGATTCTTACAGATGAAGCCTATTGAATAAATTCGGTGTGGGATTATTGCATAAACATTGAATAAGCAGGTATTTCTCATGAATTGTGTATACAATGACATTATTTTTTAACTTAAAAGGGATAGAAAACGCATAATTTCTCATCATTATTACTTCACTATCTATCCTGTCATATACTGTTCCTCAATTTAAAAACAGATGTCAAGAATATAGTCCACAAACCTTCAATAGGCAGCTTCTTGAATTTCATGCTTCAAGCAGCCTAAATATACTTATTATTTTGTGTTAATTTGCCTTTGCTAGTTTGTTATTCAAATAATTGCATTCTCTATTTTTATTTCTTCTTTTTAGATATACAAGATGGTATGGTGTGACATATCATACATTCATGGAATATAACTTATTTTAATTAGGATCCTCTTTTTGTGGTTGTACATGATGTGGAGTTTTACCATGGTATATTGATATATGAACATAGTTTTTGATGGAAGTAACTAACCCTCAAACATTTTTATCTGAAATACCTATTATACATATTGTAATATATGCTAATTAGTGTTTTAGATATTTGCAAAGAAATTTCCAGAAGTCATAGAGATACAGTAATTTGATCTTTGACAAAGGTGCCAAATACATACGTTGGAGAAAATGACAGCTTTTTAGCAAACTGAGAAACCTGGATATATACATATAGAAGAATGTAGCTTTATTCCTATCTCTCAGCCTGCACAAAAATGAACTCAAAGTACATCAAAGACCTAGGACATAGACCAGAATAACTGAAACTGCTCTAAGAAAACATAGGATCAACATTCGAACATATTGGCATAAGACTTTTAAAAACTCAAAAATAAAACCAAGAATCAGTAAGTGTAGTATTACATCAAATTAAAAAACTTCTGCACAGCAAAATAAACAAGAGCATGACAAGAGAGTCTGCAGAATGGTAGCAAAATCTTTGCCTGCTACTCTTTTATTTTTGGGTGTGTGGTACTGAGGATTGAACTCAGGGCCTTGTGCATGTGGGGCAAGCACTCTACTAACTGAGCTATGTTCCCAACCCCTGCCTGCTACTCTTTTGGCAGGGAGATTAATATCCAGGATTTTAAATAACTTAAAATATTTAACACCAAAAATAAAATAGATTACACAGTCAATAAAGGGGCAAATTATCTAAACAGACTTTTCTCAAAAGATGAAATACAAAGAGCCAACAAATATATGCAAAATATTCAATATCGCTAGCAATGAAGGAAATGTAAATCAAAACTACAAGTGAGATTTCATCTGATTCATTAAAATGGTCTTCATTAAAAGAATAAATAACAATTTCTGACCAGTATGTGGGGGAAAGTTACACTTATACATTGTTGGCATAAGTGTAAATTACTACAACCACATTGAAAAATGGTATGGAGGTTTCTCAAAAGACTAGGGATAGACCTGCGTATGACTCAACTCATTGGAATTTATCCAAAAGAACTAAAATTAGCCTACTATATTGACTCAGGCCCATCAATGTTATAGCAGTAAAATTCACAATAGCCAAGTGATGGAACCAGCCCAGGTGCTTGTCAACAGATGAATGGATAAAGAATATGTGGTAAGTTTATACTACACACACACACACACACACACACACACACATACACACACCATGGTATTTTATCCAGAAAAATAGAAGAAAAAATTATTCAATTTACTGGTAAATTGATAGAACTGGAAAGCACCATGCTAAGTGAAAATAAGCCAGATGCAGAAAGTCGAGGGTTGCATGTTTTCTCTCATATATGAAAGCCTAAAGGGGGAGAGAGGAAAATAATAAAATGTGGAGATCTCAAAAAAATAGAAGGAAGACCAATAAAGTTGAGGAAGGTTATCAAGGGGGAGGTACAAGGGGGGATAGGAAGATACTGGTTAACAAATCTACCAATATACTATGTCCATATATGATACAATGAATCCTTCTTATGTATATACTTATATTGCACTAATTAAAATACTGCTACTAATAATAAAACTGAGATCAGTAGACTAGAACAAGTGGATCAGGGTGAGAGAGAGAAGGGGAGGAGGTACTGGAGAATGAGATTGATCAAATTGTGTGCATGAATAAATGTGATGTAATGAATCTCATCATTGTGTATAATTATAAAAAAACTATTAAAAATAAATTTTAAAATACCTATTATACCTCTTGGCAATATGCTATTTAGATTGTTTCAAAAACTTTAAGGAATTTTGCATATTTCATTTACATGGTGTTTATACAGTGCAATGTCAAAAAGAAATGAATGTATAACAAATGTTACATAGAATCAGAAGCCTCTCTTTTAAAAAAATTGTGGCACATTAAGATTAGGAATTCTATATTTTCTATGGTCATTTATTTCAGACATTATTTACAGAAGTTAAATCTAGTATTTCCTATTATCTTCTTCAATATAGAACCTATTTTGTTTCAACAAAACTATATGTGATCTGTCATTTCTAAGGAATGTAATAAAGTGAGAGTAAGATATGAAAATTTTAGAAAATTAATTCATATAGATTCTAACTCTACTAAAAAACAGACACATCCTTTCTCAGGAATATCATTTTTACCTTACCATTCTAATTCTACATGACATTTGACATTAATCTAGCCTTAATTCCCTATGATCCCTTGCAAAGATCTTGAGATATTTCAGGGCTTATTGGTTCTTAAATGGCTATGACTCACATTTCATAAATGATGTAGTTATTCTTACTGTGATTGAGATGCACCTAAATTAACTTTATGATTTTGGTGCTTTGTATATCCTTTAGGTTTTCTTTCTTGATTCTGGTTATCTTTAATTGTGAGCCCATATTCACTCAAAAAAAATTTCTCTGAATCAGATACTGCTTCCATGTGTGTTTTTTTTTTCCACTATACTCTATGAGTGTCAAGAATATTAACAAAGAGAAAACTTCCCAAAACCTATTTTAAAAAAAAATTAGAACTTGAAGTCCAGATATAATGATGTAGACTTGGCTCTCTTTGGTCTTTCCTGTTAAATATAATGACATATCCTGAAAATAATACATCAAGCAATGATAGAAAGACTTTGAAAGGTGGAAATGTTGAGGTAAACTGGTAGGTAGTTCAGGACTAACTAACAATGCATATGTATGTTTGTGTGTGTGTGTGTGTGTATAATTTAAAATATATATTTCATAAATATAGTTGCATATATATATGTATATACATATTATATATATATATATATATATATATATATATATATATATATATATTAGGTATATGATATATATATTCCATATATATTATATATGTTAGGACTGAAGAACAACATATATAATGTTTTTTCATTAAGATAAATGGAAAATAAATTTCCATTAAATTAAAAATATATATAATCTCTGCTGGAACCAGAATATGGGATTCTTATAACTGCAAATAGCTCAAACCAGGAAAGCATTATTTTACTCAATGGGTAGAGGTTGCATTGATTCACTAGAAATGCCAGTATCCTGGGTTCAGTCTTGGGATTTTTCCTTCCATTGCTAGGAATAATAGGCTCTTTTCTTCCACCTAGAGATGACAGGATGGAGAATTGCATTGGAAACAAATGGCTGAACAGAATGGCTACAGTATAAAACATTTTTTTTTTTTTCGGAATTCAGAGACACCAGATATACCAATAATCCAAACAAAAATTTTGAGTGGTATCCCTAGGATAACAAGTTGTTCAGAGATACATTTAAATAAGATACACATAGTCCTCAGTGAACATAATAAAAATGTTTAGGATGCAATAAATATCACTCAAAATACCAGAATCATACTAGAACAACTTCAATGAAAATAAATTAATAGTATTACAAGATGATCAAATATATAAACTATCTGACAAGGATTCTAAGTTTAGCTATCATAAAATTTCTTCAACCACATTTATGAATTCCAGTTAAACAAATGACAAAAATCCTAGCAGCTTGGGAGTCTGAGGCAGGAGCATTGCAACTGCAAGCCCAAAACCAGTTGTAGCAGCATAGTGATGCCCTAAGCAACTTAGTTACCTTTCTCAAGATAAAAAATAAAAAGGGCTGGGGATTTGGCTCAGTGGTTAAGAGCCCCAGATTTAATCCCTGGTACCAAAAAAAAAAGAGGGCAAAGAAAGAAAAAAATCTTTTCAAATAAATCACTGATATATATATATATATATAAATAAATCAGGTTTTACCTTTTTAAAATTATTGAACTGAGAAATGTAAAAACTGAATATTTAAAAAAAAACTTGCTGAAGAAACACAATAACAGTGTGTAAATAATAAAAGATACAATTTATTTACTTATGAAAAACAGAAAGTAAACAAACTAAATAAAAATGAGCAAAGACTCAAGGATCTCTGGTATAATAGTGAAAAATCTAATATTCATATCTTTAGAGTTTATAAAGATAAGAATGAGTGAGACTGAAAGTGTTTGATAAGAAATACTGCTGAAAATGTCTGTATTTTGTAAGACAGTATATGTATTCAATAAACTAAACAAACTCCCTCCATCATAAGCACATCAGAATGAAAGACAAAGTGTTAAAGTCAACCAGAGGTATATGACATATTACTTATTTAGTAAAATCAATTGAGATGATAGATTTATCTGAAGCTACAAAAGGGAAGATCTGTTAACTCTAACTCTTATATCAAGTGATATTTCTCTTCAGGACTTAAAGAAAAAGGAAAGATATTTTTCAATTGAAAGAAAATTGAGAAAATTTGTGATTAGTAGATCAACTCTTAAAGAATTACCAAAAGAAGTTACCCAAGCAGAAAGTGAATAGCAATAGAAAGTGAATCAAAAACCAAGACAAGTGTAAAAATAATGGTAAATCCATCCTTTTCATTATATTTTACATTATATTTTATTGCTGAATCAAATATAATAGCATTTTATATCTTGCACAATAGATACAGAAGAAATATCCAACACTTTTTACAGGGGAGGATGCAGATAACTAAATGAAAGGAAGAGTTCCCTCACTCTGTTAAAACATCAGTACCAATAAAGAAACTTATTATTTTATATTGCAATATCAAGACAATCCACTAAAAATGTACAAAGCAAAATATTCAAAAAATATAAATAAATTAAGAATAAATCTTTAAAAATATTAATTTAATTCCCAAGAAAGGGAAGCAGAGAAAGATAAACAAACAGAAAACATAATGAAATGATAGATTAAGCTTTAATTCATCAATAATATTTTAGATGAAAAAGCTCTAAATATAATAATTAAAAGACAGATGTTAGGAGAGAAAATAAGAAAACTATATCCATTTGTTGGCTATTTACAAGAAATTCACTTAAAAACAATGTCATCTATCAGTTTAAAGTAAATAATATAAAAAAAAATAACAAAGAAATAGTTTTTGAAAATAATGTTATATTAATATTTCATAAAGTAAACTTTAGAGAAAATAATGTTACTAGAGATTTGAAAAACTACAACATAATGATAAATCAACACTACAAGAAGATATAGTAAAAATAAATGTTAATATACCAAAAAGTAATCTCAAAAAGCAAAAAAAAAAAAAAAAAAAAAAAAAAAAACTGATAAAAAGAAAAGGAGCTACAGACAAATCCAAGGGGAGATATTCCACTTGTAGCAGCACTTAACTAGAAGATAGCACTATGACTGACTGTAACCAAGCAGAAAGTGATATTAGACCATGCTTTGAATGCTGTTGGTAAGCCAGACACTGGACCTAACTGATATTTTCTTCACCAATGAATGATAGGAATTGAGTAAACCAACCTCATAATACCTATGGATTCATTCTGTTGCATTCCAAGTACTAGTTTTAACTCCTTAATTAACATAACCACTACACACATCCCCCATTTTCAAATCCCCTTCATTTTTCTCTCAGTGAACAAATCAGTGTGTTTCTTCACTGGCATGCTATCCTTTGCCTAGTAAGTTAATAAATTTATTTTTGTGACTTTGTAAACAAACAAACAAACAATCTATGGACTTTCAAATCTATTAGCAACTTACCAAAATACGAATTATAAAATCAGAAAGGATATGGATAATGAAAAATAAAAAAACAAAATTAATCAGTATGAGTAAGTGATATATTTATAATACTTCATCTAACAACAGCAAAACTAACAAATAAACAAACAAACAAAAACAAAAAACAAACAAAAAAAATCAAAACATTGCTTTCAAGAAATCAAAGAACACCCATCAAGGTAGGTAATGAAACTAAACATGAAAATTTAAAAGTACTAAAATCAAACAGAATGCATTCTTTGATTATAAGGAAATCAAAATTAAAATAAATAACAGAAGAATGATAGGAAAATCAGCACTTTCAAAGAACATGTAAACAATTATTAAACTGCCTGCCCTATTAAATACTTCATGCAGCCAAATGAAAGTCTTATAAGAAATTTTTAAAAAATCATCACATACAAAAGTGTAAATGAAAATGAAAGTATAAAATGTCAAAACCAGATTCAACTGAAACATTGCTGAGATAACAATTTAAAGCACCAAATGTTTACATTAGAAAAAAAGACCTCTTAAGAAATAAAACAGTGAGCAAAATAATCATACATAAAACAGAAGAAAGAACATATTAAAATAAGAGCAGTAAACAATAAAATTGAAAGGAAAAACAATGGAGAAAATCAGACACTTTATTATAATTTTTTTGAAAAAAATATACCTCTTACAAATATGCATACAATTAAAAAATCATCAATTTCCACAATAAAATGGTAGATGCTTCTAAAAATTCCTTCAGGCATTATAAAATTAATAAAGTAATACTATGAATAATTTTATATTCATAAATTTTACAATGTGGTATAAATAGGACAATTGCTCAAATACCACAGATTGCCAAATTTAAGCAAGATAAAATAATATGATCTAGAAACGCTATTAAGGAAATTGAATTTATAATTTAAAATTTCTCCCAAAAGAAATCCAGATCCAGTTTGTTTTACTGAAGAATTTTACCATGCATGTAAGAAAGATAACACCAAATTCACTCAGCCCTTTCTAGAAAATGGGTGAGAAGTCAGTTTTTTCTTATTCCTTTTTTTCAGGCTAGTATTACATTGGAACAAAAATTGGATAATGACAGTGCAAAATAAATAAATAAATAGATAGATGAATGAATGTATAAAAATAAATAAATAAATAAAAACATTATTTCCCATGAATCTTGAGGCAAAAAATCTTCAACAAAATTCAATTGGCACATACAGTTTTTTAGAATTGAATCCCCACAAATTTGACTACCCATTAACATTTTATAATTGTATAATATTCATGGAACTTTGAAAGTCATTTTATCAACATGTACAATACTGTGGAAAACCAAAATTCTACAATATACATATTCTTACCTGTGTTTGAATAAGCCTCCTCTGACTTCATATTTTAGGTATTTTCTAAAGAAATAGGCTTTTTGTGATGTGTGTAGTCCCATATTTTTTTTTACATTTTTGTGCCTTTTTTTCTTATTTTGCTGTTTAAAAATGACCACAAAACATAATGCTAAACAGCTATCTAGTGTCTCTAGGGTCAAGAATCATTCATAACTATCCTACATTTATATATTACTACACTACCAGTGAAATTCCACATCATGTCCAACCACATGAATTGGATCCTAATTATAATAAGTTATACTCCATGTATGTATATAATGTCAAAATATGCTCTACTGTCAAGTGTATCTCAAATAACAACAACAACAAAAAATTAAGATGAAGCCTTGGATGTACCTAACAAGGAAATGCATGTGTTAAGATAAGCTTCCTTCAGTAATGCATTATAATAACTTTGGTTATGAGTTCTATGTTAATGAATCAAAAATACACACTAAATTAAGTGTTTTTAAACAGAAACAATACATAGAAAATAAGGGGTCTTTAAATTAAAAACAATGCTTGTTCATTGTTCAGTAGATAAAAATGTTATGACTAGATGATAACAGGTATTTAACCCTAAGTGCAATGGCCCAGAGCTCATTAATTCCAAGTGTTATGGTGTGGATTTAACACATCCCCCAAAGAAAAACATTTTAACAATTTTATCCCTAGCCTATGCACTGTTGGGAAGTGGTAGAACCAGGTGAGGGCTAGTGGGTAGAACTTAGGTCATTAGGGTCTGCCCTTGGGGCAGATATTAGGAGCCCAGTTCCTCCCTATAACACTCTTTGCATCCCACCAGCCATAAGGTAAACAGGCCTCCTCTACCATGTTACCTCCATGATGAACTATGCTGCAACAAATTCAACACAACAGAGATGAGTGTCCATGAACTGAAATCTGTGAAACTGATCCAGAATATAACTATCCTCCTTATCAGTTGATTCTCTCAGATATTTTGTCACAGTTATGGAAAGCTTACTAACACTCAGAGGAGATTTTATAAAACATTTACCTCATTACCAAACAAATTCCAGCAATGCATGAAAATCTAATATTGTAGAAAAGTAGAAAAAAGGTGCATAGAACTAAATACGTACAAATGAATGATTGCAAAACTGGTAAAATCTGAATAGCATACAGATTATATCAATGTCAGTGTTACTTTTGTGATATTATGTTATATTTCTACAAGTTATACCACTGGAGAATATAAGAAAAAAAAAGGAACAGGTTGTTTGCACTATTTGTCACACCACATGCAAAGTTACAGAATTCTCCTGAAACAGGTATAATAAAAAAAAATAATTATCTCTCTGCCTTTCTCTCTCTCTCTTTCTCTCTGTCTCTCCTCTCTCTCTCACTCACACACACACACACATACACACACACTCACTCATGCAGAATAAAACTCTTACCTATTCATAATTACAAACTTTTGCTTCACGAATTTCACGAAAGTATTTACTTCTTTCATAATGTGCATACTTTCTGGTTTTTTAACAAGGTTAACTGAAATGATCTCTTGAAAGCAAGATAATTGAGAGAATATCATTGTATATTCTACCTTTATTTTCAAATCTTGATGATATTATTATATAGATATGTCATAAACAAAATGGGAAAATATGTTAGTAAGTTTTATAATCTCAATCAAGACTACTGTATTAACTTATACTATCATCATTTTCGTTGTACACATAAGTTAACAGAGGCTTGGATAATTAAAATGACTTACTATAGATCAAAATGTTACATAAAATTTAAATTCTCAAGAATTTTATTAGACAACTTTACATTTAAATGATAGCAGATTTTCATTCTCATGTTGCTAAAGCTTCTTAAAATATGACTGTGTTCCTTCAATATTCTATACCATCAAATAGTAATTTGATGCAAAGTTGAATATTTTGGAAACAGTGAGATGCCTATGTGTTTGTCAGAATCTCTAATGGGTATAAAGTTGCTATTTATCTAAAAAGATGTATATTAATTCCCATAGATGAGTACATTGATTTTTTTTTTGTGAGCTATCAAGCATTCCATGCAGGCATGTTAATTATGTAAGTATTATAAAGTGCTCTTTATGAAATACAAATCTATAAGACAAACTGGGCACCCAAATATAAGAAAAATATAATTGTTCTATAATATTTTTATAAGAGTAAGACTAGAGATTCTATGTTAATGAAAACAATGATAGAATAATCAGGCCTGCAATAGCAAAGAAGGCTAAGACTATTAATATAACTAAATTCTATCATCTAAAATTTCAAGACATAAAAGCTGGAAGTAAGATTTTTGCTAGGGAATTATTTTTAAAGAATATTAACAATTTCATACACCCCCCCACACACACATACACACTGTGAAAGTTGGCTATAGTAGTAATGAGACTTAAGTATTAGGTAAAAAGTAAAGAACATGGTGGACAGAAATAAGACGTAAATAGGTAAACAGAAAATTGAGAATTTGATGAACATAGAAGAGAGCAGGGCACTACTAGAATTCTAAAGTTTAAGCAAGTTTCAAATATTAGAAATAGAATGAAATTATGGAATTTGCCAGTAAATTAATGGATCTGGAGACTATCATGCTAAGTAAAACAAGTCAGTCCCCAAAATCTAAGGCCAAATGTTTTCTGTGATATGATTAAGAGAATCCAAAATAAGGGGAGAGGAGAGAGAGAAAAAACAAAAAGGAATAAAAAGGGGAAGAGGGAATTGTATCAAAATAGAGGAAAGATTGTTAGAGTAGACAAAGGAGATTGAGGGGGTAGAAGGAGGGACAGAACAGGGAAAAAACAGTGGAATGAATCTGACTGAACTTTCATATGTGCATACATGAATATACCCCAGTGAATCTCAACATCAAATACACCCATAAAATACTAATTTAAAAAACTATAAATAAATTCATAAAGATCAGTAGCATGGAAGAAGGAGCAGGAAGGGCTGGGGACTGAGTTACAGCAAATTATATTCTATGCTTTTGTGATTATTTCAACATGTATCCTAATATTACACATAACTAAAAAATCAATAAAATCAATTAAAATATTAGAAATGTACAGTAAATAAGGACAGCAACAAAAACAAAATACTGGAACAAATGTCAGTTATCAAGAAAAAGTCAAACAAATATAAACACTGAAGACTGTTATGTTTGAATATATATGACTAAATACTTTGACCCTAATAGCAAAAGCAATCTTGAACACAAAAAAATAAGATGGGGGAATAATAGCTCCTGATTTTAAATTATATAACAAAGGTATAGTGAGCAAAAGAGTATGGTACTGAAATAAAAAGAGATGCTTAGATCAACTTAACAGAGTAGACAGCCTAGAACAAGCACATGTGCACCATTAGCTGATCTTTAAATAGTATGTCAAGAATATAGACGGGAAAGGGATAGTCTTTTTAAAAAATTTCAGTTGGGAAAACTGGATAATCACATGCAAAATTTTTAAATTGGATATTTTTTAATAACCTACACAAAATGACCTCAAAATGGATTAAAGAAATAAATGTAAGCTGTGAAATATTAGAAAACAAGGGGTCAATCCTATTACATTGGACTTGGCAGTGATTCTTCTGGATTTAACATCAAAAGCAAAGGCAACAAAAGCCAGTATACAAGTGGGAGTACAACAAATTTAAAAGTTCTGTACATCAAAGCAAACAACAAGATTAAAATGTGCATGGGCTCTTTCTCAGCCAGCGAAGAGGTCCACAGAACAGGGTGGAGGAGAATGTGGCTGTGGAGTTTCTAATCAAGAACTCCAGAGACCAAGCAGAAAGCGGGTCTGATTTTTTGGGGCAGTTATCATGTACATATATTCAGGAAGTAGCTAAGCAGATTACAGGCAGCCTCCAATACAGTTTCTTGTCAACTGTCCTTGCAGTAACAAATTGAGGAGCAGGCCATGGAGCAAGCGCAGGGACTACAACAAGCGGCCTCACCTCCAAGGCTTTGTCTATGGGATAAGTGGTTTGTCACTCAGATGCCCTTAACATATGCCATGTATGCAGTACTCCGTGCACTTGTCCCCATATCTCTCCCCCTGATTATGCTGCAAGAACTTCAGCCAGCATTGCTGTTTTTCATTCGGTGGCATTTACATGATTACATAAGTGCCTCACAACACAGGAAAAAATTATCACTATTATAAACAGTAGGGCCAGGGTAATAGCATTATAAGGATTAGATAATTTGGCTACCGGGTTTTTCAGTGTTCAGTTAATACTTGGAAGAAAGAACAGACTGTCAAGATAGACACCTTAGTCTCATTGATTTTGACAATTGCCTTGGTAAGGTTTTCATAGTCATAACATAGTTCTCATCCCAAGAGCTCTTAATATACTGAGAAAAATTGGAGAAGTGTAAGGTTACATTTTCAGATGCAGTATATTGGGTGACAAAAATACTATGAAATTCAGGGTCATAAGTGAGCTTTTGCAACATAAACAACCTGGTGGAGGTCTAGTTCTTGCTGAATGACTAAAATAGCAGCTCAGAACAGTTTATTTAAATCACTTTGAAAGACAAAGGCTTCTGCCATGGCAAGAGACAAATTGTTTACAGTCTGAGCAGTCTGAATACTCTGAATGAGCAAAGCAGCTGCAGTGGCTGTGGTGGCGATGGTGGCTACCAGGGAAAGAATTCCATCGATGATGAGGCTAACTGCATGCCTTGTCCAGTGTAGGATCTCATTCAGAAGATTCTTCATCTCCATGTCCCATGGACTCCTCCACTCTCTGAACAGTTTCACCAAAAGCCAGATTGCTGGGGGCATTCTGAGTATAAATATATGTTTAGCTTTCATAGCAGAGGTTAGACAATTTGTGAGCCAGCAGGATGTGTTGACTGCACAAGGGATATCTGTATGAGTAATATTTATGCCATCTGTATTGTTGATTATTAGCATGGCAAAGGGTTGTGTAACACAAGCTTGTGCATAGTGGGTATGGGTATAATTTGGCACAAAGGCAAATCCATGGTCAGGATCTGGACTCAATATAGACCCATTCATACAGCCAGCTGCTGTCCATTTGATGAGTCTACTAGCTAGCAATATTGGTGTGATACCCATCACGCCATACTGATTTTCTGCATAGCAGTTGGTAACAACTTGTCCCATGTAGCAGGTACTGCAGTAACCCATGTGGTTTGGGGGCACATCAGTTACATTCCAGAGGCTGTGCCTGCCCAGGTACATAGATTTGTTCTTCCTCAAATAAATTTCACTTATCAAGGAGATAAGTATGTCAGTGACACATTGATTCAACCGGATGCTATCATTATCTGAGGAGGGCTTTCCAAAAAGCGTTGTTGGGCATATTGGCAGCAAGGGTTTCCTGCATTTTCCGTGGGGAAGTTTATGGATATAGGTAGTATTAACTATAACTCTAAGGTCAGTGAGAAAAAGCCTAACATATGACTTGTTATAGTTATCTACAATAGTTTCTTTGGCAAGAGCTAAAGAGAGGGGACTGCCTGGATTTTAGATTTCATTATCTACTATGGAGAAAAAAACGGGCAGAGTAAGTATTGAAATGCTGGTATTCCTGGTACAGTTTCCTCCTGGATGGATAATGCAGGATCAATAAGGTTGGGATTATTAGAGAGGAGCTTGGCTAAAGCCCCTTCCCAATCAGCAAATGCTAAAGTTGGTGGCCTAATGACCAATGCTCAATTTGCCTGATGGGAGGCTTCACTGTTAGCAGTGAGCCTTGCACACACTAGGTCCATCATCATAGGCCCAGGGATGGGATTGCCACCAGGCAAAGGAGCCAATCTTGTGGCAGGTCAATTCATTTTCTAAGGCTTCCCTAGCTTCTTCATGAGACAACTTTCTTTCTAATGCCTTGTTTACTCTGTCAATAAACTGCAGCAAGTCTTCGGTGGCTTTCTGCCTGAAGTCCTGTATAGAAACTGTACTTCCCACAGCTGGTAACTTCCTACAGGCTCTGAGAGCACAGAACCACACCTGATTGAAATAATTTGGTGGGCCTTTGGCTTTTACCATAGGGGAACTTGTGTACTCCTTCTCCCTGCAAGCATTCAGGGAGGTTAACATTTGTGGTGTGATTACCATCTGCCTGGTGTTCACATTCATAATAGAAAAATGCTTTCCACTTCAAAAATGTTGTAGGCTCAAGAGCTGCTCTGGCTAGGTCTTTCCAGTCCTGAGAGCAATTAAGTTCAATACTGAGTGATTCGAGTGTTTGTTCTGAAAATGGCCCCAAGGGCCCATCCTCTTTCACTGCCTTCTAACTCCTTCAGGGTACCCAATGGGTGTGGATACCAAGTGCTGTGGTGTGGTGTGGGGGTCATGATGACTGGAAAGGCTTATATTCCCTTACCCCACTTTTTATCTCTTATCCTGCATAGATCTTCAAAACGATCTCTGACCTCCTGGAATGGATTTCTGGGAGACCATGGCTTGTGTGGCCTTGTCATTTCTAAGCTGTCACAGTCCCTTGCTGGCTTTGGTGTTGCCTCATAAGGAGGCAGTTGCCATTGACTCAGGGAAGGTTATAATCTTTGCCTGACACTAGAAGGCTCACTTGCACCATTTGTGGTCACTTCTTCCTGAACCATGAAGGCTAGAGTACCATTTCCTGCCTCTCTCCCTCCTGCACCTGTTGTGGTTGATTGCTTTGAGATAGATTCTCACCCCTGTTTTCCTGTGCCTGCTGCGGTTTCTTGCTTTGAAGTAGATTTTTGCCCCTGCTTTTTCCCCCTTTTCTTTCTCTCACAGCTTGATCTTCCCTCAGGGCTATCATTATATGACAAGTGTCTATTGCAGGGCCCCCTAAACTATGCTGAATGGCTGTCATAATAGGAAAAAAAAATGTAGTTGTAAAGCATACCCCTGTCTCACTTCAGCTTGCCATGAATTTGCCATTATCTTGCCCTAGGATCAAAAAATCAGCAGCATTTATCCATAGACTGATATCAATCACAATGTCCCAGAAATTCTGGGCTTCTCTCTTATTCAGGGTCAAACTTTAGTATCTAAGAGAGTGTACAACACTTGCAGCTGTGAGTCTTTGGTGGAATTTGGTAGGTTCCCCATTTCCACTTCCTTGCCACTCTGTGATGAGCCACACCCTGTCTTATAGGCTTACCTTGGGTCCCTGCCCAGGCACCAGTTACGTGGGCCTCTTATCCAGCGAGGAAGTCAATGGAACAGGGTACAGGAGAGTGTGGCTGTGGAGTCACTAATCGAGAACTCTGGAGACCAAGCAGTAAGCAGGTCTGATTTTATTGCTGCATAGTTACCATGTGAATATATATATATATTCAGGTAGTAGCTAAGCAGATTACAATTTCTGGCCAACCATTCTTGTAGCAAACAATTGAGGAGCAGGCCGTGGAGCAAGCGTAGGCTTCATGCTCAGGGCTGTGTATGGGATAACCGGTTTACTGATCACATGCCTAGCACAGGGGAATGGTTTGTGACTTAGATGACCTTATTGTATGCCATGTATACAGTACTCCATGCACTTGTCCCAACTAAAATGCAACTTATGGATAAAGATAAAATATTTTCAAGCTGTGCATGTGATAAGGAAAAATATTTAAAAATATAAAACATAACAAGAACACTATAGAGGAGAAAAACTTTATTTGGGGATAATGGCTTTAGTCCATGTACACACACACACACATACACACACACACACCATATGGAGAACCTCACTTTCTCATTTTTGGAAAAGTTTTCTACCACATAGCTTACTACTCAGATAGAATACACATAAATATATATAGTCATATACTTTTGAAAACACTTTAATATAGTTAAAATGCAGAAAACAAATAACAATACACTATTAACATACCACCCAGAGTTAACAAATTCAAATTCTTCTATTGGAATATTTACTTCAGATTATATAAAATGTCATATCATCTGGAAATATACTTTATCTATCCCAAGTCTTATTTCCAATATTCCCTCTCAGAAAGCAACAAATATGAAATGGGCACATAACATTTTGTTCATTTTTTAGAATATGGTTTCATTATATATTAAGATTTGTAAAATATATATTTGGACATTTTATAGTTTAATATGTGTGCCTATGGCATCATACTCTCCAATGTAAATTTAACTTATTTTTTGTTGTTATTTCAAATTTGGTATTGGGGTTGAACCCAGGGGCACTCTACCACTGAGGTATATATCCATCACTTTTTGTTTGTTTGTTTTTATTTTTTTATTTTGAGACATGATCTCACAAATTTGCACAAGTTTGCATTGAATTTTCAATCCTCTTGCCTCAGTCTCCTGAGTAGTTGAGATTACAGGTGCACCCCACTATGTCCAACCCACACTCTCCATTTTAATTTCTACAAATTATACCCTGGGAATCCATGTTTTTTTATACACATAGTTATAGTTCAGTTTTAATTGCTTCAAATAATTTATTTTTTGAATATATTAGTTTTATTGTTTTGTTTCTAATTTATTCATATTCTTACTACTTGGCATGTTTGAGAACTCTGACTCCTAGTTAAATACTATGTGTGATATTTAGGAACAATTATATGCAATTACAAATACATTAGCTGTCAGAACTTGAAGGGGAATTTGCCCTCCTTACGCCAGATCTGGGGCCAGCAAGTACACTGCAGACTTTAATGAGAGATACAGCCAAGGTTTCAGGTTCCCTTGCCACTCATGCTCTTTATATATTTGCATTTTTAGCTCCAGTGCCTTTGTTTCTAGATCTTTTATCTGAATAATTTGACTGAGTTATTTTTTAAGCACCCCTGTCAACACCTTCTCTTTGGGGAATGAGGAGTGGGAACTACAAGACTCTCAGTATATTATACCCCATATTCAAACTTCTTCCCAAATGCTTACATGGCTTCTGGCAGCCTTAAGCCGTGTCCTTAGGATGAACCCAGCCTACCATTAAAATGCCTGCCTAAGAACTTCAGTGATATCAAGAAAATGTACTATTTGTTCTAGTCAAGGTCAGATGACATGCTCTTGATCTTTCTTAGTGCATTTACTAAAAAGCACTTACAGTTCTGAACAAATGCTTCTTAAGACTCAGAAGCATCTCTCTCAAGGATCTGAGATCCATTCCTTTGAAATGTAATCATCAAGAAGAATAAGGTATCTGTCTACTAGTCTCTTCGGAGGATAAAGTCTTTACTTCAAGAACTACCAGATAGCAGACACACCAAGCCTAATCACACACTGACCGTCCCTTTATAGTTTTTTCAACTTCTCTGATTCTATAGCATTTCTGAACTCCTGTCATCAGTCTCTCTCTAATAGATTGTCTGTTTTGCACAATGGGAATGGAGCTCAGTTCGTCCTGGTACTCTCAATGATTACAGAATAAAATCTGTTTATAACTTTTAATTATCAAATTATGCTTATCGTTAACAGAAAGAAACATTAAAGACACTTGTCCCTAATTTAAAATAGTACTCAGTTAATTCCACTCCTAGCCCCCTCTTCTTTTCTTCCTTTCTGCCCCTGGGTTCATAAAACTGCCAGGGCCTTTTGTTCAGAGATCTCTCATTTGTGCTGATTCACCTGAACCTCAACTAGTGTGTCAGTCTATCGCGAAAAAAGAACAGGAGAAGAGAACACTTATTCCAGTTTTTTCTCTTGCCTGGACCATTGCAGAAAGTAATCAAAGACTAAAGCCTCATTTTATGTTGCTTTACACAGCTATTTTGACACCTGATAACTCAGAAATTTTTCTTGGCTCAACTGAGCTTCTGATGGTGTTAAGTGCTCTAACTTTTCATTCTTTGGAGAACTAAAAATATGGTTATAACTGTTGCCAAATAACAAATATTTTATTTGTATTATTTTGTGTATGTTTGAGCTTTTCTACTAGAGATAATTAGGACAGAAAGTTGTTATATTTTAAAAACAATTCTAATCTCATTAGATATTTTTCAATTGCATGTCAAGTGAATTGTACTAATTATACTTCCACTAATAGTGGGTGAAAATTATTATTTCTCCATATTGTCATCACCACTATTTTCTGTATTTTAAATAATTCTGGCAGTTTGACAAGTGTGAGATAGTATGTCATTTTGTTTAATTTTTTGTACCTAATTATTAGTGATTTTGAATGCACTTAATATGTCATTCCCTTCATTTTCCACTGTGGTATATTTTTATGTGTTCTTTTTAGCTGTGTATGACATTAGGGTTCATTTTGACATATTTATTTGTGAAACATGGAGCATATATTATTCTACACTGATATCCCAGTCTTGTGGTTATACATAATGTGGAGATTCATTGTGGTGTATTCATATATGGACAAAGGAACTGTCCTTCCTACCCTCCCTTCTTTCGCTTAATTCTGCTTTGTCTAATCCACTAAACTTCTATCCCTGCCCCCTTGTTTTGTGTTAGCATCCACATATCAGAGAGAACATCTGACCTTTGATTTCTTTGGATACAGCTACAACAATGTTTTTAGTAGCTCAATTCACAATAGCTAAGATATGGAACCAACCTAGGTGCTCTTCAATAGATGAATGGATAAAGAAAATGTGCTATATATTCACAATAGAATATTACTCAGCCGTAAACTAGAATGACTTTATGACATTTGCCTATAAATGGATAGATTTAAAGACTATTATGCTAAGTTTAATTCACTTCTGATACATTCTTTCATGGATTTTTGGTCATATATCTGATCATTTGTCTGTTTAATGATGTTTTTCATTGGTATCTTGAAATTCTTTAATCTGCTTGTGTTTTAGTCTATTTTCTTTCATTATGACTAAAATATCTGACAAGAACAATTTAGAGGAGAAAAACATTATTTTGGCTCATGGTTTCAGAGGTCATAGTACAGACCATATTCAGTTTCTCCATTGCTCTGGGCCTTAGGTGAGGCAGAACATTATGGAGGAAAGATATGGTAGCACAATTCTGCTAAACTCATGATAGCCAAGAAGGATAAGGATAAGGATATTGTAAGGAGTCCAGGACTAAATATGGTACCAAAGGGTATACCTCCCAGTAACCTAGTTCCTCCAGCCACTTCTCACATTCCCATCATTACTACCTAGTAGTCCACTCAAATTATTAATCCATTAAATGGATTAATTAAATGTATAACTAATACATTAAATTTATAAACTAACTGATTAGGTTCTAGCTCTTATAATCATTTCACCTCTGACTGTTCCTGCATTGGCTGACACTTGAGCTTTTTTTGGGGGGGGCGGGTTCACCTCCTATCCAAACAATATTACAAAATCTTTTTTTCCATATTACAAGAATAAGTCAATCTATAGGAAAAGCCAGAATGTAACAAGACTATGGTTATTAACAAATAATATATTTAAATTTAACTTTCATCCAAGGAGTACACATAGGAGTATAGATTCTTTTCTTTCTCCCTATATTTTAATCTAAGTGTCAAACACAGTGCTTTAATACAGAATGATTTTAATATAAAATTATATAAGGATACTTATTGTGATAACTCTAATCATTCCTGATATCATATACAGAAGAATCTGTAATAAATACTGTATATATCACAAATTAATGCAGCACTGTGTGACATTAATTAAAATTCAGCAAAATTATGTAAGAGTGGTTCATCAAAATAGACACTTAACCACTCTAAGACTTCCTTTGCAAATTAGAAATCTGTATAGTGGTGGCAAGCAAACTTCATGGAGGAAATGTTTCTGAGAGTTAGAAGGAAAAATTCTACATTTTATTCATTTTAATTGTTTACATGTATTTACCACCAACCATAGAATTTTATAAAGGAACAGTTTTTGAAATTCTCCTATGGTAGTTGGAAAAACTGAGGACAAAAATTTGTTAGTAATGTGACTATATGTAAACAATTAGTGCAGAGCCAGAACTGAAGTACTAATATTTATGAACTGTAAGATATAAATAATATATTTATAAATTTGTATTAAATACATACATGTATCAATACAGGTTGCTGAACCAATAGATTATAGCCAAGTCACATGTATCCATTTTCGATATATCCTATTAAAGTTGTAACAAATACATTATTGCCTCTTTAGTGAAATACAATGAGATCTTCAGTACTAAATACTTATACCATGAAAACTTTCATCAAAAAGAACAAGTGAGAAAGTCTGTTAATAAGACATAATTTACAATACTATGTAACACAGAAATGCCATTCTATCACCTTTGATTTATTCAGTTGTTGACCCGTAAGTCACAAGTCCAAGCTGAATTCAAGTGAAAGTTAATTACACAAAGTGGTAAGCATCAAGAGTCTTGGATAATGGGAGCCTACCCTAACCTTTTTTTTCTATACAACACAGAAATAAATTATTCTCTTATGATATATTATAGTTAATAATTTTCTACTATGTAATGATGTTTCTAATACATAATTTATTTACTTTTCACCTCTATTCCTCACAATCTAAGAATATAACTGTATCTATACCAACTAGCAGAGTACCTAGCTCATAGTAGGTACTAAAAACATGCTCATGGAATGTATCAGTAGAGAATTTTTTAAGGTATCAATGTCTCATCTGGGTTGAGATTAGGTGCTATAACTAATAGGGAATTAATAAATGATTTTCTTTACTGTGCCACATATTTTTCCTGATATTTTTTCCTTTGATTTATTATTGATTAGTTATTACATCATCTAAAATAAGACTGATCCTTCACTACCATAAAATAATAACCTTATATTTCAATGAACCTATTCCTCTTAATTTATATTCAATGTATCATATTTATTCCTACCACTGGCCTTTGTTTCAACTTGCTGAGTGAACTTCTTTTTTTTTTTGGTAATCCAGATATCATAGTTCTTTTAGTATCTTTAATTATTTTCCACATCTTCAGAAGCCTATTTTAATTAATTTGTTTGCTAATGTTATTTCACTTCTCTGAATTACTATACTCACTCTATTAGTCAGCTTTCAATTACTGTAACCAAACACCTTAAATTATCAACTTCGAAAATAAAAGGGGCTTTTTCACCTCACAGTTTTGGAGGTTTTAGTCCATGGTGAATTGGCACTATTGCTTTTGGGCTTGTAGGAGGTGTGCATAGAGGAAGATTTTACTCCTAGTAGCAACTTGGAAACAAAGAGTGAGAAAGGAAGAGACTCTGTCTTTCTATTCCTTTCAAGGGTATGCCTCCAGCGACCATGACCCTCCCATTATGTCCCATCTCTTAAAAGTTTCTACCATCTTTCAATAGTGCAACCTGAATTTCAACACTAACGTGAGGTTTTGAGAGGCATTCCAAATCCATACTATAATACTCACCAAAGTGTTCAAACTCATACTTTCTGATATCTTGGTCTTTCTTAGCCTCTACTATGTCCTATGCTTGCCATGTGGATTATCAATCACACATATTTGGCTTTCTAACTAAATTAATTTAAAATACTTCCACTGAGAGATTGCTTTAGTCAAAAGGAAACTTAGATTTCATAATGTTCACTTTATAGATATGGAAACTTAACTTGAAAGAAATTAAATTATTTTCTCAAGACTATATAGCTAATGAACAGCAAGGTTTAGACTTGAACAATTATATGTTGAATTCCATGCCATACTTCTTCCCCATTTAAATATTCCTCAGTTTATTTGTCATATTCATGCTGGATTGGAAATTGTAACAAAGAATGTAGTGTCCAATGGAGACATGGCCTGAATTTTATATCTTAAGTTTGGAAGGGGATGAAAGAAGATTGACCTTGATCTTGTGCTACAACTCTGCACTGGAAATGAGAATAGAGTAATTGAAAAGCCCTCATTATTTAAAAAGCTGCACATCTCAAAAGAATATGAAGAAAGAATGGCATAGATTGAATAGATACAGCAGTTTATTGGTTGGTGGATGTGGTGGTCAAGCCAGAATTAGACAGGCAGATAGGGAAGTGTGGAATTCAGAGAATGGAGGAATTGAAATGTTAATTCCCTCAAAATTTTTCCTCCACCCTTATCAAGATAACCTGCCCCTGCTCCAAACTCTTGCTAAGGTAACCTGTCTAAGAGATTGTCCCTCCCTACAGGGAGTTGTTAATTATGCCCATTTCTTGCCCACTTCTTCTTGGAACTTGGTCCTTCCAGTCCACCTGCTTCTCACCTTTTTTAGCCATCCCACTGAGCATCTCTTGGGCCTAGTCACATAAACAGTAAGGAGAGAGATAGGGGGAAAAGAACAGGAGAACTAAGGAAGCCTAATACATATAAAAAGGCAAAATGCGCTCACTTCTTGAGATACCAGGATACCAGCTCTGGCCCCCTCTCCCGCCTTGGAGAAGTCTATGTTACCACTTTTTAAAATAAACCCTGTTTTATATGCTTGCCTCAGCGTGCTTCTCTAATATTATACTTCAAAATGTGAAGGAGCAGAACTCATCTCCAATAACTGGTGGTACCAGTGGTAGTAGGATAAAGATGTTTCTGTTTTCCAGAATAAAAATTAAAATCTTGTGCATAGAGTTATGAGAAGGGAAGATTCAGAGGGCCCAAGAAATTGATGTGTCCAATCATCTACTCTAGCCAAGATCTTAGGTAGATTTTATTTCCCAAGGGCTCCTTTTATGTTTTTGATGAGTTTTCTGCTCATAATAGGACTAGCTGAGCGTTACAGGAATGTGGAGAGAATGGAGAATGAATATTTTTTTTCCTCATTGTATTGTTTCTATCTTCAAGTATATTATAGCTTCCCTGTGGTCATACTTTACAGCAAATAGCAGTAAATTTACTAACTAAATATGGTTCTTTATATTGTCCAACTGTCATATGTATTATCACCTAGTCACATTATCATCCCAATTTCATGAATAATTATCTTAAAGTTACACTAGATTTTTTTGTATTCTATAGCATAATGTGTACTTTAAAACATGAACTCATTTTGTGGAGAAATATAGTCCTATTTCTCTAAATTATAACTGTTTAACTCATTATTATATATTCTATAACTTAACAATAAATGAAAATATAACCTTTTGGCTCACAATATTATACTTTAAAAACTATCATATCTACATTATTCCAAAAGTGAACATTTAAAGTTAAAACGTCATAAATTTTTTGGAAGTGTGAAGCACATGAGAGAGCATTTGGATTTCTTAGAATTTGGTAACTGCATAGTGAGTAACATAATAAATTTAAACTGTTATAAGGTCAAGGTAAGTTTTTTATCTGGGTAGAAATAAGTTAATTAAACTTGAAAGATTTATAAAACAGTGAACTTTGCTTGAATGTCTGCTCCCTAACCTTGAAAATAGGTTGTTTTAATGAACTCATTATTTGCATTTTTCCTGGTTCCCATTGAAAAAAGTCTGTAATTGTTGTAATGATGTGTGAGATTTTGGAGGTAACATAAATAAGTTCAAAAGAAAATATATTATTTCTGAGTGATATAGCATAGTAAGACACAACACAGCAAAGGGATACCCTATCTCTTTTAAGGGACAATGTAACTACTTTAATTTATACTTAGGTCAATCAGGGAAGATTAACAATAAATAATTTTAATTATCTTTTGAAAAATCTTTCCAGTTGATCATTACCAAGCACAGAGATTTTGGAGAGAGTTTGTGAACTGTGCCTGCAGTTTCTAACTCCAGGAATGCTTTAGTGAACTCATATAGCCCTCTTTATTATATGTTAAACAGTTAAGAAGGAAATAGAAAAGAACATTCTACATAACCCAATGTCCTGGCAGTGTATATTACTGAGGCTCTTCTTTTATTCAAAAAACACACCAGGAATCAGTGAAGGATGAATAACTGAGGGCTCTAAGAAACAGGACAAAGGTGATAACTGAATAAAAGTTGCTACAGGCTTTAACCTTAAAGTATTAAAGAAAAATATTCTGCTGAGTTTTGGTGGCAATATATGTGACAGAAGCCTGAAGTAAGAAAAATCCCTAAGGTGTTGGAGATATAGAAAGGCCAGATTAGAGATCCCATCTTTTCCTTCCTTCAGGTCTATTTCTTTGTTAACTCCACAGTGTCTAGTACTAGCATTTGTCATAAAGTCTTTGACTGACAACTGAAATGTGTTATAGGGAAATACAACAAAGCACAAACTGAAATGTGCTCTCCTAACCAAAATCTTGTTCTGAAAGCTAAATGTGACTCTAGTTTGGATTAATTCAAATAACCAATTCGGATTTTCTTCTCTAGAGTTAACCAAGGAATTTTAAGCTCTGCTCTTCCTGAAACTGTACCTTTAGAGCTATTAATAGATTTTATAAAACAAATAATATAAAACAGGTATCTGTTTATGTAGAATAAAATAGTCAGAATGGATTTTGTGTTTGGTCAGTGTCTTCTGTTTTCCTATTTCTTTGTTTTTCTGTGCACACCTCACTCTAGACATCCACTATTCTTATACTGATCTCTTTGTTTATAAATAGCATATTTCACTCTTCTCAGACTTAACATTTCATGTCAGTTCCCTTAAGTCCCATCTGTTTTGGGACTTCTTCACTAACCAAACTTGTCTTTGTGAAAATGACACAAAATGAAAAAGTTTCCCCAGATTCTCCATTAACCTTGTAAATGTTTTCTCCATTAACCTTGTAAATGTTTTCCCCATTAACCTTATAAAACCACATAGTCCAGTTAATTAATGACTGCTAAACTACAACTCCAGTTTTGCTGTCCCTGCCTTTCAATAATTTGGTCAGTAAATAATTATTAAATAAAGTTGAACTATACCTTTCTTAATCTACACTATGGTATTCTTAATGTTCTTAATCCTCTTAGACAAGTAATCTTGAACTGCTCTCAAGTCAAAATTTTTAAATAAGAGTTTGAGTTAACATTTACATAATTTTTTTTTCTTCCCCATGTGTCTTGCTCTTTTTTACCTTAGAACACAGTACTTTATTCAATATTATAATTTGATGAATCAATCTAGGTTGTACCTTTATGATTTCCACTGAATGAATGTACTCTTATTTAAGTAACACAAATATATGTGAATAGGTACTTGGTAGAAACAGAATTTTAAGTAGAGCATGGGAATATAAAATAGTTTGTTAAACTAAAGAAAGGAGGTAGTCGAGGGACAATCCATATTAAGTAATCATTTTCACAACATTGGACTAGGGTTATATACACCTATTCATTTATTCTAGGAATCTAACATCCATTTCATTCTACAATGGAATAGTCTAAGTAAGGATAGCATTAACAAAACAAAACAACAACAAAAACTAGAGCACAGAGAAGAGAGCCATCCCTTTTGTGTAGTTACTTCTCATTGTCTTTTGTTCTCTCTCTCTCTCTCTCTCTCTCTCTCTCTCTCTCTCTCTCTCTCACACACACACACACACTCTCTAATTGGTTCTTTTTAGTTAGACATGACAATAGTATCTATTCTGACATAATTATACAAGCATGGACTAGATCTTGTTTTAATTCAGACTCCATTTCCTCTCAAACTTTACCGAGGTGTCTGTATTATTTTATTTTTCTCAAGGGAATATCATCACATACATAAGACTTAAAATAATATGTTTCTAATTAAAGATCAACTTGTCTTCACAACTCATACTTAAGTATACTTAATGAATGTACACATTTATTGCTTAACTCATGATACCTTAAAATAGGTTACTATAAAATATACTGCATATTTGGGTATACTTTAAATAATGGATGCATTAGTTATAAAAAACAAGTTGTATTTTGTGTGAGTTTGTTATCTACTTCCTTAAGGTTGCATTCCTTTTTATTCCAGTTTTCAGTTGTGTTTAATATAGACAATATCATGCCTTATTCAATTTAATTTCCCCTGCCTTTGTCAATATTTAAGAGGATGTTATATTAAGTTGCTTTATTTCCAATAATATAATTTTAGAAATTTAAAGGATATTATTAAATCAAAGTTTAAGAGTAAATAGTGTGCAAACAACTATAAACAAACTGTGAAAAATTCCCTCAGCTGGAAGCAGTTTAAAAAAAATTGTTTATGCTTCCACAAGCAATTTGATAATTTCAATAGTCTGTTCTGGTGATACACAGTAATATGAATATACTCTTTTATCAATTCAGAGATGAACAGGTCACCAAATTCTCAATTAGAAATGCAAATAAATACATTCCAATTGCAAAATGGGATGTGTGAATGTCTATACCCACTACATTTATTGGTTTGAAAACATTACTAGGTGTTATTTTTTAAAACGTTCTTAGTAACTAGTTCTCTGATTTAATTAGAACACTTTTCAAAGTAATTGTTTTGTGATTGAATTACATTTTTTTCTCATTAAAGAAATTTAGTACTGTGATGGGCCTTTAACAGTCAGAAAACAAGCAAGGCTCACTTTTAGCTTGTGATCAAACTAGGCCAGTGATGAAATACTGATTTACAATTTACAAACTCTCCTGAGGGAGGCAAATGTCAGTTCCTATCTAATTTTTTTTTTCTAACAATATCTCAGTGTCTTTATATGCAGTTAACAAAGGAAACTATTTTCCCTTTTTGGATAGGGACGGACAAGAGAAATAAAATACTGAATAAAAATCGACCTTTGGATTATGTTTCAAAAGATATATTAATACCTAAGATAATATTTTTTTCTAGTGGAAAACTTAATTACATTGTTCATCAAAATATCTATCATATAAATGATAAAATTACCAATTTTATCATAATTTATTGTAGGAAAATATTTTTCATATCATATTAAAAGGAGGAAAAATTGCTGCAAAATTGCTACAAAACCAGTCTAAGAAAGGTGAAATTTACAAGATCCATGAAAAATCAGGCTAATAAAGACATATATCATTTGAAGAGAACTCTAAAATATTAAATCTTTTGAGCATATTTTTTTTCATGACTTTATTTAATAAAGTTAAAAATTGAAACAGTGACACATTATATCATAACCAGGTTTTACTTAAACCACACTTTTACAATATATGAAGAATGCTGTTTTGCAGAGATTTTTGAATTATAATTATATGCTATTTTATGAAGGTCATGTGAGGTATTAGGAAAAGATTGATTTTTAAAGACAAATTATCTTGAAAAACAACCCTTCAATGTTACATTTAAGATAAAAAATTATATAAAGGAGAGGAAAATTTTATTCCAAGTCATTCATTTTTTACTGACTCAAAAATGTTATTTACTTTATAAAAAATTTAACGAGTTGAAGTGCATTGTGGAGTAGGAACAAATATGTAATATGTAAAATGTTTGGTAATTATGAATCTTGATTTTGAATTTCTAAATTTTTAAATTTATTAATAATTTTTATTATATTAGTTAGTTACAATAAGTCCTATATGGGGGACTGAGTAATTTTGTGAAATACTCTCTAAACTAGTAACAATTTAAAATTAGATTATTTCTTATAAGTCCACAGTAAATTATGATTTTTCCTTGTAGCAAATATTTTCAAGTGCTTTTATTACTGTAAGCCTGGCTATACTAGGGTAATTATACAAAGCTCCAAGAGGGGGAACAACAACAACAACAAAAAAAAAAACTTTAAAATCTTAAACGACTGGTTAATACTACTAACATACCATTAATATATGTTATGGTTTATATATTAGATGTCTCCCCAAAAGCTCATGTATAAGACAATGCAAGAAAATTTAGAGGTGAAATGATTGGGTTATGAAAGTCTTAACATAATTAATATGTTAACCCACTTGAATCTATTAACTGGATTATAAGTATAAGCAGGTAGGATGTGGCTGGAGGAGGTGGGTCACTGAGGATGTAAATTTGAAGCTTCTATTTTTGTCCTGGTTGAGCAGAGATCTCTGTGTCTCTGCTTCCTTATTATGTCCTGAGCTCTTTTCTTCTTCTATACCCTTCTGCCATGATTCCTTGCCTCAGTTTAAACCATAAAGAATGAATTCAGCTGGCTATGGATTGAGACCTCTGAAACTATGAGTACCAAATAAACTTTTTCTCCTCTAAAGTTGTTCTTGTCAGGTCTTTAGGTCTCAGTGTTGAAAAAGCTGACTGAAAACAACATACCATTGGGATATGATAAAAAAATGATCCAAATTCTTTTTTTACTTAATGGGGTATGTGTGTTGGCATTTTGGCACTGTGATCAAAATACCTGACAAGAACGACTTAAAGGAGAAAGAGTTTATTTTAGGCCCACAGTGTCAGAAGTTCTGTCTATGGTCTACTGATTTCTTTGTTTCAGGATTTGGATGAAGCAAAACATCATGGCAGAAGGCCATGGGAGAAAAGAACCTGCTTACCTCAGGCCAGCCAGAAAACAGAGAGAAAGCAAACAGCCAGGAACACAATGTAGTCCAAGTTCATACCTCCAGAGACCTACTTCCTCCAACTTAGCCCCACCCACCTATAGTTAACACCCAGTAATCCATTCACATCATTAATCAAATACATTAATTTACTGATGACATTACAACTGTCATAATTCAATCTTTTCATCCATGAACATTGATACACTAACTTATGAGCTGTTTGGGTGAAAATTTTTGAATCAAATTATATGTAATATTATGTACATAAATTTCAATATCCACAAAGCTTACAAACCTTTATACTAGCATCCATTGCAAATAAAACCATAAACCAAACGCTTTTCTCACCAAGGTTCATCAAAAGTCTCATATCTGATTTCTTTGTACTCAGTCTAATGGAAATGTTGTTAAATTTGTTGTTTTAGTTAGTTTATTAATAATAGTCTCTGCCCTTAAACTACAAGTTCCATAAAGGAAGGGGCAAAATTAACTTTCACTCAAACTTTTATCTCAGTATCTGGCCTATTATAGGTCCTCAATAAATATTTGTATACATAAATGGAAACAAAATACAAAATAAGTTAAAACAGAAGGATATATCACAAAATATTGAACATTTTTTCAAGGATGATATCTAAATATTTATTTATTTATTTATGTTGTTTTCAATATGATTTTCTGAATTAAAAAACTTAATCATGATATTTTGTTACTTTTATAACAAGTTATTATGAATAAAAGTTTAATCTTAGAAACTAATTCAGTTTATTTAATGAATTATTATAGTTTTCCAATTATAACTAGTCTATTGATATCCATTGGTAGTGCCATCTTGTTTTACACCTTGGGGTAAAGAAACGGGCATGTTTATGGGAGGCTGTTTTCAGCAATTTCATCCCTTTCATTTGTTTTAAAATAAATCACCTCAGTCTTCAGAAGAACCTTTAATTCTAGTTGAGTGATTTCATGCTTTTTATTGTTCTTCTGGAAGTTTACTTGGTTATTTTGTCAAGAGGAAACATAATAAAATTTTTAAAAACTTATAGACTATATATTGTTGTATGAGGTTTTATAAAAAAGGAAATCTTTTTCAGTTCATTTTACCCTTCATGTCCTGCCCTTTGTCTTTGGGGGAAGTTCCAAGAGTCCAAAGGTTAATATGATCACAAAATAGACTGAATACCAAAATTTCTAGAGCCCTGGGCTTGAAAGTATGAATAAGTTAAAGTCAATCATAATATAAATAATTTTAGTTGGGTTTATTTTTTCTCAAATATATTTTTGGGAGGTCAAAATGAAATCATATACATTTTTTGTTGATCTAATGAATATGTGTAACTATTCATTAAATGAATTGACTTTTAAATAATTGTCATTTAAAAATATGGGGTTCATTAATCTTTCACACTTACTGCATTTCTACCCTGAATGGAAAAATGTGATAAATTGGGCATGGAGGCAATGTCACTGAAACAATATTGAATGTTTTGCAACAAAGCTATACATAATTGCAAATGTAGACAAGATCTGAATACTGAGATTTCAACTCATCCATATTCTGGTTTATTGTATGGAAATAAATTTGTTCAAAATTTTGTTAATGATTTGACAATAAATTGTTCACGTTATGATTGCAACAAACTGCCTTTGGGTTATTTGATTGTTCAGTTTTGTGGAACACTTTTGAATTCCAGAAACCTTGCAGAATATTTACGTCCTTTCATTATTTAAAAAGATAAAGGCTTGTACCTTTTTCTTAATCAGAAATTAAGTCGCAGTTTCTTTTAAGAAAAGTCAGAAATTTCTGAGTAGAAAAAGAAACTATTACTGATAGACTTTCCTTAAAATATGATCGTAAGTAAAGCAAAGTCATTTTTCATGGCTTATAGTATAGCACTAAAATTGACAGTACTCTGCTTGAGTACATTATTAAAAATAAGAGTAGTTAAAAATAATTACTGACTTTCCTCATTTCATATGTAAAATTTTACTTCACCATAATTTTTAAGGTACTTAGTTCGTATCATTATTGAAGAGATTTTCTGGAGAGTTCAAGTTTAATTGTATCCTAAGTAGCAAACTGTAGGATTTACTTATCTCTAGAGAGCCAATAAAATTATGCAAAAAGATCAGCAGGTATAATTTCCAGATAGAAATTCTATACGCAATTAATTCCTCCTGAGCATGATATTTATGGCAATAACAAAACCATTATAATTTTATCCTCATTATGCTTGAATGTTTAGACTTTATATTTTGTTTCTTTCTTTGATTTTATTTAATTGTTCAACTTTTTACTTGTTTGTTGCTGCCAGATAGACAGGTATTAGGTTTTCAATGAAAATTTTACCTACCTAATTACCATTAACAAATTAAAATTCTGAATTCATATATGGAGACACAATTTCCTTTGAATTTTTTTCATGTTTATTACAGTTTTAATATCAAAAAATCATTATAGTACTTTTCGTAAGATATTAGTTCTTTATGAAATCAGTGAAATTTTTGGATTCTAATAAAAATAATATAAATGTTACATATGTGTAGATAATTGAAATCACCATTATGCATTAAAATAATAAATTTACATAGCTTTCCCTTTATTGTTAAACCTTACATGCATCAGTTCATATTTAAAATACTAAAAATATTTGAGTTGTCTTCAACTTCTTTCATCAATGTTTAATAATTTTTTCATTGGACAAACCAGAGACTTTCACCTCTTTAGATAAATTTATTCCGAAAAATTTGTTTTTTTTTTCTTCTCTCTCTCTCTCTCTCTCTCTCTCTCTCTCTCTCTCTCTCTCCCTCTCTCTCCTCTCTCTCTCTTTTTGGAGTGTGTTGGGAGTTACTATAAATGACTTAACTTTGTAGTTTAGATAATTCAATGTTAGTGTAAAAAAAGGAATGTTTTTGTAAAGAATGTCAATTTTTCCATAAAGCTCTCCTTCTCAGAGACTGCAAAGGAACTTATAATAGTTTTATGTATAAAAATATTTTTCTTAATATCTTTTATGTAAAGTAATTATTCTAGTTAAAATGAAAGTTTATATTTTAAATAATATTATATTGAAGCAGAAGAAAAGGAGTCTAAAATACATGTGATAAAAATTAAATGAAAATTGAAATGAATATCTCTAATTACCATAATTTTGAGGGTTGATGATGATAATGAACTTGAATACTACTTGTTTTCTTGAACCACTGCCTCTCTGGGGGTATTAGGAAAAAGAAAAATGAAGAGAATAAGAAAATAGTGTAAGAGAAAATGACAAGAGACAAAAAAAATATTGCTGTGACATATTTAATTTTGGAATTGGCAAAATAAAAATGTAAAGTTAGAAAAAAGAACGCAGAATATTTAGGTCTTGTCTCTAAATTATTCCTGTTTTTTTTTTCCCCTTACCTCTCTTCCATTTAGCACTAGTAGATGTGGAGTAAGATTCTCCTCTCTCTGGCACTAGTGATGAGAAACTACAGCAGGACTATTTTAATATTCCTCATGTGATATTCTCTTCTTATTTTGAAATGAGAATTAATATGCAGGTAAAGTTAATATCAAAATAAATAATTCAAATATGCATGAAATGTGTAATGAATATGTATACTAAACAACAATTAAATTTTTTAATTTGTTATCATTGCTTTTAGTATAATAAGTCAACTAAAATGATTCTTCTTTTCAAACAAAGACGTATACTAGATCCAATTCAAAAGGCATGTGTAGAGTCAAATAAATAAGGGAAAAAAATGTCCTGAGCTTTATGAAGATTCACTATTGTTTAAAAAAAAAAAAATGGAAAGCCAGGCACAGTGGCACATGCTTATAATCCCATCGGCTCCGGATGGATTATAGGAGGATCATGAGCTCAAAGCCAGGCTCAGCAAAAGAGAGACACTAAGCAACTCAGTGAGACCCTTTCTTTAAATTTTAAAAATGCAAAATAGGGCTGAGGGGGATGTGGTTCGGTGGTCAAGGGCCCTTGAGTTCAATCCCTGCTACCAAAAAAAAAAAAGAAAAAAGAAAAAAGAAGAAAAAGTAACACTTTTTTTTAAACAAGCATGAATCAAAATGTTCTTCATGTATGTTGTTTTTTAAACCTGAAAAATAACATATATTGAGAATATATCCTTAAAGTTACTTCCTTATGTTTGTCATCTTACTTTTGTTAAATAAAAATCAAATTATCTTTTTTATTCTGAGATAAAAAACATTAGCATTGCCTCAAGAGTCTTTGTCCACTTTTAAGAATTGTACCCTTTTTGAAATATTTGTGGAAAAAGAAAATTACTAGAGAATTTTCATTCTAACATGATAATGGAAACAACCATGGTGATTACTACTTAGTAACGTGTAAAGTTCCCTAAGAACCATCTAGAAAATTTTAAAACTGCCTTTAAATATATATCAGGAAAAAAAATGATGAAAGCAGGGATCGAATACATATTTGTGGAGTCTAGTGCAAAATAAAAATGCAAAATCGTTTTTAGGTGTTATTAGGGGGCTCGGCTGTGGCTCTGTGATAGCACACTTGCCTGGCATGTGTGAGACACCGAGTTCATTTCTCAGCACTGCATATAAATAAATAAAATAAAGGTCTATCAACAATTAAAAAAAATGCTTAAAAACTAATTAAAAAAAGAAATTATTAGGAAGGGTTGGGGATATAGCTCAGTTGATAGAGTGCTTGCCTAACATGCACAAGGCCCTGGGTTCAATCCCCAGCACCACAAACATGTGCATGTGCACGCGTGCACACACACACAAGTTATTAGGAATTTCAACATAGCAACAGAACAGCATTAAAATAAACTCAGAGTTGTTTTGATGGTGAGATCCTATGTAAATACATGGGTTGCCTTGGAGGAAACCAGCCTTGAAGAAAAAAAAAAATTGTCTTAAAATACTTTTTGACAGCTTATTTTTAAAGAATTATTGACTCATGATAAGATGCAAAAATTGTATAAAAGGGTCCCATATACTCTTTACTCAAATTCCCCCATTGGTTACACCTTTCAGAATAAGAGTATATTAAAATGAGAAAATTGATTTATTATATACATGTAGTTCTATGCCATTTCCTCACATGTTTATATTCTAATTAACTCTGACTGCAATCAAGGCACAGAACTGTTCCATTATCTGTTGATACACACTTTCCTTCTCACACAACACCATCCTTAACCACTGGAAACCAAAAATTTGTTATCATTCTTTATAATTTTGCCATTTAAAGAAAAAATTCTTCTATGTCTTAAATGAGAGTTTCTGAATGCCTGTGTGTTAAACTCTTGGTCCCCCCATTTTGGGAGGTGGTGGAACCTTTAGAAAGTAGGGCATTATGACAGATCTTTAGGTCATTGAGGGCATGCATTCCAAGGGGATTGTGGAGCTATGGCCACTTTCTCTTTCTCTTTTGTTTCCTTAATGTGAAATGAACAGTTCAGTTACTACATGGTCTCCACCACTAATATCTGTAATGCCCTGCAGAGACCCAAAGAAATCACTCCAGTTAAACTTTGACTAGAACTTTCAAAATTTTGAGCCAAAATAAACCTCTTCTTTTCAGAAGTTCATTATCTCAGGTATTTTATTATAGTGATGGAAAATTCATAAATAATACCACACACATGACACCATATTTTTTTTGTTACTTTGGGCTACTGTAAGAAATTACCATAGACTGTGTGAAATAAACCATAGGAATTTCCATTGGTATTGGAGGTTGGGAGTTTACAAGCAGGGGACCATTAGGGCCACATTTTGATGAGAGCCTTCTTCCTGTTTACAGAATGATCTGAAGATTTGTTCTTTTTGTAAAAGAGCAGTAATCTTATCTAGAGGAATCAATCCTAAGAACCTCATTACTTCTCAAAGGACTACCCTCTACATACCATTATATTAGCATTTAGGATTTTAATATATGGATTTGGGAATGAATTCAAATGCGTACACTATTATGGCTAGACAAGGTTTTAGGAAAGGAAAAATATTAGGAGAACAAGAACAAGGTGTAGCAGCACCAATACAAATAGATCAAGGAACAGACAGACATGAATTGGATTTTCAGGAGGGGTCACTGAGACAATAAAAATTACTTGGAAATCAGAAAAACCAGTATGGGTTTCTCAGTGGCCCCTGACTAAAGAAAAGATACAAGCAGCCCATGACCTGGTCAAACAACAATTAGCAGAAGGACATATACAACCTTCTGTATCTCCCCATAATACTCCCATTTTTGTCATCAAAAAGAAATCTGGTAAATGGAGATTATTGCAAGATTTAAGAGCCATTAATAATGAGATGGTTATTATGGGACCTGCTCAATCGGGGATTCCTCAATTGTCTGCTTTGCCAAAAACCTGGTATGTTTTAGCTATAGATATTAAAGATTGTTTTTTTTCAATTCCAATTCATCCTGAGGATAGTCCACGTTTTGCATTTACTATCCCTGCACTGAATCATGAAGGTCCTGATCAGAGATATGAATGGAAAGTACTCCCTCAAGGGATGGCTAACAGCCCAACTATGTGTCAAATTTATATTAACAAAGTAATCCAGCCACTTAGAAATCAAATTCCTGAACTACAAATATTTCACTATATGGATGATGTATTATTAGCACACAAAGATAAAAACACATTGCTAGAATGTTATGCCACACTTACAAACTTATTAAAAAATTATAACCTAGAGATAGCAATAGATAAAGTACAATTAAATTTTCCAATTAATTATTTAGGAGTTCTATTATCCTCAACCATGGTCCGTCCACCAAAAATCCAAATATGAGTAGATCAACTCAAATCACTTAAGGACTTTCAAAAGTTTTTAGGAGACATAAATTGGATAAAGCCTTAACTAGGCATACCAACAGGAGAGTTGGGACATTTATTTGATATTCTAAAAGGTGCATCAGATCCAAATTCACCCCGAATGTTAATGCCTGAAGCAAGAATGGCATTAAAAACCATTGAAACATATATGGAAAATATGCATTTGGATAGAATTGATATAAGTTTACCTTTATTATTTATTGTACTACCAACAAAAAAATATTCCTACAGGAATATTTTGGCAAGAAGGTCCATTATTATGGATACATTTATCTTATTCTCCTAACACTATTCTTACTAGGTATCCTGAGGCTGTAGGACAATTAATACTCAAAGGAATAAAAGCAGCAAAGAGAGTGTTTGAAATTTCTCCCAATAAAATTATTACTCCATATACTATGGATCAAATTGATGAGTTAGCTAATGAGTTAAATACTTGGGCAATAATCATGTGCAAATCTAATGTTTCATTTGATAACCACTTATCATCTAATCCTTTATTGTCTTTTTTGGTCATCACATCCTGTAATTTTTCCAAAAATGACAAGAAAAACACCTATCATGAATGCTCCAAATATATTCACTGATGGGTCAAATAATGGTACAGAAGAAATAGTTACACCTGATCAAACTTTTACATTTTTAGTACCCAAACAATCAGCTCAAAAGGTAGAGCTTAATGCAGTATTACAAGCTTTTGTGATGCTTAAAGATTCTGTATTTAATTTGTTTTCCGATAGTCAGTGTATAGTTAATGCTATAGTATCCCTTGAAGATGCTGGTAGGATTTCCCCTTCCTCTACTGTTTTCTCTTTGCTTTCCACTATACAAAGTCTAATCTGGGACACAAAAAATCCGTTCTTTATAGGACATATCAGGGCACATACAGGATTGCCTGGAGCCCTTAGTTTGGGCAATGATTTAGCAGATAAAACTACACATGACATACATATTTTTTCTACACTAGAAGAAGCTACAAATTTTCATAAAAGGTTCCATGTCAATGCTAATACTTTACCAAAGCATTTTAAAATAACTAAGGAACAAGCTAGACAAATAATAAAACAATGTCAAAATTGTATGACCTTTTTACCACAAGTTAATCTTGGAGTCAATCCTAGAGGACTGATACCTAACCATATTTGGCAGATGGACATCACACACTTGCCAGAATTTGGAAAATTAAAATATTTGCATGTTACAGTTGCTACTTCTTCCGGATATTTGATGGTTCCCTTCATACTGGAGAAAAAATTAAAGATATTATAGCTCATTGCTTACAAAATTTTGCCACTGTGGGTATTCCAAAACAGTTAAAAACAGATAATGTCCCCGGTTATACTTCTACCTCTATTAAACAATTTTGCTCATCATTTGGCATTACTCATATAACAGGAATCCCATACAATCCACAGGGACCAGGCATAGTTGAAAGAGCTCATCAAACTATTAAAATGTACTTATTAAAGCAAAAAGAAGGAATTGGTAAGGGGTATATATTCCTCAAAGATAAACTTAAAATAACCCTTTTTACTCTAAACTTTTTAAATTTGGATTCATCAGGGCTTAGTGCTTCAGAAAGGCATATGTGTCCAAAAAATGCACATAAGCCCAAGGTACTTTGGAAGGATATTCTAACAAGACAATGGAAATATCCTGACCCAGTGATTGTCTGGAGTCGGGGGTCTGTTTGTGTGTTTCCACAGGGAGAACAGCAGCCGATTTGGATTCCAGAGAGATTAACTAAAGGAATTTCTACAGACCAAAAAGAAGATGATTTGGCTCAAATCCATAAGAGCTGATATCCAGAAATCCAGTTTGGCTATCCTTACATCTGTAACAGTGGTTCTCCCACACCAGGAGGCTAATGAAACCAGGATGTTTTTTTTTTTTCAATATCTATTTTATTATTGCCCTTTCCCACATCATAAAGTTCTATTTTGTTTTTTGAGCTCACACAGATCTAGGTTAATGTTTTGCTGATCAGTTGTATTTTTTGACTATAGATTTTTTAAACATTGCAATGGAGATTTCACCTGTAAAAAGTTATAAGGCCTTTACTATTATTTTATGCGTTGTATGTATTATATTATGTGTGTACACTTGTGTTTTGTGTTGTATGTTTGTATGTATGTATGTCCATATATCATATATGACGAGCGCTCATGAAGAAAATGGATCCAAATTTTTTTTTCTTATTCATGTGATTTAAATGGTTTAATTTAAATTGGGTAAACAGCTGTTGAGGATTGTTTTAATATATGAACAAAAAAGGTTAACAGATCTGTTTGTTTACTTTCACCTTTCCTTTTCATTATATTTAATAATTCTGTTCAGGATAATGTAAATTGTTCAGAAAATTGTTTTCTTTTAGTGCCTGCTAGAATGTTACATAATTTTTTCTTTAGACATTATTGCCAGAATTCCTATCTTCATCCCAGTGCCGGTGAAGACAAAGATAAAACCAAACTACAGCTTCTGCAATAGCTATCACTGAACTGCTTGCAGAACTTGCCTGGACTCTGTATCACTTGTATGCATTGTGAACTCACTTGTATGCATTGTGAACTATCTGTTGGTACAGCGACTTGTGGTAGTGCCGGGTATTTTTGCTGATGGTGTCATCAGTGGTTCAATTTTTCCAAAAGGAGCCATCAGTTGGCTTGGTGTATCCTCCTCCCTTCTGCTTGTGATGGTCGTTCAGCTAAAATTTGGGTTCCAACAGAGGTGAGGCAAAGAACCTCACCCCCCCCACTGGTACAAAGGCCTATCCACAGGTGTGGCTGTATGCTGGACCGGTAGTCAATGATGGGTAAGATCCAATTGCAATGTTACCAACCTAAGACAAGAGGCTGATGCCTTGAGTTCAGCTCATCCGATGACGGGTAAGTACCATATGTAGTACTGGACAACCTAAGGCAGGCACGGTCCCTAAGCCACATGCTTGATGTTTAATTAAACAGAGAGGGGGAGATGTTGAGAGCCACAGCCGAAGGGGCCCCAGCAAACTTCCAGCTGCCAGCTGTTTGGCTCCACTGCTGTGATGCTCATTGGGCTGTTTCCCCACCCTTTCAGACCATGGAGCTGCTCACTGGGAGACTCTTTTGGCTCCGCCCACATGACCCAGCCAATCGGCCTCAAGAGCGGGAGGAGTGGGGGTAGAGAGGCTCGCTGGAAGTTGGTGGTGGCAGTTGGGCTCTGAGGGAATTCCTGAAGAGCTCCTGTGGTGCAGCGTGTATGTTCTAAAAATAAAGTTCGCTTCTGCTTAACAAGTGGCTCGTGAATTGTGCCCAGCCAGACTGTGGCAAAGGAGGAAAACAAAATTTACTCTATAGCAAGTATACTATGTGGTCTTTTATTTTATTTTTTTTTACTCATTCTAACTCCCAGAAGATTCATCCAATTTGTTGCACATATCATATTGTTAATTGATTTATTTTATTTTTTTGAGCGAGAGAGAGAGAGAGAGAATTTTAATATTTATTTTTTAGTTTTCAGCAGACACAGCATCTTTGTTTGTATGTGGTGCTGAGGATCGAACCCAGGCCCCACGAACGCTAGGTGAGCATGCTACCGCTTGAGCCACATCCCCAGCCCTTGTTAATTGATTTTTATCACTGAAAACTCTTTCAACATATAGATATGCAACAGTTTGTTTAACAGTGCACTCATGGAATAATATTTATTTTTCCCAGTTATGAGCTACTACAAATAAAATTGCTTAAAATAGATTGTTGTATAGATATGTGTTAACATTTGTTTAGGATACATTTCTGAAAGTAAGATAACTCTACCATATGATAGTTCATGTTTATTCATACAATGAACTAGGATACAATTGTTCTGAGGTCCTGTATCATTTAACTTTCCCACCATCCATATATCAGAAATCTAATTCAGTTGCATATGAAGCAATATATTCACTAATATCAATTTTGAATGGAAGTGAGAGAACCTGATATCCCATATTTGGTAAATTATTTGAATTTTTTTTAATGTAACGAGCAGAACATTGAAATAAAAAATAGTAAAAAAATAAGAAAAGAAAAGAAAAAGACAAGAACTGAGAGTTTTTGAAATAGAAAATATCAATATAATGAGGAGGTCTCAAATGCATTTCAACAACAATTGTTCTATAATTTCAACTGAATTTTATAGGCTGATTTACCCATAATATAGTTTTTAAGCAAGAATAAATGAACGGCATGAGATTTTGTAGGAATTTTACCATGAAATAAATTTTTAATACAATTTTCACATTGAATATTTATGTTGTAAAATACATTGTTTTTTTCATGGTTGATTATAAAAGCCACACATTTGGGCTTTGTGGTCTATTCTTTTTAAAAGGTCACCAAATCTTATCTGTTCTACATCCATCATGCCTGGGAAATTATCTGTCATTTAATATTGCCACAGTCTTTTATTTCCTCTCTGCTGCAGACTTTGAGGATTGCTTGTTCTACTTCTTCTGTGACAAAAATTAATTTTTTGTTTTTTGTATTACTGGTAATTAAACCCAGGACCTCACACATACAAGGTAAGCACTCTATCACTGAGCTACATCTCCAACCTCCAAAATTAACTTTTTTAGAGCATACAACAATTTCTGTACTTCCTTCACTCATAATGGCTTAGTTGATTCTGAATGCGAAGTCTGAACTTCATTATGGAGAGATTAAAATTTAAATTTAACACAAATTTGTTTTAATTTTCATTCCTCACTCTTTTCTTATTATAGCTTTTTACAAAATTAATATTAGTTGATAAAGCACACAATAGAAATATATTATTTAGTTTGTTCTGCTCTTTATTTGCCTCTCTCTCTGCCATTAAGATTTTACTTTTATTTTCAGGCTTCCTTCAATTCACTGTTTTTTGTTGAAAGCTATTGGGAATATTAACAACCCATTTCTCAGGTATCTATTTCTAGTTCACTTGTTACTTAATGTACTGAAAGTATAATATTGCTAATTATTTATATATGCATGGTTTACTTCCACTAGATTATAAATTTTTTGAGATTATAGACTGTGGGCTTATTCATTTCCATATCACACCTACTACACACAGAAACAAACACACAATACTAAAGGCAACACTTCAAACACAAATTCAGTAAATGGGGAAAGTATTAAATTGTACTAGAGAGTAGGACGAATGATCAAGCAACTTGTAATCCCAGTAACTAGCAATACTGAAGTAGGAGGATCACAATTTGAAGCCGTCCTCAGCAACTGAGTGAGACTCTGGCTCAAAATAAAAGATAAAAGAAGGGTTGGAGATGTATCTTAATGTTAAAACCCTCCTGAGTTCAAGCCCCAGTATAAAAAAAATAATTAATTAATTAATTAATTAAAGGTTATCAGGAAGTACTTCCAAGATTACTAAAAGAAACATATAATCAAATAGCAAGGACAATAAAAGTCAATAACATATATTTCCAATTTGAATAAGCTGATAATTGGCCTTGTTTCCTTTTATCTGGTTAGATAGAACCACAGAATGATAATTTCATAAATTAATAAATTAAGGTTTGGTATAAAATATTAATGAGAAAACCTCTATATTCCATTATAGAACAGTGCACACTAGCATTGAGAGAAGGAAGATTTGAAATGAAGAACATGATGCATAAATTGGGATTTAAAGTATGCAAGGGATTTCTGGGGTGTAATGAAAAAGTTTTAGGAAGAATGAAAACAGGGGAAACAGCATGGTGTAACAGTAACTATTCTAGGACTAGAGGGTAATAAGTTGCATATTGATATTTGATTTAAGATAGAGCTAAAAGCTAGGATTATATTTGTTAGTTTGAAGTCATATTTCACATTTTCCCTATAATTTACAAATCCTAGGTATTCTTACAAAGTTGTTTAGGTTATTATTTTTATTTATTATAGTCTATGTTTATGTGTTTGTTTTAATACCAAAATTGGTAAAAATGATAAAAGAATAAGGTAGCACCAATTATGAATGTTTACTTAGATATTCTTTTATGTGGGAGAAATTTACTACAACCTAAATTTAGAAATAGGACAAATAGTACAAGTTTCCTATTGAGTTGTTTCTCTTTTTGGTGTAACTTTCACCTTTATTACTTTGGCATACCAAATTAGGGTACAATACATGACATTATGAGCTAAGACTTGTTAATTTTTAATCACTGTAAAATGATATCTGGGAAGAATTTCAACTCCATGAGTATATACAAAAACAGGTAAAAATTGTGCTATATATATATATTTCCCATTTATTCACAGTGAAGATAAAGTTCAGGACAACTGTGTCAGCCATTTCCTAAAATCATCTTTTTTTTTTTTTTTTTTTTTTAGATGGGACTTGCTTAATTCTTCACAAATAAAGACTAAAAGAACACCAGCAAATAATGTAAAAATGATGAATGAAAATAATCTACACATAAAATGTCAATTTCTAAACAAATGCATATTAAATGAAAAAAGGCACCTTATAATTATTAAGGTGTCATATTTTGTTCATAGTAGTATAAACAAAAGCTAATAGATGTTTTGGTAAATTTAAACACAGAATCTATCAAGAGCCAAGACTTTATTTGGGCCCTTAAAAGTTGCACTTTGAGAGACACAGATTAAGATAACTAGAAAAATGTCCACATGATAGAAGAGAAAGCAGGAGCTTTTGTGTTCAAAAAAATCTAAATAATTGCAAGGTAATTAAAATTGAAGAAAATTAAACTTATATTGAAGTTGGGAAAGAATGCAAAGGCCACAAAACCTATGTGACTGGTAGAAGATTTTAAAAAGTGTCTGCATCCAAAAATGTCTGTGAAACAATTGTTAGAAAACCCCTGATGCAGATCTTGAGTCTTTGAACATAATGTATTTTTCTGGATACTTACAAAGGGCAACCGTGACCAAAAATTCTTATCCCAGAGTAGCAGCTTGATGCATCCATAAATCCTTCTTCATTAATGACCTTCTAAGTTCATTTTGGAAAAGGCTTTCTTTTATTTTTTTTCTCTCTTCACAAATATAAGCATATAAAGTGATAATTTGGTATAATTTTTGTAAGAATAGTTTACTACAGTCATGTTAGAAAACGAACAATAAAGTAGTGTAAGGGGAATAGGGGGAGTGAGGAGGGAAAAGAAAGTAGAAATACTGGGGACTGAAATGCAGCAAATTATATCCCATGTATGTATAATTATGAAAAAATGAACCCCACTCTTATGTATAACTCTAATGCATTAATACAAAATTTAAAAGTAAATATATAGATTTCTGTTTTATCAACCATTCCATTTTAAGTATATGTTCTAAAAAATAAGAGAAGTACTTATAGATAAATGTACAAAGACATTTCTTACTACATATTATAGCATATATCCTTAGAAATATTTTAATTATTCAAGTATTGAAATTATATTTTTAAGCTACTTAATGCAAAGCTGAACAAAAAACCTTAGTATTTGCATAAAATCATGGAAAAATAAATGGTAAATGTAACTTTAAATATTGACTGATGAAATTACCAAAGACTTCTAATTGGATCTCTGGGTATCTTACACTAGTCTACTAATTCTAAGGTTTTAAACTATTTAACAGTTAATTCACATTGTTTTGTAAATATATTAAAATGTTAATAATATTTTAAAAAAATATAGAATGTTTATTGGTAATATAGGCATTTATTTGCCAATGCATAGGCTTGATAAGAATCTATTTGTTTTTAAGGAATCTTTATATAGTATCTTAAATGAAGGCTTAATAAATTTTTCTCTTTAGTTGAGATGAATAACTCTACTGGAATATATTCTCTATAGATTACTATTAATGAATGAGTACCTGCATACAGCTGAAATTCAACAATATATATTTAATATTTATGTTTATATTTTCAATTCTGCTTTCTTTTCCGTTTTCTTCTTTTATCAGTTTATGAGAACCAGAGAAATCCTGTGACTTGGCAGTTTTCCCATTAGAGCAAAAGCATTAACAGCTAAATATTTATTTAAAACATTCATTCCATATTATCCTGGTATACTGCTCTGTAGTATATGATGGAAATAATTAAAGACAGCCTTCTGTACGGATACATGCATAGTCATATTTATTGTGGCATGATTTAGAACAACAAAGTTATGGAATTAGCCCCCCCACACACACACAATGAAGTATTATTCAGTCATATAAAAGAAGAATGAACTAATCATTTGAAGGAAAATTAAGAAACTGAAGATCATCATATTACATGAAATAAGTCAAATCCAGAAAGAAAATTATTTCTTGTTTTCTCTCATCTATTGAATCTAGAAAAAAATTGATGACATGAAAGTAGAGAGGAGAATATTAAAGAAGGGGAAACAAATCAGGGGAAATGGGGAGGAGAAGGCAAGGGAGGGGTAATAGGGGAACAGAATGATCAAAGAGTGTTATAGGCATGTTTGAATAATCCTCAGTTAAACCCATATTTTGTATAAATAGTATATACTAAATTCTGTCACATAATGATTTTAAAATCTTTTTTGCAGGAATCAACATCATTTCTATTGTTCTGCTCACCAAGACAAAAAAATAATAACAACAAATTTCATTGCCTCAAGTTTTCCAAATTTACTTATTTCTTGACTTGCCTTTGCATAGACAATTTTAGATTCAGCAATTTTCAAATATAAATAGAAATGTTGGAACAAAATAAAAAAATTGACTCATACATTGGAAAGAATGAACAAAGTTTCCTTTTTGGTACAGGGTTCATGAGATTTTTTTTGAGCCTTTGTTGCACTGTCTCTTTGTATCCAATTTTTTTATAATGTTTAATACATTAAGAGATTGATAATGAGAACATGAAAATAATATAAACATTAGTGCTATGGTTTAAATTTGAGTGTCCCCCCCAAAGTTTATAGGTTGAAACAATTCCGAAATGTAATCACATCAAGAAGTTGGGCTTTTGAAAAGTGATTAGAGTATGAGGCTTCAGCCCCCATTAATCAGATTAGTTCTCTTATGAATGAGGCTTGAGGAAGTTTGAGGACCTTTGGCCTTGTAAGAACTCAGCAGTAGGCATCACCTATGCATCAGAGAGTGAACTTTTATCAGGCACTAAATCTACTTTTACCCTAGGCTTGCACTTTCTGATCTTCAGAACTGTGAAAAATAAATGTCAATTATTTGTAAATTGTTAAATCTAAGGTATTTTGTTATAGAAGTTCAGATTGTCTAGACACAATACACAATAGTAAAATCGTTCATATAAACATATTCTTAGATTAGATCTAGCTAAGAATTACTTTGCTACATATAAGAAAACAAATGAATATAAAGTATATACACCAAGTTATCAAGAATAGAAAATCTTTATGGAGTTTATAATTTCAAGTTTGGGGCTCTCTCAATGAAGTATAAATGAAAAATAAAAATACTTGTAGATAGTACTTCTTCTTTCCCTCTCATCCTCTCTTCCCCTGATCCCCTTTCTTCATGATACTGCTTTACCTTCTTTTTATTTTTTAAATCAGTGCATTATATATATATATATATATATATATATATATATATATATATATATATATACACACACACACATATATACATATATATATGTGTGTGTGTGTATGTGTGACATATATATAATTGGAATGTATTACAATATATTAATATATGCATATAACTTAATTTTATATATTCAATTCCTCATTTTTTTAAAACTTATTCTCCCCTACTCCCTTCCCTGTTAATTCCCCACCTCCATTTACAGATCTTCCTTTTATTTTTATGAGATCTTTGTTTTAAGTCCTTATCTCTCTCTAGCTTCTTCATATGAAAGAACTTATTCAAAGCTTGACTTTTTGAGTCTGGCTTAGCTCCCTTAGTATGATGCTCTCCAGTTACATCCATTTACTAGCAAATGACATTATTTTATTCTTCTTAAGTCTGTTTATTATGTATCTGTACCATACTTTTATCCAAAAAAAAAAAAATTTGTAGATTATTAAACAAAAGTTTACTTGAAAAATACATCAAAACCTATAACAAGTTAATTGATATATTCAGAGAAAAACAATGTTATGTTGTGGGGTGGCCACTTCTGAGCTATTTAGTATCTTCTTTCTGCCTTAAGCCAAGGAGGTTTTGGTATGGCATTGCATGCTGTTTTGTGGCCACTCCCACTTAATTGATTGTGTGATCCATGGGACCTCTACCTTCAATTGGCTAAGAAGTCTGCTTTCTCATAGCCCTGGACCTGGGCATTACCCACTGGGCTTGGACAGAACACCCTCTGCCTCGTTTGGTTAAATATCCCCCATATAAAAATAGACCAAAAGCGGGCTAACCTTCTTTCCCAGTGTGGAAGATCCACTACTAAGGCCAAAGAGCCACCTCTGCTTTTCAAAATTATTTCCGAGACCTGTGGTCTTTTCCTAGTCTTCCCTTTTCTTAGCCTTATTTCCCTGCAAGCCTACTCCATGCAGAGGAACCCCACAACCTGAGCAGGATGTGGGCGGGATAATGTAGCATAAATGTCATTTTGTCTGGTTTTGATTTGGTTTGGTTTGGTATACTCATGCATTCTCACTTAAAACAAAACAAAACAAAACAAAAAACAGATTTGGGCTACTTAATTGTTCTGGTGAAAATTTGAAGTAATATATGGAATGGGAGAGTGTTAAGGTCTCTAAAGGATGTGATAAGGAAGGGAATGGAGAATTACACTGTCCACTTTCCTTATCTTCAATCTTTAGGTAAAGACCTAAATAGAGTAACTTTGTAAATTAAATCTAAAAAAATCTACCTATACAGTAGGCATGAAAGCTATATTTTATGTAGTCCCTCTACTTTTAGTCAAAATCTTGCTCTCCATTTTGTCCCTGCTTGACACCACCAAGGGGTAAGTAATAAGAAGTTCAAAACTTCTATGTTGAGTCCTCAAAGTTATTTTTTGTGATATGTAAATAATACACTGGAACACTTGTAGTCCTGTGCTTGAACAGAGAGGTAAGAGTAGATATACATGTCTTGTCCCTAATTTAAGTTCTTTTTATTATTTATTATGATATTGGTCCTTGGTTTCCATATATATATATATATATATATATATATATATATATATATATATATATATCCCTTATTATGTTGATATAAGACCTTTCTATACTTAGGTTTTCAGTATTTTATTATGAAATGGTATTAGATTTTGACGTCTGTTTCTGCATCTATTGAAATTATCCTGTGAATTTTATCGTTAATTATATTTTTTTGGTGTATTAACTTATGGTTTTGCATACTTTGAAACATTCTTAAATACCTAAAATGAAACCTATTTGATCATATTGTATTATATTTTTAATGTGATATATAATTTATTTTGCAAGTATTTTATTAAGGATTTTATATCTATGTTCAACTAGAATAATTTTCTTTTTTGTTGTATGAATTTTCAGCTTTGCTATCAGAATAACACTGGTCTTATATAATGAGCTATATATCATTACTTATATTTCTGCTTCATGGAATAGATCAAGCAACATTGGTATTATTTTTTCTTTAAAGGTCTGGTAAAATAGAGCAGTGGATCCATTTGGTCTTGGGGTTTTTTTTGTTGTTGTTGTTTGGAGACTATTACTGCTTCAATTTCTTGTTACTAATCTGTTCAGGTTTTTAATATCCTATTAGTTCAATTCTATAAGTCATATGTGTCTAGAAATTCATCAGTTATTTCTATATTTTCCAATTTATTAGAATATAAGTTTTCAAAATAGTCCTTAATAATCCTCTGGATTTCAGTTGTATCTGTGATAATGTACCATCTTTAATCTCGAATTTTATTGATTTTGGTCTTCTCTCTCTTACTTGAGGTTAGTTTTGCTATGGGTTTATGAATCTTCTTTATTGTTTCAAAGAATCATCTCTTGGATTCATTGAAACCTGTCATGTTATCTTAGTCTTATTTCATTAATTTCAGTTCTAGTCTTTATTATTTTTTCCTTCTGGTTTGAGGTTCATTATTTCTTAATTTTCTAGGATGTTAAGACACATTATTAGGTTATTTGAGAGCTCCTTTATTTTGTAATGTACACACTCAGGTGTAAGTTTCCATCTTAGATCTTCCTTCAGTGTATTCCACAGATTCTTGATAATTGTGTTTCTATTTTATTCAATTTTAGGAAACAAAAAAAAAAGTTATCCCTGGATTTTCAATTACCCACTTACAATTGCAAAATGTATTGTTCATTGTACCTACATTTTTTATAGCTTCTGTAGTATTTCTTACTATTGATGGGCACTTAGGCTAGTTCCACAGCTTGGCTTCAGTGAATTTTACTGCTATGACAATTGATATACAGTGCTGGGGTTGTGGCTTAGTGGTAGAGCGCTTGCCTTACACTTGTGTGGTACTGGGTTTGATCCTCAGCAACACATACAAATAAATAAAGATATTGTGTCAATCTACAATTAATTTTTTTTAAAAAAATAATATGCATACATCATTGTAATGATTTGATTTTAGAAGTTTTGGTAAATACCAAGGTGTGAGATAGCTAGGTCATTGGCAGTACCATTTTTAGACATTCAAGGAATCTACATATGTTTTTCTAAAATGAATGAACTAATCAGAAGTTTCACCAAGAACGTGTAAGTGTGCTTTTCATGCACACTTTCACCAGAAATTATTATTTGCATTTTTGAAGATTTCCATTGTAACTGGAGTGAAATAAAAATTCAGTGTAGTTTTGATAAAAATTTCCCTGATTGTTAAGGATATCAAATTATTCATCCATTTAATGACTGTAGCAATTCTTCTTTTGGGAAATATCTGTTCAGTTTAATTGTCCAATTATTGATTGGGTTATTTGTTTGTTTGGTTTTTGTTGTTACATTTTTATCTCTTTATACATTTTGGATACTAATTCCCTGTCAGAAGATTAGCTGTCAAAGATCTGTTCTCATTTTGTAGACTTTCTTCGCATTCTTTTTTCATTTTCTGTGCAGAAGCTTTTCAACTTGATGCCATCCCACTTATTGATTCTTGGATTTATTTCTTGAACTTCAGGAATCTTACTAATGAAGCATATGTCTGTGCCTGTATGTTGAAATGTTGATCCAATGTTTTCTTTTGGAAGTTTCATTGTTTCTGGACTAACAAATGGATTTTGTGGGGCTCAGATATACCTAGCTTCATTATTCAGCACATATTTATACAAGTTTCACACCACTGTTCATTAAAAACACTATATTGGGGCTGGGGTAGTGGCTCAGCAGTAGAGTAATTGCCTAGCACAGGCTAGGTCCTGGGTTCCATCCTCAGCACCACATAGAAGTAAAATAAATAAAATCAAGGTATTGTGTAAAACTACAACTAAAAAATAAATATAAAAACCCCACTATATTTTCTGCAACAAATATTTTTGGCTCCTTTGCCAAGGATAGGATGACTGTTTCAATGTGAATTTTTTCTTCTGCACTCTGTTCTATTCCATGTGATTTTATGTCTGTTTTTATGTGAATACCATGCCATTCTTAATACAATGGCTCTGTAGTATAATTTGAGATCAGGTATTATGATGTCTCCAGTATTGCTCTTATTCTCAGTATTGCTTTAGTTATTATGGATTTTGTATTCTTAAATACAAATTCTGAGACTGGATCTTATGGTTCTGTGAAGAATATCATTGTTATTTTCATGGGGATTACATTAAATCTCTATATTGCTTTCAGTAATATGGTAATTTTGAGAATATTAATTATGTTCATCTATGAACATGTGACCTCTTTCCACCTTCTATTATCTTTTTCAATTTTCATCTTCAGTGTCCTACAACTGTTATTGTATAGGTCGATCAAAACTTCATTAGTTTTATTGTCAGATATTTTATGTTTTTGAGAATTGTGTGAATGAAATTATTTTCTTGATTTCTTTCTCAAAGGGTTCACTTTTGTTATAAAGGAATGCTATTAATTTTTCTATATTAATATTTTCCCTAATACTTTGCTGATTTTTAGTACCAGCTCTACAAGTCTTCTGGTGGAAATTTTTTTGTCTTCTAGATATAAGATAATGTCATCATCAAATAGGTAATTTGGCTTCTTTTTTCTTGTTCATATCTATTTAATTACATTCTTTTAACTAATTTATCTGGATAAAGTATCAAGTATTATATTGAATAAAAGTGGTGTGAGTGAACATTTTTGTTTTGTTCCTGAATTTTGAAAATGCTTTCAATTTTTCTAGATTCATTATGATATTGGCTTTGGGTGTGTTGTATATAGTGTTGTGGAAAAAATTCTTCTGTCCCCAGATTTTTCTTTGTTTTTACAAGAATGCATTCTGAATTTTTTAGGGGAGTTTACTAGGGATTGAACTTATGGGCACTCGACCACTGAGCCACATCTCTACTCCTATTTTGTAGTTTATTTAGGGACATGTTCTCATTGTGTCGTTTAGAGCCTCGCTTTTGCTAAAGCTGGCTTTGAACTCATATTACTCCTGCCTTAGTCTCCCAAAACACTGGGATTACAGGCAAGTGCCATCACACCCAGCTAGGTACTAAATTTTGATGAAGGTTGTTTCTATTTCTCTTGAAATGATCATGTGATTTTTTTATCCTTAATTTTTCTTATGTGACAAATTACATATATTTATATTTTCCTGTTGAACCAACTTTGTATTACACAGATGAAACCAACTTGGTCATCATGGACAATCTTCTTATTGTGTTTTTGAATAAAAATTACTAAAATATTTTTAGAATGTTTGACTCTATATTCATAAGAAATATTCTTCTGTAATTTTCTGTCCTAGATTTACCTTTAACTTGTGTTGGTGTTAGATTGATATTGGCTTTATAGAACATATTTTGAAATGTGACTTCCCTTTCTATTTCTTGAAATAATTTGTGGAGTATTATCATTAGTTCTTATCTAGAGAACTTGTAGAGTGAAACTGAGACTCCATTTGGTTCTGGGCTTTTCTTGTCCTTTCAATATCTTTGCTTTGTATTGTCAGGTTTCAATTTTCTATATTGTCTTCAATCAATTTTGGTAGGTTATATTGAAATGGATTTTGATATGAAAATCAATTTTCTGAAATTTGGCAGGTGGAGCATATGCAACTTTCAGGCTTCTGCAGCCTAGAAAACCCATTTTATTGTTAGCATTCAATCATAGCAGGGGATACTTACAAGCATCTATTCCAAGAGTAACAGCCAGCAATTCTTCTCCACTACTACCCAGTGGTGTATTGCAGGTCATAGTGTTGCAGCTCTAAATTATGGGCTACATCCTCCAGTATTACAACCAACCACAGAAGCTAAACACCAGTTTCTTTCTGGGTTCTCATCTCACGAATCTTAAGGATAAAATTCATGAAACCATGAAAGGCAAGAGTGAAAGGAGTAGAATTCACTCAAGTGTGAAGAATAGAAACAGAGCTCTTGCAGGAGCAAGGGGGAAACCCATTAGGAGTTTTCACTCGATTTTGCAGTTCTTGGGATTTATATAGCACTTGGGTCAATATTATTGGTCTAATTTTATGCTAATAAGGATTTACAAAAATACTAATGTTATTGGTGCAAATTTATTCTAATCAAGTTTTGGAAATGTAACACTGGAATTCGTTAGTTCTGCAATCCCATTCAGATCTGCCCACTTCCAGTTTCATACAACCTATTGGGAAGCAGGAGGTTGAGGTAATCAAATTGTGGATGCTCAGGAGGTTTAGAGTTCAAGTGTTGTGTAGAGCAGGATTCCACACCAGGCTGGGCTGGGTTGCCCCAGTATGACAGGTCAGGAAGCCCTGGCTTCGCCTAGCCCTAGCTTGCTGTGCCTCAGGTTCACACAGGTATGGCAGGTTCCACATATCTGTGGTCCGTACTTAGGTTCACTTATACCTGCATTCTAGCCCACCTGGTGTTCCACTCTGCAGCTCTAGACAGGACCTGACTATAATATATGACTAGAGATTTGTCAATATTTTCTAGACTTATATATTTAAGTGTGGATTAAATATAAATTAAATATAGATTACTTAAACATAGATTACTAAATATGTATTATTCAAAATAATCCTTAATGATGTTCTCGGTTTTAGAACTGTTTGTGACAAAATATACATTTCCATCTCTAAATTTGTTGGTTTTTTTTTCTCCCTCTCTCTTTTTTTTTTTGACTAGTTGTTCTAAGGGTTCAGTAATATTGTTTCCTTTTTCAAAGTATGAATTCTTTGTTCCACTGATCCTTTGAGTTGTTTTCTTATTCTCTTTTTCATTAATTTTATCTCAGATCTGAATTTCTTTCTTCTACTGGTTTTGGATTTAGTTATTTCCTGCTTTTCATGGGCATTAGATGAAATATTAGGCTGTTTATTTTGGATCTTTCTTTTTTTAATGTAGGCACTTAATGCTATAAAATTTTCTCTTAGAACTGCCTTCATAGTTGCTCAGATATTTGGGTATATTTTATCATTATTTAATTCTAGGATTTTTAAAAAAAACTTCTACCCTCATTTATTATCCAATAATTTTGTTTTAATGTGCATCAGTTAGTATCAAACATTTTTGTGATTTCTATAGTTTTTCTTGAGGCTAATTTAGAAATTTATTTTACTACAATCTAAAATAAACAAGACAATTATTATTTTTTTTTTAAATTTGTGTCAAAAATCTGACCTATTTGGAAAAGGTTTCATGTGCTGGAAAGAATAAAGTGAGTTCAATTGTTGTTAAATAAAATCTTTTCTAGATGTCTGTTAGGTCCATTTGATGTGTATTATTCCTATAAATGTGAAGTGTATTTATAGACTATTTATTGGTGAGAGGGGTTTTTGAAATCTCACAGTATTATTGCCTTTGGATCTATCTAAGTAGTTACATCAAGGAGTTTGTATATGCCCCAACTTTTGGGGCAGAAATACTTACTGTAATTACATCTACTCATTGGATTTTGCCCCTTTTTTTTGGTATAAAGTGACGGTCATCCATTATCATTTTTTCTTTTAAATTTTATTTTTTGAATAATCACTACTTCTGCTTGTTTTCATGCAAGATCATTGTCTATACTTTTGCTTTCAACCTGTGGCTTCTTTCTATAAATTTCTTGAAAATAGAATATGGTTGGGTGTTATTTTTTAATCAAATTTTCCATTCCATGTGTTTTAATTGGTGAGTTGAGATCATTTATAGTCACAGTTACTATGGAGATATGTTTATTATTTCTTGTCATTTTAATGTTTTTTATATTTATCTTAACTTTCATTTGCTTGCCTGATCTTCTAGTGTGCATCATCATTTTAGAACCTTTGGGGTTTGTTTTGAAGTTCTATGTAGCATTCCTTTAAGTATTTTCTGACTTAATGAACTTGCATTCTTTTAGTTTATCGTTATTGAGGAAAGTATTTATTTGTTATTTTATTTTGAAGTATAGCTTTGATGGATTTATCAATGTTGGTTGGCAATTGCTTTCTTCAACTTCTGGTTATCTCATTCCAATCTCTTCTAAGTGGAATTGTTGTATATAGGAGACATTAGGTTTAAGTTACTAACAATTAGTTAATGTATTAATTATAATTCATTGGTTCCAATTGTCATTAATGTGTTTGAAATAAAGTCTTTTTATTTAGTGCTTCAAAACTTTTATGAAGTAGTCATTAAAAGGCAAACTTTTTTACTATTTCCTGGTTTCAATTGTGACCCAACCAGTCAAACTTAACATCTGAATCTGTGTTGAGAATTTGTTTTCTTGCTTAGCTACCTCTACTGAGAACATAGGATGGGAATAGCTTTTCTCTCTCAGAATGAATTTGTTTCTGTGTTCAGAGGTGAGAATTTAAGTCTCTCAGGGGAATTGACATCTTCTTCACGTGATTAATTTGTAGACTGATGTGGATTGAATTGCACCTCTTATTCTAAGAGTTCCTTTGCCATGCTTGGGGAGAGGCACTTTGAGTCCTATTCTGCACAGACCCAGATATCTTTCCCCTATCAGACACTCTCTTTACCACACAGATCAGTCTAGCAATTTCAAATGGAATTGTTCTTTGTTCTTCTCTACTTTTCATAGTTCCAGTAGGTTCTCTTTCTCTCTTCTATGTTCAGATTTTATCTTGGTATAGGAAAAACCCCAACCTACTTGAAAGTGTAACCTCAGGGGTTATTTGGTCTCAGTTTGCTGAAATATAACTGCAGATTTAAATAACTTTTGGGAAATATGCATCACTCTGGATTCCTCTGAATTGTTATCTTTTCTCTACAAAACAATGTTATGTTAGACAGCTTTGTGTGATAGTGACCAAAACACCTGACAAGGAAAACTTAGAGAAGTTTATTTTAACTCATGGTTTAAGAACAGGCAGAACATCATAGGGGGAAAGAAGATAGTGGAGGAAGGCTGCTCAGCTCCTTTTTCCTTCCTCCAGCATAGGCAAATCAACTCTCCTAGTTTTGCTCTATCCCTAGGGACCAGTGGACCCTCTGATAAAGTATAGGAGCTGGTGCCATTGTATTCTTATTCTAGTGGTTTGATCCTTCACTTGTATGTGTCATGGCTCTGTGTGAACCCTGAAAAGAACCACATGGATGTGTGGGGGAAGATGCCCAGGTACCTCCATGGCATATGCTATAGACCTGATTGCATCTGGAGAGTCCTTGGTGTACTGAGAGAAGCACTATGTGTCTAGGTGATTGAGGAGACCCAGATTCTTCTATGTCATAGGCAGTGGCTCTGTGTGTATGCAGGGTGTTCTTAGTGTACAGTGAGACACACCACTCACCAAGGCTGGGGAGGATATTTTATTTTGAGGGCTGCCTAGGTTGTTTCCACTGCAAGACAGCTTATGGGTCTAGGTGTCTTTCAACTTAAAGCAATTTCAAAGTAATTTTTTGAAGGAATTGCTTTAATTTCATTCCAATAAATCCATGGTGCCACTAAGGACAGCCTGGGAATATGTGCTGAGATCTCTAGGGGAAAATAAAAGACAAAAACTTATTTTCCAAAGTAATAAAAACCGAGTGAATTTTCTTTGCAGGAATATGAAAACCCATGGTGGTTAGGGTAACTATAAAATTGTTTCATTTGTACTGTCAAAGATCCCAGGGGCTGTGGTTCAGTGGTAGAACTCTCGTCTAACATGTGTAAGGCACTGAGTTTAATCCTCAGAACCACATAAAAAATACAAATAAATAAATAAATAAAATGAAGGTATTTTGTCCATCTATAACTATATTTATTTTTAATACAAAACAGGTGAAATTAATTTTATTAATATATTTTGTTTAACTACATATATCCAAAATATTATCATTTCAATATGAAATTTATACTGAATTTCATTTGTATGAAATTCATACAAAAACGTTATTGAGGGTTTTTTATAATTATTTTTTAATTTGTTTTAATTAGTTATCCATGACAGTAGAAGGCATTTATGCATTTTGATATATTATACATAGATGGGATATAACTTCTTGATATTCTTAGTGTACATGTTGTACAATCATATTGGTCATGCAGTCATATATATATATATATATATATATATATATATATATATATATATATATATATATATATAATAACATATTTTATGTTTTATAAAATAAAACAGATATTATTACTTTATGTATATGTGTATATACCCACATCCCCTGCCATCCCATCTCTTCACTTCCTTCTACCTAATCTAAGGTAACACTATTCTTCTCTAGTGCCCCCAGGCTTATTGTGAATGAGCATCCACATATCAGAGAACACATTTGGCTGTTTTTTTTGAGGGGGGGTTGGCTTATTTTGCTCAGCATGATATTTTCCAACTCCATCCATTTACTGGCAATTGCCATAATTTATCCTTTCTTTAAAGCTGAGTAACATTCCATTGAGTATTCTTTTTCTTTATACATTCATCTATTGAGGCACACCTAGGTTGGTTCTATAGTCTAGCTATTCTGAATTGAGCTGCTGTAAACATTGGTGTGGCTGCATCACTGTAGTATGCTGACTTTAAGTCTTTTGGATATAAACCTAGGAGTGGAATAACTGGGACAAATAGTGGTTCCATTACAAGTTTTCTGAGGAATCTCCATATTGCTTTCCATAGTGGTTGCACCAATTTGCAGTCCCACCAGCTATGTATGAGTGTACCTTTTCTCCCACATTCTTGCCAACATTTATTGTTGCCTGCATTCTTGATGATGGCCATTTTGATAGGAGAGAAAATCCTATCAAATTTCTCCAGTTGCTTCAGATGTTGAACACCTTTTCATACATTTGTTGATCAATTGTGCTTGTTCTTCTGTGAAGTGTTTGTTCAGTTGCTTAGACTATTTATTGATTAGGGGTTTTTTGGTGTTTATTTTTTTTTTTAGTTTTTCATATATTCTAGAAATTAATGCTTTATCATAAGTGCATGTGGTAAAGATTTTCTCCCAACCTGTAAACTCTCTCCTCACTTTATTAATTGTTTCTTTTACTAAGGAGAAGCTTTTTCATTTGAATCCATCCTATTTATTAATTATTGATTTTACTTCTTGCACTTTAGGAGTCTTGTTAAGGTAGTCAGATCCTAGGCCGAAATGGTGAGGACTTACACCTATTTTTTCTTCTATTAGGCGCAGGGTCACTGTTCTAGTATCTAAGTATATGATCCACTTGGAGTTGATGTTTGTTCAGGGTGAGAGATAGAGGTTTAATTTCAATTTGATACATATGGAATTTCAGTTTTGCCAGAACCATTTGTTGAATAGGCTATCTTTTCTCCAGTGAATGTTTTTGACATCCTTGTCTAGTATGACATAACCATATTTATGTGGGTTTTTTATGTGTCCTTTATCCTGTACCACTGGTCTACAAGTCTATTTTGGTGCCAATATCATGCCATTTTTGTTACTATAGCTCTGTAGTATAGTTTAAGATCTGGTATTGTGATGACTCCTGCTTCACTTTTCTTGCTCAGGATTGCTTTAGATATTCTGCATGTCTTATTTTTTCAAATAAATTTTGTGATTGCTTTTTCTATTTTTATGAAGAATGGCATTGGAATTTTAGTAGAAATTACATAAAAACTGCATAATGCATTTAGTAATATGGCTATTTTGACAATATTAATTCTGCCTATCCAGGAGCACAGGAGATCTTTCTATCTTCTGAAGTGTTCTTCAATTTCTTTCTTTAGTGGTCTGTAGTTTTTATTGTAGAGGTCTTTCATCTCTTTTATTAGATTGATACCCAGGGATTTTATTTTGTTTGAGGCTATTGTGAATAGGGTAGTTTTTCTAAAACTACCTGGATTCATCACTGATGTATAGGGATGCATTTGATTTATGGGTGTTGATTTTATATCCTGCTACTTTGTTGAATTAATTTACTAGTTCTAGAAGTTTTCTGGTGGAATTTTTTTGGATCTTCTAGATATTGAATCATGTCATCAAAAGAGTGATAATTTGAGTTCTTCTATACCTATTTTTATCCATTTAATTTATTTCTTTTGTCTAATTGCTCTGGCTAGAGTTTCAAGGATGATGTTGAACAGAAGTGGTGAAAGAGGACATCCTTGACTTGTTTCAGTTTTTAGCAGGAATGCTTTCAATTTTTCTCCATTTAGAATGATACTGGCATTGGGTTTAACATATATACCTTTTACAATGTTGAGGTATGTTCCTAGTATCCCTAGTTTATCTAGTGTTTTGAATATGAAAGTGTGCTGTATTTTGTCAAATTCTTTTCTGTATCTATTGAGATATCATATAGTTCTTGTTTTTAAGTATATTAATATGAAGTATTATATTTATTGATTTCTGTACGTTGAAACAACCTTGCATCCTTGAAATGATTGTGGAGAACTCCCTTTTTAATATGTTTTGTATGCAAATTGCCAGAATTTTATTGATAATTTTTTCATCTATGTTTATCAGGGATATTGGTCTAAAGTTTTCTTTCCTTGATGTGTCTTTGTCTGGTTTTGGTATCAGGGTGATATTAGCCTCATAGAATGAGTTTGAAATGGTCCCCTCCTTTTCTATTTCATGGAATACTTTGAGGAGTATTGGTGTTAATTCTTTGAAAGTTTTGTAGAACTCCACTGAGAATCCATCTGGTCCTGGACTTTTCCTGGTTGGTAGTTTTTTTGTGGCATTTTCTATGTCATTACTTGACATTGATTTGTTTAAATCTTGTATGACCCTTTCATTCAGTTTGTAAAGATCATATGTCTCTAGAAATTTGTTGATGTATTAGATATTTTCTATTTTATTGGAATATAAATTTTAAAAATAGTTTCTAATAATATTCTGAATTTCAGACATGTCCATTGTGATATTTCCTTCTACATCTTGTATTTTAGTAATCTTGAGTTTTTGTCTCATTTTCTCTTCACTTGCATGGCCAGGTATTTTATTTTTTTTCAAAGAACCAACTTTTTGTTTTGTCAATTTTTCAGTTATTTCCTTTGTTTTGATTTTGGCTCTGATTTTAATTATTTCCTGTCTTCTTCTGCTTTTTGTGTTGATTTGTTCTTCTTTCTCTAGGTCTTTGAGATGTAGTGTTAGATCATTTATTTGTTAAGTTTTAATTTTTTTAATGAATACACTGAATGCAATAAATTTTCCCCTTAGTACTGTCCTCATAGTGTCCCAGGGATTTTGATATATTGTATCAGTGTTCTCATTTACCTCTAATATTTTTTTTAAATTTCATCCTTGATTTCTTCTACTAGCTATGTGTTATTCAATTGTGTATTATTTAGTCTCGATTTCTTACAATAGCTTGTATTTTTTTAATTTTATCATTGATTTCTAATTTTATTCCATTGTGGTCTGATAGAATTCAGGATATTATCTGGGTTTTTTTGTATTTACTAAGAGTTGATTTGTGGCATAAGATATGGTCTATTTTAGAGGAGGAGCCATGTGCTGCTGAGAAGAAAATATATTTTTTTTCAATGACAGATGAAATATTCTATATATGTCTGTTAATTCTAAATTATTGATTGCATTATTTAGTTCTATTGTTTCCTTATTTAGTTTTTGTTTGAAAGATCTGTCCATTAGTGAGATAAGTGTGTTAAAGTCACCCAGTATTATTGTATTTTGGTCTATTTGACTCTTGAAATTGGGAAGGGTTTGTTTGATGAATGTAGATGCTCCATTGTTTGGGGAATAAATATTTATAACTGTTTTGTCCTGCTTATATATACTTGCCTGTAGAAGTATGAAATGCCCTTCTTTGTCTCTTCTAATTAACTTTGGTTTGAAGTCTACTTTACCTGAGAATGGAAATCCCTGCTTGTTTATGCAATCCTTAGGAGTTATAAAGTTTTTGCATCCTTTTACCTTCAGCCTGGGGATGTCTTTGCCCATGAGGTCAGTCTCTTGAAGACAGCATATTGATGGGTTTGTTTTTAATCCAATCTGTCAATCTGTCTTTTGATTGTTTAGTTTAGGCCATTAATATTCAAGGTTATTATTGAGATATGATTTGTATTCCCTGTCATTTTGATTTATTTCCATTTTTTTTAAATTTGTCTTAGTTTCTCATTTGGTTGAGTGTACCTTTAAAGCAGATTCTCCCTTTGCTGGTTTTCATTTTTTTAATTTTTTTCACTTCATCCTCATGGAATATTTTTTTTTGATAATGTTCTGTAGTGAAGGCTTTCTAGTTGTGAATTCTTTTAATTTTTGCTTATCATGGAAGGTTTTAATTTCATCTTCATATCTGAAACTTAATTTTGCTGGATGTAAAATTCTTGGTTGGGATCCATTTTCTTTCAGAGCTTAAACTATATTTTTCCAGGGCCTCCTAGGTTTGAGGGTCTGGGTTTAAATCTGTTGAGATCTGAATTATTTGTTTCCCCCATATGTAATTTGATTTTTTATCCCACAAAATTTAATATTTTATCTTTATTCTCTGTTAGTCATTCTCATTATAATGTGTCTTGGTGTGGGTCTGCTGTAATTTTGTAAATTTGGGTTCCTGTAAGACATTTGTATTTGATTTTCCATTCCATTCTTTCTGCTATTATATCATTGAAAAGATTGTGCATGCCTTTGGTTTGAATCTCTGTTCCTTCATCTATTTTGATAACTCCTAAATTTTGTCTTTTTATGTTATCCCATAATTCTTGCATGTTCTGTTCATGGTTTCTTATCATTTTCACTGCATGGTCAACTCCACATTCATGATTATTTATTTTGTCTTCATTGTCTGAGGTTCTATCTTCTAAGTGGTCTAGCCTGTTAATAATGCTTTCTATTGAATTTATAATTCAGTTTATATATTCCTTCATTTCCAGGGTTTCTGCTTTTTTCCCACATGATCTCTAATTCTTTATTTAAGTGATCTTTTATTTCCTGTATTATTTCTTTGATATCACTCCTTATACTATCTTTTACTTCACATATCAATTTAACTATGTACAATCTGAACTCTTACTTGAACATTTCTTCTACTGTATTATCAGTAGCTTCTGTTGTTAAGCAATTAGGTTTGTTTGGAACACTTTATTCCCTTGTTTTTTTCATGTTGTTAGCATGTTTTTCCATGTAGAAGTATGGATTTAAGGCACCATAAATTCTACCCTGTAGACCTATAGTTTTTCTGAAGCCTTTAATGGTGAGACCAATATAAAAAACACCCATTATACACCAATAATAGCCTTAAGCCTAATAGTTCCCACTAATGTGTCTACTGCTTTCTTGAATTAAACCAAAATGATGAGTTCTATAATTATCTATGGTATAAACTGGAAATTTGTTAAAACAGTTTACAATTTCAAATGGTGGATGAGAGAAAAGAGGTAGTGTTGTACACAATATTTGTGAGGGAGGAAGAGAGAAGTTAGAAGCAACAATTCACAGGAAGAGTGGAGAAAGAGCTGACAAAGATTGGCTGTTGTTTGGAGAAAAGTTGGAAACAAAATAGACATGAAGAGGAAGAATATGAACAAAGAAAAATTAAAGACATAAGTATACAACAAAAGTTTAAAACACCATTCATATATCATTGTCCCCCACACACTGATACATGAAAAATATTCTGTTCCAAATATGGTTGAGATGGTAGTGAGTTGAAAAGTAAAATAAAATAAATCTTACTGGAAGGTCAAACTGTCTCTGTTAGTGTTCAATCATTTCTCAGCCCTGTCTCTGATGTTTCTCAGGATCACCAAACCCAGATCAACCCTCACAAACCCAGCCACTATCTCACTGATCTGGGCTTCAGATACCTCAGGCTAGGTCATGCTGCAGTCCCAAGATCTCAATGTTGCTCCTACTTGCAGAGAGATCACCAGGGATACACTCCTACAAAGGAGTAACCCCAAGATGCAGCAGTAAGACAAGGGCCACCAACAATCTCAGCAGGAAGACCCCAGGCTCCTCCAAACCTGCAAGCACCCTTACACTGAACATGCAGGTCCTGCCTAGAGTCCCCAGAGGCTTTTGTGGTAGTAAACCTACTGGCACCTGGGCCCCAGGCCCTGGCTGGTGTCCCAAAATGGGTGTAGCCATGTGCAACCAAAGTTGGAGTCTTCTCCACAGCAGTCCTCTAGGCCATGGTAGCAGCAGTAGTGGTGGCGGTTGTTGGCAGCAGGCAGCAGGTCAGTAGCAATGGTGGCTGCAGTGTCAGCTGTCACTGCAACTGTGGAGGGAGCATCACCAGGCAATCTCTGGGGATCAGTAGCAGTGTCAGCTTCAGTTGCATCCGGGGCAAAGGTGTCTTCTCTGTGGCAGCAGCAGGTGGTTGCAACTGTGAGGGCAGTAGCACCCAGAAAAAAGACCTCCAAGCAACTTCAGGCTGGCAGCATTGGAATCAGAGGCAGCAGTGATGGTGGTAGCAGTGCAAGCAACAGTTGATTGACAGGAGACTTCTGGTTCAGCAGCAGCAAGCACAAGGTAGTGTGGGAAGTAGTGTCTGATGTTACTGAGGCCTTGCCCAGAGAAGAGATCTCCAGGCACAGCAGTGGCATCTACCTGCAATTAAAATTTTTTAAAATTTAAAAAGTGATGTCCAAATATTGTATTTGACATAAAATATATATTCTTATAGTTCTTGTCAAATGTCAGTGTATATTTAAGTAAAAATTATGATTTAGAAAAATGCCTACTGCTTATTGCAATTGCAAACTAGTCTGTAGTAGACTAAATAATGGCCCTCCAAAGATATTCCCATTCTAACCCCCAGAATCTGAATATGTTACCTTACTTGGCACAAATGGTTTACAGATATGATTGAGTTTAGAATCCTGAGACAGAGAGTGATTCTAGATTATCTAAATGGACAAAATGTAATCACGAGGGCCCTAACAAGGGGTTGGGGCATAAAAGTAAAAATCAGGTAATGGAACTCTAAAAGGAATAAAAAAGATTGACAGAATGAAACAACCCTATGGTATTTGAAAACCAGGGAAGAAGCCATCTTCAAAGGAATTCAGGCAGCCTGTAAAAACTGTAAAGTCAAGGAAGCAGATTGTCTTTTCTCCTGAAGGAACCAGCCCCTTTGATATCCTGACTTTAATAATGGGAGACTGAGTTTGGATCTCTGACCTCTAGAACTGAAAGATAATATGTGCTATTTTAAGACACTAAATTTTTATTATTTTTTATACCAGCAGTACAAAATAAATCAAATTCCATTCAAAATTTTATTCAATGATGGGACAAAATAAATTCCTAATTGTCAGAAGTGTATATGGTTTCAACTCACCATGAACTGAGGGAAGTCTTGTTTGTGAATGATTATTTTTCCTTCAATTTTCTTATAGCCATCAATATGGCTAATGAAATTGTTTGGGGATAAAATCTTATCTGAAATTTGAAATGTTAATAAGTAAAGGCAGCATTATGTGAGATAACATGAGTTTAAGTTGCAATAATAAATTCATTAGAATCGGTGTTTTTTTTTTTTTCATAGAGTCCAATGTAATTTATTTAGAAAAAATAAACTTTCTTTCTTTCTTTTTTTTTTTAATTTTTTTATTGGTTGTTCAAAACATTATAAAGCTCTTGACATATCATATTTCATACATTAGATTCAAGTTGGTTATGAACTCCCAATTTTACCCCAAATACAGATTGCAGAATCACATCGGTTACACATCCACATTTTTACATAATGCCCTATTAGTAACTGTTGTATTCTGCTACCTTTCCTATCCTCTACTATCCCCCCTCCCCTCCCCTCCCATCTTCTCTCTCTACCCCATCCACTGTAATTCATATCTCTCCTTGTTTATTTTCCCATTCCCCTCACAACCTCTTATATGTAATTTTGTATAACAATGAGGGTCTCCCTCCATTACCATGCAATTTCCCTTTTCTCTCCCTTTCCATCCCACCTCATGTATCTGTTTAATGTTAATCTTTTCTTCCTGCTCTTCCTCCCTGCTCTGTTCTTAGTTGCTCTCATTATATCAAAGAAGACATTTGGTATTTGTTTTTTAGGGATTGGCTAGCTTCACTAAGCATAATCTGCTCTAGTGCCATCCATTTCCCTGCAAATTCTATGATTTTGTCATTTTTTAGTGCTGCGTAATACTCCATGGTGTATAAATGCCACATTTTTTTTATCCATTCATCTATTGAAGGGCATCTGGGTTGGTTCCACAGTCTAGCAATTGTGAATTGTGCTGCTATGAACATCGATGTAGCAGTATCCCTGTAGTACGCTCTTTTAAGGTCTTCAGGGAAAAGTCCAAGAAGGGCAATAGCTGGGTCAAATGGTGGTTCTATTCCCAGCTTTCCCAGGAGTCTCCACACTGTTTTCCAGATTGGCCGCACCAGTTTGCAGTCCCACCAGCAATGTACAAGAGTACCCTTTTCCCCACATCCTCTCCAGCACTTGTTGTTGTTTGACTTCATAATGGCTGCCAATCTTACTGGAGTGAGATGGTATCTTAGGGTGGTTTTGATTTGCATTTCTCTGACTGCTAGAGATGGTGAGCATTTTTTCATGTACTTGTTGATTGATTGTAAGTCCTCCTCTGAGAAGTGTCTGTTCAGGTCTTTGGCCCATTTGTTGATTGGGTTATTTGTTTTCTTATTGTTTAATTTTTTGAGTTCTTTGTGTACTCTGGATATTAGGGCTCTATCTGAAGTGTGAGGAGTAAAAATTTGTTCCCATGATGTAGGCTCCCTATTTACCTCTTTTATTGTTTCTCTTGCTGAGAGAAAACTTTTCAGTTTAAGTAAGTCCCATTTGTTGATTTTTGTTATCAACTTTTGTGCTATGGGTGTCCTATTAAGGAATTTGGAGCCCGACCCTACAATATGTAGATCGGAGCCAACTTTTTCTTCTATCAGACGCAGAGTCTCTGATTTGATATCTAGCTCCTTGATCCACTTTGAGTTAACTTTTGTGCATGGCGAGAGGAGGGGATTCAGTTTCATTTTGTTGCATATGGATTTCCAGTTTTCCCAGCACCATTTGTTGAAGATGCTATCCTCCCTCCATTGCATGCTTTTAGCTCCTTTATCAAATATAAGATAGTTGTAGCTTTGTGGATTAGTCTCTGTGTCCTCTATTCTGTACCATTGGTCCACCCTCCTGTTTTGGTACCAGTACCATGCTGTTTTTGTTACTATTGCTCTGTAATATAGTTTTAAGTCTGGTATCGCTATACCGCCTGATTCGCACTTCCTGCTTAGAATTGCTTTTGCTATTCTGGGTCTTTTATTTTTCCATATGAATTTCATGATTGCTTTATCCATTTCTAGAAAATCCTTTAATTGAAATTTATATCTTTACAAATTGAAAGGAGTTTTAAAGGGGCTATTTGCTGTAATGTATTTAAGACTAATTTTTGAATCCTAAGTTTCTTAGGAAGGTGAAAAATATTTGTGAAAATTTTAAGCCTGCCATTTTGGAGAATTAAACATGAAGATTTGGGGATATATACTGTGAGGATGGCCTTAGGCCTGAGCCTAAGCAACTCCATTTTAAAAACTCTAGTTTGAAACCTGCAGTCTCATCTGGCACACCCACAGACCCCTCCAGTATGGCCTCAAACAAGTTACTTCCCCTCACCCTGATAAACAGAGTGAAGCCCCTGGCAGGTTGTCCTTGCCTGATAAGAGGGAAGGGCGAGAAGTTCAGGGTAGAGACCATCCGACCAGATGTTTCAGACCCCAAGGTAAATGATGTCACTGAGAAATCTGGTGGTAGCTGATAAGGATTGAAAGAGGGGTCAAAAGCCCCAATATATAGTATAAATAATAGAGCAAATGAACAGGGATTTAGCCAGCTGAAACAAGGAAGCACTCTAGCTGGAGAGGCTGGTGAGGACCTGACATCTCATCACTTGTCATCATATCCTGATCCTCTGCATGATCCTCTCCACTCTCAAACTCTACTGCCTCCTGTGGACCTTGGTGAGAACCGCAACTTCTCTCTAAGACCCTCTAGACCCTCTCCTCAACCGGTGGTTCACTCCACCCCAGGAAAACCCTGCCTTGGTTCCAGACCTGATCACCACAGTCTGAGTGAGTGTGCATCTGCTGGACATAAAGCCTAAGGCTTAAGACTTTTGATCTTAGCATGCAGAGGAAATGTCTGTCGTTAGCCTATCATGATTAAGTGTGTTTTGCAGTGCTTATAATTAATCTGGAATTGTTTTCTGTGAATTAATTAATCTTGAATTGGTTGCTGTGAATTAGTTAATCTAGAATTGGTTGCTGTGAATTGATTATGTTCATTGGAATGCCAGCATTAATGATTGTCATTTTCTTGATTAAGAAACAATAGAGTGAAATTGTATTGAGTAATTTGAATAAAGCATTGAAAGGGGCAGAAGCGCATGGACATTCTTTATTTCTCCCTTTGACTGCATACATCACAATTTTGCCCCTTCAAGACATATTATTTTTTAATTTTTTTAATATTTATTTTTTAGTTATAGTTGGACCTAATACCTGTATTTTATCTATTTATTTTTATGTGGTGCTGAAGATCAAACCCAGGGCCTCACACATGCTAGACAAGCGCTCTACTGCTGAGCCCCTTTGGATATATTTTTAAGAAAATAAATTTGTTACTATCATTTTACAAAAAAGAACTTGAAAGCTTATTTCACCTCCTAAATGTAATAATTGAATAAAACATAATTTGATGATTAATGTCTATTTTAAATGAGCAAAAACATTTATGAATAGCAAAATGACCCCTTGATAAAAGACTTTGGTTTGTAATTTCAATGTTATATATTATTCACTGAACTCATATCAATAAAGTAATATCCAGATAAACTTTTGTTCTCTGAGAAAGCAAAAATTCACACCCAAAATAGTTGTTTATTACATGTTTTCATAAAAAATATATAAAATTATTAAGGGGATTCAATATCATAATTGAGAAAGCTACTGAGGAATCCTTTAACTAACAGTTGGAAACATGGGGTCAAAATTTTTCTCTCCCAGTGGCTTGGGAGTCTGAGATAGGAGGATTGTGAGTTCAAAGCCAGCATCAGCAATGGTGAGGCACTAAGCAACTCAGTGAGACCCTGTCTCTAAATAAATAGGAGTGGGGATGTGGCTCAGTGTTCAGGTAGCCCTGAGTTCAATTCCTGGTACAAAAAAAAAGCCTATGTTGATTACATTGTGATTATAACATTAAAAAAATAATATCTACATGTTTCTGAGAAAGGAAAATCTACCTGCAAGAATTTGATTAACTGACAGGTATAAAGGAATCCTCAAAGGTCACATATGAAAACTAAGTGTCAGGAAATACCACATGGGTTTAAAATATAGTTAAATATAATTAATTTCCCAGTGCAATGTTTACAAATTAATTAATGTGTCATGCTACAGACATAGTTGTATGATTTCAGTTTTATGAAATGAGTAACCCTACTGAGAAGTTTTTGCCTACAACAAACTTGAGGGTCTTTTAGGAGGTTGTAAGATTGTAAAATGAATTGATTTTATTCAGTGGACTCATGGGGACAGCATAAGAGTCAGACATACATCAGTACAATTTATAGCACTCCAAATTGGGAGATGGTTAAATGTTTGGTTGCAGTAACATGCTAGAGATTGGATTTTAAAATTGAATTAATCTAAATGAAAAAAAAAATTCTTAGAACCCTTATAAATCTCTAGGTTTACAGGCTTCAAATTTACATAAATGGATTGTTTTCAAATTTAGGAGAACTTATCCTGTGTAATATCTGTGTAGAATATGAAAAATGACTTTTGAATGGGTTTAAAATTTCTGATACTTTTTAAGAAATAACAAATATATATTTCTTACATTTTCTATCATGTTTCAATTTGCATTTTATGCTTATGCATTGAATTTACATTTATATTTTATACATATTATTTGAATACAGTTAAATTCATAGAGCATACATGTACAACTTAATGAGTTTTATGAATTTATATATTCAAGCAATTTTTCAACTTAAAAAAGACACAGAGCATCACCACAACAGAAGTGCTCTTTTCCAGTCCAAATCTGAATCCCCTTCCAGAATAAACCTTGCTCAGAATTGTATTAAAATATTTTATTTTGCTTATTTGAGAATTTTGTATAAATGAAATCATATAATATGCACTATTTTGTGGCTGACATTTTTATTGAGTATATTGATATATTCATTCAGAAGTTGCAAGTAAAAGTGGTTAATTCATTATTCTTGCAAAGTTTTAGTCTTTTTAAGAATAACCCAAAATTTATTTGTTTATTTTTTGTATGGTGAAAGATATGGTCTTGTTTCAGGGTTTGGCTGTTACAAATAATGCTGTTATAAATATTCACATGCAAGCCTTGTGTAGGTATCTGTGTGTTATTTAATAAATTCATGTAACTACAGTAATTTATGTATTACAGAACAAATGAATATTTACTTTTATTGGAAATCTCAAAAACAGCATGGTATTGGCACCAAAACAGACTGGTTGACCAATGGTACAGAAGAGATGAATATGCATTATTCTTAATGTCCTCACCAGCATTTATGATTATTTGTATTACTGATGGTTGCCATTATAACTGAAGTGAGATAAAATGTCAATGTAGTTTTGAGTTGCATTTTCCTCATCACTGGGAATATTGAATTTTTTTGTATACATATGGTGGCCATATGTATTTTTTGAATGTCTGTGTGATTCTTTTTCCAGTAATTAATTGGGTTATTTGTTTTGTTGTTGTTGTTGTTTTGTTTTGTTTTGGTGTTAAGTTATTGAGTTCTTTATATAATATGGATATTAATCTCCTATTGGAATGAGAGAAGCAACGATTTTCTCTCTTGTGTGAATTCTCTACACACACTTAATTGTTTTCTTCACTGTGCAGAATGTTTTTAATTTGATTGCATCCCACTTATCCATTATTTATTTCATTTTTTGACTAATAGGGATCTTGTTATGAAAGGCATTACCTGTGCCAATATATTGGACTGTTGAGCCCATGTTTTCTTCTATCGGTCACAAAGTTATCAGTGTAATTCATAGGTCTCTGATCCACTTTGAGTTGACTGTTGTGACCTAGGAATGAGTTTCATTGTTCTACATTTTCTTTCAATGAAAGTTTGAGGCATAATTGTGGAATATCAGATTGCTATACTTATGTAAATCAGTCTCTGTATCTTCTATTCTCTCTCTTTCATTTATTTATCCATAGCAATGTCATGATGTTTCTGTTAGTATAGCTTTACATTATAATTTTAGGTCAGGTAATGTGATATGTCCTGAACCACTCTTCTTGCAGAGTATTGCTTTGACTACTCTGGGTCTTCTATTCTTCCAAATAAATTTTAGGACTCTATATTCTAGTTCTGTGACTAATGTTATTGGTATTTTAATTGGGATTGTACTGAATGTATATAAAGCTTTCAGTAGTGTGGCCATTCTGACAATAATAATTGTGTCTATCCAAGAACATGGGAAATCTTACCATCTTTTAAAGTCTTTTTTAATTCCATTTTTAAAATATTTTTCAATGTTGATGGAAATTTATTTTATTCATTTATTGATATGTGGTGCAGAGAATCAGACTCCGTGTCTTACATATGGTACGCAAGTGCTTTACCACTGAGCCACAAACCACAGCCATTCTTTAATTTCTTTGTTCAGTGTTTTATAGTTCTTTGTTGAGGTCTTTTGCCTCCTTGGTTAGATTTATTCCCAAGTTTGAATGGGATAGTTTTCTGATTTCTTTCTAGAGATTCATTAATGAAGTATGTCAGACTATTAATTCATGCATTTTAATCTTGTGTCTTGTTGCTTTCCTAAATTTGTTGTCTAGATATAGGATCAGGTCACCAACAAAGAAGATAAACAAGATTGAGAAACTCAATTTGATTTATTTTTTCTCTTTGTTTTCCCTTAATTTCCTTTATTTGCTGATTGTTCTGACTAGCGATTTAAGTAATATAATGAATAGCAGTGGATATTTTTATCTTGTTTCTGATTCTAGAAGAGTTTTCAAATATTCTCCTTGAATTTTATTTCCTTGATGTGTCTTTGTCAGTTTTTGTATCAAGGTTACACTGGCTTCATAAAATGCATTTGGGAGTGTACATTCCTTTATATTTTATGGAATAATTTGAAGATGATAACATTAGTTATTCTTTGAAGTTTTGGTAGAACTCAGCTAAATATCCATCTGGTTCTGGACTTTTCTTTTTTGGTTGATTTTTAACTGCCACATATATCTCATTGCTGGATATCTGTATGTTTAGGTTATCTACACCTTCATATTTCAACTTGGATACATCATCTGTGTCTAGAAATGTGTTAATATCTTCTAGATCTTCCAGTTTATTTGAATATAAATTTTCAAAATATTTTTAATGATGTGCATTTCAGAAATATCTATTGTGTAAGCTTCTTTTTTAAAAAAAATTGTAGTTGTAGATGGACAGAATGCCTTTATTTTATTTGCTTATTTTTATGTGGTGCGGAGGATCAAACCCAGTGCCTGACGCATGCGAGGCAAGCGCTCTGCTGCTGAGCTACAGCCTCAGCCCGTGATAGCTTCTTTGAACTTAATTTTATTTATTTGAGTCATGTATTTCTTTTGGTTAGTTTGTCTAAGAGTTTCTCAATATTGTTTATCTTCTCAAATAACCAGCTATTTGTTGCATTGATCCTTTGTATTACTTTTTAATTTTCAATTTCATTGATTTTGCATCTGATCTTAATTATTTCCTATCTTCTATTGATTTTCAAATTAGATTTTTATCTATTTACAGCCTTGAGGTGTAACATTAAATTATCTATTTAGAAGTTTTCTATTTCTTCTGATGTTTTAGTTAGGTTTTTCACCTCTGTGACCAAAAGACAATTCAAGAATCATTTTAGAGAAGGAATTTTGTTTTGACACTCACAGTTTAATTAATCTCAGTACATAGACAGCAAAGTGCATTGATTTATGTTCAGGTGAGGCAGAACATCATAGTTGAAGGATATGGAAGAGGAAAACTGCTCAGTACATGGTAACAAGGAAGTGAAACATGAGAACTCTGCTCATCAGAGACAAAATATAAACACCAAAAACATATCCCTAGTGACCTACCTCCTCCAACCACAACATACCTGCCTTCAGTTACACCAAGTTAATCCACATTATTGTATTAGTGTACTGATTAGATTTAAGTTTCATAATCCAAACATTTCACTTCTGAAATTTTCTGAATTTTCTCACACATAAATTTTGGGGGCCCACCTCATCTCACATCTTCTCCATCAGGTTTTAAAATGAGTTTTCTTTTTCTTCTTTTTTATCTTGTCATTGATTTTTTTTTACTTTCATTAAATAATAATAAGATAATATGCAAGAAATTATCTCTATTAGTATTTGCTAAGATTTGTTTTATGTTCTAAAATATAATCTCTTTCAGAAAAAGTTCCAATTGCCACTGAGAAGAAAATGAATTAATTTGTTAATAAATAAAACATTCTATAGAAGTTTACTGGAGATTTTTGATTAATAATATTTTTTTAATTCAAAAGAGTCTTAGTTCATGTGGACAAACTATTGTGGGGAGAGATGTATGAAAATTATCCAGTATTAGTGTATTTTTGTCTGATTGTTTATATTAATAGTGTTTATTTTATGTATGTAGATACATTGACACTTTGGGCATAAATATTTACATTCATTACATTGTGTAGCTGAATGATTCCCTTAGAAATTATGGTGTGATCTTTTTTCTCTCTTCTGATTAATTTTGGTTTGAAGTCTATTTTGTCTGATATGAGAATAGCTTCTACTATTTTTCAGTCTCCATGTGCATGGTACATATATTCCCATCCTTTTGTCTTCAGTCTGTGGATGTCTTTGCCAAATAAAATGAGTCTCATAAATAATGTAAGGTTGGTTCTTGTATTATAATACATTCTACCAATCTATTTTTTAATTATATTTTGGACAATTTATATTTAGTGTTATTATGTAGTGGTGACTTTTATTTAAAGCCATTTTGATTATTTTTAATGCTTACTTCAGATTTGATTCTTCTTTGAGTATTATTATAGTGATATTTATCCATACAGTGGTTTTGATATTTATTATTTTATTTATTCTCCTTGAGATATTTCATTATGCTTATCATTCTGGATTAGTGGTTATAAATTTATTTTTGTTTCTGTTTTTCTAGAAATGTTTTCATTTCATCTTAAATTCTGAAAAATAATTTTGCTGGATATAGCAATCTTTCTTGGTAACTGTTTTCTTTCAGGGATCGGAATATATTATTTCAAGTCCTACTGGCTTTTAGGGTCTGGGCTAAAAATTAGCAGAAATTCTAATTGGCTTACATTTAAATGTGACCTGTTGCTTTTCTCTTGTGGTTCTAAAAACCTTTATCCCAATTATATATATTAATTATTTTAATTACAGTATTTCTTGAAATAATCTTTTTTTGATCTTGCTTATTTGAGTATCTAAATGTCAGTCATTTGAATTTCCATCTCATTCCTAAGGTTTGTAAAGTTTTCCAGTATTATATCATTGAAAAAAATAGTGCCTTCCTTCAGTTTGTATATTGGTACCTTCTTTTATGACAATAATTCTTATATTTGATCTTTTGATATTATCCCAGATTTCTTTTGTATTCTGTTTATGATTTCAATATCTTCTCCTTATTGCCATCATTATTTTCAATATTATGCACATTGTCTTTGAAGCCTGAGAGCCTTCTATGTGGTCTATTCTGTTGGTGGTATACTAAACTGAATTATTAATTTGATTTATTGTGTCTTTCATTTCTAGGATTTGTTTGATTCTTTTTCCAAGATCTCTCTTTAAACAAGCTTTCATTTTCAGTATATTCTCTCTAAATTTATTTCTTAGATTTTGTACCTCATTGAACATTATTTTCCCTACAAATTTTCTAATTTTTTTCTCCAACATTTTTTCCCCTGTTGTGTCAATGGGATTAGTTATTAAAGTATTGTGGTCTGTTTGAGGTTATTTGTTTCTTTGCTTTGTCATTATTTGTGTGTTTACCCATCTTCTAAGATGATTACCTGCTATACTTTTATGCAAGTGACTCTAGTAGGCTTCTTTCTCTTAAGTGCCCCAGATCTATGGTCATACAACCCTGAATGTGCCCAATCTCATCTTAAGTGCCCCAAGCTGGGCAAATGCCAGGAATTGCTACTCCCACTCAGTGTGCATTTACTGCTGTTCCTAGTATTAGCCCACTTTTAGAGAAGTTACTAAACACTATTAAGTGCAATAACTTCAGAGCAAATCCATGTACCAATACACCTTAGGAAAAACAAATTGTCAAAAATGATCTCCATAATTCTTCTCAGTTGTGTATAAAATTGTAGCAATGTTCTGGAGAACGTCTCATGAGGCAGTGTTGGGTCTTGGCCCCCACTGCTGTCTCTGAGTAGATTAGTGCCAGGTACAAGCATACCCTCACTGCCTCTGCTCTCAGAGGGGTAGCCCCATTGGGGCTCTGAGCCCCCTTCTCAGCTGAGCACACTACCAGAAGCTTTCCCAGAGTAAAGTCTCAATTTGTCACTCCTAGCTTCTGCTTCTGCCACCTCTGCAGTAGAAGGAGGTAGAAGGACACTTGAGGAAGTACTCAGTGTAGAGCTTTCCCACACGGCATGTTTTTCAGGAATACCAACATCAAGGATGTGGCATCTTATATTCTGTTAACTCCTCTTATATGTAGCATAGTCCTCCATCTGAAGTTTTAAATTCATCTTCTTTCCTTCATTCTATGTGACAGGAAGTGAGTGTTTTTTTTTTTTTTAATTTCCTTATGACACAATTAGAAGTGTGAGTGACTAAAAGGGAAAAGGGAAGGATAAATGCGGAATTCTCATATCCTTCCTTTATCTTAGGGATTATACCAAAAGTCATGTTGAATACCACCTAAAGATAGTTGCTTCATATATATTTGCATACTTTGGTAATTGCTTATTTTGAGAGGCTTGATATAGTATTTGAGAGTATAAACTATTGTAATGTTAATCAAATCAAAGTGCAATGAAGTTATAAAAATAAGAGCTTTGCATTAGTAGTCAGTAATTTGTAGTGATCATATCCATTTGGTCATTCTTCCTTAAATTATAGAACTACCTATATAAGAAAACTGAAAAACACAGTGAATATAAAAAAAATTATGGCAATAAATCCATATCTGATATCACAAATTGATTTCAAAATTATACTATAATTATTATAATTTATAGCAACTAAGCTAACAGAAAACTATTTTATGTTAATATATAGAAAGACTTTTTTGGAGGTTTGGAAATTGAACCCAGAGGTACTTAACCAGTAAGCCATACCCCTAGGTTATTTCTTATTTATTTTTTTTTTAATTTGAGACAGGGTTTCACTAATTTGCTTAGGGCCTCAAGATACTGTTAAGTTTGGCTTTGAATTTGCAATCCTCCTGTCTCATCTCTCCAATACTATTAAGTTGAAAATGCTCTCCATATTGTTGTAGAGAATCCAAGTTGTCTTATTTGAATAATCTGACCATCAGTCTTTGACTTATACTTATTCGGTTTACAATCTTTTTAATTTAGAATGGTACAACACAATACCCATTCAATAGAAACAATATTTTGAAATTTTAGTTTTTACATTTTTCAGGGCTAGCAATATATAATATGATATTCTCTCACAATGTCATACAGTAGAAGTGTGCTACAGTTACCAGTCAGTTAGCTGATCAGAAGAATAAACAAACAATATTCTACACTGTACCGTTATGCTAAGCTATAAATTTTGGTGGTTTATATATACTAAATGTCTATTCACTTTCAGATATTTTTAATTTGCAATGGGTTTATTAGAATACAGCCAATTTTTAAGTCAAGGAATACAGGCATGTGGAAACTCAAAAGACCCAGCATAACCAAAATAATATTTTAAAAATGATTACAGTTTAAGGACTCACATTTCCTGAAATCAAAACATATTTATGGTTAGTTGATTGGCAAAGCAGTGCCCAAGTTTATCAGTAATGAAAAAAAGTGAAGGGGGATGGGAATGGAAAAAAATAGAATGAATCTGACATAAATTTCCTACAGAATTCATTAAAAAAAAAAAAAAAACGCTAATTTTCATCACTGATATACTTGGGCACTTTAATCCAATGAATGTCTATTGCCTATCCCACCCCCCTTATTTTGTGTTAGCATCCAAATATCAGAGAGACCATTCAGTCTCTGGTTTATGGGATTGGTTTATGATTTATTTTACTTAGCATGATATCCTCCAATTTCAACCATTTATTGAATTTCATTCTTATTTAAGGCTGAGTAATATCGCATTGTGTATTTATATCATATTTTCTTTATCCATCCATCTGTTGAAGAGCAACTAGGTTGTTTTCATAGCTTAGCTATTGTAAATTGAGCAGCTATAAACATTGATGTGGCTACATCATTAAAATATGCTGATTTTAAATACTTTATGTATGTACCAAGGAGTGGAATAACTGGGTCAAATGTTGGTTCCATTCAGAGTTTTCTGAGGAATCTCCATACTGCTTTCCAGAGTGGTTGCACTAATTTCCAGTCCCACCAGCAATGTATGAGTGTATCTTTTTTCCCACATCCTTGCCAACATTTATTGTTAATTGTAGTCTTGCTAATTGCCATCCTGACTGGATTAAAATGAAATATCTGTATGATTTTAATTTGTATTTCTCTAATAGTTAGAAGTGAATATTTTTTCATATACTTATTGACCATTTGTATTTCTTCTTCTGTGACATGCCTGTTCAATTCCTTTGTCCATTTGTTGATTGGGTTGTTTTTTGGGTATGAAGTTTTTTGAGTTCTTTATATATCCTAGAGATTAACACTGTATATGAGTTGCAGATGACAAAGATTTTCTCCCATTTTCTAGTCTCTATTATCATTCTTAATTTTGGCCCCTTACTGTGAAGAAGCTTCTCAGTTTTATACTATCACACTTATGGATTCTTGATTTTATTTCTTGTGCTTTACTAGTCCTGTTAAGGAAGTTGTTCCTAAGTCGAAATGATAACATGATGGAGAGTTGGGCTTACATTTTCTTTTAGCAGGCACACTGTCTCTGGTCTAATGCCTAGGTCCTTGATAAACTTTGGGTTGAATTTTTTGCAGGGTGAGAGGTGTTCAATTTCTTTCTGCTACATATGGGTTTCCAGTTTTCCCAGCAGTAGTATTGAAGTGCTGTGTTTTATACAATGTAGGTTTATGGTGCCTTTGCGTAGTATTTATATAGGTTTGTTTCTGTGACTTCTCTCTGTTCCATTGGTCTTCATATTTGTATTGGTGCCACTACCAGGCTGCTTTAGTTACTATAGCTCTGTAGTATAATATAAGGTCTTATACTGTGACGTATCCTGCTTCACTTTTCTTGCTAAGGATTGCTTTGGCTATTCTGAGCCTCTTATTTTTCCAAATGAATTTCTTGGCTGCCTTTTCTATTTCTGTAAAAACTATCATTGAAATTTTAAAAATAACTACATTAAATATGTATAGTGCTTTTTGTAGTATGGCCATTTTGACAATATTAAAATTCTACCTACCCAAGAACTTGGGAGATCTTTCCATCTTCTAAAGTCTTCAATTTCTTTCTTTAGTGCTCTGTAATTTTCATTGTAGATGTTTTTCACCTCTTTTGTTAGATTGATTCCCAAGCATTTTATTTTTGAGGCTACTATGAATTGAATAGTTTTCCTAATTTCTCTTGCAACTGATTCATCATTGGTGTACAGGAATGCAATTGATTTATAGGTGTTAATTTTATATCCTGCTAATTTGATGAATTTGTTTATGAGTTCTAGAAGTTTTCTGTTGGAGTTTTTTGGGTCTTCTAAATATAGAATCATCTCATCAAGAAGTAGGGATTGTTTGAGCTCTTCTTTTCCTATTTGTATCACTTAATTTATTTCTTTTTTCTAATTGCTCGGCCTAGGGTTTTATGGAATATGTCGAATGGAAGTTGTGAAAGAGGGCATCCCTGTCCTGTTGAAACAGGATCTTGCTAAGTAATTAGGGCATCATTAGGTTGCTGCTGTTACTCTAGAACTATAAATCCTTGTCTCAGTCTACTAAATCACTGGGTTTACAGGTGTGTGCTTTGGCGCCCAGCAACCTGAAGTATTTCTTGACTGATATTTGATATGTCATCAGTTTTTGAGAAAGCTCAAGTACATTCTGATTAGTTTGGGCCCACCCTGTTTAGCTTAGATTGTAAATAACTTCCATCTGCTTTGATGTGTGAAGATTCTCCTGTCTTTTACTGTCCAAGAAATACTTCAATCCATAAATCTCTAAAAAATTGCTCTATGTACAACTCTTGATTTTGCCCCTTTATTTAGTCTCTAGTACTTTCACCTTTTTTTTAGCTAGTTCCTGTACTGTTTTTTCCCCTAAATGCACTACTGTGTACCATATACAAAAATAGCACAAAGTATATCAAAGACCAAAATGTAATAATTAAAACTATATATATATATATATATATATATATATATATATATATATATACTCTTAGAAAGAAACATACAGATAATTATATAAATATAGAATTGTTTGACAACAATTTCTTAGATATGGTACCACAAGGATAAGCAAGTGAAAAGTAATAAATGAATTGGATTTCAAAAATTAAAAATTCTGTGCTTCAAAGAACACTATTGAGAAAGTCAAAAGGTATCCTAGAGAAGGTGAGAAAATATTTTAAGCAAATATCTAACAAAAACTTACATCTAGAACATGTAAAGACCCTTACAACTAAATAAAAATAATATCCCATTTAAAAATGAGCAAAATGTGAATAAATATTTTTTCCAAAGAAGTTATACAAATTGTCAATAACCACGTAACAGTGCTCAATGTCATTAACCATAGTGAGTTGTAAATTAAAACCACACTGAGATACCACTCCATATTCATTTGTACAATTGTAATTAAAAATCTAGCTAATAAAATGTGTCATTAAAATGTGGAAAACTGGAACTATCATAAATTCTTACTGAGAATATAAAATGATACAATTCCTTTTCAAAGTATATTGGCAGTTGTTTTGAAAGTTAAATAGCCTTACCATGTGATTCAGAATTTTTCATTTCTAGATATATATTCAAGAGAATCAATAGATATGTTTATATAAAACTGTAAACATATAATCAAAGGTTCAATATAAATAATAGAAAAAAGTTCAAATAGTCCACATATCCACCAACTGATGATTGAATCAATAAAATTTCTGTATGCGTCAGCTTTTTTCATGCTGTGACTTATAGACTTTATAAGAACAATTTTAGAAGAGAAAACGTTTACATGGGGGCTTACAGTTTCAGAGGTCTTAGTCCTTAGAGAGCTGGTTCCATTCCTTGGGGCTCAAGGTGAGGCAAAGCACCATGGCAGAAAAGTGCATCATAGGGAAGAGGCTCACATGATCATCAGAAAGCAAGGAGAAAGAGAGACTTCATTTGCCAGATACAAAATATATATCACAAAGCCATACTCCCAATGCCTACTTCCTCCAGCCACACACTATCAGCCTTTAGTTACAACTCAGTTAATTCTATCAGGGTATTAATTAACTTATTGGGTTAAGACTCTCATAACTCAACTCAATCATTTCTCTTCTGAACCTTCTTGTATTGTTTCAAACATGAGCTGTTGTTGGACACCTCACTTTTAAACCATACCAATGCAGTATGTCTAATATTACTACACTCTAATATTATTCAGCATTAAATATTACTGAAGCACTAATACATACTATGGCATTGTTAAACATTGAAAACAATGTTATATGAAATAAAGCAAATTGAAAAGTTACATATTTTAAGATTTCATTGATATTAAATGTACAAAATAGGAAAACTCATGGGGACAATAATAGAGATTAGTAATTGCTTAGAACTGGGGATGATGGAGGAGTTGCAATGTACTAGTTTAAGCAAATTAAATTTATTTTAGGAGGTAGTAAAATGTCCTGAATTTCATTTTGTTGATAGTTGTACATTTCTCTGAATATACACAAAGTAAACAAACATGTTATGCACTTCAAATTATTTAATTGTATGATATGTGAATTATATCTCAGGAAAGGTGTTATAAAAATTAATAGGAAAAAGAAAATAAATTAAACAAAGAGGAAAAAAGTCAAAGACTTGAGATATAAGTGAGACTTGAAAACCTAGTAGAATAGCATGAAAAAAATATATGCAAATATGTTAGAGAGGCAATGAAAATTGATATGTTTCTAAATAAATGAATAGTAAAATTACTAAAGAAATTTAAATGTTCAAGAAATACCTCCATCTCTCAATGTAGAATTACATATAAATTATATAAATTATCATACTTACTTAATGTATGTATGTATGAACTGTGTTGTAGTGCTACTGAGCTACATTTCTACCCCTAAAATAATTATGAAAGTTATTTACAATTTCCATTCCAGAAAATAAATAATATCACTTTATATAAGCTTCTTTTGTGGATAAAAAGATAAAAATTTAGAATGTTGCCCAATTAACTTCATTAAAGTAGCAATAATTTGATAACAAAATGATATAAGGATTCTACAACATACATGTTTAAATTTAATTAAATATATCTTCAATCACTAGACACCATGTAAAAGTTCTTAGACAAAGCCTAACAATGATGGGAGCCATTGGATACCTTAATGAAGAAGTGACATGACAAGATATGTGCTGCAGAAAGAAAATTTGAATCAAGACATTTTTGATTAACATTCTGTCTCTGAGAGTGGCATCTTTGATATAAATTATATTGTCTTTCCTGCTTCATTAATCTAATTTTTATATTTATTTTTATAATATTCTCATATTCAAATTATTTCTAGTTCTCTGAAATATGCATGACATTTTAGTATACTAAGGACTTCAGTTTATTCTTCGAAAATTGCTAAAACTTTTTAAGATTGATTTCTAAAATTGCTTTTGACTTCTCAAACATGAGCTCAAATTAGTTTGTTATAAATTTTCATAATATTTAGGTTTATTTGATACTTTCAGTTGGTTTATGTTTATATGATTTCACCATAGAAAATTATAAGATTATCTCAATCTAAATATAAATTGCTGTTAGAATGCTTTTCTTAATGCAAATATATAAAAAAATCTATTTAGAATTTATTGAGAAAAAAATCAAAATTATAAAAAGGCTAACTAAATTTATCAATGTATTAACAAAAGAAGCCAAAATGTCACATCTAAATAAATCATTACATACTGGGAATTAAATAATGTTCATCAGTAGAAAATGTACATATGTTGTTAAACATGCCAATGTATAAAAGGAGAAGATTCACACTTTGATGATACAATGCATTAGTTTTTACATATTGGGATTTTGAATACACAATGGAAAATATTTCCATTTTGGGAGAAGTATAAATTCAGGTTGAAAGACCACTTTAAATAATTATTTTCTGTAGTTTTTTGGAAGTTGTATATCTTAAAAGTTAGGAGAAAATGTCACAGAACTAATTTTTCAAAACAATTATGAAAGAATCTTTCAAAGGCAACAATATTTGATTTCTTGAAAGTGTCAGTTTATGGAACTGATGCATATTTGAATTACAACAATAAAATCATTGCTCCAGATACATGAGCAAAGTTGTTTGTTTGTTTCTTTAATTTACAGTTCTGCCATAGTAAACTGTAGGGATCAATATTAAAATTCAGGTCAATTTTAATTGAATGTCATAGAAAATGTGGATTTAAATGTGGATTTACTCTGTTAACACAAATATTCTCTTTAAAAAATAATTTTTAGTTGTCCATTTAACCTTGATTTCATTTATTTGTATGCATTGCTGAGAATTGAACCCAGTTCCTCACACAATGCTAGGGAAGTGTTCTAACACTGAGCCATAACCCTAGCCCATTAACACATATATTCTCAAGTTTTCTTTTACCTTATATCAATTTTAAAGCACTTGTATATATGATAACTTAAAGGTTCATGTCTTTTATTGAAGAGATACACTTTTTTTTCTGCTTTCTAATCTTATTCCTCCATATATGTCTAGAATAGTATAGAGAATCTTGGTAAAGAATAATGGAGTCTACAAAATATAAATGATTTTTTGTAAGTGGTCTAAATGTTTTAGAAGATACAGTCAAACATCTAGACTTTCTTGTAGAGGAGTAGAAATAACCAAATACAGAATTTATTTTTCAGATGTGCAGTGTGAGTTTGAAGTGCTTCTGTAATAACAAGAATTCACATTATATGTTGTCCATACTTAAAATTTCTAAATCAGTGCTATCTGATTTGACTATTGGCAGTATTGATTTTAGAGAGGTAAATGATAGTTATTCTCTACAGTTAGGTCATTAGATTGTGAAAGGTCTTTTAGAAAGTTCATTGTGACCAGATGATTGCACCCATTTATGAAAATGGTGATCATTTCATAATGATAGCAAAATTCTTCAATTTGCAGATATAAACATCTATAGAAGTAGTGAAACATCTATAAGAGAAACTGCATTCTTTCATGGCAATCATCAATAACCATGAAAGTAAATGTTTAAAGTATATATATATATATATATATATATATATATATATATATATATATATATATTAACATAATGGACACATTTTGAAATTAGAGAGGTCATATTCCTAGTAACCAAGCTTTTAAATATTAACCAGACACATTTAGTAGTGCCATGATTCTATTAAGTTGTAGTGATAAAAGTCATTGGATATATTTTGTGAAAAGTGAAGGCAAGCTCAAAGAGCATTCTGTTTGAAAATATTGTATAGAGGAGGACTGACATGGTAACAGTATGTAATAAAGTCTGTAAGCAAGGTCCCTATATACATTGACTTGATTGTTTTGGAAGGAACAAAAATATTTAATGAGACACCTGGGCCCGGAAACTATAGGCACCTCTTTAAAAGAATGGTATATTTCTGCAATGTGGAAAAATCATTTACTTTGTAATTAAGCTATAAATCTAGTCAAGTTTTTAATACTGATGAGCAAAAAATAGTCATCAAATAACTGAGTGTGAGGGCTGGGGTTATGGCTCACTGATAGAGCGCTTGCCTTGCACATGCAAGGCCCTGGATTCAAACTTCAGCATACCACATAAAAATAAATAAATGAAATAAAGGTGTTGTTTCCAACTACAACTAAAAAATCAATATTAAAAAATTAAAAAAAAATAACTGGGTGTGTGGTGATACATGCCTGTAGTTCTAGCTAATTGGGTGGCTGAGGCACTAGGAACACAAGAACAGGAGTTCAAAACTAGTCTGGACAGTACAGTGAGGCTGCATATAAAAATCATAAATATTCTTGAAACTTAAATATATGGGAAGACATGTCATATAGGTCTATGTCCCAAACCTAGAGAATACTCCTATCATATATTTATATTCCTCAACATCATCCTGGAGACTTCATAATTTGTCTACTGAAAGTATAAATGCAGTCATATAATTTTAACATAACCTGATCATGAAATATGAGAGTATCCTTCAGGATACTATAGAATATTAGCATATATAGAGTTCCTTCATGTTTTTTTTATAAATCATTAATATCTATGATGGTCACAATAAATTATTTAATATGTTCAATTTTACTTGGGCATTGCACTGGTGTGAATGCCTTCCCTGTTTTCTGTATCAATCCCTTTTAGTTTCAGACATTGCAAATATGTTCTCCCAATGTTTCATTTGTTTGTTAATTTTATCCAAATTTTATCAAATCCAAATTCTTACTGCCTATATAATCATATTTTTCTGTTTTCCTTATATTTCATCATGTATTATATCTTTATTATTTTGGTGAAAATAATATTTCCTATCCCTTGGTTACAAAGATATTGTTCTAATTCAAGTAATTATATAGCATCACCATTGATACTTAGTATATAAATGGAAATATAATTTAATTTTGCATGTGACATGGTAATATGCTTAAATTTTCATTCACATGAGGAATAAATTTTCTCAACACTATTTATTATCTATCCCAGCATTTCCTTATTTCACTGTGCTACTAAATTTATCATGAAGTTCATATATATATATATATATATATATATATATATATATACACATATACACATACACACACACACATACACACACATATGCTTCTGAGGACTCTATTTTGTTAAATTGTCCTATATTTTCCATTTAAAATTAATTTACACATAATAATTATATACAATAATGGGTTACAGTGTGATGTTTTAATATATGTACACAACATGTAATGATTAGAATAATTGGCATATATATCACATTGACACTTAACATTTCTCTGTGTTTTGAAGCATCCACATTCCTCTCATCTTCTGTTAAATATACACTTAAGTGTTATCAACCATAATTATCCCACTGTGCTGTAGAACATTAGTAATTTTACCCTGTATGCAAGTACAAACCTTTCCTTGTTAACCATACTTTATCAATTTCTTTTACTTTTTTTCAATATTAGTTTAACCATTCATTCATTTTTATCCTTATATGTACATTTTATCCTTACATGTACATTTTGGAATGTGTTTATAATTTCTTCAAAACTTTCAAATGAAAATTTGAGATCACATTTACATATAGTAATTTTTAAATAAATCATTTATTTTTATACACAAATTAAAATATATGTATTTTAATTTGTATACAACATGGTGTTTTGAAAAGTGTGTATAATGATTTAATCAAGATAATCAACCTTGCATTACTATACATGTATACCTTTTTTTTTTGTAGTGAGGGCATTCAAAAATCTACTCTCCTAGCAATTTTCAAATATGTGATACACTTTTATTAACAACAATTACCATGTTGTAAATAAATATCTTGAACTTTTTCCTGTCAAATTGAAATTTTGTATCCTGGATCAACATCTCACCAATCACTCACACTAACCTCTCATAATCACTATTTTATTCTCTGCCTCTATAAGTTTGTTATTTTTTAAGATTGTACACATGAATGAGATCATGTAGTATTTATCTTTCTGAGCTGCCTTTATTCTTCATAACATAATGTTCTCCAGTTTCATCCATGTTGTCATAAATGACAGAATTTCATTTTATCTCTGAATAATATTCCAAAGTGTTACATTTTCTTTATCCATTTCTCCTTTGATATATACTTATGTTATTTTTTTGTCTTTGAATTTTTAAATAATGCTTCAGTTAACCTAGAAATATAGATTTTATTTCATTTGGCTATAAAACCAGCTGTGGGATTGCTGTTTTTTTTATATGACATCAAAATAACATGCAACAAAAGAAAAAAAATGAAAAATGAGATTATTTCAAACTAAAGAACTTTTATAAAGGAAAAGAAGCAGAGTGAAGAAACTACCTATGAAGTGGGAGAAACTATTTTTAAATCATACATCTGATAAAATAATATCAAAAATATAACAAGAGTTCAAGCAACTGAATAATTAGAAAATTAATAACACTTAAAAATGGGCCAAGAACCTGGACATTTTTCAAAAGAAGACATACAAATAACTAAGATATATGGAAGAAGGAACAGCATCACTAATCATCAGAGAAACACAAATTAAAATCTCAATGAGATAACATCTCACACCAGTTAACCTTGCTATCATCCTAAGGTCAAGTGTTAGGATGGAAAAGGAAAAAAATGAATGCTTGCACACTGCTGGTAGGATTGTAAATTAATATATCCATTATTTTAAAAGGAATGGATTTAAAAAGAATTACAATAGAACCACTACATGTGCTGACATATGGTTTCTTTATAGCATTAAATCACCCCATCTTAGATCATTGGAAGTTTTATCTAATTCAATGTATGTGTGTGTGTGTCTGTGTGTGTAATTTTTAGATTCTTCATAGTTGCTTCCACCATTGAGAATAACATCCTCTGTTTTTCTAGTTTGCTGTTTCTGGGAAGTGAGATACTTTTGATTTTTTTTTTTTTTTTTTTGGACTGGGGATTGAACCCAAGGGAGCTTAACCACTGAGCCACATCCCCAGCCTTTTTCATTTTTTACTTAGAGACAGGGTCTCTCTGAGTTGCTTAGGGACTCTCTAAATTGCTGAAGCTGACTTTGATCTCATAATCTTCCTGCCTCAGCCTCCCAAGCTTCTGGTACTACAAGTGTGCACCACTGCACCCAGCTGCTCTTGATATTTTTAAGTTACTTTTCTAACTACAAATCTTTTTGAAAGATCTTATTTTTAATGATTTATCTACTAGTTTTGTTTTAGTCTAAGAAGATGATTATATCTACAAGTAATGACAGTATTATTCCCTCCATTTAAATTTTTAACTTTTAATATTTTTATCTTTATTACTACCTTTTCAATGCTAGTACTACTGATATAGTGAGACACACCTGCAAATAAAAAAGTCTTAAGAATGAAATATAGTTTACGAAAGCAAATGCTTTTATAATATGGGAATAAATTAAAAATAAATAGGAATTAAATAATTATTAATGATGGCACTTTGTGTAGGTTCATTTGATGGTATACTAGAATTAAGTAATGTTGAATTAAATAAAATACCCCACATATTTTCAGTAGTCAGATGAAATTCTGGAATAAAAAGCCTATAGATAATTTGGGCTGTTTTCCAAGCAATATGTTTCCTAAGAGAGAAAGTAAAATACTTCATCTTTGAAATATTATTGTGTACTTTAGTGTTTACAAATAACAATAAACATGTTAGAATATTAACTGATCATTTTACCAGTTGGCAAGTTGAGTAGCATTATCCTTTTCTCCACACATTCAAATATAAATTAACTGCACTTCTTGTAATAATATCACAATGGAAGGTTTATATAAATTAATGGAGCTTAGCCAAGGACTCTTTACCACTGAACTTCATCCCAGGCTAAATCAAGAGAATTTAGACAAATTCCAGTAAGAGATGTATGTTTCTGAATCATTAGTATAAAAGTTTTGAGAAGAAACAAAGCATTTGTAAAGGTGAATGTGAAGAGAAATGATCAAAATGCCAAATGATACATAAAAAATATGTTATTTTTCTTTCTTGCCATAAACTTTCTTTTCCATTCATATAAATAAATCTCAATTAATGGTTTTGTCACCTTCATTGTGCAACCACAAAGCTCAGGAGTCATCTGTGATCATTTTATTGTCCTCATCATTTCACTACATATAATCTATCAGCAGGATACATCAACTTTACCTCCAAACCCCATCCCAAATCCATTTGTTTTCATCTCCATTGATTTAAGCAATTATTGTCTCTACCCAGTGTCCAGCAATATTCTAACTGTTCTCATGTTTCTACTTTTAATATTAACATCCTATATTCCACACAACAGTCAGAGTTTTTAATAATATAATAATAATATAAATCAGGTCATAACATTCTTCTCCTTAGAAATATCTAATAACTTTTACTACACACAAAATAACTTACTATGGTGTTCAGAGCCAATATTTGTATGATTCTTCCTTCCCTGATCTCATCTTCTACTATTCTCTTTTCCTATTTCGGTCACACAGGTTTTGAAATCTTATCATAGGCCAAGCTATTCTCATCTTGTCATTGTAAGTCAATTTTTCTTGACACAGTCTCATAAGCCCATATAGAGGCATTACTAGTTTCAACAAATTTCAGGTTTCCCCACAAGTATCAATGATCCAAATTGTCTTTATAATTCACATGTAAGTGCTTATAGTTATTTGCATTGACATCATTCAGATTTAATCTTTACACTATTTAAAACTGGCACAAATTATTTCTCTTTTTTTATGTTATCACCCCTTATCTGCAAAGAGAACACTGTAAAACTTGTATTCCTAGTTGTATTCCCAATCTATGAAGATGTTTTCCCAGTAGATAATTTGTACTAATTTTAAGTGTCTAGTGTCAAAAGTTTTTTTCAATATGTGTTGAGTGAATGACTACAGAAAATGAAATAACAAGGAAGAAATGCATGTGTTGGCAATGAAATGGGAAGAAGAAGGTGATGTGTAATTGCACTTAAAGGTGAGGTTGAAGTTCAAGTATAGATGTTCAATTTTGTCAAGTAACACAAAGAGATTGAAAAGGATCTGTGTAAGTGTCATTGGATTTGATCGGAAGGAGGTCATTGGTGAGCTTAGAGAAAGCAATTAATTTGAAATGGTAAGGGAAAATCAGATTTCCAGAGAGATAATGAGGACATGAGTAGTGAGGAAATTTAGAGTATAGTCAGAGACCATTTATTCACAATTTAGCTGTCAAAGAAATTTGAGATAATGGACATTATTTGGAGAGAATAGAATTAAGGACAGCTAGTCACTCACCCTAAGCAAACTTTAAGAGAACTAGAAAGTTGTCAAACATAAAGCCTCATCTAACAATAATGAAATTGAGTTATCCCACATCATTATTAGATTAGTTGATGAGTCACTATTAGAGAAAGTGATGACAATTAACATTGAAAAAATTTCCTGTCTTTTGGCAAAATGACCAACTGTTTGGCAGAAGCAGAGCATTAAGCTATGTGAGCTATTTTTTATTTACTATTTGAAACAACTTGTCAATGACTCCTAATACTCTATAGAAACTAAGTGCTCAAAAATATACCCATATATTAAGACAACCCTGTGATGATGAAAAATATAATGAGTATTTAATTGGATAAACATATAATCATATTATCTTCTATAGACTCGGTATCTCCCTTGTTAGCTTAAGGTGTTGAATAATATGATACTATAGAAGGATATCATTGATATTTGCAACTCTGTGGATAAGATTTTTTTTATAAATTCGAACTTGTTAAAAATTTTTCAAAGCCATAACTCTTAATCTCCGAATGCTTCTTTCACAAAAACATATTCTCATCTTCTTCTTGGAAGTAGGAGCTCACGTCTCTTGCAAAAGTTCCCTTTTGAACAATCTGATAAGAAAAAACAGGTCATATAAATAATTGTATTTTTATTTACTTTTTCTAGGACACTACAGTGAGGATCTTTGGAGGTAGCTGATGCAAAGAAAACATTCAACATTTCACGTTAATAAAATGTGTATACGGTCACTAGTAATAAAAAGTTTAAAGTTGATCAAATCAATTTAAATGCTATGTAAATTGTGTTGAAGAATATTGGTTATGGCTAAGTGAACAATATAGGTCAGAAATGCAAAAGTAAGATATTAGAAATTATTTGAAAATAAATTATATAGGCATAATTTTTTGCCTAAACAAAATCTGATTTAAATAGCCAGATAAATTTGATATATTTTCACTTAGATGGCTGTATATATAATATCTACCTAGAAAATTAGTTGTGGAAGAACTAATAGTAGAAATACTATGCTATGTTGAAAAAGTATGCATTTAGTAATACATGACAAAATTTGCATCCACAAGGAAGGTCTTGACAAGATTAAAAATCCTGAATAATAAAGTTTCAAATTGTTGAGATTCTACATTTAGTTTTAAACAATAATCATGTTACATGGAACTTACTTGCTCATACAACACTTATGATGTAGTCCTCGTAGTCCTTCCCTTCTATAGATTTATTAGTTACTAAAGTTACAGTGATATAGGATTGGATAATAATAATAAAATATGAAAATATAATGCCAGATATGTACAACATATTGCAGAAGCATGAAAAATAACTACTAAATACTGCTGGGGTGAGAGAAGGATGAGGAATAGGTTTCTGAGTATGTCAGAAAAGTCCATTTATGAGAGGTTATTTTGGGGCTAGATTATATCAGGTAGGAAGTTATCCAGTTTCCAGGGTGTGAGATTGAATAGAGAAGAATATTTCAAGCAGAAGAGACCATATGAAGAAACTTAAATACCAAAAAGCACCACAGTGTATGTAGTCTGTGATGGTATTTTTGTATTGCTGGGGAATAAAATATTTGACAGTGATGGAGAAATATGCAGATATCAAAGTAAGCAGAGGTATAATTTTTATGTGAAGGCCTGAAATATCATTAAAGATGTGTTTTATAAGAAGAAAACTGTCAAGTATTTAGAAAGACACAAATAATGTGTAGTATTTATTTAAAACATACTCTGTATCAGCACTTGAACTAAAACTTCATATACATTTTGTTATTGAACACTGAGAAAAAAGGATTATTTTTTCCACTTTAGCTATAAAAAGAACTTATCATCTTCAATATCTTCTCTACAATGTCTTGTCTATGATAAGCAGTTTGTCAATGCAGTCTAAAACTTTAAACTCAGGTTTTTCTATGCAAATGGTCAAATGGTCAAACTACCCATCAATAGCTCTATAAGGAACATACTTCAGTTAAGCAAAACAGAGGCAGAAACCAATTTAGAGAGTCTTGGTCAGTACAAGGTATGAATGCCTGAATTAATTGAGGCATTAGACCTAAGATTAAAGAAAAGGGGGTAGCTATAAGAAATATTGAAAAGATGAATTTGGCATGAATTTCAAATATTGAAAAGATGAATATTTGGAGATTTATTGTGTTAGGAAAATTAGGTTGGAAGATCAGTGAAAGTTAGCAAACTCAGGTTTCTAGCTTAAATGAATGGGAGAATAGCATGCCATCAATTTTTATAGAGCATAAATCCTAATCCATGCACACTGAACTTAAGCTGCACATGGGTTCTCTAGATGGAGATTTTCTGTATAAAGAGGATCATGGGCTCAAGAATTTGATCTCAATGTGATTAGAATTCTAGTGACTTTTATATATAAACATGAAAACAATAAATGTTTATAGTAAAAAAAAATAAAGAAGAAAATAAGGGTAACATAAGGGATTTCAGGAGGAGAACTGGAGCCATGTGGCATCTAGGAATTAAGATGTCAGTTGGTGTCAATAAACACAAAATTGGTTATCTGTCTCTGAAGAACATTCATGAATACAGACATCTTATTTAATATATAGTGTTTATCTGAAAATGTTACATTCCATAGATTCTTCTTAATCCCTTTGTTTACACATAAATTTCTATATAAGTGCTTCTATTCTACCTCTTAATAAAAAAGAAAATTATTTTCTTAATAAAAAGAAAAATCAAGTACTTAGTCATTTTTAAATATTGTTTTTATCCCTTAAATCTAAATGATTCAAAGTGCTATCATTTCTTCTAGTTTGATATACAGTTAAATTTATTAATGGGATACATTTTTCAAAACAAATATTAGAAATATGTCTCTTGAAATATAGGTTTATTTTTTCATGTATTTATTTATTTATTTGATACCAGGGATTGCACCCAGGGGCACTTAGCACTTTCATGCACTTATAGACAGAAAAGCAATGTAATATCACAAAATAAAAGTTGGTATATTTTTTCAATTAATTTCATATATACCCACATAAGTTTATGTATAATTACATAAACATACATACATATAGACAAGATTATGTATCCACATATTTCTTGTTACCTATACTAGCTAAGAGAGTAATTTTTTTCTATTTTCTGGCTTTACTTTCTTCTATTTTGTAGTATTAAGATTATGATTTTATGCTGCAATTATCATAACAACTGAAATTTTTTATTGCTATTTATTTATTGCAATGTTGGGGTTCAAACTTAGAACCTTGTATATCCTAGGTACAAACTCTGCTACTGGACTACATCTCCAGCTGTATATTCTGTTTTTATGTGTTCTTTTCTTTACCTTGGCAAACTTCAAATTCAGCAATCCTATATGCATATTCAGGGCTTTTTGGTCCATTACTTCAAATATACAAAGAAATATTATTCAGATAAAACTTATCTAAATAATGCAAGAGAGAAACCCTCAAACAACTACTCTTAGTTTCTTAGGGAGGAAAAAAAAGTAGAATCAATTAGAAAATATGAATGAACTTTGTAGCATACTTAGGGTCACTGTAGTCTAATCACATTTCAAATAACATATGTGAAACTCAAAATTAAGTTCTTGAGCATTAATTGAAAGTTCATTTTAGTTTGCTTATATATTCTTTTTCATTATTAAAGATGTAAAGCCATATTTTCCATATTTTTATTAGTTAAAAAAACATCATTGTCAGTGGTTTGCCAAAAAAGTACAGTATTCAGAGACAGTGAAAAACAGAAAAACCTTTCATGTGTTTAGTAATACACATTGATACAAATTGATTAAGTTATAAGTAAAAACTTCTCATAACTTACCACTGAATAAATATTGGGTAAAATAAAGCAAAAGCAGGTGGTTTCAAATGCACACATCAGTAATCCCAGTTACTTCATAGGCTAGGATAGTAGAAATGCAAGTTCAAGGACAACCTGGGCACCTTAGAAAGACCCTTTGCCAAGGAATTGGACAAAATCTTCACAGAAGAAGAAATATGATCCATCAACAAATACATGAAAATAATGAACAACTTCACTAGCAAATTAAAACCACACTGAGATTTCACCTCACTACAGTCAGAATGGCAATTATTAAGAATAAAAGCACCAATAAATGTTGGTAAGGATGTGGAGAAAAAGGTACACTCATATATTGCTAGTGGAACTGCAAATTTGTGCAACCACTCTCAAAAGCAGTATGGAGATTCCTCAGAAAACTGGAACTGGAACTGCCATTTAATCCAGGCATCCCACTGTGAAAAACACCTGTGGAGGAAGCTTGTGAGGAGACACACAGAGAACAGGCACAGACATTTAAAGTATAAGCAGGCAGACGGAAGGATGGCAGACAAAAGAATGGCTGCTCCTCTTGCTATCGTGTTTATTAACCTCCCCCCCAAAAATTATATACCACCTGTTACCACGAATATATTCTAATTAGTATTTCTTTAATCTCAAGTGCTAGCTAACTGAGATAAAGTCCAGGTTAGTACAAACTGAAGGCTCCTATCTTCCAAGGATGTTACCATGGAAGCCAGATAGTGCACCTGTATAGTTATCTTAATAGCTTCAAAGGGGAAACTTCTGGGCACCCTAGGCCTGGGAAATAGGGCAAAATTGTGAAGAAAATTGATATGGCATCTGGGCATCATATGCTTTTGCAGAGGAATTTCCCAGTAGCCAGATGTTTTCTGGCAGCCAGGCATTCTGTGCCATTGCACAGAAACTTCCTAGTCACTAAACATGTCACAATCACAAAGTTTGTAGGCCCCAATTCCAAACATAGATCTCCTACATATATACAATATAATATATAGAGAGTATTCCAACCTTCAATGAGTGAATACACTTTCTTCTCAGCAGCACATGGATCCTTCTCTAAAACAGAAAATATACTATGCCACAAAGCAAGTTTTAGCAAATAAAATAATGGAGAGATACTACCCTGCATTCTATCAGATCATAATGGGATGAAATTAGAAATCAATGATAAAATAAAAAATAAAATCCACTCCAACACCTGAACACTAAATAATATGCTACTGTGTGAACAATGGCTTACAGAAGGCATGAAGGAGGAGATTAGAAAGTTTTTAGAGATGAATGAGAGCACAGAAAAATCATATTGTAATATCTGGGACACTATGAAAGCAGTTCTAAGAGGAAAGTTCATTGCATGGAATTAATTCCTTAAAAGAAGAAAAAGTCCACAAATAAATAACTTAACACTACATCTCAAAGCCCTAGAAAACAAGAACAACACCAAAAGCAGCATAAGACAGGAAATAATTAAAATTAGAGCTGAAATCAATGAAAGTGAAACACAAGAAACAATTGAAAAAATTGACAGAACAAAAAGTTGGTTCTTTGAAAAAATAAAAAAAAAAATGACAGACCCTTAGCCATGCTAATGAAGAGAAGGAGAGAGAAAACTCAAATTCCTAACATATACAATGAAAAAGAAAATATCATAACAGACACTACAGAAATATGGAAGATGATTAGAAATTATATTGAAAAATTTTACTCCAATAAAATAGAAGATATTGAAGGCATCGTCAAATTTCTAGAGTCATATAATTTGCCCAAATTGAATCCGGATGATATACACAATTTAAACACATCAATTTCATGTGACAAAATAGCAGGCACCATCAAAAATCTACCAGCCAAGAAAATCTCAGGACCAGACAGATACACAGCCGAGTTCTATAAGACCTTTAATGAAGGACTAATATTAATACTTTCCAATTTATTTTAGGAAATAGAAAAAGAGGCAGCACTTCAAACTCATTTTATGAGGTCAATATGATTCAAAAACCAGGCAAAGACACATCAGAAAAAGAAAACTACAGACCAATATCTTTAATGAACATATATGTAAAAATTCTCAATAAAATTCTGGCAACTCAAATACAAAAACATATCAAACAGATAGTGCACCACAATCAAGTGGGATTCATCCCAGGGAAACAGGTTTGTTTCAACATACAAAAATCAATAAATGTAATGTATCACATCAATAGACTTAAAGGTAAGAATCATCTAATCATCTCAATAGATGCAGAAAAAGCTTTTGACAAAATACAGTACCCCTTTATGTTCAAAACATTAGAAAGACTAGGGATAACAGGAACATATCTCAACATAATAAAGGCTATCTCTGCTAAGCCCCAGGCCATCATCCTTCTAAATGAAGAAACATTTAAAGCATTTTCTCTAAAACCTGGAACAAGACAGGGATGTCCTCTTTCACCACTTCTATTTAACATAGTTCTTGAAACACTGGCCAGAGCAAGTAGACAGTGGAAAGAAATTAAAGGGATACACTTAGGAAAAGAAGAACTCAAATTGGAACTATTTGCTCATGATATGATTCTATACCTAGAAAACCCTAAAAGTTCCACCAGAAAACTTCCAGAACTAGTAAATGAATTCAGCAAAGAATCAGGATATGAAATAAACATCCATAAATCAAAGGCATTTCTGTATATCAGTGACAAATCCTCAGAAAGGGAAATGAGGAAAACTACCACATTTTCAATAGTCTGAAAAAAATTAGATAGTTGGGAATCAACTTAATGAAAGAGGTGAAAGATCTATACAATGAAAATTACAGAACCCTAAAGAAAGAAATCAAAGATGACCTTAGAAGATGGAAAGAATTACCTTGTTCTTGGATAGGCCAAATTAATATTATCAAATTGACCATACTTCCAAAAGCACTATACAGATTTAATGCAATTCTGATCAAAATTCCAATGACATTCCTCATGGAAATGGAAAAAATTCATGAAATTCATCTGGAAAAAATAAGAGACTCAGAATAGCTAAAGAAAACCTTAACAGGAAGAGTGAAGCAGATGACATCACTATACCAGACTTTAAACTATACTACAAAGCAATAGTAACATAAACAGCATGGTATTGGCATAAAAACAGAGTGGTAGAACAATGGACACTGGTACAGAATAGAGGACACAGAGACTAACCCACAAAACAATAATTATCTTATATTAGACAAAGATGAAAGAATATGCATTGAAGAAAAGATATCTTCTTCAACAAATGTTGCTGGAAAAACTGGAGATCCATATGAAAAAAAAAAAAAAAAAACCTTCTCTCTCAACATGTACAAAACTCAACTTAAAATGGATCAAGGACTTAGGAATACATTCAGAGATGCTACATCTAATAGAAGAAAAATTAGGCCCTAATATTCATCATGTGGGGTTAGGTTCCAACTTCCTTAATGAAAATAATGTGGCACAAAAATTAAAACCAAGGATTAATAAATGGGATGGAATCCAACTAAAAAGTTTCTTCTCAGGCGCCGGCAAGGTAGAGGGAACTGTGACCACCCACAGAGCAGGCCCAGCGGCCTGCTGAGGGGCAGAGCCGCTCCCCACCCCCTGCGCCTGCCAAGTAGGCGGAACTGTGACCACCTACAGAAAAGGCCCAGTGGCCTGCGGCGGGACAGAGCTTCCAATCACTCCTGCAAGGTAGGCGGGCATGCGACCCACCGGCAGAAGAGGAGCAGCGGCCTGCTGAGAGGCAGAGCTGCCCCCTCCCCCTGCGCCGGCAAGGTAGAGGGAACTGTGACCACACACAGAGCAGGCCCAGCGGCCTGCTGAGGGGCAGAGCCGCCCCCCACCCCCCGCGCCTGCCAGGTAGGCGGAACTGTGACCACCGACAGAAAAGGCCCAGTGGCCCGCGGCGGGACAGAGCTTCCAATCACTCCTGCAAGGTAGGCGGGCCTGCGACCCACCGGCAGAAGAGGAGCAGCGGCCTGCTGAGAGGCAGAGCCGCCCCCTCCCCCTGCGCCAGAAAGGTAGAGGGAACTGTGACCACCCACAGAGCAGGCCCAGCGGCCTGCTGAGGGGCAGAGCCGCCCCCCACCCCCCGCGCCTGCCAGGTAGGCGGAACTGTGACCACTGACAGAAAAGGCCCAGTGGCCCGCGGAGGGGCAGAGCTTCCAATCACTCCTGCAAGGTAGGCGGGCCTGCGACCCACCGGCAGAAGAGGAGCAGCGGCCTGCTGAGAGGCAGAGCCGCCCCCTCCCCCTGCGCCTGCAAGGTAGACGGAACTGTGACCACCATCAGAACAGGCCAGACCTGCAAACGACAGACAGAACAGGCCCAGTGGCCTGAGGAAGGGTAGAGCCGCCCCCCCCGTGCCTGCAAGGTAGGCGGACCTGCGACCCACTGGCAGAACAGCCCCAGAGGCCTGCAGAGGGGCAGTGCCGCTGCCTGCGCCTGCAAAGTAGGCAGAACTGCGACCACCGACAGAAAAAGCCTAGCGGCCCGCAGAGGGACATAGCCACCGACCACGCCCGCAAGGTACGCGGACCTGCTACCGACCACCAGAGCAGGCCCAGCGGCCTGTCAGCGTGGTAGGCACATTGCCCTAATTGGAAGAGGGGCAGAGCCGCCGCCCGCGCCTGCGAGGGAGACTTTGCAACTATACAAGACCAATATAAATATATAGGGGGAAAATTCAATAGCACAACAGTTTCACCAAGTAGAAAGGAACGCAAACAGTATGAAGAGACAAGGAAAGAAAGGACCACAAGCAATGCAGGTCAACTCAACTTTAGAAGAGGTAATAGCTGCAGCAGATGGAATGTCAGATAAAGAATTCAGGATATACATGCTTCAGATGATCTGGAGTCTCAAGGAAGACATCACACAGCAAAATCAGACAATGAAAGATCACTTCAACAATGAATTACATAAACAAATCCAAGAAGCAAAAGATCAACTATACAGGGAGATAGAGGTTATAAAAAACAAACAAACAGAAATCCTAGAAATGCAGGAAGCAATAAACCAACTTAAAAACTCAATTGAGAATACTACCAGCAGAGTAGAACACTTAGAAGATAGAACATCAGACAATGAAGACAAAGTATTTCAACTTGAAAAGAACATAGACAGCTCAGCAAGACTGTTAAGAAACCATGAGCAGAACATCCAAGAAATATGGGATAACATCAAGAGACCAAATTTAAGAGTCATTGGGATACAGGAAGGGACAGAGTTTCAAACCAAAGGAATGAGCAATCTATTCAATGAAATAATACGAGAAAACTTCCCAGACTTGAAGAATGAGACAGAATCCCAAATCCTAGAAGCCTACAGGACGCCGAATGTGCAAAATCATAAGAGACCCACACCTAGACACATTATAATGAAGATGCCCAACATACAGAATAAGGAGAGAATTTTAAAAGCTACAAGAGAAAGGAAGCAGATCACATTTAGGGGTAAGCCAATCAGGATAACAGGTGATCTTTCAACACAGACTCTGAAAGCTAGAAGATCCTGGAAAAACATATTTCAAACACTGAAAGAAAATGGGTTCCAACCAAGAATTGTGTTTCCAGCGAAATTAAGCTTCAGGATGGAAGATGAAATTAAAACCATCCACGATAAACAAAAGTTAAAAGAATTTGCAGCTAGAAAACCATGTGTTTTAAACATCCTTGGCAAAACATTACAGGAAGAGTAAATGGAAAATAACAATGAAAACCAACAGTGGGATGTAGGACAGTAAAGGGGGGAAAATAATCAAAGAGGAAAACAAACCATGTTTAGTAACAGAAATAAACAAATATGGCTGGAAGAACAACCCATATCTCAATAATAACCCTAAATGTCAATGGCTTAAACTCACCAATCAAGAGACACAGGCTAGTAGAATGGATCACAAAACAAGACCCAACAATATGCTGCCTACAGTAGATGCATTTGATAGGAAAAGACATACATAGGCTGAAGGTGAAAGGTTGGGAAAAATCAGATCACTCATATGGACTTCGGAAACAAGCAGGAGTGTCCATACTCATATCAAATAAAATAGATTTCAAGCCCAAGTTAATCAAAAGGGATAAAGAGGGACACTACATACTGCTTAAGGGAACCATACACCAACAAGACATAACAATCATAAATATATATGCCCCAAACAATGGTGCAGCTATGTTCATCAAACAAACTCTTCTCAAGTTCAAGAGTCTAATAGACCACCGTACAATAATCATGGGAGACTTCAACACACCTCTCTCGACACTGGACAGATCTTCCAAACAAAAGTTGAATAAGGAAACTATAGAACTCAATTACACAATTAATAACCTAGACTTAATTGACATATATAGAATATACAACCCAATATCAAGCAGTTACACTTTTTTCTCATCAGCACATGGATCCTTCTCAAAAATAGATCATATATTATGTCACAGGGCAAATCTTAGACAATATAAAAGAGTAGAGATAATACCATGCATCCTATCTGATCATAATGGAATGGAACTGAAAATCAACGATAAAAGAAGGAAGGAAAAAGCATACATCACTTGGAGAATGAACAATAGGTTACTGAATGATCAATGGGTTATAGAAGACATCAAGGAGGAAATTAAAAAATTCTTAGAGATAAATGAAAACACAGACAGAACATATCGGAATCTATGGGACACATTGAAAGCAGTTCTAAGAGGAAAATTCATTGCTTGGAGTTCATTCCTTAAAAAAAGAAAAAACCAACAAATAAATGATCTCATACTTCATCTCAAAATCCTTGAAAAAGAAGAGCAAAACAACAGCAAAAGAAGTAGAAGGCAAGAAATAATTAAAATCAGAGCTGAAATTAATGAAATCGAAACAAAAGAAACAATTGAAAAAATTGACAAAACTAAAAGTTGGTTCTTTGAAAAAATAAACAAAATCGACAGACCCTTAGCCATGCTAGCGAAGAGAAGAAGAGAGAGAACTCAAATTACTAGCATACGGGATGAAAAAGGCAATATCACAGCAGACACTTCAGATATACAGAAGATAATCAAAAATTATTTTGAATCCTTATACTCCAATAAATTAGAAGATAGTGAAGTCATCGATAAATTTCTTAAGTCATATGATCTGCCCAGATTGAGTCAGGAGGATATAGACAACCTAAACGGACCAATATCAATTGAGGAAATAGAAGAAACCATCAAAAGACTACCAACTAAGAAAAGCCCAGGACTGGATGGGTATACAGCAGAGTTTTACAAAACCTTTAAAGAGGAACTAATACCAATACTTTTCAAGCTACTTCAGGAAATAGAAAATAAGGGATAACTTCCACATTCATTCTACGAGGCCAACATCACCCTGATACCTAAACCAGACAAAGACACTTCAAAGAAAGAAAACTACAGACCAATATCTCTAATGAACCTAGATGCAAAAATCCTCAATAAAATTCTGGCGAATCGGATACAAAAACATATAAAAAAAATTGTACACCATGATCAAGTAGGATTCATCCCTGGGATGCAAGGCTGGTTCAATATACGGAAATCAATAAATGTTATTCACCACATCAATAGACTTAAAAATAAGAACCATATGATCATCTCGATAGATGCGGAAAAAGCATTCGACAAAGTACAGCATCCCTTTATGTTCAAAACTCTAGAAAAACTAGGGATAACAGGAACATACCTCAATATTGTAAAAGCAATCTATGCTAAGCCTCAGGCTAGCATCATTCTGAATGGAGAAAAACTGAAGGCATTCCCTCTAAAATCTGGAACAAGACAAGGATGCCCTCTCTCACCACTTCTGTTCAACATAGTTCTCGAAACACTGGCCAGAGCAATTAGACAGACGAAAGAAATTAAAGGCATAAAAATAGGAAAAGAAGAACTTAAATTAACACTGTTTGCAGATGACATGATTCTATACCTAGCAGACCCAAAAGGGTCTACAAAGAAACTATTAGAGCTAATAAATGAATTCAGCAAATTGGCAGGATATAAAATCAACACGCATAAATCAAAGGCATTCCTGTATATCAGTGACAAATCCTCTGAAATGGAAATGAGGACAACCACTCCATTCACAATATCTTCAAAAAAAAAAATAAAATACTTGGGAATCAACCTAACAAAAGAGGTGAAAGACTTATACAATGAAAACTACAGAACCCTAAAGAGAGAAATAGAAGAAGATCTTAGAAGATGGAAAAATATACCCTGTTCATGGATAGGCAGAACAACATCATCAAAATGGCGATATTACCAAAAGTTCTCTATAGGTTTAATGCAATGCCAATCAAAATCCCAACGTCATTTCTTGTAGAAATAGAGAAAGCAATCATGAAATTCATATGGAAAAATAAACGACCCAGAATTGCAAAAACAATGCTAAGCAGGAAGTGGGAATCAGGCGGTATAGCGATACCAGACATCAAACTATACTACAGAGCAATAGTAACAAAAACAGCATGGTACTGGTACTAAAACAGGCGGGTGGACCAATGGTACAGAATAGAGGACACAGAAACCAATCCACAAAACTACAACTACCTTATATTTGATAAAGTGGCTAAAAGCATGCAATGGAGGAAGGATAGCATCTTCAACAAATGGTGCTGGGAAAACTGGAAATCCATATGCAACAAAATGAAACTGAATCCCTTTCTCTCGCCATGCACAAAAGTGAATTCAAAATGGATCAAGGAGCTTGATATCAAATCAGAGACACGCCGTCTGATAGAAGAAAAAGTTGGCTACGATCTACATACTGTGAGGTCGGGCTCCAAATTCCTCGATAGGACACCCATAGCACAAAAGTTAATAACTAGAATCAACAAATGGGACTTACTCAAACTAAAAAGATTTTTCTCAGCAAAAGAAACAATAAGAGAGGTAAATAGAGAGCCTACATCCTGGGAACAAATCTTTACTCCTCACACTTCAGATAGAGTACTAATATCCAGAGTATACAAAGAACTCAAAAAATTAGACAATAAGAGAACAAACAACCCAATCAACAAATGGGCCAAGGACCTGAACAGACACTTCTCAGAGGAGGACATACAATCAATCAACAAGTACATGAAAAAATGCTCACCATCTCTAGCAGTCAGAGAAATGCAAATCAAAACCACCCTAAGATACCATCTCACTCCAGTAAGATTGGCAGCCATTATGAAGTCAAACAACAAGTGCTGGCGAGGATGTGGGGAAAAGGGTACACTTATACATTGCTGGTGGGACTGCAGATTGGTGCAGCCAATTTGGAAAGCAGTATGGAGATTTCTTGGAAAGCTGGGAATGAAGCCACCATTTGACCCAGCTATTCCCCTTCTTGGTCTATTCCCTAAAGACCTAAAAAGAGCATGCTACAGGGACACTGCTACATCAATGTTCATAGCAGCACAATTCACAATAGCAAGACTGTGGAACCAACCTAGATGCCCTTCAATAGATGAATGGATTAAAAAAATGTGGCATTTATACACAATGGAGTATTACGCTGCATTAAAAAATGACAAAATCATAGAATTTACAGAGAAATGGATGGCATTAGAGCAGATTATGCTAAGTGAAGCTAGCCAATCCCTAAAAAACAAATGCCAAATGTCTTCTTTGATATAAGGAGAGTAACTAAGAACAGAGTAGGGTCGAAGAGCATGAGAAGAAGATTAACATTAAACAGGGATGAGAGGTGTGAGGGAAAGGGAGAGAGAAGGGATATTGCATGGAAATGGAAGGAGACCCTCAGAGTTATACAAAAGTACATACAAGAGGAAGTGAGGGGAAAGGGAAAAATAATACAAGGGGGACAAATGAATGTCAGTAGAGGGGGCAGAGAGAGAATAGGGGAGGGGAGGGGAGGGGAGGGGGGATAGTAGAGGATAGGAAAGGCAGCAGAACACAACAGACACTAGTATGGCAATATGTAAATCAATGGATGTGTTACTGATGTGAGTCTGCAATCTGTATATGGGGTAAAAATGGGAGCTCATAACCCACTTGAATCAAAGTGTGAAATATGATATATCAAGAACTATGTAATGTTTTGAACAGCCAACAATAAAAAATTTAAAAAAAAAAGAAAAAAAAAGTTTCTTCTCAGCAAAAGAAATAATCTGTGAGGTGAACAGAGAGCCTACATCTTGGGAGCAAATCTGTACCCTTCACACATCAGATAGAGCACTAATCACTAAGATATATAAATAACTCAAAAAGCTACCCCCCCAAATAACCCAATCAATAAATGTATAAAGGACCTGAAGAGATACTTTTCATAAGATGATATACAATCAATAACAATTACATGAAAAAATGTTCATCATCATTAGCAATTAGTGAAATACAAATCAAAACTATTCTAAGATGTCATCTTGCTCCAGTCAGAATGGCAGCTATTATGCATACAAACAACAATAATTGTTGGTGATGGTGTGGGGCAAAAGGTACACTCATACACTGCTGTCGGGACTGCAAATTGGTGCAGCCAATATGGAAAGCAGTATGGAGATTTCTTGGAAAATTGAGAATGGAAACACCATTTGACCCAGCTATCTTTCTCCTTGCTCTATACCCAAAAGACATAAAAAGAGCATAGTACATGACACAGCCACATCAATGTTTATAGCAGCACAGTTCACAATATCTAAACTATAGAAGCAACCTAGATGCCCTTCAATAGATGAATGGATAACAAAAATGCTGCATATATACACAAAGGAATATTACTCAGCAATAAAAGAATAAAATCATGGTATTTGCAGGTAAATGGATGGAGTTAGAGAAGATAATGCTAAGTGAATTTAGCCAACTCCCCCAAAACAAATGTCAAATGTTTTCTTTGATATAAGGAGAGTGATTCATAATGGGATAGGGAGAGGGAGCATGGGAGGAATAGATTAACTCTAGATAGGGCAGAGGGGTTGGAGGGGAATGGAGGTGGCATGGGGTAATTAATTATGGTGGAATGTGATGATCATTATTACTCGAAGTATGGGGATGAAGACATGAATTGGTGTGAATATACTATGTATACAACCAAAGATATAAAAATTTGTACTCTATATATGAAAGAAATATAATGTATTCTGTTATTTATATAAAAAACAAAATGAAACAACACTCAATATAAAACATCACCAACAGACTAGATCACTTGAAAGACAGAATGTCAGATAATGAAGACAAATTATACAGTCTGAAAAATAAAGTTGACCACACAGTGAAGATGGTAAGAAACCATGAACAGAATATCCAAGAATTATAGGATAGCATCAAAAGACCAAATATAAGAATTATTGGGATAGAGGAAGGCATAGAGTTTCAAACCAAATTAATGCATAATCTCTTCAATGAGATAATATCAGAAAATTAACCAAGCATGAAGAATGAATTGGAAAACCAAATACAAGAGGCTTATAGTATATCAAATATGTAAAATTTCAACAGATCTACATGAAGGCACATTATAATGAAAATGCCTACCATAGAGAATAGGATAGAATCTTAAAGGCTATAAGAGATAAAAATTACATCCCATATATGGGAAGACCAGTTTGTATCACAGCAGATTTTTCTACCAAGACCCTCAAAGTTAGGCGGACCTAGAACAACATATATCAAGCGCTGAAAGAATATGTATGCCAAACAAGAATCTTTTTTATATTTATTTTTTTAGTTGTATTTGGACACAATACCTTTATTCCATTCATTTATTTTTATGTGGTGCTGAGGATTGAACCCAGGGCCCTGCACATGCCAGGTGAGTGCTCTACCACTGAGCCATAATCCCAGCCCCAAAGAATCTTGTATCCAGCAAAATTAAGCTTCAGATTTGATGAAGAAATAAAAACCTTTCATGATAAATAAAAGTTTAAAGAATTTACAGTGAGAAAGCTCATACTACAGAGCATCCTCAGCAAAATATTCTGAGAGGAGGAAATGAAAAACAACAATGAAAATCAGCAAAGGGAGGAACTATACTAAGGAAAAGATTAATCAGAGAATAAACCAAGTTAAGTCAAAAACAAAAATAAATGAGATTATCTGGGAATACAAATTACCCTGATTATGAATGGCCTAAATCATCAATCAAAAGATGTAGAATGACAGATGGATTAAAAAAGACCCAACAATATGTTGCTTTCAAGAGACTCATCTCTCAGGAAAAGACAACCACAAACTGAAGGTGAAAGTGGGGGAAAATGTACCACTCACGTGGAACTCATAAATAAGCAGGGGTTTCCATCCTCATATCAGATAAAGTTGATTTCAAACCAAAGCTAGTAAAAAGGGATAAAGAAGGATATTTCATACTGTTTAAGGGATTGATACATCAATAAGACATAACAATCATAAATATCTATGCCCCAAATAATGCTGCATCTATATATGTTAAACAAACCATTCTCAAATACAAGAACAAAATAGCACACAATACAATAATTCTGGGTGCCTCTAATACATCTCTCTCACACCTGGATAGATCTTTCAAAATAAAACTAAACAAAGAAACTATAGAACTCAATAATATAATCAATAATTTGACTTAACAGACATAAATAAAATATTCCATCCATCAATGAGTGAATACACTTTCTTCTTAGCAGTGAATTAAGGACTTAGGAGTTAGTCCAAAGACTCTTCACTTAATAGAGAAAAAAAGGAGACCAAATCATCATTTTGGATTAGGCCCTGAGATCCTTAACAAGACTCCTTAAGAATAAGAAATAAACTAAAGAATTAATAAATTGGATGGTCTCAAACTAAAAAGCTTCTTCTCAGACAAATAAACAATCAATGAGGTGAAAAAAGAGCCCACATTTTGGGAGCAAATTTTTGCCACACACAGGTCAGATAAAGCATTAATCTCCAGGATATATATAGAACTCAAAAAAACTTAACAACAACAACAACAAAAACCCCAACCAAATCAATAAACGGGCTAAAGAACTGAAAAGACACTTCTCAGAAGAAGATATACATTCAATCAACAAATATATGCAAAATGTTCAATATCTCTAGTAGTTAGAGAAATGTAAATGAAAACTAAAACAAGATTTTATCTCAAACCAGTCAGAATGATAGCTATAAAGAATACAGACAACAATAAATGTTGGAGAGGACATGGGTTAAAAGGTACACTTATACATTGCTGGTGGGACTGCAAATTGGTGCAACCACTCTGGAAAGCAGTATGGAGATTCCTTCAAAAACTGGAAATATAATCACCATTTAACCCAGCTATTTCACTCAGTCTATATACAAAGGACTTAAAATAAGCATACTATAGAAACACAACCTCATCAATGTTCATAGTAGATCAATTCACAATAGTTAAACTATGGAACCAACATACATGCCATTCAATAGATGAAGGGATAAAAAAATGTGTCATATATACACAATGGATTATTTACTCAGAATTAAAAGAGAATAAAATCATGGCACATGCAGGTAAATGAATGGAGTTGGAGAATGTCATGGCAAAGGAAGTAAGTCAATCTCAAAAAAAACAAAGGCCAAATGTTCTCTCTGATAAGTGGATGCTGATCCAAAACAGAGAGGGTGAGGCATGGGAGAAATAGAGGAACTTTGGACAAAGGGGAGGGAGGATGGGGAGGGTGTATTGGGGCAGGAAAGATGGTGGAATGAGAAGGAAATCATTACTCTAGATACATGTACGACTACACATAGGATGTGACACTACACTGTACAGCCAGAGAAATAAAAATTTCTGTTGCGATTGTGTACAATGACTCAAAATGCATTTTACTGTCAATATACTTAATTAAAATAAATACATAAATAAATTAAATCCATTCAAATGTTGTGTATAACTAAAAAGAACACATAAAAATTTAAAAGAACACTTGTTAAAAAAAAGGTCTGAGATGTAGCTTAGTGATAGAGTGGTACCACATATGTGCATGCACACACACACACATACACAAATATATTTATTCTGCCATTTATTTATTTTGTGAATATTTTGAGATATTCTAATCAATAATCAAGCAGAAAACTTTCTTATTCCATTCATTATACCAGGTACCAATGATTCTACAAGGTATAAGATACTCATCTGACTTTAATGATGTTTCTATATCTAGAAAATTATATAAGCTAAATCAGGAAGATGGGAGAAGACATGATACATTTAGGAGTAATGACTAGGACTATTTGACAAGTTCAGAATTCCTCTAACAGGCCTCTATAAAAGACACCTCCCAAGCACTCTAAAAAGTCCTTCTAGAAAGAGAAAAGAATCACTGATATTTATGATATGATCTCTATGCTTCATTATGCTGGGGAATATGTATTTAGTGAAGTACACTTTCTGGATATTTATATTTACCTCCCTAAAATTAACATCCTAGAATGGTATTAGTATGGTAGTTTGGAATAGAATTCTTTCTTACTCAGTTTTTTTTTTTTTTTTTCTCATTTTCTTTTTTTTTTAATTTTTTTTATTTTTAATTTTTTATTGTGGGTTGTTCAAAACATTACAAATTTCTTGACATATCATATTCCACACTTTGATTCAAGTAGGTTATGAACTCCCACCTTCACCCCATACACAGATTGCAGAATCACATCAGTTACACATCCATTGATTTACATATTGCCATACTAGTGTCTGTTGTATTCTTCTGCCTTTCCTATCCTCTACTATCACCCCTCCCCACCTCTCCCCTCCCCTCCCCTCCTCTCTCTCTACCCCCTCCACTGTATAACCCTGAGGGTCTCCTTCCATTACCATGCAATTTCCCTTCTCTCTCCCTTTCCCTCCCACCTCTCATCCCTGTTAAATGTTAATCTTCTTCTCCTGCTCTTCGTCATATGGACTTCGGAAACAAGCAGGAGTGTCCATACTCATATCAAATAAAATAGATTTCAAGCCAAAGTTAATCAAAAGGGATAAAGAGGGACACTACATACTGCTTAAGGGAACCATACACCAACAAGACATAACAATCGTAAATATTTATGCCCCAAACAATGGTGCAGCTATGTTAGTCAAACAAACTCTTCTCAAGTTCAAGAGTCTAATAGACCACCATACCATAATCATGGGAGACTTCAACACACCTCTCTCGCCACTGGACAGATCTTCCAAACAAAAGTTGAATAAGGAAACTATAGAACTCAATAACACTATTAATAACCTAGACCTAATTGACATATATAGAGTATACCACCCAACATCAAGCAGTTACACTTTTTTCTCAGCAGCACATGGATCCTTCTCAAAAATAGATCATATATTATGTCACAGGGCAACTCTTAGACAATATAAAGGAGTAGAGATAATACCATGCATCTTATCTGATCATAATGGAATGAAACTGAAAATCAACGATAAAAGAAGGAAGGAAAAAGCATACATCACTTGGAGAATGAACAATAGGTTACTGAATGATCAATGGGTTATAGAAGACATCAAGAAGGAAATTAAAAAATTCTTAGAGATAAATGAAAACACAGACAGAACATATCGGAATCTATGGGACACATTGAAAGCAGTTCTAAGAGGAAAATTCATTGCTTGGAGTTCATTCCTTAAAAAAAGAAAAAACCAACAAATAAATGATCTCATACTTCATCTCAAAATCCTTGAAAAAGAAGAGCAAAACAACAGCAAAAGAAGTAGAAGGCAAGAAATAATTAAAATCAGAGCTGAAATTAATGAAATCGAAACAAAAGAAACAATTGAAAAAATTGACAAAACTAAAAGTTGGTTCTTTGAAAAAATAAACAAAATCGACAGACCCTTAGCCATGCTAGCGAAGAGAAGAAGAGAGAGAACTCAAATTACTAGCATACGGGATGAAAAAGGCAATATCACAACAGACACTTCAGAAATACAGAAGATAATCAGAAACTATTTTGAATCCTTATACTCCAATAAATTAGAAGATAGTGAAGGCATAGATAAATTTCTTAAGTCATATGATCTGCCCAGATTGAGTCAGGAGGATATAGAAAACCTAAACGGACCAATATCAATTGAGGAAATAGAAGAAACAATCAAAAGACTACCAACTAAGAAAATCCCAGGACTGGATGGGTATACAGCAGAGTTTTACAAAACCTTTAAAGAGGAACTAATACCAATACTTTTCAAGCTACTTCAGGAAATAGAAAATAAGGGATAACTTCCACATTCATTCTACGAGGCCAATATCACCCTGATACCTAAACCAGACAAAGACACTTCAAAGAAAGAAAACTACAGACCAATATCTCTAATGAACCTAGATGCAAAAATCCTCAATAAAATTCTGGCAAATCGGATACAAAAACATATCAAAAAAATTGTACGCCATGATCAAGTAGGATTCATCCCTGGGATGCAAGGCTGGTTCAATATACGGAAATCAATAAATGTTATTCACCACATCAATAGACTTAAAAATAAGATCCATATGATCATCTCGATAGATGCGGAAAAAGCATTCGACAAAGTACAGCATCCCTTTATGTTCAAAACTCTAGAAAAACTAGGGATAACAGGAACATACCTCAATATTGTAAAAGCAATCTATGCTAAGCCTCAGGCTAGCATCATTCTGAATGTAGAAAAACTGAAGGCATTCCCTCTAAAATCTGGAACAAGACAGGGATGCCCTCTCTCTCCACTTCTCTTCAACATAGTTCTCGAAACACTGGCCAGAGCAATTAGACAGACGAAAGAAATTAAAGGCATAAAAATAGGAAAAGAAGAACTTAAATTATCACTATTTGCAGATGATATGATTCTATACCTAGCAGACCCAAAAGGCTCTACAAAGAAACTATTAGAGCTAATAAATGAATTCAGCAAAGTGGCAGGATATAAAATCAACACCCATAAATCAAAGGCATTCCTGTATATCAGCGACAAATCCTCTGAAATGGAAATGAGGACAACCACTCCATTCACAATATCTTCAAAAAAAATAAAATACTTGGGAATCAACCTAACAAAAGAGGTGAAAGACTTATACAATGAAAACTACAGAACCCTAAAGAGAGAAATAGAAGAAGATCTTAGAAGATGGAAAAATATACCCTGTTCATGGATAGGCAGAACTAACATCATCAAAATGGCGATATTACCAAAAGTTCTCTATAGGTTTAATGCAATGCCAATCAAAATCCCAATGGCATTTCTTGTAGAAATAGAGAAAGCAATCATGAAATTCATATGGAAAAATAAAAGACCCAGAATAGCAAAAACAATGCTAAGCAGGAAGTGGGAATCAGGCGGTATAGCGATACCAGACTTCAAACTATACTACAGAGCAATAGTAACAAAAACAGCATGGTACTGGTACTAAAACAGGCGGGTGGACCAATGGTACAGAATAGAGGACACAGAAACCAATCCACAAAACTACAACTATCTTATATTTGATAAAGGGGCTAAAAGGATGCAATGGAAGAAGGATAGCATCTTCAACAAATGGTGCTGGGAAAACTGGAAATCCATATGCAACAAAATGAAACTGAATCCCTTTCTCTCGCCATGCACAAAAGTGAATTCAAAATGGATCAAGGAGCTTGATATCAAATCAGAGACGCGCCGTCTGATAGAAGAAAAAGTTGGCTATGATCTACAGTCAGTGGGGTCGGGCTCCAAATTCCTCAATAGGACACCCATAGCACAAAAGTTAATAACTAGAATCAACAAATGGGACTTACTGAAACTAAAAAGATTTTTCTCAGCAAAAGAAACAATAAGAGAGGTAAATAGAGAGCCTACACCCTGTGAACAAATCTTTACTCCTCACACTTCAGATAGAGCCCTAATATCCAGAGTATACAAAGAACTCAAAAAATTAGACAATAAGATAACAAATAACCCAAACAACAAATGGGCCAAGGACCTGAACAGACACTTCTCAGAGGAGGACATACAGTCAATCAACAAGTACATGAAAAAATGCTCACCAACCCTAGCAGTCAGAGAAATGCAAATCAAAACCACCCTAAGATACCATCTCACTCCAGTAAGATTGGCAGCCATTATGAAGTCAAACAACAAGTGCTGGCGAGGATGTGGGGAAAAGGGTACACTTATACATTGCTGGTGGGACTGCAGATTGGTGCAGCCAATTTGGAAAGCAGTATGGAGATTTCTTGGAAAGCTGGGAATGAAGCCACCATTTGACCCAGCTATTCCCCTTCTTGGTCTATTCCCTAAAGACCTAAAAAGAGCATGCTACAGGGACACTGCTACATCGATGTTCATAGCAGCACAGTTCACAATAGCAAGACTGTGGAACCAACCTAGATGCCCTTCAATAGATGAATGGATAAAAAAAATGTGGCATTTATACACAATGGAGTATTACTCTGCATTAATAAATGACAAAATCATAGAATTTACAGGGAAATGGATGGCATTAGAGCAGATTATGCTAAGTGAAGCTAGCCAATCCCTAAAAAACAAATGCCAAATGTCTTCTTTGATATAAGGAGAGTAACTAAGAACAGAATAGGGTCGAAGAGCATGAGAAGAAGATTAACATTTAACAGGGATGAGAGGTGGGAGGGAAAGGGAGAGAGAAGGGAAATTGCATGGTAATGGAAGGAGACCCTCAGGGTTATACAGTGGAGGGGGTAGAGAGAGAGGAGGGGAGGGGAGGGGAGAGGTGGGGAGGGGGGAGGGTGGAGGATTAAAAAAAAAAGGATTAAGGCTGTATATTGTGTACAAAAGGTGCTGTTGATATTGGTCTCACCAGTAAAGGTGAAGTGCTGAAAATCTTCAGAGACTCTATAGGTCTACAGGGTAGAATTTATCCTGCCTTATATCCATACTTTTAACTGGGAAAACACACTAACAACATGACAAAACAAGGGAATAAAGCACCCCAAACAAACCAAGATGCTTCAACAACAGAAGCCACTGATAAAACAGTACAAGAAATGTCCAAGAAGGAGTTCAGATTGTACACAGTTAAACTCATATGTGAAGTCAAGGATAGTATAAGGAGTGAAATCAAAGAAAAATAGGGGAAGTGAAAGATCACTTCAATAAAGAGAGATCATAAAAAAGAAAAAAGAAAAAAAAAATCCTGGAAATGAAGGAATCAGTAAACCAAATTATAAATTCAATAGGACGCATCACCAGCAGAATAGACAACTTGAAATGTAGAACCTGAGAAAATGAAGCTAAAATTAATAATCTTTTTTTTAAAAAAGAGAGAGAGAGATAGTTTTAATATTTATTTTTTTAGTTTTCGGCGGACAAAGCATTTTTGTTTGTATGTGGTGCTGAGGATCGAACCTGGGCCGCACGCATGCCAGGCAAGCGCGCTACCACTTGAGCCACATCCCCAGCCAGAAAAAATAAATAATCTTGAATGTAGAGTTGACCATGTAGAGAAAATGATAAGAAACCATGAAAAGAACCGCCAAGAATTATGAGATAACATGAAAAAATCAAATTTAAGAGTTATCAGAATACATGAAGGAGCAGAGATACAAACCAAAGGAATTCACAATCTTTTCAATGATATAATAGTAGAAATTTTCCCAAATCTAAAAAATGAAATGAAAAATCAAATACAAGAGGCTTACAGGACCCTGGATTTACAAAATCACAGCAGACCAACACCAAGACACATTATAATGATAATGATTAACACAGAGAATAAAGATAAAATCTTAAATTTTGTGGGAGAAAAAACATCAAATTACCTATGGGGGAAACCAATTCATAACTCAATGAATTTCTCAACCCAGACCCTAAAAGCTAGGAGGCCCTGCAATACGATATTTCAAACTAAAAGAAACGGAATGACAACCAAGAATTTTATATCCAGCAAAATTAAGTTTAAGATTTGAAGATGAAATTAAAACTTGCCATGATAAACAAAAATTAAAAGAATTCACAACTAGAAAGCCAAAACTACAGATCATTCTAAACAAAATATGATTCTATGAGGATGATGTGATAAAAAAGTGAAAAACCAGCAAAGGGAGGATCTGCACTACAGGGACATTCAACTAAATGAGAAACTAAGACATAAAAAAACCAGAAATAAATCAAAATGACAGGGAATACAAATCATATTTCAATAATAACCTTGAATATTAATGGCCTAAACTCATTAATCAAAAAACATTGATTGGCAGATTAGATTAAAAAGTAAGACCCATCAATACAATGTCTTCAAGGGATTCACCTCATGGGCATAGACATCCACAGGCTGAAGGTGAAAGGATAGGAAAAAACTTACCACTCATATGCATTTCATAAACAAGCAGGTGTTTCCATTCCCATTTCAGATGAAATAGAATTCAAACCCAAATTAATCAGAAGATACAAAGAAAGACATTTCATACTTCTTAAAGGAATTTTATATAAGCAGAACATAAAAAATATAAATATTTATGCCCCAAACATTGAAGCATATACATACATCAAACAAACCCTTCTCAATTTCAAGAGTTAAATAGACCACAATACAATAATACTGGGTGATTTTAACACACCTGTCTCACTACTGGACAGATCTTCCAAACAAAAACTAAATAAGGAATCTATAGAACTAAAGAATACAATCAATAATTTAGACTTAAAAGATTATATATATATATATATATATATATATATATATATATATGTGTGTGTGTGTGTGTGTGTGTGTGTGTGTGTGTGTGTATAATATTTCATCCATCAAAAAGCAAATGTACTTTCTTCTCAGCAGCACATGGCTTCTTCTCTAAAATAGACCATATCTTATGCCACAGAGCAACTCTTCATAAATACAAAAAAAACAAAAAACAAAAAAAACAGAGATAATACTCTGAATTCTATCAGACGGCCATGGAATGAAATTAGAAATCAACAAGAAAATAAAAATATAAGCTACTGTAACAAATGCAGACTAAATAATACACTATTGAATGAAATTAAAGCAATACAAATTGGTAAAGAAAAACTCAAACTATCACTATTTGATGATGACATGATTCTATAATTAGAAGATTAAAAAAACTCACCAGAAAACTTCTAGATATAATAAAGGAATTCAGGAAGTAGCAGGATATAAATCAACACCCATAAATCAAATGCATTCCTATACATCAGTGATGAATCCACTGAAAGAGAAATTAGGAAAACTACTCCATTCACAATAGCCTCAAAAAAAAAAAAAAAAAATAGAATACCTGGGAATCAATCTAACAAAAGAGGTGAAAGACCTCTACAGTAAAAACTACAGAATACTAACAACAGAAATTGAAGAAAATCTCAGAAGATTCAAAGATTTCCCATGCTTCTGGCTAGGCAGAATTAATATTGTCAAAATGGCCATACTACCAAAAGCATTATACAGTTTGAATTCAATTCTTATTAAAATCTCAATGACATTCTTCATAGAAATAGAAAAAGCAATCATGAAATTTTGGAAAAATAAGAGACCCAGAATAGCTCAAGAAATCCTTAGGAAGAAAAGTGAAGCAGGAGGCATCACAATACCAGACCTTAAACTATACTACACAGCTATAGTAACAAAAACAGCATGGTATTGGCACCAAAATAGACTTGTAGACCAATGGTACAGAATTGAGGAAACAGAGACAAACCGACATAAGTGAGGTTATCTCATACTAGACAAGAGTGCCAAAAACATTCACTGGAGAAAAGATAGCCTATTCAACAAATGGTTGTGACAAAACTGGAATTCCTCAGAAACAAAGTTAAATGTAGCAAAATTAAAATAAACCTCTATTTCTCACCCTGCACAAAAATAAACTCCAAGTGGATCAAAGACTTAGGCACTAGAATGGAGACTTAGGCACTAGAACAGATACCCTGTGCCTAACTGAAGAAAAATAGGCCCAAGTCTTCACCATATTGGCCTAGGATCTGACTTCCTTAACAAGACTCCTAAAGCACAAGAAATAAAATCAAGAATCAATAAATCAAATGGATTCAAATTAAAAAGCTTCTTCTCAGAAAAGGAAACAATAAAGTAAGGAGAGAGTCTATAGGTTGGGAGAAAATGTTTACCACATGCCCCTCTGATAAAGCATTAATCTCTAGATACATAAATAACTCAAAATACTTAACATAAAAAATAACCCAATCAATAAATGGGCTAAGGAACTGAACAGACACTTCACAGAAGAAGAAACACAATAGATCAACAAATATATGAAAAAGTGTTCAACATCTCTAGCAATTAGAGAAATGAAAATCAAAACTACTCTAAGATTTTATCTCACTCCTTTCAGAATGGCAATCATCAAGAATACAGGCAGCAATAAATATTGGCAAAAATATCATGAAAAAGGTACACTCCTACATTGCCTGTGGGACTGAGAATTGGTGCAACCACTATGGAAAGCAGTATGGAGATTCCTCAAACAATTGGGAATGGAACCACCATTTGACCCAGCTATCCCACTCATAGGTTTATATCCAAAGTATTTTAAATCAGCATAGTATAGTAGTGCAGCCACATAAATGTCTCTATCAGATGAATTCACAATAACTAGTCTATGGAACCAACCTAGGTGTCCCTCAATAGATGAATAGATAAAGAAAATGTGGTATATATACTTAATAGAATATTACTCAGCTTTAAAGGAGAGTGAAATTATGGCATTTGCCAGTAAATTGCTGGAGTTAGAGAATATCTTGCTAAGTGAAATAAGCCAATCCTACCAAACCAAAGCCTGAATGTTTTCTGTAATATGTGGATACTAATTCACAGTAAGGCAGGGGGCACTAGGGAAGATTAGTTTTACTTTATATTAGGTAGAGGGAATGATGTGCGGAGAGGGGAGGGGATGTGGGAATAAGAAAGACAGTAGAATAGAACAGATATCATTAGTGTAGGCATATATATATATATATATATATATATATATATATATGACCAAAAGTTTTCTGAAACGTGTATAATCAGAAAAAGGAGAAATTATATCCCATCTATGTATGATATATCAAAGTACATGAATGAATTCTACTGTTATTTATAACTAATTAAAACAAAATATTAAGAAAATTTCTGATCATTTACATCTATTTCCAATTTACAATTGGAAAATTAATAGATGATATACATAATAGTTTTTCTGAATACAACTTCAGTTTAGATAGTTCTGTAATAATGTGTCAGTTTAAACATTTAAAAAATGGTGCTGTATACTAAAAAAATAGGATTTACACATATCCTATAGGTATATCATAAATCACAAGAAATTTTCTGTTGCTATATTAGTTAGCACCTTTGGTCCAGAATAATATAAAGCAAGGTATGCATTGTGGGTTGTATAGAAAAATCAGAAACCTTAAAAGTAGATTAACCTGGGGTTACATCATATCTGGATCACACAGAATAATCTTTCCTAATCCAAGTTTACTTGGGGTAGAGTTTTATTTGTATTAGTATGAGGATAGTAAGATTTATGTTAATTTCCTAACATAGTGACTAGGACATAGTAAATACTTAATAAATGTAAACGACCTTTGAGTTTGAAAGAAAATTGGCAGCAGTCACTCCATTTTATGTCTTAGACACTATTTTTTTGCTGTGGTTAATGCTCTATAAACTTGCTCACATACCAAAAGAAAGTTATTTATTGATAAGAAATTCTGACCACTGATGAACTAAACTGGTTCCTGGAATATTGGCATAGTCTTTGCTGGTCTGTACTGGATTGATGAAATATAGAAGTAAATTTATCCTTTAATTGTGATTATTGATAAATAATTTAAGTAACCCATTTAAACTTCCTCTTTTCTTAATTATGAAAGGACACTAAATCCCTGACAAGTGACACATGCTGCTTTCTATTAGAATATGAGCTCCCACAACTATAATTTTAAGACCTCAAACACATTTTTTTTGCTTTGTAGGTCCTCAAAGCCTGTTTGAATGAATACAGTTTTTGTTTTCATAATGTTAATGAGATTTCAGAAAACCCTAAGAGGGCCCAGAAAGAAGCTGGTGTAGTACATAAGTGATTGTAGTTATTTCTTGTGGTTTGCCACATTCTACTTCCTTTCTAGTTTGTCACCTTACCCTCAGTATTTACAGTAATTAATCTTGGTGTGACAGTCTGTTTTTGAAGAAACAAAAGTATCACATCTGGAAAAAGGCATCAATGGTGGTTGAGACTAGAAAGCTAAACAATTCTAAGGAGAGGAAGTTTAAACACAAGTGTAACATTTATAGAGGCTAATATTCACCAATAAGTCATTGGGAAGCCACGAAAGTGCTTTAAGCAGAGAAGTAGCAAAATCAGGTTTGTAAATTTTTAAAAAAAAGTTTGTGGTAGTAGTTTGGAAAATGATTTGAATGGGTGAAAATAAAATCAAGAGCCTTTGACAATAGCATAGCTTAGCTATTATGAAGACCTTAACTAAGGAGGAGACATGGATATAAAGACTAGAGAATACAGTTGATAGGCTTATAGAAGTATAATTGTAACTAGGTGTGATAGGTGAGGTGGCAAGGTGAAGGAAATGTAGAAGGGCATAGGCAACCAGGGAAAGTTGGTGGATGAGGATAACAGGGGCATGTCCAAACCAAAAAAGTATGGAAAGGGTCCACCAATGAGGTCAATTTCCCAGTTCATGAGAATGCTTGTGGACACAAGCAGGGAACATTGTAAGGCAGACACTTCCATACTAATGCACCTAAGCAGGGGTCTAATAGAAAAGCTAAAATATACTATTCTTCAATTGGCACTTTGTGGCTCTCCAAGGCCGGGTAAGCCCCCAGCCATGACTAGCAAGGCTGAATTCCCAGATTGATTATCTTTACTCTCCTCTCAAGCAGATACAATGAGTTATAATAGACCCCATTGTCCATGACAAAACTGGCAACATTTCTTTTCCTCCTGATGGGAACAGTTTGTCAGTTGAGACTAGGTTGTTTCTAATTTGTCTTTACTCTATGCAGAGACCTTGTCCTTTTTTCGGGTAATTACCCTTGTTCAAAAGGCCCTATAATAGAGGAACTCCTCATCTTTTGAGACATTCTGGAAGCCACATACTATCTCCCTTGTGGCTCTAAGTACCCTCCAAAAGGAAGGAGATAAAAGCAAGGAGGATACCATTATGACCACCACAGAATATGTCCTGGCATTGATTTATAATACATGCTGCTATCCTCAATATACAGGAAAAGAAATACATATGGGTTGAAATGTCATATTCCTAATTTAGAGGACTCTCCTTGACTTAGTGACTTCTACTAGAATACTTTTCAAGGAGGCTGCCTCCCTTCCAGTTTCCTTTTCTTCTGAAAATTCTGGAATCTGAGTTACAAAAAGAAACATTGGGGACCTCCGGTCTACAGGCTATGTTAAGCTTGGCTGATTTCTACCTGGACATGGTTCCTCATACAGATTTTGGGCCAAGCCAGTCTACTCAGTCCCAGGCTAGAACCACCCCTTTGGATTCAAAAAAGAGTGAAGTAGAAGAATGGGTGACTCTCAACAAGACCTCTTCTTTCATTTTGTTTCCAGGTGAGTTCCAATTCTTCCAAAATCTCAAGAGTCTCACATCTCTCCTTTGTGCTCAAAAACTGGGGTAATTTGGTTTCCCAATTGAAGAGAAAATCTTTGATCTTTTTTTTTTTTTTTGAAGCACCAAGGCTTGACCTCAGTGCCCTTTGGGAGATGAAGAACAATGGCCACCTCAGGAGACCGTGAACTACAATACCATTCAGCCATTATACCTTTTCTGTAAATGGAGGGGCAAATGGAGTATAATCCCTTATGTACATTTGTTCTTTTAACTCATAGATCATCCTTAACTAGCAAAGGATTGTAAACTTGACACAAATACCATAGAGGAAGTCTGCTGTTCTAAATGAGAGAACAAATTCTTAGAAAAGAAAAACATATTGACAGAGGAAAACAATTAACCAGAAAATCCTTTCATCCCCATCTAAAGGAAAATAATGGGTCCTAATAACTCTTTTCCTTTATACCCCAATTTAAAAGGAATGGAGCCCAGTCGTCCTTACTCAGGAGCAAACTTCACCTGTGGTCACTGAATTGGTAAGAAAATTACTACTTGAGGCCTATTTTCCCTCAGGAAAATGCTGGGGATGGGTAGGTGGAGAGATTTGGAAGTTAGATGGTACAAGTCCCTTTAAAGAAATACCTTGAGAGCTACACTAAAAATCCAGAATAATATATTTAGACATTATAGTGGTTATCAAATCTTTATGAGTTAACATAGAAGGATGTTGAGTCAGATGTTAACTTCCTTGGGAAAATGAAAGATTTTATAGATGATTACTAAAACAGGAAATAACAACTATACAACTATAGAGTAGGGGGAAGATATATATATATATATTTCAGTGATCTCTGTCTCTTTTAGCGTTCCGGTGTTTTTGAGGGGAACTGATAAGTGCCCAAGTTAAGCTTTTAAATTATACTCAATTAACATTGATTCTGAAGGAGAGCCACCAGTGATCTTACAGAAACTCTTGTGAGGCTATTACTAAACATATTAATATTAAGTCAGATTCACAGATGAAGGGCATGTCACTAAAGAAAAATTCTTGACCCGATCTGCCCTAGACATACATAAAAATGTCTAAAAATTGGCTGTGGAATGGACAAAGCCTCGATCCAGTGGTTCAGGCTGCTGCCAACAGTCTTTTATAATAGGGACATAGAAAAAGAAAAAAAGAAGGACAAATGACATGGTGAATTAGTGGCAGTTCCTCAGGCAGGGGCACTGGAATACACTTCAGCTATTGTTTCTCTTGAGGGAAGGAAAGCCATATTAAGAGGAAATGCTCCCAAAGGCACAAAACTCCTATACCACTTTCTGGACCTGCCCACTAGGTGGAGGGGAACCATTGGAAGGTTAGACATCATTGGAACCTATTAGTGATTGAGATCATCTCCTACCAGGTCTGAATGATGGGTTTCAGGCGTTTTCTACATGGCTTCTGTTACTGAAGTAAAATTTGAGGAGCCCCAGGTGACCTTGTACATGGACAACACAACTTCCATGACTAAGACAATTGGTGACAGAGTTGTGTTGAAGTAACTCAGTACTATTTTATTGTTATATATTCTATTGCAGATATTAAATAGGATTTTTTAAATGTATGTAGATACACTGATGTTAGTGTTATACATATTTAAAATGATTGTGTCTTGTTATTGGATGTTTCTCTTAGTCAGTATGAAGTGACCTTCTTTGTCTCTTCTGATTAAAGTCTACTTAGTCAAGTATGAGAGTACTAATTCCAGCTTACTTTTAGTCTCCAATTACATATTATATCATTTTACATTCTTTCAACTTCAACCTTTACCTGTAAGGTTACTCTCTTGAAAACAGCATATTTTGGGGGCTTGTTTCTTCATCCAGCCTACCAATTTATGTATTTTGATTTAAAAGTTCAGACCATTTACATTTAATGTTATTGAGAGATGACTTATTCCATGCTATTTGATTTACTTTTTCTTATTTTTTACAGTTTTATTTGTTTTAATTATTTATACATGATAGTAGAATGCACCTCAATATATCATATATAGATGAGTATAATTTCTCATTCTACATCATTGTACATGATGTAGAATCCCACTAGTTATATAGTTATATAATTTTAATTTACTTTTAATGCTTAATTCAGACCTGATTTTCCTATAATTAACTTTTCTTCTAGTGTAACTCATTTTTTTATTATTTTTTCACTTCTTCTGCATGGAATATGTCTTCAAGTATGTTTTATAGTGGTGGCTTAGTGGTTATCAACTTTTTAGTTTCTGCTTACCACAAATGATTTTTCTTTAATCTTCAATTCTGTAAGAGAATTTTGTTGGATATAGCACACTCTTGGTTGGAATATATTTGATTTTCTTTTAGGGCTTTGGTGTGTATTATTCAAATCCTTTCTGACTTTTATAGTTTGGGCTGAGAAATCAGTACAAATTCTAATTAGATTACCTCTAAATGTGAATTGCCATTCTTCTCCAGTGGATTTTAATTTTTTTGTTATCTTTATTAAGTATTTTAATTGAAATACTTGAGTTTATCTTTTTTGATTTTGTTTATTGACATTCTAAATGCCTCTTGTGTTTGGATTTCCTTCTTGTTCCTAAGGTGTGGAAAACTTTCTGATATTTTCCTTGAAAAAGTTTTGCATTCCCTTAGTTTATATTTCTTTTCCTTCATGTGTGGCAGAGGTTCTCAGATTTGATCTCTTAATGTTGTCCAAATTTCTTGAATATTTTGGTTAACATATCTTAACAATTTTTCTTAATTATAGACTTTATTTTATAAGTTGTATACTTCTTTCTCTGAGATCTGAAGAATCTCTTTAAAGTGGTCTAACATAACATTGGCGCTTTTAACTCAGTTTTTCATTTGATTCATTGAGTCTTTTATTTCCAATATTTCTCCTTATTTTGTGTGTTTTCAGAATCTCAATGTCTTTGTTGAAATATTCTTTCATTTCCATTCTTAGATCTTTACTTAGATCATTTTTTACTTCATTCAAAATTTTCATTATCATCATTCTATATTATTCTTCTGGCATTTTCTCTTCTCTGATATTCATGGGGTCAGTAGTGTTGTGAGCTATGTGGAATGGCTTTTTCTTTCCTCTGTGTCTTGTTGTTAGTATTTTTATTTAATTTAAATTCATTGTTATTCCCAATATTTTATATCATATTGAGGGAAGATACTAGTCCTAAGTAATTATAGTAATTTCCAAACAATGCTTACGATAATTAATCTTTAATAAATAAATATTAATAATGTTCTTTATCAGTCCACTAAGCTACTTTTTGGTTGTGTTTTAGAAATAGGGTGTTTTTCTTCTGATATTTCAATTATTTTGCCATTTGTTTATTCTCAGCTCTAAGATAAAATTGTAAGATTTTTGGAGGAGTCTCTGTTAAAAGTTTGATTGCAGGGTTTTATTTCCCTTTTTGGCTGGACAACTCTTATGCCTCCTCTTTCTGTGAGCCTCATAAAATGTCCTGGAATAAGAAGAGTGGAATGAATCAGCCTACCCTGAAGCCCTTTCTGGGCTTGAACTATATGACAAAGGATTCACCAAATTTGGCCTGGTTTTAATTGATCTCATTTACCTCCACCCAAGTGTCAGTGAGGCTCCTAATCCCAGAGATCAGATTACCTGTTTTACGTGCAAAAGTTATTCACTCTCTCAGATTGCTAGAATTAATTTGTCAGTGAAGAATTGGTATTTTTAATCACTCTTGTGGAGCTCCTATGATAGTGTGGCTTCTCCTCCATGGCCTTATTCTATTCCCCCAAAGGATAAACTAAATAGATTAAAATATATTAAAGATATAGTTCATTTTTTACTCAGCTTTTTTTTTTTACTGATGTGACTAAATGAAATGACAAAAACAATTTTAGGTGAGGAAAAGTTTATTTAGGGGCTCATCGTTTCAGAGGTCTTGGTCCATAGAAGGCCAGCTCCATTCCTTGGGCTCCAAATGAGTCAGAATATCATGCTGAAAGAGTGTGGCAAAAGGAATTGGTTTACATGATGATCCAGAAGCAGAGAGATAGATTCCAATCCCCAATATAAAATATATACCCCCAAAGCACCACCCCAATGACTCACTCCTCCAGCCACACCTTACCCACCTTCAGTTACCACTCAGTTAATTCCATCAGGGGGGAAATTCACTGCTTGGTGTAAGACTCTCATCACCCAATCATTTCTCACCATAGATAAAGGAAAGTCTTACCATATTTTTAGATAGACAGAATTAATATTGTCAAAGTGCCTATATTATAAAAATAATCCATAGATTAATGAAATCCCCATCAAAAAACCAATGACATTCTTCACACAACTAGAAAGACAGTCTAAAATTTATGTAGAATATTAAAAGTTCCACAATAAACAAAGGAATCTTGAAGAATTACAGCAATGTGGGAGACATCACAATACCTAATTTCAAATTATACTACAGAGTTAGAGTAGAAAAAAACAGCATGATATTGGCATAAAAACAGATATGAATGACAAATACATAAAATAGAAGAAAACAGAGACAGCTGTATAGCTACTGTCAGCTGCTCCTTGTCAACACTGCCAAAAACATACATTGGAGAAAAGATAACTTTTTTTAATAAATGGTGCTGGGAAAGCTGGACATCCTTATGTAGAAAAATGAAAATAGATCACTATCTTCCACCCTGCTCAAAAATTAGCTGTAAGTTCACCAAAGACCTTATAATTTGAAAATAAACACTGCAAAATGTAAAAGGAAACAGAGGGTTAACATTCCAACATATTGATATAGGCTTTGACTTAACAAGACTCCTAAGGCTTATGAATTAAAACCCAGAAACAATAAGTGGATGCCATAATATACAAGCTTTTTTCATATTCAAGGAACTACTAATAGTGTAAAAATGGAGCTTACACAATGGGAAAAAAAATCTTTGCCATCTTCTTTTGAGAGGGGATGCATATCAGGATATAAAAGGACTCAAAAAAAAAAAAAAAAACACCTTAAAACCAAACAAAGAACTAAAAAAAAATCTCAAAGGAAGAATTATAAATGACAAACAAATACATGAAAAAATTTAATGTACTTAGTAAATAAGGAAATGAGAATTGAAAGTACACTAAAATTTCATCTCTAGATAGAATGAATCATCAAGCAATCAACAAGAATATAAAGAAAAATAATTTTTGGTGAAGGTGTAGGAGCAAAGCTACTCTTACACACTGTGTGTCTACAAAAACGGGGTCAATAAATGGAAACTGGAAACTTCTCAATTCATATTGAATATTTTTTGTCACATGCTCTTAGATTCAACATTTAATTAATCAGAAAATCCTTTTTTTTTTGCCTTCAAAACAAATTGTCTCTTTGACCACTTTCATTACCTCCTCAACTACTACTTCAAGCATCAGAATATTTTCTAGATTATTTCAAAAGTCTCTTAACTGATTTGCCTATTTTGTTTCTTGTTTCCCATAGACATTTCTGCATAATACACTCAAAAAATCTTGTTACTTTACAAAAGATTTTATAACTAAAACCTTCTAATTTCTTAACCATTGCAATAAAATAAAAAAGTAATGATCTTTAAAATGGTTTACAGGAATGCAAATTTTCTAAAGTATTCCAATGACTCCCTCTCTAACTTCAACTCCTACACTCCTCTCTTACTCTCTCTGATACAGCTATTCATCTCCAAATATATCAAGAACACCCATTCTGGAGAAAAATTCATTCATTATAGTTTTTATCTAAAAATCTTTTACCTCAAATTTCAATTGGCTAATTTCCTCACTTCTCAGTTTTCATTCTATGAAATAGTTCTTACTTGGATACCATATGTAATACAAAACACTCTAAATACCACCAGTATTATTTATCCATTTAACCTGTATCATATTTTATCTCATGCATATATTTATTATCTGACTATTAGATAATTTATATAAAACATGTCTGTTACCTCTTCTAAAATATAAACATCCTGAAGGGAAATAACATTATCATCTTCATGTACTGATATATCTCCAGAATCTTGAACAATGCATGTTATAGGATAAGTGTTCTTAAACATATACTAAATAGATGAATGAATATATAACTGAAAAAATAAAAGGTGGGCTAGTAAATTAACAATAAGGAAAGTAAAATAAAAATAAAGCTTGTTCTGGAATTAAGTTTTAGTTTAAGAGGGAAGAAAGAATGTAAGTAATCTAGAGAAAGACTTTGTTCTTGCTTGTTTTAAAAATGGGAGAAGTGCACACATAAAGAATCTGAGGAAAATAAGTAAAGAAGAGCATATATTTGGTTTAATTAATGAATGCTGGAGGTGACAAGGTGAAACAGTTTGGAAAAGATTTTACACATAGCTACTCTGGTGCACAACTGTAATCCAGCAACTCAGGAGGCTGAGACAAAAGGATGAAAGGTTCAAGACCAGCCTTAGCAACTTGGCAAGGCCCTACACAATTTAATGAGACCCTGCCTCAAAATTAAATAAATAATTAGATAGATAAATAAATAAATAAATAAATAAATAAAAGGCTGGTGTATAGCTCAGTGGTAAAGACTCCCTAGGGGAAATCCCTTGTACAAAATATAAAAAAACCAAACGAAACAAAAAATATGTCTTGCATAAGAGTAAGAAAGATCATTAAATAATTTAAAAATAAGCTATTGCTATCTTTGTATAAGATTATTTTGTAGGATATTGGATAAAAATCTAAGGGATGTATTTCTGTAATACCTCCAGCTTGCCTGTGCAATTTTGATAAGTCATCTGAGGCAAACTGAATGTGGTGGAATTAATAACAATTAAAAATTTGAAAAATGCTATAGATATTGAGAAAGGGAGTTTGCTACATTCATGTATAAGTCTGAATAAGTGTATTAAAGATACACTTTAATATTTAAAAGTAGTACAATGGTCAAATGATGTTCAACAACCAGGATTTAGGAGAATAGAGCCTGATTTTGAATTAATTCATAATTAGTGACTTAAAGCATATTACATTGAGAAAGATAGCCAACAGGATTGGCAAGAGGATAATCAAAATTTCTATCATCCAAGCCAGATTTGAAACATATTTTATTATCAAAGATGGTTTTGAATGTTAGAATGAGCAAAGATATCAAGGGAACACAGGTAATTTAAGAGCTTGAATATACAATATAGTGTGCAAAAGAAAATTCCCCAAATATTGGATGAGTCTTTGAGCATATAGTAAACGGAAATGTCTAGAATTTTCATGTTTGTTGCCTGAAGGTTAACTGAATGTACACTCTTCTTAATGTGATCTAACACTCTCTTAGTTCTTACTTCCCTATTAGCCTCTATCAAACTTCATTATCTTCTCAATCAGTCATTGTCTTTATTACTGACCTATGCCAGCTATGAAAATAGGCAAGGGGAGGGGGCTGGGGTTGTAGCTCAGTGGTAGAGCACTTTCCTAGCACATGAAAGGCCCTGGGTTCAAACCTCATCACCGCATAAACATAAATAAAATAAAGGTATCGTGTCCAACTACAACTAAAAATCAATAAGTAACAAGTAAGTAAAAAAATAAATATGCAAGGGGAGTGGATATTGAAAAATTGGACCACTGTTGAACAATTATTGATATATTTGATTTTTTAAAAAAATTTTGAAGTTATTATTACATGTAATTAAATTGTTTTAAGTACATTGACAGTGCTGTGCAAACAATCACAACTTTCTAATTCCAGAATATCTCATTGCACCAAAAAGAAACAGTATATCCCTGAAATTTTGTATGTACACTAGTTCAAAGCAAACACTCATTTGATTACTGTCTTTATATATTTGCCAACTCTGAATATTTTCTATAATCAGAAACATACAATAACTTCTTTGTGCTACTCTTTCCTTTATCATGTTTTGAAGGATTATCCTTGTTGCAGCACATATTAGTATTTTTTATTGCCAAATGATATACTCTTGAGCAATGGTCTGATATTTTTGTAGTCCACTCCTTCCCAAATACATATATAAAGCCTTAACCCCTAAGGGAATGGCATTAAGGGGTAGGGCTAGTGAAATGATTAGATCATGAGGACTGAGTTTTTATGGTTAGCACTGGGGCTTATATCAAAGAGGCCTTAGGAAACATGCTCATCCCTTCCACTATCTGAGAATACAACCAGAACAAAGGCATACTTTTTGAAAAAGTAGACCTGACCAAACATAACTGGCACTTTGTTATTGGATCTATAAGCCTCCAGAGCTATGAGAAATAAATTGAGGTTGTTTATAAATTGCCCTCAGATATTTTGCTATATCAGTCAAACAGACTAAGACATTTTGTATGCATATAACACATATTGTTTATGTATGCTTCTTCCTGATAGATAATTAGAAAATCTTCGTTTTTTGGCTATCATGAATAATGTTGACATGAATTGCTTTGAGTGTGTGGTACTAGGAATTGATCCTAGGGAATTCTACCACTGAGCTATATCCCCAGACATTTTTATTTTGAGATGGTGACTCACTAATTTGCTGAGGCTGGCCTGGAACATGAGATCCTCCTGTCTCTGCCTCCCAAGTCACTTGGATTACAGGCATGCACAATCATGCCCAGCTGCCATGAACATTCTTATACAGGTTTTCTTTTTCCTGTGGACACAGATTTTAATTTATTTTAGGTATATATCTAATAATGGAGTAGTTGGATTATATGAAAATTCTGTGTAATTACTTACAGAACTGTCAGACTAGTTTTCAAAGCAAGTATACTATCTTATAATTCTGCCAGAAATCTCTTCATGTGCTGCTAGCCAACAACCATTACTGTTTCTTTGATATGAACATTACATTGTGTTTTTTAAAATTAATGATTCCTTTTATTGAAGTCTTGTTTTTTTAATTTATTGGATTTTATAGTTTTAAATACATGGCAACGGAATGATTTACAATTCTTATTACACATATAGAGCATAATTTTTCATAACATGGTATATAAAATATGATCACACCAATTCATGTCTTTATACATGTACATTATTTTTTGGTATTAAAATTCTTATTATACATATATACACAATTTTTCATATATCTGTTTGTATATAAAGTAAGTTGACACCCAATTTGTGTTTTCATACATATACTTGGAATAGTAACATTTCCTCACAAACAAAAAAATGAGGATCATCTTTTATCCTGTTTTTTTGATATATTCTTTGTATAAATGTGCATTCAAATTATTTTCTCATTTTAATTAAAGTTTTTAAAATTACAGTGTTGTTAGATCCTAACTAAACGTCTATTTTCAGTTATTTGATTTATAAAAGTTGGTCTTATTCAGTGTTTTTAAAATTTTCTTGAAGATATACTTTGAAGTACAAATTTTTAATTTTGATGATGCCTAATATATCTTTGTTTTTGTTCCTTTATTGGATATCTTAATAAACTAATGCATAATCCATGGTTTCAAATGTTTATTTTCCTAAAAAGTTATACTTTACACAATGAGATCAGAGTTAAGAGCAAAAAGAATCTGTTGGATAGGGACTTTTCTAAAACAGTAAGTTAAGACCAACTTTGATTGGGTTTTAAGTTTTTTTAATTGCACTTTTTGTTTGAATGTGTATTTTGACTGGAAGAAAAGGAAAGCTTGTATTTCTGTTAGTCCACTTTTCATCACTATGACAGAAGACTTGAGAAAAAGAAATTAAAAGGAGGAAATATTTATGTAGCCTCACACTTTCAGATGTTTTACTTCATGGTCACTTGACTCCATCACTTTGGGCTTTGGTGAGACAGAATATCAATGTGGGGAGTGGATGTTGGAGCAGAACTGCACAACTCATGGCAGCCAGAAATTAGAAAGTAAAATATAGAGAAAGAGAGTGTGAGATAGAGGAAAGAGAGGAAGGGCCCCGGTCAAAATAACATTCCAGGGCATGTCCCCTATTAAATACTTCTTCCAACTAAGCCCCACTTCCTATAGTTTCTACCACCTCCATGTAGCCCATTCATTTATGAAACCATCAATGGATTAATCCATTGATTAGAAGAGAGCCTTCATGATTCAATTATTTGCCCCAAAGCCCCACTTATGAACATTTTTCCATTGGGGACCAAACTTCCAACACATAAGCCTTCAGTGGACATTCCAGATCCAAACTATAACACTGACAATGGATCATGCTACTTATTATATAAGAATAATTAAAATGCAAAATCTGTCAAGGGAGGGAAAAACAAAGAAACAAAGCCAAAATGGGTTTTATTGATATTGCATGAGATATGGCAGTTTACTAACAAGGAGAATAATGAAGGGATACCAAATAAAAAATTGAAAGTGAGTGAGCTAAAACATTGTAATCATTTAAAAAAGCAAAACATGAATATAAAAAAATAAAGATTTTTTTTCTAGAATTTCTGATCATCTAAATTTATCAAACCCTGAAAAAGTGAGTTAATTCAATTCTGAAACACAGAAATCATACAGAGCAAGTGGATTCAGCAGGGAAAACAGAAAAAAAAAGCCTAGATGATAAAGGATAGATATCATAAATGCCAGTACTTCTTTTTTTATGTTTTTAGTTGTAAATGGACAAAATACATTTTATTTATTTATTTATTTTTAGTGTGGTACTTAGGATTGAACCTAGTGCCTCACACATGTAAGGCAATCACTGTACCTCTCAGCTATAACCCCAAACCATCAGCACTTCTTAATTTAGATAACCCATGTGAAGGGAATAAAGATTACACAATAGATGTAGAATAGAAAACAAAACAAACAAACAAAAATACTAAAATAAAAAACATAGAGGAATATTTGTCTTCATAAATTCAAAGAAAATTAAAACATAAGAAGGAGGAAAAATTACCTATAGAAAATATACTAGAAGGGTTATATGAGTAAGTGGTACATTAAAATTTGGGTAGAAAAACTATTTATATCATAACTTTCATTATACTCAGTAAGTATTGAATGATTAACCTAAGCTCCAATATGATTAACAGCTAATGAAAATACAATTTGCATTTCTCCATGAGACCTGTGTTCTCTCTTAGAGAATCCTAATAGATCTGAGGATATTTCTTACTTCCTGTTGTTATAATTATATTTCTGATAAATGTGCTATCATATCCTTAAGTGTTATTAGTTTCTCTTCATGTAACTTTTTAAAGATTATTCAGCTACCCCAGAACTGATAAACTTCTTTACTCTAAAAATAAAATCTTGGATCACCTTTATTGTAACTCTTGAGTGAACTTTTCTAACAACTATGCAGTTCTTAATCTGAGAGCAAATCTAATAGAAAGAGGGTAAAGATTAGTAATCACAACCTAGAGCAAGGGATTCTATTCATAATAGGATTGATTAATCATGTGAGTTGAAAGAATACATTTCATACTTTGTGCACGCATGCACAAACACACACACACACACACACTGTAAAATATAATACAATATGAATTTTGCCAATAAGTCCATTGATACTTTTATGAGTGTTATTTTCTCAGGTTTCTGGAAGGGAAAATGTCTGAAAAACATGTTACTTTAGATCTTGTTAAACTTGCCACTGAATTACTGAAATAACTGAACTAGTGATCCCACTAATCACTCATTCCATGAATTATGATCAATCAAATAAATCAATATAATTATTAATTACAACTCAAATAACAGTAAGAAACATTGAATAGGTATTATGATGGAATAATAAACATAGCAAAGGCGTTTGTTAAAATGCAATTGTTTTTTAGTGGTCCTGAATTTCAATCACTTTAAACATTTCTGTATAGTGCAAGTGAGAGAGCTATATTTGTTTTCATAGCACAATAAAAATGAATACATGGCTGTTTTAAAAATTGAAAACATAATCACTCTAAAAAAATAAAGCAAAATGTTACTCATAAAGACATTTCCCAGGGGTAAACAGCAATGATATTTGCTAGTATATTATTCTTGTCTCTTTTGCTTATAAAATAATGATGAAAAATAGGTTCGACTGCAGGTGATTTTTGAGGTTTTTTTATCCTAAGAAAAATTTAGGAATATCTATTTTGTCTCTATAGAACTTCATCATGCTGGGAGCAGTGCTGCATGTCTGTAATCTTAGCAGCTCCAAAAGCTGAGACAGAAGGATCACAAGTTCAAATCCAGTCTCAGCAACTTAGAGAGGCCCTGAGCAAATTAGTGACACCCTGTGTCAAAATAAAAAAAATAAAAATAAAAATAAAAAAGGGCTGGGGACGAGGCTCAATGATTGAGTGCCCTTGTGTTCAATCCTCATTACCAAAACCAACAAACAAATAAGAAAAAACAGAACTCCGTCATAATTTTAAATGACTATAAATTAATTTATTATAGTCACCTTACACATTTAATTAACCAACTCATATTTAGAAATCTTTTGAGTTATTTTCAAATTTTGACTACTATAAAAATAAATTTAGGATGAACACTTTTGCAGTTAACTCTTTACATTCCTCTTCAGTTCTTTTGTTCATTAAATGGTGCACATTTTTTTAAAAAAATATCCAATTTGCCAAGACACTATGTAATAAAAATGGAGTGATATTTGAGAATACTTCACAAAGTTAAGGTTTAAAACAAACATTTATTCTTCTTTATACTGTTGATACTAAGCAGTAATAGAGGGTGTTTATTATTTGGATTTTATACACAAAAGAAAAGCTTCAAAATTTCTTTTTAAATAGTTTGGGTAAAAATGGGCAAAAACACTGACAGTCAATAGCATACATACTCACTGAAATCAATAAAAATGAGAGGACCCTTTGTTTCCACAGGTTTTGCTACAAAGACGTTAAATCTGGAGATATTATCAGGGTAAAATAAAAACACAGAAAAGACCTATTGCAAGAAAAGTTTCAGGCTCAAAGTTATGGAGGATGTTGCCTTTATATAGTGGTACAAAAAAAAAACACGATAGCTTAGTTATAAATAACCATGTTTTGAAGGATTTTTCGTGTCCCAAGTTATTGTGATATTTGAATTTCTTTTTTCTGGAGACTGATTATTGTGTCCCTAAAGATAATGATTGCTATAAAGTAATATGTTTACAAAGAGTCTTTTCCCCTTCAAATTACATTTTCTCTCTATAAAATACACTTTCACTCTTCTTTCCACAATAAGTACTCAGTGTTTGTGCAGACACACATAGACAAGGACCATGATGAGTCCTTATTTTGTAGAATATACTCACAATTGATCTTTCACTTTCAAAAATATTTGCTTCTATATTAAATTAAATTTGTAAAAGATTGTCAGGCAGGGCTCTAACACTGGAAAAAAAAGATTTGAGCTCTCAGCAGATGGAAGAAGATGCAAGGTGCTGGTGGAAAAATAGAATTTTATTTATTTATTTATTTATTTATTTATTTTTTAGAATTGACAACAACCAGCTCCCAGCTCTAGCTTCAGCCCCCACCAGTTCCATTTAGCTCCCTGAGTTCTTCTGTAGGCCATTTTTACATGCAGGACAGACAAAAAAGGCACATTGCCAACAAGTTACATAAGTGGGTATATGCTCACAAGCAAATGTTAATGACCTTGAGTATGAGTACATACACTGAATCATGATGTTCATAACCTTTGCTACATACTAAAAACATATCCCACTGGAATCCTTGGCAAGGGAGCCTAACTGTAGCTATCTTGGGCCTGCCTTACAAAGACGTAAAGATTTATATGGTTGTTATGTAAATATGTCAACTTAAAATAAGTTTTATATTTCATATATTTTAGATTATTATGCTACTTGTAAAAAGAAAGATGTGATGTGTTGATTTGTTTGTCAGGGCTTTTTTTCTGACACAAAATACCTTACAAGAACAACTTTGAGGATTTAAGGGAAGAAAAGTTTATTTTGGGGTCATGGTTTTCAGAGGATCAGTTGACGTTGAGCTTTATTGTTCTTGACCTGAGATGAGGTAGAACACCATGGTAAAATTGCATGACAGAGGACAATTCATCAGCTCGTGGCAGCTGGAGAGCAGAAAGAGGGAACACCATAAATGTATATGCTCTATGCCATGCCCACAGACTTACATCCTCCATCCACACTATGACTGCATAGAGTTACTATCCAAAACATTTATTTATCAGGCAATTAATCCACTGATGATATTAGAGTTATCATAATCCGATCATTTTACCTATGAACATTTTTGCATTGCCTAACACATAAGGTTTGGGGGGAACATTACAGATTTAAATGATGACAGTCAAATAAAAAATGTTTCTCCTAACAAAATCTAATCCAAATTGGACACATACCATGGAATATTCACATTTCATGTTAGAGTAAAGAAAATTATTTTTAAAATATTTACTATTAAATTATTTTAAAATGTGATCTTAGTTAATATAAGATTGTCTCTCAAAATTTCCATTATAAATAAATGAAAACTTACATTTACAAAATTAAAAAACAATGAGAAAAAAATGCCACAATAACATATCTAAATATGTGTATCAATGAAAGTGTACAATAAAAATAGTATTAAAATTTCTTTCTCATTTTTATGAGACTTTGTTGCTTAAGGCCATTCATTTTTATTTTTGTAAATACTATTTAAAATATAAGTTATTAGAAAATTTTAACACTATATTAGGGAATATGTCATCTGGGAGCTATATATAAACTTTGGTGTTAACCCAACATGTGTAAGTCCTTGGGTTTTGTCCCAGCGCCACAAAAATAAAATTTAGAAAATATTGTCTGGCTTCATGGCTATAAAAAATACAGTCTGATTAAATGGAATGTAGTGAGTATAAAGCAAGGATCTGATTCCTCAGCTTATTTTTATTTTTTCCTTCCTATTCTCTCTAGATAAATAAATTGTATAGAAAAGAAACATGCCAACTAGTTCTCATACCCTTGACATAAAGACCCTACAGGCTGCCATTTTATAGCATTCTGGTTAGAATGGTTGTGAAATGGCATTGCTTGATTTCAAAACTGAAGCAAGGTTCTAATTGGAAAAGATATTATGTTCGTATTTTAAACAAATCTAATGGGGCTTTTGGTTAAAATTCTGTTGAACAATATAAAATTCTATATGATGAAAAAAATACTTTCCAAAAATAGCATGTTGTTTCAATGAATAATATCACTTTTTTGATTTCTTAAAATTGGGTTTTTTTGTAATTTTACCAGATAATTTGGGTCTTCAAGCACAAATATATACATATATGTGTTTGTGAGAGCAAATATAAATATGTGTATATTTTCTTGTTTACATATGTGTACATTTATTTTTTTATTTTTATTTTCAGTCATGGGTCTGTAGTCTATATTTATTTTATAAATAAGTAGCAACATAATAATAAATAATTAAACAATTAATAAATAGCAGCATCTTTCATCTTTGATAGATACTTATCCATGAAAATATTAATTTTTCTCTTATATTTGGTGCATGAAAAATAAAATAATTATTTTATTCACACTAGTTGCAAAGAGCTTTCTCACTATTATTTCTATTTTTATCTCCTTTTTATTTCTTCTTTCTTTTCTCATATTCTTACTTTTTTCTTTCCTTGAATGTGTTTATGTGTGTGTGTGTGTGTGTGTGTGTGTTAGTTATTGGAAATTGAACCCAGGGCCCAACTAATGCTAGCAAGTTTTGTATCACTAAGCTGAATTCTCACATCCTCAGGTTATTTCATTTTTTTCTAATTTACAAATCTAATAGGATTCAATATTTTTTAAATTTCAATCTTTTACTTATTGTATTAAAAAAAGAAGTATGTCAAGACTAGAAGCTAAACTCTCCTCCATCTAAATAGAATAAACAAATTGCCTTTTACTTTGGATTTTGTCACATAATCAAATTAAAAGCATGAAGCAATATTATTCCAAATAAGTTAATACTAGCCAGTGTAACATTTAAGGTATACACAATTTAATCACATTAACAAAATAACTTTTGTACAATTATTGATTCAGTGAAATACCTATTCAAAGTCCAGAATTTTAATAAGTAACAAATAATTTTAAAATTACAAGACAAATTCACTTGCACCAATAAAATGTAAGATAGCCATTAACCAGTGATGCAATTTTTATTTCCTTGCCAGCGCACCCCGTGTTAGTTGTGGTAGTGCTGACATATCTTTGCTGATGGTGTCACCAGTGATGCAATGTTTCCCAAGGAGCCGTCAATTGGCTTGGTGTCGTGGCATTTCTGTATCCTCCTCCCTTCTGCTAGTGATGGTCTAAAATTTGGGGGCCAATGGCTTATGCTGGACCGGTAGTCAGTGACGGGTATGATCCAATTGCAGTGGTATCAACCTAAGACAGGAGGCTGACGCCTAAAGGTCAGTTTTCCGATGACGGGTAAGAACCATATGTTGAATTGGACAACCTACCAGGCACGGTCCTTAAGCCACATTGCTTGTTGTTTAATTAATCAGAAGGGGGGAGATGCTGGGAGCCATTAGCCAAGTAGGTATGACAATTTCCTTGCCAGCGTACCCCATGTTGCAGTGACATTGAATGTAGGTGACCTTGCTCAAGGACCAAGGCAGATTAGGGTGTTCCCGGTTTTAAGATAATCGTGTTTAGGGCGTTCCCAGTTTAGGTTCCAGGTTTAAGGTTTAAGATTATTCCTGCTGGGAATAGGGCGTATCCTGCTGCCTGAGTTCCCCTTGAGTTCTCACGGGATTCAGACAATATATTTTGGAGATAGAAGCCCAGTGGAGGTGGATTTGGGCAGAGAACGTGGATTTCCCCAGAACGTGATTATAGACGGCTGGTGTGAGTTCGGGAATAAAGAGTTGCTGTTTGAATCTACAAGCTGTGTGGTGGCTCGTGATTTGTGCCCAGCCAGACTGCGGCATTTGTGTGCCCAGCCAGACTGTGGCATTTGGCGTCCCATGTGGTGAACTTCTGAAGCTTAGAGGTAAGTGAAATTTCTCACCCTTGAGGAAGAGAGAAAGAATGGGTGAACATTTCAAAAAACAATGTGTTATTGTTTTGATTTATTTTGTTTTTATTTCAAGTTGTCTGTTCCTAGAACTTTCTCAGGCAAACTGGGGAAAATGGTTGACTCAAGGTTTGAAGTTATTCGCCTCCGAGCAAAAGAAATTGTTAGAGGAAGGAGGCACCCCAGTGAGACCAAGAACAATTAGGGCATATGTTGATACAATACAAAAATGTAGCCCATGGCTTTTTAAAGACGAGTTATTAAGTATATCAATGGGACCACCATGGTATCCTGTAGAAGGATTTTTCTTCAACAAGAAAGAGATGGCTAGTTCTGTTTGCTACACTTGTCTAAGATCTTGGTTTCTACAAAGTTCTGATTAATTTACAAAGCTAAAATGTTGAAACATCAACCACTCTTTACTTATTAAGTTACGTAAGGTAATATATTTAAGCATGTGTGTTTTCATAAATTGGTGAATGGAAAAAAGGTTTAATATTGCTTTGGTCTGTGTCTTTGCTAAAACAAGGTTACTAAGAGTTAAGATTCTATCATGTGTAATTTATATACAAAGAGTATAAGAAGTTTCAGTTGGGTTTCAATTATAGTATTATAGTATCATAAAAAACATGAAAGTCTTTCATCTTATTAAAGTGGAGTAATTTGTCTAAATCAGAAATTTTATAACAGTTGTTTCAAAATGTGAATTTATAAAAAGGGTTAACGGTTAAAAAAGAGATAGAAAAAGATTCAAGATGTGGAAATACATTTTAATATAAAAGGTTAAAGGAAAAAGAAATGATTCTAGATGAGATAATCTGTGTGGTAAAGTAAAAAGTTGTAAAATGCCATTTAAAAAGATTTTGAGGAAACTAGACTTAATTTAAAAGCTTGAGAAAGGAAGAAAGAAGAAAAAGATATTTGTACATGGCAGATTGAGACAAAGCTTCTCAATGGAGTTAAAAAAAGCCTTTGGTTGAAAGGCAGCCGTGTAAACTAACATTGAAGCGATTTAAACAAAATCTAACCCTCTTTTAAAAGAGTGAAGCTGTAGGTGGTAAAAAAGTACATTTAAAAGTACAGTATAGATGATAATTAAAAGGCTTTAAAAGGTTAAATTGAAGGTGGTTAAAATGCCTTCATGACAGAGGAAAGATTGCGTCATTCGAAGCCTAGTTAATCATAAAGGCATTACTTAAAAAAAATGGGAAGATAATAGGATAAAAGATATTTAGATAAAGAAGATTAAAAATTTAAAGTGAAAAACTTTAAAGACAGAAGTACAGAAAGGTAAAAAAAGAGAAAAGATGTAGAAAGATAGATTAAAAATTTGAAGTGAAAAACTTTAAAGACAGAAGTATAGAAAGTTAAAAAAAAGATAAAAGATATACGAAGATAGAAAAGATGTAGGAAGACAATAATTTTAAACCCACAAAATAGGAAACAAGAAAACTAGGAGAAAAATAAGCAACTAAGGGTAAATATACAAACCTTAGAAAAAAATTAAAAGATAGAAATAAGATAAAAAATGGTTGAAAATGTCAAGTAAGGTATTTCAGATAGAAAACGCAAAAAGCTAAGACAACTATTAGATACAGACATATACTTATTAAAGCAAAAAGAGGGAATTGGAAGGGGGTATATATCCCCCAAAGATAAACTTAAAATAACGCTTTTTACTCTAAACTTTTTAAAATTTAGATTCATCAGGACTTAAGTGCTGCGGAAAGGCATATGTATCCAAAAAATGTACATAAGCCTAAAGTACTTTGGAAAGATATTCTAACAGGACAATGGAAAGGTCCTGACCCAGTGATTGTCTGGAGTCGGCGGTCTGTTTGTGTTTTTCCACAGGGAGAACAGCAGCCCATATGGATTCCAGAGAGATTAACTAAAACAGTTTCTACAGATCGAAAAGAAGATGATTTGACTCAAATCCATAACAGCTGATATCCAGAACTCCAGCTTGGCCATTCTTACATCTGCGACAGTGATTAACCAGGATGCTTTTTTCAATAGCTATTTTATTATTGCATTTTTCCACATCATAAGGTTCTATTTTTATTTTTTGAGCTCATACAAACCTAGGTTAATGTTTTTCTGATCAGTTTTATTTTTTTTTAGATCACAGTGATCAAAAGCCCTGACAAGAACACTTACAAGAGGAAAAGTTTACCTCAGTCTCTCCACTTAAAACTTTCAGTACATGGTCTGCTGACATTGCTTAGGACCCAAATTGAGGCAGAACAAAACCATTACAGAAAGCTGCTCAACTCATGGAAGCCAGAACTCAAAGAGAGAGAAAACCCATAAGGAACCATGGACAAAATATAATACCCCTAGGGCATATTACCAGTGACCTACTTCCTCCACCCATGCTCCTACCAGCCTACAATTAATATCTAGTAGTATATTCAAATTCACTAATGAGATTATGGCTCTCATAATCTATTTCACTTCTGAACATTCCTGTGCTTTTGAGTAGATACCTCACACGCAAATCACAGCATTATGCTTCTGTCCCCAAAATGTTTATGTCCATCTTACAATTAAAACTAGATACATTACATCTTCAAGAGTCCTCAAAATCTGAAGAGTTCCAACATTGCCCAAAATTCCAATTCAAAAATTTCCCATGAAACTAATGGAAAACTCTGGGCTGTGAATTCCTGTATGTATCAAATGCAAGTTACATGCATCCAATACATGATGGAACACAGTAAATATTTCCATTCCAAAAGGGGGGAAAGGGTACATAGAAAGATAGCATGGGACCACATAAACCAATAACTTAGCTGGAAAAAAAATTCCTATAGCTCAACATCTGGCATCCAAGACTTGTGGTGCCAAATATAATCTCCAAAGGACTTGGGAAGTCTTTCCCTTTCGGACTTGGTGGTTGCAGTTAAGCTGGCTCTGTCCTCAGCCTTCCACTTTCCTCATCATACTTCCACACTGATGGAATTTCTTCATTTCATGAGTCTACATTCTGACTTTGGTTTCATTTTCACAGCTTCATGCATTATCATACCAAGAACTGCCTATAGGGATTTTGATCCTACTAGTCTTTGCCTTCAAGGGCTTCCTTTGAAATCTTCATGAAAGCCTAAGTGAGCCCTAATTTTAGCATTCTATAATCTTGTAGATCTATCACTATATGGATAATGCCAATGTCTTCCATCATCTCCAAAAGTAGCCAAGTCCTCATGGACCATAGCTGTAGGGGAATCTGAGTGCCTGGGAAGTTGTCCATGATGAAATAAATCCCATGTTTTAAAAAAAAATTCTGAAGCATTTTTGAATATTGCCACATCTTCTTTAACCCCAATTTTACCTATGTTCATCTCTGGTGAAACTGCAGGTTTTCAAATTTTGCTTTACTTTCTCATTCCAATTCTCACAGTAAACCTGCCTAAAAGATACTAGGAATACCAATGCCCATCTAAATGCTGTGTTGCTTTGAAATTTATATCACCAAATTCATTTTAATTAAAATAATTAATAAAAATAAAATACTGAACTCAAATAATTTTAATAAATTATATAACATAATTATTGAAAATTAATTAATTAAAATAAAATTATTTATTTTAAATTCTGAATTTAAACTTACTCAAATTCAGTGTCACTGAAAGACTTAGGCCATGGAAAAATTTGTACAAGTTCTTTACCAAAATGAATCATAAATGATCTCTACTATAATTCCCAACAGACTCTTCAGTCCCCTCTGATACCTCATGATCACAGTCTTTACTGTTCACATATCTATCAACATTCTTGTCTTTTGAGCTCCAAAATTTCCCATTAAACTATCTTTGAAACCATTATAAACCTTTTCCATATGACATCTCTAAACATTTCCAAACTCCTCCTGCAAATCAGTTCTAAAAGTTTCAGAAAAACATAGTGAGATTTGTCACTGAAACAACCCTACTTCTCAGCAAAACAATTTTTATTAGTTTTCCTTCACTGTGATCAAAATACCTGACAAGAACAACATATAATATTCTAATGTTTTAGATGTTATGTGTCACCAAAAAGCTCATGAATGAGACAGTGCAAGAACATTCAGTGAAATGATTGGGTTTGGAGAGCTTTACCCAATCAGTAAGTTAATCCCCTGAGTGGTAACTGAAGGCAGATAGGATATGGGTGGAACAGGTGGGTCATTAAGGGCATGACTTTGGCATGTATATTTTGTGGATTGAGTTTAGTATTTCCACTTCTTGGTTGGATATCCTGAGCTGATTTTCTCTGCCACACTCTTCTGCCATTGTGTTCTTCCTCACCTCTGGCCCAGAGCAATGGAGCTGGGTCTCTAAAGCCTGAGAACTCTAAAATTCTGAGACCACAAATAAAATTTTTCATCTCTAAAATTGTCTTTTAGTAACAGAAGTGAAAAGGCTGACTAAAAGAATTTGGTACCATGAAGTGTGGTTGTTTCTGTGACTTACCTGTTCATGTGATTCAGTAGCTTTTGGAACATTTTGGATTTTTGGAGGTATTTTGGAAAGTTTACAAATGCTGGAAAAGATTTAGATTATTTTAAGTGTTTCTTGTGGGAGCTCAGAAGACCAGAGTGCCAATATGACTGCACACAGTAAAAATGGAGTTTATAAGGATTTGGAGAAGGTTTGTATTGGAAATTGGACTAGAGGCCATTAGTATTACTTTCTGGGAATGAAGCTGTCTATATTTTGCACGTATCCTGAGACTTTCTGTGAGGATTATTTTAAAGGTAATGGACTTCTTAATCTAGCCAAAGAAACTTCTCGGCTGCATGATATGCAGGCAATGCTAGATACCCAAGTTTATTATGATAAACAGAACAGAATGAAAAGTGGAAAGATTTGAAAAACTTGCACTTAACCACTAGTAGTAAAATTGGGGCTAAGAAAGTTGCAGATTTACATAAGGGCCACTAAATAAATGCTAAAAATTTTGCACAGAGACAATAAGAAAGATCCCTTGAGGGCATCTCAGGATTTGGAAAACCACAGCCACCTCAGATTCAAGGGTATAAAATAAAAATTCCCCTAAGAAGATACCTGTGTGGTATCCTGTCGCGACCCCTTGCCGGCAAGGGAAAACACGACACAGGATTCTTCTTTCAGCAGTTTATTCAGGCCTTGTTTCATGTATCATCTTCTAGCGACCCCCCGCCGAGCGCCCAAGCACAGCCTAATAAAGCCTCCCGCATAGCAATCCCAAGCTGCCACGTGGATCTCTCTCATAGGGTGGTAAGGGATTGCAGTAACCGGGATCGGGACAAAGGTTGGAATTTTCATAATCACTGCCATAGTCCAGGAGCCATTCCAACACTCAGACAAATAACAGGTAATATTAGAACAATTAAGCATCCCCTGTGATGTATCATTAGCCAAAAGAAACAGGAACGGAGATTGGAGACAGACTGCTGCGGAGGGTAATGTAGCATTAGATAATTGTGAATTATTTGCAGTAATTATAAGCCTCCTATCTCGCTCCGAGTCTTGGGTACTGCCAGAAACATTAAACAGCCAACTTTGGACTCCTCGTAATTGAGCCAAAGCGGAAATGTCGGCTGTGGCCCCCTTTTCATTGGAAATCAACCATTGAAACCAGGACCAACCCGCTCCTATAGAGGAATTATTGTTGGAAGAATTATACAAGTATATTTTAAGAGAGGGGGAAAGGGAGAAACCTTTAGCGACCTGATGTTTCTCCCAAGAGTGATCTTGACAAGGTGTAAATATAGGAGGGAAGCCATACTCAGGGGTGCAATAAGGAGAAGCCTTAAAATGAGTGGCATTAGAGGTCTCATTAGAAGGAGACAACGGAATTAACACCTGGGAAGTAATGGCCAAAGTGGTTATATTTAACTCAGATGTATTTGTCGGGACTCTTCTTGTCAGGCGTTCTGGAACCCACACCGACTCCATCCAGTCCCGGCCCCCGGCAGCGCTCCGCTTTCTCCGCAGGGTGAGCCCGCTCTGCAGCAGTGCAGGCAGGTCCTTCAGCCGCGGCTGCAGCGACGCCGGTGGCTGCTCGCGCTCTGGCTCGCGGGCGCTAGGACTGCGGCGCAGAGCGCTGTCCGCCGCCGCCACCGCCGCGGCCAGGGCCGGGTTCTCGCACGGCGGCTGCATCTTGACTGAGCCCACCGCCATCCTCATGCCCAGACCGCGGCCGCAGCCCCGGCAGCTTCTCTCAAAAACATCTGCAAAGTGCTCTGCTTTACTTTAAGTCCTTTTGAACGTAACAACCCATCTAGGGCCAACAAAATTGGGCTTGAAGAAGTAGCGCCCATAATGTTTTTAGAGCTATAAAGAAAGTGAAAGTACAAAAGTCCCTGCTCTCTTCCTTTTACAGGGGAGCGTTCCATTCTATGAATTCCCCGCTCTCTTCCTTTTACAAGGGAGCGTTCCGTTCTATGAATTCCCCGCTCTCTTCCTTTTACAGGGGAGCGTCCCTTTTTTTTTGCTCTCTCTCTATTTACAGAGAGAGCGCCCCGCTATTTGCTTGCGGATTCCCACTTTACCTGGGAACTTACCAGTGCACCACCCTGACTGCTGAAAGTTCTGGATCCTGGGTTCGAGGAATATAATTCCCCATACGGGCCACCAATTGTCACGACCCCTCTCCGGCAAGGGAAAACACAACACAGGATTCTTCTTTCAGCAGTTTATTCAGGCCTTGTTTCATGTATCATCTTCTAGCGACCCCCCGCCGAGCGCCCAAGCACAGCCTAATAAAGCCTCCCGCATAGCAATCCCAAGCTGCCACATGGATCTCTCTCATAGGGTGGTAAGGGATTGCGTGCCAATTCTCCAAAAAAGGAGTTGTTTATCACAGGCCACAGTGGAAGCCGGTGCCATCTTCTAATGGCGGCCACGGTCTATAAGAATGCCTTACCACAGTATCCTACTTCCATAGGAGGATGAAGAATGTTGTTTAATCATGGTTAACCACCCAGGAACTCAAAGGGTGCTGCAGCCAGGGTCACTGAATGCTTCTTTACTGCTCAAAATGTTGGCAGACCCTGGCATGAATTGTGCGATGCTTGTTCTGCGGGAATGCCACATGTTGGAGTTAAGGGTTCATTGGGGCTTATACTGATATTTCAAAGGAAGGCCTGGGAGACCAGGAAAAGTGCTCATGGGTTAAAGTATCCGTAGGCAGCCCCTGAGAGTGTGATGCATGTAGATGTGAGAAAGAAGCTAAAGCTACAGTGGAGACCCCTGAGATCAAGAAATGCCAATACCATGGAATATCTGCTAAAGAAAACTATAAGAATCAATTAGAGACAAGCCGAGAGAGGGCATAGAAAAGGCATAGGGATAGAACTACACAAGCCTTCAGAGAGAATACCAAGATGCCAGGTGCTTCAGATGTGTTTCATATACTGGACTTTGAACTACAGGACTTGTTTGCCCAGCTATGCCTTCTCTGTATGCCCATATTTTTCTGAACAGAAATATTTATTCTGTACCTTTATATATTGGATATTTATAAATTTGTTTTGATTTTCATAGGGGCTCAAGCTGATTGTTTGCTGAAGGCTTTGGGATTGAACTTTGGGGCAATGCTTGAACTGTTAAGACTACAGGGAAACTTTGAAATAGACTAATGGGTTTTTCATTGTGAGATGAGCATAAGCTTTTGGGGACTATGGGTAAAATATTATAGTTTAGATATTAGGTATTCCCCCAAAACTCTTATGAGCCAATGAAAGAACACTCAGAAGTGAAATGAGTGTGTTAGAAGAACCTTAACCCAATCAGTGAATTAATCCCTTGATGAGGTTTAACTGAATTGTAACTGAAGGAAGGTGGGGTGTGGCTAGAGGATGTGGGCATTAGGGGTTTGACTTTGGAGTGTATATTTTGTATCTGGTGATTGGAATCTCTCTCTGCTTCCTGATTATCATGTGAGCCACTTCCCTTCACCACACTCTTCTACCATGATGTTCTGCCTCACCTTGAGCCCAGAAGAATGGAGCTGGCTGTCTATAGATTGAGACCTTTTAACCTGTGAGCCCCCAAATAAACTTTTTTCCTCTAAAATTATTCTTTTCAGATCTTTAAGTGACAGCATCCCAAAAAATTACTAAAACAAGGACTTATAAGGAGGAAAAAGTTGTTTTGGTTTCATTGTTTTAGAGTTTCAATCCCATGGTCAGCTGAATCTATTGCTCTAAAGGTGAAGCAGAACATCATGACAGAAGGAAATGGTAGAGGAAAGCTGTTTAGCTCATGGCATCCATGAAGCAGAGAAAGCATGAAGTACCCAGGACAAAATATAATCCTCAAGGAACCTACTTCCCTGACCTATGCCCTACAAGCCTACTGTTACTACCTAGTAGTTGGTTCAAATTATTAATCCATCACATGGATTAATCCACTGCTGTGTATAGTTCACATAACCTAATAATTTTACCTCTTAACATTCCTTTAATGCCTAACACATGAATTTTTCAGGAAACACCTCATATTCAAACCTTAACATTTCATCTCTGGCCTCAAAAATGTCATATACATCTTATAATGCCAAATGACCTTTATAAGCTTCATTGGTTTAAAATGTAACAAAACCTCATATAACAGACAAAACTAAGATAATAATTAATACATTAAGGAGAGACCTATACAGAAAAAAATGAAGTTAGTTACATATTCCTTCACATGAATATAATTTTCTATTTAAGAATTTTTTAGTCAATATAGTGTAAATAGTCTGCTTTGATAATGTTCTACTTGTGAAAACGACTGAGATAAAAATAAATTAAATGAAAACAACATATATGCTTTTCTCTACTATGTCCTTCTGTCACAATGTTCTGCTTCACATTTAGAGCAATGGATTCATTTTAAGTTTTTACATATATTTTGATAGTAATTGCATTTTAGAGACTAACTAATAATCAATTAATAACATTGCCATCACTTGTCAGACTAATACTAATGGATTTGTATTCAGATTTATATTTATAATTATATTCAGGCAGTTCAGATTTCAGAAGGAAAACTTTTTCACAATTACTTCAATAATGAACATTACAAAGGTTTATTACGTGATGGTATAAAGTAATTTTCTGTAAGTATTTTGACATAATGTAATTTGGGTTTTGATATTTGATATTGATGAACTATATTTGAAACTATGCCACCAGAAAGCATGGGCCCTCTATTTTCTGTTTTCTTTTATTTCTTTTATTTTTATTTTTATATTTTTTATTGGTTGTTCAAAACATTACACAGCTCATGACATATCATCTTCCATACATTTGATTCAAGTGGGTTATGAACTCCCATTTTTTACCACAAATACAAGTTGCAGAATCACATCGGTTACAGATCCACATTTTTACATAATACCATATTAGTGACTGTTGTATTCTGCTACCTTTCCTATCCCCTACTATCCCCCCTCCCCTTCCCTCTCATCTTCCCTCTCTACCCCATCTGCTGTTGTTTAATTCTCACCTTTGTTTTTTTTTTTCCCCTTTCCCCTCACAAACTCTTATATGTAATTTTGTGTAACAATGAGGGTCTCCTTCCATTTTCATAGTTTCCCTTCTCTCTCCCTTTCTCTCCCCCCACTCGTCTCTGTTTAATGTTAATCTTTTCCTCATGCTCTTCTTCCCTGTTCTGATCTTAGTTGCTCTCTTTATATCAAAGAAGACATTTGGCATTTGTTTTTTAAGGATTGGCAAGCTTCACTTAGCATAATCTGCTCTAATGCCATCCATTTCCCTGCAAAATCCATGATTTTGTCATTTTTTAGTGATGCGTAATACTCCATTGTGTATAAATGCCACAGTTTTTTAATCCATTCATCTATTGAAGGGCATCTGGGTTGATTCCAAAGTCTAGCTATTGTGAATTGTGCTGCCATGATCATTGATGTGGCAGTATCCCTATAGTATGCTCTTTTAAGGTCCTCAGGGAATAGACCGAGAAGGGCGATAGCTGGGTCAAATGGTGGTTCCATTCCCAGCTTTCCTAGGAATCTCCATACTGCTTTCCATATTGGCCGCACCAGTTTGCAGTTCCACCAGCAATGTACAAGTGTACCCTTTTCCCCACATCCTCGCCAGCACTTATTGTTGCTTGACTTCATAATGGCTGCCAATCTTACTGGAGTGAGATGGTATCTTAGGGTGGTTTTGATTTGCATTTCTCTGACTGCTAGAGATGGTGAGCATTTTTTCATGTACTTATTGATAGATTGTATGTCCTCCTCTGAGAAGTGTCTGTTCAGGTCCTTGGCCCATTTGTTGATAGGGTTGTTTGTTATCTTGTTGTTTAATTTTTTGAGTTCTTTGTATATTCTGGATATTAGGGCTCTATCTGAAGTGTGAGGAGTAAAGATTTGTTCCCAGGGTGTAGGTTCCCTATTTACCTCTCTTATTGTTTCTCTTGCTGAGAAAAAACTTTTTAGTTTGAGTAAGTCCCATTTGTTGATTCTAGTTATTAACTTTTGTGCTATGGGCGTCCTATTAAGGAATTTGGAGCCCGACCCCACAATGTGTAGATCGGAGCCAACTTTTTCTTCTATCAGGTGCAGAGTCTCTGATTTGATATCAAGCTCCTTGATCCATTTTGAATTTACTTTTGTGCATGGCGAGAGAAAGGGGTTCAGCTTCATTTTGTTGCATATGGATTTCCAGTTTTCCCAGCACCATTTGTTGAAGATGCTATCCTTTCTCCGTTGCATGCTTTTAGCGCCTTTATCAAATATAAGAAAGTTGTAATTTTGTGGATTGGTCTCTGTGTCCTCTATTCTGTACCATTGATCCACCTGCCTGTTTTGGTACCAGTACCATGCTGTTTTTGTTTCTATTGCTCTGTAGTACAGTTTGAAATCTGGTATCGCTATACCTCCCGATTCACACTTCCTGCTTAGAATTGCTTTTGCTATTCTGGGTCTTTTGTTTTTCCATATGAATTTCATGATAGCTTTATCTATTTCTATAAGAAATGCCATTGGGATTTTGATTGGCATTGCGTTGAACCTGTAGAGAACTTTGGGTAATATCGCCATTTTGATGATGTTGGTTCTGCCTATCCATGAACAGGGTACATTTTTCCATCTTCTAAGATCTTCTTCTATCTCTCTCTTTAGGGTTCTGTAGTTTTCATTGTATAAATCTTTCACCTCTTTTGTTAGGTTGATTCCCAAGTATTTTATTTTTTTTGAGGATATTGTGAATGGGGTGGTTTTCCTCATTTCCATTTCAGAAGTTTTGTTACTGATATACAGGAATGCCTTTGATTTATGCGTGTTGATTTTATATCCTGCCACTTTGCTGAATTCATTTATTAGTTCTAGTAGTTTCTTTGTAGACCCTTTTGGGTCTTCTAAGTATAGGATCATATCGTCCACAAATAGTGATATTTTAAGTTCTTCTTTTCCTATTTTTATGCCTTTAATTTCTTTTGTCTGTCTAATTGCTCTGGCTAGTATTTCAAGGACTAAATTAAATAGAAATGGTGAGAGAGGGCATCCCTGTCTTGTTCCAGATTTTAGCGGGAATGCCTTCAGTTTTTCTCCATTTAGAATGATGCTAGCCTGAGGCTTAGCATATATAGCTTTTACAATGTTGAGGTAAGTTCCTGTTATCCCCAGTTTTTCTAGTGTTTTGAACATAAAAGGATGCTGTACTTTGTCGAATGCTTTTTCTGCATCTATCGAGACGATCATATGGTTCTTATCTTTAAGTCTATTGATGTGGTGAATAATATTTATTGATTTCCGTATATTGAACCAACGTTGCATCCCAGGGATGAATCCTACTTGATCATGGTGCACAATTTTTTTGATATGCTTTTGTATTCGATTCGCCAGGATTTTATTGAGAATTTTTGCATCTATGTTCATTAGAGATATTGGTCTGTAGTTTTCTTTCTTTGAAGTGTCTTTGTCTGGTTTCGGAATCAGGGTGATGTTGGCCTCATAGAATGAATTTGGAAGAGCTCCTTCTTTTTCTATTTCTTGAAATAGCTTGAAAAGTATTGGTATTAATGCTTCTTTGAAGGTTTTGTAAAACTCCGCTGTATACCCATCGGGTCCAGGGCTTTTTTTGGTTGGTAGTCTTTTGATGGCTTCTTCTATTTTTTCCTTTGTTATTGGTCTGTTTAAATTGTGTGTGTCTTCCTGACTCAATCTGGGCAGCTCATATGACTTAAGAAATTTATTGATGTCTTCACTGTCTTCTATTTTATTAGAATATAGGGTTTCAAAATACTTTCTAATTATCTTCTGTGTTTCTGTAGTGTCTGTTGTGATATTGCCTTTTTCATCCCGTATGTTAGTGATTTGAGTTTTCTCTCTTCTTCTCTTCATTAGCATGGCTAAGGGTCTGTCGATCTTATTTATTTTTTCAAAGAACCAACTTTTAGTTTTATCAAATTTTTCAATGGTTTTTTTTTGTTTCAATTTCGTTGATTTCCGCTCTGATTTTAATTATTTCTTGTCTTCTGCTATATTTGCTGTTGTTTTGCTCTTCCTTTTCTAGGGTTTTGAGATGTAGTGTGAGTTCGTTTATTTGTTGGTTTTTTCTTTTTTTGAGGAATGAACTCCAGGAAATGAATTTCCCTCTTAAAACTGCTTTCATTGTGTCCCATAGATTCCGGTATGTTGTGTCTGAATTGTCGTTTATCTCTAAGAATTTTTTGATTTCCTCCTTTATGTCTTCTGTAACCCATTGATCATTCAGTAACATATTGTTTATTTTCCATGTGATGCAGGATTTTTCCTTCCTTCTTTTTTCATTGATTTCCAGTTTCATTCCATTATGATCAGATATGGTGCATGGTATTATCTCCACTCCTTTATATTTACTAAGAGTTGCCCTATGGCATAATATATGATCTATCTTTGAGTACGATCCATGTGCTGCTGAGAAGAACGTGTATCCACTTGATGATGGTTGATATATTCTATATATGTCGGTTAAGTCTAGGTTATTGATTGTGTCATTGAGTTCTATAGTTTCTTTATTCAGCTTTTGTCTGGAGGATCTGTCTAATGGCGAGAACGGTGTGTTGAAGTCACCCATAATTATTGTGTTGTGGTCAATTTGACTCTTGAACTTGAGGAGAGTTTGTTTTATGAACGTTGCTGCACCATTATTTGGTGCATATAAATTGATAATTGTTATGTCTTGTTGGTGGATGGTTCCTTTTAACAGGATATAGTGTCCTTCTTTATCCCTTTTGATTAACTAGGTAGAATCTCAGGTCATTAACCAGGTGCCAAAATATTTTTAATCCTCCTTTGTTTTAACCCGATAACAAACTGGAAATTAAATTTATGTTGAGAGCAAAATACCCATTTGAATTCTCTTTAGTATGATAGAAAATTAAAGAAAACATGGAACAATGCAGCAAATTTAGAAAAAGGGGGGTCATTACCATTTTTAACACAATTCCTCCCAACACAGTGAATTAATGTTAGCTGTGATTTAAATCCCAGTGAAATTCAGAAAAAAATAACTAAAATGACTGTAGGATTTTTCTTAGGAAAATAAATATTGACTGTAAAAATTTCCTGGGAAATGGAAGACATTTCAAATTCATGGGACTGTGGGGTTTTGTGTCTCTATATGGAGAGTGCTGAGCTGAATATATTAGAAAAATCTGAGTTTTGCTCTGTGATTTCTCCTGTCATTACTTTGGGTTAATCAATATCAACATTCTCAATATGGAATTCTGTGAAAAAGTTCCATAATTTAATTCAATTGTCCATATGGGAAAACAATGCAAAAACACTGTTCCTGGCATTTTTGCCTTAACCATTCACTTCTTCAGACTCTCAGGTCTATTTGGTTATTATCTAGGACATTGTCCAGATAACTTTTTCTGTAAAGGGATAGACAGTAAATACTTTACATATTGGAGTCTACACAGATATCTCTTTCATACAATTCTTTATCTTTTAATAATCCTATAAAATGTGTCAACTGTTGTTATTGAAACACCTGTAAGAACTAGGTCATATATGGTTTGTATTTCTCCTATGGGATTTTTTTTTCTTGCCAAGTGCTGATCTAGGGTACTTCTCCTCCCAATACTCTTTTTCCCTCAAGTTCTAATGCCCAAGCACTGCCTTAAAAGAGTTGCCTGGAGGGGGATATAATACTGGAGTGAGTGAGAATTTTTTGTTGTTGTTTGTTCTCTTAACTCAACAAACCCACCCATGCTTCTATTTCAGTTTACCACTTAAGGAAGGGCATAGGGGTTATAAGAGAAACAGACTGGAGTATGGCTAGGCTTTGATGCAGATGTGCATTTTCAGTTATATTTACTCAAGTGTCACAGACGAAAAATGAATCTGAAAAGTACAATTTCTTTTAAAAAATAAAATTAAAAGTACCTCAGAAGACATAGATATTGGATCACATATGTCATTTCAAACAGTTATGTTGAATTCATAAGTGTAATACACACATGTATATATGTATATATAATGAAAATTATAATAAATTTTAGTGCTATAACAAAAAAGTATAAACAGGTAGTCATTTTAGTCATGAGAAGTATAATTATTGAAATGAAACTATAATTCATGGCATCGATACTTAAATAAAAATGCATGTAAAATAAACTACTGAATCAGGAAAACAGATTGAGAAACTTTCCTAGAGTAAAATAAAATAAAGCAAAACAAATATAAAACAAAGTTAAAAATTAGGAGAGCAGCCATGTGGGATGGCACACACTTGTAATCCCAGTGGCTGCCCCGGGGGGGGGGGGAGTTGCTGAGATAGGAGGATAATGAGTTCAATACCAGCCTCAGTGAATCCAAAGCCCTAAGCAACTCAGTGAGATCCTGTCTCTAAGTAAAATATGAAATAGGGGTGGGTATGTAATTCAGTGGGCAAGTGCCCCTGAGTTCAATCCCTGGTACCCCCAAAAATGTTAGAAGAGCAATAACAAATATATAAATTATACTATATATATATATATATATATATATATATATATATATATATATATATTCCTCAAAACTTCTATCATGCATTCATCAAATATTTTCAGAAAAGATTCATTTTAAAAAGTTTGTTGGAGAAAAATAATAAGAAAAACAAATAAAGGAGATGTTGCAAATGACATGTAAATTTAAAGTGATGAAATCCCTTGATACAATGATACACATTTTTGTTGTCTAAATAACAACCAATAACAAAGAGAAAGGAGAAAGAATTCAAGGAAAACAAAATAACAAAATATGCATGGAATGTTTTTTTGACAGATCAAGAATGTGAAAACATCTACTGTTTTATTCATATTAGAATGAAGAGATGAATATTTGGTAGAGATTTTTGTGCTTATCTGTTGTTTGTGCATATATGTATATGTATGTGTTTAGTAATGAAGGAATTACATCTAACACATTAATTGAGTCAAATTAAAATAAAAATCCAGGATGGTAGCAACAAAGCTAAAAATTTCAATATTTGGAAAAAAATATTCTAAACTGATAATTTAAAAGATAGTTATCCAATTTGCATAGCATTGATAATTATAAGAGTAACAACAATAACATTGATATGAATTAGCCCTATATATTGTTGTATTTTTTTAAATCACATATTTAAAAAGACAAAAATTTGAGAACAAAAGTATGGAAATATGCCTATAATCCCAGTGAGTCGGGAGGCTAAACTAGAGGATTGCAAGTTGAAGGCCAGCCTCAGCAAATTAGAGGGGTCTCAAAAAGGCGGGGGGCTTGGGATGTAGCTCAGTGGTAAAGCACCCCTGGATTCAATCCCTGGAACAAGAGATTTTAAAAAAAGTGTGGAAATCAACATATCATAAGAGGAAATCCACATATTATAACATTACTTACAAAAGAAATCTGATATACCATACTTATTTTATTATGAACCAACCAACAATATAAAAAAGCATTGTTAGGAAGAGAGTTTAATAACATGATATTGCAATATTCTCTACATTTTTTTTTGTGGTGCTGGAAATTGAACCCAGGGTCTTGGGCATGCTAGGCAAGCACTCTACCAACTGAGCTATATCCCCAGTCCTACAATACTCTATTCACTAAGATAACATAATAATTTTATGTGGACATCTAAAAATGTCATTTAATATACATAACAAAAATTCATAAGACTTAGGAATAATAAATATCCACTTTTATAATGGGAAATTTCATCATGGTGAGGTATGTAACATTTATAAACAAAGCAAAACCTTAGATTCACTTAATAAAATGTTAAGTAAGGAAGCTCTAAGTCCTTGTTCTCCTGTTAACACACACACAAAATGTAACTGAGACTTATCTAAAATGTCTCTGTGGGTGCTCTGTATGCCACAGCATACTCGTGAACATCCAATGAAGGAAAAAAAAAACACATTAAAATAGGAGGAAATTTTGTTGTGCTTTTGCTTATCTTTATTCCACACTCTTTCTGAAACAATACAGTCAACAAAAAGTGACATCAGTTCCATATTCCCTCTATCAAATTGAAAGAGTCAGAATAGATGCTATTTGTAATGTTCTAAACTTAGTGCTACTCAGATGACTTATTACTGTTTGGTCTACCTTGGAACTCAGGGAAACCATGAACGTATCCACCCAGTGCTCTTAAACACTATAGGAATACAAAGAACACCATGTACCCAGGGCAAAAGATTATGAGTGGAATTAGAGAATAGATAATCTCAGTATCTGAAGAGAAGCTAGGGTGAGAATCTAGGAAATTAAGAGCAGCTGTGTACTGCGTTTAAGGTGCTACATTGTTTTTGGTTTAAAAAAATACCTGAGACTAGGCAATGATTAAAGAAAAGGGTTTTATTAAAGTCACATTTTATAAGCTAAAATTTCAAGATCAAGTGGTGTCATTTGTTTTGCCTCTGATGAAGTACTCATGATGGATGGAATCACAATGGCCTGAGGTTGTACAGAAAATAGTATGTGACAAGTGAGGAAGTCAGAGAGATTCAGGAACCATATTTTATCATTTTTAACAACTTGTTTTTGCCATGCTTAACCATTGTTTAATGAGAGAGTACTTTATTTACTCCTGAGGACAGTGTCCTAAATGAACTAACCATTCCTTACAAGGTCACACCTCATAAAGGTCCCAACACCCTTCAATACCACTACAACAAGGACCATGTTTCCAGTGCATGAACTTTTTTGAGAGTGTATCAAACCATATTCAAACCATGGCAAAGAGGATTAAAAAAAACTACTCAAAATTCCAGACAAGGCTCTTGATCAAAAAATACCAGAGAAAATTATTTGCAATGAAATTAATGAAAGCATAACCTGTCAAGAAATTCCTTGGCTCAGTCTCCAAATACTAAGAGAGGAAACTGCTATTTTTTCAAATATTTAATTTTCAACAACAACAAAAACATCAAAACAATAATAAAGCACAGATCCTTCACAAAAAAAGTCACAGAAACTGACTCTGGAGAAACATAAGCATTAATTTACTAAACAAAAAATATAAAAAGGTGCTGCTGGCTGTGCCGGCTAACATGTTTAATCCTATCCATTTGGAAGACTGAGGCAGAAACATCGCAAGTTCGAGGCCAAACTCAGCAAATTAGTGAGGCCCTAAACAACTTAGCAAGACCTTCTATCTCAAAATAAATAAATAAATAAATAAATAGTAAATAAGTAAGTAAATAAATTGAAGGGTTGGAGATGCACTTAAAAACAAAACAATTTTAAAACAATTGTCTTAACAGCTTATGGAAAAGATCTAAAGGAAAATCAGAAAATAATATGGGAACTAAATGAGAGTATCAACAAAGATAGTAACTGTAAAAGTGTAAAGTTTTACAGAAACTCTGGTGCTATAAAAATAGTATAACTGGATTGTTAATATACAAGAGGATCCAACATCAGATTCAAGCAATCAATAACTTGAAGATAGATCGATCATTTGAGTTTATTGATATGCGTCACAAAAAGAATAAAACAAAGGACAAAGAAGAACAAAAACTAAAGAACTCATAGAACACCATAAATTAAAAACAAAATTATATATTAATTCATACCTGTACAATAGGGTATTTTCAAAATGTCAAAGTTAGCAAGTGTTAAAAAGGATGTGGAGTAAAGGGAGCACTTGGACACCATTGCTGGGAATATAAAGTAGTTATAGCCATTGTGGAAAACAGTACAGAGGTTCCTGAAAATATTATTTTTTAAAATTAGAACTTTTACATAAAATCATACAGTCCTACTCTGGGTATTTACTTGAAAGTTTTGAAATCAGGATGTAGAGATGCCTGCACTTCCAAAATTATTGCAACTTACTCACAATTGTTATGTTACATAATAAACCAAATTATCCATCAGGGATTATTGGATAATGGATATGTGGAACATATTCACAAACAATTCAGCCAGGGAGGAAAATATTTTCATTTGTGATACAATGGATGGAAATTGAGACATTGCATGAAGTGAAATAAGCAAAAAAATGGAGGGAATTTATTATCCTAGATAAGTACTAAAAGAAATTCTGAAGGGAGCCCATCTTGTTGAGATGAAAGAACATAAAACAGTAAGTCAAAGTCAAGTCAAAATGATTAGAGACATCAATGTAAAATGGAAGCTATACAACATCTAGAAGCAAATTCAAGATAAAATGTATGCAACCTTGAGTTTAGTGATGAATTTTTATATCTACTATTAAAAAAATGCCATCCACTAAAAAGTTGTTGAGCTTTGTTGAAACATAAAACTTTTCTGTTAAGGGAATGAAAAGACAAACCACAAATTAAGATATAATATTATCAAGCCAGGCACAGTGGCACACCCCTGTAATCCCAGTGACCTTGGAGGCTGAGGCAGGAGGATTGTGAGTTCAAAGCCAGCCTCAGAAAAAAACAAGTTGCTAAGTAACTCAGTAAGACCCTTTCTCTAAATAAAATACAAAATAGCACTGAGGATGTGGATTGGTGGTCAAGTGCCCCTGAGTTCAATCCCCAGTACCAAAAAAAGATATAATATTTTCAAAACACATATCCAATAAAGTACATGTCTTCAAAATATGTAAAGAACTCTTCAAGTTCAAAAATCACAAAAAAACCTCAATTTAAAAATAGATGAAAGATGTAGAAACCTTACCAAAGAAGATATACTAATGATAAATGTGAAAAGATCAATGACATTTGTCATTAGGAAAATGTTATTTTAAATACCAGTGATATATTACTACATGCCTATTAAAATGGTTAAAAATCAAAATAAGTTGACAATTCAACTTGTTGGAGAAGATGTTGAAAAAGGGAAAATCTCATTTATTGGTCATGGGAATATATAATTGTAGGGCACATCACATCAGAGAAATAGAAACCTATGATAGAGAAAAGGAAACCTAACTTGCAGACTGATGCTCACTTCCTGGTCTTGAGGCCACACAAGGCTAAGATGATGCCTGGCAATCAGCCAGAAGCTGTTACCATGGGTTGTGACGAAAAATCAGACCATCTCTAGGATAGGCTCAGAACCCTTCTGCCCTCGTGGACAGCTCGTGTCTCCCATTACTGCCTGTAGAATGGGTGTACACGTGAATTCTCCTCACCCTGCTGACCTTTATCTTGAATGGCTCCTGTGCCTTATATTAGCTGTGTGTGCTTCTTCAATAAATGAGCTCCAGCCTTGACTGGTCTCCCTGACGCATCTGATTGTTCTCCAGCGAGGGAGGGCTGGTTGTGGGCGGTCAGTTGGCCCTCTATTTTCTTGGCTCATCCTGGCCCGGTTGTGTTTTCCCTCTCTCCTGCAGGTGGGGAGGAAACGAGGACTAAAAACCCCAACATATAATTATGTCACATTATTACACAATTTGCAGGGTTTTTTTATAGAGCTAAGCATTCACTCTATTAATTATGTTGTTATGAACTTACCCACGTGATTTGAATATTCATACCCTATATAAAACTGTCAGTGGGCATTTACAGCTGACCTATTCATAATCTTCCTAAAAATGCAAACAATCGATGTTTTTCAGAATGTGAATTGATAAAATCTCAAATATTTATACTATATAGTAATACTTAGTTATGAATATAAGTGAGTTAGCATATCTGAAAAGATGTGGTTAAAACATAAATGTATATTGCTTAGTGAAAGAAGCCACTTTGAAAATGCAAACTGATGGATATTGCAAAGCATGGTCAGTTCAGAGGGAAGAGGATGGTTGAACAGAATAAACAGAAGTGATATTTTTAAAATAATAAAATAATTCTGAATAATTATTTTGGCATCATAAACAAATCCAGTTTTATTTTCCAGGTTCAGAGCACAAATTTCCAAATACCTTTAGGATTTCTCTACCAACAATTGTCTTTGTAACGCAAATAAGATGACACAGGAGGCTTCTAGATAGTTTCAAGACTTGGTATGCTCACCAGAAGGATGATGCACTTTATTGGAGAGTTGGAACTTTTCAGGCCAGCATAAATTATAAGAATCTAGATATTGGTTTTAATCATATATTCAATTATTTATCAATAATACCCATGTAATTATGTTGTTCAATTTTAAGTACCGAAATAAATTTCTGAGATAACACATTTGTTAAGGAAAAGTTTTGCTGTGCTCACAGATTTGGGGATCTCAGTTCATGATCCCACTGCTCCCATTTTTTTGTTTTTATTTTGTTTTTAGTTGTTTTTTTTTTTAGTTTTAGTTATATATGGCAATAGAATCTATCTTGATATATTGATACAAACTTGATTATATCATACTCTAACAAGGATCCCAGTCTTATGGATTTACACAATGTTGTGATTCACTGTGGTGTATTTGTGTATGTTCATAGGAAAGTTATGTCAGAATAATTCCATTGTTTTTCCTATTCCTATTCCCCATTACTTTCTTTTATTCCTGTTTAGCTAATCCACTGAACTATTCTTCCCTTCCTTCCTTCCTTTGTTGTGTTTTATCATCCACATATCAAGGAGAATAATTCACCTTTGATTTTGGGGGGATTTGCTTATTTCACTTAACTTGATAATCTCCAGATCCATCCATTTACAAGCAAATGTCATAAAGTCATTCTTCATGGCTGAGTAATATTTCATTGTGTATAAATACCATAGTTCCTTTATCCATTCATCTGTTTATGAGCATCTAGTTTGGTCCAATAACTTAGTAATTGTAAATTATTATGCTGTAAATACTAATGTGGCTGCATCACTGTAGTATGTTGATTTTAGTTTCTTTGGATATATACTGAAGGGTCGTATAATTGGGTTAAATGGTGGTTCCATTCCTAGTTATTTGAGGAATCTCCATACATCTTTCCAGAGTGGTTGCACTAATTTGCAGTCCCACTCACAATGTGCCCTTTTCTCCTCACACAGGCCACATTTCTTTGGGTCTGTGGTGGCACATCATGCATGGGTAGTGCATGGTGAAGCAAAGTAATTTACCATCTGTCTGGGAAATGAAAGAGAGAAAGGAGTCAGTTTCCCAACATCACCTTTAAGGATGTATCACTTGGCCTCAATTATTTCCACCATATTTCAGTACTGCCAATCTGAAGACTAAACCTTTAACACATGAGACTTTTCTTGAAATTTTAGGTCTACAATGCAGCATTAATTCCCTGATTCCAAAAGCACACGCCCATCTCACAATGCAAAATGAATCCCTTTTAATCTCCAGGAATTCTGAGTCTCACTATTGTAGTATTGCTCAAAATCCAAGTTCAAAGTTTCTTCCAAGTCTCAACTCAATACCTTATCTGTGAGTCTATAAAACCACAAAGTACAGGTTTCATACATTCACGATGCAGTGGCACAAGGTAAAATATTAATTTTCCAAAAATAGGAAGCGAGGCATAGGAAAGGTAAATTGGATCAAAAGTATATCTCAAACCAGGAAGGCAAGTATTAAATCTCTTGTCCATGTCTGTCATGTTGGGCACATTGTGCAGTGTGGGATGCCAAGGAATTGAGAAACCCCACTCCAAAACTTGTTGGTCACGTCATACTTCATGACCACTCTCTTAGGATGGCTTTTTGGTTGCCTCAAGCTTCCTTTTTCAAGTGTTCCACATGCTAGGGTTCTCTGTCTGTGATCTCAACATGGCTTCAGCTCTACTCTCAAAGCTTTTGCTAAGTATTGCTATGTTAGAGAACAATTTTGCTAAGTATTGCCATGTTATTAGACACTGCAATATATACTGTCTGAACTTCCAAGCTTCTTTCAAGTCTCAGTGGACACCTACATGACCCTAAATCTCTTACATTTGTAAAACCAGCATTAAATAGATGATTCCAATGTTTGGTGTCACCATGTGTTGTACCTGGGCCCATTTGGAGCATGGTTACAGTAGGCTCTGAATGACTTGCTTATTTAGGTCCTCCTAGGTGAACAGGGTGTCCCCAGTTTTCTTTTCTCAGAAAGCTACACTCTGAAAGGTCTTTAATACAAAGCTGCACCTTTATATCTCTGAGCCTATGACAGCTGTGACCTTGCCATTTTCTAACGTGACATCAATGGATTTATTTTCTATGGTCCCAATGCTAAACACTTGGCTTATTTTTAATGGGGGTAATCTCTTTAGCAACTGCACCCTCTTTAGCTATACCTTTACAAATGTTGTTTTTCTGACCAAACTGAAAGCTTCTGAAATTTTTCTGTGCTGCTCCTTTTTGCTCCTGGTTCTATAAATCTGACTAGAAGCAGTCAGTGATACCCATCCTACTAACTGAGTGCTTTCTCCTCTACCAGAAAAACTAGGCTTCCACCTTTAAGCACTTCCTACCCCAAAGTCTTAAGGAATGAATAAAATACAGCCAATAGTAAGGCCATAGTGTGCTAAGAAGGGCCACTAGTTCAACTTAAAACAAAACAAAACAAATAAAGAAACAAAAAAATCACCTCATTTTGGTTTAAAACCTCATCAACATAGCCTTTACTATCTGTATTCTTATCAATATTCTGATCAGTGGTAGAGTGCTTGCCTGGTATGCATGAGGATCTGGGTTCAATTCCCTGCACCACATAAAAATAAACAAACAAAATAAAGGTTTTGTGTCTATCTACAACTTAATTTAAAAAAAAAAAAAAGAAAAAAATTCCGATTTTCTGAGCACCCTCCAAAACTGCACTTTAAGCTATTTACAGTATTCTAGGATTTTTCTAGACCAAACCTCCAAAATTTTGCAAACGTCTTCCATGAACCAATTCCAAATTCATCTGAACTATAAGGTCAGATGTAGTCACGCAATAATCCCACTCTTGTCACCAAATTCATACATTAGATATCTTTTCATACATTTGATATATTTTCCGTAACAAATAGCTGAGATAAATTTACAAACAGAAAAGGTTAATTTTTTCTCAGAATTTTGGAGGTTTCACTCCATGATCAATTCATTCCATTACTTTTGACCTGTGGGAGCACATAATAGAAAGAAACATTGGAGGAACAATATCATTCACTTCATGACTAGGAAGCAAAAGAGGAGGGTCATATGATGCAGTTCCATTCCTTCAATGTAATACTCCTAATGACTGGGAGACCTCCAAGTAGGCCTCTGACTTCCTAATAGTGCCAATCTGAGAAATAAAGCTTCAAAACATTGGCCTTTGGTGGCTTTTTAAGATCCAAACTATAGTAATAATGGCATCTTAGTTATAATTGGATTCTTGAGTCTCAATTGGCTTTTTCTAGTTAGCAAATACATTGATATGCCAGGAGGGTCATGCACCTAGTTGGAGATGTACAGAAGTCCTTCATTCCATTCTATACCTTGGTGGCTCACACTGGGAGCGACTGAGGGTAAGTGAAAGGTAAACTGCTCGCCCCTGAGGGCAGGGCGAGAGGATGGGTAGCCATTTTAAGATTCTTCTTTTGTTATTTTGTTTCACTTTTGTTTTAAGTTGCCTGTCCCTGGAGATGTGTAAGATGGAAGAAAAACCGCTCACATCTGAGGAACAGATAGGGAGAAAGGACGGATGGACATTTCAGGAGGCTATTATAATGATTTTGTGTTGTTCCAATTTTGTTTCACTCTGTTTCAGTTTTGTTAGGTATTATCTTGTTGGGTTGTATTATAGTAGAAATATGGGATCAGAAATTAGTAAAAAACAAACTGAAAGATTGTTAAGTAAATTGTTAGAGGAAGGAGGCATCTCAGTAAAATCAAGAACAGTCAGGGCATACGTTGATACAATACAAAAATGTAGCCCATGGTTTTTAAGGAGGAGTTGTTAAATATTTCACAATGGAACCATCATGGTGAAGATTTAAAAGGAATAGAAAAGAACAGCCCAGGGACTCTGCCAGTTGGCACATTGCCATTGTGGACGTTGGTATCTTGTTTGCTTAGTCCAAAACCTTCAGTTCAGACAAAGGTAGAGGAAGGAGAAGACATATTGATTCAAGTAAAAGAGAAGGTTGATACAATACAAAATGTTGATACAATACAAAAATGTAGCCCACGGCTTTTTAAGGAGGAGTTGTTAAATATTTCACAATGGAACCATCATGGTGAAGATTTAAAAAGAATAGAAAAGAACAGCCCATGGACTCTGCCAGTTGGCACATTGCCATTGTGGACATTGGTATCTTGTTTGCTTAGTCCAAAGCCTTCAGTTCAGACAAAGGTAGAGGAAGGAGAAGACATATTGATTCAAGTAAAAGAGAAGGTCTCTCAAGTTAGTCAGACAGAGGAAAAAATTCAAGTAAAAGAGAAGGCCTCTCAAGCTAGTCAGACAGAGAAAGAAAGTGTAAAGCAGGAAAAGCCATCAGGGGGAAAGTTACAACAGGAGACTGCTACTAATATCTTTCTATCACCAGAGGACGTAAGTGTCCAACTAACAAGGCCACCTCCATATGCTGGGAGGTCCCCAACCCCCGCAGTTGATAGTTGGGATCCTGAGACAAGATCTCAAATATTAACATGCCCTGTATTTGAGGCAGGAAGGCAGCGATTTTACCAAGTTTTAAATTTCAAAACAGTGAAGCAGCTAAAAGAGGCTGTAACAACCTATGGTCCTCAAGCACCCTTCACTGTAAGCTTGGTCGAATCCATTAACAACTTGAACATGACGCCAGCAGATTGGGCTAATATGTGTAAAGCTGTGCTAAATGGAGGACAATACCTGTTATGGAAGGTTGCCAATGAGGAATTTTGCAAGGAGACGGCTAGGCGAAATGCAGCAGCTGGTTATCCTCAGAGAAATCTAGATATGTTTTTAGGAAAGGGACCTTATGAGGATCAGCAGCAACAAATTGCATATGATCCTGGTGTATATGCACAAATTGCTGTAGATGCAATTAAGGCATGGAAGACTTTACAAGGACATGGAGGTTTACAAGGTCAGTTACCTAAGGTAATACAAGGAGCTAATGAACCTTATGCTGAATTTTTAGATAGGCTTATTCAAACAGCTACCAGAGTTTTTGGGAATACAGAACAAGCAATGCCATTACTAAAACAACTGGCTTATGAGCAAGCGAATCGTTGGTGCAGAGATATCATTAGACCATGGAAACATGAAGATTTAAACACATATATTAAATTATGTAGAGACATTAATGAACAAGAGCAAGTCGTGGCAGCTGCAGTAAAACAGGCTTTAGATGCCAGAGACATTAATGAACAAGGGCAAATTGTGGTAGCTGCAGTAAAACAGGCTTTAGATGCCAGGCCAAGAACATGCTACAATTGTGAACAAACAGGACATTTTAAAAGGAATTGCCCCATAGGAGGAGGGTTTAACAAACCTAGGTATCAAAGGAGTAGAATACCAGGTATTTGCCCACGATGCCGTAGAGGGAGACATTGGGCTAATGAATGCCGTTCTCAAACCACCATAGAGGGTATTCCATTATCAAAAAACAAACAAGGACCAGGTGTTTATCCACGATATCGTGGAGAAAGGCATCAGGCTCCATTGCCAAAAAATGGACAGGGGGGCCCAATGCTCCGGGGCCCAAAACCACAAATATACGGAGCACTGGAGGAACCCAGCAACCCCATCAGGGTAGTGCCCAGGACACATTGTCCATCAGATCCCTCATCAGAAAACCAGAGGGAGCGGAGGGTTGGACATCTGTGCCTCTGCCAGAGCAGTACTAACTCCAGAAATGGGAGTTCAAATCATTCCCACAGGGGTAAAAGGACCTCTTCCCAAAGGAACAGTAGGCTTATTATTCGGACGCAGCTCTTCTACTCTAAAAGGACTTATGATAAGTCCTGGGGTAATTGATCCCGATTATGAAGGTGAAATAAAAATTATAGCCAGTTCTCCAAAGGGTATATCAGTAATTTCACCAGGAGAGAGAATAGCACAGTTACTAATAATACCCAGCCTACATGATAAATTTTCCAGTTGTGCTGTAGAAAGAAGTTCCAAGGGATTAGGCTCCACAGGTGTAGATTGGGCTATGCTTTCTTTAAATTTAGATTCTCGCCCCATGCTAAAACTAAATATTCAAGGACATGAATTTAATGGACTACTGGATACAGGTGCAGAACTTAGCATCATATCTTGTCAGGAATGGCCAAAACATTGGCCATTACAACAAGCCACTCAAATGCTTCGAGGCCTAGGAGTGGCAACTAATCCCCATAGAAATGCAATGGTATTAGATTGGAAGGATCCTGAAGGATGTGAAGGAACTATACAGCCATATGTATTGGATCATCTTCCCGTAAATTTATGGGGATGAGATGTCCTAGATCAATTAGGTTTGACATTAACAAATAACATCAACCAAAATGCACCCACTATTATGACTAGACAAGGTTTTAGGAAAGGAAAAGATTAGAAAAACAAGAGCAAGGTATAGCAGCACCAATACAAATAGATTAAGGAACAGACAGACATGGGTTGGATTTTCAGAAAGGGCCACTGAGACAATAAAAATTACTTGGAAATCAGAAAGACCAGTATGGGTTCCTCAGTGGCCCCTGACTAAAGAAAAGATACAAGCAGCCCATGACCTGGTCAAACAACAATTAGCAGAAGGACATACACAACCTTCTGTATCTCCCCATAATACTCCCATTTTTGTCATCAAAAAGAAATCTGGTAAATGGAGATTACTGCAAGATTTAAGAGCCATTAATAATGAAATGGTTATTATGGGACCTGCTCAATCGGGGATTCCTCAATTGTCTGCTTTGCCAAAAACCTGGTATGTTTTAGTTATAGATATTAAAGATTGTTTTTTTTTCAATTCCAATTCATCCTGAGGATAGTCCACGTTTTGCATTTACTATCCCTGCACTGAATCATGAAGGTCCTGATCAGAGATAGGAATGGAAAGTACTCCCTCAAGGGATGGCTAACAGCCCAACTATGTGTCAAATTTATGTTAACAAAGTAATCCAGCCACTTAGAAATCAAAATCCTGAACTACAAATATTTCACTATATGGATGATGTATTATTAGCACACAAAGCTAAAAACACATTGCTAGAATGTTATGCCACACTTACAAAATTATTAAAAAAAATATAATCTAGAGATAGCAATAGATAAAGTACAGTTAAATATTCCAATTAATTATTTAGGAGTTCTATTATACTCAACCATGGTCCGTCCACCAAAAATTCAAATACGAGTAGATCAACTCAAATCACTTAATGACTTTCAAAAGTTATTAGGAGACATAAATTGGATAAGGCCTTATTTAGGTATACCAACAGGAGAGTTGGGACCTTTATTTGATATCCTAAAAGGTCCATCAGATCCAAATTCACCCCGAATGTTAACACCTGAAGCAAGAAAGGCATTAAAAATCATTGAAACATATATGGAAAATATGCATTTGGATAGAATTGATAAAAGTTTGCCTTTATTATTTATTGTACTACCAACAAAAAATATTCCTACAGGAGTATTTTGGCAAGAAGGTCCATTATTATGGATACATTTATCTTATTCTCCTAACACTATTCTTACTAGGTATCCTGAGGCTGTAGGACAATTAATACTCAAAGGAATAAAAACAACAAAGGGAGTGTTTGGAATTTCTCCCAATAAAATTATTACTCCATATACTATGAATCAAATTGATGAGTTAGCTAATGAGTTAAATACTTGGGCAATAATCATGTGCAAATCTAATGTTTCATTTGATAACCACTTACCATCTAATCCTTTATTGTCTTTTTGGTCATTGCATCCACAAGTTAACCACAAGTTAATCTTGGAGTCAATCCTAGAGGATTGATACCTAACCATATTTGGCAGATGGACATCACATACTTGCCAGAATTTGGAAAATTAAAATATTTGCATGTTACAGTTGATACTTCTTCTGAATTTTTGATGGGCTCCCTTCATGCCGGAGAAAAAACTAAAGATGTTATAGCTCATTGCTTACAAAATTTTGCCACTGTGGGTGTTCCAAAACAGTTAAAAACAGATAATGCCCCTGGTTATACTTCTACCTCTTTTAAACAATTTTGCTCAACATTTGGCATTACTCATATAACAGGAATCCCATACAATCCACAGGGACAAGGCATAGTTGAAAGAGCTCATCAAACTATTAAAATGTACTTATTAAAGCAAAAAGAAGGAATTGGGAAGGGGTATATATTCCCCAAAGATAAACTTAAAATAACCCTTTTTACTCTAAACTTTTTAAATTTGGATTCATCAGGACTTAGTGCTGCGGAAAGGCATATGTGTCCAAAAAATGTGCATAAGCCCAAGGTACTTTGGAAGGATATTCTAACAGGACAATGGAAAGGTCCTGACCCAGTAATTGTCTGGAGTCGGGGGTCTGTTTGTGTGTTTCCACAGGGAGAACAGCAACCGATTTGGATTCCAGAGAGATTAACCAAGGTCCTGACCCAGTGATTGTCTGGAGTCGGGGGTCTGTTTGTGTGTTTCCACAGGGAGAACAGCAGCCGATTTGTATTCCAGAAAGACTAACTAAAGCGATTTCTACAGACCAAAAAGAAGATGATTTGGCTCAAATCCATAACAACTGATATCCAAAACTCCAGTTTGGCTATTCTTACATCTGCGACAGAACCAGGATGCTTTTTTCAATATCTATTTTATTATTGCCCTTTGCCATATCATGAAGTTCTATTTTGTTATTGAGCTCATATAGATCTAGGTTAATGTTTTGCTGATCAGTTCTATTTTTTTGACTATAGAGTTTTTAAACATTGCAATTGAAATTTCACCTGTAAAAAGTTATAAGGCCTTTACTATTATGTTATGTGTTGTATGTATTATATTATGTGTGCACACTTGTGTTTTGTGTTATATGTTTGAATGTACGTATGTCCATATATCATATATGATGAGCGCTCATGAAAAACTGGATCCAAATATATATTTTTTTATATTCACGTGATTTAAATGGTTTAATTTAAATTGGGTAAACAACTGTTGAGGATTGTTTTAATATGTGAACAAAAAAGTAGGTTAACAGATCTGTTTGTTTACTTTCACCTTTCCCTTTCATTATATTTAATAATTCTCTTAAAGATAATGTAAATTGTTAAGAAAATTGTTTCCTTTAAGTGACTTCTGTAATGTTACATAATTTTTTCTTTAGCCATTATTGCCAGAATTCCTATCTTCATCCCAGTGCTGGTGAAGACAATGTAAATTGTTAAGAAAATTGTTTTCTTTTAGTGCCTTCTGGAATGTTACATAATTTTTTCTTTAGCCATTATTGCCAGAATTCCTATCTTCATCCCAGTGCTGGTGAAGTCAAAGATAAAACCAATCTACAGCTTCTGCAATAGCCATCACTGAACTACTTGCAGAACTTGCCTGGACACATTGTGAACTCACCTGTATGCATTGTGAACTATCTGTTGGTGCAGCAACTTGTGGTAGTGTTGGGGTATTTTTGCTGATGATGTCATCGGTGGTACAATTTTTCCAAAAGGAGCCGTCAATTGGCTTGGTGTATCTTCCTCCCTTCTGCTTGTCATGATCATCCGGCTAAAATTTGGGGGCCAACAAAGGTGAGGCAAAGAACCTCACCCCCCCGCTGGTACAAAGACCTCTCCACAGGTGTGGCTGTATACTGGACCAGTAGTCAGTGACGGGTAAGATCCAATTGCAATGGTACCAACCTAACGGGTAAGGACCATATGTACTATTGGACAACCTAAGGCAGGCACGGTCCCTAAGCCACATGCTTGTTGTTTAAACAGAGAGGGGGAGATGTTGAGAGCCACAGCCGAAGGGGCCCCAACAAACTTCCAGCTGCCGGCTGATGATTGGCTCACACCGGCCCCAGCAACATCTAGCTGATTGGCTCCTCTGCAGTGATGCTCATTGGGCTGTTTCCCTGCCCTTTCAGACCATGGAGCTGCTCATTGGGGGACTTTTTTGGCTCCGCCCACGTGACCCAGCCAATCGGCCTCAAGAGCAGGAGGATTTTGGGAGGTGGAGAGAGGCTTGTGTTGGAGAGAGAGGCTTGTGGGAAGCCAGTGGTGGCAGTTGGGGCTCTGAGGGTTTTTCCTGAGAGGCTGTTTTGTTTGGCGTGTGTGGTTCTAAAAATAAAGTTAGTTTCTTTTGACAAGTGGCTCCTGATTGTGCCCAGCCAGACTGCGGCAATACCTTAATGCATATCTTTATTTTTTTTATAATTCCTGATCAGTGTCATTAATAATAGAACTATGATCAATAATATAGAAATTTATGTCATCCTATGAGTAGTTCTAATGTTTTAACAAGCTAGAGGGATTTTGTGAATCTCCAAATTGTTAGTCTATCATACACATGGGTGGTCTGTAGACCCCCTGAAGTGTGGCTAGTATCATAAATTAGAACATTTTTTGTGGATGACTGAGTCCTTAAATCTGTGAGTTTGATACTAACTCCAGGCAATTACTTTCAGAATTGAATTTCAATACACCCAGATAGGGGTGGAACAGAATACTATAATTACAGATACATGATATTATGTATTTTGGAAAACCCAGTGAACTTTATGGCAAAAACTAAACACTAATGGATGCAATTGTTTTTAAGTCACATAGGAGGTAGAAGATATGAAAATAGAATGCAAATCAGTAAAATAATCTAACTCACATATTACAAATATGTGATACAACATCACTTAAGTCACTTTGGAAATGAATGTAGCTATTATATTTAAGGTAACAAACTATTCATAACCAATGTGCTAGAGTTGATAATATAGTTAACACTAGGGTATGGGTTAAGAATTTTAATACATGTATATTGGAAATTAACAAGCAAATGGTAAGAACCAGATTTCTTACTATTAGAGTGGGAACTTACAAGGAAGCTATCTGGGAAATGTGAAATATTTATATGGTAATGGATTAAATTGTAGAAATCAGTATGAACTCATATTTAACTTAATAAAGACACAGATGGCAATGTAAAATATTGATCAATATGTGTATGTACACAGATTAATGTACACACATATATTTCTTTGCTCTTTCAACTGAGAGGGCCTAAGAGAAATTAGATTTCAGCAGCAAAGAGCATAACTAATATGCCCAATTCTTGGCTTATAATGTCATCCTCCAAGAAAAGAATGAAGGTTCCTTGGGGAATTGGCTTATTCTAGGACTGGAATGAGAAATGGAAAAATTGAGCCTAGGTAATTTTTTAGGACCTGAAAGCAAAGAAGCAATCAATGGTGATGATTATATTAAAACAAAGAGGAGCCAAATGGAAAAGCGTCCATTGGCCAACATTGGAAAAATTGAGTAATACAATCTAGGATTGTAACTTAAAGTAGAAAATAAATCCCCATAACTCAAAACTCATAATAATTAAATGACTAGATAAACTAATAAATAGGAATGAAGAAACTAATTGTCCCCACAGAAAAATTCCAAATAAAATGTGCAGATAATTCACTTTAACAGAAGGGAAAACAACTCTCCACTCCATACAGATGTGTTGTATGTAGTAACTTCTTTTCAAAAAGTAGAGTATGGAAGAGGGGGAAAGAGGAATTCTAGAGTATAGAAGTATAATATAGAGTACTTCAACCAGGTTATCAATGTAAACATCAACAGTCATAAGCAGTGGTGACAGTTTATACCTGTAGTATGGTATGATAATAATGACATTTTGCTCTTGTGAATGAGTTCCAAAATCTAATTGTGAAATATATTGCATGATCCCCAATTGATGAACTTCCTATAAAACACCTAAGCAGTACTCTTCAAAACTGTCAAGAAAAATTGAAAAAAATCTGCATCAAAAAACAAGAAAAATACTGGGAAAATCATAGCCAAAAGTAGCCTAAGGAGACATGGTAAAATGTATGCAATGTGGAATTCAGAGTGGTATTCTGAAACTGAAGAAAAAGGACAGTAGGAAAAAGCAAAAAAAAAAAAAAAAATCTGAAAAAGAAATAATGTACTAGTATGGATTTATTGATTGCTGTAAATGTTCCATACATAAATGAAATGAAGGCCAGTATGTTTGGAAAATAAAAACCCATTGTATTTTGCAGGAAGGTAAATAAATATAGATACAGATAGAGATATGTGTACATGGGAAAGATGGGATAATAAATATGATATTAGAATAGTGGTCACTTCCTTTTGGGGAGAAAAATGTTTATGTGTGTGTGTGTGTGTGTGTGTATACACATATGAAAAATATTTTTAGTGCTTTACATATCATGTTTAAAGTGCATTCTCAGGTTTTATTATCATTAGAACTAAATATTTCTAGAGATAAATTACAGAGAAATGCCAGCTTCTGAGGTAGTTAACTAGTTAGCTAGATTAAATTGATACATGCATGCCTAAATACAAACATGCATACATTTGTAAATATGAAACCAAAGTCATACACACACGAATCATGGGGAAAGTGTTATAAACATTTAAGTATGTTTATTCAAATTTACCTAAAATATGTTCATCAGTAAATAAGTAAGATGAGATGTGTGCTGTATATTGGAATTGCAAGGGTAAACACTACAGTATAAAAAGTCTATTTTTGTGATTTGCTATCAGTCTAAATTTAAAAAAAAAATTCTGAGGAGAAGGAATGATACTATTGAAATACTGGAATAAAAATAAGGGAAAAGTAAGAGACAAGATTAATAAACTTGAATAGGAGAAAAGTGGATATTTATGGCAAATAAGAGTGAGCTGTAAAGATTTCTGGAGAGAGATCAATTTGGAGGTGTTAATAATGTGGTATAAAAGTAAATTTGGGAACTAAATCTGAGGGATTTATTGGCTAGAGATCCTTTGAAAAAAAAGAAGACAGCTATTGCATACTTCCAAGAAAAAAATGACTCAATCATCACAATAGACTTTCCCTCAGAAAGCTTTTGCTTTTCCTACTGTTTAGGAAAGATAAGCCAGATGAATTAAAGGATAGATGGGTTGCCATCTACAAACACTGCATCACAATCAGAGTTAAAATACTCCTGAGATTAATTTCAAATTAATTAGACATTGCAAATAAACAATTAAACAAATAAACAAACATTATTCTCATTCCTATGCATTTGCCTTAATTGTCTGTTGGGAGATTCAGAAGTGGAACCCTGGTTAGTTGGAGAAAAAGAAAATTTCCCTAAAATGAAAAAAAATAATTTATGAAAAGATTCCTTAAGTTCCTGTGATGATTACAGTAATACTAACCCAAATTCAGGTAACGGAATGTAGAAGGCACGAAGCCTAATGTAGTTCTGAGGTTTAACTTATATTTCTGAACTCAATTCAGGAGACAGATGTCCTAAAAATTACTACTACTGTAAAATCTAGAGAAAATTCCATTTGGAATCCTCTGGAATTTACATCAAAATAAAATCATAATAACTGCAAAAGGGTAAAAGGAAGAGCAATAAAAAATCTAGTAGAAAGCTAGAAAGAAGGGCTCGGGATGTGGTTCAAGAGGTAGCGCACTTGCCTGGTATGCATGAGGCACTGGGTTTGATCCTTAGCATCCCTTAAAAAGAAATAAAGATATTTTGTCCACCTAAAACTATAAAATAAATATATTTTTTTAAAAAAGGAAGCTAGAAGAACAGAAATATATGCAAAGCCATCTGATTCTCTATACTGAGTCCAAATCATTTAATCATTGAGTGCGAGGTATAAGGAGGAGTTTACAGAATATTTGTCAAAATATTTAGTCTTTTGGAGTTTTACACATAGTGTTAGTCAAAGCATGATTCATTTCCCCTCAGATTCACCTGCTTTTAAGAAAAAAAAACTTTTTTTTTAAACATGTCACTCCTGCCTTTATCCTTAGCTTTTATGTAATAAGTCACACAACTCAACAGAAGAACTTATATGTCCACATGATTAGTTTAAGTGATCTCACCTCCTTTTTACAGAATACTATCTTCTTGTAACTGGAATGCCTATATTACAACTTAAGAATGGAATTTTAATTTCCTAACCCAACTCTTGTAAGTTTGAAGGGTGGCTATGATTTAAGTAAAAGTGATATTTCCTCATACAAAAGATATTGCTCATTAAATTGAAATATTTTTAGGCAAAACTTACCAAGGTAGCAACTAAATAAAATTGAGAAAACTCTCAAGTTTTGCACTTAAGAAATTCCACATATGAAAGCAAAACAAACTTCAATTTAACTCCCCTCTCTTTCCAATTGCCCATAGTTGATACTGTACAGACGTTAGAAGTGATTATTTTATCATTATTTACTAAAACGTTCATATCACAGTGTTTGCTAGAAGATGTGTGGTTTCCAAAATATTATTATATTCCAGGCACTTAAGCTATTTAGCAGCCATGAGTCAGAGAGCTGTCCCATTTGTGCTTGAACAAGGAGGACCTACATGGAATTCTATAGGATGAAAATATCTAGATTTAGTTGTTGTATATGTACATTGGTGTTGGCTTGTGAATTTTATTGTGGGATATAAGGCCTAGGAGTATTTATTTACTTTAAACCTAGGATATGTGATTCTTAAGTAGCTCTGCTTAGTTAAAAATTTGATAGGAGATTCAGAATATTCAACATGAACCCACAGTCTTGATACATTCTCTGAAATGTTTTTTTTTTCCTATTAACTTTTTTGGACTATCAATTTTAAATGGGAAAAAAATATAGAACTAAGTTGGCAACTGGCTTGGCAAAAATCACGTCATTTTTAATTGCAGCTCTGGTTTTTAGAATGCCAATAATTTCCCTCAAAAGGAGAATACCTTGTGTTCTTCATTTTTTGTTTTTGCTTCCTTAGAGGCAAACTTACAGTTAGATGTAACTCAGGAAAAATAGAAAAGGAATAAATATATTTTTGAACTATGTAAAATAAAAATATTATTTTTAATCATCCTGATAACATTTGAGATGATTGTTGTATTAGATTTTTATTGATATTTAACAAAATAACAAAAACATAATAGCTTAAAATTATCAGTCAAAATTTAGCAGGTCACGATTTTGGATTCAACTGACTAGATTCTTTGCTAAGGGTTTCAAGAAGCTGAAACCAATACATTGGCAGAGCTATGCTATTTAATGGAGGCTTTGGGGAAGAATCTATTTCTTGTATTGTTCGGGTTTTGGAGAAATCCATTTTCTTGTGGTTTTAGCACAGACATCATCCTTTTTCTTGCTGACCATTCTCAGCTCCTAGAGCTTGATTTCAATAACTTTCATGTGACTACCTCCACCTTCAAAGATAGCAATAGTTTGCCGAATTCATTGCATACATTCAATCATATTACCTTCCTTTTTGCTAAACAAACAGAGAAAACTCTCCTTAAAGGATTCATGTGATTAGATTCAGCCCTTTGATCAGCTCAAAGTCACTAATAATTTTTCTTAACTTTACTTTTAAGTGATGCATAAAAACAAAAATTTTGCATATTTATGAGGTTCCATGTGATGTTTTGATACATGTGTGTATTAAGTGTTATTTAAATCAAATTAAGTATATCTATGTCCTGAAACATTAATTTTTATTTGAAAAATTTTAACATATTTTATTCTAGTTTGTGGAAATGTACAGTTTGTTATTGTTATCTAGTCACCCTTCTGTGAAATAGCACTGCAATTAGTAATAGTATTTGAATTTGCAAAATATCTTATACATAAAATTAAAAAAAATCATAGACTTGATTTCTCATCAGATGCACAGTCCAGAAGATTTTGGTAAGGATTTTTAAGGAACAATTTTTAAATTCTGCCTACCACAATCACTTACATTAACTCTGGGTGACTACCATAAGACAAAATTTAATTGATGTACAGCTAATTGTGATCACTTAATTTGCCAAGTAATATATGCTGTTGAAAAATGCAACACTATTTGGCACACAGTCTAAAGTTCTTTATTATCAAAAATAGCTGGAAAATTTTCAAAGCTGTTTTGTCTGACAACCAAAGTACAAACATGTCATATTTGAGTGCTATTATTGCTCTTAATTTTTAACTTCTTAACGCCTTCACAGTTCTATCTATGTGAGTGTTTTTCTATGATATTTAAAACGAGTTATTTATAATCTATTTGGGTGAAAAGTCTGTATAAGATGAAGTAAAGTCATAGGCAGTTCATATAATTTTGTAGAATAACAAAAAAAATCATGAAAAAAGTCTCAGTATATTTTAATGTATTTTATCAGAAAAAAATGTAATCTTATGTGTGAAATGCACTTTTATGCCTTTGGCATACAAAAACTTTTATGTGAAAAATTTTATTGTGAATATCAGTCATTAACTTGGAAGATACGTTAATTCAATAATATCTATTTCATTACTATGCCTCATTTTTCCCACATTAGCAAAATAGTAGGCGTGAAGTTGACTCTATGTTAAAAAAGAAAATTTTATTACCTTCAGGATTAAAAGTACCAAAAAATAAAAAACGAAGCATTTATGAAAAAATTGAAAGCACTATGAATCACCAAAACAAACATTCTCATGCAATCTGTGGAACATACTTTTATTCATTATTTATCTGAAATTCAAATGTAACTGAGTGTCCTAGATTATACCAGGAAATTTTAAATGTAAATATTCTGCAAAAATACATTAATAGCATCACATATATCATCTTCTTTATTAAGGTTCATCACATCAAAGAGACTTTTTTTAAGTTTGCAAAATTTTGTAAGGGAAGTGGTCTAGGTGAGTTCAGTAGTACATACATTGTTCAATAGTAATTTAAGTTTCCTACACAGCAGAAACTAATGAATGGAAAAAATAATTCTGGGGTAGTGAATTTTGAGGTAATGGACCACTTTAAGTATGTTAAGCTGTAAAATAAATACTTAAAAATATAATGTGAGCATACATAATCAAAACCATTTATAAATTAATGTAGTTACTTTATATTTTATTTTCTAATATTTATTAAGACAGTTTACTTTTCCTGAAAAACCAATATTCTCTATCATATCCCCAACAATATACTGCAAATAATCCTAACCTGTCAGTATATTAATTATCTCTTGAACTAATTTGAAACATCTTGAATGCAGCAATAAGCTTTTATCCATGCTTGTATTTCTCCTTACTTAGTTTTCAAATGGAACATCCTGCTTTCAAAACTACAGCATCTAAGAGAGTCTGTGCTTTTAATCATTACTAAATAATGTCCTATATAAAAATAGTGGGAAACACTTTTAAGTCAAATTTAATTTTTTGTCATTCATTTTCTTTGTGCTTTTGGGATGTTATAACCAAATACCACAGAAAAGAGGGCATATGTTATGGTTTTGATATAAAGTGTCCTCCAAAGCTCCTGTGTTGCAGGAATATCCAGAGGTGAATAATTAGATTATAAGAGTTGTAAGCTAATGAGTAATTTTATCAATTTGATGGATTAATTTAAATGGAGTAACTGGATGATAACTCTATGCAGGCAGTGCATGACTGGAGGGAGTAGTTCATGGGAGGCAAGCCTTGGGAATTTATATTTCCTTGACACCACCCCTCCCTTTGCTCTCAGGCTACCTACCTTAAGCTTAGTAGCTTTCCTCTTCTGGGCCCCTCATTCATGATATTCTGCCTCACCTCAAGCTCAAAGCAATGGAGTCACCCAATCATGAACTGAAACCGTGAGCCAAAAATAAACTTTTCTTCCTCTAAATTGTTGTTTCCAGGTACTTGGGTCACAGTGACATAAATCTGACTAAGATATATCATAAACAATTTTATTTTTCTCATGGAATCTGGATGTCCAAAATCAAGATACGAGCCAATTTTGTGTCTAATAAGGACTTACGTTGTGATTTACAGATGACAGTTTCTAGCTATGTTCTCCCATAGTGTAAGGTCAGATCTCTGGACTCTTTAACCCCATGTAAGACACTAATCCTCTTCATGAAGGTGCTGCCTTCATGACTAATGACCTTCCAAAGGCCTTATCTCCAAATAATAATAATACATTGTTGTTTAGGTTTCAACATGAATTTTAGGGAAACATAAATATTCAGTCCACAGTTATCATATATTATTTTCTGTCCTAAAGTTAGACAAATTAATTCAGGAGTGACTGTTTTTTCCCTTACATCTATTAATTATTATTATTATTATTAGTAGCAGTTCCAGGAATTGAATCCTAGGGTGTTTAAACACTGAGTGACATTCCCAGTCCTTTTTTTTTTTAAATTTGTTTTGTTTTAGATATGCATTAGAGTAGAAGGCATTTTGAAATATTATATATAAATCGAGTATCCAGTTCTTTGTATTTTTTGGGGGGGGACAGGATCCTGCTAATTTGCTTAGGGCTTCACTAAGTTGCCAAGGCTGGTCTCAAGCTTTCAATCTTCCTGCCTCAACCTCTCAAATTGTTGGGATTACAGGTGTGTGCCACCACACCTAGCATGTCCTTGCATCTATTTAAAGTAGCATATAAGTAGATCATGAACCACTGCCTACTAGGTCATTTGTATAACTTTCTTTAAATGATCTTAAAAACCTTTGAGGTTCTTTAAATCTTACTTGCAAGAGTTTTGCTTTTTCTTATTTTTCAAACAGTGATGTTTGAGGACTTATACACAGACATGTGAATTTAAAGTTGAAAAGCTATACTAGCTTAATACTAATTATAACTATATTTTGAGCAATGATAATGACATTTTTCTTCCTGCATGGTTTTAATAAATCATTTTGAATAGTTTAGTTCTGTGTATAAATTTTTTAAAATACCATTTCAAAGAAAGATTATTAAATTTAGAGGACCACACTATTTTCCCTTCAATAGAAGTTCCAAAGGCTTTTATGTTACAAAAATAATTGCATGGAATTATTGACAGACTATATGTTAATAAAAATTACTCTGGATGTTTTCATAAAAGAATATTTTCTTAAGTCTTAATATCATCTATAATTTTTCTTGTTAGATATGTGCTTCATAAGAAACTAAATTGGGCTCCATGATTTTAACATGCCATAATATATTTGTAGAACACTTCATTTCCTTGTCATGCTATATAACAATTTTCTCTTTTAACAATATCTTGTTCTCTTCAACATTTGAATATCTTTCAAAAATATGAATTACAGATATTTCTATTAAATATAAAAGGTCCCTTAAACTTGAGAAATATATTCCTATGTTATGCAAAATTCTGAGTTAATACAATAATTCTATATGCATTATAGTTTTTAAAAATGTTCCTTTGGCTGTGAAAAAGATTCACCTTATTTTTAAGATGGAGATAATATTGTCCTAATGATCCCTCTGACAACTAATTACTTAATTCCTGTCATAAAAGGAAGAGATATTAGGAGCTAAATGAGAAAAGAAAATAATATAGAAGTCTTCTATAGGTCTAGGTAAAAAAAAAATAGAAGATAAAGAGGAAAAGAAGAGAAAGAAGCTTCTTGTAGTTGATGCCTTTCAGAACTTAAGGAGAGTCCTGTTTTTGAACACTGAATTTGATTCCCTGCAGTCAACCTTAAAATTACATACAGAATACAAATTGAATTGAGTCCTTTAAAGTGTAGAAGGTGAAGGGCTGTTGTTAGTTGGAGTTCTTCCAGAACACAATTCTGTTTCAAACAGTGTTTGGTTCTTATGAGAGGTTAACTTCCCAGCGTGAATATGACACTAAGGAGCTAATCATCAGTTTTCCTCTTTCCTGACAGAGCTCTCATCCACAGTTGAACTTTTTTCTTTTTCTTTTAAACTGCATTCAGTTGTAGTCCCTGCAGGAAAGTCAGATCCCTGTTGATTGTCCTCAGCAAAAGGAGAAGGGTTTAATCTTTATTTAGAGCATTCGTTAAGTACCCACAGGACACAGCAATGTCAGACATGTAGCTAAGGCCTCAGATTCATCCAAGATATATAGAAATGAGATAACTTTTGCATCCTCTAGAAACTTATATTCTAAAGTATAGATTCAATGCTCTTTGACATTCTAACTATTTGGAATGAAAGAGAATAGTAATGCATTGGAGAAGCAAATGCATGGCAACAAATCAAACTGGAATACTGAATAGAAGTCTAGTACTGTATTTAATTACATGAAAATCTTCTCAGACCAGGTTGTGAACTTCTGAATTTGTATTTTTACAATCTTGCAAAAGTGGTTCTGAACCTTGTCTGAACTCTACTATCACTTAAAGAGCTTTAAAAACTTTTGCTGTCAGACCTTACTATAACTAACATCTCTGGAGATAAGATCAGAATATTAGCATTTAAAATAATTCATCAAGTGGTTCCAATGTGGACCCAAGTTGTAGAACCAATGTTATAAAGAATACCTGACTCAAGAGAATAGAATCAAATTAGTGTTTACATATATCCTTAAGTGTACTTGTTTTTAAACATGTAAAATAGTCCCTTTAGTGTAAACTTCTGTCAATTTTTTTCTAAATGAAATTTAATTAGTTTCACATATTGATTCTTATTATAAACAGATTTCCCCAAAATTGAACCTGAAAAATTGTTTTTTATTATATATCTCAAAAGATATATAATCTAAGATATTATATATATTATATATCTTGGATATTGTCAAATTTATTAATTTTGTTCTTTTCATTCTTAAAGATTATTTCATAATTTTACATTTTAATTTTCAAAGCATAATAATAAAGTGATAAGTATTTTTTTTATTTGTCTCAGTATAAGGAAATATGTGTGTTTGAACCCATAAAACTATTCCTGACTCAACAGATACTTTGTTCATGGTCCCATTGAATAAGAACCAATGTGGCTGTGGGAAAATATTACCAGACATTTAGGACAGGTCACCTTATATACCTGGTTAAATATAATATTTATAGTGGATTCCTTCAGGTGGACAGCTTTATGAATGAATATATTCACTCTATCATGAATATATTCACTCTGTATACCTATTCTGATAAATCAATTACATACATCCACCGTACATTATTGTTCTTCCAATCTTATTCTATTTAGTATCTGATGAACCAGCCAAATTAGTCACTATCAGTAAATCATTATACATCCATATCTGGGATAATATTTTCCTTTATGCAAAATATATAGCTACATTGTTCCTACTAAGATACTGTCCTTTCAACATTGTCTTTCAATTTCACCTGTTAATAGGAGTGTAGTAAAATGACTATTCATGGGGCTAGTGTATCATGGAAATCTACTTGTAAAATAGGAATTCACTTCTTAGCTCCTTCAACGATAAAACAGATTCTCTTATTAGCCTCTAAAGTTATATGAATTGTGAGTAAAATAGCAGAACAGCAAGATTAACTACCATAGAAATCTGAGACTCCTATACATTCGTTGTACTTGAGCCTTATAGGCTTGTACAAGACTTGTGCATACCATATCAATTTTATAAAGTTATATTCCTGTGCATAACCAATTGAATCATTCTTTAATCAGACATTTAAAACTTCAGGATAAACAGTCACTTTCACATTCAATTTATTTCCTGTTAAATAAGTAGTCTCTTGAGATCCCAAATATGTTAGTGACTCAATCCCAGAATCTTATTTCAGGGGTCTCTATTCTGAGGATGCCTTTGGTGACTATTGATACTGTATCTGCATCAGTAGGAGTATCTGTAGAAAATTGATGCTATCCTTAATCAGATTCCTGAGGAATTGAATAGTAAGGTTAACTTCAAAACTGTGCATACATTTTAGGAAAACAAAGGTTGGAATGATTATCACAATTGAGAATTGAAAAAATTTTAAGGGTCATTTACCTAAAGAAAGAAAGAAAGAAAGGTTGGAAAGAGAAAGAAATGACACAGAGAATGTTATAATCTGTGATCTTTGATAAAAGAACACAGAGGGAAACTATACACATTAATAGGCAAAGCAGAAAAATAAATAGATTTTTTTTTCTTCCATCTTCTAACTTGCTGTCACAGGCCTCCGTTTTTTAAAACCAAATATAAGCTAGATGGCTAGTGAAGGTAGTTCATATATGTTAGCCCCCAGAGATGTACACAGGGTGGAAGACAGTGGATTGTAAAAACTGGAAATTAAAATAGACATTTTGAAAAAAAAAAATATATATATATATACAAATTTTCCTCATTGTTTATTTTCTGAAATGTCCTTGAATTTTGTTTTACTTTAACATGAACTTTAAAATAATTTACCTTCTTACAGAAATAAGAAAATCTGAGTTATATCTTTGGTTGTTATTACATATATTTCTAGGTCAGTTCAGAGAAAATTGCTACTTTTTAAAAGTAGAGCTCCTATTTAAGCAAGAAATTCTTCTCTACATAGTCAAATGATTTTTGCCTTTGAGTAGAGTTCTACAGTTTTCTATAGAATTTGTTTGATTTAATATTATATTCCTCAGTATTTTATGCACTTTTATATTAAGAATGATAATTTTATTTCATTATATTTTATTACTTATATAGTTTGCATATTATGAGAATAGTATTCATCATTTGGGTACATCAACTCAACAATGAGCAAAAACTACAGACTAATCGTTATCTCTAATTTGGTTAGTTGATTCTCTTGAGTTTTTCCTAACACTAACCCTAAACTTAACTAATGCTTTATTTAATTGTTGCTAAATCTTCCTCGAATTTGGTTTTTCAGAAAAATCCAGGCCTAAAATAATTACTCTTTTTCTCTTCCTACTGCCTCACACAGTAGAATATTTATAGGGAAAAGACGAAAGAAGGATAAATTTATTATTATTATTATTATTATTATTATTATTATTATTATTATTATTATTAATGATTTTCAACATCAAGTGAACTCATGTCATTATAAGCCCATGCACTATGTCTTTCCAGTGAACTATCTTATTTAACAGTGACTAGATCTGGCCTTTTGATTCTGCTCAAAACCCATGTCCCAATTATCATATTTATTCTCCATAGACTACATTTCCATCTAAAAAAAATAGGATGAAGAGAAACTTTTAAATTATGCCTTTGCATTTTTTTTTATTTTTCAAAATCTTCCTTTATGTTAGATATGCATAATAGAGATTTGTTTTGCAATTTGATTCTATTTCTAATCAACTTTCGAAATGTCAACATTTCTAATAATCTAATAAGGAAGTTCCTTAGCATTTCAATATCATAGATGAATTAAGAGTGTTGAAAGCTGTGTATAAAATATGGATTATTTTGAGCCATTATAAGGCAGGGAGGCTACTTTTCTTGAAAGTCCTGGGTGAAATTCCCTGGTTTGAGAAAGTCCTGCCTTAGCTCACAGCCTTATGTTCAAACACAGCTCAAGGGAGATGGGCGTAACCTATTAATCCTCAAACAAATTGTTTCCATCTTTATCTTGTTTTCTGTGGGAGGCCATCCTCTCACGTGATTTGAGTTACCTCCCTGGCTGGGTGAGAGGCGCTTAAACACAGCTGTGTTAAAAGCCTTCCCCACCCTTTCCCAGGTCCGAGCGCTTGTCAGTGCAGAGGCGTGTCTGGCCACTGCCCCGAAGACCCAATCGTTGCCCCTGTCCTTGGGATGCTGCCCCCCTTAACCTTCATTGGATGGGATTTTTCAGAATTTTTATTTTCCCAGTCAGTTCATACCTCCAAGCAGAGGTTTCCCATACACGACTTACATTTTCTCAACTTTGGTATTTAATGTAAATTTGACCATAGTATATTTGTATATAGGTGCTTACATGTACACATATACATGTGTATTTGTGTCTATGTAATTGGTTTAATTGTATTAACTATTTGCAGAATTATTACATCTATGCCTATAAGTTAAATTTAAAGTATGTAGCAATTTTCTTTCCTTTGTGCCATCTTTCCTCGTTCAGGTATTAAGAGTATGCTGGTTTTACAGAAGAAAAAAATGAAGGACTATTATTTTTTTTGACATAGTTTGACACGATACCTTTATTTATTTATTTTTATGTGGTGCTGAGTATCAAACTCAGGGCCTCGCACATGATAGACAAGCACTCTACTGCTGAGCCACAATCCCAGCCCCAAGGACTATTCTTTAATTTTGTTATTTAAGATATTTTTAAATTTTGTAATGATCTTTGCTTACAAATCTGATGGAAATTGAGTTATAAAATAACAATTTTGTATGCTTTTTGTACAACTATTTTATGTGGCTTTTAATTTTTTTTCATTTATGAATTTTTTTGAATCATTCAATCAGATTTATTTATGATAATCTTTTAGTAATTTTAATCACTACTTTATCTCCAATGCTACATTTCTTTTTATTCATAGCATCATTTACTTGTGCTTTGACTCTCATTTTTTTCAACAAATCAGCCAGATCCCCGTATTTTACATGGGTTTTTTTGGAAACCAAATCTTGTTTTTATCATTTATTTATTTTACTAAACAGTTTTGAAATTCTCATGGTTTTATTATTTCACCTCTTTGTTTAAGATAATGTAAATGGAATAGATTTCTTAATTTCTCTTTCATATAGTTGACTATCAGTGCATTGAATTGTAGCTAATTTTTGTAAGCTGGCTGTGTATTACAAAATTGCACTAAACTTATTATTTGTAACTAGTTTTCATGGAGCCTTTAGGGCTTCTTAAATATTTGAACATTCTATTTACAAATAAAGAAGTTTTTATCTTTTCATATCTGCTTTGGATGCCTTTTATACCTTTTTCTTGACTTATATATCTGTCTGGGATTTCTAGTACTATGTTAAATAATAAAGGTGATAGTGAATGCTGGTTTCAGGCTTGATCTTAGAGAAAAAGATTTAAGATTTTATTGATTATGATATTGGCTGTGGGATTCCCCTATAATACTTACTGCATTAAGTTCTGCTTCTTCTAGAATTTAACACCATAAAAGCTATATATGAGAAACCAAAAATCAACAACACATTGAATGGGGGAAAAAATAAAGTACTTCCTCAAAAATCAGAAACACCACTCCCACAACTTCTATTTAATATAATACTTGAAATTTTAACCAGAAAAGTTAGGAAATAGCAGGAAATAAAACGAACATGATAGGAAAGAAGATGTCAAATTATCTATTTGCATATAATATGATCCTAAACTTAGAAGATATATAGAGCTGACAATTTAAGCAAAATAGAAAAAATCAAAATCAACATACAAAAAAAAAAACAACAACCCAGATTTACTGTTCACCAATAGTGAATATACTTAAAAAGAAATCAGAAAATTAATTCCATTTAAAATAGTCTAAAAATATCTAAAAGTAAATCTAACCAAAGGAGTAAAAACCTCTGTAATGAAAATTGCCGAACACTGAAAAAAGAAACTAAAACGACATTAGAGTATAAAAAATTCTCAGATTCATACTTTCACAAACTTAATATTTTAAAAATGATATTACCAGAAGCAAACTATAGATTCAATGAAATTTTCATCAAGAATGTCCAATGGATTGGAGTAGGGGCAGAGCAGAGCCACCGCCCGCACCCGGAACAGGCCCAGCGACCCGCCGGCGTGGTAGACACGTCACCCCAATTGGAGTAAGGGCAGAGCAGAGCCGCCGCCCGGGCCTGCACCTGCAAGGTAGGCAGACTTGCGATGGACCAGCGGGACAGGCCTAGAGGTCCGGGGGCGTTGTAGACAGATCACCCCAATTGGTGCAGCTATGTTCATCAAACAAACTCTTCTCAAGTGCAAGAGTCTAATAGACCACCATACAATAATCATGGGAGACTTCAACACACCTCTCTCACCACTGGACAGATCTTCCAAACAAAAGTTGAACAACGTAACTATAGAACTCAATAACACAATTAATAACCTAGACTTAATTGACATATATAGAATATATCACCCAACATCAAGCAGTTACACTTTTTTCTCAGCAGCACATGAATCCTTCTCAAAAATAGATCATATATTATGTCACAGGGCAACTCTTAGACAATATAAAGGAGTAGAGATAATACCATGCATCTTATCTGATCATAATGGAATGAAACTGAAAATCAACGATAAAAGAAGGAAGGAAAAATCATGCATCACTTGGAGAATGAACAATAGGTTACTGAATGATCAATGGGTTATAGAAGACATCAAGGAGGAAATTAAAAAATTCTTAGAGATAAATGAAAACACAGACAGAACATATCGGAATCTATGGGACACATTGAAAGCAGTTCTAAGAGGAAAATTCATTGCTTGGAGTCCATTCCTTAAAAAAAGAAAAAACCAACAAATAAATGACCTCATACTTCATCTCAAAATCCTAGAAAAAGAAGAGCAAAACAACAGCAAAAGAAGTAGAAGGCAAGAAATAATTAAAATCAGAGCTGAAATTAATGAAATTGAAACAAAAGAAACAATTGAAAAAAATGACAAAACTAAAAGTTGGTTCTTTGAAAAAATAAATAAAATTGACAGACCCTTAGCCATGCTAACGAAGAGAAGAAGAGAGAGAACTCAAATTACTAGCATACGGGATGAAAAAGGCAATATCACAACAGACACTTCAGAAATACAGAAGATAATCAAAAATTATTTTGAATCCTTATACACCAATAAAATAGAAGATAGTGAAGGCATCGATAAATTTCTTAAGTCATATGATCTGCCCAGATTGAGTCAGGAGGATATAGACAACCTAAACAGACCAATATCAATTGAGGAAATAGAAGAAACCATCAAAAGACTACCAACTAAGAAAAGCCCAGGACCGGATGGGTATACAGAAGAGTTTTACAAAACCTTTAAAGAGGAACTAATACCAATACTTTTCAAGCTATTTCAGGAAATAGAAAAAGAGGGAGAACTTCCAAATTCATTCTATGAGGCCAACATCACCCTGAATCCTAAACCAGATAAAGACACTTCAAAGAAAGAAAAATTCAGACCAATATCTCTAATGAACCTAGATGCAAAAATCCTCAATAAAATTCTGGTGAATTGGATACAAAAACATATCAAAAAAATTGTGCACCATGATCAAGTAGGATTCATCCCTGGGATGCAAGGCTGGTTCAATATACGGAAATCAATAAATGTTATTCACCACATCAATAGACTTAAAAATAAGAACCATGTGATCATCTCAATAGATGCAGAAAAAGCATTCGACAAAGTACAGCATCCCTTTATGTTCAAAACTCTAGAAAAACTAGGGATAACAGGAACATACCTCAATATTGTAAAAGCAATCTATGCTAAACCTCAGGCTAGTATCATTCTGAATGGAGAAAAATTGAAGGCATTCCCTCTAAAATCTGGAACAAGACAGGGATGCCCTCTCTCACCACTTCTGTTCAACATAGTTCTCGAAACACTGGCCAGAGCAATTAGACAGACGAAAGAAATTAAAGGCATAAAAATAGGAAAAGAAGAACTTAAATTTTCACTATTTGCAGTTGACATGATTCTATACCTAGCAGACCCAAAAGGGTTTACAAAGAAACTATTAGAGCTAATAAGTGAATTCAGCAAAGTGGCAGGATATAAAATCAACACGCATAAATCAAAGGCATTCCTGTATATCAGCGACAAATTTTCTGAAATAGAAATGAGGACAACCACCCCATTCACAATATCCTCAAAAAAAAAAAATAAAATACTTGGGAATCAACCTAAGAAAAGAGGTGAAAGACTTATACAAGGAAAACTATAGAACCCTAAAGAGAGAAATAGAAGATCTTAGAAGATGGAAAAATATACCCTTTTCATGGATAGGCAGAACTAACATCATCAAAAAGGCGATATTACCAAAAGTTCTCTATAGGTTTAATGCAATGCCAATCAAAATCCCAACAGCATTTCTTGTAGAAATAGAGAAAGCAATCATGAAATTCATATGGAAAAATAAAAGACCCAGAATAGCAAAAACAATGCTAAGCGGGAAATGTGAATCAGGCGGTATAGTGAAACCAGACTTCAAACTATACTACAGAGCAATAGTAACAAAAACAGCATGGTACTGGTACCAAAACAGGCGTGTGGACCAATGGTACAGAATAGAGGACACAGAAACCAATCCACAAAACTACAACTACCTTATATTTGTTAAAGGGGCTAAAAGCATGCAATGGAGGAAGGATAGCATCTTCAACAAATGGTGCTGGGAAAACTGGAAATCCATATGCAACAAAATGAAACTGAATCCCTTTCTCTCGCCATGCACAAAAGTTAACTCAAAATGGATCAAGGAGCTTGATATCAAATCAGAGACATGGCGTCCGATAGAAGAAAAAGTTGGCTACGATCTACATACTGTGGGGTCGGGCTCCAAATTCCTCAATAGGACACCCATAGCACAAGAGTTAGTAACTAGAATAAACAAATGGGACTTACTCAAACTAAAAAGTTTTTTCTCAACAAAAGAAACAATAAGAGAGGTAAAAAGGGAGCCTACATCCTGGGAACAAATCTTTACTCCTCACACTTCAGATAGAGCCCTAATATCCAGAGTATACAAAGAACTCAAAAAATTAGACAATAAGATAACAAATAACCCAATCAACAAATGGGCCAAGGACCTGAACAGACACTTCTCAGAGGAGGACATACAGTCAGTCAACAAGTACATGAAAAAATGCTCACCATCTCTAGCAGTCAGAGAAATGCAACTCAAAACCACCCTAAGATACCATCTCACTCCAGTAAGATTGGCAGCCATTATGAAGTCAAACAGCAACAAGTGCTGGCGAGGATGTGGGGAAAAGGGTACACTTGTACATTGCTGGTGGGACTGCAAATTGGTGCGGCCAATTTGGAAAGCAGTATGGAGATTTCTTGGAAAGCTGGGAATGGAACCACCATTTGACCCAGCTATTGCCCTTCTCGGTCTATTCCCTAAAGACCTAAAAAGAGCATACTACAGGGACACTGCTACATTGATGTTCATAGCAGCACAATTTACAATAGCAAGACTGTGGAACCAACCTAGATGCCCTTCAATAGACGAATGGATAAAAAAAAATGTGGCATTTATACACAATGGAGTATTACTCTGCATTAAAAAATGACAAAATCATAGAATTTGCAGGGAAATGGATGGCATTATAGCAAATTATGCTCTGTGAAGCTAGCCAATCCCTAAGAAACAAATGCCAAATGTTTTCTTTGATATAAGGAGAGTAACTAAGAACAGAGTAGGGACGAAGAGCATGAGAAGAAGATTAACATTAAACAGGGATGAGAGGTGGGAGGGAAAGGGAGAGAGAAGGGAAATTGCATGGAAATGGAAGGAGACCCTCAGGGTTATACAAAATTACATACAAGAGGAAGTGAAGGGAAAGGGAAAAAAAAACATAAGGGGGAGAACTGCATGACAGTAGAGGGGGTAGAGAGAGAAGAGGGGAGGGGAGGGAAGGGGAGGGGGGATAGTAGAGGATAGGAAAGGCAGAAGAATACAACAGACACTAGTATGGCAATATGTAAATCAATGGATGTGTAACTGATGTGATTCTGCAATCTGTATACGGGGTAAAAATGGGAGTTCATAACCCACTTGAATCAAAGTGTGAAATGTGATATACCAAGAACTATGTAATGTTTTGAACAACCAACAATAAAAATTAAAAAAAAAAAAATTCCAAGCTTTAGAGCTAAAAAAAAAAAAGTCCAATGACCTTCTTCACATTTGAGAAAATAGAGGACCCAGAATAACCAAAGCAATTTTGAACAAAAAGAGCAATGCTGGATGCATCATAATATCAAATTTCAAATTACACTTCAGAATTAGAATAACATAAATTGCATGGTATTGGCATAAGAACAGGCATGTAGAAAAATGGATCAGAATTAAAAAAAAAAAGAAAACTCAAATATTTACAAACTTCTGATCCTTAACAAAGGCAGCAATAGACAGATATTTAACAAGTGGTTCTGGGAAAACTGAATATCTATATGTAGAAGAATAGAACTAGACCCATATCTCTCATGCTACTCAAAAGTCAACTCAAAAGTAGATCAAAAACTTAAGAATCAGACCAAGAACTTTGTAGCTAGTGTTAGAATACGTAAGAGCAACACTCCACCAAAATAGGCATAGGCAATGACTTCTTCAGTATGGAAACCTAAAATTAGGAAATAATACCAATAATACCAAGAATTACTAAACTGGATGGCATCAACTTAAACACTTTTGCACAAGCAAAGGAAAAAAATTAACATCATGAAGACATAGCCTAATGGAAGAAAATCTTTGTTAACTACTCATTCTACAGAGGATTAATATTCAGAATACAAACATAAGTTTAAAAAATACCTTAAAATAAGTAAAACAATCAATAAATGAGCAAACAAACTAAATTGTTATTTCTCAAAAGAAGAAATAAAATTTGCCTGCAAATATGTGAAATATATTCAAAAAGATCAGCAATCAGGGAAATACATATCAATCCCTAATATCTCATCCTCTTTAGAATGGAACTGAATATCATCTCATTCTGTGATGTAATCCAGGCTATAGAAATGGAAGAGTTGCATATTGTCTCATATTTGAAAGCTAGAGAGGGAAAAAATTAAAAAAAATCATGAAACAGAAATAGACCACTAGAATAGAGGTAATGGATCAAGGGGAAGAATGACAGGGATAGGTGGGTAAAGTTGTTGGTGGGGAGGGGAGGAAGGAAATTTATAATTTATATATAATCATAATAAGTAAATACAAACAAAAAGTTATTCATTAATTACTACTTGAGCTTAGGTCTATTTATTTTTCATCATGAAGGGATGTTGAGTGTAGTCAATTTTTTTGTCTTTTATTCTTTTTTTTTATTGGTTGTTCAAAACATTACAAAGCTCTTGACATATCATATTTCATACATTAGATTCAAGTGGCTTATGAACTCCCATTTTTACCCCAAATACAGATTGCAGAATCACATCGGTTACACATCCACATTTTTACATAATGCCATATTAGTAACTGTTGTATTCTGCTACCTTTCCTATCCTCTACTATCCCCCCTCTCCTCCCCTCCCATCTTCTCTCTCTATCCCATCTACTGTAATTTCCTGAAAATACTTTTAATCCCATATTAGATGATGTAATAGTTTTTCTTTAAATTATCAAAATATAACTTAATCAATTTACCAGAAGTGTGGTGTAATGCATTCACATATATTTTGTCTTTTCTGCTATTTTTTTTCTGAAGCTACAATTCTTATTCCATTTTCATTATTTGCCTGTTTAAAGAAGTTCTTTTTTTCCATATTTCGAGGGTATATTGATTGCAACAAATTATCTTATCCTTATTTCACCTGAAAATGTTTTTGTATGATACAAAATTTATTTCAATATTTGAAAAGTATTTTGTCACTTCTCTGTGACCTCCATAATTTCAGAAAAAAAGCATCTCATCCTTTGACTAGTATGCCAGTATTATTAATTCCATCTCATATATAATTTAGAATTATCCTTTGTATTTAATATTTTAATGATTATATTTAATTTATTCATGATTTTTTTGGTCTGGATCTTTTTGTATATGGTAATTGTGGTTTACTCAGTTCTGTAAGATTACAGATTTATGTCCTTCCATAATTTGGGGAATTTTAAACTGTTATTTCTTCAAATAATCATTCAGATCATACTCTTCCATTTCTAAAACTCCAATGATAAGAAAGTTAATTCTTTTGTTATTATTCTACATGTCCCTAAATCTCTTTCCTTCTTCTGTCATTCTGTTGTTTTCTGTTTTTCTGATTCAGTAAATTCCAATGATCTGTCCCCAATATTTCTCTTTTTCTGGTGTTTTGCACTCTATTGTGATTCCATTCACTGATTTTTTTTCTGGTTATTATAAATTTCAGTTACATCCTTACTATATATATATATATATATATATATATATATATATATATATATATATTAACTTCTATTTTCCTCTGACATTTTCTATTTTTCTAAATGTGCCAAGATAATTCTAAATTTCTTATTTTTTTTATATTTGCTCTTGTTAGAGGGTTCCAACATCTGATTCACTTTGATATTGGTGAATTTTTTTTTTTCATTCAGATTGTGATTTTAGTTGTTCCTGCTAATGTGATTGACTTTCACTTGTATTTTATCAGGCACCTTCCCCATTAATAATGTAGTATGAAGGCCTGATTGGTATGTGTCTGTTTCTTACTGGTCCCCTCAGACTCTACCTCAACAGAAGTGGACTGGATTAATGATTTACACTACCTGATTGCAGCTAGTTAGTGTGTTATTTTAGCTCTTCCTCTGTCTTACTGACATACTTCTGACAAATGTAGGACAACAACATAAAAATGTTTTGCTCCAATTGGTGTTCTAATCTCAGCTCTCAGCTGAACTCTTATTTAATACTAACTCATACTACATTGATGTTGCAAAGTGGTAATCAAAACATATCTCTAAGATGGGCACCTCTGGTACCAGGAGAAGGAGGAGGAAACACAAAACAATATGTAGCCCAGTCTCATCAATTCATTTTACTCCATTGATGTAAGATGGAAGTAAGTGTTATGCTGTCCACCAAATTTTACTGACATAATGGAAGGACAAGTTGTTACAGCACTTATTAACCCTGTTTCCTACCATCTTGAATTTCATATCACTTAAGTCCTCTTGTTGTTACATGAAGGAGTATACTCTTCTTACTGATAAACCCCACATGCATTTACTGGGTGATTGATTTTTGCCTATGGTATGATATATGTATGGTATGATGTCAAATTTTATTGTTTTTCCTGTGGCTATCCAGCTGTCCCAGCATTATTCATCAAAAATACTTTTCTTTTCCTCATTGAGTTATCTTGGCATTCTTGACCAAAATTAAGTAACTGTGGATGCATAGGTTTATTTCTGGACTCTCGATTCTTATGCCAGTATCACACTATTTTGATTAATGAAGCTTATTTTAAGGTTTCAATTAAGAAACTGTGAGTCCTTCAACTTAGTTTTCCTATGCAATATTGTTCGAGGTATTTTTGGTCCCTTGTATTTTCAAATGAATTTCAGGGTCAAATTATTAACTTGTGCAAAAGAGAGTCAACTAGGATTTTTTAAAAGAATTTCACTGGTAATCTGGATTAATTTGTGAAGAATGTTTTATAAATAATATTTTCATCTAAACTTGAATACAGATACCTTTTGCATTTCTTTAAATGATTATTGAAATAATGTTTTACAATTTTCAGAGCATGAAATTTACAATTATTTTTTGCTGAATTTATTTCTAAATTTCCCTCTTTCATGGAATTTCAAATGAGAATATCTAAATTTATTTTTGTTTCTTACTACTGTATAGAAATAACTATAGTACATTTTATATACTGATATACATGACAGTAGAGTGATTTTGACATATTATACATATATAGAGTATAACATAGTCTAATTAGAACCAGTTTCTGTGGTTGTATATGATGTGGAATTTCACTGACACACCAGCAATATATGAGTAAATATTTTCCCCATATCCCTGCCAAAATTTATTGCCACTTGTAATCTTAATAATTGCCATTTTGACTGGAGTGAGATGGAATCTCAGTGTGGTTTTGATTTGCATTTCTTTAAGTGCTAGAGATATTGAAGTTTTTTTTTTTTTTTTTTCATAGAAAACAAGTTTTATTTAAAGAGTAGAACATAGCCAGACTTTTTCTGAAGGGGAAAGGAGTCCAAAGCTGGTATCCATAGGAAGGAGTGAATCTTATCTTATACTTTTGAGGTTTTTTACTACTTTTTTTTTCTTTATCTTTTTTTATTGGTTGTTCAAAACATTACAAAGCTCTTGACATACCATATTTCATACATTAGATTCAAGTGGGTTATGAACTCCCATTTTTACCCCAAATACAGATTGCAGAATTGCATCGGTTACACATCCACATTTTTACATAATGCCATATTAGTAACTGTTGTATTCTGCTACCTTTCCTATCCTTTACTATCCCCCCTCCCCTCCCCTCCCATCTTCTCTCTCTACCCCATCTACTGTAATTCATTTCTATCCTTGTTTTTTTCCCATTCCCCTTACAACCTCTTATATGTAATTTTGTATAACAATGAGGGTCTCCTTCCATTTCCATGCAATTTCCCTTTTCTCTCCCTTTCCCTCCCATCTCATGTCTCTGTTTAATGTTAATCTTTTCCTCCTGCTCTTCCTCCCTGCTCTGTTCTTAGTTGCTCTCATTATATCAAAGAAGACATTTGGCATTTGTTTTTTAGGGATTGGCTAGCTTCACTTAGCATAATCTGCTCTAATACCATCCATTTCCCTGCAAATTCCATTTTTTTGTCATTTTTAGTACTGCGTAATACTCCATTATGTATAAATGCCACATTTTTTTTTTATCCATTCATCTATTGAAGGGCATCTGGGTTGGTTCCACAGTCTAGCTATTGTGAATTGTGCTGCGAAACCAAAATTTTTGAGAAGAGTAATTGAAATTAGCTCAGATGCAGAAGATTTGAGGTAGTAAAAGCTTTGTGTGAATAATGTTGGGAATTCACTTCACATGTGTTAAACTTTAGTGATTATTAGTCATCCAAGTGAAGAGATCTAATAAATACTTGTATATTCAAGTCTAGAGTTTGGAGGAGAATCTTTGCTGGGGAAGAAAATGTTGTAGTAATCAGCTAGATGAGAATTGAAGCCTTGAGACTATCTGAGATCACTGAGGATGTAAGTATATGTAGAAACAAAGAATGAGCTCTAGGGCAACAGATGTTTTAAAGCTGGAGATAAGAGAGACTAACAAAAGATATTAAGAAGGAATAGTAAGAAAGATAACTGGAAAACCAAGTTCAGATACCCACCTGTAAATGAAGTGACAAAGTGTTTTAAGGAGGGAAGAAATAAATAGTCAGACAAAAGGTCAAAGAAGAAGACAGAGAAATGACCATTGTATATGTGATCATAAGCGACTACAAGAGGATCAGCTTCTGTGGACATATAGGTGTCAAAACACAATTGAGTTCAAGAGGGAATGGGAGAAGTTAAATGGGAGCACAGATAATTTTTTCAATTTTGTTTTCTATAAGGAAAAAAGAGAATGTGGTAGCTGGAAAGGGAATAGTTTAGAAATATTTATGTACATAATGAGAAAAGTGATGGTTTGTAGACTCATTGGAAATATTCAGTAAAGAAAGAAAATTTAAAGATTAAAATGGGGAGGATATCTGGAATAATGCCCTTGAATGGTGGAGAGCAAATAGCATCTTGTTTACAAGGTGTAAGCATTGGCTAGGATCATGGGAATCCTTTCATAGAAATGGAAGGGATGTAAAGTATATTTGCACAGATTCAGGCAGGTAGGTCAATGTGATGGTGGATATGTATGGGAGTTTTCATCCATGGTAAAATGCTGGTTTGGAAGGAACAAGTTGTAATGTCATTTGAGAGGCAGGTGATCTGTGAGAGAAACAAGAAGATATGAGGAGGGGAATAAGATTAATGCAACCATAAATGCTGAAACATGCAAACATGCCAATGAGTATCATGATGATGACAGAAATTAACAATATTTTCCATCAGTATTATTATCTAGCCCAAATTGATAGAAATAAAGAGAACCATGAACTAAGAAGTTGATGTCATGATAAAGCTGAGGAAGACATGGCCTCTTTCTTGGAATAATTGCTGGAATTGTCAGAAATGTAAACACAATACTTAGTTTTTATAATATCATAGATGCTCCCATAATATGTAGTTAAAGATATATAATATCATCTGATTCTTGTAGAATACCATTTTATTGGCACAGTCTCTGTGTTTAGTAGAAAACTAAAACAGCCTCTGTGTTTAGTATCTATCTAGATAGATAATCCAGACAAGTCCAGGAAAATGGAAGCTGATTCAAATGGATTGGAATGTTAATACCAGAATATTTTTAAAAAATTCTTTTTTTTTAACATTTTTTAACTTATTCCTTTATTTCTATCAATTTGGGCTAGATAATCCTACTAGCAAACACTGATTAAGCTTACTTGTATAGGAGATTAGGAAGATTTTTAAGCCTAAAAATGACTATTGACTAAAATTCTTCTGACTCTGACAGTTTCTTTTGATAGTTATCAAGCACTCCTCTCAAAAAATCCCTCTTTTCTAGCTTCCAGTCTTATTTCTTCTTGGTGGGGCTAACACAAGCATACATATTAAGTTATATTAAAAGACCTGTTACTCTTAAATGCCCAGGTATAGCTGTATTTTAGTTATGATCTTTTTGCTAGGTGTTTAAGATCAAGCTGGTCAAATTGACATTGTCATTGTCTATTGCTAAGGGACGACTGAGTTCCCCTAGGGGGTCACTCTTGGGAACTTGAAAGCAGCTTTTTGGCAACTTTGGTGCCATCTTTTAAGATTGGTTAGGGTTTTCTTGATCATGTTGCTTCTCTAGGACGCATCAGTGACATCTCCCTCTGCAATGACCATCTTTTTTACAACAGTGCACTGGTCAGTTTTCTGTCATCCATGGTCTCATTGATACCCCTGATCAGAGGGTTATGTGGCCCGGAGTTGCAAAGTGCTTAGAGACATACCCATATTCCCTGGGTTTAAGCTAACTCAGAGGGCAAGATCCAAATAATGCCTATTTTCTTTTTTGTCCCTTTTACTTTTTAAAATTTATTCTCCACATTTGGTCTTAAACAACCAGCAAGCCAGCTTCACCACCTTAAAGTAAGAGTATGGGGTTAATGTCTATAACTTCACAGGTATTTACCTTTCTGTTTCCTGGAGGTGATGCCTGTTATCTCAAACTAACTTAGGCTGTTATGTTTTTGTAAGGCAATAACAGACAACAATTATAAAGTTTTCAAGTAAAACGAAAAAATGAAATTAATTAGAATGAAAACATACTAAGTTTGTATAATAGCTATGAACCAAGAAACATAATTTTATAATCCAAAATATTTACTTAAACTTCAGTTTGAAATACACCGGCTTGATAAAATGTTCTTCTAAACCTTATACTTTAAAAATGTATATACTTGGAAGATGACCAAGGTAGTCACAGTTCCATGATTACACTGATGTTCTGATATAAACCAAGTTTAGCTTTCAATGAAAAATTTTGACTCAGTAATGTAGTGTAATACTTAAAATAACAGTTGTTCTTTAACCAGAGTTGTACAAACTGCCTTTTTCCATTTACTCATTTATAAATACACGCATAATGTTTAAATATGTTACCTTATGAAATTTAAGAAGTTTAGTACTGTATTTCATATTTAGCGGTAGATGTTTTAGCACTTTAACCTCATAAATTAATCATGTCTTCTTAACAAACACATTTATGATGATTAATCCCATTGATGTCAAATCTATTTTACTTATGTTTAACTGTAAAAAACAAGATATCAGACAACTGTAGTGAACTAATACAAATGATCTCTTTCTTGTTGAAGAAAAATCCTAGAAGCAAAGGATATTATATTCTAGACATTTTAGAGAAGCTAACTCTCTATTAATTTTCTGACCACTTAGAAAAACTTGTGAGTTAGTAATTTTAAAGACATCTTTATTCTCATCTGTTTGCCTACTTAAAATTGAACTTTTTGAGTTACATGAAATAAAAATATTTGGATACATTTCTCTTTTAAATTTTAATTTGTGAATGCTCATTTATGTATATTTCTATACCATGTACATGATATATGAATATAAGAATATATGTAGACAGAACAACACAATACACAGGTGTGCACACACACACACATAAGAGATGTAGTTATTTGTAGGTATATCTTCACTTCAATGCTACAGATGTTTATTAAAGTTTCTATACTTAGATAACATAAGACTAATTGAAAACTATTCACCATAAAACAATGAGCTCAAAAATATAGAAATAATGGGCTGAGGCTGTAGCTCAGTGGCAGAGCACTTGTCTAGCATGTGGGAAGCACTGGGTTTGATCCTTAGCACATAAAAAAATCAAATAAAGGTATGCTGTCCATCTACAAACATAAAAATATTTGTTAAAAATACAGAATTTTTAAAAAGTTCTAAAAATGACACAGCTGTTATAAAATCAGTTAACATCTTGGTTTGGAATAGAGTTAGTTTATATTTAAAGAATGAGAGAGCTCTCAAATTCTTAGGTAAATATTCTCAAGGAGGAAGGTGTGGTGGTAAGCCTGTAATTCTAGTGACTCAGGAGGCTGTAGCAGGGGGATTGCAAGTTAAAAGCCAGCCTCAGCAACTCAGCGAGTCTCTAAGCAATTTGATGAGAACCAATCTCTAAATAAAATATAAAAAAAAGTCTAGGGAGGTAGCTTAGTGGCTATCTACCCCTGGGTTCAATTCCTGGTATCAAAATAAAAAATTCTCAAGGTAACAAAGACTTGACCAGTCAATTTTCCCTCTCTATGCTATAGTCTTAGGGAGGTACTTTAATAGAGTGCAGGATGGTCCTACTAGCAGTTTGGATTTAAAAGTGACACTTTTTCTTTCTTCTGTCACAAATAAGTTCTCTATAAGCCTTGTGAATTTTGCAAGCTCTGCAGGCCTTTGCAATTTATATTTCAAATGCAATCCTTGGTGAGACAGAGATCTGGCAGAAGTTAAGTAGGTAAAGCTGCTGTTTTGAGTACAACCTCAGGCCTAGGGCATTTTAAACATTTTCCTTTGTAAAATCAGTCTCTTAAGGTTTGGTTCTGTAATTTATATTAACTCCATAGGCCAGAATTATTTCACAGTTGTTACTTAAGCCAGGTTGGGTGTGGAAAATACAACTGTGGGTCAAACTTACCCCAATTTTTCAGAACACAGGCTAATGGCATAACTGTTGAGAACAAAACTCCCTTCCCCGTGTGAGAAAACAGAACTCAGGCACCTGGGCCAGAGAAAACTGTCTATTTCACCACAGACATCTCTCCATGAGCTTATGATACTCTAGAAAATCAGTCTCTCACCACATGATTTGCCAAGTTTATTTCTGGCATCATTGTCAAAATGCTAGAGTCCCTGCTCACCCCATGCCAACGACCTAGAATTCAGATTCAGGGGCATGACTGACCTTCTTCTACCACAACAAACTTCCAAATGTGATGACTCCCAAGAGCGCCTAAGATGGGGCATATTTCTCTGCTCTGTGAGCCAAAGAAATCTCCAGAGGGTAAGTAGGACATCAAGTAGTCATTAAACACTTAATACCCTTTTCCTGGAGCAGTTTACAGATGGGGTGAACTATAAATGCCTCTTTTCAGGCAAAGAAACTTGTGGAGCACATTGGAGCACAGAAACAACAATGGGGAGAACCCCTAAACACTTGTAAAATCGTGCTGTGTAAACAAAGGGAACCCAAGCATTTCCTCGTGGACTCCATGTAAAATGTCCTTTTCAGTGACTAGAGTTTGATGAGCAAGGGAAGAGGGGTGCTCAGGAAAAGTGAGCACAGGAGAGTGCAGTACAGCTCATTCAGAGGCATATGTCATTGACAATTTTACTAAATGCTGCTTGATTGACTTGTTGCCACAGGATACTACATTGGGGTGATAGGAAGAGTAGTCAGGAAAAAAAATCTTTGAGGTTCACCTCAGTGTGGCACAGAAAATATCTCACAGTTCTTCCAACCCTTTGTCCATCTCCATGCATCCAAAGGCCAACTGAGATTAGAGACACTGTATATGTACACCAAATATGCTCCAAGATTGGATAGGGTTGGGGAAAATATCTTCAGAAGAACCCAACATGCCTGATACACAGAACAGGTGATTCAAAACCACCTCGGCCACCACAAATCCTCTCACTCATGTCTTGTAGAATGTCCGCTTGCACTAACTGCATTTAATTAGCCAATGTGTGCCCATTATTTTTGCTCCAGATAGTAAGAAAGAGACAGACACACCTCAGAAAGAAGTGAGGTACAAATGAAAAGGCTTACTTACCCACAGTGCTGATCTCTGTGGAACCTCCAAATATTATACAATGATAAAAATCAGGCTCAAGTCCCATTTCACTGATGTGAATATTAAACATATGAGAAATACTAAGGCAAGCAGAGAAAGCAAGTTTTATTTAAAGTATAGAACAGAGACAGCCTTCGCCTGTGGGGGGAAAGGGATCCAGAGCTGGTATCCAGGTGTTGAACATTTTTTTTAATATATATTTTTTTTACTTTTAGTATTTCTTTTTTTATGTGAAGTGACTATTCAGTTTCTTTGCTTATTTATTGATTGGCTTATGAGTATTTTGGGAATTAATATTTTGTGTACTATTTATATCCTGGAGATTAATGGTCTATCCAACCTGCAGGTGGCAAAAATTTAATCCCATTCTGTAGGCTCTCTCTTTACATTCTTGATTATTTTCTTTGCTGCGAAGAAGTTTTTAGTTTGAATCCATCCCATTTATTGATTCTTGATTTTACTTCTTGGGCTTTAGGAGTTTTGTTGAGGAAATTGGTTTCTAAGCCAACATGGTAAACATTTGGGCCTACATTTTCTTCTAGTAGGCACAGGGTCTCTGATCTAATACCTAAATTCATGATCCACTTTGAGTTGAGTTTTGTGCATGATGAGAGATAGGGGTTGAATTTCTAGCTTTCTCAGTACCATTTGTTAAAGAGACTATCTTTTATCCAATGCATGTTTCTAGCAGCTTTTTCTTGTATGAGATAACTGTATATATGTGGGATTGACTGAATCTGTGTGTTCTATTCAGTCCCATGTCACTTTTGTCACTATAGCTCCATAGTATAATTTAAGGTCTAATATTGTGATGCTTCCTGCTTTGGCTATTCTGGGCCAGTCATTTTTCCAAATGAATTTCATGACTGCTTTTTCTAATTCTATGAATAATGTCATTGGAATTTTCATAGGAATTTTATTTACTCTATATAAAGCTTTTGATAGTATGGTCATTTTGACAATATTAATTCTGGCTATCCAAGAACATAGGAGGTTTTCTATCTTGTAAGGCCTTTCTCAATTTCTTTCTTTAGTTTTCTGTAGTATTCATTTTAGAGGTCTTTCACCTCTTTTGTTAGATTAATTACCAAGTATTTTATTTTTTTGTCTCTATTTTGAATGGGATAATTTTCCTCATTTCTCTTTTTGCTGTTTCTTTATTGGCATTTAGGAACACAACTGATTCATCAGTGTTAATTTTATATTCTGTTACTTTGCTGAAGTTGTTTTCTGGAGAAATTTTTTTGATCTTCCAAGTATAGAATCCTGTCTTCAGCAAATAGGGATAGTTTGAACTCTTCTTCTCCTATTTGTATTCCTTTAATTTCTTTCATCTGTCTAATTGTTCTGACTAGAATTTTCATGTTAATTCATGTTAATTAGAAATGGTGAAAGACGGCATCCCTATCTCATTCCAGTGCTTAGAGGGCATGTTTTCAATTATTATCCATTTAGAATGATGTTGGCCTGTGTTTAATGTATATGGCTTTCACTATTCCTAGTTTTTCTAGTATTGTGAACATAAATTAGTACTGTATTTTGTCAAATACTTTTTATGAATCTATTGAGATAATCATGTGATTATTGTCTTTAAGTCTACTGATGTGTTGGATTATGTTAATTGATTTCTATATGTTGATCAGTTTGATATTAGCTTCATAGAATGAATTGGGAAAGAATCTCTGCTTGTCTATCTAAAGGAATGATTTGAGGCATATGTGTGTAAGTTCTTTGAATGTCTGGCTGAGAATTTATCTCATCCTGTGTGTTTCTTTGTTGCTAGACTTTTGATGGTGTCTTCAATTTTACTGCTTGAAATTGATGTGTTGAAATTTTATGTCTTTGTTTTTTTAATTTGGGCTTGTCATATGTCTCTAAAAATTTGTTAATATCTTCATGAATTTATATTTTATTAAAGTACAGATTTTCAAAATTATCATGTGTATTTCAGTAGTGTCAATGGTAATACATTCTGTTTTATCAAGAAATTTAGTAATTTTAATTTCTTTATTTATTTTCATTAGCTTGGATAAGATTTTATCAATTTTGTTTATTTTTTAAAGAATCAACTTTTCAATTGATTTTTTTAAAATTTGTGTTTGTTTCAATTTCATATATTTCAGATCTGATTTTAATTATTTCCTATCTTCTACTGCTTTTGATTTTTATTTGTTCTTCCTTTTCTAGGACTTTGAGTTTTTATAATTTTAGGTTATTTATTTGATGACTTTCTATTCTTTTTAAAAAATGTTTTTTTAGTTGTAGATAGGCATAATACCTTTATTTTATTTATTTTTTTAATGTGATGCTGAGGATCTAACCCATTGTCTCACACATGATAGGCAAGTGCTCTCCTATTGAGCCACAGCCCCAGCCTGCTTTATATCCTTTTAAAGAGAGAGGTTATTGCAATACAGTTTTTTCTTATAACCAGAAATTTCAATTTGCTGTGTCACTATTCTCATTTACCTCTAAGTATTTTTTATTTCATCTCTTATTTTTCAGCTATCCATTGCCCACTCAATAGTATATAATTTAGACTCCAGATGATAGTGTAGCTTCTAGTTTTTATTTTATAATTGATTTATAATTGCATTCCATTGTGATCTGATAGAATGCAAGACATGATCTCTCTCTCTCTCTCTCTCTCTCTCTCTCTCTCTCTCTCTCTCTCTCTCTCTTTTAATTTGGTAAGAGTCACTTTGTGACCTAAGATATGGTATATTTTAGTGAAGCATTCATGTTCTGCTGAGAAGAAAGTGTATTTAGTTGTTGATGGATAAAATATGTACGTGTGTGTGTGTGTGAAGTGTAAATTATTAATTCTATTTTTTTAGTTATTTAGCTTCTTTATTTAATTTTTGTTTGTAGGATATATCCAGTGATATATCCAGGCTTAACTGTTAAAGTCACCCAGTATTATTGTGTTGTGATCTATTTGATTTTTGAAATTGAGACACTTTATTGTGCGGAGTATAAATATTTAAATTGTTATGTTTTGGTGATACATAGTTCTGTTAAGTGGCATGAAATGGTCCCTTTTTTCCTCATTTTATTACCTTAGGCTTGAAGTATACTTTTGTCTGATATGAGGATAGAAACCCCTGCTTGTTTACATGATCCATGTAAATTATGTTTTTTTTTTTTGTTTTGTTTTGTTTTGTTTTTTTTCCATCTTTTTACCTTCCGTCTGTGGATGTCTTTGCCTATGAGGTCAATCTCTTGGAGACAGCATATTGTTGGTTCTTGTTTTTTAATCCAATCTTCCAGTCTGTGTCTTTTTTTTTTTTTAGTTTAAGGCATTTATATTCACTGTTATTATTGAGATATGATTTTTATTTCCAGTAATTTTTTATGGATTTTAATGAGGATTAGTTCTTCCTTTGCTTGATGATTCTTCTAGTGTAGTTTCTCCCTTTGCTGGAATTCACATTATTTTTTTATTTCTTCTTCATGAAATATATAATTGATTATGTTTTATAGTTCAGGCTTTCTAGTTGTAAATTCTTTTTAACTCTTGTTTATCATGGAAGGCTTTTATTTCATCATTATTTCTGAAGCTTAATTTTTCTTGGTATGGTATTCTTGTCAGGCATCCATTTTCTTCCCTAGGCCTTTGTGTGGGTCTACTATAATTTTCTATACTTGGAGTCCTCTATGCCTCTTGTATTTGATTTTCCATTCTATTCTTAACATTTGGGAAATTTTCAGATATTAATTCTTTGAAATTTTGTGTATTCTTTTGGTTTGTAACTCCAAGACTTCATCTATCTCAATTAATCTTAAGTTTAGTCTTTTCATATTATCCCATATTTCATGGCAGTTCTCTTCATAGTCTCCTAACATCTTTTCTCCATGGTCAACTTCATTTTCAAAATTATATATTTTGTCTCCATTGACAAAATTTCTGTCTTCCAAGTGGTCTAGTCTGCAGATGAGGCTTTCTAATGAATTTTTATATTGGATTATTGATTCTGTCATTCCGAGGATTTCTGACTGATTCTTCCACAGGATCTCTCTCCTTTTGAATTGATATTTTACTTCTCATATTTTCTTTCTGATGTTTCCTTATGTTATCTTTTTTCTTATAAGATTAGTCTAAACATACATTTTCTAAATTCCATCTCTCGCATTTCCTCCACTGCGGTGCCAATGGAATCTGTTATTGAGGCATTCTGTGCTGTTTGGGATAGCTTGTTTTCTTGCTTTTTCATATTGTTTGTGCGTCTATCCGTCTATCTTGATAAGTCTGAAGCAGTAAATTTCCTACCTTTCATGATTATAGTGTCCCTCTGTGATACTATTACCTCACTTATTGGGAGGGGGTTAGTAATGATTGCAAAAATGTCTGTAAAAAATTATAGAAGCATACTACATACTTTGTTTCTATTTTGTTACCTATAGTGTTAACTGTTACAATATGCAAAAATAGTAAAATCAGCAATTTTCATCTGTGAAAACAGTAAATAATCATGAATTATATGAGGCATAAAATCAAACAATAGGTGTTTCCTATGATTTCTGCCATATTAATTATTTCTGTGGCATTCATTGGTGGTAGGGGTAGATGTCATATACATCAATTAATATTAAGAGGTGTAATGGATAGAGTTGAGTATAAAGAAAGAAATAAAGATAGAAGGATAGAAAAGTGTTTGCAATTACAAAGTGTGAATAAGACAGAAGCAGTGATAACTTAGAATATATTGCTAATAGAAAGGGGAAGAAAAAATAGAAGTAAGAAAAAGGAGGAAAGAGTGTATAGAACTTGGCTTTTCAAAAAAAGTAAAACAAAAGGGATAGAATAGTGGACAAAGGAGATAGAATAGTGGCAAAAACTATACCAAAAAAATAAAAATATGTGAATAAAAAATCCTAACCCTCAAATAATGCATGGGAAAATAACTCCTTCAAAAAACAAAACAAAACAGAGGAACAACAGAATAAGGGGAAAAAGCCGGAGAAATATTGGTGAAAAATTAAGAAATTAAGCAGTTGAAGGAGTTCTTTCCACTATGATGGAAAAAACAGTAGTTAAGCACTATGTGTTCACTCTCTGGGCCTAACTGATTTTGTTTCTTCTTGATGTGTGAACTAAGTGTGGGAGTATGGGCCATAGACTGTTGAGTCCTACCATTTACTTTATTGTTCACCAAGTTCAAGATTTGGGTTTAAGACTTTCCAACTTCCTTCTTGAGTCGTTGTGGATGGGCCAGGCTGTGGAACAGTTGTCAAAGACATTGGCTCGGGCAAGTGGCCCTGGCTGCAAAGTGGTAGGCCAGGAAGGCTGGACTGTGGGTGGGTGGTGTGTATCAAACTGGCATTGTAGGCTGGATGTGAAGCTATGGTTTGGGTTGGGTAAGCCTTTAGCCAAGTGGCAGCCTGTCAGATTGAGCTAGGAGCCCATGGCAAAACTGTGGGGCCAATAGGCAGAGCAGTGGACCAGATGGGTGGCTGGGTAGTTGGGGGACTGGGAGATGGGGACTAGGGGTCCCAGGAGGGCACCAGACTGGTGCCAAACCTAGAGGGCTCCAGGGACCTGAGGACTCAATGAGTTCCTGACCAAGTAGGGTACTAGAACCTTGTGGAGGCTAACCCATGTGGGCCCCAGGAACCCAGTGGGTACTGGACCCCTGGGTCACCAGGACCAGTTGGCCAGGCAAGTTGAGAGCTGCATCCCTTCACACCCACCCTTTCAAATTCCTGACCAGCTACAGCTGGCCTTTTTAATACCTGATAGCTGCAAGACTCATTGGGTTGGGAAAAGCCTGGTTCTCTCTAGCCTCTCTAACTTCTGTTCCTCTAGGCAAAATTTTCTCAGTGTCTTGTTTTACTTTTTAATTTTTTTGGTTCAGTTAAGTCTTTACTAGGCTCAGATAGTTTTACACAGACCTAGCTTCAGAACTCATGGATCTGAGTTTTCAGTTCCTGTTGGCTCCACTGTGTTTTAGTCCCAATATGGCTACTTTCCATGGACACTTGATAAATTCATGGTGACTTTTTATGTTTTTTACATTACTTTAATGAATTGAACAGATTCTGGTTCAGGTAAGGTACACTGCCTTCCAGTCTTAGGATTTTTCATGCTAAGCTTCAGAGAGAAGCAGTATTCATGCTGCTTTTGTTCTGGGTAGACAAATTGGGAGAATGATGTCTCATTATAATCTGCCACACATTCCCATTTTTTGAGTCATTTTTTATTAGTTTCTATTAGTTTTTATTAGTTTCTATCATTCTTTCCTAAGAATACAATTTATTTAACTTATTAATTTGGTTAGCATTTAGTTGTTCAGTTATTCTTTTTATTTCTTTTTATTTTTTTTTAAGTTGGAGATGAACATAATGCTTTTATTTTATTTATTTTTATGTGGTGCTATGGATTGAACCCAGTGTCTTGCACATGCTAGCCAAGTGCTCTACTACAGAGCTACAATTCCAGCACTATACTTTTTATTTTTTTAAGGTCAGTAGAAAATACAAATTTTTATTCCTAACATTTGAGGGTATTTTGCTTTTTATCTGGGGTCATCTATGATTTATCAAGTTTTTGAGCTTTAGAGAGGAGAAACAAAACTAACTGGCTATTTTGAAGTACAAATCCAAAAGAAGCATCCCTATTACAGAAGTACCTGTTAATTCAAAGTATCTCTACAACTCTGAAGTAGCACTTATAAAGGTGCAAAAGAAATCAGTGGCAAAGAAGCTAGCTAAAATACTACTAAACTATCTTTCTTTAAACTTATGGATCCCAGAATATCTGGTGACCTTTGTAATGCCCCTCCTTAGTTTATTAATGTATCAACTAGCACAAATATTGTAAATTGCCATGATATTAAATTGCAGAAAAGTGATATGCACAATAATAACTTGCAGAAGGTAAAGGTAGATTGTAGTGTTTTGATCTGAGGGTGGAATAAGGGAGATAAACAACCTAGGTGATGAAGACACACTGGTCAGTACATTGACTTCCTGCCCATTATTTCACTCACTATACTTCTTTCCCTCCTTATAAATACCCTTTGCACCCCTGAATTCCTGAAGATGGAGCTTTGAGGTCAATAACCACTCTATCTTCCAAGAAGCTGACTGTTGAATAATCCTGATTTATTCCTATATATTCTCCTTTTCTGAATATTGTCCATTAAGTGGCAAGCATCTTGGGCTTTTATCGAGTAACATTTTTTATTATCAAGAGATTTCCATATTGTCTTCTTCATTTCCTCAAATTCATTACTATTCTTCTAGACATTGGAATTACAGGGTTGAATAATCCAGCATACACCAAAGGAATAGTTATAGATTTTAGAGATCAGAGATTCCCTACACTGCTAACAAGGCTTACTCCAAGTTTGCCTGGTGTTATTGACCATGTTTTGCTGTTGTGCCAACTCAGTTGCTCCAAATTCCCTTCTAAGAAAGAGAATAGTATTTGCAGAGCCTCTTTGTCATAACACAGGAGACATAGAAATGGTACATTTCAAACAAAAAGAGGTAGTGGCAGTACTGCTAGACTTTTTTTCTACTATCCCTCTGGGAAGGGAGCATGTTGAGAAAAGAATCTGTAAATATCAGGTGTTTGATTGTTGTTGGCAGCATACCTCAATTTGGAATGGCAGGAAAGAATCCAAGTTGTTCGGAAAGTTGGTGATGTATCTCATTGCACCATTACTGGTAAAAATTGTGTGTTCCTGCTAGTACTCCAGAGACCTGGCAGAACAACTGGTACTTTTCTGGAATGGAGGCAATGCACATCAAGCAGACATTTGGGAATCTCGGAGGCAGATGGTGTTGTATAAGCAGAACAAATGACAGAGAATGTATTAATTTATGACACTACAAAATTTAAATATCATTTAAAGAGTGCTAGAGTAAGTCTGAGTTCAGAGGGTACTATGTTATTACCCTGAAGGGCAGCTAAGAAAGATTGGAAACTTATACCCAGACAGTTTTAGGAGAAAACCACATAATGGCAATAAATGAGTGTATCTTGGCAAGGCATCAACCACAGACAAAGGAGAAAAAGTCTTTTCTTTCTAAGCCACCTTCAAAAATATGTGAATTTCAAAAATAATTTAGAATATAAACTTTTCATTCTTTTAATGATTTTTTTCAGGATCCCTTTAGAAAACATAGGCACTTATTTTAAATTAAGTGTCATCTTTCTATCAGGTGAGGAAATCAGGAAGATAGGAAAAAGGATTTATTTTAAAAAACAAGGTATAATAGGCAAAATCTCCCTTATCTATATCTGTGCTTTTGTGTCTTTAAAAAAGTGGGTTATTTGGGCTGGGATTGTAGCACAGTGGCAGAGCACTTACCTCCCAAGTATGAGACACTGGGTTCGATCCTCAATATCACATAAATTAAATAAATAAAATAATGGTACTGTGTCCATCTACAACTAAAAAAATTAAAAATGGGTAATTTCAGAGAAACAGAAAAATGTCCTTATTTATAATACTTAGAATAGTACTTAGTACACAGAATACACAACATCAATATTTGTGTATTTTTCTGAACAAAATGATTTGATGGAGGGATGTGAAAATACTTAATTACTCAACAATCACTAGTTTAATTTTATTTCCAAATTTCTTCCAAAATATTATGCTAAGGTTTGAACAAATAATTAATTTATCCAATTAATCTAAAATAGTTTTTCAATTATCACATATAAAAAAGATTATTTTGTAATAAATTAGAAACAATTTCACTTGCTTTTTGTACAAAGAAACATCAAATTTACTCCAAGTTCTAGGATACCAAATGACCTGACTTTGTACATAAAGATGATTAATAATATTTGATTAATTATGCTAAACCAAAACTTATATGTTTTGATCTTTGATATAAGATCAAAACCATCACAACTTTAACCCATGACTTAATTTAAGTTGCTTTAATAAAAACAAAATAAACATGAAAGCAAATTTGTAGGAAATATAACTGTAATTAAATCTTTCATTTACTTTTATCAATCTTTTTATATTCCCTCCTCCCCATACTCTATGGGTTTTATTTGGCCTATATTATTCACATTAGAATGACTTAAAACAAAAATATATGGATAATGAAATTTTTGTCTATAGTTTCTACATCAAAGAGGCAGGGTGCTGGGGTTGTGGCTCAGTGGTAGAGTGCTTGCCTAGCATGTGTGAGGCACTGTATTTGATTCTCAGCATCACATATAAAAGTAAAGGCCCATTGACAATTAAAAGAAAAAAATAAAAAAAAAAACAAGAGAGAGAGAGAGAGTGGGTATAGGAGGCTCCAGTATGTAATGGGAGAATTTTGACAATATATATAAAGGATTTAGAAAACACTAAGTATTATCTTGGGTTGTAAACTGTGAATTTCCCTGATTTTTTTTGAACAAATGTAATAATGGGTTGTTTGGCAAAGGAAAAGTAGTCACTTCATTAATATAAACAACTACTTATCAAAGCTTAACAATGCATAATACTCAAGAATGAGTCTGAAGGAAACACTCCATCAGAAAGTGAAGAGGGATTATTCACAATGACCATCTGCTAATTCTGCCTCAGCATTTTCTATTCTCATTATTGTCCAACTTTAGGACTTGGACCCTAAATTGTAAAGTAAGAGTGATTTGAATACTTATTTAGAAAAAAAAAGGGATAAAATATATTTCCTCTTGTTATAATGCCCAAAGGAACTGATCAATCATGAAATATGCATATAAATATTAGTGTCACACAAATATATATATACTCATATTTCTTACATCATGCTAAATGCAAAATAAAATTCATTGTCCACCAAAATTAGTAATTTTATGCAGAAATTACCTGTAAGCATTTTTCAAGATAGATAATTTTTCAAGATTTAATCCCTAGAAAAATGTATCATGAAATTGGTGAAATTCAAGTATCAATCTCTTATAAGCATTAAAAGTTTGGAATTTATACAGATATTACTGATACTAAGAAAACCACTAACATAAACTTGAAAGCAAAAGAAATTTACACTGACTTGGTGCTTCAATGTTAAGTTCTACATTTCTAGGATCACAGGGATACATAGGAGCAGTGTAAAGGCAATCTAATCAGTCAGTCATACTTAGATCTATTTTTACATTATAAATGTATATTTGTTGCTTTGTTGCTAATAGCAAATAATTCTTGCAGATGAAGTAACTTAATGTGCACACTGTACTTTAAATAAATTCTGTGAGTGATAGTTCAAGAAATAACAAATTTTAAAAAGGAAAATAAGTCCATTAATTGGTAATTTGACATGTGATTCCATGTGGTATTACAAACCTTGCTAGGAGATCTGAATTTTCAGTAACTTTAGTATTACCCAAAACAATTGCTGATGTTTTACATTATTTAAATATTTTAATAGACCATATTTCCTGGTAAATATTTCATTGGAAGTGATGACAAGAGAGTATACAAGATTTACTCTAGTATAATCTACAAGAGCAAAAACTGATCTATAATCTGAATTAGCAAAAAGCATGTTGCAATCAAGTGCAAAATTACAACTGCTACAAGAAGACAAGAAATTTCCTCACCTAAACAGAGACAATTTCTTTCTAAAAACTTAAGTATTCTATTGACCAATATGACAATGGTTTCCTTACATTCTTAACATTTAAGACAATCTCAGAAAAAAAAAATCTGTCTAGAACGTTTGCAATGAGATGACCATTAAGACTATCAGATAGCAATATAGGCTTCATGTATTTGAAAATTTCATTTTAAAAGTAAATTTTAAATATTAAATATATTGTTATGGTATTCCACATTTTTAATGATTTTTATTTGTTATTTATTTTGAGTTATAAAAATATTTGAAGTATGGAACATTATCAATTCTATACCAGGATAACATTTTTGTATGATATTAAAGTTTATAATCTTGTCATAGTATATTTGCCCAGAGTAATAATAAATCATGCATTTATTAACTTTTATTGAAAAGTATATTTGGAACTTTTAGTGTAACTGTTATAGAAAAACATGATTTTTATATATTATTAGATACCTTCTTATTAAAAAATATAATAATTCATGCTTTAGAGAATTACCAGGATTTATCATGAATTCTGATTTACCATTTCTAGGTCTCAAAGATCTATTGTAATATGAAAACTTTGGCTATATTCAATTTCTTGCTTTCTACATAGGCATTCAACATCAATGTTTTGTTATCTCAGGTAACAAGCTAAAGATAATTGAAATTCACTCTAATATATAAGCTCCCATCTTTGTATCAAGAAGTAAGGCTGTATCTGTAATCAAAAGAAATTTTACAGTTACATGGAAAAGAAAAAAAAAATTATTAATCATCACCTAACTACTAAGAACTGTGCTAAGCATTTTCCATATGTTCTTGCCGTACACAAAAGTCCTAAAAGTTAAACACATAATTGTCCTCATTTTACTCATAAGTAAACTTATATAGAAATATTGGATAAAATGCCAGAGACAACTTACATAATAAGAGAGAATTGAATCCAATATTAGTTGTCAGCTAATTTTAAATGAAGAGCCTTATGAAAAAAAAAAAAAAAAAAATATATATATATATATATATATATATATATATATATATATATATATATTCGTACCAGGGATTGAACTCAGGGGCATTCAATCACTGAGCCACATCCCTAGATCATTTTTGTATTTTATTTGGAGACAGGGTCTCACTGAGTTGCACAGCAACTCACTTTTACTGAGGCTGACTTTGAACTGGTGATCCTCCTGCCTCAGTCTCCCGAGCCACTGGGATTATAGACACGCATCACTGTGCTGGGTGTAAAAATATATAGTTTAATCAAAGTATCTTCTAGCAAATTTTAAACTTGTATATAGCAAAATATTTTTCATTCACAGCATGATGCCTTTCTCTCACATGCCAATATTACTGAAGATATTTTTAATTTTATTTTTAATCAAAACTATCAGCTTCAGCTTCTATCTACCTTTAATAATTCTCTAACTTACCACCAGAACATTCTAAATGTTTGATCTCTCTGAAAGAGTAAGACAAGAAAAACATTTGTTATACCCACAGATGGAATATGAGAAGAATATGACTTCACATAACAAGAGATGGAAATTTGTATTGCACTTTTTTGCACATTCTTAATTCAAATAATTCCTTAAAAATGACAGAAAGTGAGTTCACAGGGAACTAACAAATTTTAACATCTTGTTTGAGAATAGATGTAAATATAAATAAAAGGCAATAGGACATATGGTGGAGGCTCAGTAATCAAAGTTGAGAATCTACAGGAAAGTTGATCCAAGAAAATTAGACTATGAGGGAAAACTCTTACAGTCCTTTTATAGCATCTTTTGAAATATCAATGGATTTACTGCACCTGGTATACAGCTCTGCTGAATAACCAAGAGAGGACCCTAGGGCCACTTGGACTGTGTCACATTCTGGTAATCTATTACAGCATGAAATAGGTAAGGTGATCACTTGCCAAATCCTTTGATAAGTTTCTCTAGAGATGAATATAAGCATGGGGAAAAAGGAAGCAAATTTACAAGAACTTAAATCATGTTTCTTTAAGAGAAAAAAATTAGCAGCTACTGTTGACCTGGAAACATTTTTCTATAACATACTTGCTCAAAAACTGAAGTCCTCTGAATATCCAGGAGATTGTGTAGAAGTGGGACGACAGTTATACTTCAGTGAATGGAACAGTTACCTGACAATTTAATGAGAGAATAAAGGTAGCAATGAAGAGGAAAAACAACAAATGAGAATCTTTTGATTTCATTAAAATGCAATCTGTGTAAAAATCAACAGGCCAAAAACAAAACTTTGGTAAAAAAAAAATCCTCTCATTTCTACCTATCTCTAATTATTCCTGTCATCCACCTAGAGTTATATACTATGCTTTCGTGTACCATAATCATTTTTTAAAAAGTACTTTACACCCTAAATATGCACTTCTATATAAAATAGTTTTTAAAAATAATTTATATAAATGTATTGAACCTTGCAAAATATATTTTGCAACTATTTTTTTGCTTAAAACCATATTGCTAAGATTTAAACTTGCTGTTGCACTATCATTCAATCCTTCTCAAGTTTCTATATCATTTCTCTGTACAAATATATCACAACTTAATGATTTTCTCCTTTGAAGATGGATGTTTGAGTTAATTCTTATTTAGTGAAATTAGTAATAATGGTTATTTGAACATTATTGAACATGGCTCTTAATACACATATTTCAGTTGGTTGTATACCTAGAAGTGAAATTTCCTGTATAGGAGGAATATGTAATTTTATCTTCAATAATAATAAGAAATATATTCCAAAATTTGTACTATTTACAACCTCACAACTTCCCCCAAAATTTAGAAAATGATAAAGATTTAGTTATTTAGATTTATTTGTATTATTTAATTGTGGATTTAAATAACTTTTTGTCTGACTACTAAAAATATGGCCACTTAGATAGTATGATAGTTAATCTAGTATATCAATTAGTCAGGACATGTTACATGGTTATTTGGTAAGATAATACTCCATATATTTGCGTGAAGGTATTTTTTTAAAATGAGTTTGTAATTTAAATCAGTAGACTCTGAGTAAAGTATACTGTATTCCATAATGTGTGTGGGCCTCATCCAATCATGTGAAAGCCTTAATAGAAAAAGTTTAACTTCTACTGAAAGAAGAGGAAATTTTGCCAGTAAACTAAACTGCCTGTGAGCTGAAACATCAACTCTGCTCTGAGTTTCCAGCTTCCTTACCTTCTCTGCAGATTCTGTAGTTGTCAGCCATAAAAACTGTGTAAGCTAATTCTTTAAAAAACTCTCTCATGACTCTCTGATCCTAACTCTGTGTGTGTGTGTGTGTGTGTGTGTTTGTATATCATATGTGAAATCATATGGGGAACACTCTCTCTCTCTCTCTCTCTCTCTCTATATATATATATATATATATATATATATATATCTTTTCATATCTGTGTGTATGTGTGTGTGTATATATATATATATATATATATATATATATATATATATATTTTTTTTTTTGTGTGTGTGTGTGTGTGTCTTTGGAAAAACTCTTAGCAAGGCAAGTTTCTTATTATAGAATTACCTGTTCTTGGGCTGGGGTTATAGCTCAGTGGTAGAGCACTTGCCTAACATGGGTGAGGCACTGTGTTCAATTCTCAGCACTACATAAAAATGAATAAAATAAAAGATCTATTGAAAAAAATACATACATATATATATATATATATATATATATATATATATATATATATATATATATATATTTACCTGTTCTTGGGCCTTACCTTTTGTACTACTATTGTTTGTCATTTTACTTGAACTCTAAGCATTCATAAAGTCTTCTTTTATATTCAATTATTTTTAATTGAAATATCTTTCTGGAATTTTTTTACTAGTTTTATTCTCAATGATATCATATGTGAGTTATAGCTTTCAACATTTTGTCATCATTTACCTTAGGATTTCTGCGGCAAGCTTTTTGTTGATTTGCATGTTATTTAGAAGTATTTTGTATACTGTGTGCCTCTAGGCTTGAGATCTCATATTTCTTTTTCTTTTTAAAGTGCTCTGTTCTCTGCTCCTCTGCAGCCTCCATCTTTATGTAGCCTAGCTCGGCTACATGCTTATATAAATGTAAGAATGTTCTGACAACTGTAGTGGTGCAGGGTAGAGTATGTTGTACCATTGAGCTGAAACCTGATCACCTGAAACATTGTACTTTTAATCTTTGGTAAAAGGCAATTTTTTTATGCTACTAGATTTGAATGAGAAAGCATAATAAGCATAATTTCATGGTTACTGCTTTACTACTGGTAACCATTTTTTTTTGTGTGTGTGTGCTGAGGATTAAACTCAGGGGTAATCAACCATTGAGCCACATCCCCAGCCCTGTTTTCTATTTCATTTAGAGACAGGTTCTCCCTGAGTTGCTTAGTACCTAGCCATTGCTGAGGCTAGCTTTAAACTTGTGACCCTCCTTCCTCAGCCTTTTGGACTGCTGGAATTATAGGTGCATGCCACTGTGCCCCGATACTACTGGTAATAACTTTATGCACATATGGGAGACTATTTTTAGGAAAGATATGAAGTGAATGTGAGACAGAGAGAGAGACCACCAATAGGCAGCAAGGGGAATGATCTTGGAGAAGAAAAGGACGAAGAAAAAAATTGGTAAATCATGTTTCTGACCCCAGTCAGTTCTAGCTACAGGACAGTTCCTCAACAACCCCTAGCAATGAACAACCACAAATGTTCTCTAAAATACTTCACCTTGTCTCAGGAGAGTAGGAAACTAAAAATCCAAACTTTGGCTCTCATTTCCCAATGAAAGAAAATTTAAAGTCAGATCCAAAAGTCATGCAAGATAATTTTATTAGACAGTAGAAGCAAAGTAATAGTGGGGGAAAACAGAGTAATGCTGAAGCAAGGAGCACTCTTTTTTCATTTTGTTAAAGAAATGTGTTTTAATAATTAGAGCTTTCATTTTAACTACATTTGGGGTATTTGCTTTACATAGTCAAAATTTATATTGAGCAAGGATGCCTAGTTCTATAAAGTCACATTTTTGGATTTATAGTTAATGTAAATTTTTTTACTAGTTGCTCAAGACAATACAATGATCTTGACATATCATACATTTGATTCAAATAGGGTATGAATTCTCATTTTTTCCATGTGTACAGATTTCAGGATCACATTGGTTATACATCCATGTGTGTACATACAGCAATCCTATTGTCAGTTGTATTCTGCTGCCCTCCCTATCCCCCCTCCCCTGCCCTCCCCTCCCCTCCCCTCCCATCACTATTCTCTACCCATTATACTGTAACACTTATCTCTCTCTCTCTCACTCTCTCTCTCTCTCTCTCTCTCTCTCTCTCTCTCTCTCTCTCTTTCCCCTTCCCTTTCCCCTCACACCATCATATATGTATTTTGTGAAACCATGAGGGTCTCCTTCCATCTTCCATGCAATTCCCCTTCTCCCTCCCATTCCCTCCCACCTCTTTTCCTTGTTTTGAAGTAATCTTCTTCTCATGCTCTTCCTCCCTACTCTGTTTTGAGTCACCTCCCTTATATCAGAGAAGACATTCGGCATTTGCTTTTTAGGGGTTGGCTAGCTTCACTTAGCATAATCTGCTCTAATGCCATCCATTTCCCTGCAAATGCCATGTTTCGTTATTTTTTAGTGCTGAGTAATATTCCATTGTGTATAAATGCCACATTTTTTATCCATTCATCCACTGAAGGGCAACTAGATTGGTTCCACAGTCTAGCTATTGTGAATTTTGCTGCTATGAACATTGATGTAGCTGTGTCCCTGAGCACTCTTGAGAGCAAAAGTGGGCCATTTCTAAGCAGAGAACAGCAAAGGGAATAGTGCCATCTGCATATTTATTACTCACTGATGGTTGTATTGAGAATTGGGGCCATCCTTCAGCAACCTTCACCAATAAGGTGTTCAACTACTTCTTCATGACTGGCAGTGGAGTTTTTTACCTTAGTTGGTCGTCTCTGTAACTGTAATGGTGGTAATCCTCTTTAGTGGTTTTTATCTACAAGTCAATCCTATGTTAATATCAGCCACCAGTCAGGTGTTACCTTAAAGCACTTTAGTCACTAAAGAATTCCCCCCCTTCTGAGATAGAAGGAGATACTTGGGACCATAACTTCTAGTATTGTCATGACCTTTATGGGCCTTGCAAAAAGTTAGTTCCAAAGATTTCTCTTTCTTGGAGTATTTCACCCTTCATTATCTTATTTTACTTTTGTTCATTTATTCTCAAATTTTGTGTACCAGAGCTTTTCTCCAGGTTACTTGTTCCAAGTTATTTACTCACCTGTCTTGGCATTAACATAAAAAAAACTTTAGAGCCAGACACAGTGGTGCTTATCTCTAATCTCAGCAACTCAGGAGGCTGAGGCAGGAGGATCATGTGTTCAAACCTAGCCTGAGCAACTCAGCGAGGCCTTGAGCAACTCATCGGGACCTTGTCACTAATAAAATATTTTAAAACAAGGCTGGGGATGTGATTTGGTGGTGTTCCATTCCTCTACTCTCACACCCGTTTAATACCTGCTACAAAAAAATAAAAAAGGAAATTTTACAAGCAATTTAAAGAAAACTTGTGACCTTGCCATGTATTCCCCAGCTCCTTACTAACGTCTACATAACACTTTTATTTGGCATAATAAATTACACTATTGGTTAAGTTAATTGGAGTTGAGGTTTTTTAATTTAAAATGAAAATTTTGTGTGAATACAGATACATAACAGTTTTGTTGTTTAAAGGAGAACATTTCACAAATACATTTTGTATCTTGTGTTTATTAAAAAATAATACATTTTCAATCATTTTTATAGGATCAGCACATGTATATTTAAGTCATTCCTTTAATACCTGCACACTATTTTATTGTGTGGTAATACCAAATATGTTTGAATTTGCAATTACCATGTGAGAAAGTGTCACAAATTTAGCAGCTAAATCAACACAAAATTATAATATTGAATTTTCTCTAGGTCAGTAGTACATGGTTGTATCAGCCAGTTTCTTATCTCAGTCTTAAAATGCAGAAGCAAAGTACCAGCCAAAGCTATAATCTGATCTGAGAATTCAGATCCTCTTTCAAGGTCAAAATCTGTGCTTAGTCCCAGCAAACTGGGGAGGATGAGGCAGGAGGATCATGAGCTCAAAGCCAGCCTCAGCAAAAGCAAGGCACCAAGGAACTCTGTGAGACGTTGTCTCTAAATAAATACAAAATAGGACTGGGGATGTGGCTCAGTGGTCAAGTGCCCCTGTTCAATTCCTAGTAACCACCCCAAAATTGTGTTCATGTAGACACTCATTGACAAATTATAAATAATAAAAGTAGTACATAAACAAAAAATAAATTAAATTAAAAAACTTATAAAACAAGGTAAAACCAAATTTCTACAATCATGAGAGATCACAGTAACGTGGTTATCTATCTGAATATCTATCTGTGTACACACACATCCTTTTATATATATGCATTCATTTAATCACATATTTCTGTTTGGCCTTTAATTTATTTTAATAAATTTTGCCCTTTTCAATGTATAAATTTTAAAGATTTTTGTTAACTTTTTCATAAATATTTTAATCTTTTGATGTTATTATAAATAGAATTGTTTTCACAATTCCATTCATTTTCAGTCAATTTCACAGTCATTTTCTTACTGTTCATTGAATATAGAAATATAATCAATTCATAAACAGTCCCAAACTGTTTATTAACTCTAATAGTGAACTCCTTAGGGTTTCCCATAACTAAGATAAGGTCATTTACATAGTAATTATTGGCATCAAATCAATATTGGCAACAGATTCACCATTTTAGGTAGGAGGCCATTTTATCTAGAGGCTCCAAAGTTTCATTTCTGAGGCAATGCTGCTTCACTTCCTGTTAGAAAAAACAAATGAAAACCTGTGTCTTCTTAAGGATCAACCCCACCCCAGCTTATGACACAACTCCTAAGCAGCTTATGAAAGGATTCTTGCTGAATAGAAAGCTGCTCTGTGAGTGCCTATATGCTGCTGCTCTCCTTGGAGGGACAGCCTTGTCAGTTTGCCTTGTGCTGACAATAAATCTCTTGGCTGAGATTCTGATGTGTGGCATGTTCTTTTGATGTTGCTTGGACTCTGTAAGTGTCCTTTCAGTAATTGCATTAATGCACAAAGACTTTGTCTTCTCACTGCAAGATGAAAGTCAATTAGTCAAGAGGGAAGACAGTGTTATAGAAATAACATTATTAAGAGGAGTTAGCTGATTGGAAAATGGCTAGACAATGGTCCTAAGGACTTTCTTATTATGGAAAGCTCAGTCCTTGTCCTTACTGCCAATCCAATAATAAGAACATGGTTTTCAGAAATAGGAAAAATAAGTTTTATTGTTTTGTTAGCAAAGGAGAAACACAGGGCACTCCTTTCCCAGAGACTGTGATTTTGCCCATCAGGGGGAACAGGGTGTTTTAAGGAGGTGATTCAAAGACTATAGTCAAGTGTTCTCAGTCCTGGGGTAATAATTTACTTGTTAATTTGGGAGATAAATCATTTCTTAAATTATCCATGCCATCCCTGAAGTCTGAATTATTTCATTCTTGTTCATGTGGTGGGTGTGTACTTAAGGACAGATAAGTCTCTGCGGAGTGGGGAAGAAATGTAATCCTGTTTCCCTGAGATTAGAATGGAGAATATTACGGAGGGAAGAGATTTGGGAGGTATGAGGGAGAGAAGAATAGAAAGAAACATGTCCATCTTAAAAAGAAGTCACAGTGACAGGGCAGCAAGAGCTATATTTAAAGCATAAAATAGACCACTATTACTGTCTTATCTAATAACTGCAAAAGAACTGCCTATACTGGAAATTTAAAATATTAGATTTTTCAGTCGCAGATGAGTGGGTACCAGAGTAAAAATTAATCACACAGTGCTCCATTTCTTTAGTGGACATTCTGATATTTTCTGAAGGTCATTAGAGAAACATGAATTTGTTTTTTTTTTGTTTTGTTTTTTTTTGTCTCATGAATTTGAAGAATGAGATCCAGGGACAGGAAAGGTGAGAGAAAAATAACTTATTACTTATTAAAGTAATAGAAAGAAAGCAGAGCTCCTACTGAAGGGAGGGTTCACAAGACAGGGTTGCCACTGGCTATTGTCTAGGGATTTATTTGAAAATGTTAGAGGGGATTTACGTGGCCTTGAAGACCATAGGATAGAGATTTTAATGAAGTAGGTTTTTGACTCCAATCAATATCTTGATCACAAACTGGTTCACCTCAAGGACTGGGTCAGGGTTCTGTCATATACTTTCAGGCTCCAGTGGAGTCTCAGGTCAAAAATTATCTGGTTCTCTAGGGTTTTTGTGTTCAATGGCATAAATGTAGAAACACCTAAAGAGGATTCCTTAACACTGTCTGCATAACACATTTCTAACTCCTGCTCTAAATTAGATGTCTGGAATTCTGTAAATCTAAAGTAAATTTGTTGATTAGATGAAGAGGCTTGATGTTTAATGTTTCTCATTTCTATTTCCTAGAATAATTGACCCTAGTAATTAATAATTTAATCAGGTAGATGCAAATTTTCTTTAGAATTTAAAATTCTAGGTAAATATAAAAAAACAAAAATCAAGTTTTCAAAGGAAAATTTGCAAAGGACAAGAATTTTCAATAGTTTTATCAATTTCTTTTCAGTAGGAAGGCATTTTATTGCCTAATGGAACTGGTTAGAGTTTTCAATAAAAGTGAAACAGTTCATCTCATTATCTTGTTCTTTATTTTAAGGGTAAAATATTTCAGTTTTCTTGTATAACATAAACTGTGAATTTTTGTCAGAGGTACTCCATGGAGTTGAATAAATTTTCTACTCTTTCTCAATTCTTGATTGTTTTTATCATAACAAGTTGTTGAATTTTGTTAGAATTTTATTTTCTGCTTGAGATGAGTAATCATGTGATTCTTTCTATTAATATTTTTTTTATTATTTTTACTGATTTTCTTATGGCAAACAGTGCAATTATAATACAAAAAACTTTTTTGTTTGTGTACAATCCTTTCTATATGCTGCCAAATTTGTTTTGCTTTTATATTGTTGAATACTTTGCAATTTTATTATAAAGTATATTTTCTTGTGTTTACTTTATTTCTGGTTTTGGAAATGTTAAAGTTTAGTGTTGTGATGTACATATATGTGAGAAAATGGAACAATATTCAGAGGTGAAATGATTAAGTCATGAGAGTTTAACCTGATCAATGGATTAATCCATTAATATGGATTAACTGGATGGTAACTGTAGAGAGGTAGGTTGTGCCTGGAAACTGGGTGGTAACTTTACACAGGTTACTATAAATAAAATCAATAAAAGGAAGAAGAAGGTCATTGGCAGCATACCTTTTTGATTTTCATTTTATCCATGGTGATCAGAGCTCTCTCTCTTCTTCCTTCTTACCATGTCCTTAGCTGGTTTATTTGTCCTCTAAAATGTTCTTATCAAATATTTTGGTCACAGTGAAGAAAAAATTGACGAAAATGGGTTATCAAAAGATTTAATACTAACTTCTTTACTTTATGGGGGGGCGGTTATTTTTAAAAGTTTCCATATTCTTCAATGTATTGTAGAATTCAATAGTAAAAGCATCATATCCTGGGTTATTTTATTGTGGAAATTTTTTTGCTTATTAATTCATTTGCATTCTACAGGTATATTTCAATTTTTCATTTGTTCTAAAGAAATTTTTGTAGTTTTTTGCATTTTCTATAAGATCTATAGTAATATATTTAATTTTCGTATTGATTTTAGGTTCCCCTCCTCTGCCCCATCCAGGGATTAAATCCAGGACACTTAATCACTAAGCTATATCATCAGCCCTTTTTATATTTTATTTTGAGACAGGGTCTTGTTAAGTTAACTATGGCCTCAATAACTTGCTTAGCCTGAGTTTGAATTCACCATCTTTCTGCCTCAGCCTTGATAGTTATTGGTATTACAGGCATGTATCAATACACATGGCAACTTTAGTATTGGTTTAAGATATATATATATATATATATATATATATATATATATATATATATATAATTGGTTAGTTTAGCCTAAGGTTTGTAAGTTTTTAAAATTCATTAAAATAATTAAATTTATAAAATGATATAAAATATTACTTGTGTTTCTATTTTTTGTTTTTATTTCTGCATTATATTTGTACATAATAGTGGGGCTCATTTTGACATAATCATAAATGCATGGAATTTAATTTACTCCACTTCAATTCCCAGTGTCCCCATTTTTCCTCCACTCCTCCCTTCCCTTATTCCCTTTTTGCTATTATCCTTGTCTACTTTCCACTCATTTATATATGTTTAATAGGTATTTTGTAGATATACATAAAGGTAAATTTTACTGTTATATTTATACATGCAAATAGGGAATTTTGTCATATTCATTCTGTATTTTCCTATTATTTCCCATCCTCCTTCCACCCCCTTAATCTCTACTCCACTGTTATTCCTTCTGTCATTAGGATATCTGACAGTTCCCTGTTTCTCCTTTACTTTACTCTTGCTTCTGCATATAAGAGAGAATACTCAACTCCTAATTTTCTTAGTCTTGCTTATTTCACTTACCATAATGTTCTCAGGTTTTATTAATTTAGTGGTAAATTCTGTAATTTTATTTTTTATAGCTATGTAAAACACCATTGTACATACATCACAGTTTCTAAAAGAACTATTTTTTTATTTTTATAGAAAAATATCTTATTTTCTTCAACTTTATTAAGATATAGTTGATAAATAGGAATTGTATATATTTAGAGGACAACATTATGACTTACTACCTGTATATCCATTGTGAAATGATTAAATCAAGCTAATTAACATATCCATCGCCACACATACTTAACATTTTTTATGTGTCGTGGATATATAAGATATTATTGTAGCAATTTTGAAGAACAAATTATTATTAATCATAGTCACAATGCTTAAATATAAATGCCCAGAAGTCAATTCTCATTTCTAAATGTAATAATGCATTCTTTGAGGATATTTATCCATTTGTTAGCCTTCATGATCCCTGAAAAACCCCATTCTAATATTCTTCCATGAGTCCATGTTTTATATTACAAATAAAAGTGCCGTAATGCTGTATTTGGTTATCTATGTCTGAGTTTGTTCACTTAGCTTGATAGCCTCCAGGTTCATCTATGTATCCACAAACAATTCCATATATATTTGTATGAATATATTTATATAAATATAAAATATATACACACACACCATGCTTTCTCTATCCATTTATCTATAGATAACAATTTAATTGATTCTCTATCTTGGTTTAATCATGCTGTAATGAAAATAAGTGTGTAAATATCTCTGTGATATATGGATTCCATCTCCTTTTTATATGTGTACTCAGAAGTAAGATTTTTATATTTTTTGTTAGTTGATTTTATAATGTTTTTGAGGAATCTCCATACAAATGTGTAAAATGACTATACTAATTGCATTCCCAGCATCTACAATGGTTGTAATTTCTATATATTTTCACCCATTTTTATTTTTTGTATCCTTATGATCATAGACATGCTATTATATCTGATGTGATATGCCTTTTTGGTTTTAATTTGCATTTCTTTGATGATTACTTATGTTCTGTCTTTTTTTATGCATGTTGATTCTTTGTACTCTTGAAAAAAGCATATTCATATCCTTTGTGTATTTTTAAGATGGACAATTTATTTTCTCGATTTTGGAATTGATTAGGTTGTTATACATTTTGGATATTTAAACCCTATAAGATGTATGGTGGTTTAGTTAGCTTTATTCACTGCTGTGACTAAAGGACTCAACCAGAACAACATAAAGAGGGAAAGGTTTTTAGAAGGCTCACAGTTTCAGAGGTCTTAGTCCACAGCAGTCCAGCTCCATTTTTCAGGGCTTGAGACAAGGCCGAAAATCATGAAGGGAGAATGTGGTGGAAGGAAGCAGCTCACATCATGTTCAGAAAGCAAAGAGAGGTCTCCACTTGCCAGAAACAAATATATTCCCGAAAGCCATGCCTCAATTACCCCTCCTCCAACCAAATCCTACAGTTCAGTTATCACTCAGTGAATTCATGTCAGGGGATTAATTCATTGATTGGGTTCAGACTCTCACAACTCAATCATTTTTCCTCTGAACCTTCTTGCATTGTTTCATATGTGAGCTTTTGGAGGACACCTAACATCTTAAGCATAACCATAACATGGTTTGTAAATATGTTTTTACTTTCAACAGATTGTCTCTTAACACTGTTGATAGTTTATTTAACTCTAAAGAAACTTCTTAGTTCAATGCAATTATATGGTCTATTTTTTTATTGTTGTTGCCTGTGTCTTATGGTCAAATAAAAAAAAAAATTAAAATTAATGCCAGAACTATCTTTCCCTGTGTTTTCTTTGGTAGTTTTTATAGTTTCATATCTTGCATTTAAGTCTTTATTCATTTTGCATTGAAATTTGTATACGGTGTGAACTAAGTATCCAGTTTTAATTTTTTGCTTGTGAAAATCCATTTATCCAGCAATTTTTATTAAAGAATCTGTCATTTCTGCATTGTGTGTTCTTTGCCAAATATCAATTGCCTTTAAATACTTGGGTTTGTTTGTAAGCTAAAGATTTTTTTTTTTGATCTACAAATCTCGTTTTATTCCATTATTATGCTATTTTCATCATTTTCACTTTTTAGCATCTTTAAAGTATATTTTGAAATTAATCAGATAGTATATTGACTCCAGCTTTGTTATCTTTGCTTAAATTTGCTTTGACTATTTGGAGGCATTTTGTAGTTCCTTATGCATTTTGGGATTGTTTTCTAATTATGAAAATAAAAAACTCAACATCATTTTATAATTAAGCCTGATAATCAATTAGGTGTAAAAGGAATGTACATCAACATAATAAGAGGACACATAAGATGATCCCACATAAAACATAAATCATGCTCAAGATAAAAAGCTGAAAGCTTTAATTAGGAACGCAAAAAGGATGCCTTCTCTTGTCACTTCTAGTTAACATAGTACTGGAAATCTTCACAAGAGCAATTAGGCAAGAAAAGAATCATCTGTGTTGGAAAGGAGAAATATAAAATTGCTTATTTTTGCAATAAACACACACATACACACAAATACAAATAAAATACCAGACATCTGCTATAAATATGAAGCTTTGTTAAAAATGTAGTATGGTAATTTTCAATTCAACTGCAGACCTAGCCTTTAGGAAATTGGAATAGGTCATATTGAAACACCAAAACCACACTATTCTTGAAAAATCTAATTTTTATTTCAAATAATTTCAGAATTGATGTGATGCTTTTTAATTTCTAGCATTCTGAAAATCTTGGTTATGAAAATTGTTGTCATTTTTCTAGATGCATTTATGGAAGAAAGAAATTTTGGAATTTTTTTTGTCCTTTTGTGTCTGGCTTATTTCTATTGCTTCCATTTTTTTTTATTGGTGCATTATAATTGTACAAAATATTGCATTTGTTTTTTCATATTTATACACTCATAAAAGATCACAACACTATTTGGAAAATATTATTTCCAATATTTTTTCTTTATTGTCCCCCTCTTTCCTTCTGGTCCCTTTACTCTACTTTACTGATCTTCCTTCAAGTTTATAAGATACCCCCCACCTTGTTTCTCCTCTTTCCTCTCTGGCTTCCACATACAAGATAAAACTTGCATTGCTGGATTTTCTGAATTTGAATTATTTTGCTTAACATAATATCCTCAAATTTTATCCACTTTCCTACAAGTGACATCATTTCCTTATTATGTATGTCTGAATAATACTTCATTGTGTGTATATACCATATATTTTTATCCATTGACATAAAACCAGGTTATTTCCATATTTTGGCTGTTGTGAATTGTGCTTATGTAAATATTGGTATGCATACATCACCATAGTACAATGAATTTAGATCTTTTGCCTAAATACCGAGGAGTGGAATAGCTGGGTCATATGGTGTTTCCATTCCTAGTCGTTTGAGAAATCACAATATTGATTTTCATATTGGTTATACTAATTTACATTCCCACCAACAGTGTAAAAGTGTATTTTTTTCTTCACATCCTCTCCAGCATTATTATTGTTTGTACTTTTTATGGCTGCCATTCTAACTGGAGTGAGATGAAATCTCAGTGTATTTATGATTTGAATTTCCTTAATTGTGAAGGATGCTGAACATGTTTTTTTCATACTTTTTTTTGGCCATTTTCAGTTGTTCCTTTGAGAAATGTCTATTTAATTTATTTTTTTTTCATGTTTTAATTGGGTTTTTTTTGGGGGGGTGTTAAATTTTTTGAGTTATTTGTGTATTCTGGATATTAATCCTCTGTCAGAAGAGTAGCTAGCAAAGATTCTCTTACATTATGTTAGTTCTTTCTCCTCTGTTAGTTTCCTTTGCTGTGCATAAGCTTTTTAATTAGATTCCATCTCATTTAGTAATCATTATTTCTTGAACTTTAGGGATCCTATTAAGAAGGTTGTTGCCTGTGTGTATATGCTGTATTGTTGATTCTGAATTTTCTTCTAGGAGTTGAATAGTGTCTGGTCTAATTCCTAGGTATTTGGTGGTTTGACTTTTGTACAGTGAAAGCAGGAAGGGACTGTTCTCATTCTTCTATATCTGCATAACTAGTTTTACCAGTACTATTTATTTAAAAAGCTGTCTTTTCTCCATTGTATGTTTCAGGCACTTTTATCAAGGATCAGGTGACTCTATTTGTGTGAATTTATCTCTGTGTCTTCAATTTTTTTAACATGGGTATATTTATCTCTTTTTATGCAGAACTCTGTAATTTTTTTTATTATAGCTCTCTAGTATAATGTGAAGCAAAGTATTGTCATGGCTCCATCCTGGCTTTTTGGATTAGAATTGCTTGGGCTACTCTGGATCTTTTATCCTGCCAAATAAAATTCAGGACTGTTTTTCTCTAGCTGTGTGAAAAATGTCATTGATATCTTGGTAGGTATTACATTGAATTTGTATGCTTTGGGTAATATGGCCATTTTTTACAATACTAATTCTGCCTATCCATGAACATGGGAGTTCTTTTCATTTTCTTGGGTCTTCTTCAATTTCTTTCTTAAATTTTCATTGTAGAAGCCTTTTACCTTTTCATTAAATTTATTTCTAGTTTTTTAGGCTATCATTATGAATGAGATTGTTTTCCTGATTTATTTATCAGCAGATTCATTTTTGGTATACATAAAAGAGACTGATTATTTCATTTTGATTATGTAATCTACTACTTTGTTAAATTTGTTTATTATATCTATCAGTCCTCTGATGTAACTTTTGGATCTTCTAAATATAGGATTATATCATATGCCAAAAGTACTAATTTTATTTCTTCCTTCCTTATTTTTTATCATTTTATTTCCATTAATTAATTGCTCTGACTAGAATTTCTAGTATTATATTAAGTAGAAAATGTGAGAGTGGATATCCTTTTCTTGTTATATACTTTAATGGAAATGCTTTCAGTTTTTCCCCACTCACTATGACACTGGCTTTCATTTTTTAATATAAAAACTTTATGATGTTGAGTTAGGTTCTTTCAGTTCTTAATTTCTTCAGTGTTTTCATAATAATTAGGTTTTGAATATTTTGAAGGATTTATCTGCTTCCTTTTAGTTGACTAGGTGACTTTTTTTTAATTCTATTTATGTGATGAATTATATTCATTGATTAGCATATGTTAAACCATTCATGCATTCCTGGTATAAAATCAACTTTGTCATGATATACAATTTTCTTAATATATTGTTGGATACAATTTGATAATATTTTATTCAGAATTTTGCAACAATTTCCTCAGAGATATTGTTCTCTAGTTTTGTTTCCTTGATGTGTTCTTGATACTGGTTTCATAGAATTAACTTGGAACTGTTCCACCCCTTTCTATTTCATGGAATAATTTGAGAAACATTGGTGTTATTTCTTCCTTGAAAGTTTAGTTGAATTCATCTGGTTGTGGGTTTTCTTTGTTTGAAAGCTTTTTTATTATTGCTTTTATCTCATTGCTAGTCTTTAGTGTGTTTCGGTATTTTATGCACTTTTGATTCAACTTTGGAAGGTTGTATGTGTCTAGAAATGTTTGAATTCCTTTTAGGTTTTTCAATTGATTTGAGTATAAATTTTCAAAATAGTCCCTAATGATCTTCTGGAATTCTGTGGTGATTAGTTTTATTCATCTCAAATTTTATTAATTTAAGACTCTCTTTTTGCTGTTGATTATTTTGGTTAAGAGATTATCAAATTTGCTTATGTTAAAAAAAGCACCTCTTTCTTTCATTGATCCTTTACATCCCCCTCCCATTTCATTGATTGCAGCCCTGAACTTAATTATTTCCTTCCTTCTACTAGAGTTGCAATTAGTTCATTCTTATTTTTCCAGGGTGTTTGAGATGACACATTAGGTTATTTTTTGGGAGCATTCTGATTTTTTTTATGTAACTCAATCTATAAACTGTCCTATTAGAACTGCCTTCACATTGTCACAGAGTTACTGGTATGTTGTGTCACTATTTGTGTTTGATCTTAATAGTTTTTAATTTATCCTCGTGATTTTTTCTATCACTCATTAAATTCCTAAGTGTATTGTTCAATCTCCATGTGATTATATAGTTTTTTTATATTGATTTGTAATTTAATTCCATCATGGCCTAATAAGATGCTAAAAATTATATTGAATTCCTCTTGTATTTCCTCAAAGTTGCATTGTGGCCTAAGATATTGTATATTTTGCAGAAGGTTCCATGAGCTGCTGAGAACAAGATGTATTTGATTGTTGCTTAATGACATAGACTATATATGTTTGTTAAATCTATTCCATTTATAATATTTTCAGGTCCAAAGGGTCTTTAATGAATTTATGTCTTGTGACATATCTATTAATGTGAAAGATGTGTGGAAATCACCCAGTAATATTGTATTGGTATCTACCTGAGTTTTTGAGTAGTGTTCATTTTGTGTTACACAGTGCACCCATAGATGGGACATAAAAATATCCTATTGTTATATTGTTTTGTTGAATTATTCCTTTTTCCTGTATAATGTGAAGTTCTTTATGTTTAATTTTGATTTGAAGTTTGCTTTGTCAGCTATGAGAGTAGATAGTACTGTTTGTTTTTAGGTTCTGTTTTCACGGTATATCAATTGACTATCTTCCTTTAAGGTGAATCTCTTGTAAAAATCTGTTTTACCTCTCTGTGTTTTTAAATTGCAGAATGAGAACATTTATATTTAATGTTGTATTGTGAGACATATATTCATTCCTGCCATTTTTATTTATTCCTATTTTTAAATTTGGTCTTGTTTATTGCTTGCTTAATTTTCAAATGAGATTTGTTCATTTGTGAGCTCTGAAGGTTTTTTTTTTTTTAATTTCTTCTATGTGAAGTGGTTTTATTAAGTATTTTTTCTAGTGCCGATTTAGAATTCTTTAAATTTCTATTTTCCTCAATTCTGAAGGATATCTTTGCTGGATATAGAAATCTTGGTTGACAATTATTTTCTTTCTGAACTTGAAACACATAATTCCAAGCCCTCCTGGATTTTAGAGTTTGTGCTTAGAAATCAGAAGTAAGTTTGATTAACTTGCATCTAAATGTGACCTAATATTTTTCTCTTGAGGCTTTAAAAAATATATCCTCCCTTTGTATCTTAGGTATTTTAATTATATTTTTATATTGTGGAGAGTTTTTTTTTAAATTTTATCTATTTGTGGTTCTGAATATATCCTTACATGGATGTTGATAACATTCTCAAAGTTTGAGAATTTTTCTGTTATTATTTTTTTGGAAGAGGTTATCCATTTCAATACCCTGCTTGTCACAATCCTCCTCAATTCCAGTGATTCTTAAATTTGGTCTCTTTAGGTTGTCCCAAAGTTCTTAAATGATCTTGTCATATTTTTTTTTTTCCTTAAAACTGTTCAAGACCAGCCATCTTGTCCTCCATCTTATATAGTCTGTCTAAAGCAATGTCTACTTTTAAGGGTTTCTTTCAATTGAACATTTTCTACAGTTTATTTACCTTTATTTCCATGATTTCTCTTTTAAAACATTTCTATCTCTTTGTTGAATTTTTATTCATATTCTGTACTGACACCTTAATTCATTCAGTACTTTTTCTGTTTTCTCTTGGAATTTATTTTGTTTTACATTTATTTTGAATTTATTTATTTTTACATTTGTTCATTTGAATTCTTTACCTAATATTTAATCTACCTCAATATGTTTGGAGTTAGTTATTGGTGAATTATAAACTTTAGGATATATTATGTTTTCTTGTTTTTTTTCATATTTCTTGTTTTCTTGTGTTGAATTTTATGCATCTGTTGGGATAATTTGTTTCATTATTATGCATGGTCCTTTTTACGGCTTGATCTTCTCTTGATGAAGTGTCCTTGTGTGATCTTTATTGAGAATCATCATAGGTGTGGGATCCACAGTGTTTGTGTTAACTCTCTTCCTTTGATGTAAGAGTGGATGCCCATGTGTGAGACTTAAAACCCACACCTAGCCATTTCTGTTTTGGACCTGGTCATTAGTTTGGGGTGTTTTTATCTCCCACTCTTTGTATTAAAGTATAGCTGAAACTTGAATGTGGTTAGTCTGTGTACAAAGAAAGTCATGCTCTCTTTTGGCTAGGTTTAGATCAGCAGCAGAATTTCTATCCTGTGAACTTGTAGAGTCCCTGTACATTCGAAGCATCTCACAAAAAAGGAGGAAACAAACAAAAGCAACAACTGAAGAAAACAATATGCAGCATTAAAATAAATACCCATTTATACTATGACATCTGAAACTCTAATTTCCAAAAATGCAGATAGAAAAATAAGTGGTGGAGTGAGCAATTGCCAAGAACAAAAACAACAAATAACTGTGAACTATATCTGGCATTGAATTAAACAGCAAGTGCTGATTCATCCACAGCCATAATAACTGAAAAAAACATGAATAATGTAGGCAGGAGTTACATAAACTAAAAAGTTCTAAAAGGTGGTAAAAATACAATTCATTAAGAGAACATAAAAATTTGACATGAACATAGAAGAAAGTTTAGACTGTTCAAAATGCAAATGAAGATAATGTGGGAGAGATGTAGCAAGTAATGTTTATAAGGAAGGAGAAAGAATAGGAAAAAAAGGTAAAAGGAGAAATACAGAATAATAAAATTTGGCTGTTAGTGGAAGAAGAAAGAAGAGAAAAAAGTAAGAAAAACAAAATAAATCAAAAATAAACAAGCCAAAAATCCTAATCCTCAAAAGAGAAGACAAGGAAAAAAGAAAAAAAAAACTTTCAAGAATTCTAAAAATGAGGGAATAAAAACAAAATAATATGCATATATAAAAAATCAATTATTACAGTGTGAATGACTAAACAAAAGGAAGAAAGAAGAAATATCATTAATGAAAAATGGAAAAAAAATGCCACCACTGAGGAGATGAAGATAGTTGATGAAGATGGATGATCACATCCTATGCCCAACTGTTCTTTCTATTTTTTTCTTAGAATATGTAACCAGAGAGAAAGAGAGAGAAAGACACTATGATGTAAGAATTTTTGAACTTTTTCTATTTTAGTGTGCTCACCAAATTGCTAGCTGGAGTGGTCTAAAGCTGAATTTGGTTGAAATAACTTTCAGCTTCCCTGCTCACTAGTTAGTGCAAGGTAGAATGAAATGGGAACTACTGTTGACTGAAATTTTATCTATCTAGACTAGTTGATTCACTGCCAGAGTGTAGTTTTTGCAGAATTCTATAAGGGAAATTCTGGTGGCTGGGGATTCAGACTAATTAGGTCTTAGAGGCTTTGTTGGGTGATATCTGCTCTGGAGAAACTAGATCAATACGTATACCAGGCAGATGCTAATCTCTGCTGGGTGTCTGAATCTCAGGAGCTTCCCAAGAATTTACTTGAAGGGCAGAGAAGCCAACTGTTCATAAATTCTGCCACCCACAAATATAGTTTTCCAAAGCTTAGTTCCTGAGTGTATTCACATCTGCCTCTTCAGTTTTCCAACTCTCTTCAGCTGGTCACATAGCCACAGTCTCAAAGTAAAAAGTATTTGTTCAATCTCAAGCTTGAATCCCAAGCCACAGAGCAAGTGGAAATTCAGCCTTCCTTTATTATGACAATTTGCGTCTTTCAAATTTTCACATTTTGAAATTTATTACATAATTAATTCCACTGTTTTATCCTCACTATTTTTTAGAAGAATGCAATTGACTGTTTTGTAGAACTGATATTTCTATGTTCTCATGGGTATTAGCGGCAGTTCTTAACACCTGATAACTTTCTCCCACATCACTCTTTTTACAACTTAAATATTTATACCTTCATTCTTTGACATTATTTGAAAATGAACATAGTCCTTTTCAAGTGTTGAACTGATTAGATGAAGCACAGCAATGATGATCTCTAATTTGATTATTTCCTACTCACCTGATTAGTAATCTAAATAATGAGAGTGATATCCTATTTTATACCCAGTTTTCACAGATACTCTTGGGAAGAGATTTGTACATGGCATGTTGTGGTAAAACATATTATAAGACTTCTTATCCCAGTATCTCAAGGTATTATGTTAATAGTGATTGAGGTTGCCTTAAGGGTTTTGAGAGGAGCAGAAAAAAAAAGAAAAGAAAAAATTCTGGGGGATTTTTATATTGTTACTTTATTTTATTTACCAAATAAATATTTCTAAATTTAAAATGGCTACCACAGGAATATGTGCATCTTATTTTTTGTAGATACAGACAAAATGTTGTGATAATTCTTTGAAAAAATTAAGTCTACTATAACCAACAATGTATCTTATCTGTATTGAGTACTTATTTGTTCCCGTTAAGGATTTGATATCGTTGCATGTATTATTATACTAATGCTTTAATGCATAAAATTTAAGTATAAGGAAGAAGATGGAACCTAATTTAAAATTTTCACATATATCTGTATTACATTATTGTGTCAGTGATAGTTGTTTTCTCTTAATAATGGCAATTAAATGTGTGTTTAGCTAATTTTATTTTAAAATAGAAGACTTTCTGATTGGTCTTTAAATATTAAACATACTATTATTGAATAAACAGTGAAACATAATAAATTTCTTTACAATAGCATTAAAATCTGCTATTACCCATGGTAAGAAAAGATTAAAAATGTTATTTAATCATATTTAATTATGCTATACTTATTTTAAGGTATTTTACATATGTGTACAATAAATAGACATGGCAATATTAGACAGTGAAAATTTTTAGGCATCAAACCTTAGCTAAATTTCTATAGTGTCAAATAGAGTTTAATAGGTATATTAATCAAATTTGCACTAAGTGTTCCCAAGTTATGCATAGTTTCTTAAATTTTGTTCTGTTGCCAATATTGATCAAGTGATCATCTCTTTATTTATAAAATATAGCTTTTATCAGACATGAACCTGGTTTCTTTAGCGCTAAATAGAATTAATTTATTAAAGACATTTAAATTCTGAACTTCAGATGGCATTTACATACCCTTAAAATTCAACTGACTTTAACTCTTATGAATCTTTAAATATATATATATATATATATATATATATATATATATATATATATATATAATTTTCTTTATTTAAAATCTATTATACTATTGAGGCACAACAAAACAATAGAAGAGTGCAGATAGTCATTTTAAATAATATACTTAAAATTAAAATAATGTTAATCTAATATGAAAATCATTTCAAATTTGATCACTGTGTTATCTCTCTTAACTCTTTCAAATAACTGGGCTACTATTTACACTATTACAGGAAAGAAAAAGAAAAACATGTAGTCCTTGCATTCCAGCTCTAATATATAAAGGGCTTGGATATTGTAACGTCTGTCCTTCAAAGAATTAAGAAATAAAAGCCAAAGAAAGTGAAAATCAGCAGTATAATTTGGACTCATCAGATAATTTATGTCACAAGGAATACTCTCATTCTGAAACCTGGAGTGGAAACAGAACACAAATAATCGAATATAAGATCAACTTATCTGCATAAAAAGTTCCAATAGCAACAATATTTAGGAAAATTTATATAGTAATTCTTGTGAACTGATTGATACTATGTATGGAAACCCATGAGAATAAAAAAAACCCTGCTGGATTTAGTGTCAGGGACACCTATACAATTTCATAATTTTTTATCTCTTTTAGCCTCTGTAGGCTTTCTGATGACCAAGCAAGTACATTTTGGTTCTTATACTGGGAGAAGACTATCTACTTTGAAATATGCCCTGATTGTGCTCCACAATTACAACTTAGTCTCTAATGAAAAATAACTTACTAGAGTTTTAACCAACCTGGTAAAATGCTAATTATCCAAATCCAGATCCCTCTAATCTTCCTAACTCACCACAGCACAAGGACAGAAGGCCATCAAGAAACTGTGATAAAATTAAAAGATTACAGAATACATACTTTCATGAATACATGGCCAACACATCCACATGGTTACTATATACTAATAGTAAAAAGCTAAAAATCATTAATCATATTGTATGAATTGACAGAATTTATAGGGAAAATCAAAACAAACAGAAAGACTTTAGAAGAAATTAAATTTCTGGCACAATTATTATAGAAAACATTAAACAAACATAACTCCTAGACATAGAAACATACTACATCACACTAAAAGCTTATTTAACTTGATTTCTATTACTCAATATACTATGTTTAACTTCAACAAAAATAATAAGTCATAATAAGAGAAAAGAAAATACACATTCTGATTACAACAAAAATACAAAAACCTGACTGAATTATGACACATATTTTAATAATATGGAATTTTTTTTATCACCAGCAATAATAAGTTAAGACCTCTAGTGAAAAGCGTAGCAAACATGCAAGGTTAAGTAGGAAATGTAAATGAAGTAATTTAATATCTAACTAAGAAAAAATGACAAAAATATTATGAATGATGCATTTTGTTGGCTCATAAATATTCTGGATACTGATGAGGAAGAATTATTGAGTGAAAAGTATATCAATAAAAATTTTCAAAGGTGAAGAGCAAAAATTTTATAAAATGAAAAATTAGAACTAAACATCCCCAAACCATGTGATTATTTAAACAAAACAAAGCAACAATAACAAATCCTCTACACTCATCAGTGAAATATACAAGGGAGAAAATAGACCAAAAGAGAAAAATTTGAAGAAATAATGGATAATTTACTGAAATTAATCCACAAATCTGTGGATTCAATAATCTTATAAAACAACAAAAAGGATATATACCAAAAAATTGAGAGCTGGACCTATATAAATATTGCAGAAAACCAAAGACAAGGAGAACTGCTTCAAAGAAAAACACTTTACTTACAAAGGTGTAAGGATAAGAGTTAAATCAAGTTATTTGCTAGAAGCCCTACAACTAAGAGGAATTGTTTGCAATATTTAAGATGTTCAAAGGAAAAAAATACTGTCACCTATAGCTCTATGACTTGTAAAATGGTATATGATGTAGTAAAAAAAAAGGCAATTTATTTTTGTTGTTAACTTCTCTGAAGCTCAAAGCCCTATTCTAATCAGGAAAACTATAATAGAATGTAATCCTATAGTATATCTAGCCAACAACAAACACCAGGAAAATAACAAACTTTCACAGCCAAGAAGAGTTAAGTAAAGTTAAAATGTAAAGAATTACATGTTTTTCATCCAGGATGATATTGCATGCATATTTCTGGAGCTAGGTTATAGAAAAGCAAACTTATTAAAAATGATAAAATATTACTTTTAAAGTGTTTAGAAATTGTTCTAAGGACATGCAACAAATAAATATCAAAACAATTAATATTATCTCAGTAAGAATAGTGAAAATCTGTAACATTTATGTATTGACCCACTTCCTTCCATTCCCTCAAGTCAATTTGTTGTAATCTTCAATCTTGGCAGATGTGGCTAAAATATAATATTAAGCTTTCTATCAAGAATTATCATACTTCAAAATGTGGGGCAAAATGATAGCATTTATCATCCTTGCCTACTCTGAGTGGAAGTGGCTAACTTCTTAAAATTCATGACCAAGAGTATCCCAATAAACTTAGTAACCTTCCTTTCTTACAAGGGAGAACAAAATCAGGACACTAACATTTTTTTTTTAATCCTGAGGGAACAAAAAAAAATCTTTCGTTTACTTTCAATACTAAATTTATTTTCCAAGATTAAAGATGAAATTACGATCTTCATACATAATCAAAATTTGAGAAAATTTGTTGCAAGTGCATCTGCCTTACAATACATAATAAATAAGTTTTTTATAATGAAAACAAGTAAATATAGAGGAATTAAAAAACAAAACACAAAGAATAAAGAGCATTTTATAGGTTGTTTTATAATTATAAAAGACAGTACACATGCATGTTTTAATCTTTATTTAATTAATACATGCATAAAACCATATCTTATATTTTATTATATACCTTTATGGTGCATTTTGAATAATTAATTATATAAATTGAATATATTTGACAAGAACCAGCATGAAGATGGTGGGAGGGAGGAGCAAGTGGTGGATACATGAGTTTAAGGAAATAATTCTAAAAAGTGGGCCCATTTTGCTGAACCCCATATGCTTTCTTTTCCAAGAAGCAATTTTCCTAAAGCCCTGCCTGTCTTAAGTGGACAGGATATATCACATTTCTCAGCAAACTACCTCTTATCTGCGAAGAAATGCAGACCTGAAATAATTCCAATAAGAGGAATAAAAGTTACCCTGAAGTAGGGGACTTTTGTGACTCTTACACAGACCAGATCACAACACCTAGGGATAATTCCTCCTAACCATAAAATGTGTAAAAACAGATTTCAATTAGAATTGATCAACATGGGCCAAAGTGACCTGGAATGGTCATGGCAGTGGGGACTTGAAAGTCTGATGTTATTCTGCTGTCATTCTAAAGTCAAGAGGTGGACATCAGTGAGACTCTGGAAACTTCCCTGGGACTACAATAAAATAGGAGGGAAGGAAAGGCATGTTGCTCTTCTCTCTGAAAGAATACACTCTCTCCCTTGAGAGTGCTGCCTCAGTTTGCCCAAAGGCCCTGGCTCTATAACACATCCAACAAAAGAATCCTGAAATACATGAAGTAAAGACAGACGAAATTTAGGGCAAAACTACAGAGCTTAATAGTTACATAATTTACATTACTCAAATTCAATAATGGCAAGAAAAATGAAGTAGCAGATAAATAGGAAATAGAGGTCTTGAATAGGAACAGATAAATAGGAAATAGAGGTCTGAATTACCTCTAACACATTTCTATAGAACATTGTTTAAAGACTCTTAACAACAGCAAATTACACATTATCAGGCCAACAGAATTTATATTTTAATTGCAAATAAAACACACTCTATGATAGGCTCAAATATGCTGAAGGCATTAAATAGTAAAAAAGGATGCTCATTCATAGTAATGGAGAGAAATTTAAAATAAATAAAACAAAAGTTTGTGAAATTGTCAGATACATAAAAAGTGTTCAAAATACTACTAAATAATAGTTCAATGAAAGAAAATGACAAGGGGAATTAAACATATTTTCATATAAATGAAAATAAAAAAGCATTATAAAACTGTTGGATGCAACTAAGGAAGGAAGTTTAAATTTACAAGATCCCTTCATAAAAGGGATGATCTTCAATCAATAATTTAATCATGCATTTTAAGATACAGACGAATTAGAAAAAAATAAACCCAAACCAAACAGAAGGAAACAATAAGAACTACAGCATAAATTAATGAAATAGAGAATAGAAAAACAGTGGAAACCAATCAGTTAAACAAAATTTGATTCATTAAAAAGGTCAAACAAACTGAAATAAACGTTAGCATAATTTTTCAAAAAATGGTCAACCTGAATTACTAAAATAATAAATTAAACTAGAAGTATTACTACTAAGCTTGCTGAAATATATAAAAGAAATTATAATAATCACTTACTGTATGACAATAACCCAGATAATTTAGACAGAATAGAAAAATTCCTAGGAAGACATAAACTATGTAAGTTAATTCAAAATCTGAATATTCTGACCCATAACCAAATGTTTGAATTAGTAATTAAAAAAAGAAAACTTGATGCAATCAAACCCCCAAAGTTGTGTTCACTGTTGATTTATACCGAAGATTTAAAGAAGTGCCAATTCTTCACAATTTCCTCAAACAAATAGAAGAGGGACTCAGTGCAACTGTTATCATCAAGGTAATATTAACCAATTATGGGGCCAGATAAGAATATGACAAGAAAGTAACTTTTAGATCTGTACTGCTTTTGAACAGAGATGTATAATCCTCCACAAAATAATGGCAAAACAAATTTTCTCATATTTAAAAAGATGATAAGCCATGATCACATAGAATTTATGTTAATTAACATCATGTACTGCATTAATATAATAAAATTTATTGAACACATGATCACCTTAATGGTTGTAGAAAAATAATTTAACAATAATAAAATTTATTTATTGTAAAAATACTAAATACTAATCAAAAAGGAATGATTCTTAATTTGGTAAAATGTTTATGGAGATAGATTGAATATTTATATAATATAATATCAAATATAATATTTATATAATATAATATAATATTTATAGAATATAACATCAAAAATATCAGCAATAAGAATATAGTCTTTGATAATCTTTACTCAATATATAAAGTGTCATATATAGCATTTCCATTTAATAATGAAGTGCTGATATATATATATATATATATATATATATATATATATATATATATACAAATTTAATACTTTGTAATACAGAAAAAGCTGAGTTTATCATAGGTAGCTTAGATCTCATAATAACTTGAGGGAATATATTTAAGTGACCAATTTCTACTAAAGTGTAATAGCAAGGCAAAATCATGTTCTCAGAGGATGGTAGGATTATGCTTCAAACTCCTAAAGACATGCACTGGAATTCACATATGGAGACTTGCCAAAAGTTCCTAAAAGTGTCTCTTTCTTCCTTTGACTATTAAAGCACAGTTGGATTTTCTTCGGACCATATGGCCCAAGTGTCAGTGCAGCTTGAATGGCATTCTTGACCTGTTAAAGAGCCTTCTTTTGTGTGACCTACTGAAATCCAGCAGCTTTTTGGATCATTCACTAAATTGCTTTGAATAGAAAACCCAAATGAGAAATATGTTCTTTCTTTTGTTGTTTTTAAAAATCAAAAAAGACCCACTACATATTTTCTTCTACTTTGGTTTCAGGAGAGATTTGATGAAACAACTTACCACCCTTAGAAGGGATATCTCAACATGCTCCTTAGAAATTTCACTGTGTTTAAAGACACCTGAACTTTTGTTGACTAACTTCAAACACCAAATATTCAAAATATTTAAGGATTATTCTAAAATAGTTGCTAATTTTTGTTCACTTGGTTCAATAATCACAATGCTTTTTATATAATGGGTCATTATGTTATCTTATAGAAGATAATGCATGATGGTTTGGTTAGAATGTTTATATACCCTTTAGGCAGGATAATGAATGATACTTTGATAGTTTAAAAAAAAGTGCTCTGTTTGTCTTTATTAACAGATATCAAGATAAAAGCATTTGCTACATCAATAGTCACTACTAGTTAAAAAGGGATGTCTTAATTTGCTCAAGCAATTAAACCACATCTGGAACAACAGCTGGAGTTGGAGTCACCATCTGGTTATGCTTATTATAAATTCCTGTTATTCTCCAAGATGAATTTACATTTTGCACAGGTGAGTTGAAAGGAGATATGGTGACAATCATCACCCCTGAAACTTCCATGTCTTTGATGAGAATTAATCTCTACATTCACTACAGGAATAAGGTATTGCTTTTGGTTCATTGTTTTCATAGAAACAGGCAGTTGTATTGGCTTCTATTTGACCTTTTCTTTCATAAATGTGCTTGCTCCAAAGATCAGGGAATGAATATGGATATTCTATAGGATACTAATTATGTCTACTCCAGTATGAATTCTGGGAAAGAACTACAACATAAGTTTGGGCACACACTGCAAGCATTCTGAGATAAACCTTAGGTAATACTCCATTGATACCCTGACCCCACAATCCCCTACTAATTTGGGGGATACCAGGGATTAAACTAAGGGGCACTGGACAGCTGAGCCATATCCCCAGCCCTATTTTGTGTTTTATTTAGAGTCAAGATCTCACTGAGCTGCTTAGTTCCTCACTTTTGCTGAGGCTGACTTTGAATTCATGCTCCTCCTGCTTCAGTCTCCTGAGCAGCTGGGAACACAAGCATAAGCCACCGCGCCTGGCACAATTTCCTACTTTTAATGGTAAAGCAAAATGGCATTTTGGCTCTGCTTAAATTTGTGCCCTTTCAAAATTTGGTAAATTTTGCACAAAAACCAAAGTAAAGATCCCTTTGTAGAAATCTGGGAGAACTATTAATAGTAAAAAAAAATGGCAAAGTACTGAGATTCTTTTAACATTTTGTTTAGTTGTAGATGAACACAATACCTGTATTTTATTTATTTTTATGTGATGCATAGGGTAGAATTCATGTGAGGCTCTACCACTGAGTTACAACTCCATATCCAGTAGTGGGGTTCTTCCTGAAGAGGAAATTATCTTATGGTTTCTTCTTTTGTGGTACTAGGGATTACAGTTAGGGCACTGTACCACAGAAATACATTACAAGCATTTTTATTTTCTTTCTTTCTTTCTTTCTTTTTATATGGGTCTTGCTAAGTTGTTCAAGCTTCACTCAAACTTGTGATCCTCCTACATCAGGAGGATTACAAGGCCTGTTTCTCACAGGTGGTTCCTTATTGATGCCCACCTATGGTGGAAGAGATGGATGTAGATGAAGAGATCCATGGATTCTCATGTATAAGGTCATTAATTCCATCTATGAAGCTGCACCCTCATGACCTAATCACCTTCTAAAACCCCCATCTATTAATATTATAATATTGACCATAAAGTTTCAACATAGAAACTTTGGTGGAACAAAAGTTTACAATTGTAATATGACTGTTTTGATGATACAGATTAGATTTTTATTCATCCAGCCTAGAACTCTGGAACTCATACAGATCAAGTAAGAATATAACTGGATGAATGCTTATCCATTTAACAAGTGACACTATGATCAAGTAGGCAAAGTGATAGTTTTCTGTGAGTCAAACTATGCAATTATTGCTTTGATTCTGTCATTCATTAGAGGAACAATGCAAACATTGTCTTCAGCAATTAAGTGTTGCCATTTTGTCACACCTCTTTAGGATCTATGTATCACTGTTTATTTAGGTTTCCTAATGCAGTAGTAGCATTTCTCACTATCATTCCTTCTCTGGGGTGGGGGTATGAAGTTATTCAAAGATTCTGGGGCTTTCTTCTCAAAAGTATTTTTCACAATTATGATAAAAGATTTGTCCTATGTATATTCCCTTCTTGTCTTTAGATACATTCCTCTCTAATTTATGCAGGGAATGTGAGCATTTCAACTTTAATTAAGGTAGGCTACCTCTTTGTCTGTTTCAGCCAAACAAATTATTGTAGTATTTTTTAGTTCCTTAAACTATAACGTTGAGTACAGAATTTTTGCTTAGTGGTCCAATATAAAATTTAGCTTAATCCTATTTTATATTACTTCCACCATTATGCTATACTCTTAATATCCATTTCTACCACACACGTGTTCCATATGTCTGTCTGTATAAATTGATAAAATGCTGCAGTTGTATCATAGTGGGCCACACTTTGGAACTCATCATTTGAAGCCTGCTGGGATTTGACTATACTTAGAAGCAAAGTGACAAAGAGAATTTGTAAGCATAGTGTCTAGTGAAAATACATTAATAAATAGGCTCACATGGTTATGTCAGGTCTAAAATCTACATTCAGCTGAACAGGTTGAAAGTTTTCTTGGGAAGGGGTCAATTTTGCAATCTCAATTTTATATTCCCACAATGGCTATATGAAATCTTAAGAACTAGAGAAACCAGTAACTGAACAATTCAAGAAGCTGGAGCCTCAGAAGAAGAGGGACCAGCAATGCAACCCCAGTCTGTGACTGGAGACCTGGATACTCCATGGAGAGTCACTGGACAGGGTCTACTTTAAAAGAGTGAAGGAGCTGGGGTCCAGAGTCCTCAGATAACCATAGCAGCAATCCAAGTAGTCTTCCACAGACAAAATAGCATGTGTATCCATGTTGACTTCCTTCTATCTCCATCCCTCTATGCTCCCAGCCCATTGGGTGCACTGCACAAATTCAGGGTCATTGACTCCCTCTCAGTTTGCTGTCCCACAGGTCAATAAACTCTGGAAACATGCTTATCAACACAAACAAAGATACCTTAATCCAATCAAGTTGACAATTCATATTAACCATCACCCTAATGCTAACGTGTTATTTATATAAATATTTATATATAATGTTCATATAGGTTAATGTCTGAAAACAGGAAGTAAATTAGTTCTTGTTTAGAACTGAGGAAGATAGGGGGATTAGGTGATGACTAACATATAAAGAGTTTCATTTTGGTATAATAAAATATGCATGTCCTAAAATTGTGATGATAGATGCACATTCCTGAATATATTATAAAGCCACAGAATTTAACTCTTTAAATGAGAGTTTAAACTCTTTTTAATTGTATTGTATGTTGATATATCTCAAAGTTTTAATAATAACAATATGGCAAAATTAATATAATATATTATGGAATTTAGTTATCAATAATGTATCAATATTAATTATTTAATTGTATATTTATTTTTTCTTTATTATTGATTTTTAAATAAATGACAGTGGAATGCATTACAATTCTTATTACACACATACAGCACATTTTTCATATCTCTGGCTATATATAAAATATGTTAACACCCAATTTGTGTCTTTATACATGTACTTTGAATGATCATGTCTGTCACATTCCACCATTCTTGCTAATCCCTTGCCCCTTCCCTTTTTCTCCCACCCTTCTGCCCTATCTAGAATTAATCTATTCCTCCCATGCTCCCCCTCCATATACCATTATGAGTCAGCCTCTTTATATCAGAGAAAACATTTGGTATTTGTTTTGGGGGGATTGGCTAACTTCATTTAGTATTATCTTCTCCAATGCCATCCATTTACCTGCAAATGTCATGATTTTTTTCTCTTTTATTGCTGAGTAAAATTTCATTGTGTATATATGCCACATTTTTTTATCCATTCATCCACTGAAGGGCATCTAGGTTGGCTCTACAGTTTAGTTATTGTGAATTGTGATGCTATAAATATTGATGTGGCTGTGTCCTTGCAGTATGCTCTTTTTTAGTGTTTTGGGTATAGAGTTAGGAGAAGGATAGCTGGGTCAAATCGTGGTTCCATTCCCAGATTTCCAAGGAATATCCATACTGCTTTCCATATTGGCTGCACCAATTTGCAGTCCCACCAGCAGTGTGTGAGTGTACCTTTTCCCCCACATTGTCGCCAACAATTATTGTTTGTTATCATAATAGCTGCCATTCTGACTGGAGTGAGATGATATCATAGAGTAGTTTTGATTTGCATTTCTCTAATTGCTAGAGAGGATGAACATATTTTCATATATTTGTTGATTGATTGTATATCCTCTTCTGAGAAGTGTCTGTTCAGGTCCTTGGCCCATTTGTTGATTAGGTTATTTATTTTGGGGGGCTTAGCTTTTTGAGTTCTTTATATACCCTAGAGATTAGTGCTCTATCTGATGTGTGAGGGGTAAATATTTGCTTCCAGGATGTAGGCTCTGTGTTAACATCACAGATTGTTTCTTTTGCTGAGAAGAAACTTTTTAGTTTAATTCCATTCCATTTATTGATTCTGTGTTTAATTCTTAGAAATCTTATTAAGGAAGTTTGGGCCTAATCCCACATGATGAAGATTATGGCCTACTTTTTCTTCTATTAGATGCAGAGTCTCTGGTTTGATTCCTAGGTCCTTGATCCACTTTGAGTTGAGTTTTGTGCATGGTGAGAGACAATGGTTTAATATCATTTTGTTGCATATGGATTTCTTTTTTTTTTTTTTACTGTTGGTTGTTCAAAACATTACATAGTTCTTGATATATCATCTTTCACACTTTGCTTAAAGTGGGTTATGAACTCCCATTTTTAGCCCATATACAGATTGCAGAATCACATCGGTTACACATCCATTGATTTACATATTGCCATACTAGTGACTGTCGTGTTCTGCTACCTTTCCTATCCTATACTATCGCCCCTCCCCTCCCCTCCCCTCCCCTCTTCTCTCTCTACCCCCTCTACTGACCTTCATTTCTCCCCCTTGTATTATTTTTCCCTTTCCCCTCATTTCCTCTTGTATGTTCTTTTGTATAACCCTGAGGGTCTCCTTCCATTTCCATGCAATTTCCCTTTTCTCTCCCTTTCCCTCCCACCTCTCATCTCTGTTTAATGTTAATCTTCTTCTCATGCTCTTCGTCCCTACTCTGTTCTTAGTTACTCTCCTTATATCAAAGAAGACATTTGGCAATTGTTTTTTAGGGATTGGCTAGCTTCACTTAGCATAATCTGCTCTAGTGCCATCCATTTCCCTGCAAATTCTATGATTTTGTCATTTTTTAGTGCTGTATAATACTCCATTGTGTATAAATGCCACATTTTTTTAATCCATTCGTCTATTGAAGGGCATCTGGGTTGGTTCCACAGTCTTGCTATTGTGAATTGAGCTGCTATGAACATCGATGTAGCAGTGTCCCTGTAGCATGCTCTTTTTAGGTCTTTAGGGAATAGACTGAGAAGGGGAATAGCTGGGTCAAATGGTGGCTCCATTCCCAGCTTTCCAAGAAATCTCCATACTGCTTTCCAAATTGGCTGCACCAATTTGCAGTCCCACCAGCAATGTACAAGTGTACCCTTTTCCCCACATCCTCGCCAGCACTTGTTGTTGTTTGACTTCATAATGGCTGCCAATCTAACTGGAGTGAGATGGTATCTTAGGGTGGTTTTGATTTGCATTTCTCTGACTGCTAGAGATGGTGAGCATTTTTTCATGTACTTGTTGATTGATTGTATGTCCTCCTCTGAGAAGTGTCTGTTCAGGTCCTTGGCCCATTTGTTGATTGGGTTGTTTGTTATCTTATTGTCTAACTGTTTTTTGCGTTCTTTGTATACTCTGGATATTAGGGCTCTATCTGAAGTGTGAGGAGTAAAGATTTGTTCCCAGGATGTAGGCTCTCTATTTACCTCTCTTATTGTTTCTTTAGCTGAGAAAAAACTTTTTAGTTTGAGTAAGTCCCATTTGTTGACTCTAGTTATTGTTATTAACTTTTGTGCTATGGGTGTCCTATTGAGGAATTTGGAGCACGACCCCACAGTATGTAGATCATAGCCAACTTTTTCTTCTATCAGACGGTGTGTCTCTGATTTGATATCAAGCTCCTTGATCCATTTTGAATTAACTTTTGTGCATGGCGAGAGAAAGGGATTCAGTTTCATTTTGTTGCATATGGATTTCCAGTTTTCCCAGCACCATTTGTTGAAGATGCTATCCTTCCTCCATTGCATGCTTTTAGCCCCTTTAACAAATATAAGGTAGTTGTAGTTTTGTGGATTGGTTTCTGTGTCCTCTATTCTGTACCATTGGTCGACCCGCCTGTTTTGGTACCAGTACCATGCTGTTTTTGTTACTATTGCTCTGTAGTATAGTTTGAAGTCTGGTATCGCTGTACTGCCTGATTCACACTTCCTGCTTAGCATTGTTTTTGCTATTCTGGGTCTTTTATTTTTCCATATGAATTTCATGATTGCTTTCTCTATTTCTACAAGAAATGCCATTGGGATTTTGATTGGCATTGCATTAAACCTATAGAGAACTTTTGGTAATATCGCCATTTTGATGATGTTAGTTCTGCCTATCCATGAACAGGGTATATTTTTCCATCTTCTAAGATCTTCTTCTATTTCTCTCTTTAGGGTTCTGTAGTTTCCATTGTATAAGTTTTTCACCTCTTTTGTTAGGTTGATTCCCAAGTATTTTATTTTTTTTTGAGGATATTGTGAATGGGGTGGTTTTCCTCATTTCCATTTCAGAAGTTTTGTTACTGATATACAGGAATGCCTTTGATTTATGCCTGTTGATTTTATATCCTGCCACTTTGCTGAATTCATTTATTAGCTCTAATAGTTTCTTTATAGAGCCTTTTTGGTCTGCTAGGTATAGAATCATATCATCTGCAAATAGTGATAATTTAAGTTCTTCTTTTCCTATTTTTATGCCTTTAATTTCTTTGTCTGTCTAATTGCTCTGGCCAGCGTTTCGAGAATTATGTTGAACAGAAGTGGTGAAAGAGGGCATCCCTGTCTTGTTCCAGATTTTAGAGGGAATGCCTTCAATTTTTCTCCATTCAGAATGATGCTAGCCTGAGGCTTAGCATAGATTGCTTTTACAATATTGAGGTATGTTCCTGTTATCCCTAGTTTTTCTAGAGTTTTGAACATAAAGGGATGCTGTACTTTGTCGAATGCTTTTTCCGCATCTATCGAGATGATCATATGGTTCTTATTTTTAAGTCTATTGATGTGGTCAATAACATTTATTGATTTCCATATATTGAACCAGCCTTGCATCCCAGGGATGAATCCTACTTGATCATGGTGCACAATTTTTTTGATATGTTTTTGTATCCGATTCGCCAGAATTTTATTGAGGATTTTTGCATCTAGGTTCATTAGAGATATTGGTCTGAAGTTTTCTTTCTTTGAAGTGTCTTTGTCTGGTTTAGGAATCAGGGTGATGTTGGCCTCGTAGAATGAATTTAGAAGTTCTCCCACTTTTTCTATTTCCTGAAATAGCTTGAAAAGTATTGGTATTCGTTCCTCTTTAAAGGTTTTGTAAAACTCTGCTGTATACCCATGCGGTCCTGGGCTTTTCTTAGTTGGTAGTCTTTTGATGGTTTCTTCTATTTCCTCAATTGATATTGGTCTGTTTAGGTTGTCTATATCCTCCTGACTCAATCTGGTCAGATCATATGACTTAAGAAACTTATCGATGCCTTCACTATCTTCTACTTTATTGGAGTATAAGGATTCAAAATAATTTATGATTATCTTCTGTATTTCTGAAGTGTCTGTTGTGATATTGCCTTTTTCATCCCGTGTGCTAGTAATTTGAGTTCTCTCTCTTCTTCTCTTCGTTAGCATGGCTAAGGGTCTGTCGATTTTATTTATTTTTTCAAAGAACCAACTTTTAGTTTTGTCAATTTTTTCAATTGTTTCTTTTGTTTTGATTTCATTAATTTCAGCTCTGATTTTAATTATTTCTTGCCTTCTACTTCTTTTGCTGTTGTTTTGCTCTTCTTTTTCAAGGATTTTGAGATGAAGTATGAGATCATTTGTTTGTTGTTTTTTTTCTTTTTTTAAGGAATGAACTCCAAGCAATGAATTTTCCTCTTAGAACTGCTTTCAATGTGTCCCATAGATTCCTATATGTTGTGTCTGTGTTTTCATTAATCACTAAGAATTTTTTAATTTCCTCCTTGATGTCTTCTATAACCCATTGATCATTCAGTAACCTATTGTTCATTCTCCAAGTGATGCATGATTTTTCCTTCCTTCTTTTATCATTGATTTTCAGTTTCATTCCATTATGATCAGATAAGATGCATGGTATTATCTCTACTCCTTTATATTGTCTAAGAGTTGCCCTGTGACATAATATATGATCTATTTTTGAGAAGGATCCATGTGCTGCTGAGAAAAAAGTGTAACTGCTTGATGTTGGGTGGTATATTCTATATATGTCAATTAAGTCTAGGTTATTAATTGTGTTATTGAGTTCTATAGTTACGTTGTTCAACTTTTGTTTGGAAGATCTGTCCAGTGGTGAGAGAGGTGTGTTGAAGTCTCCCATGATTATTGTATGGTGGTCTATTAGACTCTTGAACTTGAGAAGAGTTTGTTTGATGAACATAGCTGCACCATTGTTTGGGGCATATATATTTATGATTGTTATGTCTTGTTGGTGTATGGTTCCCTTGAGCAGTATGTAGTGTCCCTCTTTATCCCTTTTGATTAACTTGGGCTTGAAATCTATTTTATTTGATATGAGTATGGACACTCCTGCTTGTTTCCGAATTCCATATGAGTGATATGATTTTTCCCAGTCTTTCACCTTCAGTCTATGTATGTCTTTTCCTATCAAATGCATCTACTGTAGGCAGCATATTGTTGGGTCTTGTTTTGTGATCCATTCTACTAGCCTGTGTCTCTTAATTGGTGAGTTTAAGCCATTAACATTTAGGGTTATTATTGAGATATTGGTTGTTCTTCCAGCCATATTTGTTTATTTATGTTACTAAACATGGTTTGTTTTCCTCTTTGATTATTTCCCCCCCTTTACTGTAATACCTCCCACTGTTGGTTTTCATTGTTATTTTCCATTTCCTCTTCCTGTAATGTTTTGCCGAGGATGTTTTGAAGAGATGGTTTTCTAGCTGCAAATTCTTTTAGCTTTTGTTTATCGTGGAAGGTTTTAATTTCATCTTCCATCCTGAAGCTTAGTTTTGCTGGATACACAATTCTTGGTTGGAACCCATTCTCTTTCAGTGTTTGAAATATGTTATTCCACGATCTTCTAGCTTTCAGAGTCTGTGTTGAAAGATCAGCTGTTATCCTGATTGGTTTACCCCTAAATGTAATCTGCTTCCTTTCTCTTGTAGCTTTTAAAATTCTCTCCTTATTCAGTATGTTGGGCATCTTCATTATAATGTGTCTAGGTGTGGATCTCTTATGATTTTGCACATTCGGCGTCCTGTAGGCTTCTAGAATTTGGGATTCTGTCTCATTCTTCAAGTCTGGGAAGTTTTCTCGTATTATTTCATTGAATAAATTGCTCATTCCTTTGGTATGGAGTTCTATACCTTCCTGTATCCCAATGACTCTTAAGTTTGGTCTCTTAATGTTATCCCATATTTCTTGGATGTTCTGCTCATGGTTTCTTAACAGTCTTGCTGAGCTGTCTATGTTCTTTTCAAGTTGAAATACTTTGTCTTCATTGTCTGATGTTCTATCTTCTAAGTGTTCTACTCTGCTGGTAGTATTCTCAGTTGAGTGTTTAAGTTGGTTTATTGCTTCCTGCATTTCTAGGATTTCTGTTTGTTTGTTTTTTATAACCTCTGTCTCCCTGTATAGTTGATCCTTTGCTTCCTGGATTTGTTTGTGTAATTCCTTGTCGAAGTGATCTTTCATTGTCTGATTTTGCTGTCTAATGTCTTCCTTGATACTCCAGATCATCTGAAGCATATATATCCTGAATTCTTTATCTGACATTCCATCATCTCCTGCTATTACCTCTTCTAAAGTTGAGTTGACCTGCATTGCTTATAGTCCTTTCTTTCCTTGTCTTTTCATACTGCTTGCATTTCTTTCTTCTTGGTGAAACTGTTGTGTTTTTGAAATTCCCCCCCCCCCATATATTTATATTGCTCTTGTATAGTTGAAAAGTCTCCCTTGCAGGTGCGGGCGGGGGCTCTGCTCTGCCCCTCCTCCAATTGGTGTGAGGTGTCTACCACGCCCGCGGACCCCTGGGCCTGATCCGCCGTTCTGTCGCAGGTCTGCCTACCTTGCAGGTGGGGGCGAAGGCTCTGCCCTGCCCCTCCTACCACACCCGGGGACCGCTAGGCCTGATCTGCAGGTTGGTTGCCGGTCTGCCCACCTTGCGGGCACGGGTGTCAGTTCCAAGCCGCCCCCACTCCAATTGGGGTCACTTGACCACCACACAGGCGGGCCGCTAGGCCTGATCTGGGCGTGGGCGAAGGGTCTGCTCTGCCCCTACTCCAGTTGGGGTGAAGTGTGTACCACGCTGGCAGGCCGCTGGGCCTGATCCGGCGGTCTGTCACAGGTCTGCTTACCTTGCCGGCGCGGGCGGCGGCTCTGCCCTGCCCCTCCTACCACGCCTGCAGACCGCTGGGCCTGATCTGCAGGTTGGTCGCAGGTCTGCCTACCTTGTGGGCGCGGGCGGCGGCCCCGCTCCTCCCCTCTGGCTCGACGACAAAGCGAGAGAGACTCGGGTATCTGTGACTCACCCTCCCTACCAGGGGACCAACTGTTTCCGTCGCCGCTGGCACCGATGAAGTTCTCTCCTCGGCCGCTCTCCGATGACATCATATCTCTGCCATGCTGGCATCCCCTGTTCTATGGCTGAATCCCATTTTCTTCTCTTCCAATAGGCGGAGCTGTGCCCTCCGAGCCGAGCTTCTGCCCTCTATGTGCTGACAGAAATCCCTGTACGGTGGCTCCTGGGAGTCTCTCAATCCTGTTAGTCCAGAGCCCTTTCACTTATCCGGCCCCTCCCCCTGTTCCTCCTCCCAGCCAGCCAGCCAGGTCCTGTTCACCAGAGGCGGTTCCCCAAGGATCTGATTACACTTGCAGCCCCACCGCGTTTCCTATATCCCGAACGATGAACACCCTCTCTGTCATTCATCTAAGCCCCAGTGCTGTGGTGGGGTGATCTGGGAACCAACAGTTTAATTTTTCCGGACCCCTTTGGTGGGCACGCCCCCAGAAACTGGCGGCTAAGATCTTGGGTGTCGCCGCTGGTGTTAAGGGGAGGTGGGGATCTGGAATCCCCTCTGCTTCCCTACAGACACGCCCCCAGAGAGATTCCCGAGGTTTCCTGGCTGCTTGTATCTGGAGGGGGTGGGAGTCACACACCTGCTAACGTGGATTCCGCTGGGAAGGAATTCTGTCGGCGGAACTCTGGTGATGTCACCACTCTGCTATGGCGGGCCCCAGGCTCCTTGCCGGAGTGTCTGAAGGGAGGGGTGGGACTGGTCTGTCTCTGGTTGGTTTCAGTTCCCTTTTTGCTATTTCATGAAGGCTTGGCAAGAGACCTCTTCCTAGAGTCCCTGCACCGTTCCTGCTGCACTGCGCCTTGGAGCCTATCCGCCACGTGCAGGCAGCCGACAGTCGCTGAGTCGCGCGGGCAGCGGCTGGCGGGTCTGGACCTCTGCGCTGCGTGGTGGAGATTCACTGGTCTAGCGCAGACTGTCACCTCCAAAAATCCTACCGATTCCCGGCCGGTCTTCTTTAGTGGAATTTTGCTAGGAGTTTCTCAGCAGGTCTAATCTAAGCGTATCCATGCGTCTCTCTGACCCCGCTGTTGAGGAGGTACTGAAAGCGCTGCCTCCCCTCTCTCCCCCATGTTGGATCCCCCCTTCCTTGCATATGGATTTCGAGTTATCCCAGCACCATTTGTTGAAGATGCTATCTTTTCTGCAGTGCATGTTTTTGGTACCTTTGTCTAATATAAGATAATTGTAGTTTGTGGGTTATTCTCTGTGTCCTCTATTCTTTACCTTTGGTCTACCAGTCTGTTTTTATGCCAATACCAGGCTGTTTTTGTTACTATTCTTCTGTAGTATACTTTAAGATCTGGTATAGTGATGCCACCTGCTTCACTCTTCCTGCTAAGGATTACTTTAGCTATTCTGGGTTTCTTATTTTTCCAGATGAATTTCATGATTGCTTTTTTATTTCTATGAGCAATGCCATTGGGATTTTGTTTGGAATTGCATTAAATCTGTATAGTGCTTTTGGTAGTATGCTCATTTTGATAATATTAATTCTGCCTATCCAAGAGCAAGGTAAATCTTTTCATCTTCTAAGGTCTTCTTTAATTTATTTCTTTAGGGTTCTAAATAGATCTTTCACCTCTTTCATTAATTTGATTCCCAAGTATCTTATTTTTTGAAGTTATTGCAAATGGGGTAGTTTTTTCTCATTTCCTTCTCAGAGGATTTGCAACTGATATACAGATATGCCTTTGATTTATGAGTGTTGATTTTATATCCTGCTATATTGCTGAATTTATTTAGTACTTCTAGAATTTTTCTGGTGGAGCTTTTTGTATCTTCTAATTATAGAATCATATCATCAGCAAATAGTGCTAATTTAAGTTCTTACTTTCCTATACATATCCCTTTAGTTTGTTGTTGTTGTTGTTTCTTTCTTTTTTGGTGTGTGTGTGTGTGTGTGTGTCTGTCTGTCTGTCTGTCTAATTGCTCTGGCCAGTGTTTCAAGAACTATGTTGAATAGAAGCAGTGAATAGGGCATCCCTGGCTTTTTCCAGATTTTAGGGGGAATGCCTTCAATTTTTCTCTGTTTAGAATGATGTTGGCATGAGATTAAGGTAGATAGCCTTTATGATGTTGAGATATGTTCCTGTCATCCCTAGATTTTCTAGTGTTTTGAACATAAAGGGTGCTGTATTTTGTTGAATGCTTTTTTCTGCATCTTTTGAGAGGATCATATGAGTCTCATCTTTGAGTCTATTGATGTGATGAATTACATTTAATAATTTCCATATGTTGAACCAACCTTGCATCTCTGGGATGAATCCCACTTGATCATGGTGCATGATCTTTTTGATATGTTTTTGTGTTTGATTTGCCAGAATTTTATTAAGAATTTTTGCATCTATGTTCATTATAGACATTGGTCTGAAGTGTTTTTTTTTTTCCTTTGATATGTCTTTGCTTGGTTTTGGGATCAGGGTGATATTGGCCTCATTGAATGAGTTTGGAAGTGCTACCCCCCTTTTTTATTTTCTGAAATACATTGGGGAGTATTGGTATTAGTTCTTCTTTAAAGGTCTTGTAGAACTCAGCTGTGTATCCATCTGGTCCTGAGCTTTTCTTGGTTGGTTAGCTTCTGATGGCATATTCTATTTCATCACTTGATATTGGTCTGTTTAAATTGTGTATATCTTCCTGATTCAATCTGGACAAATCTTATGACTTAAGAAATTTGTTGATGCCTTCAATGTCTTCTATTTTATTGGAGTATAAGTTTTCAAAACAATTTCTAACTATTCTCTATATTTCTGTAGTTTCTGTTATGATATTAACTTTTTACCACTTATGCTGGAAATTTGAGTTTTCTCTTTCCTTCTCTTCATTAGTGTAGCTAAGGGCTTGTCAATTTTATTTATTTTTTCAAAGAGACAAATTTTTCTTTTGTCAGTTTTTTCAATTTTTTTTTGTTTTGATTTCATTGTTTTCAGCTTTAATTTTAATTATTTCTTTCCTTCTTCTGCTTTTGCTGTTGATTTGTTCTTCTTTTTCTAGGGCTTTGAGATATAGTGTGAGGTCGTTTATTTGTTTATTTCTTCTTTTACACACAAGAAAAGCCATATGCTCATTTCAAAAGATTATTTGGCAGTCAAAGGAAAATGCCATTAAGAAGTCAGAGATTTTGATATGTTTGGTCTATGTTCTCATATATCTCTAAGAATTTTTTAATCTCCTCCTTGATGTCTTCTGTAATCCATTGTTCATTCAGTAGCATATTGTTTAGTCTCCAGGTGATGGAGAGAATTTTATTTTTTATTTTGTTATTGATTTCCAATTTCATTCCATTATGATCTGATAAAATGCATGGTAGTATCACTCCTTTTTTTTCTATTTGCTAAGAGTTGCTTTATGGCACATTATATGGTCTATTTTAGAGAAGGATCCATGTGTTGCTGAGAAAAAAATATATCCACATTAGGCAGGTTGAAATATTCTATATATGCCAGTTAAGTCTAAGTTATTGATTGTATTTTTGAGTTCTATAGTTTCTTTATTATAAAATATTAGTAATGGAGGGAATTTGTGTAAGACTATAACTTTGCAATGCCTCCTCAATTTTTCTGTGAAGCTAAAGTGTTCTAATAAGCTAAGTTGATTAAAATAAATGCAAAAATCATATGTGAATAAATTATAACAAGATGATTTGAGGTATTGGCAGTATTTTTTAAAACTGGACAATTATTTTATAGTTCAACTTTAGGAACTTCCTATGATCTTTAAAATAATATTTGGTTTTACTTCAATTTCAATTAATCTGTCTATTCTTGAATCAATTTGTTTATGCCTTCAATGTCTTCTATTTATTGGAGTATAAATTTCAAAATATTTTCTAATTATCCTCTGTATTTCTGTAGTTTCTGTTGTGATATTACCTTTTTCAACACTTATGCTGGAAATTTGAGTTTTCTCTTTCCATCTCTTCATTAGAGTAGCTAAGGGTCTGTCAATTTTATTTATTTTTTTTCAAAGGGTCAGTAGGGTAGATGCTAATGATTGAGTCTATATATTACCCAAGTTTTGGGGTCAATCGATGCTAGAGGCCTAAAGTCAGTAAGAAACAATAGAACAAATAGGATTTTGTCATATTGAGAATTTGGGAGTAAACAATGGATGAACAATTAGAAGAATAAATTAATTTGTCAAAGTCATCACCAATGCAGGATAATCAAAATATAAACAAATAACTTGTATAATCACCCATAAACAATAGTAGTTCAGTTTTTTGGAAGATAACATCAAAGTGAATAGCTTCAAATACCCCCAAAGTAAGGCAAAGTCCAATATATTTGATCAATAAACTAACTTATTTTTAACATAAAGACCAATGAAAGAAAAGTGGCATTCCAATCATACAAAAAATATCGGGGCAGTAATTTTCTGCTTATGTTTTAAAATTATCTATAACATACATACCAGGAAACCATTCCAACATAGTAATTATAGACTCTAAAGAGGATTAGTATAATTTATTCAAGACTAATATTTAATTCCCAGTAGACAAGCAGAAGTTTCTGAAAAGTAGACTTTGACAATTTCTTAAAGAGACAATTTCTTTTCAAAACTTTATCTGTAATTTCTTTCTAATGGATTCCCATGTTTAATTATAGTTTTAAACACTCACTTGATGTTCTATCTGACTTCTTAATGGCATTTTCCTTTGACTGCCAAATAATTTTTGCATCTTTTGAAATGAGCATATGGCTTTTCTTGTGTGTAAACAAAGTGAAATAAACATATTGCCTTTTAAATATTAAAATATTCAATAATATCATACCACTTCATGTATAGCATATAAATGTTATATTATTCTTCAATTTCACCAACACTGGCCTTTGAATACTTTGTTTTTTTATTTTCATATTTTCTAATGAGAAATGTGTTTTCATACTCTCTTTGACCATCTGTACATAATGTGTATTATTTTTCCTCTCCCTGCCTTTAACATTTATTTTTTCTTAATTTATCACTCTATTTTTGCAATGTAATTGTGATGTAGCCACCTTTTGTTCATGCCTTGAGTAGTAGAAAAACTTGAAGGATGACTCCCAATGAACTTTGCCTCCTGATATATATGTCTTAGTGTAATTTCCTTCTCTTAACAGTGAACTAGACCTAGTGACCTACAAACTGAAAATGACAACACTTACAGAATGTGGCTTTTGAGATGAGCTTTAAAAAAGACTGTGGCTTTAATCTTTGGCACTTCTTGCCCTTGCTGTCTTATTCATTTGCTCTGAGGGAAGTCTGCTGTCCTATTGTGAGTGGCATTATGGAGAAGAACACATTGCAAGAAGCTGATGTTTCAATCTAGCAGTCAGCAATGACCTATAGTCTGCCAATAACCATGTGAGTGAACCTGGGAGAAGAAATGTGCTCATTCAAGCACTGAGATCACTACAGTCTAAATGAACCTTGATTTATGAGAAATTCTGTAGATCAAGGGCATCTAAGTTATATCTGGAATTCTAACCCACAGAATCTTTGAAATATCAAATATTTGTATTTTAAGTTATTTTGATTGGGGGCAATTTATTATTCATCAACTTATAAATAATAAATTACTTTAGTAAGTGTATTATTCATGTTTCTTTTATTTGGTGTTTTTGATCTCCTTATATCTATAACTTTAAATTTTCTCCTGAGTATGACAAATTTTCAGCCATTATTTTTTAAATATTATTCTCTAACTCCTTCCTGCTCTATTCCTGTGAAAAATACAAGTATATATACATAAAATCATTTCAATTATACTATAGCACATTTATTCTTTTTTCTTTTTAAATTCTCTTCTTTTTTATCTTCAATATTTTTTATTACCACATTTTCAAGTTAACAAATCTCTTCTATTGAAATGACCGAGTTGCTATTGTGTAGTCAGTCCATGTTACTATTACAAAGTTCCATAAACTGCATAGCTGATAAAACACAGAATTTCCCAGGCACAGTGGTGCACACCTGTAATCCCAGCAGCTTGGGCAGCTAAGGAAGGGGAATCGCAAGTTCAAAGCCAGCCTTAGCAAAAGTGAGGTGCTAAGCAACTCAGTGAGACCCTGTCTCTAAGTAAAATATAAACTAGAGCTAGGGATGTGGCTCAGCTATAGAGTGATCCTGAGTTTAATCCCTGGTACCCCCGCTGCCTACCCACCTCCAAAAACAAAATACACACAAGTATAGGGCTTAGAATGTAGCTCAATGGTAAATTTTTTTCCTATTATACATGAGACCTTAGGTCCAATCCTTAGTTCTGACAGAGAGAGAGAGAGAGAGAGAGAGAGAGAGAGAGAGAGAGAGATTTATTTATCACTTTCCTGGAATCTGATATAAGGGTGCTAGTATTATCAGATTCTGGTGAGGATCTTCTTCTGGGTTGCAGAGATCCAATGTTTTATTTTTTTGCTATGCGGAAAAAATTTTATGAGCTTTTTTGCCTTTTTTTCTTATGGCACTAATCCCAACTAATAGGATCCCATCCTTATGACCTAACTGACACCCAAAAGCCCCCTTTTCAAGTACTAACCCTTTGGGGATTAGATTTTAACATCTGAATTCAAGAGGAGGATGCAAACATTCAGTCTGTAACACTTTCTAATATTAATCAATATGTTTTTCATTTCAGACACTGTATTATTCATCCATATTTTTTATTTGGTTCTTTAAAATATTCTCCTAAGTCTGTAAAAAATATAGCTGTTTTCTTTTTTTCCCTTTTTTTTTGTACCAGGGGTTGAAATCCAGTGGTGCTTAACTACTGAGCCACATGCCAGCCATTTTTATTTATATTTTTTGACAGAGTCTCACTAAGTTGCTTAGAGCCTCTCTAAATTGCCAAGGCTGGCTTTGGAATTGCAATCCTCCTGCCTCAACCTACCAAACCACTGGGATTAAAATACAGTTTTAATAAATGCTTTTATGTTCTTATCCGGTAACTCTATGTCATATAAATCTATGTCAAATCTGAGTCATTTTCAACTTATTAATTTATTTCTTCATCATGAGTTAAATTCTCTCTGCATGTCTAGGATTTCTTTAAATTGTAAGATATATATTTTGAATTTTACATTATTGGGTGCTAAATATTTCTATATTTTTACAAATATTCTTTGAATATTTGTGGGGGGCACAGTTAAGTTATTTGTAAGCCTATGATCCTTGAGTTCTTTTTTGAAATTATATTTTAGATATACACCAGGTCATTCTGTTTAAGTTTATTTCCCATGATTCAAGCGAACACAAATTAGAATTTTATCAAATCCCCTATGAATTTTGAACATTTCCTTTATGGCTGGTGGAAACAGCAATGATTTATGGCTTTGTTGGACCATTGGATACTGTTACCTATATGACTTCTGCTAAAATTTACTCATCTTCAGATAGCTTATTCCTGTGGATACCAGTTCTCAACTCATTATTCATGGGAGACAGTTCACAGATCTCTGGGTTCTCATTCTGCTCCATATTCTCCCCTCCAGTATGTTTTGTCGGAAAATCAAGATGTCTTGGTGTCCCTGAGTTCTATCTTTAAGTCAGAGTCTATCAGATTATTTCTGAGTTCTTTCTTTAGGTACTTACTGTTGCCTAGAAACTTACTAGATGCAGTAATCTAGTAATTTTTTGCTAAGGCAAAAAATTATCTCATTAGTTTATTTCTTCTATTTTATTGATTACTCTATTTTGTTGCCCAATTAATGGTACTTGAAAAATTTTACTTTATATAGTTGTCAAAGTTTATGATTTTTTTCAGGTGTGAAATTAAATCTTACTCTTTTAGCTCCATCTTGACCAGAAGCATAAATTGACACATGTCTAATTTTATCATGTATAATTTTAAACTAATTTTATTTTTTAAACTAAATTTATTGTTAACTAACTTTTGGGGCATTATCTATGTTATTTTAATACCATGAAGGCTTAGATTATAATATATGTTATTAAATCACTGATAATTAAGATCTTTATATAAACATTCATTTAAATTTCTCATATTAATTAGTAAAACTCAATTGTAAATCTATTTGTAGGTGCTGTGGGAAATAATGACATAGATTAAATTGGATCCTTTTTCAGAAAGATTAGATAATCTATAGAACATTACTCTAAACAAATTTGGAGAAATAAAACATCAAAGAGATATCAAAATATACTAAGCTATAAAAATAAATACATACTTATGTTTTTCATAATATCTGAAAAGTACTCACCATCTCGAATAATTTAATGGTTTGAGATATACCCCCATTTAAATATTTGAATTAAACTACTTCTACAATGAAGATAACTGCTTCAATTTAGTAATACAAAAAATAATAAGTCAATCTATCAGCAATTATCTTTTTATTTCAATTAGTCAGGATTCTCCATAAAAAGTAATGAGGGAGAAAAAAAACAGATATTTTTTTTTTCAAAATATATGCATATTAGTACAAAAATGTGACTTGAAAAAAGGAAAAAATTCTTATGATGATTAGAGTCCCTATATTTGTAATTGGTCATGTGGTTATAGCTGATATTCGTAAATACCTTTATCTACTACACATTACATATTCCCTTTGCCTTCAGCAAGCACCTCAGTAAGTCATGGTTCTTCATCTGATGAAGGGTCTAGGTTATTTGTAATCTTGGCTTGATTGATTGGATTGCTGTAGTTTAGTATTGAGCATAATCACAGAACATATAAATATTAAAAGATGCCTCAAGGAATCTCCTATACTTAAGACATACTCTTCCTTCCCTCCACTGTGTAGTAGAAATCCAATTTTCCTTTGGAGTCTGAATCAATCACCCCAGCCAACATCACAACTCACTTCTTGACCTGTTGACTCAGAGGCCTAAGGAGCTGAAAGGGGCTGGGAGGCATTTTTACATTCATTTCAATGGAGTCATTGCTGTGTCTCATGATGGTAAAAAATTTCTCTCTGAAACAAGGATTACTAGGAAAGCATAAATTTAGGGAACAAAGAAAACCTATTTTCTATTGTGTCACTAGGAGTTATGTTGAATTGTGTCACATACATTTATATTTTTAAAAAAGAAAAATCTCTGATACAGTGTATCCTGGCAATAGGAAACCCAGTATTATATATTTACTTCAGAGCATATACAACTTTCTATAATACTTTAATCCAGTGTTGAATGTATGGTTACATAGCTAGAACTGTAACTGAATATTTTGGGAAAGCCATTCTTCCTTTATATCAAGCAAGCTATTTCAGGTTTGTAGAGAAAGTGGTAAGACCAATGAATTTCATGAGCATGAATGCATTGTTGCACTTATTTGACTATGATATAAATTGCTTTGCCAGAAGCAATGCAGCGTGAAATGCTATCATGGTGGATAAAGTATTATAAGTCCAAGGATGGCAGAAGGATTGCATTCATGGATGGTAAAATCCATATCAAGAATATGTGTCTATACCAGTGAGGGAAAAATGTTACTCCTTCCATAATGGAAGCAGTTCCATGTAATCAACTTGCTACGAAGTAGCCAGATGACCACCCTGAAGAATACTGCTATTGTGGTGCTCAATGTTAGTCTTTAATGTGGCAAACAAGATATTTGGTGGTGGGCATATGCCCACCAGCTCAGTCTTGGTGAATCAGAATCTATGTTTGAACAAAGGCATGACCTTTATCCCTGATATCATGACCAATTTGTTCATAAGCCCATTGGATGATGACAGTGTAAGAAGAAGATTGGTTACCTCAGCATCTATCATCCTATCAAATTTATTATTAAAATCCCCTTCTGCTAAAGTCATGATTAGGTAAAATATTCATGTGTAATACAAATATTTTCTTTTTATGTTTTTGTCCATCCAAAGAAAATTGTCCACATGCTTCCAGTTTCTTTGTCAACACTTTTCCGATCACAGTCTTTTCAAGTCTCTGAATTAATTAGAGTCTATGATTGAATATGTAATCTCATTGTCTCATAATTTCTTCTTCCAAGCAAAATTTACCAATTGCACAGCCTGAAGATTTGTCTTTACCATTGTCCTTCAGGATGTCCTAGAAAGGGTATGTAGTGCTTCAATTTTCCACTTTTAGGTGGTGCATACACATCACTCAGAGAGGTCTTTAAATCCAACCTGGATCTTCTTTTCATTTGTAAGAAGACTGTAAGATATTCCCCATGTGCCTGCAGGTGCAGACTTGGAAGGAGAGAAGGCAATGTAGAAGAAGAAGGAACCATGGGCATTTGGGCTACTTCCTCAAGTACCTTACTTGTGCTTTCATGTATAATCAGGATTGATCTCACACATACGACTTTCATTTGGTGATAAAATGTTGCCATACACACCCAATTTTAATATGGACATCTCAGATTACATGGCAACATGCTAGCTCATGGTCGAGTAGTCCATTTCTACTAAGGTACAATAACAGGTCAAGAGCTATTTCTCAAAAACTAGAATACTCATCTGTCAATGATAGCAGAATTTTGCTCCAAAGTTGTACTGCAATTATCCCACAGAAGCTAGCCTTATGTTCAAAACAGCATCTATATTTTCCACTAATACAAATCACTATTGTGTCTTCTGGACTATATGGTTAAAGCAGCAGAACAACTGGCACAGCAGCCTGGATATGTAGCAAATCCTTCTTTATTCTTGTCCTTTCTCAAAAATAGCAAGATTTTTAGATTTTACTGGAGTTAAACATACAAAAGAGGACTATGTTGCTTCAAAAATTCAAATTGGCCCAATAGGAATTTTTCTTTTTTCTTAGTTGTAAGAGGGGCCAGGGATGAGATGAAATAATTGTGGTGCTCTTAGAAGAGTTATCTGAACATACTTGACATGATAGAACCCCTACAAATTTTATTGAGGTGGAAGGCCCCTTAATTTTAGATTTATTTCCCACTCTCTAAAACACACACACCAAAAGATATAGAGAAATTTTTATTTATTTATCACTTATTTCAATTAGTGTAATTTCATGAATATTATTGACTAGTGTAATATCTTGTGATAAAAATATCTATGTTCTAAATTATGGCACAGTGCTAAACAATATATGCATATATACCTGAGGTAGGAGAATGAGGGTATATTGATGGTCTTGCTACATGAAGTAAACTGTTCCTTGTGGGCATTATGACCAGATGTAGAGAAAAAGTCATTTGTCTGTTCAATAGATGCATACCTATTATGACAAGATGTATTAATTTGCTCACATAAGTAAACCATACCTAGTTAGCAGCTACAATTGTAGTCAATAATTGGGTAAGCTTTAAATAACCCATGGTCACAATCCAAGATCAAACTGACTTCTCCACAGGCCAAATATTAGAGATAAATGTGATTGTAGTGAGAATCTTCACCCTACATATTCCAAGTTCTTGTTGGTGACACTAATATCTTCAAACAATCCAGAGATGCAGTACTACTTTCAGTTTACTAGTTTCCAGGGAGGTAGGAGTGCCTTCCCTTTAGCCTTTTCCACTATTATAGTGTATACTCTACAAGTAAGGAAACCAAGGCACGCATTCTACTAAGTATATCTCTTCTAATTATTCATTCTGGAAACAAACCACAGGATGATTTTAGGAGCATATTGAACCCATGATGAATTGGATCTGAGCTAAGTTTAATTGTTGTTTTTTTTTTTCCTTTTCTACAATGGAAATTTACCTTGATAAGTATCTGCAGAGCCCTTCAAGGAAATCTGGGAGAAAGGATGGCAAAAAAAAAAAAAATTTGGTAGTGCACTACATTCATCCTTCATTGGAACTCGGGCATCCCATCATTCAAGAGGATCTACATCTATGAATTTCTCAAGTCTGGGAATTGGTTGAGGGAGCACCCATGATTTTCAAGTTTGACTTCTGTTTACTTGATCTGATAGTTTCCTGCTTATACATGTCAAGTAGAAATTCAGTAAGCTTCCTGGTTATTTTATTTCCAGAAATACCATGATTTACTGGTAATAATTGGTATCTGCTGCACATTCTAGTAGACTCATCATCCGTTTTGGTTTTGGCTCTGGCCACCTGGGATATAATTATTCCTATTGCATTTAAGTTTTCTGGTTATATGAGTACATTCATACTGTAAGATCTGGCTTACAAAGAATGGTCACAAAAGCTCTTCAAGTATTCTGAGGTTCCTCTCACAAATTTATTTCTTGAAGTACTGATGAATATATGCTTTCTGGAATCTCTTTCTCTGGGTGCCTAGGTCTCACATTAACATTTCAGCATTTGAAGCTCTTTCCCTTCTTTAAGCCTATGCATGTCTGGCATATTTAGATCACTCTCAGTGTGTTCTTTTTTCTATGCTTAACCCAACAAACCAAACAGTTAAAGCCCTTTCTAATTCTTTATGAAGCAACACTAATGACATTAATGTGCCTACATAAGCAAGTTTTGACTGATCTAACTGTATGATCCCTCTACATTTTTCCATACTCTCAGTATCTATCCTTCCATATATTACCTAGATGTTTGCTTGTGTATGCTAGAAAACTTAAATAGATCTTTTGAGATGCAGTGAGTCTACTTAGGATACATTTTGTGTCTTAATTTTTAAATCTAGCTTGAAGTTGAGTCTAGTTATAGATCTACAACCAAAGAGAGGTGATGAGGGTGGGTCCTGAAGATAATCAGCATTATCTTGGTAAACAACTCCCTTAGATGAGGCCATTGCCATTTCTCCAGTTAATTCAGGGCTAATATCATCAGAGGAAGGTGGAAAGGCTCGCACCATTGTGTATGAGGAGGCTGCTCCTACTGGGGGAAGGGATGCCCATTTCACTGGGATTGACTGGAAAAATATGACTTAGAATTTAGTCGCTCACATCCCTAGCTTTATGAGTCTCTTATTACATATACCAATCTCATCTAAGCAGGATTTCAGTGTCTCCCAATCATTGAATGTTCTCTATCAATAGACATCATGGCTAAGAGTTAAATTCCACTTTCTTGAACCAATTACATGATGAAGAATTGTTTGATTCTTAGCAATTTTTTGTTTATGGCTGCAGCAAATAAGATTCTTCTTCAAGATTCACCTAGATTTTAGATCATTTGTGCAGTCCATGTGCTGAGAGTTCAAATTCCCTAAGATCATACTTTTTAAATTTTTTTTTATTATTACTTTGACTAGGAACAATGGACTTTGAACTACAGGACGTGTTTGCCTAGCAAGTTACATATATCCTCATGCTGAGGGTTTGGTTTGAGTCCATCTTAATTTTAGGGTCTTCACTGACAAGAAAAACATAGAGTTTAAATCTAGAATTGGCTGAATCCACTTCTCTGGGTCTGATGTGAGATAGAACATCATGTCAGAAGTTTATAGTTGAGGAAAGTTTCTGAGCTAATTAGCTCATGGAGAGAGAGGAGAAAGAGGAAACACCTGATGAAGTAGGGACAAAATACAATCCTCAAGGCCCCTAGTGACAGTGACTAGCTTCCTCCAGCCATGTCCCACCTGTCTACAGTTACTACTCAATAACCCATTCAAATTATTAATCCATCAAATGTACTGATCCACTGACAAGTTTACACCTCTCATAATTAAGTCAGTTCATCTCTGAACACTCCTGCATTGTATAAGATGAGTTTTTCATGAGATATCGCATATCAAAACTAGAACAGCAGATTATCTTAGTGTTGGCAAATTGAGTTGCTGCTGCAACTACATAGAGTCTCCCAATGAACTCACTGCTGAACTCTCTCAATTTCTTAAATAGAAAGATAAGGATTTTTTGGCGATTTCTCCTCAGATCCTTCTCCTGTCCCCTCTGTCGGTCTGATCAAGTTCCGCCCGGGAGTGATATCTCAATAAAGCCTCGTTCAGCGGCCCTTTTTAAATCTGCCTCCTTTGGTCGCTGCCCACCTCACCTGATCTGACAAGAACAAATTTAAAAATTAAAGAAAAATTGTCATGAAAAAAAAGAAAGATAAGGATTTCTTTTTTTCCTCTCTCCTCCTCCTCTTCCTCCTCCTCTCCTCCTCCTCCTCCTTCTCCTTCTTCTCTTTCTTCTCCTTCTTCTCTTTCTTCTCCTTCTTCTCTTTCTTCTCCTTCTCATTCTCCTTCTCTCTCTTTATGTTTTTCTTTTAATATATGTCTATGTTTTTCAGCTATATCAGGCTGCATGGTTCTTCACAGCCAATCCAGTAATTAAGGGAGGCAAAAAAAAATAACAAGGAGTTAATCATTGTGAACATTTAAATTCTATGATATCTAACCTAATTGATCTGCACTTATGTTTCTCCCTTTTATTGGATATTGTGAACAGTGCTGCAATAAAAATGGGAGCTCAGCCGGGTGCTGTGGCATATGCCTGTAATCCCAGTGGCTTGGGAGGCTGAGACAAGAGAATCACAAGTTCAAGGTCAGCCTCAGCAAAATATGAGGCGCTACGCAGCTCAGTGAGACCCTGTATCTAAATAAAATACAAAAAAAAAAAAGAGAGAATTCAGATGTCTCTTTGACAAACTGATTGAATTTCATTTAGATATACTCAGGGGTGGGATTACTTTATCAGATTTTTTTAAGATATTCCATGCTGTTCCTGAAAATGACTGTACTTTTCTACTTTTCCAGCAACAGTTCCCTTTTACCAATTTCCTAACCAGCACCTGTTATCTTTACACTTTTAAATAAGAATCATTCTTCCTGGATTGAGTTGATATGTAATTGAAAATTTCATATTCATTTCCCACATGAATAGTTCTGTTGAGAATTTTCCATATACCTGTTGGCTACTTTTATGTATTCCTTTGTGAAATGTCTATTTGGGTATATTGCTGATTATTAACTGAATTATTTGTATTTTTATGATTGAGTTCTGTATGTTGATATTGTATCATGCAACATTGCTGAGTTACTTTATTAGTTCTAACAGCTTTTTGGTGGAGTCTTCTGGGTTTTCTCCATATCAGGTTATCCATATACAGAAATGTGCTATAAATGCTTTTGTTGTATTTTTTAGTTTCAGCTCAAGAATCTTCTTTCAAGTTTTTTAAATTGTTTCCACCTCTTTATTAAATTCCTCTGAAATATTTTGGGGTGTGTGCACACACACAAGTATGTATGTATATTTTCTTTCTTTAAACTCTTAAATTCTCTGGAAATTCTTCTATAGTGATTGCTATCTACTCTGTTTCTTGCACCTTATTTTAACTATAAGGGGAGATCATGGTTTTGTGAAAATTCTTGTTGCTTGTTGGTGTGTGAAATTGACTAGTCACTGAAAGATTGCATACTTATTTCAGTTATCCTAATATGGTTTTGCTTGTGCACATCTTTTTGAAAATTCTAAGTCCACTGCCAGTTTTCACTTAGCTTACTGTTACTTTTGCCTTTTCAGCCATGGGTTATGTCCAGATCCAGGTGTATTGGTGATCTATGGTGAGCAATTCATTGTTGTTGAAATACTAGATGGTGATTCAAACCTAAATTGTGTTTGTTTGTTTGTTTTCCAAATCCACCATTTCAAGTTCTGAATGAACAAAGGGAATAGAAAGGATAGTTCATGACCATAAGCCTTTTCATAGGCTGAATAATATCTACACCCTTCATTCATAATTAGCCCCATGGCCAAGCACTGTGAAATTTTGCCTGGCTCTGGGTAGAATCAGTGTGAATGGACCAGCTCCAGTTTCCTATGCCATAACTGGGGTCACCAATGCTACCAAATCCTGAATATAAAGCCCAACTAATTTAGCAAAGTATAGGTGAAGGCCCAATACCCAAGCTACTGTGGACTGTTTATTGCAGAGGTAGACTTATGTTTCAAAAGTACTGCAGCCTGCAGCCAGCCAAAGGTTATGCTGTCTGGATTAGAAGTCTGAGTGGCTGAGTTCTTCTTCTTTTTCTTCTTTTTTTCCTCGTCTAAAGTGCTTTTTCAGAGGCTCTCTGTTTAGATAGTCTAGGGAACTGGGAATATTATGTTCTGCTAAATGTTAAGGGTCACCTATGTGGTACTAATATCCAAGGCAAAGTCCTAACATACTATCCTACCCTGATAATGGAGTCTTGTTTCTTGCTCTTCTGCCTGAGGTTGTATTACTGTTGGTAAAAAAAAAAAAAATCCCTCAGCCACCTAAAGTGACATTAAACACATCTGGGTGGGTCTGCCACCCATAATACAGTCCAAAACTTGAGTCAGTTAGCTCATTGCACAGAACTCTACCTGATGCAAGACAAATCTGCAGACTCTGTTTCTAAACTATAACTTACATACAAGACTATTTGTTTCTACCTGTTATTCAGCCTCCTCAAGTTAGGCATTGCACTAAGTTTCAAGACTTATGCTATATTTTGTGTTCTCCTTCCTAGAGGATATAATCTTGCTCTTTGCCAGTCAGATTTGGAAGATGGATGGTGGAGTCTCTTTGCCAGTTAGTCTAACACAGTTACAGAAGATCATTCTGCGCTATTGTCTAAGAAGTAGAGGTCATGGGACTCTGACAGGTGCAGGTTTCCATGTTATAGGCCTGGTACTAAGGTCTGGCACTTACTCTTTTTAATAATTTCATCATTTCTTTATTAACTCCTCCACTTTACTTTCAGATAATTCTATTGGAAAGTATACATTGTTAGGATCCTTTTAACATATATTCCATATCTCTTTACTGATATATATATATATATATATATATATATATATATATATATATATATATATATATATTTTAAATTTTGTGATTTGCAAAATATCCTGAAGAAGATGAAGAACATTCCTGTAACCTCAGACCTAATTTCTCCCATTAATGTCCTTATTTATTCATAGACTGTTCTTTTTTTAGTATTTTTTTCATTTAGTCATCATTTCTCATCATGTTACTTTTGACTATGTTAGTGCTTGAATTTGGTACTTTGACAGTTTTAAGGTGTTCTTGTAAGGTATTCTGTAACATGTCTCGTAATTGGGATATGCATGATGTTTACAATACTATTTTCATGAGTTCTCATAACAATGTATGAAATGCAAATACTACCAACATGATTTATCACTACTGATGTTACTCAGTTACCTGTCAGAAGTAATATTTGTCAATTTTCTCTACCTAAAAGATACTTAGTGTTTTTCTTTCTTTTTTTTTTTTTTTATTTTTTTTAATTTTTTTATTGGTTGTTCAAAACATTATAAAGCTCTTGACATATCATATTTCATACATTAGATTCCAGTTGGTTATGAACTCCCAATTTTACCCCAAATACAGATTGCAGAATCACATCGGTTACACATCCACATTTTTACATAATGCCCTATTAGTAACTGTTGTATTCTGCTACCTTTCCTATCCTCTACCATCCCCCCTCCCTCCCCTCCCATCTTCTCTCTCTACCCCATCCACTGTAATTCATATCTCTCCTTGTTTATTTTCCCATTCCCCTCACAACCTCTTATATGTAATTTTGTATAACAATGAGGGTCTCCCTCCATTACCATGCAATTTCCCTTTTCTCTCCCTTTCCATCCCACCTCATGTATCTGTTTAATGTTAATCTTTTCTTCCTGCTCTTCCTCCCTGCTCTGTTCTTAGTTGCTCTCATTATATCAAAGAAGACATTTGGTATTTGTTTTTTAGGGATTGGCTAGCTTCACTAAGCATAATCTGCTCTAGTGCCATCCATTTCCCTGCAAATTCTATGATTTTGTCATTTTTTAGTGCTGCGTAATACTCCATGGTGTATAAATGCCACATTTTTTTTATCCATTCATCTATTGAAGGGCATCTGGGTTGGTTCCACAGTCTAGCAATTGTGAATTGTGCTGCTATGAACATCGATGTAGCAGTATCCCTGTAGTACGCTCTTTTAAGGTCTTCTGGGAAAAGTCCAAGAAGGGCAATAGCTGGGTCAAATGGTGGTTCCATTCCCAGCTTTCCCAGGAGTCTCCATACTGTTTTCCAGATTGGCCGCACCAGTTTGCAGTCCCACCAGCAATGTACAAGAGTACCCTTTTCCCCACATCCTCTCCAGCACTTGTTGTTGTTTGACTTCATAATGGCTGCCAATCTTACTGGAGTGAGATGGTATCTTAGGGTGGTTTTGATTTGCATTTCTCTGACTGCTAGAGATGGTGAGCAGTTTTTCATGTACTTGTTGATTGATTGTATGTCCTCCTCTGAGAAGTGTCTGTTCAGGTCTTTGGCCCATTTGTTGATTGGGTTATTTGTTTTCTTATTGTTTAATTTTTTGAGTTCTTTGTATACTCTGGATATTAGGGCTCTATCTGAAGTGTGAGGAGTAAAAATTTGTTCCCATGATGTAGGCTCCCTATTTACCTCTTTTATTGTTTCTCTTGCTGAGAGAAAACTTTTCAGTTTAAGTAAGTCCCATTTGTTGATTTTTGTTATCAACTTTTGTGCTATGGGTGTCCTATTAAGGAATTTGGAGCCCGACCCTACAATATGTAGATCGGAGCCAACTTTTTCTTCTATCAGACGCAGAGTCTCTGATTTGATATCTAGCTCCTTGATCCACTTTGAGTTAACTTTTGTGCATGGCGAGAGGAGGGGATTCAGTTTCATTTTGTTGCATATGGATTTCCAGTTTTCCCAGCACCATTTGTTGAAGATGCTATCCTCCCTCCATTGCATGCTTTTAGCTCCTTTATCAAATATAAGATAGTTGTAGCTTTGTGGATTAGTCTCTGTGTCCTCTATTCTGTACCATTGGTCCACCCTCCTGTTTTGGTACCAGTACCATGCTGTTTTTGTTACTATTGCTCTGTAGTATAGTTTGAAGTCTGGTATCGCTATACCGCCTGATTCGCACTTCCTGCTTAGAATTGCTTTTGCTATTCTGGGTCTTTTATTTTTCCATATGAATTTCATGATTGCTTTATCCATTTCTACAAGAAATGCCGTTGGGATTTTGATTGGCATTGCATTAAACCTATAGAGAACTTTTGGTAATATCGCCATTTTGATGATGTTAGTTCTGCCTATCCATGAACTGGGTATATTTTTCCATCTTCTAAGATCTTCTTCTACTTCTCTTTTTAGGGTTTTGTAGTTTTCATTATATAAATCTTTCACCTCTTTTGTTAGGTTGATTCCGTTTTACAAAACCTTTAAGGAAGAATTAATACCAGTACTTTTCAAGTCATTTCAGGAAATAGAAAAAGAAGGAGCTCTGCCAAATTCATTCTATGAGGCCAACATCACCCTGATTCCGAAACCAGACAAAGACACCTCAAAGAAAGAAAACTACAGACCAATATCTCTGATGAACATAGATGCAAAAATCCTCAATAAAATTCTGGCGAATCGGATACAAAGGCACATCAAAAAAATTGTGCACCATGATCAAGTAGGATTCATCCCTGGGATGCAAGGATGGTTCAATATACGGAAATCAATAAATGTTATTCACCACATCAATAGACTTAAAAATAAGAACCATATGATCATCTCAATAGACGCAGAAAAAGCATTCGACAAAGTACAGCATCCCTTTATGTTCAAAACATTAGAAAAACTAGGGATAACAGGAACTTACCTCGACATTGTAAAAGCTATCTATGCTAAGCCTCAGGCTAGCATCATTCTCAATGGAGAAAAATTGAAGGCATTCCCCCTAAAATCTGGAACAAGACAGGGATGCCCTCTATCACCACTTCTATTCAATATAGTTCTCGAAACACTGGCCAGAGCAATTAGACAGACAAAAGAAATTAAAGGCATAAAAATAGGAAAGGAAGAACTTAAATTATCACTATTTGCAGATGACATGATTCTATACCTAGAAGACCCAAAAGGGTCTACAAAAAAACTACTAGAACTAATAAATGAATTCAGCAAAGTGGCAGGATATAAAATCAACACGAATAAATCAAAGGCATTTCTGTATATCAGCGACAAAACTTCTGAAACGGAAATGAGGAAAAACACTCCATTCACAATATCCTCAAAAAAAGTGTTTTTCTTTCAATAGTTTACATTTCAAGAGAAGCCACTATATACAGCCCACCCTTAAACAGTGGAAAGATATCTTCCATCTCTTTTATGGGAGAATATGTAAATATTTATTTGGAATTCTGTTGCTGCAGAGTGGCTGGGCACAAATCACGAGCCACTGAAGCAGGAACAAACTTTATTTCTGAACTCCACCAGCACACTCCACACACGCTCCCCGGGAATTCTCCCGCGAACCACGCACGCGGTGTTCTCCTGGGACACACTACACCAACAGGAAATCCCTCCTCCAGAATTCCCTCCTACCGCACTTCCCCACCATGCGTCATTCCTACTTGGCTATGGCTCTCAGCATTCTGCAATGGTTATGTTGCCTGTTCTCTCCATATAACTATTTATTCACTCATTTGTTCATATCAGTATGAAATTATACATTGATTTCATACTTTGGTTATATTAAAATACATTTTTATTTTGTTGCTCAGTTTTGCTAGATTTTGCCCCTGGAGATTCTTTAACTCCTGTGTCCCTTTGACATTTTTTTCATAATTTTATTTTAGTTTTTTCTTATTTTTTAACATCACAATATGCAAAGAAATATATGTGTCTACAATAATCATGTGTATATAATACCCATGAATATATAAATGTGCAACCCTTTATGTCTAAATTAAGCCTAACATGAGTTTATACTGATGTTTCCAATCCTAATCCATTATCACAGTATACTTGTAGCCTCCTCTTATTAGTTTTATGTTACCTAGTATCTCAAAAATGAAAAACTACCAGTATATTAATTTCTCAAATCTAATATATATATATATATATATATATATATATATATATATATATATATATATATATATAACAGTATTAGAATTGTTAACTTTTCCCCTTAAAGGAAACAGCTTTGTTAACTAGAATATAGTGCTTATCTACAATTTTTTCCCATTAGTTTCACAGACTCCACTTATTTCTAAATTTAAAGATGCACACTCTTTGCTCAACCCTTTGAGTGAAGTAGTTTTATACATTTGCAATTCATTTAATTTCTTTTGTCACAGCCTTCCTTCCATATGGGGATTTCTATGATTTTCTAAATGATTTTTTAAGAATGTATACCCTATTTTAATTCTGTTATTCAGTTTCAGAAGCCATACCCATAGGAGATGATGATCCTTTCAATTAGACAGCAATACAGTTCTGGTTTACCACTTGGGATTCTACATTATCAAGTCCACCTATATTGTACATAGTATTTAAAATATTTAAATTCCCATATAGTCAATAAATGAAAGTGATACTCTTCATAGAGTTTACATTTGAAGACAGTTCTGTTATCCAGTTCTTTTGTAAATTCTGGAAAGAATTTTTCAACAAAGAGAGTCTATATTCCATGCAGTTTAATCACCAAAACATGTAAACTTTCATTTATATAAAGTTTGATACCTAGAAACAAAGATCAATATTATTAACATAACATCTTTAAAAAGACACTTTTAAGTGTCATGATTTTTGTTTTTATTCAGAACAAACATTGTACATAAAGAAACTGAATATAATTTATACTTTTAACACATTGCTCTTAGAATTGTTAATAAAAATAAAAAGTTAGTGTCACTTGAACATCTGATGTCTTGTTACTTTGGTGGAGAAAATTTCTAAACTAAGTAAAAAGGTCAACTAAAACCATTATGTTAGCCCTTGAAATATTTGTGCACTTGTCATTGAAAAGCTTTTTATTTTACAAAACTATACACTAATTTATATTTTTCTTATATTTTAAATAAAGATTTTTTACCAAATATTTGTATACATAAAGGTTTAGTCTTCATTCTATGAATTTAAATTGATGGTAAAAATGAATAATGTTATATATCCACCATTATAGAATCATAAAAATAGTTTCATTGTTCATAGCTTCATGTATTCAACCCTCTATTTCTCCCTCCAAATTCTTACTAAGCACTGAACTTTTACTCTCTTTATAATTTTACCTTTTCCAAAAAACTGTATAATGTAATCATAGAGTATAAAGACTTTTGAGGCTATTTTCTTCCACTTAATAATATACAGATAAGACTAATACTTCGAGAGACAGAAATCCTGAGGTACAAACACATTAATACAATAAGTCATTTCTTGGTTCATCTAAATTCCAGCAGAGGATAAAAGTGAAAATTAGGGTGAAAATTACTATAAAACCCCAGAAATTAAAGGAGGAAAAAGAAAACAAGGAGTTAGAAAAACTTCAGATAGTGTTCTCAGCATCATATTTATATTAGAAATGCATTTCTTTCCAATCCTCATCATCTTCTTGGGGCCAAGGTGCTTATCAAAGACCCAAAATGGGGACAGCTCCAGGGATGATGGTGATGACCATAGTATCTTGGGGGCTCTTTTCCCCTGCCAATATTCCTCAAAGAGACAGTTCAGAGGATGATAGGATCAGCTTAATTATATCACAGAAGCCTTGGTTGGAGGGCCTGATTAGGGCTTAGATTGTAGACACCCAGGGAACTTGGTGAGGGAATCCCCTTTTAACCATTGAAGTAGCACCTCCAAGAAGTGCCTGCTGATATAGTTGATGTAGGAAGGGAACTAGGTAAGAGGCTTAGTACTGGGGTCTGGCCTTCCCAGGTGGATGGCTTAGTGGACAGTTCCATTTGAGGGAGAAGAATGTGGGGAAGAGCAAGTTATGGAATGCAGAATTAGGCCTACAGATATGAACTGTATATTCTCAGGAGGCCAAAGAAAACCCAAAACTGTGATACAGGTTTATAGCCCTTAGAGGTCAAAAACCGGCATTCAGAATGGTTTGGATTGTCATTTTGAGGTTATAGGCCTCTAAGGTCTGCCTGGCCCCAAAGAGCCCCATCTGCATTTTTCTATGAAGCACAGGGGCTTATAAGCTGGATAGACCTTGAATGAAAGTTATTTATGACTTTGACTATCCCCCTCCACCCAGAACCAGCTAACCACATCTCTCTCCACCTGCCAAAACTAGGAGAGCACCACTACTTCAAATATCTGTTATCCCTCTACCTTCTTTAATGACCTCACCCTGGGGTCTTTGAAATTCTCAGCTGCCCAATAGCTGGTATTACACATGTTGGTACTGAGAATTAGAAAATCCCCCCAAAATTTGAAGTTATCAGAGTGAGGGAAACCAGTCTGAGTACCCTGAACCTGGAGGAAAATACTCCTTGTTTTCTTTGCTCTTACTAGCCACCTGAGGCCTCAATGTTCACAAGAATCCCTTTGCAAAGGTCAAAAAACCCATTTCTGCCTAATATATGACATGTATAACTTCCTTTTTTATAATCATAGGACAAAGACTGCAGAGAGAAATAGCCCTTGCACCAACATCTCACTGTGAAATCTACATATGTAAATGAGACAAGACTGACCAACTTTCCATTTTATCTCAGGCATCTGTGCACACTCACGACCAATGTTCCAAAATACAGTGTGGTACTGTGGACCACTCCTCTGAATTTAATGCAGAAAGGAGAAAAGCAAGGACTCCAATCCATTTGGGGATCTCAGGTACTATTCATCCTATTAACATACAAATGATACCCTTATAAATGATCAGGAAATTCCAAGTGTTTTGGAGTTGTGGGTCAGGAAGCAGGGTTAAAGGCTGCTATATATATATTTCACAGTGGTCACAATTTTTAAAAATGAGAATACAGTCCTTTTTATAATATTTCTTACCATAGGGAAAACCAACATTTCTGAGAACAGCCAATAGGTCACTAGAGGGCTCCCATTATCTCAGTTTAGGTCAGAAATGAGTAGATAAATTCAGAATATCTGACTATCATGTTCAATCCTAGTTCAAGAGACAGAGCTAGAACTTACTAGTGAAGGTAATCAATCCATTCCATGTCAGTCATCACAGGTGATTGGCACATATGTCTGAGAGTTGATTATGAAAACCCCAGTTTCAGAATCATATCACCCTAAGACAATGTAGTCTTTCCCATAAACTCTTATGAGGTGGCTTGGTCTAACCACCAAGAACATTACAAGCAGGGTTGCCTATGAGAATGTTATTGTTGCTATGTATAGAAAAGATAACATAATGCTTAATTGATTTTGACTCCATAATAAAGAAAAAATCTAATTTCATGGTTATTCAGGCTTTCATTTTAATATTTTACTGGAAAATCTTGGTGAAGTAGAAAAAGAATTTCAGAAACTCTCAGTATGTATTTGCAGAGACATAGCTAAATTATTTTGCATTTGGAGCTGTTGGCCCAGAATCTTTAGAATTATGCCCTAGTTATAATTAGTAAGGTTTTTCCAAATTTTCCAAAACCCACTCCCATTTTTTCTTGCTAAGTTATCTAATAAGATTAGTATAAGTGCTACTCAGAAGAGATCTGGTTAATGCAATTAAATCTAACACATTTTAATTTAATAAAACAGGGGTGCTCACTAGATAGACATGATTTGATCAATTGGGCAATTAATCTTCCCCTTCATAATTTGAAATATCAAAACTCAGAGAGGAAAAAGAACATTCCTGAGATTCTAGAGCAAGTGAGAGTATAAGACTCAATCTTAGATCATTTCACTGAAAACAAAGGACTTCTAAGAATAAGAAACTAACAAGCTGTTTTCCTGCACTTATTCAACTATTTCAGGAACAGTTTAAAGCTGAAGAAAAGATAAGATCCAAAATATAATAACACATCTCTATGGTTTCCTCCTAAAGAGAATCTACCCCCATGTGTGTCAAATTACCTATTACCACAAGTAATAGAGGGTTTTGGAGAGGGAAGTGTTTTTCCATGGACTCAAGTGACCCATTATGTACTAAATGTGTGCGTGGGGGATAATGTCCAATTCACTAGCCATTTAGGTGATGCTGTAGAAAAAATTAATATGATGCAATATCTTGACAAGGACAGCCAAAAGACAAAGTTATTTATAGAAAGTATACAGATTTGGTTGCAAAGTAACTCAGAGAAGTGGATGGTCCAGATTTGTTTAATTTCAATGAATAAGCTTGTAAACATATAACACAGAAGTCAGGTGTAGTTTTAGGTAAATATTTATTACAGATTTCTTCAACTATGACAGTTGAAGCAGCAGATCAATTGGCCCTTGTCGGTATATCCAATGCACACCATCTCTGCAACAGAATTTCTTTCAAAGCTGGTGCTAAACAAATGCCTGGTGGAAATGCAGAAATATCCAGTGATACCTCTAAGGTTTAAAACTTATAAAAAAAATTCCCTGGGAACTGATATCTACTTCTGCACCCCTAATTCATTTTCCCATCCAAAAGATAACTATGAAGTCACAAGAATGGAAGATTTTTCCTTGTGTTAACAAGCAACAAAAAGAAAAAAAAACAGAAAACTTATACAATTCCTTTAGATAAGCACCTACCTGCTGTAGGATGAGTACTGCACAAATTTTATTTTAATGAAATGTTTACCAAACGGAGTGAACTCTGACATATTTCTTGTGGACGGTTCATGGAATTATGGAAATACATTCTCAGATAAAGAGGTGGCTTGAATGTATACATACATACTAAGTATACGTAATGTATACCTTATGTATACGTAATGTATACATAAGGTGTACCCAGAAGCTCTTGTATTAATATAAAAATATTCAGAGGTGATTATCACATTATGAAATCCGTAACATAATCAGTCCATACTGGTTTGAATGAAGGAACATGGTGGTAATATTAGCAGGGTCAGGCATGTCTGAAGAAGGTGGATTACTGGCAGCGTGCCCTGAAAGGATGCATTTTCTCTGTGGCCCTTTCTTCCATCTCTTACACTCTGATCCTGACCCCATCATGAGCTTAGCAGCTTTTCTTTGCTGGGCCCTACCACAATGATGTGCTGCCTCATCTTGGGCCCAGAATCATGGAATTGACAATGGTCTGAAACCTTTAAAACCATTAGCACAAATAAACTTTTCTTACTCTAAGTTATTCTTGTGAAGTATTTCAGTCAGAGTGATGCAAAAGCTCACTAAAATACATACATACATGCATACGTGAAGAAACATCAATAGACTTAGAGGAATGACTCAAAAAAGAGAAGAAAGAGCTTAGATAAAGATGATATGGAGACACTGGCACATGAAAAATATGTAATTCATCATGACAGGCAATAAGAGAGACATTAGAAGGGAATTTCTCTAGCAAAGTTCTTTTTAAAAAATCAAAATTACAGAGAAATGAAAATTGAGTTGTTATTGAAGACATACTGCCCTACCTACTAATTGAGTACCACTTCTTTTGTGTTACACCAGTAGTTGGAGTTAATATTTGGTGTAAGAACTAGTGCTTATGAATAAAGTTACTCCAATCACAATGACTAGGAGTATGCTCACATTTTAGAATTGACCTGCTGAATGAATTTGGCCCCGGTTGTGTTCTGTTTCAGTTCAGAACATATAAAGTAATTTATTTCTTGAAACAACAATTTGTTTCATATGAAAACACTTAAACAAAAAAGAGAGATTAACATATTTTTGTCAATTGATAGCATTTATTTTTATCATAGAATAATATTCTATTGAATGAATGTAGCTCTGTTCAGCAATTCATTTACTGAAGGACATATTGATTACTTCCGATATTTGGTGATCATGAATAAAGCTACTATAAACATTTGAATGCAGGTTTTCATTTGACTATAGTTTTTTTAATAAGTTGGATTAATACCTAAGAGCATAATTTCTGGATTTTTTAGACATGCATATAATTGCCAAACTGTTTACAAATGTGTCTGCACTGTCTGAAAAATATTCCATACTCTCCGGCAATGGATTATAGTTTCTTTGGCTATACATTCTTATTAGCATTTGATATTGTAAATTTTAGGATTTTAGCCATTTTAAAAAAGATGTATGGTGACATTTCATTATTGTTTAATTTTCAATTAAATTTCTTAATGACAAATTACATTGAATTTCCTCCTTGAAAATTGACTTATAGAAATTTTGTAGTCCTCTTATAAAAGAAACATGTAGGATACAACATATTTAATCATGAAGATATTAAGTCATGGTTCTAAGACCAAGTAAATATCTTAATTCTCAAGACTGCAGCTTTAAATCCATACTTTGCATATTAGAAAGTGATGTGTTACTAAATATTTGCCAAGCCTCTTTTTCAGTAGGAAAGATTGGCATCTCCTCCAGCAATTATTTTTATATAATGATATGACCATAATTATTTTTCTTTTTTAATATTTTATTTTTTAGTTGTACACAATACCTTTGTTTTTCATTTATTTATTTTTATGCGGTGCTGAGGATCGAACCCAGGACCTCGCATGTGCTAGGCGAGTGATCTACCACTGAGCCACAACCCCGGTCCCTAGTTATTTTTCTTTTAATCACACTTATTTAAGTTGAGCTTAGATCTGATCCACCAAGGCATGTTTTCTAATGAAGAATCCAATAGACCTGTGGCTTTAGAATCATTTACAGCCATGAGTTTGAATTTAAGTTTTTTTTAATGTCCACAAACTTTTTATATGAGCTTTATAAATATTTTTATTTATGCTTTTTAATCATTGTTCCACATACATGTAAGGACATAATCTAATAGGAATCTCATAATGCCCACTTTCTGTAAACTAATCTCATGCTATCATTCTCCCCTTGAGTGTTAGAAATTGAATTCCTCCCATCCAATAAAACAACAAAGGTGATGGAATGTCACACAGGTGCCATTACATGTAATTGTAACATGTCTTCTAGGAGATTCTCACCATTGTTACTTTAAAGAAACAAGCTATATTTTGAGCTGCTTTATTTAAAGAATTGAAGACAGCTTCTGACTGATAACCAGTAAGAAATCTCAGCTCTTAGCCTGACAGCATGCAAGGAACTGGATGTTGCTAATAACTATGTGAGCTTAGAAATAGATTCCTGAAGGACACCTTGGTTGCAGCTTTATAGAGGACTCAGATAAGTCTTGTGCAGATTCTTGACTATGAGAAACTGTGAAATATTAGATATTTTCAGGATACTGCACAAATATCACCTTTAATCATTGCTTACCCTAATCATTAACATTGGAATAGCAATCTTCCCACTTTTCATTCAGTTTCTCTCTTAACTTACTGATTTATTTTCTTTAATAGAAATGATCTGATTCTGAAAGACTATTTTGTTTACTTATTTATTGCTTATATACCTAAAGATCAAATATAAACTGCTGGAGACAAAGGATATTTGACTACCTTTTGTCTGTTCTCTAAATAGAATCTGTTTTTGAGTAAGCACTAACATTTTTTCTTATACATATTTATGACATATACTATACCAAATGAAAAATTACTGAAAATTAGTGAATTGGCACTTAAATTTGAGTTTTAATATGAAAAAGGAGAGTCAGTTTTCAACATGTTTTTAAAAATGACTTATGTGTAGGACAAAAATATAACTCTATTTGTGACTTAACTACAGTACCTATGGATACTAGACTCTTTTAAGATGGAGAAGCAAATAATATAAATGTTAAGAGTGAGGCCCATGGAACTGGTAAACACAGGAAGAAATTAAACTTTACATTTATCATATACTGAAATTTTATTTAACCTGTTTATAATAATCATTAGCAAAATGGTGATCCACAAAATGCCTACATAATACAGCAATTACCAAAATTAAATGAGATGATACTAGGTAGGCATCCAGTATAGTTCCAAGAACATAGTAAGTACTCTATAAATGTTCTTTCTAGTAGTGTGAAACATCTCATTATTTACAAGATAACTTAGTGCTGTTTAAATATTGGGTTTTTTTAGTTGTAGATGGACAATTTAGTGCTTTTTTAAATGTGTTGTTTCAGATATAAATCAAACCTGACTTTGCATCTCAACTCCCATAAACCAGCTTTGTGACTTTGGCATAGAACTTAATTGTATGAGCCTCAGCTTTTCCCTCTGTTAAAGTCACATATAATATCGCTCTCCTCATGGGGTGTTACTTTAAAAAATATTTGAGAGAATGCCTGTTTTTTACAGTGTCTAGAACATTGTGAACACTCCAAAATTATATATTAATCCTGGATGGTGGATTGGGAAGGTATATATGTGGTGCAAAATTAAGGACACAACTTATACCTCTTTTTCAGCCCCCTCACATACAACACAGAATACATGTTAGCAAACAGAGACATCATTACTTTTCATGGTGTTCATAATGTAGCCCAGAGGCAAAGTTTTGTTTCTGAGATAAACTAGCTCACAAGTTGAGATGCAAACAGGTTTTATTTATATCTGAAACAACATATTTTTAAAAAGCACTAAGTTGTTCATCTACAACTAAAAAAACCCACAATATATAAAAAGCACTAAGTTATCTTGTAAATAATGAATGAGAAGGAATTATAGAGTACATATTACAAAATACATGTATAAAGATGTGAATTTGGTGTCAACATACCTTATATATAATCAGAGATATGATAAATTATGGTATAATGGTATATTAATTCCTACTAGAAGTAATTATAGAGTACTTGTCTTGCATGTGCAAGGGATCAGTTGCCTACACTGAAAAATAAAATAAAGTAAAAATTAAAATCTCAGAAATGCCACCATAAGACATGGGAAATTAAAGATATTCTCCCTGATTTCTGAGGCCTTACTCTAGCTCTGAAATAGAATCTTATTAATTCAGTGGAGGGAGGCATAGGTTGAGAGACTAGTACTGCTACATGCTGGTATAAGAAAAAACAATTAAGACATACAATAGGATAATTATCTATTTCCTTTGAATATTGTCTTGCAGTTGGTTATGAAACATTCTAGCTTATATAAGCTCTTGTACAATATACCGTAGATCAAACAACATGCATGGGAAGTCTGTCTAGCATGTAGGGTGCTATCTAGAAAAAATTCACTTACATAAAATTATTTAAACAGAATGGAAATATATGGAACACTCTATTCTGATCATAACCTCTTTCAAGAATAGCTTGCTGTCACTGTTTTCTTGAGTTATAAGTAAGTTTGTTTCTTTTATATACAAATATCTCATTTTGTTTCTGAGATCAGCTTGCTTGCAGGTCATCTTCAACTGTAAAGATCCCTGGGAAAGAAAAACTACTGACTTAGCTGTCCCTTACTGTGAATGAGTTAATGGGATTGCTAAGGAAATGGTTTATCTGTCCCCAGGAATACAATAAAGAAGAGGGAAATGGTTGATGGGGAGAATTACTTTCCTTTGATTACATCATTATATTTGCACATTAAGTAGAAGTCATTTATTCTCTAGCATCAAATTTTCATATTTGATCATAGCACTTTAAATCTGATCATATTTTAAAATAACCATCAAGGTGTTTGAATATGTCATTGTCTCTTTCCACACTTAGAACAAAGTGTCTTATCTGCTACCCCATGTAAAAAGTTATATATTCAATAAATAAATACTCATATAACAAGGTATGGCTATGATGTACCCTAAAATTACTCTTTTTGCTGAGTATTATTTTGTGTATTCTGGGTCTCTTGTTTTTCCATATGAAATTTAAGAATGTTGTATCTACTTGTATGAAGAATGACATTGGAATTTTGGTGGATATTTATTGAATTTACAGATGACTTTTTATAATATGGCCATTTTAACTTTATTAATTTTGTTGGTCCATATACATGAATTCTGTTAATCCATGTACATGGAGTTCTTTCCAAATTCTAAAGTTTTCTATTTTGTTATTCAATGTCCTATAAATTTAATTGTGGAGGTCTTTCACTCCTTGGAAATATATACACACACACACATATATATATATATATATATATATATATATATATATATATATATATATATATAATATTTATATGTATATAGTCTATTGTGAACAGAATTGTTTTTCTGATTTACTTCTCAGCATATTTATTGTTGTCATAAAGAAACTTTCTTGCTATTATCTTATTAAACCAGCTTTTAAACATACAAATACAATTCCATGAGTATACATATGCAGAGGTTCCCTTTAGGCACAGGAGCCTATTAATACATGAATTCACTATTTCTGAGTCAAATTAATCCTGTTATCTGTAATCAGTTGAATATTATTAAAAGTATCAAGCAACACAATTATTTTGGTTTATTTATTTTGTTATCAAACTAAAGAAGGCAGGTGAACTAAGTGCTGGCTACTGTATTGACAGTAGTGTAACATAATCATTATTTTTCTTGGTTCACAGGAGATTACAAGTATGTAGGTACAATTTAAAAAACACTCAACTGCCATATACCAATACAAATAATGATGTAACACATTTCCCTATATTTCAAAAGCCCAAGGCAACCCAGAATGCAAGCTCAAAGTTTGTTATGTGCTAATACTAAATATATTCTAAACACAGAGCAAAAATCTGCAAGTCTCTTGTTTATATTCATCGTGTCCAACATTTAGAGTCATAGTAAGCTTCACTTCTTTCTGATAAAAAGTAACTAAAAAATAATGGTCTCAAAACATTTATAAATGTAACATTTGATTAATATTGATTAATGAAAATTATCCTTATGGTGGTGTCATATTCCAGAAATATGTTCTTTAAATATATTATACTGACATAATGTAACTAAAATTAGCTTTGATTCCAGTTTTGTGCCTGGCAATAATCAAATATGTAAAAAGTAAGTTGCATAAAAAGGAAAAATTAAAACGCTATAATTTAGGAAGGAAGGACATATCCATAAAGCATAAGTAAACATTTATCTTAATCAATCCATTACCACTTGAAACCATTTCCCATGTTCAGCTATATTCAGACTTTAGTTTCTCTGCTAAAATGAAGTAATAAGCAGCTCTTTAGGATACATCACAGAAATAGGCCCAGACCATGGTGTTAAATTCACTACAAAGCCTAAATAACAAAGGGTCTCTTGGAAGTGTTGTGAGATGCTTTTTGCCTGAGCATTTTAACATCCAAACTTAAGAAATCTATAAGTAGAGATAAGTTAGTATCAGTGCTTCTAGAATATGTTATGCTAACTTCTAATATCTTATGGCATTTGTCATCTTATGTAGTAACAGGGTTTTACCATGTCTTTCTCCTTCACTGGACTATGAGCACCTTATAGACAAAAGCTAGGGCTTATATTTCTATGAAAACCTACCATTCAGTATTTTACTGATCCTTACATATTTTCCTTTATAAATGTTAAGTTTTATAAAGTTTGTTGATTATTTTTTACAGGATAGATGTAAAGAACACTGAATAAGTACTATGGTTATAGTGGTTTAGTTTTAAAAACTTTTACTATTGGTTTAAAAATGTAAGTGTAAGCCAGGCATAGTTGCACATGCCTGTAATCCCAGTGGTTTGGGAGGCTGAGGAGGAAGATCGCGAGTTCAAAGTCAGCCTCATCAAAAGCAAGATGCTAAGCAACTCAGTGAGACCCTGTCTATAAATAAAATACAAAATAGGCTGAGGATGTGGCTCAGTGGCCAAGGGTCCTGAGTTCAATCCCCGGTATAAAAAAAATGTAAATGTAAGTTTATCTTAATGTATACAATGTTATCAAGACTAGTAAAAATAACAAAGGGAAGATGGGCTAATACACTGTTAAAATTAACTCAGACACAAAAAAGTAATTCATACCAAAGTGGATAATGTATATTTTCCTTTAATAAAATTTGATAAATTAAGGTATTTACAAAGACTTGGATAACCTCTAAAGGTGTTTGCTTTTGTTGTGGAGTAGAGGAATATGCAGAACCAGGTCATTCATAATATTTAGTTTTGAAAATATGGTGTTATAAATTCATCAACAGTTGATCAGATTATAATGAACCATTTCTAATAATCTAATGTGCTATGTATTAACAATATAGAGAATGTCAACCTCTTAGAATAGGGGACACTCCTTATATCAGCCATTAAGACAGCTTGATGTAACAGCTTCCTCTTGAGCATATAAACTAAGAAGAGTTCCAAATGTTGTATTAGAAGACCTAATTTTGTTTTATTTATATTTTTCCACTTAAAATTAGTAAAAAAGGAGGTTGAACATTTATTAGAGTCTATTTCCTCTATTTCTAGGAAGATTATATATGAGGAGAGAACAAAAAAAAATTGAAAGTGTTCTAACTGATAAATGGGATTAAAGCATCAGAGGCACATTCATGGTATTTAAAAAAAACAACTTCATTGATCAATAAAAAAGCTTCTGGCATACTGTCATCTCTTCATCACAAATAGGTGGTGAAGAATTAGATTTCAGTAACTTTATATCAGTTAAATCTTAGAGTAGCATATTTCTGAAGTTATAATAGACTGCCTGAGAAGATTTAAAAGATGGTTAATTCTTTGAACATGCAGGTCATGTCTCTGAATTAGATACTCATTTTGAGGAAAAAAATACTCTGCTTTTGTATCTGTATCAAACAATTAAGCTAAGTTCTGTTGTTATCATTCCTGTGTTTAATATTATGTTTATTTATGCTTACTATAGCATTTTAAAGATATTTTGTGGAGTCTGTATTGTAGGAGTTTCTCTGATGTAGAATCCTTTTAAGACAATCTGATAGTTTCCATTCTGAAAAAGGACATGTTTTGTTTTTAGGCACTTGGAAACACAGAAATCAACTCTGTATAAAACCCTGGGGATCACTGAGCCAGTGTAAAAAAGCTGTTAGATCTGGAAACTGCAGCAGTAAATTTAGACTTTAGAAGCCACAGAATCTTCTCTAGAATTGAGAAGAGAAAAAGAAATTGCTCTGACACTCTCTGACATTTAGTACTGATTGTATTTATTATTTTCTAAACAACTTTCAGTTGATTAGACCCTTAGGTTTTTTCAGCTTTTATTTAATTGTATAGATCATTATCATACTGTATATAATTTATGTATATATGAATGCAATTTTTCATCAAAAGCAAGGTTTTAAAAATAATTTCTAACACTCAGTATTTAATTGTATTCCCTTCATACAATTTTTACTAGATTTATCTTCCAGTTTTAGCAACATATTTTATCTTATAATAACATTTATTTTTACCAGGTAGTATTATATTCTCAAATCAGGACAATTTGTTTTCCTTGGTATTCCCTCCCCCCCAGAACCATAACTTAGACAAATAAAAATGTAGATAATAACCACGGCTAAATTAAAAAAGTAAGTTGCATAAAAAGGAAAAATTAAAACGCTATAATTTAGGAAGGAAGGACATATCCATAAAGCATAAGTAAACATTTATCTTAATCAATCCATTACCATGTAGAATATGCTGAATACATTTTCACTGCCATTTTTTGACAGTGTTTAATTTGTAGTCAGTGAAACCAAATGAATAGAAAGAAAACAATCAAAAAATGAAAGTACTAGAAGGGAGAAGCCATAAGTATTATAATGCACAAATATTATAAATCTAGAAAATTTTAAAGTTGAAATAAAAACTCCATTTTTAAAGAGACTTTTAGTTTACCAACCAGCTAAATATCTGACTACCTTCCATTTCTACTATAGATTATGTCAACAGAAAAATATGATGTTTTTAATGCTATCTGTGCTAAATTTTTGAAAAAAATGCAAGGAAGTCTCTAAAATATTATATTGAATGAATGTAAGTTGAAAAAATTATAAAATAATTAAGGAAAGTTTATAAAATGCATATGAATATTGTGCTTTGATATAAAAATATGCATAATGAATTCTCTGAAATTATATTTATCACAGAATTGTTTAATTGGTTAAATAATCTAATATTTTAAATATATGGAAAGTGAGAGAAAACAATATAATATAAACTACATATCTATCACTCATAATAAAATAAATATTAATAGTTTCTATATTTGTTTCAAATAGTGAAAATTTGAAAGGTGAAATTTAGCCCTTCATATCTACATTCCTTTCTCCTTATCTAGATTGGTAAAATGTCAGCTAAATTTAGTGTTTAAAATTAAATTATAATAAACAGTATATTAGGCTGATACATTATGGCATATTTTAGTAATGAGTTTCTACACATTACTTAAAATTAGTGAAATCACATATTTAAGACTCGGAAATGATGTACAGTAGAAAATGTATATTGATAAGAATTTTACTGTGTGATGTTTTATTGCATTTCAAACCTGTAAACAGTATTACATAATGTTTCTGGATATATAGGTAAGCAATAAAAATAAAGCATAAAATTTAATGGAAAGTTACTTCAAATTTTTTCTATTATTAAAAAAAATCTATGAAATACCCTTTGCTTGAAATACTTTCTATTTCACATAAGAGTTACCTAACATAACCACCATTATATATCCCTTTTTTAGTCCCTTTCTTCTTTTATTCCAACCAATTTCTAAATCTGTTATAAATTTATTATTAAAGTATTAATTTTTCTTTTATGAATCTCCTCTTTTGAATATAAGAAGCATTTGGTATGACTAAAAGAGCAACAGGCACATAGTAGCCTGAATTTTATATGAGTACCCAAATATTTACTCCTCATATCTAAGCTAAAATATTATAAATAGAGAGACTATAGATAGCATTCTTTACTTACTCTGAATATAAAATTATATTTTTGTGTCTTTATTTTCCATTTATCTCCACGTGAAAGCTTCATGGGAGAAGGAGACTTGTGTTTTTATAATATTATTCTAAGGTTGAATGAAAGAATTATATTAATGAATGAATATATGAGCATGGCTTTTTTGCTAAGAAAAGTAATATATATATATAATATGATATGGAATATGTTCCAGGCCTCCTATATAGTCTTTGATTTATTTGCTTTTGATTTTTGTTATAATCAATGCAATAATAGTCTCTCAGTATAAACCGTTTTTGCAATTATTTTTATTAGAAGTGTTTTAATTATTTAGCTTTCAGCTTTCACCCTACCATCTACTCTATTCTGCATTTCACAGATTCTATGGGACAATAGTCACTACCACTTATTCACTTTCTTCTTTTCTCCCTCATGCCCTGTATGATTTATATCTAAATATGATGTTGTTATACTTCCTTTCTATTTAAGGAGTACTTACGTCAAATCCTGCTTCTATTAGTCATTTTCCCTTTTCTTCTACTACTCTTAAAGAAGATGACATATCTTGATCCAAGACATTCCTACTTGCTCCTAGCCAAAGTTCAATTGGCATGAATGAACAACTAAAAACATTACATTGCACAAGTTTTATGCACTGTGTTTACTTTTGATAGAATTGATAATCCAACAAAACAGGAATTTATTTCTTCTATACTGCACAGTCCATAAAAACTCAGATGCATTATCTTCTTAATAATCAACATATCTTATTTTATAATGTTTTGTCCCAGTTAAAATGAACTTAAGTGCTGGGCACAGTAGAGTAGGCCTGTAATCCCACAGTCTCCAGAGGCTGAGGCAGGAGGATTTTGAGTTCAAAGCCAGACTCAGCAATTTAATGAATTCTTAAGCAACTCAGTGAGACCCTGTCTCTAAATAAAATACAAAAATGGCTGGGAATGTGGCTCAGTGACTGAGTATTCCTGAGTTCCATTCCCAGTACCAATACCAAGAAAATTGATTTAAGATCTTGAAACGTGGCAATTAATGCTGGGATTTCAGTTCCTTGGAGCTACTTAATTACTTCAGATTAGGGAGGAGTTTGTTATGTCTCATTAATTGGTAGATCAGAAAGTAAATTCAATGTTATATAAACAGCATTCCTGCCATTTTGTTTTAGATTTTAAATGGTACCTGTGCATTTTGACAATTTAGTCTTTCCTCTATCCTTGGGAAACAAGTCTCTTTCCCTGTTGAGGGGATACTTAAAACCTTTTATGCCATGGTCCCTTTTGGCATTCTGGTGAATCCTAATTCTTATTAGAATAATATTTTAAAATACATAAAACAAATTATGCAGAATTACAGAGGAAACCACATAAATGGAAATATAGTTATGCAAACATTTTTCAAAAAGTTTGTGAAACAATTGTGATACAAGCATATATATGTTTATATTATTGAAGACTACATAATAAGGTATAATAACTAATGTCAATTGGTGTAGTGATAAATTTAGATGTTATTTCATGATATTTCATGTCACAAATATCATGTGAAATGATAATATTTATTATTTCTTCTACTTACAATCACATAGAATTATTAATGCAAATCTGATTCATTGCTTACATCAAAAATTGGGAGAGATCCTAAAGTTCAGGTTAGTAAATGAATGAAATGTTTTTACATTCAACTTTTCATACCCTTGAATTTCCCTCGATTAAGAAACCTTTTGAAGGGATCCCAGAAGAATGAATCAATCATATCTGTACTGTTGACAGAACTTCTCTCCCCGAGAGAAAGGAGATAAATCAGCTTCAATGTGCTCCTTTTAATTGCTTTCATAGAAGATAATCTATAGAGAAATGAAAAAGGACACTGTGACACAGTTGTTGTCACAGAATCTCTCTGATGTTCAATATAGCATCAATTTGATTTCCTTGAGGATATGAAGGATATACTAAGCAGGAAATCCTTGCATTAAAAATGAGAGGTAATCAAATTCTTAATCAACCTAACTTCCTTCTTTCTCAGAAACACAAATTATACCCAAAGAAGCAAACATCAGGGAGCTGTCATAAAATTCTATATTCAATCTTTCATATAAATATTCTGATTTCTGGCAATTCATATTTCAAGAACTTTAAAGTGCAACAGCAAATAAATACAACAACATTTACATTTTTCCCACAGAAACACAAATGGAAATTGGGAGCTATTTCTTAATATCCAGATTATGTTTCTTATTAACAACTAGCAAGGCTGAAATTGGTTCCCAAATCAGTTATCCTCGTTGTCAGAACTAGCAAACTTAGTACATAATGAAGTCACTAAATGGCACAAGTGTTACCTATAATGACTTTATGATTTACATGTATAGTTATCTGAATTTATAAAAGTTTTGTTCAAATTCTCCTCAGGGGAGATGTGTATAAATTTTAAGTGATTTATCCCAGTAGGGCAACAGTAGAAAGATTATTGGAACCCATAATAAATTGGGTACAGTTTTTTTGGTTTGGTCAAATTTTTAAAATTCACATTGATTCATTCATTACAGGAAGCTATTGTTTAAAAATGGAATAGGGAGAGGAAATTGTACTCAAAGTATAGTAAAACACTTTTTAAATATGCAGCAAACATTTAAAAATAATTTAAAGATACAATTTATTGAGCTCTGAATAATCTACTCTTGTTTCACATTTGCAGATCTCAAAAAAAGGTGATGTAATATGAAAAAAAATAGTTCATTTTCACAGAATGTTTTCAAATCTGTATAACTCTCACTCATAAAATACCAATAAGAAACAGGTTTACCTATTTGATAGTGCTAACTTCTGTTATCTTGGTCTTAATGTAAGATCCCTTAGTTTAAAATTATTCTCTCTCTCTCTCTCTCTCTCTCTCTCTCTCTCTCTCTCTCTCTCTCTCTCACACACACACACACACACACAGAGAAAGCTGTTGGCATAGCTTCATTTTTTCATTGATTTTATATTGTCAATTTCATAGTGTTTCTTAAGTACATTCTCAAGGTGTTAATATACAAAATGCAAAATTACTTTCCATGATCAAAGGAATTTAGGCATCTCTCTGTAAAGTGCGTTTGATTTTGGACTGAGGTTGTGGCTCAGTGATAGAGCATTTGCCTAGCATGTGTGAGGTACTGGATTCCATTCTCAGCACCATATATAATAAAATAAATAAATAAAGGTCCATGAATAACTAATAAAAATATTTTAAAAGTGCATTTATTTCATTACAGAAAAACATCTAAGATTTCAATAATTAAATAATAAATGTTCTTTTTCAAAAGAAGTGATATGATATATACCCCTTCTATATTTCCTGACAATGAGAATTATGTGTTCAAAGAAGTTCATGGAAATTTTATCATATTATTTTTAGTGTAATGTAGTGATTATAAGCACATAGACATAAATTACATTGTATGGGTTTGAATTATTTTTTTGCCATTTTTATCAAAGCTAGGCTGAGCAAGTAATTTATTCATTTCCTATGTCAATAATTCCATTCATACATTAAGGATAATGAAAGTGTCTACTTAACTGAATTGTTGTGAACGAAATGAGTTGATATATGCAAACTTCTTAAGAGTGTGTAAACAATGAAATTATCATTAGTAATAGTTTTGTTATTGTTGAGTACCTATCTTAAATAAGGCTATAAAACAAAATGTATTATCATGTAGGATTCATAGGTTATAATTAATGCTCACAGGCTAACTATCAGATCTTGTAAAGATGAATTCATTCTTACAATACATAATATATTATGCACTATAGTAAAAAGAATACATATAATTTAGTAAGATAAAAGTTTTAAAAAGCACATGATCATCAGATACAGATACATTCAATAAAAAATAAAACAAACTTTCATGATCAAAGAATTTGACAAATGAGGAATAGAAGGGAAATTACTAAACCTAATAAAGGGCATCTAAAGAAATCACATAGCTGTTTATCCTAATTAATAGTGAAAAACTGAAAGTTTTCTCCCTAAGATAAGCCATAAAACCCCTTTATTCACCATTTTTATTCAACATTGTGATAAAGATTCTAACCAAGGCAATTACACTCTCAAAAACTTAAATAAGGAAACTTCATATTTGAAAAGAAAAACTGAAAATAACTTTATTTGCAATCTATATGATATTTTATGAGAAAAATCTTAATCTATGTTACAAATATAACTGATGAACTAGTTTAAGAACATTATAGAATGAAAGATAAAGATTAAAATAGCAAATATTTTTCATCAAAATAATTACTAGCCTGAGAAGAGTACATTCTTGGGTGATGTTACTCTCTGCCCCTCAAGCTTATTTGGAGGGATTTAGGAATTACAGATTTTTCAAGAGCAGCATTCTCAGTAGCTGAGGCAAAAAATTCTTCCCTCCATCTGGATGGCACATCTCTGAGGTCCAAACAGTCCATCTCTTGTGTTATTTGGAACCATTTCTTCATAACTTTAGGAAAGCAACTCTTCCAATATTCTGATGGATCTCTCCTTTTGGTAGAAGCTTATAAGATGAAAGTCAGTAGGACAAACTAATACCCTCTGCTTTTGTAGCTGCATTTAAGGCCAAAACATAAACAAATAATATCTTCCTCCTCTGAGAACCCTGTGAAGGTTCTTTCCATCTTCATTTACTACTACTACTATTGGTCTCAGTGGTTTACTTGTGAGACAGATCCTCATCTCTGACATGTCTGTGCCTCTGATTAATGTGTTCTCAGGCCAGGGTAACCATACTTGTTCACTTACTTTCGCAATGGGCAAGAGAATGCAAAGAGCCATATTAGTCGATTATGTAAATTGTGTACATATTTCTGTGTGTTTACATTTCATATCAGCAGTGATACCTCCTCATGATGTAAAAGGTTAATTGCCTTTCAAAGATGCTGATGTCTCAACTTGCCTTTTGGATTCAGACACAAGGGTCCCAAACCATCCAGTCAGTTCAATAGAATAATTTTTCCCTTGGAAATGTGTTTCTCCTTTGGAGACTAAGACTTCTAACATTCTAGTACCTAGAGTTTTGGTAATAAGCAGCACAAATTCCACAGTGGGTCATTGAAATTGATGATAGGTAGATTACTTGCTTTTTGGGGGGCCAAAATTTTAGATTAAATAGTGCTGTGATAGGGAATATCATCAATGCAGCTTGATCTTTATGGAAGGACAATTTCCATCACCCTCCTTTAGGATGCTCTATTGTTTTTATTTATGATTTTATGGAAGTAAAAGACTGTCCAAGAGGTTTCTGTATGCCCCCCATGGTATTTTAATTCTTTACCTACAAAGTGAGGATACAAGGAATGGGGAGCATTATTTACTATGCCAACCCCAATTATGCATAAAAGGAGTAAGGGAAATAATTATAAGGTGGGTCAAGAGATTCAGAGAATCATTGGATTGCTGAACCTTGGTGAATACGCCATTTATTTTATGTATCATTTTGCCAGCATTCTCACTGGTTAGTCATATATGAATTTTATTTCCAGGTATTAATATCAACTGAAGTCTATGACCAGTAGTTTTCCATATGCCTGGGAAAACCTTTTATTCTTAACTTACAGTCACCTGAGTAAATGGCTCTTGATCTTTTGGGAGAATGTTTGGGAAAATCAGTATCACACATGTTTATCATTGTTCTTGCAGGTTTTTCTACCCAGAGACATGACCTTCTATTCTGAAAATGAGTTTTGATATGAAAATTATCTAATATTTGAGAATGGACAAGAAATATTACTTTGTTGTTGAGACAGCAGACTTTATCTTCCTGGTGTTCTATTATTTATATTTTCTGGTGGTACAACCCTCAATGTCTATACATTTTTTTGCACAAGGCACACCATTTTTGTTAACAAAAATCATGATTTTTTGTGGGTCAGATCCCATTTTGGGCAGTATCTACATTGCCACACAAAATAAAAATGGCATCTCTCTGGTTGTGGGCCGTTAAATGCCACCACATGACCTCTATCATATTGGATTATTATTGTTCAACTGTATTGCTGTGTGTTAATTTTATAATGGACTTTTTTATCATCAGTTTTTTCCCCAGAAATAATTACTATTGTACTTCTTACCAATATTGGTGTTTCTCACAAGTGCATTTCTGATAGCCTTGGTAAATTTTATATTCTTTAAATCTTTTTATGGTAGGTAACATCTGGTGCATTTTCAAGCTTTATATACTAACTTTGCTAGCACACCCACTTTCTTGAGGAAGGCCTGATTTAGAAAAAAGAGAGAGATGTTCCTTGGGCACAGATTTTAAGGAGATATTCTTTCTCATTATTGTATAGGCATTGACTGTCCACTGGTCAAGCCTTCAGAGTGATTGACCCTCATAAGATTCAATTTACTTTAAGAAGGCACTCCCGCTCAGAGTCATGCAAATGTCTCCTTAGGTTGCATGCCTTGCATATCTCAATTGATTCACCCTTTCACTCTTTCCTCAGCCATTGAGTATGAGACCTTTAAAATCTTCTTCAGTTGTCTTCCATAACATTCTTACCAATGCTTTTATCATATGTACAGAGCCATCCTGGTAGTGTGTTACCATCATTTCTGAGAACTTTTCTACAATGCTAAATCCTGTATTCAAAAGTCAATACAAATTTCCTTATCACACCTAAACTTCTGGCTCCCTTGATCAAGAAGACTTAGAATCCAGTTCTATATATTTTTCCCTGTTTCATCCTGGCACAATCTGGCAACTTTCATGTGGGGCATAATCATTTTCTTCCCTTTTCAAGGTTAGAATGGAAAAATATCATGTATTGTGTTAAACATGAACACTAATAATTGGCCTGTTAGCCAGGGGAGGACTTGGAGGAATGTCCTGAGTGTGCATATGAATTAGATTAGCACCCTTATGGAAGGCACACATTACCATTCAGAGGACAATGCATTTAGGCAATGGGCCCATACCAACTCTTAAGACTCAAAGGATCCACTAAAATTTGCAGGTCCAAAATTTGGGTAGAGCATCCTCCCTGATATCTCAATTCAAAGAAAAAAGATCTCTGTTTTTCACCACTAGAGCTCTGGTGTTTGCCTAACATACCAGTCTTCTAGTCTTTTCAGCATTCACTGGTATTTTTTTACTCTGAATATTAATTTTGGGCCTGGAACTCAGCTTTTGCCACCCTTCCACTAAAAACATTAGATGCTTTTCATAAGCAATCATGGAGGAATTCTGGCTTTCATAGTTGAATTTCAAATAAATGTGTATAGTTTGTAATTCAATTATTATTATTATTATTATTATTATTATTATTATTATTATTATCATCATCATCATTATTATTTTGTACTGGGAATTAAGGAACTTAACCACTGAGAAACATCCCCAGCCTTTTTTCATCATAGTTTTTATTTAGATACAGGGTCTTGCTGAGTTGCTTAGGGACTTGCTAAATTGCTGAGGCTGGCTTTGAATGCATGATCCTCCTACTTCAGCCTCCCAAGCCACTGGGATTATATGTGTGCACCACAGCAACCAGGTGCAACTTTTTTATTATATGTTTATGGAGTATTGTTTTTGCTCCTTTAGGGATCTTTTTAAAAATAACATAGATTAGCTTATCAACAGAGAAATATTATTATACATGTTTCTGGAGTGATATCTAACATCAAGGCAATAGTGGTGTCTGGTGAAAATCTGCTTTCTTGTAGACAATTCCTTCTAGTTATATTATCACATAGTAGAAGGGGCAAACAAGATTCCTCTGGCTGCTTTCATAAGGGTGCTAATCTAATTCATAAGCACACCTTCTTCATGATCTAATAAACTTCCAAATGCCCTATATTCTAATATCATCTCTTGGGGGGATAAGATTTCAATATATAAATTCGAGAGAGACAAACACTCAGACCACAGCATTCTACCACTTTTCCCCAAGATTAACATCCTTCTCACATTAAAAAAATATGCTAGATTCATCTCAATAGCTCCCCTCCTCCAAGTCATCAGTCCTATTTGCTGTGATCTGCATGGTCATTATTCAGAAACCAGCAAGGAACAATGGAGAATTAGAAAAGACAAACATACATAGAGAGAGAAAGCAGGGAGCAGGTGGAACACCATCCTCCAATGGAGGAACATTAATCATGTTAGATCAGCACATTTATTATACAAGTTTTGTCATCAAAAGGATTTTCTGTGAAAAAGTTTCTTCAAAGAAGGCAGTTTGATGAATGAAGTACTGACAATCAATTATAATTATATTTTTGCACTCATAATTCTCAACTCCTGGAAGCTGGTGTCTCAAATCTGAGTCAAGACTGATAGTCCTGTGCCTTGCACAAAACCTCTTTAAGCAGGGCACCACCATAGCAACTGGGAAATCTTGACCTGCACCTTTGAACAGGAAGTTCCCAGTGCAGGTGCAGGCTCCTGCTGCAAGACAGTCAGAAATCCTAAGCTGAGTCACCACTCCCCACACCTATCAATATCAACTTTAGAGTCTAAGTCTAAAGTTTCATCTAAATGTCACCTAAATTAGATATAGTTAAATCTCATGTTCTGACTTACAATGGGGCAAATTCTTCTCCAGCTATGAACCTGTGAAATCAAACATGTAACTAAACATGTTTTTTCATGTAATTTTCCAAATTTAATTTTGTGACAGACATGTTGTAGACATTTCCATTCATAAGAAAGGAAAATAAAAGAAGAAAGAAATAATAGGTCTAAAAGAAGTATAAAATTCAACAATAACAAAACGACCTGTTATTGCTCCTCAAGAATCTTTGACTCTAATATTTGTTCTCTAAGCCAATGTGCTATAGCTTTCATTTTTTTTATTTCCCTGTTGAGAAAATGTACCCCAAAGTCTCTAGGTAACCATGCCCCCATTGCTTCACAGGTCTTATAAGTTGGAACCATGTGCTGAAGCTCTTCAGGCTAGAATCATATGCTGGTGGAATTACTAGTCTGAAGTCCTGGAATGGCTCTCTTCCAAGGACTCCATTTTATATTGTTCAAGCAGAACCTCTCAGTAATGTTTTACTATATGAATTTATCTCCAATGAAGGTTTTAATTAATAAAAAGACTTTATTTTATGTCCTCTCTGCATTTTACCTACCACCACTGAAGTGATTCTCACAATAGCTAAAAGATAACAGATTAAGTACTGAAACAACTTCTTATCACTGGCTTGCTTAGAGTATTTTTGGTTCCAAATTTCACAGGATGTGTTGTCAGAAATAGACACTGATGTGCAATTTATTTTACAAAGTGTTCACTAAAGATTAATACTCATGAAAGGTAGAGAAAGGAAGAAGAATAGGAAGAAACTGTTACTATGGCATGCAAACTCAATGAAGCCTCAACTCCAAGAGTATCATTGAAGTATATATTAACTATCAAAGTATCCAATCATGGGTTGAAATGATCAGGATTTTATGGTTCCCCTAGGATCAGTCACTGAATGTTTTTCTATAAAATAAGGGTTTACTCCTTGGAAAATCATGTCTGTGCAACCAAGTGACACAAAAGAATGTTTGCTGAAGCACTTCCAGAAGCTGGGACAAGACATTCTTTCAAGTGGGTATCTAGGTGGTATATTTATATGTCTATTACATAGACAAATATCTAATGGCTACTCACCTGCTTATTAAATGATTTATGTTTGTTTGTTTTAATTTTCACCCACAATAGTGTTCTTGGCACTAGACCATGATTGGATACCTGTGCCAAATCTGTGTTTGCAAGTCATTGAGCATGAGACATACAAAGAGGCAGGCAATAGATAGACATAGTTTAGAAGCCCTGTTGCAGAAGCTTGAAGTGATTCAGGTTATGGACATCTACAAAAGATTTAAAAGCAAAGAAAAAAGTAAATAAACTACCTAAACAGCAGAGTGTTGTAACAACAAGCAGTGGATTCATATTGTTAAGAGAATATTGAGATAATTGTTATTTTGTGTGCAATAAAATGGTATTCTAGCTTCTCTGGGTTTTGATTGTATGGTAGCCAGATTTTTCATTTTTTTAAATTGTTTTATAGGGACAACAGGTGCTTTTATTTGTTCTTAGAAATAGAAACATTATTATTTAATTAATTACACATGGCATCTTGATAGAATTGGCTAATTATAATGAATATTGGCAGAGTGTGACACTGATTTAATTTAAGTTAATATTATCCATGTTGATAAAAGGAGAGATAACACCCCCAGGCCTTACAGTACAGAATTTGCAAAGAGGAATAAGCAGTAGAGGAAATTGAATTGTGTCCAAGTATTGACTGAGGGGTTGACATGTCATGTATAAATACCTTAAATTCAGTTCAGAAGATAAAAGTGATTTATGTGTATAGTCTTAAATAAGACAGAACAGGAACAAGCTATTTCCCTTATGTTATTTGTAGCAGATATTTAGCACCATTCACTAGCAGCAAAAGGAATCTGTAAGGACAGCACAGAAATCAATACAAGATTTGAGCTGAATTAAATAAATGAAAAGGTTGAACAAAGGGCAGAGAGAGAAATAAACTAGAAATAGGAAAAGAACAAATGTTGGTAATTTTGTTTTTCTTTCTGTGCAAATTAAAAGAAGATAGGAATATGGAAGAAGCTATCATGGGACAGTGCTAGTTCAGTCATTGTGAAAACTTTTCAGTGAATTTCTTTTACACATTACTAAGTAAGTACCCAGTGAGCAAGATTCTCTTGGGTCTGATTAGTTTCTAAAGTGATTGTGTTGTGTTTATTACATATGCCTGAATTGTTCTGACTATCCCTGTAATTGGTTGAATATGAGATTTATTTGTAGTCATTCCAATTTCTATGAGTAAGAAATTAATATGAATGTAAAATCAGTAGAGGAATGAGAGTGAGTGACACTTCAAAATCAATCAAGAAAATTTGACCAGAAATATTAGAAAATCCTGGTTGATGGTTCTACTGAGGAGCGAGATTTATTTTCTTAGGGGATTATGGAATCTCATTATTATATTTAAAAAAATAGAAAGGTATTTCTCATTTAAGGATGATATGAGTGAGTCTTTCCCAGATAAACATAAGTGTGTATATATATATAATTTAAATCAAATACATAACTATAATTTATATATATATATATATATATATATATATATATATATATATATATATGTGTGTGTGTGTGTGTGTGTGTGTGTGTGTATACATATATACACACACATACAGAGAGAGAGCAAGAGTATGTGTGTTATTATGGAAGTTGACTAGGCCCATGTGCTTATAGATGCTAAGAAATTCTGTGTTGTCTGCCATCTGGATAGCTAGAAAGTGTGATTAAGTTCAAATTCACAGGCCCAAGAACCAGGGGAGCAGATGATATTATTCTTGGACGAAGGCCTGAGAACCAAGGGGGAAATGACAAATGTAAGCCTATGAGTCCAAAAAGGCAAGAGAATCTGGAGCTCTAAGTTCTTCTGGTTTAAGAAAAATAGGAGTGAATTAGCTCTTTCTGTAAATTTTTCTTCTATTCAGGTCCTCATTGGATTAGATGATGCCCATGTATATTGGTGATAGTGTATCTTCTATATTCAGTTTACTGATTCAAATGCCAATCTCATCAGAACACTCTTATAGACACAGAAAAAAAAGTTTTACTAGCAACCTATATTCAATTAACATAGGTTGGTACATGATATTAACCATCACAATAACAGAGGTGAATTAACTTGAAAAGGTGGCTGGTACATAGATCCTCTGGTGAAGTTTAATAAATTATTAGGATGTACAATTTCATTTTTAGTAATATTCATTTAAGATGGTAATTTCGGTGAGAAAATAGATGGTAAAAATGTATGGTAAGAATGAAGACATCCAAACCATTTTCCAGATATCAAATCATATAATAAATATGATATTATTACAACTGAATCATATTAAGAACCTCCCCATTAAAAGAAAAAAATGAGAGAGTTTGAAAAAACCGAGTTATCAATACTTTATCAAAGGAATGAGAGTCAAATTCTTGATGCTGTAAAAATAATACAAGAAGCAGCTTCTATTGTTTGAATATGAGCAGAGTCCCACAAAGATACATATATGAAATACATTGTTTCCAGGGTGGCTCTATTGTGGGATACTCTAGAACTTGGGGGAAGTGGGATTAGTGTTAGGCCCATAGGTCATTGAGCATATATTCTTAAAACAGATTGTGGAACCCCACCCATCTTCATCTCTTGCTCTCTCTTTCTCTCTGTTTCCTGGCTGGAGATGTGACCATTTTTTTCTGACACACCATTACATCATTCATAATTGCCATACTCATTAATTATAAAAATTTATGTAACCATGTGTTCTTGACTTAAATCTACAAAGCTGTGAGGTAGATATACTCTCTTTTCTTTTCTTAAAATATTTTAATTAGTTCATTAATTATAGTGGGGCTCATTGTGACATAATCATACGTGCATGGAATATGATTTCCTCCATTTCAGTTGCCACTACTTCCTCTTTACATCTCCTCCTCACCCACCCACCCCCGTTTCTCTTCCTCCACTTTACTGACATTAATTAATTAATTTATTTATTTATTTATATTTTAATTGGTGCTTTATAGATACACATAATGGTAAAAGTCACTGTGGTGCATTCCTATATGTACATAGCATACTTTTATTCTATAATTCCTTCCTTTCCTGTTCTTCCGCCATTCCCTCTATTACCTGATGTTCTTGAATGTTTATGGATTTCCCCCCTCTATTTTTCCCCTTATATTTCTCTAGCTTCTGCATATGAGAAAAAAAAATATTCAATCTGGCTTATTTCACTAACATGATGTTCTCCAGTTCCATCTATTTTTCAGAAAATGAGATAATTTACTTCTCTATGGCTGACTAAAATGCTACTGTGTATATATAGCATATTTCCTTTATTCATCTGTTGACAAGCACCTGGGCTGGTTCCATAACTGGGACATTGCGAATTGTGATGCTATAAAACATGGATGTGCTTGTAACACTATAGCATGCTGGTTTTACTTCTTTAGGATAAATGCCAAGGAATGGAATAGCTGGATAATAAGGTATTTTGTTTCCTAGTCTTTTGAGTAAACTTCATATTAACTTCCAAAGTTGTTGAAGTAATATGCAGTCCAACCAACAATGTATAAGTGTAGCTTTTTCCTAAGATCCTCACCAGAATTTATGATTACTTGCATTCTCAATGATTGCTATTCTAACTGGATTGAGATGAAATCTCAATGTAGCTTGATTTGTATTTCCCTGATTACTAAGGATGTTAAATATTTTTGTTTCTATATGTTGGGCATTTCATATCACTAGTTTTTAGAAATGTCTGTTGAGTATATTTGCAAATTTATTGATTGGGTTACTTAATTTTGTTTTGTTTTTGTTTTTTGTAGGTGGTGTTAAATGTTTTGAATTCTTCATATGTTGTGAATAGTAATTCCTTTCCAGAGGAGTAGCTGGGACGATTTTTCCCAATCTATAGGCTTTCTTTTCATACTTTTGTTTCCTTTGCTATGCAGAAGTTTTTAATTTAACGATGCCCCAATTTTTGATTTTTGGTTTTATTTCTTGAGCTTTAGGGGTCCTGCTTAGAAAGTTTATGCCCGCATCAATATGTTAGAGTGTTGAGACTGTGCGTTCTTCTAGGAGTTGCAAAGTTTCTTGCCTAATTCCTGTATCTTTGATGCACTTTGAGATGACATTTGTGCATCCTGAAATATAGGAAGGTAGTCAAATTCTTTTGATATGGATATCCAGTTTTCCCAGCAATATTTGTTTCAAAGGCTCTCTTTTCACCAACATGTGAAAAGAGACACTTTGGTTAAGTTTTTGATGACTATCTCTTTGCAGGTTTGTCTCTCCAACATCCTATCCATTCTATTGGTCTGCATGTCTGTTTTTGTTTGTTTGTTTGTTTGTTTTACCAATATCATCCTGTTTTTAAACTACAGCTCTCAAATATTATTTGAGATAAGGCATTCTGATGCCTCTAGCACCATGCTTCTTGCTTAGGATTGTTTTGACTTTATTCAGTATTTTATCATTTTAAATGAATTTTATAGCTTTTCTTTCTATTTCTGTGAGGATGTCATTGGTATTTTGTTAAGGATTGTATTGACTCTGTGTAACACTTTTAAAAGTATGCTCATAGTGACAATATCAATTCTATCTATCCAAAGACATAAAAAGCCTTTCCATCCTCTAAGGTCTTTTTCAATTTCTTTGTGCAGTGTAATATAATTTTCATTCCAGAGATCTTCCATCTTCTTAGTTAGATTTATTCCCCGATATTTCTTTTTTTAGTTATTATAAATGGAGTAGTTTTCCTAATTTCATTCTCACCTGATTTATTACTGAGGTACAGAAGAGTTATTGATATACCCTGCTTCTTTGATTAGTTTGCTTATCAGTTCTAGAAGTCTTCTGTTGAAGTTGTTTTTGTTTTGGTGTCATCTAGATATAAAATCATATCACCAACAAACAGAGATTTCTTCTTTTCATATTTGTGTCCATTAATGGCTTCTCTTGCTTAATTGATCTGGATAGAGTTTCAAGAGCTATATTGAAAAGTAGTAGTGAAAGCTGGCATTCTTGTCTTGTTTCTCATTTGAAAGGAAATGATTTCAGATTTTCTACATTCACTGTGATGTTCACCTTGAAATTGTTATGTGTAAATTTTGTAATACTGAAATAAGTTCCTTCTATCACTAGATCTCCAGATTTTTTTAAAACATAACTGGTTGCTAGGTTTGGTGAAAGGCTATTATCTGCAACTGTTGAGATTATCATGTGTTTTTTGACCTTAATTCTATTTATGGCACATATAAAATTCTTGATTTATATGTGTGGAACCAACCTTGCATCTCTGTGATGGAATCCACTAGACTGGGGTCAACTATAATCTAATGTGCATTTTTTCATGTTTTCAAAATGTTTTATTATTTTTTACTTTTATTTTATTTACTTATTTTTATGTCATTCTAAGGACCAAACCCAGTGTTTCACATGTGCAAGGCAAGTGCTCTGCCACAGATCTACTGCCCCAGCCCCTTAATGTGTTTTTGAATATGGTTTGCAAATAGTTGATAAAGTATGTTCATTAGGGATGTTGTTCTTTTTTTCTTTTTTTTATTAGTTGCACATGACAATACAATGATCTTAACATATCATACATTTGAATCAAATGGGGTATAAATTCTCATTTTTCCAAGTGTACAGGTTGCAGAATCACATTGGTTATACAGACACGTATATACATACAGCAATACTAGTGTCTATTTTATTCTGGTGCCCTTCCTGTCCCCCCTTCCCCTCCCCTCCACTCCCCTCCCATCACTTCTCTCTACCCAATCTATTGTGACACATTTCTTTTTTTTTCCCCCTCGCATCATCATACATGTACTTTGTGTAATAATGAGGGTCTCCTTCCATTTTCCGTGCAATTCCCCTTCTCCCTCCAATTCCCTCCCACCTCTCTTCCCTATTTAGTGGTAATTGTCTTCTCATGCTCTTCCTCCCTACCCCATTTTGAGTCACCCCCTTTATATCAGAGAAGACATTCAGCATTTGTTTTTTTAGGGATTGGCTAACTTCACTTAGCATAATCTGCTCTAATGCCATCCATTTCCCTGCAAATGCCATGATCTTGTTATTTTTTAGTGCTGAGTAATATTCCATTGTGTATAAATGTGCTGCTATAAACATTGATGTGGCTGTGTCCCTGTAGTATGCTCTTTTTAGGTATTTTGGATATAGTCTGAGAAGGGGAATAGCTGGGTCAAATGGTGGTTCCACTCCCAGCTTTTCAAGGAATCTCCATACTGCTTTCCATGTTGGCTGCACCAATTTGCAGTCTTACCAGCAATGTATGAGTGTACCTTTTCCCGTCATCCTCATTAGCACTTGTTGTTGTTTGACTTCATAATGGCTGCCATTCTTACTGGAGTGAGATGGTATCTTAGAGTGGTTTTAATTTGCATTTCTCTTATTGCTAGAGATGGTGAGCATTTTTTCGTGTAATGGTTGATTGATTGTATATCCTCCTCTGAGAAGTGTCTGTTCAGGTCCTTGGCCCATTTGTTGATTGAGTTATTTATTTTTGTTATTTAACTTTTTGAGTTCTTTGTATACTGTAGAAATTAGAGCTCTATCTGAAGTGTGATATCAAAATGACACTGGATTCACAGAATTAAATTTGGGAGTATTCTCTCCCTTTACTTTTCAAGAACTAATTTGGGAAGGAGTAGCATTACAAGTTTCAAGTTCTGGTAGAACTTAAGTGATAATCCACCATATTCTTGACTTTTATTTGTTTGTAGCCATTTAATTAATGCATAAACTTCATTGCTTGATATTGGTCTTTTTATATTTCTGCAACTTTATGGATCAGTTCCGGTGGTCATGTGTGTCTAGAAATTTTTTTAATATCTTCCAGTTTTTCTAATTCATTGGAGTATAAATTTTCAAATATAGTTTCTAATGATCCTCTTGATTTTAGAATTTTCTGTGGTAATATCTTCTGTTTCATCTCTAATTTTCTTCTGTTTTTCTTTTGGTAACTTTGGCTACAGGTTTACAAGACTTGTTTATCTTTTCAATGGGACACCTCTTTGTTGCACTGATCCTTTTTATTTTTTTATTTTTTAATTTTCAATTTCTTTATTTTGGTTCTGATATTAATCATTTCCTATTATTACTGATTTTAGACTTATTTCTTATTTTAGTTTTTATTTAAATGTAGGCATTAAATGTTGTAAACTTTATTCTTAGTACTGCCCTCAAAGTCTCCCAGAGATTTTAAGATCTGTGTTCTCCTTTGTTTCTAAGTCTTTTTTTTATTTCTCACATTTTTCTATGAACCTTTCCTCATTTAAGAGCTTATTATTTAATCCCCATGGTTTAAAATGTCTCTATTTTGTCTTGTTATTGATTTTTATTTTCAGTTTATTATGTTCTAATAGAATGCAAATAATCACCACTTTTTTATTTGTTAAGACTTACTGTGTATTCTAAAATATGCACTATATTTAATATTTTTTTTTAGTTGTAGTTGGACACAATACCTTTATTTTATTTATTTACTTATATGTGATGCTGTGGATCAAACCCAGGGCCTAGCATGTGTTAGGAAAATGCTCTACCACTGAGCCACAACCCCAGCCCAAATATTGTCTATTTTTGAGTAGGTTTCTTGTATTGCTGAGACAAAAATGAATTGTGTTTTTTGATGGACACAATAGTATATTAATGTCTACTAGATTCGCTTGATTAATTAGTATTTTTTATTCATTTTGGAGAGGTAATTTTTTATATCCTGTCATTTGTAATATATTTGTAATGCCTAATTCATATTTGATTCTCCTTTAGTTCACTGATATTCTAGGGAGATTCATCCATTCACCGACACTGATATTTACTTTACACTTTCTGTGTGAAGCAATTCATTGATTATGTTCTTCAGTGCTGGATTAGTGGTTATGAGTTGTTTTAGTTTCTGCTTTTTGTGAAAGCTTTTTCTTTCATATTCAATTTAGAAGAATAGTTTTCTTGACATACCAATCTTGTTTGGCACTTGTTATCTTTCAGGGCTTAGTACCTTAGTACATGGCATTGCTGTATGTTTATTGTAGTAAGCAGGGTTTAGTGGATTCTCTCAAAGTGATACTGATACTATGAACAGGATAGAACACAGGGTGAGTGAAAATATCAATACCTGGATATTTATCCATCCCAGAGTACTAGAAAGGAATCCACTAAATAAGCCCTTGAATGAAAATAGAAAAGATATTCTAACTCATGGTTAGAGAAATAAACAGCATGAAAAAACAAGGAAACAAACGAATGCAAATTGCTAACCACTCTACAACAACTGATACCATTAACATTATAGTGGAGGAAATATTTGAGAAATAATTCAAGGACGTTTACAAAGTTTCACTTTGACAAGTGAAAATAAGATGTAAGTAATTAAAATAGAGAAAAAATATTGAAAGATCATTTTAGTAAAGAGATAAAGACTTTGAAAAAGAACTAAATAGAAACCCTGGAATGAAAGATTCAATAAATCAAAATAAAAATTCAGAGGAAACGATCCGCAACATATTATACCAAAAAGAAGACAGATTTTCAGGCCTCAAAGACAAATTATATAATTTTGAAAATTAAAATGACTTCAAAGAGAAGATCTTAATATACCATGACCATAAATTAGATAAAAATCCCAATATAGGAGGCTTTTAGAACTTCAAATAGGCCATATATTTGATATAGATATATATTATATCTTACACACACACACACACACACACATATCACTTCCAAGCATATTATAATTAAAATACCTAATACGCAGAATAAGGATAGACTTTTAAAAGCTAAAACAAATATATGACTGCTTATTTTTAGATGTAAGCCAATGAGAATTAATACTGATTCATTAGCCCTAACAATAAAAATCAGAAGGGAAGGTTTTAAATGATATTTAATGTAGATATATACACTTATATAGATCTAGATAAATACATAGATAGTTAAGAGGTCCCAAATAAAATTGACACATCCAGCTTAACTATCCTTAATTATTGAAGATGAAATAAAGACCTTTCATAGAAAACATTTGTTCATAATCATTAAGCCAGTAATATTAATTTTCTTTTCAATATGAGTAGTCTACCTCAGATATTTTATTATAGTGATGCAAATCTGACTACAACAGAAGCATAAATGAGTTTCAGCAAGGTATTGTGTAAGTGGGAAGGAAGGGGGAATCAAACTAACAAAGAATCAATTATTCAATAAACAAATTATGCTGAGATGAAAAATTAAGAATGATTCAAGCAGTATAGCTAAAAATGTACCACAGAATTTTTTTTTTACTTCCAGTGAGGCAAAGGATATAGGCTGTTATTATTATCTTGAAAAAAGTATACTTTCTATGATTTGAGGAAAGGGACAAATTTAAGAGAGCTTTCTAAGACAACTAAAGGAAAATAAAACAGAAATGACAAAGGTGTCATGTTACAACCTCCTGAGAATGTCACCAAGGAGAAAAATGTTAGATCAAGAGAAGCTTCATAAAACCTTGTAGAAGCTTATAAATAAGGAAAAATTCACGATTTTAAAGGATATTTTCAGAGATTTATTTACATCAAACACTCAAAAAATATTTATGCAACTACAAAAAAGTAATCTTAGAGAAAAAGAAAAACAGAGAGAATAAATAGCATATTCAAAACCATGTTTAAGTAGCATCTGATTTCAGTAAAAGACATGAGATTGCTTCTCATTATTGACTGTATAGGGATAGCAATGTTATTCTATTTTGCTTTATCATATTTACTGATATTTCCTATTTTATAAATTGAAAGTTTATGACAAGCCTGCATTGAGCAAGTCTATCCCACCATTTAAAAATAACTTGTATTTACTGAAGAAGAACATATAGTTAATGCTCAGACAATCAGGGTAATGGGCTTAAATTAATTGTATTTTTTAAATGCAAAAACCATTTCATGAAGTTTCCATGAGGTTGACCTGTAGAAACATTCCAAACATTCCAGCCAACTCTTGTCACAGAGTGGCAGCAAAACAGAAGTGGGGATGAACCACAATGGAGACTACAGGAAAAGGCTAAATGCTGCAGCCAGTTTGAGGATTGTGGATCAAGCCAATAGCCTTTACAGTTTTGTAATACCTCTTTAGTATGGATTTTGATTAAAACCCATACCCAGAATCTACATTAACCCCTAGAGTAGTATATTTTTAAAAATATTTTTAGTTACCAATGGACGTTTATTTTATTTATTTATATGCAGTGCTGAGAATTGAATTCAGTGCCTCACACATGCTAGTCGGTGCTCTACCACAACCCCAGCCCTTAGCATAGCATATTTAAGTAAAAACAAACAAAAACAAATGTGAAGAAACAAAAAACTTGGTATTAATTTCTCTCTCACATTGTGGGAATTTTCTCTCTTCTTCTTCCTATTCCATTAACTCTTGCTTCCCTTTCCATTATGGTCCATAAATTTTATTCTTCAAATTTTTGAGGCGAGAACACAGAGAGAAAATGGGGATACAAAGTATCAGTTTAATGAGAAAACAGTTTCATTACTTTACTTCTCTGTCAATTTTTAGTAATCCTTGCAATATTTCAAACTTTGTGATTATTGTTACATTTATTATGGTGATCTGTCATTACTGATCTTTGAAATTACTTTAGTAATGATTTTAGAGTGCAACAAACTACACCTATAAATATGGCAAACTCATGTTTTAAATATAGTTTCTATCGTTTATTCTTATTATGGTTTGGATGTGAGATGTCCTTCAAAAGCTCCTGTGTTAATACAAGAATGTTAGGAGGTGAAATTAAATGATTGAATTATGAGAGCTATACCATAATCAGTTCATCCTACTTTGTATGGGACCAACTGGGTGATAATTTTAGGTAGGTGAGGCATGATTAAGAGAAGATGAATCGCCATTTTGATGATGTTGGTTCTGCCTATCCATGAACAGGGTAAATTTTTCCATCTTCTAAGATCTTCTTCTATCTCTCTCTTTAGGGTTCTGTAGTTTTCATTGTATAAATCTTTCACCTCTTTTGTTAGGTTGATTCCCAAGTATTTTATTTTTTTTTGAGGATATTGTGAATGGGGTGGTTTTCCTCATTTCCATTTCAGAAGTTTTGTTACTGATATACAGGAATGCCTTTGATTTATGCGTGTTGATTTTATATCCTGCCACTTTGCTGAATTCATTTATTAGTTCTAGTAGTTTCTTTGTAGACCCTTTTGGGTCTTCTAGGTATAGGATCATATCGTCCGCAAATAGTGATATTTTAAGTTCTTCTTTTCCTATTTTTATGCCTTTAATTTCTTTTGTCTGTCTAATTGCTCTGGCTAGTATTTCAAGGACTAAATTAAATAGAAGTGGTGAGAGAGGGCATCCCTGTCTTGTTCCAGATTTTAGCGGGAATGTCTTCAGTTTTTCTCCATGATGATGCTAGCATCATCAGAAGAACTCAAAAAATTAAACAATAAGATAACAAACAACCCTATCAACAATGATGCTAGCCTGAGGCTTAGCATATATAGCTTTTACAATGTTGAAGTAAGTTCCTGTTATCCCCAGTTTTTCTAGTGTTTTGAACATAAAAGGATGCTGTACTTTGTCGAATGCTTTTTCTGCATCTATCGAGATGATTAAAGTTCTCTACAGGTTCAACGCAATGCCAATCAAAATTCCAACGGCATTTCTGGTAGAAATAGATAAAGCTATCATGAAATTCATATGGAAAAACAAAAGACCCAGAATAGCAAAAGCAATTCTAAGCAGGAAGTGTGAATCGGGAGGTATAGCGATACCAGATTTCAAACTGTACTACAGAGCAATAGTAACAAAAACAGCATGGTACTGGTACCAAAACAGGCAGGTGGACCAATGGTACAGAATAGAGGACACAGAGACCAATCCACAAAATTACAACTTTCTTATATTTGATAAAGGCGCTAAAAGCATGCAATGGAGAAAGAATAGCATCTTCAACAAATGGTGCTGGGAAAACTGGAAATCCATATGCAACAAAATGAAGCTGAACCCCTTTCTCTTGCCATGCACAAAAGTTAATTCAAAATGGATCAAGGAGCTAGATATCAAATCAGAGACTCTGCACCTGATAGAAGAAAAAGTTGGCTCCGATCTACACATTGTGGGGTTGGGCTCCAAATTCCTTAATAGGACGCCCATAGCCCAAGAGTTAAATACAAGAATAAACAAATAGGACTTACTTAAACTAAAAAGTTTTTTCTCAGCAAGAGAAACAATAAGAGAGGTAAATAGGGAATCTACATCCTGGGAACAAATTTTTACTCCTCACACTTCAGATAGAGCCCTAATATCCAGAATATACAAAGAACTCAAAAAATTAAACAATAAGATAACAAACAACCCTATCAACAAATGGGCCAATGACCTGAACAGACACTTCTCAGAGGAGGACATACAATCAATCAACAAGTACATGAAAAAATGCTCACCAACCCTAGCAGTCAGAGAAATGCAAATCAAAACCACCCTAAGATACCATCTCACTACAGTAAGATTGGCAACCATTATGAAGTCAAGCAACAATAAGTGCTGGTGAGGATGTGGGGAAAAGGGTACACTTGTACATTTCTGGTGGAACTGCAAATTGGTGCAGCCAATATGGAAAGCAGTATGGAGATTCCTAGGAAAGCTGGGAATGGAACCACCATTTGACCCAGCTATCGCCCTTCTCGGTCTATTCCCTGAGGACCTTAAAAGAGCATACTGTAGGGATACTGCCACATCAATGATCATAGCAGCACAATTCACAATAGCTAGACTTTGGAATCAACCTAGATGCCCTTCAATAGATGAATGGATTAAAAAACTGTGGCATCTATACACAATGGAGTATTACGCAGCACTAAAAAATGACAAAATCATGGATTTTGCAGGGAAATGGATGACATTAGAGCAGATTATGCTAAGTGAAGCTAGCCAATCCTTAAAAAACAAATGCCAAATGTCTTCTTTGATATAAAGAGAGCAACTAAGATCAGAACAGGGAAGAAGAGCATGAGGAAAAAATTAACATTAAACAGAGACGAGTGGGGGGAGAGAAAGGGAGAGAGAAGGGAAACTATGGAAATGGAAGGAGACCCTCATTGTTACACAAAATTACATATAAGAGTTTGTGAGGGGAAAGAGGAAAAAAAAAACAATGGAGAGAATTAAACAACAGCAGATGGGGTAGAGAGGGAAGATGAGAGGGAAGGGGAGGGGGGATAGTAGGGGATAGGAAAGGTAGCAAAATACAACAGTCATTAATATGGTATTATGTAAAAATGTGGATGAGTAACCGATGTGATTCTGCAACTTGTATTTGGGGTAAAAAATGGGAGTTCATAACCCACTTGAATCAAATGTATGGAAGATGATATGTCATGAGCTTTGTAATGTTTTGAACAACCAATTAAAAAAAAGAGAAGATGAATCATTAGGGTGTACCCTGAAAAAATTCATTTTCCTTATCACCTCTTCCCTTCTCTCTGTTCCCTAGCAGCCAAGATGTGAGTAGTACTCTTTCACCATGTCCTTCACAATGATTTTCTGTCCCATTTTAGGCTCAGAGTAATGCAGTCAACCTTGGACATTTCTGAAATGTCAACCTTGGACTACAATTCTGAAACTGACCCAAAATAAGCTTTTCCTCCTCTAAATTGTATTGGTCACATATTTTCTCTCTCTCTCTCTCTCTCTCTCTCTCTCTCTCTCTCTCTCTCTCTCTCTCCTCTCTCCCTCTCCCTCTCCCTCTCCCTCTCCCTCTCCCTGTCTCTTCAGGCCTCCCTCCTCTCTGAGACACCACTGTATATAAATTATGCCAATGAATAATCCTAAATTTTCAGGTAAATTGAGGAATCACACATTTCTCATGTTAAAACAAAAGCTAGAAATGAATAAGTTTATTGTGGAAAGTATGTGAAAACTCAATAGAATCTTAAAGCTATGCCTTTTATAACAAATAGTCAAGTTGTGAATGCCAAGAAAAAAATTAAGGAAATTAAAAGTGTTTCTCTAGTTAATGCATGAATAGTAAGAAAGTGAAACAGGATTGTTACTCATATAAAGAAAGTTTTAGTGGTTTGGATAAATTATCAAACCAGCCACAATATTTCCTCAAGCCAAAGCTTAATTCAGAAAAAGGACTTAATTATCTTCAATTCTGTGACAGCAGAAAGATGTAATGAATCCATAGAAGAAAAAAAACAATTAGTCAGTACATGTTGGTTCATGTAGCTTAAAGAAAGAAGCTATATGTATGACATAAAAGTATAAGATGAAGCAGAAAATGCCCATGTATAAGCTGTAGAAAGTAACAGAGAAGATATAGCTAAAGTTTTTGATGGGGTGATCTGACAATCAAAGGATTTTCAAGGCAAACAAAAACAACCTTTTATTGAAAGAAGATGTTATCTAGTACTGTCATAGTTGTAGAAGAGATGTCAATGACCAGCTTCAAAGTTTCAGATGAGAAGCTGACTCTTGTTAGGGGCTAATATAGCTGATGACTTTAAGTTGTAGCCAATGCTCCTTAAAAATTCTAAAAACCCTAGGACACTTAGGAATAATATTAAATCTACTCTGCCAGTGCTCTGTAAATGGCACAAGAAAATCCACATGTCAGGACATTTGTGTGTGACACAGTTTATTGAGAAATATATTTTATAAGATTATAGCTGCCTTACAAAGAGATACCTCTGAAGGATACAGACAAAATTAATTGAATTTTAAAAAAGATAAAAAGGAAAAAGTGAAAAAAATCATGAGAAGAAGTTAAAATATCAACTTTCACAGGACTTTGGACGAAGTAGATTCCAACCTTTGTGGACAGCTTTCAAGATTCAAGACTTCAGTGCAGAATTACATTAAGATATGGTAGAAATAGCAGGAGGATGAGAAATAGAAGTGAGAACTTAAATTGATGCAATTTTATAATATGACTCTACTGGTGGAGGAGTTCCTTCTTACAGATAAGTAAAGAAGAAGATTTCTTTAGAAATCTACTTCTGGTTAAGATAGATACTTTTTGCATTTTCAAAATGACAACTCTTTTGTTCCAAATATTACATAAATTAATTGATAATACATTCACAGATTTTGAGAAATTTGACTCCACTTTAGAGGTTCTACTGTGGTTAAAATGTTAACAGCATGACATACTGTAGATAAATCTTGTGTGAAAGAGAGAAACAACTGATGTGGTAAACTTCTTTGCGATAGCTACAGCCATCTCTATAATGATTATCCAAAATTTTTGCTTCCTAATGTAATTATAATGGGGACACCAATATTGCAATGTCTAAATTCAGTCATACTAACTAAATGTAAAGTAAATATAAAGTGGTTCTCTTCTCATTAATTATGCTTTATTCTTTTTTATTCTTTCTCTATGTATATCTGTTTGTCTTTGTCTCTGTCTTTCCATAAATCTATTAACTCTTATCTCCCCTCCTGATTGTCAAATTTCTCACAAGGCAGACAACACACATTCTGATCTTCCTCTACCCTCCAAATTTATACAAAGTGTATCTTATTTGCTCAGAAACTTATTCTTTTTTAATTCTAATATAATCAGGTAAATAAAACTTTGGGTAGAAAAAATTTAGAACTTTTTATTTTGAAAATAGAACATGAGTCAAAGTTCTAGTATGTTTAATGTTGTTAGAAATTTTATGTAAACAGAGCCCTAATTAGGATAGGATTTTTTAATTTTCATAAGTATTTTATTTATAACAAAAACTATTTTACATATTAAATTTATTATATTCTACCCTGTGATGCTTAGTTTTGATTAAAAAAATAAAGTACTGAGTTTATGATTAAATTGTTTTTTTAAGAGTAATTGAACATCTTTATCATAAGGTAAGATCATTTCCAATATTTCCAATTGGTATATTCCATAAAATAACTAATACCATTTAACAGCTACTTCTAGTTTTTCAGAAAAAATATAGAGTGAATGTTTCTCCCATTTTTATTTGGCACAAATAAAAGATTTCAGATAATTCATATTATTAATGCCAAACTGGAAATATTACACATGATTTCTCCTTGAAGAGTACTCAGGAGAATCATAAGTCTGAAAGTGGCAGATATGATAAGTTTAGTAGACATTTTAACTTATTATATGCCCTATAAATCAAGACATATATCTCCAGAAAATGAAAGTAATTTTTAATGTGAAAATCTTAATAGCAATTTTTTCAACAGAGAAAACAGCATACTTTAACATTCTTTTCTTTGCATTATGTAAATTGAATGATTTGAGAAGAGTACTCTGTAAATCTCATTTAAAAATGGCAGTTACTCCATGACAGAAGATTATATATATATATATATATATATATATATATATATATATATATATATATATATATATATATATCTTTTGGGGGATATATATATCCCCAAATCTCGTATATGAGACAGTGCAAGAAGGTTTAGAGGTGAATTGATTGGATTATGAGTCTTAACCTAATCCATGAATTCATCCCTTGATAAGAATTAACTGAGCGGAATCTGCAGACAGGTAGGGTATGACTAGATGACGTGGGTCCCTGGGGGCAGTCCTTTGGGTTTATAATTTATCCTTGTTGGGCAGAGCTCTCTCTCTCTATTTCTTGGTGTCCATGTCCAAACCTTCTTTTTTCTGCCACACTTCTGCCATGATGTTTTGCCTCACCTTGGATCCCAAGAAATGGAGGTTTCTGTCTATGGACTGAGACCTCTGAATCTGTGAACACCAAAGTAAGCTCTTCCTCCTTAAAATTATTCTTGTCAGGTATTTTAGTACAGCAACAAAGAAGCTGACTAAAACAGAAATATAAATATATAAATGTCAGAAATACACACACACACACACACACACACACACATATATATATATATATATATATATATATATATATATATATATAGTTGTTTTTGTTTTTGCTTTTTTTTCTTACTTTGAAATATATCTTCATATTTCCCTACATTCAAATCATGATTGACTTCTATCAAACTATGGGACCTTTGGTAATTTACTCAACTTCTCTGACATTTGTTTCTCTCTCTCTCTCTCTCTCTCTCTCTCTCTGTGTACTATGAATTAAACTTAGGGGCACTCAACCACTGAGCCACATCCCCAGCCCTATTTTGTATTTTATTTAGACATAGGGTCTCCCTGAGCTGCTTAGTGCCTCAGTAAATTCCTGAGACTGGCTTTGAACTCACAATTCCCCTGTCTCAGATTCCAGAGCCACTGGGATTACAGGCATGTGCCATCATGCCTAGCTGGCATCTGTTTCTTTATCTGGAAAATAATATAACAATTGCCATGGACTGAATTTCATTCCCAGAAAACTCATATATTGATGGTCTAGCAGCAAATAAAGTGGTATTTGGAGATGAAGTCTTGGAAGATAATTAATTTTAAATAAAAACAGGAGAGTGAAGTCTTCATGATGGTATTAGTGTCCTTATTCAGTCAAATCCAAACCAGAGTTTGCTTTCTTTCTTTCTGCTTATGCCTTGTGATCAAACAGGAAGAAGATGGCCATCTTCAAGCCAGAGTTCACACTATAAATCTGCTATTTTGGACAATTGTCTTATAATGCTAGCCTTCAGAACTGTGAGGAAATAAATTTTGTGTTCTTTAACCAAGCCAAAATATGAAACTGATGAAAAGAGTATGCTTTTAATGTGGCAATTAGGATTCAGTTAAAACATAAAATACTTGATGCAGTATTTTATATTTAAAAAGGCTTGATGAAAATTACTTGCTAATTTTATGATGAAATATTAAGAATGCATTTGTTATATTCTATGATGATTGACATTAGTGTCCTCACTAGTGTAATGTTAAATGGTAATGTGTGACATAGTTCTCATAGCACACTAAGGTCAGAATTATAGCATCATGAGACACAGGAATTGATAAATGCAATTTGTTCCTTTACATAATATTAAGATATAGGTCAAATTAATGGGCTTATTTAAGTGGATTTTTAGTTGTGGTGACTTGTTTTAATTAAAAAAGACTTTCACTAAATGGACATCTATTAAAAATATTCCTACAATGTAACCATGCATTAAAGATTATATAAATAACAAGAGAATGAGAGTAGCATAGCTGACATACAACCTACTATTATGAACTCCAGTCAGCTAAGTTACAAATAAAAATGGTGATTAATTAGTCATATTTGTCATATTTAACAATATTGTTGTTACTAGATATGTTGCCAGCTATCCCTCTCCTCAGACTATACCCAAAGGACTTAAAAACAGCATACTACAGGGACACAGCCACATCGATGTTTATAGCAACACAATTCACAATAGCTAAACTGTGGAGCCAACCTAGATGCCCTTTAGTTGATGAATGGATAAAAAATGTGACACATATGCTCAATGGAATATTACTCGGCAATAAAAAGAGAATAAAATCATTCCATTTGCAGGTAAATGAATGGCATTGGAGAAGATAATGCTAAGTGAAGTTAGCCAATCCCCCCCCTCAAAAAAAAAAATGCTGAATGTTTTCTCTGATATAAGGAAGCCGACTCATAGTGGGGTAGGGAGGGGGAACATGGGAGGAATAGATGAATTCTAGATAGGGAAGAGAGGAGGGAGGGAAAGGGAGGCGGCAGGGGGTTAGCAATGATGGTGGAATGTGATGGACATCATTATCCAAAGTACATGTATGAAGACACAAATTGGGTGACAACCTTCTTTATATACAAACAGAGATATGAAAAATTGTGGTATATATATGTAATAAGAATTGTAATGCAAAAAAGTACATGCATAAAGACATGAATTGGTGTGAACATATTTTATATACAACGATATGAAAAATTGTCCTCTATACATGTAATAAGAATTGTAATGCATTCCGCTATCATGTATTTAAAAAAGTAAAATCAATAAGAACAAAAAATACTCATATTTTAGCTATTATTATTGCTACTGTTTGATAACTGTATTACTGATTATTATTAATATTTTAATATAAGTAGAAACACTGATATACAACTTTTTAATATTTTTCTCTGAAATATGATAATATATATATGATAAATATGATTTTATATATGTGATGCAGTAGATCATGAATATTATCTATTTATACATACATACATATATAAGCCTGCTTTGTAATTATTTAAATGGCATGGTATAAAATTTTAAAGTTTTGATACAAGATAATTACTTTGAATATTTATGCATACATTTGTGTGCATGTCAAAATCTTATTTTATTTAATATTTTTAGTTATATATAACACCAAGATATACCCTGGCATATCATATAACAAAAGCATGAAACAAAACCTGCTCCAATTCAATCTTAGCACTCTCCTTCACCCCCAGTTTCCCACACTTCTCTCCACTGATCATTGTGTTTACTTTTTAAAATAATATTCTGTGGATACACCTGATGCAGGGACGCAATGTGCCATTTGCATGCATGTACATATGAAAGTTCAGTCTGATTTCATTCCACAGTGTTCTTCCCTCTTCCTGTTCCTTCTTCCTTCTCCTCAGTCCCCTTTCATCTACTATATTGATCTTTCCTCTATTTTGGTGAAATTCCCTGAAACTCCTTCTCTTTCTTTCTTTTTGTAAATGCCCTGCTCTTATCTTGGATTAGCTTCCACGTATATATTAGACAAAACATTCAATCTTTGACTTTTTGGGACTGACTTATTTCACTTATTTCACATAGTCTCCAATTCCATCCATTTACTGGCAAATTCTATAATGTCATTCTTCTTTATAACTAAGTTGCCGCAGTCTGGCTGGGCACAATCAGGAGCCACTTGTCAAAAGAAACTAACTTTATTTTTAGAACCACACACGACAAACAAAATAGTCTCTCAGGAAAAACCCTCAGAGCCTCAACTGCCACCACCGGCTTTCCACAAATTCTATAATGTCATTCTTCTTTATAACTAAGTAATAGTCCATTGGGTATATCTATCTCATTTTCTTTATCTATTCATCTTTTGAAGGTCACCTAGGTTGGATCCATAGCTTGGCTATTGTGTATTGTGCTGTATCATTGTATTATGATGATTATATCTTATTATGATGATTTCAACTTATTTTATTTTTTTTATTTTGGCATTGGGGATTTAACCCAGGTGTGCTTTACCATTAAGCGACATCCCCAGCTCTTTTTAATTTTGAGACAGGGCTTCACTAAGTTGCTGAGGCTGGCCTCAAATTTGTCATTTTTCTATCTCAGCTTCCCTGGTCTCTTTGTTTAAAAGAGTGGGCCACAGTGACTAGGTAGTATGCTGATTTAAAATTTTTCAAATGTATACCAAGGAGTGGAATAGGTGGATTATATGGTGATTCCATTCCTAGTTTTTTGTTTGTTTGTTTTTGTTGTTTTAAGGAATCTCCATACTTTAAATTAGTCTATTAATACCTTAGATTATGTAAATCTCATACATAAATTAGTCTTTTAAAGTGTGATCAAAATGATAATTTTAAAAATGGAATTGTGACTGAATGTAAACCATGATATCTTGACATATGCCAAAATTCCCTTTAAAACAGTACTGCCAAATTTTAAAAGATTGGCTCTGCATATAAGAACCTCAGAAGTTGCCACTCTGTTGTAACAAGAAAAATTTTAAAAGACCAAAAAATAAATAATCCCTCTTGGGTACTGAGGAGAGATGAAGACACAGGTCAAACTGCTGTCCCAAGATTGGAAAAACCGAGAGATGAATAAAAGGAGTCACTATGGCTTACCTGAGCAGAGCAAGGGAAGTCTCAGACGCATAAACTGTCGCAAGAAACTGCAAGATAAGAACATCTGAATTATAATTGAAAAAAATTGCAGAGGCTCAATGTGGACAATTTATAGAGTTAAAATCTCCAGAAGTATCCAGTCACTATGGAGTCCTATAATTTTGTGCAACTTAGCTCCAGAAACTCAAACAAATCCACAAAGTAAATATTGGACAAATATCCCCTCATGATGCTGGCAGGGGAGGGAAAAGCACTATTTTTCAATATATTTGTCCCTCAGTATCTGCAGATTTGTTATACTACCAATACCAAAATCAACAGATGCTCAAGTCCCTTATTTCCACATAACCATGAACATCCTCCCATTTACTTTAAATCATTCTTAGATTAATTAGAATAATATGAGGTAAATGTTGTATAAATTATATTCATACTGTATTATTTAATAATAATGGCAAGAAGATGTTTGTAATTTTTCAATAAAATTGTAATTTTTAAAAATAATTTTGACTTACAGTCAGTTGAATTCATGGAAATGGAAGCCAGCAATACAGGATCTGACCTTACAGGAGAGCTCTCCATTATTAAACATACAGGTCCTTAGGCCTGGGGTTATGGCTCAGTGGTAGAGTGCTTGCCTAGCACGTGTGAGGCTGTGGGTTCAATTCTCAGACCACATATAAATAAATAAAATAAAGGTCTATTACAACTAAAAATATATTTTTTAAAAAGACAAGTCCTTAGGACAAACAAGTAACAAATCTCTAATTTCCTGGGTATTCTCAGAGCAGAACTAAACTTTATGGAAAGGGATATGCCTAATGCTAGCCACCTCTAATTGTGCTGTCTCACCTAAAGAGTGAGGAAAAACAGAAACATCTGTAAAGCTATAGTCCAGAGCACAGGCCCATTCAAAGCCTGACACCTAATCATAGTGTGATAGATTTCTTTTTGTCCTGTACACCTTATGACATTACAAAAGGTTGATATATACAGCAGGCCCTTTTACTCACACATCATCTAAAACTAACAAGAACAATATAGAAGTCATGCCAAAAGTAAAACAATAATAATAACAGAAAAATAGAAAGAAAAGAGATAGAGCACACACCAGTACCAGACATGATATTGATTTTTAAATCAGCAGAATAGAAAATTAGAGAAACTAATCAATGTAGTAGACAACATACAAAATATATGGGAATTATAAGCAGACAGAAATACTCAGAAAGTACCAAAAGAAATGCTGGAGATCAAAACACTATGAAAAGAAATAAAGGATGCTTTTGATGGGTTTGTTTGTAGACTGCATGTGGGTGAGAAAAGAATGTCTGAACTTTTTTTTATATAAATCAACAGAATCTTCCAAAACTAAAAGTCAAACAAAACAAAGAGAAAAAAAGAAATGAATATTCAAGTATTTATGGAGCCACTACATATATGTAACTTAAAGGCAATGGCATATTCAAAACAATAAAAAAGGAGAGAAAGAAATATAACAGCTCTTTGAAGCTATAAGGACTGCAAAATTCCCCAACTTAGTGGTGTCCTCAATACAGTACGCATTCACAAATTCAGGAAAAAACAAGTAGGATTGATGTAAAGGAAAAATGGGTGTGGACATAACATTTAGAAATTCTGGAAAAATCAAACACAGATGTTTTAAAAATAATAGGAGTATGACTGGGACACTTTATATATAGAAAAAAAGTTATGATTAAATTTGACTTCTCCACATAAATCATGCAAACAAAAAGAGAGTGGAGTAAAATAGTTTTAAAAATTGAGACACGGCAACTCTCTCTCACATACACACACTCCTAGAATTCTTTATTACAAGATATTACCATTAGAAAGTAAAAGAGAAACAAAGTTTCTGAAAGAAACAAATTTGAGGAAATTTTTCTCCCATACATTTGCTTTTCAAAAAAGGGTTCTTAAAAATTTATTTATAGATGAAGAAAATGATATAGACCAGAACCTTAGATTTAAATAAAGAAAGGAAAATAAATGAAGATGGAACAAGTAAAAGCAAAATAAAAAATAATGTTGTTGCTCTTAATTGATCTTACATATATTTAGTTCAAAGTAATGATAGAAAGTTTCCGATTATCTATGCTTATGCATGTCCATATGTGTACATGTGTTTTATATATATATATATATATATATATATATATATATATATATATGAGGGAACAGAGGAAGGGAGACTCTAAGATTGAAATTTTAACATTCTCAAACAATCTATGAAGTGGTTACTTAAAAGTAGTCATGGATTAGTTATAAATATATTTGTAAACTCTGGAAAAAACACTAAAAAAATCAGTGTAGCTGCTAGGCTAAGAAAGAAGGGAAAATAAAATCTTGAATTAAAACAACAAATGGCAAAAAAGTAGACAAAGAATAGAGACAACAAATAGAAAATAGTTACAAACATTCTGGGTATTCATTAAACCATATCTAAACAGTTTAAATGTCAATATTCTAAATACATCATTTTAACATAGAAATTGTCTAGGTAGATGAACAATAAGACCAAGCCCTGTTCCAACTACAAGATATTCAAATTTATTCATTAAGTAACAAGTTTTCAGTTCTTTAAACATTTCAATTAAGTTGACACAGATGTATTAATGTAGGTTGGAAATTATAATTAAGAGTTTATATATCCTTTATAAGCTTTCATATATATACATATGTATTCAAACTCTAATCATTCATCTTTACTTTTCTAGAAAGAATAAAACTTTAAAAACATTATTTCAAATATTTCATAAATGTATATTTGTTGCTCAATTTAATTTTCTATAGGTGTCCATAACTGTGATGATGTGACTTAATGTCTTAAATATAAAGACACATATAGATGAAAAGCAAACATATGGAGAAAAATACACTTTGACAACACTAATAAAAAAAAGAGGAATAGCTTTCTTAGGTAAAGACAGAGTAGATTAGGAATAATTATTATTAGAAATAAGCAGTATTAGATGATGATAAAGAAGTCAATTCTCTATGAAGAAATAACACTTCTTAACATCTGTTCAATATAATAAAAGAGTTTCAAACTATGTGAGAGATGGAAAAATAGATGAATACATCATCATAGTGGATACCTCAAAACCACTGTATCAGAAATAGAAACATTTGAACTCATTTTCATCATCAATAAATGAAGTATAATAATTATTCATGGATCACTTTATCTAACATCACCAGAATACACATTCTTCTGAAGTTAACACATAACATGTATCCATCTAGATAAAATTTTGAAACATAAAACCTGCTTAAATTTTTTAAAAAATTGAAGTCATAAAAAGTATTTACTCAGACTACAATGCAATTAAACTAGAAATGAATTATACAGGGAGAACAGCAAAATCCCAAACACCTGAAGTTTAAAGGACACACTTCCAATTAATACACTGACCTTAGGAAAAAATCTCAGGAGTTATTAAATATATTTTGAACAAAATGAAAATGAAATATTACTTATCAAAAATTTTTGGAAGTATCAAAAGCAGTACTTGCAGGAAACATTTTAACATTGAATACATATATTAGGAAAAAAAAGAAATCTAAAATAAATTATCTAATTTTTAACTTAGGTGCCTAGAAAAATAAAACATTATAAGTCAGCTGAAGGAAAGATTATAAAAAAAATATAACAGAATTGAATGTGAATCAAAACAAGAAATTAATAGAAGAAAAAACAGTAAGAGCAAGCTGGTTCTTTGAGACTATATAAAAAATGCATTTAAAATGATTAATTAAGTAAAATTGCGTTATAAATGAGTGATTTCAGAAAGAAAATGTGGAACGTTGCCAGAATTACTCTGATAATTAGGATGATGATAATTTTATAACAAGAAATTTGAAAATAGAAAAAAAAAGACCAATTCCTTCACTTCCTTGAATGATACATTGTACTTTAACCCACACAAGAAAAAAACAGAAAACCTCAAAGAAGCCAGTTTAAAATGGATTATAATTTATTAAAAAAGTAATCATTAATTAATTAATTAATTAATTATTAACCTTCTAAAACAGAAAGTATAAGGTCCAGATATGTTTACTTGTGAAATCTATCAAATATTTAAAGAAGAAATTATACTAACTTCCATCAATTACATTCCAAGAAATAAGCAGAGGGGATACTTTCCATCTCACTCTATGAAAACCAAAAACCAGATAGACATTACAGGAAGAGAAAAGTAAACAACACTATCTCTCGTGAATTTAGATGTGAAAGTCCTTAACAAAATATTAGTAAATCAAATTTGACAATGTGTAAAAACATGCACAATCAAGTGGAATTTATCTTAGGTATGGAACTCTAATTCTACATTTGAAAAATGAATGATGCATGCCACCATATCAACAATGCCATTGTTAATCTGGATTGTGAATGTGATTGGATTGAGAGAACCTATAAAAATGCCTAAGATTATGAGGCATCTTGGTGTATCTATGACTGTATTTCCAGAGCTAATTGGCATGTGGGGCAGTAAACTGATCAGGAAAAACTTCTCTGAATGTGAATGGTACTGTTCAATAGGCTGGGGGCCCAGTTTGGAAAGCAGAAGGAAGAAGTAATAGGGGGAGCAAGCGTCATTCTTTTTGCTGCCATAGCCCATGGACAACAAACTCCAACTTCTTCTTCTTCTTTTTTTTACTCACATGGACTCTCAGTAATGGTTCTCCAGTGAGCTTTCAGGCCTTTATTCTCAGAGTAGGGCTGCATCAATTATTCCTCCTCTTCTGAAATTCCAGTTACTTGTACTAAACAGCTTACTGGTTCCTCCAGGTATCTGGCTGGCATATCCAGCTTTCAGTTTTGTAAGCCAATCTAACAAGTCCCCTTTTAGAGACATACATAAATATATCCTGTTGGTCTGTTCCTCTAGATAATCCTGGCTAATATAAAACGGCTAAAAGATAAATGACACGAACATATCTATACATAAAGAACAAAATGTTTGACAAAATTTAGCATCCACACATGATAAAAATCTTCTGGATACTAAGAGTAGCAGGGGACTTCCTAAATTTTATAAAGAAAATCTATGAAAAACTACAACCAGAATCACACACAATGCTGAAAAAGATTTCCCACTAAGATCAGGAACATGGGAATGATGCCTCCTATCAATACCCCTTTTCAACATTGTACTGAAAGAGCTGTCTAATGTTTTAAGTCAAGAAGGAAGAAAAAATGGTATATGAATTGGGGGGAAATGTCATAAAACTGTTTATTGTTCACAGATGACATAATCATTTATGTGGAAAAACTGAAAGATTAAACACCAAAAATAATCTCTTGCATCTAATAAGTGATTGTAGCAAGCACACAAAAAGGAAAGCTAATATGCAAATCAATCACTTTTCTATAAGTTGGCAATAACAAGGAGAATTTGATATTAAAAATACAATATCATTTGTAATACCACCCAAATAATTTAAATAATTATGAATCTAACAAAATATGTATAAGATCCATTTGAAGAAAACTACCAAACTATGCTTAAATAATAAAAAAAAACTAAATAAATGGAGAGATATTCCACTTCATAGGTAAGAAGATTCAATATTATCAAGATGTCAGTTTTTCTGAATTGATCTATAAATTGCAATAAAAATCTCAGCAAGTTGATTTGTGGATATCAGCAAACTGATTCTGATTTTTACATGATGATACAGAAAGGAAAAACAAAAAAGATAGAATAACCAATACAATATTAAAATTAAAGCAGTTGGAAGATTGAAACTTCAAATGTAAGGCTTATTTTAAAGGCAGTGTAGTTTTGGTAAAGGAATTGACAGATCAATGAACGAGGATAGACATCCAAGAAATAGACCAAGATATATATATATATATATATATATATATATATATATATATATATATATATATATTCAACTATACTTTGATAATGTTGCCAAAGCAATACAACATAGACAATTTTCTTTTCTTTTTTTTATCAAATGATACTGGAACAACTGAATATTAATCTGCAAAAGGAAAATATAATAATTTAGATCAGGACTTAAGCCCTTCATGAAATTACCTCAAAATGGATCATAGAGATAAATGCAAAATACACAACAGTAAGACTCCTAGAAAATAACAGAAGAGAACCTACTTACCCTTGAGTGTTATGATGGCATTTTGGGTACAAAAACAAAGATATGATATATGAATAAACAATAAATAGGCTGAATTTCACTTAACAACTTTTGTTCTGCCAAAGATAACGTTATTTAAATAAGAAGATACACCACAGACTGAGAAAAGATACTTACATAAGATACATCTGATAAAGAAGTATCATCAAAAATATACAAAGAACTCTTAAAATTCAAAAAGTAGAAACATCAATACCAATTATAGTTGTTCAGAGATCTTAAATAAAGAGGCTTCTTCTGAAATTAAGAGAAGTTTACTCCCACAAAGAGTAAAAGCAGAAGGCCCCCACATGCCCCCAGGCACCAATTTCCACATATTACAAAAAAGATAAGATTTATAATTTATCTGGATAACTAAATAATATGCATATCCTTTTCCCCCCACTTTGCTCCCTTTTCTCTTACGAAAGTATCTCTGAACCTTGAGTTTTATGAAGATGTTGATTTCAAAGAAACAAATTTCCTCTAACTTTCTTCAAAGCTGGCTTTGAATAAAACCTTTTTTTTTTCCCACCAATTTAACTCTGTGTATTTAATGGAGCAGAAAGTAGTAGAACCAAGCCTTTTCCCCCATGTGGTAAGCATTTTCCCTACTAATAATAACACAGACAACATCAAAGAATATATAAAGATGAAAAATAAACATATGAAAGATGTTCCATTTTATGCTTTATCAAGAAAATGCAAATGAAATCATCAACAAAACATGACTACACACTAATTAAATGGCCAATATCTGGAACACTAAAAACAACCTAAATTAGTAAGGATGTAGAGCATCAGAAACTTTTATTAATCACTGGAGGAAGTAATTTAAAATGGTATAGCCACATTACAAAACTGTTCAGCATAGTTTACACAATTGCATCTGTTTTTACTGTATAATCCACTAATCACAATTTTTGTATTTACACAATGGAGTGGAAAAAATATATTCATACAATAACCTGCACATAAATTTTTATAGCAGTTTAATCCATAATTACCCAAATTTGGAAGCAGTGAAGGTGAATTTCAGTAGGTGAATGAATAAATAATCTGTGGTATATACAGACAATGGAAGTGTTTTCAGAACTAAAACAATAAATAAGTAAAATATCAAGATGTGAAAAAAAATGAACTATAATTGTATATTACAAAACAAAAAGAAATCTGAAAAATTTCTATATTTTTTTAGTTCACCTAAATAATATTTTGAAAAAGAAAACATTTTGTAAATTGCATAAGAAATGTGAAATTGATCAGTTGAGGGGATGGAGGAAAGAATAGATGTAGCATAGAGGAATTTTAGGGTAGTAAAACTATTATGACTTTATAGTAGTTGACATAGGCCATTATGCATATTTGCAGACCCATAGAATGTTTGGGAGTTAACCCTAATGTATATTATGGAATTTTGGTAATTATGATGTGGCAAATTAAGTTTATCATTTAAAACAAACACACCTATCTGGTGAGGAAATTTATAATGGAAATCCTCTAAATTAGTTGAGTCAGGAAATACATGGGGAAGATCTGTACCTTCCATGCAATATTACTCTGAACATAAAACTCTCTAAAATGTCTGTTTGAAAAATACTACTACTTCCAGGAATTGTTACTTCTGTGTTTTGAACTATAAAAAGCAAGAATATATCAAGTTGCTCACTTACAAAAATTCAACACTGATTTTTTTCTCTGTTGTGTTTTGCTGCCTCAAACTATATTATCAGGAAATCATCAATTTAGAATACATATTTTATACAATTTCTTATTTTGAGAAGTACTGTACCAACCTAAAGAAGTCATTTATTAATTAAGTTTTATTCCCTATCAGAGAACAGGTAATCATCATTTATTAATCCTTACAAAAATATTTAAAATGTCAAAACAAATCTTGTGTCATTAACATCTTCAAATTACTCTTGCCATACTCATCATTCTTTAAAAAATAAACATTTATGCATATTGACTCTTCTTTCACAAGTTCTTAGTTTGAAAATATTTAAGTTATAAGTGCTTATAGGGAAACTGCATGCAAGATTTTGTAATGGATTAAAAGATAATTTCTTGAATTATAGAGCTGAAATTAAACCCCCCAAAAACATGAATTTCTCAATTTAGCAGAAATGTGTGTGTGTGTGTGTGTAATAACATGGTACATTAATGTCATCACATCACTGTTGGTTTCTGTTATCTGGGATAGTTCCTCAGTTTTGGTCTTGGTCTTTCTTGGTTTTGATGAACTTGAAGATTCCAAACCAATTATTGAGCAGAATATCCTTCGGTTTGGGTTTGTATGATGTTTTCCCATGGTTTATAACATTCTGGTTGTTTGTTTATTCATTCCATCAGGCGAAAATGAAAAAAAAGTATCCCAGAAAAAAAATACGTGTGTGTGTGTGTGTGTACAGTGTATGTATATGTATATATACTTATATATAATATAAAAACAAGGCACAAAACATTGCTTTCTATTTTTATTGCATGACTTTTACCATTTTCAATCACCTGGAATACCAAAACCATGTTATTTTAGAATGGCAAAATGTAAAACACCTTATTTCATGGAAACAGGGAAATATTCTTGGTTGGGGGGGAAGGGTAGGCATTATAATATGTTTAAAAGACTCAAATATTTCTTGAAAGGCAAATTGTGTTTCCACCATGGTGATACAATGTATGTAAGAGTGACTTTTATTTATCCCCAAGTAGGTTCTAGAAGATATTCACACATATTAAATGAAAACTGAATAGCCTATATGATGTATGTCAAGTTAAATGCTCCTGGACAATAATTGTTGCTTCTCCAATGAAAGACTGTGAGTAAAAAAAATGGAATTGAAGATATTAACAAAGATATTAACATAACACTAAGATAATTCTAAATTTTATTCATATTAACACTACATCGTTCTTTTATATTTATGTAAACTAATAACCTAAAAATGCAAGTCATTTACAGAATGGTAGAAATAAATAATTAAAGCTATGTAAAAGAATGATATAAGGAAAAACAAACACTTAAGACCTTTTGAAAGATCAAAATACTCTAAAATTTGGGATAGCATCCTTTAAACTACAAATACTTCAAATACATTCATGGCTATATATTTAAGCACTCATTCTTTGACATTCTTCTGTAGGGTAAAATTATACATCTGGTGCAATCATTGATACAAAAATAGTAAATCAAAAAAAAAATTATGCCTTTATTTTATTTATTTATTTGTATTGCTGAGGATCAAACCCAGGGCCTCCCACATGCTAGGCGAGTGCTCTAACACTGAGCCACAACCCCAGCCAAACAATGGTACAATTAAAATGGAAACTGAATTTGAAAATTTTTGAATTGAATTTGCACATGGTACAGATATTTTAAAATATCTATAAATGTATTAATTTTCCAAAAGTATTGTGTATTTAATTTATTTTGAAAACATTTATTTTTCTTATCTTCATGAAAGCAACTGCACTTGCTTTTTGTTTATGTGTGGAATATTGTAATTGTTTAGATTTTTTTATTGTTTGCTCAAAACATTCCAATGATCTTGACATACCATATATCATACATTTAATTCAAATGGGTTATGAGTTCTTATTTTTCCCACGTGTACAGATTGCAGGATCACATTGGTTATACATCCACATTTATACATACTGCCATACTAGTGTCTGTTGTATTTTGCGGCCTTTCCTATCCCCTTCCTATCCCCCCTCCCCTCCCCTCCCATCATCTCTCTCTACCCCATCTACTGTAAATCATTTCTCTCTCTTCTTTTTCCCCTTTCCCCTCACATCCTCTTATATGTAATTTTGTATAACAATGAGGGTCTTCTTCCATTTCCATGTAATTCCCCTTCTCTCTCCCATTCCCTCCCACCTCTCCTCCCTGCTTAATGGTAATCTTCTTATGCTCTTCCTCTTTTCTCTGTTTTGAGTCGCCCTTATATCAAAGAAGACATTCGGCATTTGTTTTTTAGGGATTGGCTAACTTCACTTAGAATAATCTGCTCTAATGCCATCCATTTCCCTGCGAATGCCATGATTTTGTTATTTTTTAGTGCCGATTAATATTCCATTGTGTATAAATGTCACATTTTTTTATCCATTCATCTATTGCAGGGCATCTAGGTTGGTTCCACAGTGTAGCTACTGTGAATTGTGCTGCTATGAAAATTGATGTAGCTGTATCCCTGTAGTATGCTCTGTTTAGGTCTTTTGGGAATAGTCTGAGAAGGGGAATAGCTGGGTCGAATGGTGGTTCCATTCCCAGATTTCCAAGGAATCTCCATACTGCTTTCCAAATTGGCCGCACCAATTTGCAGTCCCACCACCAATGTACAAGTGTACCCTTTTTCCCCACATCCTCACCAGCACTTGTTGTTGTTTGACTTCATAATGGCTGCCCTTCTTACTAGAGTGAGATGGTATCTTAGAGTGGTTTTAATTTGCATTTCTCTGACTGTTAGAGATGGTGAGTGTTTTTTCGTGTATTTGTTGATTGATTGTATATCCTTCACTGAGAAATGTCTGTTTAGATCCTTGGCCCATTTGTTGATTGGGTTATTTGTTTTCTTATTTTTTAATTTTTTGAGTTCTTTATATACTCTGGATTTTAGGGCTCTATCTGAAGTGTGAGGGGTAAAAATTTGTTCCCAGGATGTAGGCTCCCTATTTACCTCTCTTATTGTTTCTTTTGCTGAGAAAAAACTTTTTAGTTTGAGTCCGTCCCATTTGTTGATTGTTGATTTTAACTCTTATTCTACAGGTTTCCTGTTAAGGAATTTGGAGCCTGACCCCAGAAGATGGAGATTATAGCCAACTTTTTCTTCTATCAGATACAGAGTTTCTGGTTTGATTTCTAGCTTCTTGATCCATTTTGAGTTAACTTTTGTGCATGGTGAGAGAAAGGGATTCAGTTTCATTTTGTTGCATATGGATTTCCAGTTTTCCCAGCACCATTTGTTGAAGATGCTATCCTTTCTCCATTGCATGCTTTTAGCACCTTTGTCTAATATAAGGTAGTTGCAATTTTGTGGATTGGTCTCTTTGTCCTCTATTCTGTACCATTGGTTTACCCGCCTGTTTTGGTACCAGTACCATGCTGTTTTTGTTACTATTGCTCTGTAATATAGTTTAAAATCTGGTATCGCTATACCGCCTGTTTCACTCTTCCTGCTTAGAATTGCTTTTGCTATTCTGAGTCTTTTATTTTTCCAGATGAATTTCATGATTGCTTTTTCTATTTCTACAAGAATTACCATTGAAATTTTGATTTTGATTTTGATTGGCATTGCATTAAATCAATAGAGTACTTTTGGTAATATCACCATTTTAATGATGTTAGTTCTGCCTATCCATGAACAATGTATATCTCTCCATCTTCTAAGGTCTTCTACTATTTCTCTCTTTAGGGTTCTGTAGTTTTCATTGTATAGGTCTTTCACCACTTTTGTTAGGATGATTCCCAAGTATTTTATTTTATTTTATTTTTTGAGGATATTGTGAATGGGATGGTTGTCCTCATTTCCATTTCAGAGGATTTGTCGCTGATATACAGGAATGCCTTTGATTTATGCATGTTGATTTTATATCCTGCCATTTTTCTGAATTCGTTTACTAGCTCTAGAAGCTTGTTGGTAGAACCTTTTGGGTTTGCTAGGTATAGGATCATGTCATCCACAAATAGTGCTAATTTAAGTTCTTCTTTTTCTAACTTTATGCCTTTAATGTCTTTCATCATTCTAATTGCTCTAGCCAGTGTTTCGAGAACTTTGTTGAATAGAAGTGGTGAGAGAGGGCATCCATGTCTTGTTCCAGATTTTAGAGGGAATGCCTTCAAATTTTCTCGGTTTAGAATGATGCTTGCCTGAGGCTTAGCATAGATAGCTTTTACAATGTTTAGGTAAGTTCCTGTTATCCCTAGTTTTTCTAGTGTTTTGAACATAAAGGATGCTGTACTTTGTCGAATGCTTTTTCTGCATCTATTGAGATGATCACATGGTTCTTATTTTTAAGTCTATTGATGTGGTGAATAACATTTATTGATTTCCGTATATTGAACCAGACTTGCATCCCAGAGATGAATCCTACTTGATCTTGGTGCACATTTTTTTTTGATATGTTTTTATATCCGATTTGCCAGAATTTTATTGAGGATTTTTGCATCTAAGTTCATTAGAGATATTGGTCTGTAGTTTTCTTTCTTTGAAATGTCTTTGTCTGGTTTCAGAATCAGGGTGATCTTGGCCTCCTGACTGAATTTGGAAGAGCTCCCTCTTTTTATATTTCCTGAAATAACTTGAAAATAATTGGTATTAGTTCTTCTTTAAAGGTTTTGTAAAACTCTGCTGTATACCCATCCGGTCCTGGGCTTTTCTTGGTTGTTAGTTTTTTTATGGCTTCTTCTATTTCCTCCATTGATATTGGTCTCTTTAAGTTGTGTGTATCCTCCTGACTCAATCTAGGCAAATCATATGACTTAAGAAATTTATCGATGTCTTCACTATTTTTTATTTTATTGGAATATAAGGTTTCAAAATAATTTCTAATTATCTTCTGTATTTCTGTAGTGTCTGTTGTGATATTGCCTTTTTCATCCTGTATGCTAGTAATTTGAGTTCTCTCTCTTCTTCTCTTCATTAGCATGGCTAAGGGTCTGTCGATTTTATTTATTTTTTCAAAGAACCAACTTTTAGTTTTGTCAATTTTTCAATTGTTTTGTTTGTTTAAATTTCATTTATTTCAGCTCTGATTTTAATTATTTCTTGCCTTCTGCTACATTTGCTGTTGTTTTGCTCTTCTTTTTCTAGGGTTTTGAGATGAAGTGTGAGATCATTTATTTGTTGGTTTTTTTCTTTTTTTGAGGAATGAACTCCAGTCAATGAATTTCCCTCTTAGAACTGCTTTCGTTGTGTCTCATATATTCCAATATGTTGCGTCTGCATTTTCATTTATCTCTAAGAATTTTTTTGATTTCTTCCTTTATGTCTTCTGTAACCCATTGGTCATTCAGTAACATATTGTTCATTTTCCAAGTGATGTAGGATTTTTTCCTTCCTTCTTTTATCATTGATTTCCAGTTTCATTCCATTATGATCACATAAGATGCATGGTATTATCTCCACACCTTTATAATTTCTTAGAGTTCCCTACGACATAATATATGGTCTATTTTTGAGAAGGATCAATGTGTTGCTGAGAAGAACGTGTACCCACTTGATGATGGTTGATATACTCTATATATGTTGGTTAAGTCTAGGTTATTAATTTTGTTATTGAGTTCTATAGTTTCTATATTCAACTTTTGTCTGAAGGATCTGTCCAATGGTGAGAGAGGTGTGTTGAATTCACCCATAATCATTGTGTTGTGGTCTATTTGACTCTTGAACTTGAGGAGAGTTTGTTTATGAACGTAGGAGGACCATTGTTTGATGCATATATATTGATAATCGTTATGTCCTGGTCTCCAGACCCCCCGCTTCTCCTGCCAGCCAGGCCCCACTCTCGGGTTCTGGTCTCCACAGATCTAGCTATGCTTCGGGCCTGCAGCCCCCTGGTTGTCCTGTTCTCTTGAATGACTGGGCACTCTCTCTGTTTGCCATTCACCCAGACCCCAAGGTTGTGGAGCGCGGAGGTTGGGGGCCGTCACCTTATTTTGCCTGATTCCCTCTGGTAGCTATGACCCCAGGAGCTGGCAAAAGTGGCCTCGGCTGGTGGGTGGGTACTTGGAGGTCTGGTGTCCCTCCTGTTTCCCTCGGCTCAGATAATCATGCCCATGGAGAGCTGGGGAGAGATATTTGAGATTTCCCAGCTCTATGGAGAGGGAGGGCTGAGGGTCACACACCTGTTGTCGCCGATTTCGCTGCCAAGCGATCCCATCCGCCGAACTCTGATGACTGCCATGGTGGTCACCGGTCTCCTTGCCAGGGTGTCTGATGGGAAGGGTGGGTCTGGTCTATCTCTCCTAAGTCCCTACCTCAGGTCTTGGTCCACTGGCCCATGCCGGCTCAGTTGGCACCTCCTCAAAGGATCCGAAGTTTTGTTTCTCTATGCCGCTCAAGGGTCTCTGTAGCGCTGAGTCGTGGTGGGTTGCCAATCAACCAGCCAGTACCTCTGCGCATGGGGTGGCCTGGATTCAACTGCGCCCACACACGCTGCGGCCTCTGAGAAGCTCAAACTCCTCGTTTAGTTTTCACCTCAGCCCAACTTTGCTGGACATTCCTTAGCAGACAGCATCCAGTCATTCTGAAGTCTCTCTCTGCCATTGTAGCTGAGGAGGTCACGAGAGTGATCCCTCCTCACCCGCCGCAATGTTCTTCCCTCCAAATGTTTAGATTTTTTTTTAATTTTTTATTTTTTATTGTTGGTTGTTCAAAACATTACATAGTTCTTGACATATCATATTTCACACTTTGATTCAAGTGGGTTATGAACTCCCATTTTTACCCCGTATAATGTTTAGATTTTTAATGGTCCTCCATAAGCTCATGTGTTCAGTAATGTAGGAAATTTCAGAGGTGAAATAAAAGGATTATGAGTTATAATATTATCTGTGCATTAATCATTTCATAAATGAATAATTTGAATGGGCCACTGTGTGTTATGTCTAGGCATGTGGAGTTTGCCTATAGGAAGTGGGTAACTGGAGGTATGACCTTGGAATCAACATATTATTTCTCAGGCTTCTGTCTCACTCACTCTGCATCTTGGCTACCATAATTTGAGCAGACTTCCTCTGGCACACTCTTCTTTGATGATATTTCGCCTCACATTGGGCCCAGAGCAATGGAGTTGGCTTACCATGGATTAAGGCCTTTGAAACCCTGAATGCAAAATAAATGTTTCTTTCTAAATTATTCTTCAGGTACTTTGGTCACAGTGATAAGCCTTTGGATTTGATTTGAGGATGAATTTGTAAATGTTTCATGCTGCAAGCTAGAGAAGTCCTAGAATGCTATAAGTAGAGCTTAATGCACAATTTTGGTTTGAGTTCAGAAGGGTAGAATGACAATAAGAATGCATATAGCAAATATGGTACTTATAAGACTTCAGATGGGAATGAGAACTCTACTGGAAATTGGATTAGAGGCCATTCATACTGTCTCCTGGTGAAGAATTTGTTTATACATTATCCATGTCCTAACATTTTGTGTGAGGTTTAACATAAAGTGATGGACTAATTAATTCAGCAAAAGAAATTTCAAGACAGTAAAGCATTAAAACAGTGGTGCAGGTTGGGAAGATGGCGGCGAAGGGAGTGCATCAGGCCCGTGTACCGCGTCACTGTGCGGGAGAATGACGAGTTAGAAAGGCTAAAAGCTATCTTGTTAGGAATTTCCAGCAAAATTGGGGTGCTCCAAAACCTAGTGGAAGGATTTCCATCCCACGAGGATCAGCTAAGGGGGCTCAAACATGAGAGATTTGTCCACACGGAGGGTCACGCTGCTTATTCAGCAAATTGACCCGCGGCTAGAGTCTGCGGCTCGCGCTGCGAAAAAACGAGATAGCAACGCAAAGATACAGTGCTGCGGATTCTGTGGGCTTATGCCAGCTGTGCAATCACCGTGCTCAGGGCTGAATTCTGGGTTTGAGACGGGGGAAGGAAGCGGTCCAATTCGGTTCTCCACACCGGTCAGACCACAGAGGAAGCCAGCGGCCACCATCTTGGAGAGCTGATGTCACCATCCCTGTTTTCGACTGATCGCAGCTCATTCAGCCATAGAACAGGTAATTTCAGGCTGCCATTCGCCTGCGAATCGCAGACAAATTACTCAGGCTCAGTACTAAAGAACCTGCGGAAACTTCTTCTTGGAGCCTGCTTCTATCAGAACATACACGGAGCCCGGAGCGGCCGAATTCCGGCTCCCATAACTGCTCTGGCCCAGGGCTAAAGAATCAGCGAAAAATGCTTCTCGGTCCGGGTCCTGCTGAGTACTGTGGAGGTAAATACCAACCGAGCCTTCATAGGCAGTGGCAACAGGATTGAGACGGGGCTTGTGAGGGCCGGTCAGGACTCACCCGTTGCTTTGGTCACCCGGCAAAGGGAACGAAATGCTGCCATTCGCATGGGATACCAACATGGCAGAGATCTGATGTCATCAGAAAGTGGCGGAGGAGAGAACCTCATCGATACCAGCGGCGACACAAACAGTTGGTCTCCTGGTAAAGAAAGTGAGTCACAAACACCCAAGTCTCTCTCACTTTGTCATCAAGCCAGAGGGGCAGAGCAGAGCCGCCACTCGCGCCCACAAGGGAGGCAAACCTGCGACTGACAGGCAGAAGAGGCCCAGCGGTCCGCGGGCATGGTAGGAGGGGCAGAGCAGAGCCGCTGCCCGCGCCTTCAAGGTAGGCAGACCTGCGACTGACCGGCAGTTCAGGCCCAGTGGCCTGCCGGCATGGTACACACGTCACCCCAATTGGAGTAGGGGCAGAGCAGAGCCGCCACCCACGCCCGCAATGTAGGCAGACCTGCAACCAAACGGCGGATCAGGCCCAGCGGCCTGCCGGCATGGTAGACACGTCACCCCAATTGGAGTAGGGGCAGAGCAGAGCTGCCGCCCACGCCTGCAAGGTAGGCAGACCTGTGACCAACCGGTAGGACAGGCCCAGCAGCCAGTCAGCGGGGTAGACAGATCACCCCAATTGGAGGAGGAGCACAGCCGCCGCCCGCCCGTGCAAGGGAGAATTTTCAACTATACAAGAGCAATATAAATATATAGGGGGAAAATTTCAAAAACACAACAGTTTCACCAAGCAGAAAGAAACGCGAGCAGTATGAAAAGACAAGGAAAGAAAGGACCACAAGCAATGCAGGTCAACTCAACTTTAGAAGAGGTAATAGCTGCAGCAGATGGAATGTCAGATAAAGAATTCAGGATATACATGCTTCAGATGATCTGGAGTCTCAAGGAAGACATCACACAGCAAAATCAGACAATGAAAGATCACTTCAACAATGAATTACATAAACAAATCCAGGAAGCAAAAGATGAACTATACAGGGAGATAGAGGTTATATAAAACAAACAAACAGAAATCCTAGAAATGCAGGAAGCAATAAACCAACTTAAAAACTCAATTGAGAATACTACCAGCAGAGTAGAACACTTAGAAGATAGAACATCAGATAATGAAGACAAAGTATTTCAACTTGAAAAGAACATAGACAGCTCAGCAAGACTGTTAAGAAACCATGAGCAGAACATCAAAGAAATATGGGATAAAATAAAGAGACCAAACTTAAGAGTCATTGGGATACAGGAAGGTATAGAGGTCCAAACCAAAGGAATGAGCAATCTGTTCAATGAAATAATACTAGAAAACTTCCCAGACATGAAGAATGAGACAGAATCACAAATCCTAGAAGCCTACAGGACGCCGAATGTGAAAAATCATAAGAGATCCACACCTAGACATATTATAATGAAGATGCCCAACATACAGAATAAGGAGAGAATTTTAAAAGCTACAAGAGAAAGGAAGCAGATTACATTTAGGGGTAAACCAATCAGGATAACAACTGATCTTTCAACACAGACTCTGAAAGCTAGAAGATCCTGGAATAACATATTTCAAACACTGAAAGAGAATGGGTTCCAACCAAGAATTGTGTATCCAGCAAAACTAAGCTTCAGGATGGAAGATGTAATTAAAACCTTCCACGATAAACAAAAGTTAAAAGAATTTGCAGCTAGAAAACCATCTCTTCAAAATATCCTTGGCAAAACATTACAGGAAGAGGAAATGGAAAATAACAATGAGAACCAACAGTGGGAGGTAGTACAGTAAAGGGGGGAAAATAATCAAAGAGGAAAATAAACCATATTTAGTAACATAAATAAACAAATATGGCTGGAACAACAACCCATATCTCAATAATAACCCTAAATGTTAATGGCTTAAACTCACCAATTAAGAGACACAGGCTAGTAGAATGGATCACAAAACAAGACCCAACAATATGCTGCCTACAGGAGACGCATTTGATAGGAAAAGACATACATAGACTGAAGGTGAAAGGTTGGGAAAAATCATATCACTCATATGGGCTTCGGAAACAAGCAGGAGTGTCCATACTCATATCAAATAAAATAAATTTCAAGCCAAAGTTAATCAAAAGGGAAAAAGAGGGACACTGCATACTGCTCAAGGGAACCATACACCAACAAGACAAAACAATCATAAATATATATGCCCCAAACAATGGTGCAGCTATGTTCATCAAACAAACTCATCTCAAGTGCAAGAGTCTAATAGACCACCATACAATAATCATGGGAGACTTCAACACACCTCTCTCACCACTGGACAGATCTTTCAAACAAAAGTTGAATAAGGAAACTATAGAACTTAATAACACAATTAATAACCTAGACTTAATTGACATATATAGAATATACCACCCAACATCAAGCAGTTACACTTTTTTCTCAGCAGCACATGGATCCTTCTCAAAAATAGATCATATATTATGTCACAGGGCAACTCTTAGACAATATAAAGGAGTAGAGATAATACCATGCATCTTATCTGATCATAATGGAATGAAACTGAAAATCAATGATAAAAGAAGGAAGGAAAAATCATGCATCACTTGGAGAATGAACAATAGGTTACTGAATGATCAATGGGTTATAGAAGACATCAAGGAGGATATTAAAAAAATCTTAGAGATAAATGAAACACAGACACAACATATCAGAATCTATGGGACACATTGAAAGCAGTTCTAAGAGGAAAATTCATTGCTTGGAGTTCATTCCTTAAAAAAAGAAAAAACCAACAAATAAATGATCTCATACTTCATCTCAAAATCTTAGAAATAGAAGAGCAAAACAACAGCAAAAGAAGTAGAAGGCAAGAAATAATGAAAATCAGAGCTGAAATTAATGAAATCGAAACAAAAGAAACAATTGAAAAAAATGACAAAACTAAAAGTTGGTTCTTTGAAAAAATAAATAAAATGGACAGACACTTAGCCATGCTAATGAAGAGAAGAAGAGAGAGAACTCAAATTACTAGCATACGGGATGAAAAAGGCAATATCACAACAGACACTTCAAAAATACAGAAGATAATCAGAAATTATTCTGAATCCTTATACTCCAATAAAATAGAAGATAGTGAAGGCATCGATAAATTTCTTAAGTCATATGATCTGCCCAGATTGAGTCAGGAGGATATAGACAACCTAAACAGACCAATATCAATTGAGGAAATAGAAGAAACCATCAAAAGACTACCAACTAAGAAAAGCCCAGGACCGGATGGGTATACAGAAGAGTTTTACAAAACCTTTAAAGAGGAACTAATACCAATACTTTTCAAGCTATTTCAGGAAATAGAAAAAGAGGGAGAACTTCCAAATTCATTCTATGAGGCCAACATCACCCTGAATCCTAAACCAGACAAAGACACTTCAAAGAAAGAAAACTACAGACCAATATCTCTAATGAACCTAGATGCAAAAATCCTCAATAAAATTCTGGTGAATCGGATACAAAAACATATCAAAAAAATTGTGCACCATGAACAAGTAGGATTCATCCCTGGGATGCAAGGCTGGTTCAATATACGGAAATCAATAAATGTTATTCACCACATCAATAGACTTAAAAATAAGAACCATGTGATCATCTCAATAGATGCAGAAAAAGCATTCGACAAAGTACAGCATCCCTTTATGTTCAAAACTCTAGAAAAACTAGGGATAACAGGAACATACCTCAATATTGTAAAAGCAATCTATGCTAAACCTCAGGCTAGTATCATTCTGAATGGAGAAAAATTGAAGGCATTCCCTCTAAAATCTGGAACAAGACAGGGATGCCCTCTCTCACCACTTCTGTTCAACATAGTTCTCGAAACACTGGCCAGAGCAATTAGACAGATGAAAGAAATTAAAGGCATAAAAATAGGAAAAGAAGAACTTAAATTTTTACTGTTTGCAGTTGACATGATTCTATACCTAGCAGACCCAAAAGGGTTTACAAAGAAACTATTAGAGCTAATAAGTGAATTCAGCAAAGTGGCAGGATATAAACTCAACACGCATAAATCAAAGGCATTCCTGTATATCAGCGACAAATTTTCTGAAATAGAAATGAGGACAACCACTCCATTCACAATATTCTCAAAAAAAAAAAATAAATAAAATAAAATACTTGGGAATCAACCTAACAAAAGTGGTGAAAGACTTATACAATGAAAACTACAGAACCCTAAAGAGAGAAATAGAAGAAGGTCTTAGAAGATGGAAAAATATACCCTTTTCATGGATAGGCAGAACTAACATCATCAAAATGGTGATATTACCAATAGTTCTCTATAGGTTTAATGCAATGCCAATCAAAATCCCAAAGGCATTTCTTGTAGAAATAGAGAAAGCAATCATGAAATTCATATGGAAAAATAAAAGACCCAAAATAGCAAAAACAATGCTAAGCAGGAAATGTGAATCAGGCGGTATAGCGATACCAGACTTCAAACTATACTACAGAGCAATAGTAACAAAAACAGCATGGTACTGGTACCAAAACAGGCGGGTGGACCAATGGTACAAAATAGAGGACACAGAAACCAATCCACAAAACTACAACTAACTTATATTTGTTAAAGGGGCTAAAAGCATGCAATGGAGGAAAGATAGCATCTTCAACAAATGGTGCTGGGAAAACTGGAAATCCATATGCAACAAAATGAAACTGAATCCCTTTCTCTCGCCATGCACAAAAGTTAACTCAAAATGGATCAAGGAGCTTGATATCAAATCAGAGACATGGCGTCTGATAGAAGAAAAAGTTGGCTACGATCTACATACGGTGGGGTCGGGCTCCAATAGGACACCCATAGCACAAGAGTTAATAACTAGAATAAACAAATGGGACTTACTCAAACTAAAAAGTTTTTTCTCAGCAAAAGAAACAATAAGAGAGGTAAATAGGGAGCCTACATCCTGGGAACAAATCTTTACTCCTCACACTTCAGATAGAGCCCTAATATCCAGAGTATACAAAAAACTCAAAAAATTAGACATTAAGATAACAAATAACCCAAACAACAAATGGGCCAAGGACCTGAACAGACACTTCTCAGAGGAGGACATACAATCAATCAACAAGTACATGAAAAAATGCTCACCATCTCTAGCAGTCAGAGAAATGTAAATCAAAACCACCCTAAGATACCATCTCACTACAGTAAGATTGGCAACCATTATGAAGTCAAACAACAACAAGTGCTGGCGAGGATGTGGGGAAAAGGGTACACTTGTACATTGCTGGTGGGACTGCAAATTGGTGCAGCCAATTTGGAAAGCAGTATGGAGATTTCTTGGAAAGCTGGGAATGGAACCACCATTTGACCCAGCTATTCCCCTTCTCGGTCTATTCCCTAAAGACCTAAAAAGAGCATGCTACAGGGATACTGCTACATCGATGTTCATAGCAGCACAATTCACAATAGCAAGACTGTGGAACCAACCTAGATGCCCTTCAATAGACGAATGGATAAAAAAAAATGTGGCATTTATACACAATGGAGTATTACTCTGCATTAAAAAATGACAAAATCATAGAATTTGCAGGGAAATGGATGGCATTAGAGCAGATTATTCTAAGTGAAGCTAGACAATCCCTAAAAAGCAAATGCCAAATGTCTTCTTTGATATAAGAAGAGTAACTAAGAACAGTGTAGGGACGAAGAGCATGAGAAGAAGATTAACATTAAACAGGGATGAGAGGTGGGAGGGAAAGGGAGAGAGAAGGGAAATTGCATGGAAATGGAAGGACACACTCATGGGTATACAAAATTACATACAAGAGGAAGTGAGGGGAAAGGGGAAAATAATACAAGGGGGAGAAGTGAATGACAGTAGAGGGGGTAGAGAGAGAAGAGGGGAGGGGAGGGGAGGGGGGGTAGTAGAGGATAGAAAAGGCCGCAGAATACAACAGACACTAATATGCCAATATGTAAATCAATGGATGTGTAACTGATGTGATTCTGCAATCTGTATATGCGGTAAAAATGGGAGTTCATAACCCACTTGAATCAAAGTGTGAAATATGATATATCAAGAACTATGTAATGTTTTGAACAACCAACAATAAAAATTAAAAAAAATAAAAATAAAATAAAATAAAACAGTGGTGCAGGTGTTGTTTTTAGCTTTTATCCACATTTACTGTGAGAATTGGGAACAAAAGGAAAAGAGAGAATGTATGAAACACTGTAGTTTGACCAGAAAGGATGCACTTACAAAGGTGGGACAAATGTGTAATTATTGAAGAGATTATCACCACTGAAGAGAAGCTAAGTAGTTTATACATACACAGTAAGAAAGATGCCTTATGGGACTATGACAACCATCACAAACTGAAAGATGGAAAAGTGAAATTTTTTTAAGAAGAAACCTTGTGTTCACCCTGCTTACACTGGATGCTTAGGACTTTGTTTCCTCAGAATTTGTTTCATTGCATTCAGGCACTCAGAGTTTACTGAAACCATGGTCTAAGGAGACCATGCTACCACTCAATCTGGCAGCAGACCATGACATCATCTCTAGGTTGCTGGTTCTGGAATGCTAGAGTCAGGGTCTCATGGAACTTCCACAGATATTTCAAAGAAATTTCTTGATGTTCACATAAAGTTTAGCAGGGTCAGAATTCCTATGGACAGCCCATGAGAGAGTGATGCAGGATGTCATGAAGATTGCAGACAAAGCTGGAATGGAGACACCAAGAGTTAAGTGATTCTAGGATCATGGAATTTCCACCAAGTAAAGCCACAGAAAACAAGCAGATTCAGGAGAAGGTAAAAGCCATTTTGGCTGCAATGCCATGGGGGTGGGGCATTTGAAGTCCTTAGAAGATGACATCTTGCTTCCATGTGCCCCCGAGATGGCAGAGCTATCAGGAGATGTTTGCCTAGCTGGGTTTAAATCTTGTTTTGATCCCATTTGTTTTCCCTGTGTCCCTAGATCTCCCTTTTGGAATGGAAACACTTACTCTCTGTCATTATATATTGGACATTTGTAGCTTACTTTTGATTTTTACAGGGGATCATATACAAAAATTTGTCTTTAGTCCTCGAGGAGATTGCAATCTTGGACTTCTGATTTTTTGTTTGATCTGTTAGTACATTGGGGACTATTGGAGACAAACTAAATATATTTTGCACTGTGAGATGAATGAGCATTTGGGGGCTAGGAGTAGATTGTTACAGTTTGGTTACTAAATGTTCCCCACAAAGCTGAGAGGCCAACAAAAGGATGTTCAGAAGCAAAGTGATCAGATTTTGAAAGTTCCAACCTCATCAGTATAATAATACCTTAAGTGATTAAGAATTTGAATGGACTATAGGCTTTTAAATGTATTCTGGTGGAACAGGGCTGGAGAAAACAGGTTACTGGAGGCATATAGTGCTCTATGTCTTGAATCTCATCCCTCTTTTCCTCTCCTCTCTCTTTTCTTCTCTTTTCTCTCTATTTCTAACACCCTAAGACTCTCTTGTTTCTATCCCCATATAGAAGAAATAGGAGAAATAAAAGATTGATTTTTGAGCATATGACATGCAGTTCTGTTCATGATTTCATCAATAGTTTTCCAACTGAATGCAGTGTTACGTAGAAGCTTATGGGACCTATGCTTTACATAGCATATTAGAAAAAAAATACAACTTCATATGTCAATTACTGATATTTAAATATCTTAGTTAAAATTTGTTAAGAATTCTGTGTTAGGAAGTATAAGCTTTTCAGGAAAACATACAAAGAGAAATTGACAAAAACATGTCTCAGTTTAATGGGCTAAAATATGCTAGGAGGTGTTTTTGAAAACAAAAATATAAAATCAACTTTCTGGTAAGGCATTTTAAAGAACATGACAGTTGTCATTCTATCCCAGAAAGTAAAATAGTGAACAACCTGAAAATCAACAACTCTTCACAAATTTATCAGATAATAGATGCCACAGGGAAAATTGTTACACCCAACATTGGAAAGACAATTTGGTGGATACAGAGAATCACAATAAATCAGAAAAGAAAACTACTATCTGAAACCTACATGAGAATCAAAATCTAGAATGAGAAATCCCAGAATGACAAATTTCCACAGATACCTTGTGAAAAAATTTGAGATTTATAAACTCCTGAGTGGCCTATTTTTAATAGTTTCCATACTTTCTGTGAATTTTACTGTCCACATCCACATTTTTAAGATGAAAGGAAAATCATCTGGTGGTTTGAGGGGAAAAGTGCTTATTTTAAAATACACCCAAAATATGCTATTAGTCTTAAGATGGTCTGCCTTGAAGAAAAAAAAAATATTGAACCACAGGGTAACCTACTGAGATTCCATCAGAGACTAACCAACTCTTAATAAAGAGATATGCCACTCCAGCTCAGTTAAAGCAACCTGTCCAACTAACAGGGAAGAACTGAAAAAAAAAAATGAAACAAATAAACAACTTACAAAGATCATAGCTTAGAGGCAAAAACTAACTAAAAGATCTAAACTTAATCATGTAAATATAAAACACAGACTCTACCACTGAAAAATCCATGACTTATTTACTAGAGTTCCTTTTATATAATTATGTTTGGATATCAGCAACAATTGATAAGTAATAATAAAAGACAAACAGCACAATTTCAAGGGACATATAGTGCAGCAGAACCAGACTCAGATTTTCATGGATGCTGATATTACCAGACCAATAATTTAAAATAATTGTATTACTATGTTAAAGGGTATGATGGAACAAGTAGGCAGTATGCAATGACAAATGAGTAATATAAACAAAGTTGAAAATTCTGAGCAAGAAAAAAGGCTGCAAATTCAAAACATTTTAATAGAAATAAAAAAATGCCTTTGATGTGCTGATCTGTAGATTGGATCTGACTCAGGAAAGAAGCAGTAAACTTGAAGTTATGTAAATAGGAAATTCTAAAATTGAAAATAAAAAGGGGTAAAAGAGTTAAAAATTAATAGAATAACCAATAATTATGTGACAACTACAAAAGGTGTAATATTATATTCAAACTGCAAAACAAGATGAATAAAAGATTTTAAAAGAAGCTGAAATTGAGGCTTCTTCTTGCTTATTGAGGAACAAGAATAAGAATTACAACACTTTAGAAAACATTCATATAGGAAAAAAAAGTAGAGTAAAATATATGAAGTGTTAAAGGAAAAAAAAATTCACCAATCCAGAATTCTTCAGATATTAACTACTTATATCAATAAAAACTTTAAATTTATGTAGTTTCAATATACAAAATTAAAATAAAGATTGAGAGATTAGATCAAATTAAATAAAATTCTATATTGCCTATAAAAACAATTATAAAGATGAATACAAATTAGTAAAATGTTACAAAATATATAACATGGTAATACTAGCAAAAATACCTGTAGTAGATAAATCAATTTAAAACAGAGCTGACTTCAGAATGAAGACATCAATCAGGACAAAAAGGGACATTTTATATTTATAAAGATGCCTATTCTCCAAGAATACATAGCCATCTTAAATTTACATATCCCAAGCAAATGGTTATCCAAATACATAAGGCAAAACCTGATAAATTGGCAAAGTGAATAAACTAAACCCACCATTACAGTTGTAATGTATAACATCGTTGTATCAGTATGAGCAGATTCACCAGGCAGGGAATTGATAGAGTCATAGTTTAACTCAACAGCCCTCTTAATAGAAAGTGAATCTAATTGGCATCTATGGAATTCTCTAATCAAAAAGCAGATTTGAGGCTGGGGCAATAGTTTAGTGGCAGAGTACTTGCCTAGCATACGTGAGGCACTGGGTTCTATTCTTAGTACTACATGAAAGTAAATAAAATAATTATTTTAAAAAAGAAAATATTCTTGAAATTAAAATAAATGAATATGCATTATTGTCTTACTTGGATCATCTACCAAATTAGTCCACATTTTGCCTACTAAATACCATATAAATTTAAAGAGGTCGGGCATAATGGCACATGCCTATAATCCCATAGACTGGGAGATGAGACCGAAAGGATTGCAAATTTGAAACCAGCTTCTACATTATAAGCCCTGAGCAATTTAGTCAGACTTTGTCTCAAAATAAATGATTAAAGGGGCTGGGGATGTGGCTCAGTGGTTAGGTCCCCATGGGTTCAATTCTTAGTACAAAAAAAATTAAGGATAATAAAAATCACACAATGTCTGCTTTTAGAACATAGTAGAAATACAATACAAATCAATAACAGAAAGAAAACTGTAAAAATAATAACACAATATAGGATGATTAAACAACACTTTTAAATAAAAAAATGGCTTAAAACAGAAACATCATGAGGAATTTTGAAAATATTATATACTAATATTAAATCAAAACAACATTTTTGAAGTGCAGTAATGGCATTCATAGGAAAAATATGTCTTTGAATGCGTATTTTGGAAATTAGGAAATGTCTAAAATGATTAATCTTAATTTTCATCTTAAGAAACTAGAAATACTGATTAAATCCAAATTAAATAGAAGAAATAATAAAAGGTAGAGAAGTCAATGAAATTAAAAATAAATAATCAATACAGAAAATCAATGAAAATGAAAGATGGTTCTTAGAAAAGAACAATAAAATTCATAAAATTTTCATCAGGCTAAGAAAAAAAAGAAAAAAAAACTTAAATACTGCTAATATAAAAATGAATAGGATATTTTTTATCAGGTTATGTTTATGATAAAAAATTGCATTATAAATTTAGGAAGAATATAATTTTTTAAATAGAATCTGTCTTATTGGTACTTCTACAATCATGGGTGTGCAAAGGGTTTGAAAGTTAAATGTGCCTAATTAAAATAATTAAAATTGAGTTTTAGTAATACATAACTAGTCTTTTGAGGAACAGACTTACTGATAATTGATGTTTTTGAGGAAGACACTGTAGAAGAAAATAAATATTAAATCCTAAAATTGCAACTTAGATTCCCATGTTTGATTTATGTTGAAAAGAAACATAACCCTGTATGAATATCAATGACTAAAATAGAACTAAAGTGCACAATTGATAGGTGTCTTGGCCAAATAAGTCAAAATTAAACTGAGGCAAATGAATGTTACATGTTAACAGATATTTCAGTAAAAATAACATTCGAAGTAACTACCTTGTGTAGATCTATAATAAAAATTACATACGTGTAAATAAAATATAATAGGGAGACTCTGATCAAAATGTACTATTTATCTATAAATATGGATAACCACAACAACCAAACTAGTAATTTCATTTAAAAATGTATCAAGGAGGAAAAGAAAGTGACTTTTCCAAGATTTTAAGTATAACTTCAAAATGACTTGTGACTTAGTTTAGTTTAATATCTGGCAGCAGAGTCCCTTTGGTACACAATCATTGTTGACTATAGGTATGGTATTAATTTTTTATTCTTTTCAGTGTACTTTCATGATAACAACATAAGGTATAAAAATAAATGTGTACTAAAGAAATAAAATTTATTTGATTTTCTTTTATTTGTTGGGCAATTTTATAATTATGTGAACATTATACAGTATTTATCCAAATTAAGATGGGTACCTCACTAGATAATATAATCTTATGGAACCACCATTTGACAAGTAGTCTATTTTTGATCAAAACAAAAATAGACTACTTGTATGACTTTATGTATTTCAGGACCAGTAATTTTTGTCACATCACTTTAGAAAGTTAACAACTAAAACAGAGGTAGAAAAAAGATGCACAGACATATTTTTAATAAATTGCAAAGCAAAATAATAAGGGAATGAGCCGTGTGTGTGATGACATATACCTATAATTCCACTTTCTCAGGAACCTAAAACAGGAGGGTAGAAAATTTGAGGACAGTCTTGGCAACATAGAGACATCCTGTTTCAAAATAAACAACAAAAAGAAATGATAAAGTAGCTCAGTGGTATATTGTCACTAGGTTTAATCTCCAGTATTATATATAAAGGAAAGAAGGAAGGAAGGGAGTATATAATGGTATTTATTTAAGGAAAAATTTCTGAAATTTTAATTATATTAAGAAAGTAGGAAGGAATGCTTGAAGAAAAACAGATTATTTTATTCCCTTCCCTCTGTAACCTCCATCTCTTCTCCCTATCTCATGAGAACTACTGTCGATAATAAAAAGTTAACTATTAAACCTACTGATAACTACATTTCCTAATTTGCCCAATTTTATGATTAATTTTACCTTATGGCTATCAATAATTTGTGGGAAGGGTACTTCTAGGAGATTTTGAAAAAAAGAAATAATTCAGGACTATTAATTTGGGAAAGTCATAGAGACCAGAAATATGGTCAGACTTGGGGCTTACCGATACTTCTCAAACTTCCTAGTTAACATCTTCTTTGTTGTTGTTGACTAATATATTTGTTGACAGTTTTCACAAGTTTAAGTTTTCAGATGGACTTTGAGAAAGTGCACTTTAGTGCATCAAGTTGAGTTTATCAGTATACATTCACATTTTACCGTCTGGACCTTTATTTCCCTACCTTTCCCTATATTCATTTTTGTCCTAAATTTTATAATATGACCTTTTATTAATATTCTATTAATATTTAAATTGCCCCCCTTTTTATACATGATTTATGCTCCCTTTTTACACAAAATTTTTATACAAAATCAGACTGATATAATTACCTATGGTAATAAGTAGATATGTTTTCCAGATTAAGAAAAATTGCTTTTCAATGAGAGTCTCAACTCAGGGGAAAAATTGCTTTGGAAATATGGATAGTCAACAGGGAAAGACTGCATTTGACCTTTTCCCATCTGTATATTTAAATCAGTCAAGGAATTATTTTTTTATTATTTTAAAAAATTTTAATTAGTTATAAATGGCAGTAGAATTCAATTTGATACATCATATTTAATGGAGTACAATTTCCCATTCTTCTGGTTATATATGGTGTAGAATCACATCACTTGTATAATTACATATGTACATAGGATTCAGATTCATTCTACTATCCTTCCTACACCTGTACAACTTCCCCTCCATTTACTCCCCTCTAACTAATCTCAAGTAACTGTATTCTTCCCTAGCCTCCCGCTTTGTGAATAGTATCTTCATTTCAGAGAAAACATTTAGCTTTTGTTTTTTTTTTTTTTGTGATTGACTTATTTTACTTAGAATGATATTCTCCAGCTCCATCAATTTATTAGCAAATGCCATAATTTCATACTTCCTTACAGCTAAGTAATATTCCATTGTATGATTTTTTAAAGAGAGAGAGAGAGAGGGAGAGAACTTTAATGTTTTCTTTTTTTTTTTTTTGTTAGTTTGTTTTCAGCGGACACAACATCTTTGTTTGTATGTGGTGCTGAGGATCAAACCTGGGCAACATGCATGCCAGGCGAGTGCAATACTGCTTAAGCCACATCCCCAGCCCCATTGTATGATTTTTTTTTTTATCCATTCATTTGTTGAAGGGCACCTAGGTTGGTTCCATTGTGTAGCTATTCTGAATTGAGCTGCTAAAAACATTGGGATGTAACTGCATCACCATAATATGCTGATTTTAATTCCTTTGGGTATAATCCAAGAAGTGGGATAGCTGGATCAATTGGTGGTTCCACTCTAAGTTTTCTGAGGAATTTCCATACTGCTTTCCATAATGGTTGCACCAATTTTCATTCCCACCAGCAATGTACCTTTCCCTCCACATTCTTGCCAAAATTTATTATTGTTTGTATTCTTGATAATTGCCATTCTGACTGGGGTGAGATCAAATCTTAGAGTACTTTTGCTTTACATTTCTCTAATTGCCAAAGATGTTGAACTTTTTTTTTAATATATTTGTTGATTGATTTCTTCTTCTGTGAGTATTTCTTCAGCTCCTTAAGCCCATTTATTGATTGGGTTATTATTTTTTGGATATTAAGTTTTTTGAGTTCTTTAAATATTCTGGAGATTAATGCTCTATGTGAGGTGAACGTGTTAAAGATTTTCTTCCATTCTTTAGGCTCTCTCTTCACATTATTGTTTCCTTTGCTGAGAACAAGCTTTTTAGTTTGAATCCATCCCATTTACTGATTCTTGATTTTTCTTCTTGCACTTTGGGAGTCTTTTTAGAGAAATCATTTCCTTAGCCAACATGATAAAAATCTGGGCCTGCAATCTCTTTTTCTTTTTTTAAAAATATTTTTTATAGTTGTAGATGAATAGCATTTCTTTATTTTATTTTTTTTATGTGGTGCTGAGAATTAAACTCAGTGCCTCACACATGCTAGGCAAGTGCTCTGCCACTAAGCTACAGCCCCAGCCCCTGTGCTTTCTTCTATTAGGTGCAGGCTCTCAGATCTAGTGCCTAAGTCTTCAATCCACTTTGAGTTGAAAATTTCATGTAGGGTGAGATATAGAGATTTAATTTCATTTTTGTTACATGGGAATTTCCAGTTTTCCCTGCACCATTTATTGAATAGGCTCTTTCCTCCAGTGAATGTTTTTGGCTTCGTTACTTAAATTTTATTGCTCTTGGTCATATATATATATATATATATATATATATATATATATATATGTATTTTTTTTTCCTATTTCAAGTTAACATACAAATTTATTAACTCAATAAATATCTTCCATTATATCATTCTTTTTATTGTACTATTTTTCATATTAATAACAAGAATTTCTTCAGAAAATGTTTCAAGTTAGAATTTTAAAAAAGAATCCCCCCATTATTATAATCCTATAATTCATATTACTTCTTCAGAAAAATATGAAACACTTTTTAGGATAGTTACATCTTATATTTCAAACAATACTAATATAGGAAATTTAATAAATATCTGATCATTATTTAAATGAAGATTTCTAGAGTTCTAATACTGAGCTTCATTCTTTTCCCAGCCAGAGGTTCTCAATCTCAAATGTAATGTGGGAACTCAGTGATGACTGTGCCAAAACTGGCATTTTGACATGCTGAGAGTCCTTCAAAGATGCTTCAAATTCAAGGTCCCTCTGACCTTCCATTTTACTTACTGTCAAAGTGCATGGAAATGCCTTCTGCAAAGTTCTGTTATCTATTTGACTGAATCTGCTAAAAAAGAGCTTAATTTCTATCAGTCTTCTTTCTGAATTTTCATTTACCATAGAAGATTAAATCCATATCACTGTAAGAAAGACTGAAATCAATCATTACATCTAGGGCCCAGAAGAACTTTGCCCTTGGTCCTTGTCTGTTATTCTCAGCCCATTTTTTTTTTAAAGAGAGAGAGAGAGAGAGAGAGAGAGAGAGAGAGAGAAAGAAGAAGAAGAAGAGAAGAGAAGAGAAGAGAAGAGAAGAGAGAGAGAATTTTTTAAATATTTATTTTTAGTTACGGTGGACACAACATCTTTGTTTGTATGTGGTGCTGAGGATCAAACCAGGGCCGCACACATGCCAAGAGATCGCACTACCACTTGAGCCACATCCCCATCCTCCCTCAGCCCATTTGTTTGGCTTAAAAATAATTTACTATTATTTTAAAATTGCCTGCATGCCACATCTCTCTCCCCTATGAAGGGGTACTTAAATGGGAAACCAGTGACATTTTTAATTTTTATGGTTTGTATATAGCTCATGTGTTTCTGTACATTAATAAACTTTGTATGACTTTGGTTGCTAATATGTCTACTGTGAGTACATTTTTAAATATTTTTTAGTTGTAGTAGGAAACAATACCTTTATTTTATTTATTTATTTTTAAGTGGTGCTGAGAATCAAACTCATTGCCTTGCATGTGCTAGGCAAGCCCTCTGTCACTGAGCCACAACTACAGCCCCTGTCAGTTCAGTACATTTAATAAGCAAGTTATTGATCCTTTGGTGGGAGAGTTTAAACTTCCCTAAAATACCTTATAGGCAATGAAAGAGATGGATACCAACATTCTGAGGTATAAGAAGGCAAATACATCGTAATTTAACTTTGCTATATAAAAACAAATATCTCTATGAAGTGACAATTTTCTCCCTCAAATCAATTTTTAATTTCATAAAGATCATTCTTCACTTCAGATCTCTGATATATTGATCTTAGAATAAGTTGATGCAGAAATAGAAAGGAGGGTTATTGCAGAAAATTGAAGAGATTGTCCCTGGGTTTATAGATATTAAATTGGAAAGAAGACTATGATGCTATTTAAGGGAAAACAACTCTAATAAAAAGAGATTTTACCCCAAATGCTTGAAAGCTATTGTTTGGAATCTGAGACTCAAGCCAGCTCTAATAATCCTGTTTGTAAGCATCACAAAAAAGCTAGAGACAATATACTAAAATATCAGTAATTTACAATTTAGTTAGAATTGCCAGTGCTTTGCCTTCTACCATGGTGATGTACATGGAGAGAAAAAAAAAATTATAGAATTGATGCTTTACTCAGCTTTTTCGATGCTGTGACTAAAAGGACCAATTCAGAACAACTGTAGATGAGAAAAAGTTTATTTAAGTGTTCAAGGTTTCAGAGGTCTCAATTCATAGACAGCTGCCTTTATTCCTCAGGTCTCCAAGTGAGGCAGAACAACATGGCAGAGGGAAGCAGCTCACATGATGATCAGAAAGCAGAGAGAGAGACTGACTCTGCTCTCCAGATACAAAATATATACCCCAAGGCCACAGCCCCAGTGAACCATTTTCTCCAGCCACACCCCACCTGCCTCCAGTCAGCATCCAGTTAATTCAATCAGGGAACCAATTCACTGATTAGGTTAAGGCTATCATAACTCAGTCATTTCTCCTCCAAACTCTCTTGAATTGTCTCACACATGAGCTTTTGAGGGATACCTCATTTCCAAACCATAACAATTGGTTAAGATGAAGAAAAGATATGAAAAAAATATGTTTAATCTATATCTATCAATATTTACTCTTTTTAACATCTTCATGTAGATATAATTCACAATTCACCAAAAGTGGGACTATTGATGTCTGTGAGTGCATTCAGAGAATTATATATCTATCACAAAAAAATATATTTTAGAACATTTTTATTATTTCACCAAAGAAAGCTAATATTCCCTTAACAACAAACTTCTAATATCTTTGTCATACCCAGCAGCCTACATAGCCCCTTCTTCCATAAATGTATTGACATATGGTCTTTCATTTCTGACTTCTTTCATTTACCATGTTTTCAAAGTTCATCTATTTTATAAAATGTGTGAGTACTTCATTTATTTTTATGTTTGAATGATATTGCGTTTATAGGCATCCTTCCTTTTGTTTATCCTCTTACCAATTTCTGGATGTTTGAGATCACATATATTTTTGAACCGGAAATTATAGGATGAATGTTCAAGTTAAAGTATCAAATGTAAACATTATACTTACATGAGACAAGAAGACAATTCATGGTAGTAGACTATAGATTGAGAAAAAAAAATGTCAGCACATCAGAGAGGGACATAAAAAGAAGACCAACAAAATAACAGAGAAAAATGTAAAAGGAATATGAGGAGATAAAGAAAGAGAAAGTGAAAGAAAGTAAGAATACTCATGCCTAAACACAGTAGGTAACTAAAAAAATATAGACTAAAAAAATAATTGACAGCAAATTAGAAGCTTCTGTATCTGAATTGAAAGTCAAATAATTAAGTTGGTGAATATTCTTTTGGATGCCTCCATATCTGTATATTGGCAAGAGAATAAATTAATGTTGATCTCTACATATAAAAAATAAAATCCAATTAACTCTGGTCATATGTGTGTTTACCTCATTAATTTTGACATCCTTACTTTTTGTTGAATATTCCCTTTCAGAAATTGTCATAATTTTGTCAGAATGAGGTTTTCTGGCATTCCATTGGTGTCAGCTTGACAATATTTTTAACAATATAACAAGTTAGATTGTGAAAATCTTGATGATGAATAATCATTTAAAACTAGCAAGATTTCTAAAAAAATAACCACTAATAAAAGTAAAAGATGAGTTTTTCACATTAATATCATACTTCCGTGATAAAATAAACCTACAGTTAGACTAATACAGTATTTATAAATAAGATATACCCAAATGATTTTGTTTTACAAACACTAGTAGAATCAAGTAAGTGCTATTTAAAGGTAATAAAGTTTCCACATGTGTTGGTCTTTTTAAATTTGATTCAATCAATTGAATTCAAATGAAATACATTTTAAAGATTTCAGAAAATTGAAATATGGATAGGTGTTTTGAAGACAATTTCACAATGCATTACATGTGCCAATTGTATTAATCTTGATATATGACAGGGATATCAGAATGGCAGTATTTACTTTTTTTCCCAAAAATATATGTGTTCTTATTACTGTCTGAATGTTTGTATTCCCTCAAGATTTACATATTGAAATCTAATACTCAATGTGATTAAATGAATAGGTAGTAAGTCACAAGGCATCTGCCCTTATGAATAGGATTAGAAACATTATAAAGGATGCCGATGGAAATGGCCTTGCTTGTCTGTCATGTAAGTGCACAGCAAGAAGCTGTTATCTCTGAAGTGGAGATCAAATCCTTATAAGACATCATATTTGTGAACATCTCAAACGTAAACTTACTAACCTCCAGAACTGTGAGAAGTAAATTTTTATGTTTTATATATAACCTTAAGATATTTTGTTATAGCAAACTGAACAGGTCTAAGATAGTTCCTAAAGTTAATTATTCAAGAATACCCCATGATTTTTGTTTAAGAATACATATAGATAAGAAAAATAATGTTTGCTACTACTTCTTTCTGAAAGGCAACAAGACATATATTTCTCTTTCAATATTGTTAAAAGCATGGGAAAATGATTTTTAAAAAGTATTCTGTACAAATTCTTAAGATAATTTACTCTCATAGAGAAAATATATTTATTGATTAAAATATCAATTTACCTTTTTAAAAATATTGGTATATGCTAATGATACAGTATAGTGGGTTTATTGTAGTATATTTATATATACATATAAAATTATTTGATAAATTTCACTTTCCAGTATCTCCCTTTGCCCATCTCTTCTTTCTTCACCTGATTCCCTTTCTAGTGTTCTCCTTTAAACTTTCATGAAATCCCCCCTTTTAACTTTTCTCTCCATAACTCTAACATATAAAAGAAAATATATAATCCTTTATATTCTGTGTCTGTTAACTTTGTTTAAAATAATCTTTCCAGTTCTGTCTATCTTCTTGCAAATGGCATAGCTTCATTCTTCTTTATGGCAGAATAAAACTGTATTGCATATGCATACCACATTTTCTTTATCAACTTTTCTGTTGATGAACAGTAAGCCTGGTTCTATAACTGAACTATTGTAAATTTTGCTGCTATAAGCACAGGAATCCATGTATCTTTAAAGTATAATGTCTTTAATTCATTTTGATAGATACCAAGAAGTGTAGAGTTAGGTCTTATGTTAGTCATAGTTTAGTCTTTTGAGGAACCTCCATATTGATTTCCATAGTGACTGTACTAATGTACATTCTCAATAACTGAGAATCAGGTTTCCCTTTTCCCATCAAAATCACCAGCATTTATTACTTTTATTCTACAATTATAAATAAAGTGAGATGGAATTTAAATGAAGTTTTGATTTGAATTTAATTAATGAATAAATATGATGAACACTTTTTCACATAATTGTCCACAATTTGTATTTCTATTTTTGGGAAGTGTGTCTTTCATTCTTTTGCCCAGTTTTTAACAGGCTGTTTATTCATTGTTGAATTTTGAGCTATTTATTATTCTAGATATTAATCCCCAAAGTGTAGTTGGCAAATAGTTTATTCCATTCTGCAGTTTATCTTTCCATGTTATTGTTTCCTTTGTTGTAAAGAATCTTTTTGTTTGATGCCATATCATTTATTGATTCTTGGTATTATTACCTTAGCTATAAAAGTCCTATTGAGGAAGTTTCTGTCTGCACCTATGTGTTGGAGTGTTTCATCTATGTTCTTTTCTAGAAGTTGCCAAGTTTCTGGTCTTATTCCTAGATCTTTGATACACTTAGAGTTGACTTTTCTAAATGGTGAAAGGGACCCATGTTTAGGCATTCATATAGACATGTTTTCCCAGCAGTCTTTGTTAAATAGAATATCTTTTATCCAGTGTATGTTTTTTTGCAACTGTGTCAAAAATCAAATGGCTGTATCTGTGTGAATTTCTATCTGCATCTTCTATTCAGTTAGGATATATATATATATATATATATATATATATATATATATATAATTTTTATGTGTTTTAATTAGTTATACATGACAGTAGAATGCATTTATGCACTTTGATATATCTAACATAGATGGGATATAATTTCTCATTTTTCTGAGTGTACATGTTACAGAATCATATTGGTCATGTTGTCCCATATTTACATACAGTAATAATGTCTGTTTCATTTTACTATCTTTCCTATTCCCACATTCCCTCCACTTCCCTCCCATCACTTCCCACTACCTAATCTATGGCAATGCTATTCTTCCCTAGTATCCCCCGCCTTATTGTGAATTATCATCCACATATTAGAGAAATCATTTGGCCTTTGGTTTTGTGGCATTGGCTAATTTTTCTTAGAATGATATTCTTCAACTCCAATCATTAACTGGCAAATACCATAATTTTACTCTTATTTAAAGCTGAATAATAGTCCATTGAGTATATATACCACATTTTGTTTACCCATTCATCTATTGAGGAACACGTAGGTTGGTTCCACAGTCTAAATATTGTGAATTGAGCTGCTATAAACATTGATATGGCTGCATCACCATAGTATGCTGATTTTAAGTCCTTTGGGTATAAACCAAGGAGAGAGATAGCTGGGTCAAATGGTGGTTCCATTTCCAATTTTCTGAGGAATCTCCATACTGTTTCCATAGTGGTTGCACCAATTTGTAGTCCCACCAGCAATCTATGAGTATACCTTTTTCACCACATCCTCACCAGCAATAATTGTTGCCTGTATTCTTGATAATTGCCATTCTGGCAGGAGTGAGATGAAATCTTAGTTTGGTTTGCATTTCTATAATCGCTAAAAATGCGTAATACTTTTTTCATACATTTTTTGATCAATTATATTTCTTCTTCTATGAAGTGTCTGTTGAGTTCCTTAGCCCATTTATTGATTGGGCTATTTGTTTTTAAGGTGTTAAGTCGTTGACTTCTTTATATATCCTAGAGATTAATGCTTTATTGGAGGTGCATGTGGTAAAGATTTTCTCCCAATCTGTATGTTCTCTCCTCACTTTATTGTTTCCTTTGTGAGAAGAAGGTTTTTAATTTGAATCCATCCCAATTGTTATTATTATTATTATTATTATTATTATTATTTTGTTTTACTTCTTGCACTTTAGGAGTTTAGGAGGTTTTTTTTGAGGTAGTCAAATCCTAGGCTGATGTGGTGAAGATTGGGGCCTATTTTTTCTTCTATTAAGTGCAAGGTCTTTGTTCTAGTGCCTAAGTCTGTGATCCAATTTGAGTTGATTTTTGTGCTGGGTGAGAGATAGAGGTTTAATTTCATTTTGCTATATCTGGATTTCCAGTTTTACCAGCACCATTTGTTGAACAGGCTATCTTTTCTCCAGTGGATGTTTCTGGCACATTTATCTAGTATGACATAACCATATTTATGTTATGGGTTTGTCTCTGTGTCCTCTATTCTGTACCGTTGGTGTACAAGTCTATTTTGCTGCCAATACCATGCTGATTTTATTCCTATATCTTTGAAATATTATTTAATTTGTGGTATTTTTAAGTCTCCTTCTTCACTTTTCTTGCTAAAAACTGCTTCAGCTATTCTGGTTCTCTTATTTTTCAAATAAATTTCATGATTGCTTTTTCTATTTCAATAAAGAATGTCATTGGGATTTTAATAGGAATTGCATTAAATCCGTATAACACTTTTGGTAGTATGGCCATTTTGACACTATTAATTCTGCTTTTCCAGGAGTATGGAAAATCTTTCCATCTTCTGAGGTTTTCTTCAATTTCTTTTTTTAATGTTTTGTGGATTTCATTGTAGAGGATTTTCACCTCTTTTGTTAGATTGATTCGATTGATTCCCAGGTACTTTGCTTTTTTTTTTTTTTTTTTTTTTTTTTTTGGCTACTTTCCTGATTTCTCTTTCAGTGGTTTCATCGCTGATGCATAGGAGTGTGTCTGATTTATGGGTGTTGATTTTATATCCTGATACTTTGTTGAATTCATTTATTAATTCTAGAAGTTTTCTGGTGGAATTTTTGGATCTTTTAGATATTGAATCATGTCATCAGCAAATAGTGATATTTTGAGTTCTTCTTATTTGTATTCCTTTAATTTCTTTCTTATGTCTAATTGTATCTCTTTATTTGTATCATTTGTAATATCATGTATAACAAGCCAGTAATCATTAGTGTTTCCCTGAATCTTGTGAGCCAATCTAGCAAATCAACCAAATTTAACAGGGGTATCATGGAAAACTTGATTTGTGGTTAATTGGTCAGATATTCTTCAGGCCCAAACTTGCAGCTAGTATCTGTAATGGGAGCAGTGGTGTGGGACTGAGGTCTCAACCTATGGGATGTGATGCTCCATAATTGAATTGAATTACAGAATGCTCAATTGGTATTCACTACTGTAGAATTAATTGATTGCTTAATGTTTGGGGAAAATCATGCACACATTTGGTCAGAAGAGTATATAAAAAACTGAGTTTTTTTTTTTTAATTTTTATATTACCAGAATGTACAATCAGCTTCTTATGGCGGGTAGCATTAGATATATGTACATAAACATTTCAATAGCAATCATTTGTTATTTTTTGAACTCTAACTAGAAAATCCTGGATAAATGTGTAGAAATTCCACTGAGATTTTTATCCATATGGTCTAGATTAAGTTATTTTAAGAAAAATCCCTGATAGTTGTTTTTGTTCAAATTAATCCTTTTAAACTTTTATTTATAATTCAGTTTCAATTTTTGGTAGAATTATCAATGTTTTTGAAAAACACTTATGAAAATCTATGTGTAAAATAAGTAGAAAGTTGCTTGCAAATCCAAATGGCTTGTTACCTTAGAAAGTATTTCACATTACAGAATAATGTACAATGATTAAATTACGATTCATTTTTATTTAACATTACATTCAAGAAAAAATTTATCTCTATATTGTTAGTCTATATAAATTTGATATTTATATTTGGCAATCAAAAGGGATAAAAAAAAGTTTAGTATAAAAATGAACAGGGCCTGGGATTGTGGCTCAGTGGTAATGTGCACGCCTAGCACATGCAAGGCCCTGGGTTCAGTCCTCAGCACCACCTATAAATAAATAAAATAAAGGAATTGTATCCAACTACAATTAAAAAATAAATAATTTTAAAACATAAAAATTAAATAAAAATGAACAAAAATTTTGGTAATAAGAAAAAAAATCCCACTTACTCCATATTGCTATCTATGTTGTGTGCACCAATATGCACTCCCATCAGCAGTGTATGAGTGTACCTTTATACCTACATCCTCACCAACACTTATTGCTGTTTGTATTCATAACAGCTGCCATTCTGACTGGAGTGAGATGAAATCTTAGAGTAGTTTTGATTTTCATTTCTCTAATTGCTAGTAATGATGAACATTTTTTCATATATTTGTTGATTGATTGTATATCAATCATCTTCTGAGAAATGTCTATTCAGGTCCTTGGCCAATTTATTGATTGGGTTATTTTTTGTTTGTTTGTTTTTTGTTTTTGTTTGTTTGTTTGTTTGTTTGTTTGTTTTGGTGTCTAGCTTTTTGAGTTCTTTATATACCCTAGTGACTAATGCTCTATCTGATGTAAGGGGTGAAAATTTGCTCCCAAGATGTAGGCTCTCTATTCACCCCACAGATTCTTTTGTTGAGAAGAAACTTTTTAGAGTGAGTCCATCCCATTTATTGATTCTTGGTTTTAATTCTTGCAACAAAGAAGTCTTATTAAGGAAGTTGGGGCCTAATCCCACATGATGGAGGTTAGGGCCTACTTTTTCTTCTATTAGACACAGGGTCTCTGGTTGTATTTCTAGGTCCTTCATCCATTTTGAGTTGAGTTTTTTGCATGGTAACATTACTTATTGTTTTAACATAATCTCTTAAAATTGACAACAGAATATTGTTACAACATATCAAATATAATTCAGTAAAAATTATACTTCTAAATATCTAATGAAAAAATAATTAAATATTTCATTCTCTCCCCTCCTGAGTAGTATCTACATGATTTCTCTTAATTTCCTTTATATTGTATTTCTTAATTCTTTTCATAAATTCTCTGATCTAGAAAGCTTATGAAGTTTTCTCCATTCTCAGAGTAGCTAATCTAAGATTAAAATTACAAACAGTTTCTTAAGAAAAATGTTATGGAATACTCTTCTTAAATACAAACACTACAGTTATATATTCAAAGTGAAGAAATTAATCTCTACAGAAACAAAATAAAACCAAAATAAAATAAATAGATAAAAATAAAAAGTATTTAAAGTATCAAAATTTTAGTTTAAATTAGACATGACCTCTGAAAATAAGTGGTTAAATTATTATTATAATTTTTAAAGAAGTTATTAATGTTAGAAATTGCAAAAAGGGATAGAAATCCAGAAAATATATAAATTTATGTGGAAAAACGTGTCATATTTTATGTAAAATCTGAAATTCTAGAAGAACGAATCTGGCCAGTGTTACCTAATTTCAACTCTAATTAAGCAAAAAGAAACAGTAAAAATATTTTTGAAAATAATACTGTGACTCAGTTTGGCAGAATATTTTGTAAAACTGTAACTGGCATAAGATGGCAATATACTTTGACATTGTTTGGGGAATTTTCATTAGTTCTTCTTGTGTTAGCTGAATTCTTGGCAAACAAGCATGTAGGCAACTTTCCTATGTCAAAACAGTCATAAGCCAATTCCACATTCTTCTCTTATTTGCACATTGTATGTATAAATGAATGATAGAAGTAGATTTTGATTAAAATCAATATTTTCTTTGAGTTTTTTTCTGCAATAAGAATGCCTGGATCTTGAAATACTTTATGTTTTGTTAGTCTCTCTGATTGCTTTATATCTTGGATATTTGGTGTTACTAATCATCACAGTTTTAATTTGGTATTCTGGAACAGCATTTTCTCTGCTTTCCAAAATTATTAAGCTATTCATTTTTATTCAGATACTGGGACACTCATTTAATGATTGTTTTATTCCAACTCTGTGTTATTACACACTATCTTTATTAGTTTTGATTTGGGTATGTTATAAATAATATCAAAACTACCACTCAAAACTCTGTCATAGTACTTGGCTAGAAAGTCTTCTCTAATTTATGTATGACTAATTAAAATTTATGTTCTTAGGATGTTAAGAAATATTTTTCATGCTTTCAACATTAGTTTACCTCATCATATTTTGTATCTCATGCATTGATAATAACCAGTTTGTGCTAAAATTGACTTTGTGACACTTAAAATATGGTTAACTATTTCTTTCTATTATTCTCTAATTGTTTCATACAGTAAAAATTCATTTATATTGCATCTTTTTTTTTTAAAGTCAAGCTGTGTCACTTAAAAGGCACTCAAGAATATTTGGTATATTATACTTCTTTATTATATTATACAGTGCCTCCCATCTTGTATATACAGTGATTTACACATTTATTTATTCTATTAGGTTTTTAATATCCACATATCATTTGAAAAATGTGAGCTAGGGTGTTTTCTACAGAAAGATCGGCAGTTAATTCTGTTTTTTAATGTCTATATCATCAGTAAAATATGATGAGATAGCAAATTCTTCTATTTTACAAATTGTTATGGCAGTTATCAAATCCAACATCAAATAATACTTTATTTCTTTTTTTAAATTTTTTTATTAGTTGCTCAAAACATTGCATTGATCTTGACATATCATACATTTGATTCAAATGGGGTGTGAATTCTTATTTTTCCACATGTACAGATTGCAGTATCACATTGGTTTTACAGCCACGTTTATACATACAGCCATACTAGTGTCTATTGTATTCTGCTACCCTTCCTATCCCCCCTCCCCTCCCCTCCCCTCCCATCACCTCTCTCTACCCATTCTACTGTGACACTTTTCTCTCTCTTTTTTTCTTCCCCCTCACACCATTTTATATGTAATTTTGCATAACAATGAGGGTCTCCTTCCATCTTCAGTGTGGTTCCCCCTCTCTCTCCCATTCCCACCAACCTCTCTTCCCTATTTACTGGTAATCTTCTTCTCATGCTCTTCCTCCCTGCTCTTTTTTGAGTCGCCCCCCCTTATATCAAAGAAGACATTCAGCATTTGCTCCTTAGGGATTGGCTAGCTTCACTCAGCATAATCTGCTCTAATGCCATCCTTTTCCCAGCAAAATCCTGTCATGATTTTGTTATTTTTTAGTGCTGAGTAAATGGCTGTTCTCTCAACACAGACTCTGAAAGCTAGAAGACCCTGGAACAACATATTTCAAACGCTGAAAGAAAATGGGTTCTAACCAAGAATCATGTATCCAGCAAAATTAAGCTTAAGGATTGAAGATGAAATTAAAACCTTCCATGATAAACAAAAGTTAAAAGAATTTGCAGCTAGAAGCTTCAAAATATCTTTATTTCTATTGTATTCCTTCTAGGCTCTTTTAGTATCAAGAGGGATTACAAATAAGAATGACCATTTTACATTTTGTTGAGAATCAATAGTTTTATTGCCAATACTGTGTTTCCAAGTCACTTATTTTTCCACTATACTCATTAGTGGTAGAGGGGATTCTGTCTACATAGCCAAATAATTTAAACATCATAATCTGTAGAATGCAGACTTTTAAAAATGCTAATACTACTACTTCAAAGTGAGACTAAAATGAATAAATTTCATTTAAAAATGTATTGTGAGAAATTGATGAAACACTTCAAACAACTCAAAATATGGAGAATTCCCTGAGGACATTTAATATTTTGTACTACTAGTGATGACATAGTTTAGCCATGGAAGCCTTGGAAAGAGCAAAAGAAAAGAGGCCAAATTGATATAAAAAGCAGAATTTGATGCTTAGCATATAGGTAAGCACTGTGGTTTGAATATATTTGTCCCCTCAAAATTTATGTGTTGGTAGCTCACTCTCCAGTGCAATAAATACTGTTTGGATATGAGGTCTAATGGAATGTTTGTAGGGCATGTAGGCAAAGCTGTCATGAATGGATTTTGTCTATGTAATAAATTTTTAGACAGTTACTTTACTCATGAAAGTGTTATGAATTTTATTTTAATCCTAAGTTTAAGTTATGTTGAATTAGAAATTTGTGAAATTCAAATTAATGAGGACTTATTATATCAAAATACCAAGCACATTTGATCTAAATTTTTAAAAAGTAGAAAGGAGTTAAGGAGGTTTACATTGAAAATATTAACCAATGCACTATTTTGAAACAAACAAACAAAAAGTCTTAAATATGCTTAAATACAAATAACTGTTGTTGCTAAAGTTTTCTGTCAGGGGCTGGGGTTGTGGTTCAGTGGTAGAATGCTTGCCTAGCATGCCTGAACCAGTGGGTTCAATTATGAGCACCACATAAAAAAAATAAACAAAATAAAGATATTGTGTCCACCTTAAACTAAGAATAAATAAATAAATATTAAAAAGCTTTCTGTTATCACTATTAAATGAAAATCAATCCCTTAGGCACAAAGAAAAATGAAACTCATAGTCTATTGTTAGATTTCTGTGACACAAACATTTCTATTATAATAGCTTGTATATTTAAATATAATAAGAATTTCAGCACTAAAATACTTTAAATCATTTCTACTATGCTTAGAACATCTTAGAAATATATATTTCTGTAATATTTAGCATTGTTTTTACTCCATTGTCTAATTGCAGTGGAAAAATTATTCAAAAGTAGCCAAATAGAGATTATATTAAAGTAAAAATTTGCCACTCTGTAAAATAGAGCAATTGTGAATCATGTCACCACTAAATCAATTTTACACTGTGTGTTTTAATCATGTTTTGGGGTATTATTCTGTTTGAAATTTTGTACCTTGCAGGTATAAAATTATTCTGCACAATTATGTTTTTAAAAATGCTTCTGAAAAAAAACGTAATTTCAATGAATTGGCTCCAAGTTACCTTGTTAACCCATTCCAATTACAAAAATGTATTTTTTGGAAAAAATTGTTTTTTTAATGATTTTAAAATAGTGGTATAAATAATTGTTTTTACAATAATTTTTAATGCAAGAGTGTAAATCAGATGATTTAACAAAAAGAAAATTTGAATTTTAAATTATCTCAGAGATTAATTACTAATTTAGTATCTGTGACCAACATTTTCATTTCAGTATACTACCTATTTAGTCTATTGAATAAGAATAATTATCTATTCATAAAGATTTGGAAATGGAGATGAGTGTCTGAAATATACTTAATTAGCTAGATAATCTAAAAATACAAGAAGAAAACTGTTAAATTGGGAGACAATGAAAATCTTGTTACTTAAATAAAATGGCATATGTGTGTGTGATTTTTCCAATGAATAAATATGACCACATTAAAATAGCAACAAAGATATTTTAAAATGGCAAAATATAAAACAATACTAAAAATCTGACTTTAATTTTTATCTTATTGCATATTCTTTCCAAAAGAAATGATCTATCTAGCTCTTCTTAGAGCTGATAAAGTTAGACACCTGAGGTTCTTATCATGTTGTGATTAGATAAAATATTGTCTCACATCATATGATTCACATATAAAGATCTTATTACAAAAGTTAAAAAAATAGTGTGCTTTGCACTGATAAAGTCATAAAAATATTTAGTGTGAACACACAAATTTGTATATAAAATAATGATGGTCCAAAGAGAGAAATTGTGGAAAGTAATGACAATGAAAAAGATATGCCTACTAAAAGTAACAACAAAAAAAAGGAACATATATGTTCTCTCTCTCTCTCCACACACACACACACACACACACACACACATGAATGCCCATGCATAGAATTCCTTAATTTTAACTAAAGTGACAGATTACAGGTCAAGGATGAATTGTGAAAATCAGAATGTTGGGAAGAAAACAAAAAATAATATTCCTTGTTTTAAACTACCGAGAAATGTCACTTGTCTCTTAAAACTTGAAGGAATATATGTTACTTAATCAGGTTAGTCATAGCTCAGAATTGTGCCAGAACTATTTAATAGTATTATCATAGTATCAGATAAAATGAGAAACGTTCAAGTTATTTACAAAAGTGAAATGTTCTGTACATGGATAACACACATCTTGTTTTTCAAAATTCAGACTCTGTCTCACATTCCAATAAGGGATAGTAGACAAACAAAAGTTTAGAACACGGTGAAGAATCTTATTTCTCTCTTTCCAAAGGTTAACTTCTTTTTTTCCATGAAGCAGTTTCTAAAATCACTAGTCTGACTTTGAAAGCAACACAGATGCTGGCTGTACTCTCATAGACATAGCAGCCCAATATTTCTCTTCTAGGCTTGTTCCCTATGCAATTCTCTAATATTGATCCCCACATAAACCTACATTGACTGTATAAATGTGAGGTTAAATGATCTGAGAAATTCATGAAGTATAGGTACAGAAAGGATAAGAAGAGGATATAGCTATTCAAAACAAAACATAACTACATACATTTTTAACATATAAAATATAAATTGCATCAAAAATAAATTCAGTATATATCTTAATTCATAGATGAAAAAAGTACAATTCACAATGATAAAATAATTTCAATACCTTTTAATAGATATGTCACACAGCCTGTATATTTAATTTCATCTAATTTCAAAGTGAATAAAAAGAATAAGAAGGAAAATGAATCTATTGATATAACATGAAGCACATTGAAAAACCATCAGAAAGAATACAAGTATACATGAAAATAATCCAGCTTAATTTTAATTAACAGGTTTTATTTTTAAGAACAGTTTTAAGTATACCAAAAAATTAAATTGAAAGTACAGAAAATTCCCCTATAACCCAACATACACATTTTTTCTATTATTAATATCTTTCCATTAGTGTGATACATTTTTTCTTTTTTACAATTCATGCATCAGAATTGATACATTATTATAAGTCTATAGTTTAAATTACCGTTCACTATTTGTTCTGTAAATGATATGCAATTTGACAAATATAATATGAAATTTATAATGTATAATATAATCACCATTATTGCATATTCATAATAGCTACCATGTCCTAAAAACACCCTGTGGGGGATAAGGCTGTGGCTTAGTGGTAGAGGGCTTGCCTAGCATGTGTGAGGCACTGGGTTTGGTTCTCATCACTATGTATAATAAATGAATAAAATAAAGGTCTCCACATCTAAAAAACATTTTAAAAAACATGCTGTGCTTAATTTATAGTAAATTAAATTTATCTCTAGAATTTATTTTTTATTATAATTTATAATTTCAATCTTTGTGTTTCCATTGCCCATCTGTTGTTAAGTAACCTTTAGTTCTCCACTAAAGCATATTGATTATACTTTTTTTAACATTATCCATCAAGACAAGTTCAACATTTCTGCCATTTCTTGATTTACACTCTTTCTTGCTTTGTGTCTTTAAGCTATTTTTTGTCTTTTAATATCCCTCATAATTTTTTTCAAGGCAATGAAAGCAGGAGTAATGTTTTAGTAAAAGAAACTAAAGTAAGTGAATCATTAGTGTGAAATTTTATGATTATCTGGGTAGGAGATAAGCTGTACAATTGTTGGGTTACAATTTTCTTCTATGTCCTTGATTTCATTTCCTCTGTTATCTTGGGGTTTCCCTAGAGACTTCTGTTTAAGTAAGTTCTGAGGCTTGCATTCTTCAGTTTTATTTTCTTGCCATTTTGTAGGAGCTGTATTGTTACTATGGTAATATGTGAGAAATGAAGAAGTATTCTATTATCCTACAATTAGATTTCAATCTTTCAGCTAAGCTGTACCCCTGGGCTGTGGTTTTCACAATTGCTTCTGTTTAAATCCAGCTAGGGGAGACAGAAAATCTTGAGGGGTCTTAAATTTTGTATTTCTCATCCCTCAGACTGGAATAATTCCAGTTGGTCAGGTTCTGATAAAGTAGTTTCCCTTGAAGGCAGGCTTTAGCAGAATAATATTCAATTATTACTATATGTTCATTTACTCTCTGCTTACCAAAGTGCAAGGGGGTTTTCTTCTGGTCTATACCAATAGCACTGATGAGGGTTCTGGAGGAGAAATGAATAAAAAAGTATGTAGTTGTTTTGGTAGTAGTGATTGAACACAGGGGTGCTTAAACACTGAGCCACATCCCCAGTCTTTTTATTTTTTCTTTTGAGACAGTCTCATTGAGTTGCTTAGGCCCTGGGCTAAATTGCTGAGACTGGCTTTGAACTTTGTGATCCTCCCGACTCAGCCTCCCAACTCACTGTGATTACAGGTATGAGACACAGTGTCTGGCTTGAGTTTCTGCTTTTTAAATGTTTTTCCTATTGTCATAAAAATAAGAGGGATGCTTTCCAAGCTTCTTATACACTGGACCGGGAAGTAGAATCAAGCTAATTTTGAAAATAAATAAAAAGAAAAATAAATATGAATTATTTCAGATAATTAAATGTGCTATGATTATGAAATAGTTTAATAAGTCCAGTACTGCTATAAAAGTAACAATTCTCTGATAAAGAATAAGAATATGGCAATATTCAAGTCTATGTATTTATTCAATATGTATAATTATTAATCAAATTATAAAGGAAGAGTTGTAAATCAATAACTTTTGTATTTCCTAAATAATTAATTGTGACCTCAGGAAATAATAATTTTATGACTTTCTTTTCAAAGTGATACTTTTCTTCCTTTTTTCCCCTTCATCTGTTGACAAGGGCTTCCAGTACAATGGCTTAAAAATGGTGATAATAAGTATCCTTATTTCTTTACCAATCTCAGGTGGAAAGTGTTCAATATTTAATTATTATATATATTGTTGACATAGGATTTCTGAAGATATATTTTAGCAGATTAAGGCAAATCCTACCTATTATATTGTATTGAACATTCTATTATGTACAACTATTTTTATCAATAATTTTTACCATGTTTTAATGATCATATGATTTTTTATAAAATTTATTAACATGTTATTTTGTATGAAGTGTTTTTAATATTTATTTTTTAGTGGTAGATGGACACAATACCTTTATTTTATTTATTCATATTTGTGTGGTACTGAGGATCGAACCCAGTGTCTTGCATGTGCTAGGTGAGCACTCTACCACTGAGCCACAACTACAGACACTAATGTTGAAAACATTGTAACAACTTTATTGGTATATGGTTGACATCAATGCTGACCATAATTCTCAAAGACACAACCTTGAATGTTGAAATCCAAAACATTAAATACACAGAAAGAAAAGGAAGATGATCATGTACTAAAATAGAATCTTACATATGTGTGAGTTTGTTCAGAATGAACCCAATTACTATGAATAACTCTAAAATTCTAATTAAAAAAAACCAAAGGAAGATCAGTAAAGGAAAGGGAACAGGGGTAGGAAAAGAAGAAAAGGGAGGAAGTATTGTGATGTGATATTGGCCAAACTATATTGTTATATTATATGCATGTGCAAATATGCAACAAAATATCCCATCATTATGTATCATTATTATATACCAATAAAAATGTGAAAAATAAAAAAAATTAAAATGTAGATTTTCCATGCAATTCATCAAGACTAAAACTTCTCTTAAATTTTAATAATAGTTTTATACTGGCATCATGCATGTAAGGAAAAACAAATCTAAACTTCTTCATTAAATTAGGAAAGACCTTTCTGTACATTTGCATTTGTGAAAGAAAATTTCTTGACATATAGGATCTTTGAGTGACTACATGTACGGAGAATTTTTTTAGTTTTGTGGCTTTTCTTACTTGTTAAAATTTTAATAAAATGTTCATATTTTGGGTTTATTGCATGTCCAAATTCAGTAAAGTGAAGTAATTTTCTGATTATTTGAATACAGCAGTGCATACAAATTCCTAGAGAACTTACCCATGTTAATATCATAAGGATTGTTCTTAACTATAAGAGGTAGTCAAAATGAATCCTATGGAAAACCTACCAGAAGGGGTTTTACAGGCAACCCAAAATAGCTAGGATAAACTATATTTTTTTGAAACAAGTGAAACAATCTAACAAAATAGATTTAGTTTACAAAAACTAATAATACTATTATTGAGAATTGATGATAATGTAAAAGATGTCAATACTTCTCAATAAATTAATAAATCTTATTTTTAGTTTATAAATGTAACCAAATGCCTGGAAAGAGTAATGTTTTAAATACTGACTCAGTTATAGGTCCCATATAAACTTTAATTATCATCTATTTCATCTTAAGAGTAATAGATGGTTGGCTCTAAAGAATAAAGTTAATTTATGTTGAAAGTTCATGTTCATCAGAATTCCATTTCTTCAAATACATTTTCCCTATAACATTTTTAAACTGGAAACCTAAGTTCTACATGTGAAACATATATAAAGTAATATGAAGTATACTGATGTAACCACCTACAGATACTATAGTGTATTAAAGTAATAATTAAAAAATTCCAACTGAAAATCTGCTTTGCATAAGTTAAAAAGGTTAACTACATACTACTAGTGTATAAATGTTTTAAAAGCAAGAAATTATTCTTTATTTAGCTCTATTTTACAGAACACATAATCCTGTTTTCCAGAAATATTTTCTGTACAGTTTACTGCCGCAGTCTGGCTGGGCACAAATCACTAGCCACTCAAGCAGGAACAAACTTTATTTCCGAACTCCCGCGAATGCCATGCACACGGCCTTCCCCTGGATACACCACACACCAACCGGAAATCCCTCCTCGGGCACTTCCCCAACCAACTCCCCGGGAATCTCCGAGAGAACTCCAAAGTACCCTGCGCCTGAGGTGGATAGCAGGGTTCTAATATATAATCGAATACACAGCTTAACAAAACCATCATCATCTCAACGGCTTGCTGGAGTTACCTCTCAACCACTCCGTTTTGGCAAAAATTCCATGCGTCATTTCAACTAGGCTATGGCTCTCAGCAGTTTACAGTTTGTGATTTGTAATAACAACATTTACAAAAACATTAATTCATGAAAATGTGTTCTATATGTGAATTCTTTAATAAGAATATCATCATAATTCTTCTCATCAGTGTTCTTTGATTTTCTTATTTATTATTTTCTTATGCTCAGATATACCAAGATTTCGATACTTGTTTTACCCTAGCTATTTAATAAGTCACTTTCAATTGTAGGTGCAACTTTTGGACAAAATGATATCTGTTTATTTGGGGCAAATTATCAATCCAAGGAAAGCGGGCTATTTGTATAGTATGGAAATTATCTAAGTCAATTTATCCACAATAATATGAATTTCATAATTAATTATTCATCAGTTCCCCCTTACAGAAAGGGTAGAAAGAAAGTAAACATTTATAAACACCAAATATGGGTGAGATAACTGTGTTTTACCTGTATCATCTAATTTAAGCATCAAAACAAATTTATTTTACTCTCCTTTTTTGTATGTTTTATTGAAGGAAATGAGAGGAAACAAAAATTAAAGAATAGGTCTGCTATGATTCATCTGGCTCAGTCACTCACTCTCTTCACAAAGTATCTCATTGCCTTTTTTAACATAGAACATTTTTGGCAGGACCTCTATGAACTTCCAATGCTTCCTTCTCAAAATCATTTAGGTTTTCTTGTGTCATTTCCAAATGTTTTTATTAATTTTGTTGGAGAAAAAAAATTCTCACAAACTAATTCTGTGGTTCACATACTTTCAAGATATTGTCTATTTCTACCATCACTTCAAAGAAACTTAGTCATCCTCTCAAATTTCTACCTTGATATTAAGACAATAAAAATTTTAAGTCATAGGATAACTAAAACTGTAGAAACATTCGAGTTGTGGATATACAAGAAATCCTTAAATTTTATCATCGTTTTTATTATGAGCAAATTCCACTTGTGAGATTTATAACAGAACATGATTATTTTTCTTTTCTCAGTGATCCCAAACTAATCTAAATTAAATCTATCATATTTTAAATGTGTCCTTCAATACAGAAGAGAACAATATAATTTTAATCAGATTGATAAAATTATTTCAATTCTATAAAACAACCCAACCAAAAAATTTAGCAGTCACACTTTTTTTTGTTTGACCAACATGTCAACTTATATAAAAAAAAAAAAAGATAGGGAAGGACAGATATTACGTCGAATTTCAAGGTTAACAGGTTCAATTAATATCAAAAAAAAAGAAAGTGATTCCACATCCTTCAATAAGATATTTGTGATCTAATTAAAATTTATCCTATGGGGGGAAAACCCATTTTATGTCTACTTCAAGGAAAAAAAAGCAGAGGAAATAAATAGCTTTTAAAAATAGGTAGGACCCAGATTATAATAGGGCTTGGAGACAAATAAGCATCTTATAATTAACATGAGTCAAATATATATGTATCATCTAGTTTAGTAGGTTTTTATGTAACCATTTACTCCTCTCACAATAGTAACCCAGTTCAACACTGACCATTATACCTGCTCCCACATTTATTAATGCCACAGTTTTCTCATACCTGTTTGTCTTTGCCCATGTTTTCACTTCTGAATATAGTGGTATTTGAATAGAAGAACCTAAATTTTTCTGAGCTTATTTGCCACTCATGCTTGATGTCATGTTCAGACTGTGAATAGAAGTGCAATGGGCTTCTAAGGGGTCATTATTTAGTGGGCTGTACTATGTTTTATGTAGTTTGGATCAAAACCTATACCTCACTATAGCATGAAATAAAAGTAAGTAGAGATTATTCCATTGGTATTTACAGTTAACATTTTTATTTAGTGCTTATTGTGTGCAGGGTAATATTTTAAGTGGATATTAAACATCATTATATTTAATTCCCACAATAATCATGATGTAGGTACTGTTATTACCCTTACATTATGGATGAGAGATTTGAAAATCAAATATTTTAAGTTGTCTAAGATCCAGTACATAGTAATTCAAACCTAGGTCTTTTGAGTTTTAATTTTGAGCCATTATGATTCACCATCTCCTTTTTTTTCAATTTTGTTTTCATTGTTAATTCAGTGTAGAATGGGCTATCACCATGTGTACAATTTCCATAGCATTAAGTAGACCAAATTGTATTTCTAAAAAATGCTTTTAACGTATTAAAAAAATTGACATTAGTTGAGGAAAAAAAAAACATTAGGGGCTGGGGATGTGGCTCAAGCAGTAGCGTGCTCGCCTGGCATGCGTGCAGCCTCCGCCTAGAACTAAAAAAAAAAAAAAAAAAATTAAAAAATTCTCACTCTCTCTCTTTAAAAAAAATAAAAAAAACATTAGTAGAAATTAAATTTATTTGATATATTTCTTAACTATGTATAACATCAGTATAGAAACAGAAATATAGAAATCAAAACAGCTTCATTTTTTTGTCAGTTTTTCTGGTCAGTGTAAATTCACTTGTCTTTCTGTAAAAAAAAATAATGTATAAAAATGTAGAAAAATATATGATCGCCAGTTTTCTCTCACTTTAACAAAATAGCAGAGATAATTAACTTACAGAGAGACAATATGTATTTGGGTTCACATATTTGGAAGTTCCAGTCCATGATTGGCCCTGCTATTTGTGCCTGTGGTGAGGTAACCCATCATGGTGGGAGCACATGGAAGACAAAATAGCTCACATCATAGTGAGAAGCAAAGAAGGGTCACATTATCCCCTTTGAAGGCATATCCCCAATAACCTAGACTTCTCATTAGGTTACACATTTTTAAAGTTTCACTATTCTTTAATGGGAGGTAGAGGTCACTCTCAGGAACAAGTCTTTAATAACTAGGCTTCTGGGGAACATTCAACATTCAAACTAAAGCAAAACTTTTAAATAAATATACATAGAGGGAGACCAGTTTAAAAAAATGAATTTTGTAATCTTGTAAAGATTATGCAAACACAACATTACACACACTGAAATAATCTGGGAATACTAGGAATGGCACTGAAATTTTAACTATAAAAATTCCAACCAACATTGAAGTCTTCCTGAATGATATGCCGATGAAGAGATACATCTTAATTTTGTGACTTTTTAAGACTTGGTAAACTATTTGAGATAGGCGCTTTCCACACAAGCATCATACTCGTTTTATTCTGATTGTTGTCCCTCATATATTAAATATAAGAATATTTATATTTTTATAAATTTTATAAAAACTTTGAGCAATAAATTTAACTTAATTCAAAATTCATAAAGCTCAAATTTCAAGATGTAATTCTATTATATAGGTTTACTCCAATAAAAATTTCATGCATTCACATAGAATTCCAGTGGTCCCTCCTTTACAGTAGGACTATTTGACCCCTCCTTTCTTTTGGATTTTCTGAGATTTTACACATGTTCTCAGGTAAACAGATCATGATATTGTTACAGGAGCCATAAAAACAAAGAATAGACAATACCAAATATAAATAATGAATTATATAAAGAAAAGGTATTTCCAGGAAAAAATGTTGATACTTCAATATATACAGATAAGATGACAACACAAATATTAAAACCTATCTGAGAAACAAGGCTAACAGAAAATTATGAAATATTTTTACAAATAGCATGATGGCATATTAAATGGGGAATAAATACTAAAAACTGTGAAAGAAAAACTGATATTTTATAGTTCACAATATAATAATACTACAATAATTAAATATGCTTACCTTTTTACAAATATATTGAGACAAATAATCATATGTTTATATGCACACACATACATTTATATGAAAGGAAAACTTCAAAATATAACTTTCATTAATATGACTACTCTCTTAAAAAGTAAAGGTATTTATCAACTGATATATAAATAAAAAAATATGAGTATGGCAAAGGGACAATTAGAAATATTAAGAGATGCCTTATATTACAATCTGAAGAACACACTAATGTAAATACCAAAGCGAAGAAATAACTTTTGCTAAAATAATGACAAGAGATTCCAACAGCATTGATTTTGAGAAAGAAATCATTCAAAAAATTCAACCCCTAATAGAAAAGAAAATGACACTTTTAAAAACTTTTATCATATAACAGAGGCAGGTTTGAAACTGATGTGTACAGAATGTGAATAAATGCAGTTGTCCAGGTGTTTTTATATAAAAGGGATTCCGACTTGGGATGCCATGTTATTTTCAAATGGTTATTCTGTTTTATTTTTAAAATGCACAGGCCATTTAAAATAGTATCTAAGAAAGGAAGAAACCATAGGGATTCAAGTAATAGAAAGGGGAAATAGCTTTGCAAATTGAAAGAAAGAAAGAAAGAAAGAAAGAAAGAAAGAAAGAAAGAAAGAAAGAAAGAAAGAAAGAAAGAAAGAAAGAAAGAAAGAAAGAAACTTTGGAGAAAAAAGAGGAAGAAGAACTGATTCTTCAGATATTGTGAATATCATACTCAAAATAGGGTCTTCTTTCTCCAAATACATATTGCATATATCCTGCAAATCACTGTCAAGGCCAGTCTTTAGTTACTTCTTCATTTCTTCTCAAACATCTACTTTTTAAAATTGTTTTCAATAGTATTTCAAGTTGAGAGCTAGGATACTTGTTCACCTCAGAATACTGAAGGTTAGTAGGTTGCTATTAAATCTATTATGGCCTAATTGGTAAAGCTAGAATTACTAACATGAAAGTGCACATCAACTCCAATGAGATTTGATGCAAAATACCTGCGTATAATAAGTTCAATGAAACATATCTTCTGTAATATGCTATAATAATATTGATAATAAAATATTAATCATAAAACATCTAAGAAATACATTCTGTTAGACCAGGACGCAAGAAAAGACCACTCACTCCAATTAAAATCAAATTAAAGCAAGCTTATTATTTCTACCAGCCGGGCTGCCTCTCCCTCCCAAAACGGCGGGAACAAGACAGCAATAGCAGCTTTCCTGCAGCCCAGCTTTATAGCCCAGAAAGTTACACAAAGGGGGGCTTACAGATAACAGAACTCTGACGAGCATCACACTAATGGTAGTTTACATTTTTTGCTGGCCCCAACATCAGAATTTATGAGGACCATTAGAGCCTCAGAGAGGGTCGTTGTCTGGCCAGGGAAAGCCGATATTTATGAGGTGTCACTAAAGTTTCAGAGAGGGCTGCTCTCTGGTCAGAGAGCCAGGCATGGGTGAGTTCAAGGCATGGGCAGGCATTCCAAGCAGATTCAGAATTTGCAGTAATTTATAGTAAAGCCGAAATTATCTTTTCATGGCTTTGTGGCAAGATTGCTCCCAATTTTAAGAAAAGATCAGGTTGGGTCTATCAATTCTACTTAAAAATATTTCTCTGGTTGATGAATGGTTAAGCATGCCTCTTGAAAATATTTCATGATGTTGCATACACACACACATAGTAGAACAATTGAATATTATTTGCTGAATAAAATTTTTGCTTACACATCATCTCCTAGAATCACACATTTTCATTGCACTAAAGACAATAGAAAATCTTTCTTTTGTTTACCATATACCTCATGGTCATTTATATTCCCAATGTCCACCACAAGAATCTCTTCCTTTAATACATAACTGAAGTATTTTTTCCTTCTACTTCTCTCCAGTGCATTTCTGTGGAAACATTCCCACTCTAGATAAAAATAACTTCCCCTTTAAAATACGCCTACACCTGAACATATAAACATGGTTAGAGAAAAACAAAATAAATTACTATTTAGATTGTACACATTTAAAAATATTACTAAAAACCTTAAGGAAATCATCCATTGTGGTTTAAATATTGCCCCCATAATCATAATGCAGTTAATATCATAAAAGTTTTGGATTTGAACAGATAAACATTTAGATAAATGTTTCAGCTTCTCAGGAGGCATCATAATTTCATTACATGAATTTTGTTTACATTTTGATGTCCTTTGTGCTATTTATAGATCGAGTAAATACTATCAAGATTTCCTTTTCTTATACAATCATTAGTCACATAAAAAATGCTCTCACAGTATAAAAATGACAACTGAAGATTTGCCTTAGCTTAACAGGGCTAGTTAAGTGAAAATTTTTTAAACACAAGAATACTAGTAATTGTATTATTCTCATCAAGCAACAAGCCAGGTTCTGGATAAGAGTTCATAATCTCACATATTATTTTTTATCATTCAGTCAATTCTTTTATTATCTAATCATTACTTATATTTTAACTAATTTTTTGCAGTCATTCCTCAGTATCCTGTAATCCCATGAATAAATCTGCAAATACTCGAGTCTCTTAGATAAAATAGAGTAGTATTTATATATAAATTATGTACATCCTCCTCTATACTTGAAATCATATATAATTGCTTAAAATACCAAATACAATGTAAATGTTATATAAATAATTGTTATATTATTGTGGTCATAATAACAATAAAAAGTCAGTACAGTTGCAATATTTTTCCAAGTATTTTCAATCCATGGTGGAATACAAAGACATAGAACCTGCAGATATAGAGAGGCAACTATATTTATGATATAAAATTATATTTACAAGACTGGGGCTACAGCTCTGTGGCTGAGTGCTTGAGCATGTGTGAGGTACTGGGTTCGATTCTCAGCACCACATAAAAATAAGGCATTCTTTCCATCTATGACTACAAAAACATTGTTTAAAACAGTACAAAATACTTTATTTGTATTACATAAGTATGATTTAATCCAGATACACAAAATTATAGATATTAAAGAAATTAAAACCCACTTGAATACAACCAGATTAAGAAAGCAGCACAGATGTATTTTTTCTCTTTTTAAAGAGTTTTTATTCTAATTTGTTATATATGACAGCAGAATGCATTACAGTTCATATTACACATATAGAGCACATTTTTTTCATCTCTGGTTGTACACAAAATATATTCACACCATTCATGTCTTCATACATGTACTTATGATAATGATGTCCATCTCACTCTATCATTTTTTTAATCCCTGTACCCCCTCCCTTCCCCTCCCTCTTCTTTGCCATATCTCGAGTTTGTCTAATCTTCCCATGCTCCCCCTCCCAAGCCGACTATGAATCAGCCTCCTTATATCAGAGAAAACCTTTGGCATTTGGCTTTTGGGGATTGGGTAACTTCACTTAGCATTATCTTCTCCAATCTCATCCATTTACCTGAAAATGACATGATTTTATTATCTTTTATTGCTAAACAATATTCTATTTTGTATATATGCCACATTTTCTTTATCCATTCATCTACTGAAGGGCATCTACATTTGTTCAACAGTTTAGCTATTGTGAATTGTGCTACAATAAACATTGATGTGGCTGTGTTCCTGAAGTATGCTATTTTTAAGTTCTTTGGTTATAGAACAACAATAGGCATAGCTGGATCAAATGGTGATTCCATTCCTAGTTTTCCAAGGAATCACCATACTGCCTTCCATATTGGTTGTACCAATTTGCAGTCCCAACAGCAATATGAGTTCACCTTTTTTCCCACATCCTTGCCAACACTTATTTTTGTTTGTATTCTTAATAGCTGCCATTTGATTAGAGTGAAATGAAATCTTAGAGTAGTTTTGATTTGCATTTCTCTAATTTCTGGAGTTGTTGAATATTTTTCATACATTTGTTGATTGATTTTTATACCCTCTTCTGAGAATTTTCTTTTCATTTTCTTGGCCCATTTATTGATTGGGTTATTTGTAATTTTGGTATTTAGCTTTTTTGAGTTCTTTATATACCCTAGAGATTAGTGCTCTATCTAATGTGCAAGTGGTAAAAATTTGCTCCCAACTGTAGTCTCCCTATTCACCACACTGATTATTTCTTTTGCTGAGAAAAAGATATTTAGTTTGAGTCCATCCCACTTATTAATTCTTGATTTGAATTATTGGGCTATAGGAGTCTTTTTAAGGAAGTAGGTGCCTGATTTGATATGATGGAGATTTGGGCCTACTTTTTTTTTTCTATTAAACACAGGGTCTCTGGTTTAATTCCAAGGTCCTTGATCCACTTTGAGTTGTGCCTGGTGAGAGATAGGGGTTTAATTTCATTGTGTTGCATATGGGTTTTCAGTTGTTCCAGCACTATTTGTTGAAGAGGCTATCTTTCCTCCAATATATGTTTTTGGCAACTTTGTCTAATATAAGGTAACTGTAATTAGTCTGGGTTAGTCTCGGTGTCTTCTATTTTGTACCATTGATCTACAAGTGTAGTTTTTGTGCCAATACCATGCTGTTTTTGTTACTATTGCTCTGTAGTATAGTTTAAGGTCTGGTATAGTGAGACCACCTACTTCACTCTTCCTGATAAGAATTGCTTTAGCTATTGTGGGTCTCTTATTTTTCCAGATGAATTTCATGACTGCTTTTTTCTATTTCTATGAGGAATGTCATTGGGATTTTGATTGAAATTGCATTAAATCTGTATAATGCTTTTGGTAGTATGGTCATTTTGACAATATTAATTCTGTCTATCCAAGAACAAGGGAGATTTTTTCCATCTTCTAAGGTCTTCTTTAATGTTCTGTAGTTTCTTTTGTAGAGGACTTTCACCTCTATTGTTAGGTTAATTTTCAAGTATGTTATTTATTTTGAGGCCATTTTAAATGTGATAGTTTTTCTCAGTTTCCTTTCAGAGAATTTGCCACTGATATAAAGAAATGCCTTTGATTAATGCATGTTGATTTTGGATCCTGCTACTTTGCTGAATTCATTTACTAGTTCTAGAAGTTTTCTGGTGGGACTTTTGGGGTCTTCTAGGTATAGAATCATATCATTGGCAAATAGTGCTAATTTGAGTTCTTCTTTTCCTATGTGTATCTTTTAATTTATTCTGTTTGTCTAATTGTTGTAGCCACTATTTCAAGAACTATGATAAATAGAAGTGGTGAAAAATAGCATCCTTGTCTTTTTCCAGTTTTTAGGGATAATGTTTTCAATTTTTCTCCACTTAGAATGATGTTGGCCTGGGGCTTAGCATATATAGCTTTTAAAATGTTGAGATATATTCCTGTTATCCCTAGTTTTTCTAATGTTTTAAACATGAAGGGGTGCTGTATTTGTAGAATGCTATTTCTGCATCTATTGACGTGATCATGTGGTTCTTATGTTTAAATCTATTGATGTGATGAATTACCTTTTTTGACTTTCATATGTTGAACCAACCTTGCATCCCTCAGATGAACCCCACTTGATCATGGTGCATTATATTTCTGATGTGTTTTTCTATTCATTTGCCAAGATTTTGTTGAAAATTTTTGCATCAATGTTCATTAGAGACATTGGTATGAAGTTTTTTTTTTTTTTTCTTTGATGGTCTTTGCCTGGTTTTTGAATCAGGGTGATATAACATGCATATGATTTAGGGCTCTTAATTTTATTTTTTGTGAGTAAAATAAAGAAGAATCATCTTGCACATTAGTGCATTAAACTTACAGACCCTTAACACATAAATAAGACACAGAGAAGATAATTTAATCAACCCCAAAGCATATCCTTCATTTTTTTTGAAGCTTTCAAGAAGAAAATAGTCATTGCTATTCAAAAGATTCATTTTCATGAATATAACATCCTCTCAATATGGTTCTATTATTCAAAAACCTTCTTAAAATTAACTCTGAAAACTCAGAATTTTTTTTATTAAGAGTTATCCTTTACTTCTCATTAGTTCAAATCTAAAAACTTATCACCAATGCCTTACAGAAACCAGCACTCATTATTATGCTCTTCACCCTGAAGTGAAGCTTATTCAGTCAAGACATCTATTTTTTTCCTTAGGGCTGCATGATTCCTAAACATTCTTGTATTTAAACTTATACTTAAATACTCCACATAGATGGCACTGTTTTTCTATTTACAGACATACTCTTAAAAAATTCATTGTCATTATATGAACATAAACCATATAATAGAGTTTCCAACAACTTAATATGTATTTAGAAAATCACATAAATTTGCACAAATTTCAGTGCTGTGTGTGGGTACACCACATTTCTTGCATGTGGCATACATTTTAATTATAAAACATTTATTTTTTCTAATGTAATAATGAGATACTTTAATGTGAATTAAGACTCTATAGAAAATCTATGTAAATCATATGAAATATATAACTTTATTTTAAAGTATATCTCCTTGTCTTATTCAAAAAAGTTATACATGCACATATTTTAAAGAAAGAATTGTAATTCTCCAAAACACATAATGAGAATTGACAGTCACTACTATGACCAAAAAACCTTATAAGATCAATTCAGAGGAGGAAAAGTTCATCTGGGGGCTCCCAGTATTAGAGGTCTTAGTCCCATAGGTGGGGACCCCATTCCTCAGGGCTGGATGTGATGCAGAGAATTATGGCAGAAGAGTGTGGCAGAAGAAATCAGTTGGGAACATGGCACCAGGAAACAGAGAGAGAGCTCTTCTCAGAAAGGACAAAATATAAATCCAAAGGCACCCTCCAGGGACCCAGCTCTTTAGCCACACCCTATTTGCTGCAATTACCAGCCAGTTAATCCCTATGAGGGTTTAATTTAATGACTGAGTTAAGGATCTCATTATCCAATATTTCATCTTTGAAACTTCTTCTATTGAATCACATGTGAGCTTTTGTGTGACACCTCAGATCTAAACTATAATAACCACTTGGGTCAATTCCTCCCTGCCCTGGAATAATTCTCTCCAGATTCAATTGTTTTCACTTCTTTCAGGGCTATTTTATGACATTGCTTCATATTTCTGTCGGGGTTTTTAGCCACCCCCCCCCGTTCCCTCCTGACCTGCAGGAGAGATTGGGGGAGCACTCCCCAACCAGGGCGAACCAAGACTGGCCGCCCACACTCAGCCCTCCCTCGCAGGAGGACAATCAGATGCACCAGGTAGACCAGTCAAAGCAGGATCTCCTTTAATGAGAAAACACACACAGCTAATATAATGTACAGGAGCCAATCAGGGTAAAGGTCAGCAGGGTTGTGAGAGTTCACATGTACACCCATCCTACAGGCAGTAATGGGAGACACAAGCTGTCTGTGAGGGCAGAAGGGTTCTGAGCCTATCCTAGAGGTGGTCCAATTCTTCATCACAACCCATGGCAATGCTTTCTGGCTAATCCCTAGGTGCTCTCTTAGCCACATGTGGCCCCAGGACTGGGAAGTGGGTAGCAGCCAGCAAGTTAAGTTTCCTCTTTTTCTGATGCAACATGCCCAATCTTACATCATGCCCTACAATTTCTAAGTAATATTTTTCTTTGGTTGTTTCTTTTTTTTCCCAATTTGGAGTAATATAAAGAGTCACTACAAAATAGTAATTAAAAGCTTGCAATTAAATTAGATTGCATGCTCTGCCTGAATCCTCCTATTGTTAACTATCAGACCTTCATCAAGTTATTTAAAGACTTCTGTGCTGAACAAGTTTCCTCATTCATGCAATGGTGATATAAAGGGTGCCCACCTCATGGAGTAGTAAAAATCCTATTATTTTATATACTTTCCCCATTTATAACAGGGTCTTTTAAATGTTCATTGAATTAGTTAATATTTTAGGATTTTTGTTTTATAATTATTGGTATTATTATTTACTTTCTATAATGGGAGATTATAATTTAGATCTATACTGATCCACTCGCCACCTTAATGACTAATAGCCTTCTCCTTTAAAAGTGTTCATGGTTAGGTAGCTCTACTTCTAGTCATGATTCAATTATTCTACCTAGTCTTCTCCATCTTCTTGATATGACTCTATAGGTACTCAAGTGGTCCTTGGTATTCCAACCAATAAGTGGAGTTAACACAGAGGATTGTGCATAGAAGTTTTAATAGATTGTACTTGTTATATTTCTCTCTCTCTCTCTCTCTCTCTCTCTCTCTCTCTCTCTCTCTCATATATATATATATATATATATATATATATATATATATATATATATATACATATATATATATATCACATACACAAATATATATGTGTATGTGATATATATCACATACACAAATATATATGTGTATGTGGTGTGTGTGTGTGTGTGTGTGTGTGTATATATATAATCTGCATATGACATTTTACATTGTAATTCTCACCATTGTGGAAGGAAGACATGAACCTCTGTAAGATAATGAGCTGTTCTTCACAAATACTTGCTAATATATGTATGGATTAAACATTTACCTCATTGAAATGAGATTAATTGATACTTGAAAAGCATTATATTCCTATATGTAAAAAAAGGACAAGAATGTTCAAAGAAAATGGGTTCCTCTTACAGTCCATTCTTAGAACAAAATGCAACCCCATTTTAATAATATAAGAAATAGTTAGCTGGGTGTGGTGTTGCACACTTGTAATCCCAGTGGCTTGGGAGGCTGAGGCAGGAGTATTGCAAGTTTAAATTAGCCTCAGCAACTTAGCAAGGGCCTGTATAATTCAGCAGGAACCTGTATCTAAATATATACTATATATATATATATATATATATATATATATATATATATATATATAATATTATATTAATATGATACTATATACATTGTATATAATATAAAATATTACTAATATATAAATATTATATATATAAAGAAATAGTTAATAAAAGTTCTCAGTATGTATTGATATGTAAAAAATCATATTCCTATATGTTGCAAAATTCACAAACTTGTTGTAAAATAAATACATGTTAGTTAAATGAAGGTGCATTAAGGTGCATTTTTTATCTTTATAATATCAGAGAGATGAAACACATTTTTCACTAAAAGGTCACCAATCCAACTTAATTAGGATACTAAAATTCTTCCCTTCAATAATATACACAAGTAAACTTGGAAGACAAGTGATGAAATACATGCACAATATTTCAATGACAGGAAAAGCTATATTGACTATATTGTTAATATTTTTGCTAAAAGCCATAGCCAAGTAGTAATGATGCATGGCATTTTTGGTTGAAAGGTGACACCAGCAAGCCATTGAGATGATATGATTATGTTAATATCTGCATTCAAATGGATATTAGACCCCTGCTGTCCACCTGGGCCTGCTACGGGACTCCTGGAGAGTTCCCATTGGTTGGGGAAGTGCGGTAGGAGGGAATTCTGGAGGAGGGATTTCCTGTTGGTATGTGTGTCCAGAAAAACGCTGTGTGTGTGGGTCGGCATATTTCCCGGGAGCATACAGGGCATTGGTGGGAGTTTCAAAAATAAAGTTTGCTCCTGTTTGAGTGGTTTGTGATTTTGTGCCCAGGCAGACTGCGGCAATTGGTGTCCCGTACCGGGAACACCTGAAGCTTGGAGGTAAGCAAAATTGCTTGCCCCTGAGGGAAGGCGAGAGAATGGGTGACCATTTCAAAAAACAATGTGTTCTTGTTTTGATTTATTTTGTTTTTGTTTCAAGCTGCCTATCCCTAGAACTTTCTCAGGCAAACTGGGAAAAATGGTTGGCTCAAGGTTTGAAGTTTTTCGGCTCTGAGAAAGAGAAAATTGATACAATGATTTTTTGTTCCATTTTTGTTTCATTCTGTTTCGGTTTTGTTTTATGTTATCTCACTGGGTTGCGTTACCTTTATAGTAGATTAGAAATTAGTAAAAAACAAACCGAAAGACTGTTAAGAAAATTGTTAGTGGTCCAGACTATGGTAGAAAACATGTTAGGTCAAGCAAAAGGGAAGGTCTCTCGAGCTAGTCAGATAGAGGAAGAAAATTTAAAGGAAGAAAGCTTAGAGGAAAAACAACCATGGGGGGGGGGGAGCTACAACAGGAGACTGCTACTAACTCCATTCTATCACCAGAGGGCATAATTCAACCAACAGCTCCATCTATAGAGACAGCTGAGTGGCCCTCAACCCCCGTAGTTGATAGACGGAATCCTGAGGCAGGACCTCAAAGATTAGCATGCCCTGTACTTGAGCAGACAGGAGGGCAATGAATTCACCGTGCTTTAGACTTCAAAACAGTGAAGCAGACAAAGGAGGCTGTAACAACCTATGGTCCACAAGCACCCTTCACAGTAAGCATGGTCGAATCCATTACCAACTTGGACATGACGCCAGCAGATTGGGCTAATATGTGTCGATCTGTGCTAAATGGAGGACAATATTTGTTATGGAAGGTTGCCAATGAGGAATTTTGCATGGAGACAGCTATGCAAAATGCAGCAGCCGGTTACCCTCAAAGAAATCTAGATATGTTGTTAGGAAAAGGACCTTATGAGGGTCAACGGCAACAAATTGAATATGATCCTGGCGTATACGCACAAATTGCTGTAGATGCACTTAGGGCATGGAAGACTTTACAGGGGCATGGAGATTTACAAGGACAATTATCTAAGGTAATACAAGGAACTATTGAACCTTACGCTGAATTTGTAGATAGGCTTATTCAAAGAGCTTCCAGAATTTTTGGGGATACAGAACAAGCAATACCATTAATAAAACAACTGGCTTATGACCAAGCAAATCGTTACTGCAGAGAGCTCATTAGACCATGGAGACATGAAGATTTAAACACATATATTAAATTATGTAGAGACATTAATGAACAAGGGCAAGTCTTGGCAGCTGCAGTACAACAAGCTTTAGATGCCAGGCCAAAAACATACTACAATTGTGAACAAACAGGACATTTTAAAAGGAGTTGCCCCATAGAAGGAGGGTTTAACAAAGCTAGGTATCAAAGGAATAGAATACCGGGTATTTGCCCAGGATGCCGGAGAGGGAGACATTGGGCTAATGAATGCCATTCTCAAAGCACCATAGAGGGTATTCCGTTATCAAAAAAAAAAAAAAAAATGGACAAGGACCAAGTGTTTACCCACGATATCATGGAGAAAGGCATCAGGCTCCATTGCCAAAAAACGGACTGGCTGGCCCAATGCTCCGGGGCCCACAACCACAAATATATAGGGCAATGGAGGAACCCAGCAACACCATCAGGGTAGTGCCCAGGACACATTATCCATTAAATCCCTCATCAGACAAACTAGAGGGAGCACAGGGTTGGACATCTGTGCCTCCGCCAGAGCAGTACTAACTCCAGAGATGGGAGTTCAAATCATTCCCACAGGAGTAAAAGGACCTCTTGCCCAAGAAACAGTAGGCTTATTATTGGGACACAGTTCTTCTACACTAAAAGGACTTATGATAAGTCCTGGGGAAATTGATCCCGATTATGAAGGTCAAATAAAAATTATAGCTAGTTCTCCAAGAGGTATATCAGTAATTTCACCAGGAGATAGAATAGCACAGTTATTAATAATACCCAGCCTACATGATAAATTTTCCAGTCGTACTGTAGAAAGAGGTTCCAGAGGATTAGGCTCCACAGGTGTGGATTGGGCTATGCTGTCTTTAAATTTAGATTCTCGCCCAATGCTAAAACTAAATATTCAATGACATGAATTTAATGGACTACTGGACACAGGAGCTGACCTTAGCATCATATCTCATCAAGAATGGCCAAAATATTGGCCATTACAACAAGCCACTCAAACACTTCAAGGTCTAGGAGTGGCAACTAATCCCCATAGAAGTGCAATGGTTTTAGATTGGAAGGATCCTGAAGGATGTGAAGGAACTATACAGCCATATGTATTGGATCATCTTCCTATAAATTTATGGAGATGAGATGTCCTAGATCAATTAGGTTTGACATTAACAAATAACATCAATCCTAACGCGCCCACTACTAGGGCTAGACAAGGCTTTAGGAAAGAAAAAAGATTAAGAGAACAAGAACAAGGTATAACAGCACCAATTCAAATAGATCAAGGAATAAATAGACATGGATTGGGTTTTCAGAAAGGGCCACCGAGACAATCAAAATTACTTGGAAATCAGAAAGACCAGTATGGGTTCCTCAGTGGCCCCTGACTATAGAAAAGATACAAGTAGCCCATGACCTGGTCAAACAACAATTAGCGGAGGGACATATACAACCTTCCGTATCTCCCCATAATACTCCCATTTTTGTCATCAAAAAGAAATCTGGTAAATGGAGATTATTGCAAGATTTAAGAGCCATTAATAATGAGATGGTTATTATGGGACCTGTTCAATCAGGGATTCCCCAATTGTCTGCTTTGCCAAAAACCTGGTATGTTTTAGCTAAAGATATTAAAGATTGTTTTTTTTTTTAAATTCCAATTCTCCCTGAGGATAGTCCACATTTTACATTTACTATCCATGCACTAAATCATGAAGGTCCTGATCAGAGATATGAATGGAAAGTACTCCCTCAAGGGATGGATAATAGTCTAACTATGTGTCAAATTTATGTTAACAAAGCAATCCAGCCAGTTAGAAATCAAAATCCTGAACTACAAATATTTCACTATATGGATTATGTATTATTGGCACATAAAGATAAAAACTCATTGCTAGAATGTTATGCCACACTTACAAATTTATTAAAAAATTATAATCTAGAGATAGCAATAGATAAAGTACAATTAAATTTTCCAATTAATTATTTAGGAGTTCTATTATCCTCAACCATGGTCTGTCCACCAAAAATTCAAATATGAGTAGATCAACTCAAATCACTTAACGACTTTCAAAAGTTATTGGGAGACATAAATTGGATAAGGCCTTATCTAGGCATACCAACAGGAGAATTGGGACCTTTATTTGATATCCTAAAGGGTCCATCAGATCCAAATTCACACCGCATGTTAATGCCTGAAGCAAGAAAGGCATTAAAAATCCTTGAAACATATATGGAAATATGCATTTGGATAGAATTGATATAAGTTTGCCTTTATTATTTATTGTACTACCAACAAAAAATATTCCTACAGGGGTATTTTGGCAAGAAGGTCCATTATTGTGGATACATTTATCTTATTCTCCTAACATATTCTTACTAGGTATCCTGAGGCTGTAGGGCAATTAATACTCAAAGGAATAAAAGCAGCAAAGGGAGTATTTGGGATTTCTCCAATAAAATTATTACTCCATATACTATGGATAAAATTGATGAGTTAGCTAATGAGTTAAATAGTTGGGCAATAATCATGTGTAAATCTAATGTTTCATTTGATAATAACTTAACATCTAATCCTTTGTTGTCTTTTTGGTCTTCGCATCCTGTAGTTTTTCCAAAAATGACAAAAAAAAAAAAAAAAAAAAAAACCCTATCATGAATGCTCCAAATATATTCACTGATGGGTCAAATAATGGTACAGCAGCAATAGTTAACCCTGATCAAACTTTTACATTTTTAGTACCCAAACAATCAGGTAGAGCTTAATGCTTTTGTGATGTTTAAAGATTCTGTGTTTAATTTATTTTCTGATAGTCAGTATGTAGTTAATGCTATAGTATCCCTTGAAGATGCTGGTAGGATTTTTCCTTCCTCTACTGTTTTCTCTTTGTTTTCCACTATACAAAGTCTAATCTGGGACAGAAAAGATCCATTCTTTATAGGACATATCAGGGCACATACAGGATTGCCTGGAGCCCTTAGTTTGGGCAATGATTTAGCAGATAAATCTATACTTGACATACATATTTTCTCCACAATAGAAGAAGCTATAAATTTTCATAAAAGGTTCCATGTCAATGCTAATACTTTACAAAAGCACTTTAAAATAACTGAGGAACAAGCCAGACATATAATAAAACAATGTCAAAATTGTGTGACCTTTTAAACCACAAGTTAATCTTGTAGTCAATCCTAGAGGATTGATAGCTAACCATATTTGGCAGATGGACGTCACACACTTGCCAGAATTTGGAAAATTAAAATATTTGCATGTTACAGTTGATACTTCTTCCAGATTTTTGATGGGCTCCCTTCATGCCTGAGAAAAAACTGAAGATATTATAGCTCATTGCTTACAAAATTTTGCCACTGTGGGCATTTCAAAACAGTTAAAAACAGATAATGGTCCTGGCTATACCTCTAACTCTTTTAAACAATTTTGCTCATCATTTGGCATTACTCACATAACAGGAATTCCATACAATCCACAGGGACAAGGCATAGTTGAAAGGGCTCATCAAACTATTAAAATGTACTTATTAAAACAAAAAGAGGGAATTGGAAAGGGGTATATATCCCCCAAAGATAAACTTAAAATAACCCTTTTTACTCTAAACTTTTTAAATTTGGATTCATCAGGACTTAGTGTTGCGGAAAGACATATGTATCCAAAAAATGTACATAAGCCTAAGGTACTTTGGAAGGATATTCTAACAGGACAATGGAAAGGTCCTGACCCAGTGATTGTCTGGAGTCAGGGTTCTGTTTGTGTGTTTCCACAGGGAGAACAGCAACCGATTTGGATTCCAGAGAGACTAACCAATGTGATTTCTACAGACCAAAAAAAGATGCTTTGACTCAAATCCATAACAGCTGATATCAAGAGCTCCAGCTTGGCTATTCTTACATCTGTGACAGTGATTATCCAGGATGCTTTTTTCAATATCTATTTTATTATTGCCTTTTCCCACATCATAATGTTCTATTTTATTTTTTTGAGCTCATACAGACCTAGGTTAATGTTTTTCTGATCAGTTTTATTTTTTGACTGTGGAGTTTTTAAAAATTGCAATGGAGATTTCACCTGTGTAAAGCTACAAGGCCTTTACTATTGTCTTATGTGTTGTATGTTTGTGTGCACACTTCTGTTTTGTGTTGTATGTCTGTATGTGCGTAGGTCCATATATCATATATGAGGAGCACTCATAAAAAAATGGATCCTATTTTTTTTATTCACATGATTTTAATGGCTTAATTTAAATTGAGTAAACAGCTGTTGAGGGTTGTTTTAAAATGTGTACAAATAAGGAGGTTAACAGATCTGTTTGTTTACTCTCACCTTTTGTTTTCATTATATTTAATAATTCTGTTCAAAATAATGTAAATTCTTCAGAAAATTGTTTTCTTAGTACCTGTTGGAATGTTACATAATTCTTTTTTAGCATCATTGTCAGAATTCCTATCTTCATCCCAGTGCTGGTGAAGACAAAGATGAAACCAAACTACAGCTTCTTCGATAGTTATCCCAACAAACTGTATAAACTGATGCATCAATGAATAATAACTCAACAAGTAATGCTCAATCAAGGAGTCGATTTACTTTGGGAGGAAATGGACATATTGATAGATTCGTCCGCTTTGAACTGCTTGCAGAACTTGCCTGGACTATGTATCACTTGTATGCATTGTGAACTATCTGTTGGTGCAGTGAATTGTGGTAGTGCTGGCATATGTTTGCTGATGGTGTCACCAGTGATACAATTTTTCCAAAGGAGCCGTCAATTGGCTTGGTGTCGTGGCATTTCTGTATCCTCCTCCCTTCTACTAGTGATGGTCTAAAATTTGGGGGCCAACAGAGGTGAGGCAAAGAACCTCACCCCCCCACTGGTGCAGAGGCCTATACACAAGTATGGCTGTATGCTGGACCGGTAGTCAGTGACGGGTATGATCCAATTGCATTGGTACCAACCTAAGACAGGAGGCTGACGCCTAGAGGTCAGCTCATCCGATGATGGGTAAGGACCATATGTTGAATTGGACAACCTAACTGGCACGGTCCCTAAGCCACATTGCTTGTTGCTTAATTAAACAGAAGGGGGGAGATGTTAAGAGCCATAGCCAAGTAGTAATGATGCATGGCATTTTTGGTTGAAAGGTGAAGCCAGCAAGCCATTGAGATGATATGATTATGTTAAGATCTGCATTCAAGTGGATATTAGACCCCTGCTGTCCACCTGGGCCTGCTACGGGACTCCTGGAGAGTTCCCATTGGTTGGGGAAGTGCATTAGGTGGGAATTCTGGAGGAGGGTTTTCCTGTTAGTGTGTGTGTCCGGAAAAACGCCTCGTGTGTGGGTCGGCATATTTCCCGGGAGCATACAGGGCATTGGCGGGAGTTTCAAAAATAAAATTTGTTCCTGTTTGAGTGGCTCATGATTTTGTGCCCAGCCAGACTGCGGCATATTTTCATGAATCAAATTAAAGTATTTAATTTTTTAACATAATCAAAATCATTTTCATATTTGTGAGAAACAACACAATGAAGAAAGTACTAATATAAAACAAAATGCTAGTGTTTTGAAAATAGTTGTTCCTCACCAGATTTAGCATATAAAAATTTGAATACAGTCAGATATATACTAAGAAATATAATAAAAAGTATATTATAATTTAATGTGAAGAACTTCATAAAGTAATCAGCTTAATACCCTGAAACAACTACTGAAAATATAATTTTGATTTATTTATTACAAATAAAATATTAAAACATCACACATGCAAAATTACTTAAGAATTTGTTTTGCTTCCTAAAATATGCCATTATGCTGAAAATACCTTATTGACTTAATACATATTTAAAATTATTATCAATTTAATGTGTTTTGTTATTATTCTGTTTCTCTTGAGTCCCCCATGGGAATTTCAGTGAAATTTGGCTTTTGAGAAGAGAGACTTCCATATTTTTGAATACAGTTTTAGGCTATTTTTATAGAAATCAAATGAAGAACATAAATGGTTTTATGAAGAAAAACATGTTTAAAATGTATTTAATGTATTTAGGTTTGTGTTTTCCTAAATCAACATCAATTCCTTCAGTTGAGTAAATAATTTTGAGGTCTTTTTATATAACCAGGTATTCTTTCAGTGGTGAAGGATACAAAAGTAATATAGATAGTAAATGACTCTATTATAGAATTCAGATTCTTGTAACTTCCTCGAAAAATATATATTTTTCCTATATAAAAATATATTTCTTAAAATAGTAAAGATAGCAGGCCCCAAAACAATGTTGGATATCATAAAATATTTCCTTCCTTTAACTATATCTATTGAACTAGATTCACAGGGACACTTCTCAATACCTCAATTCTTATATGTACAATTAATTTTCCCATTGCTACCTGCTAGTTTTTAGGCATATTTCTGGGGAGCCCAGACATACATTTAAGTTTTACCATAATAAACAAACAAAAAATAAGTATTCCCATTTTCAAATAGGAATAATGACAGTGAAAAGAAGTAAAATAATGTGATTAAATTTAGTTAACTAAATTGTAAATGGTGAAATTGAGCTGCAAATGAATGTTCCTTCTATCCTGTAACACTAATTCACTGTACCATCATGTAGAAAGCACTTATAACATATCATACATTGTCTATTGTTTATATTAATATGTAATATTTGTTGTGTTTCTGATCTAAATATTTTAGTAATTTGATTTATATCTTTAAATTACTGATATTTCTTGTTAAAAAGAATAAATATGCAATTTAAAAGCTACTAAATTTAGTATCTAAGAACTTGTGGATATCACCAGAGACTCTTAATAAGCTTACTGCTATGGTGTTCTGACAAATGTTAAAATCATTCTGGGTTTCCTTTTTAATGGCTCTTTTGCGTTGATTAAATTATCTTCTCTGTCTCTGATGGAATAAAAATTATCCTTATTGGTTTTTGAACAATTCCACAAATTATGCTTTACTCATTATGGAATGAGTTCCAATCCATTAATATATTTACTCAGAACCTCAGACTTCAACATCATTTAGATCTAAAGTTGCACTTGAACAAAAACCAAAGCTCAGAGGCAAAAACAACAACAACAACAACAAAAACAATGTACAGTAAAACTTATTGAAACAAGCTTCTTTCTTCCCCAAACATTTATTTGAACGACACTCAGTAGCATGGTCCTTAAGAACTTGGAGTGGTAATAGATGCAGGGGACTCTAGCCCAAGCACAAACTTCTAGTCTGTATAGATGAAATTAGGCAAAGCTGGAGATCAGTATGTATTAACCCTTCTTTTGCCTCCTAAACTCCTCAATCAATGGATGAACCTACTCAAGACACACTAAGAGCAAGTGGTAAACTTGTATGTTCCACAATATATTATTTGAAAGACTTGAGAGAAAGTCCCTCAGCTCAAAACACTTATTTCAATTGTGGAGGACTTAAAAACTTTCCTATTTAATGGTTTAACTTCTCTTTTTGCATTGTGGCATACCAATAAATCATGTAATATGTTTTTATTAATTTCATGTGGTCTCAATTTGGCTTCAAGTTTTAGATTTAATCACAACATGTTACGAATTCTGTCTGTACAGCTTACCTACATTATTTTCTAATATACTTTTCTCTCTCTGAAATGCCCATCATTTTTTTCCAACTAGCTCTCCTCCACTAATCACATTTTATTTATACTTTAAGGCCTAGCTAAAAGCTGCCTTTTTCTGTTTCTTAGTTAACACTTGTTTTCTTTCATCTTTTGTTCATAACCAATCTATAAGTTTGTGAATGGTATTTTATTATGACTTTATTATTCATTCTGCTGATGGCTAGTGTAATGGTTAATCTGAATTGTCAACTTGATTGGATTAAGACATGGCTAAGTTTAAGACTTCTGGTTGTCTCAATTAGGGTATTTCTAGGAATGATTGGCATGTGTCACAGCAAAGTGAAGTGAAGTCCTACCCTAAGTATGGGCAGTACTTTCCAATCATTTGAAGGCTTAGGTGGAAGAAAAGTTGGAAAAACTAGTGTTATTGAGAATTTTTGCAACTATGTTCTTCAAGGTTATTGGTCAGAAGTTTTGTTTCCTTGATGCTACTTTATCTGGTTTTGGTATCAGGGTGATGTTAGCCTCATAGAATGAGTTTAGAAGGGTTACCTATTTTTTTATTTCATGGAATAATTTGAGAAATATCTGTGTTAATTCTCCTTTAAGGTCTTGTATAATATGGCTGTGATTACTTCTGCTCCTGGGCTTTTCTTGGTTAGGAGGCTTTTGATGGTGTCTTTCATTTTCATTGCTTGAAATTGATCTGTTTGTCCTCCTGATTCATTTTGGGTAGGTTGTATGTCCCTCAACATTTCTTAATGTCATCAAAATTTTTATTGGATTGTAGTATAAATTTTTAAAATATTTTCAGATTATCTTCTGTATTTCAATGTTGTCTGTCATGATATTGCCTTTGTCATGAGTTTGAGTAATTTGAGTTTTCTCTCTCTTTCTCTTTGTTAATATTGTAAAGGGTTTTCCAGTTTTATTTACTTTAAAAAAACAAGTTTTTGTTTCTTTAATATTTTGAATTGTTTCTTTTGTTTCAATTTCACTGAGTTTTACCTCAAATTTTAATTATTTTCTGACTTCTACTGCTTCTGGTGTTGATTTATTATTTTTATAGGGCTTTGAAATGCAATGTTAAATTATTAATTTGGGTATTTTCTATTCTTTAATAAATGAGCTCAATGAAATGCATTTTCCTCTTAGAACTGCCTTCATAGTATTCCAGAGATTTTGATATATTCTATCACTAGTCTTATTTATCTCTATATTTTTATTTCATCCCTGATTTTTTCTGCTTTCTATTGTACATTCAATAGCATATTATTGATTCCTCAGTTCTTAGAATAGCTTTTTTAAAAATTTACTTTTTGATTCCTAATTTCATTACATTTGATCTGATAGAATTCAAGGTATTATCTTTCTTTTGTTTGTTAAGAGTTTCTTTGTGAGCTAAAATATGATATATTTTAGAGAATGATCTATGTGGTGCTGAAAAGAAAGTGTATTTGGTCATTGATGGATGAAATATTATATATGTGTCTGTTGAGTCTAAATTATTAAGTATATTTTTTTAGTTCTTAACTTCTTTATTTATTTTTCAGTTAGAGGACCTATCCACTGATGAGAAAAGCATGTTAAAGTCACTTAATATTATTGTGTAGTGATCTATTTGATTCTTTAAAATGAGAGGTTTTTTTTTTTTTTTTACTTCTTATTTTTATTTATTTATTTATTTATTTATTTATTTATTTATTTATTTTAGTATATGCAGATCTTCCATTGTTTGGGGCATAAATATTTACAATTGTTATTTCTTTTCTGTGTATAATTCCCTTAATGAGTATGAAGAGTCATTCTTTGTCCCTTCTGATTAACTTTGGATTGAAGTTCACTTTATCTGACATGAGGTTAGAAACTCCTGCTTCTTCACAAGATCCATGTAAATGAGATGTTTTGTTTTGTTTTGTTTTTTCCCATTCTTTTCCCTTCAGTATGTGTCTGTCTTTGCCTATAAGGCAACTTTCTTAGAGACAATGGAATTTTTGGTATTGTTTTTTTTAATCCAGTCTGCCAGTCCATGTCTTTTAATTGATAAATTTAGGTCATTTACATTCATTTTTATTATTGAGAAACATTTTTTATTTCCTATTATTTTGATTGATTTCTGGTTTTCAATTTGAATTAGTTTTTCTTTTCAAGTACTATTTTTCTAGTGTAGTTTCTCACTTTGTTGGTCTTCAGTTTTATTTTTAATATCTTTTCATGAAATATTTTATTGAGTATGTTTTGTTCAGGCTTTCTACTTGTGCATTTTTTTAAACTTTTGTTTATCATGTAAGGTTTTTATTTTATCATCAATTCCCTGGCTTACTTTGCCTAATTATATTTGTCTTGGCTGGCTTCCATTTTCTTTCAGAGCTTGGTATATATTATTCCATATAATTATTCCAAGACCACCTAGCTTGAAGATCTGGGCAAATAAATCAGCTGAGATAATCATTGGTTTCCCTGTAAATGTTAAAAGTCATTTTTCTCTGGCAGCCTTTGAAATTCTATACTTATTCTGTGTTTTAGGCATTTTCATAATAATGTGTCTTGGTGTGGTCTGATGTAATTACACACACACACATACACAAACACACACACAGGCATCCTCTAATTCTTCTGTAGTTGTTTTTTTTTTTTTTTTTTTTTCATTTCATTCTTTATGTATGGGAAATTTGCATTGACAAATTTGTGTGTTCCTTTGGCTTGTATCTCTTAGCCTTCATCTATCACAATAAATCTTAAATTTGTCTTTTTAGGTTACCCCATATTTCCTGGATATTATATTAACAGTCTCTTATCATCTTTTCTCTATGGTCAACTATATTTTCAAGATTATACATTTTGTCTTCATTGCCTGAGACCCTGTTTTCTAAGTTGTCTAGTCTGTTGGTGATTGTTTTCTTTGAATTTTAATTTGTTTTATTGATTCATTCATTTCAAGGATTTCTGCTTGATTTCTTTTCAGAAAGTCTCTTTATTGAAGTGATCTTTTGCCTCCTGAATATTATCATTGATTCATGCCTTACATTTCCCTTTATCTTGTAGATCAGTTTAATAATGTACATTCTAAACTCCTTCTCTGATATTCTTCCAATGTGGTTTCAATTAATTCTGTTATTGAAGCATCTTGGTTTGTTTGGGGTGATTTTTTCCAATTTTTTTCATTTTTTTGTGTGTGTTTGTATGTGTTTCTACCCATATAACACTATGGATTGAGGCAGTAGAGATTATACTCTGTGAAATTATAGGGCCCCTGAAGGTTTCTAGTATCTCATTGTTTAGGTGAAAACAAATAATGACAACAACCATTATAAACAATATATGGCATTAGCTCCTGCTATGATGTCTACAATGTTAATTGTCACAATAACCCACAATGATATGATCAGTTATTACCTACAATAAAAAGAAAGTTTGCCAAAAGGTTCACAATTTTGTATAGTGGACAGTGACAGTACAGAAAGAATGTAGGATATGATGATTATGATGGCAGAGCACACAAAATAGAATTAAAAAGTTAAAGGAAGTGTGACAGAAAAAGCAATAGAAGTTGCCTGTTAGCAAAAGAAAAGAGAGAAAGTGAATCAAGGGAAACAGATAAGTGAGAGATAGATATAGATGAAGTAAAAATTTAAAAAATAAATAAATAAAAATAAAATATATGAAAATGAAATATACTAATCAAACATCTAAGTCCCCCCAAAAATGAACCATTTCAAATTACAGGCTTCAAATATGATATAAATGAGAAAAAATATGAATATGTATAAATATCAATGAACTATTGTCATAAAAAAAATTAGCAGAGAAAAAAAATCTTGATGTAAAGTTAAGGAATTTTTCCAATGGAGTTCCAAAGTGTCTCAGCTTCATTTCTCAGCTGTGTTAGGCGGGGTCATCTGGAGTGATATTGGCTCCACCCAGTTTGACAGTAATCCCATAGATGGATCTCCTAAAGGCAGAGTTTAGGCTGAGTTAGGCTTCATGGTATTTGATGAATGCCAAGTGGTCTGAAGATTTTAAATCGGCACACCTCTCGTGCCCAACAATTGTTATTCTGTGCTAGAAAACTCTACCCAAGGTGATCTCCAATGGGTTCAATTTTTGTGGTAAAGGATACATTTCTTAGTTCACTACATCACCTGTGGACTCCACATCCTGGATTCTTGTATTCAGTTTCCAAACTCAATCTCTCCTGCCTCTACCCTTTCAAATTCCTGGTCAGGTGTTTCTCTGCCAGCTGGTCTTGCAAGCGGCCAGATTGAAGAGGAATGGGAGAAGCCAGTTGTATTTCCATGATCAGTTGTCCTCTGTGCAAAACTCTCTCCACATTTGATTTTTTTCTGATCACTTAAGCATACTCTATGCAGTGCACTGTGAGTTTTTTAAGCCTGTATTTTGGACCAAACTTGAAGTTTGCCAGGAATTGGCTCCCTCAGCTGCCTGCTCCCATGGCACAGCTACAAAATGATTCTTTCCTCTGTCCCCGGCATGCTGCCAGGAGAGTGGGGGGGCTTCTTTCTTGCTCAAGGATATTTTTCAGCACACCTTCCAATTTAGTAGGGAAATGTCTTTGATCTCTAAACTGTCTAAACCCAGCCACACCATAGCCTCCTAAAAATGTGGATTTTTTTAGTTTTCTTCTCCCTCCACTTTGCTCATGGTGGGACTGCTCTGGCTGGTGACTTTGGCCAGGACAGTGGCTGTGGCACTGAGAATTTCTTCCTTATTTTATTATATCCACCCCCCTCCCCCTGAGGCCCTGATGTGCTTTGGATATTCAGTGTTAAATTCCTGTAAGTTCCTCCTCTCATTTTTTGTTCACCCACATTGCTAGCAAGATACTTATGTTTTTTCATGGTTTTATGCTACAGAGCAACCAGGAAAAATGACATTCTAGATTCCACAATCTTGAAAACCCCTATACCTAATAGCATTTTTCAGGATGTATCCCTGACATTACATTGTACCTGACAGTATATCCAAAGAAATCAATAACAATATTTTGAATCATCATCTACACACCCATGTTTATTGCAGGACGATTCACAATTACAAAGATGTGGATCAGACTAAGTATTTATCAATATATGACTAGATAAAGAAAATGTCTTATATACACAGTTGGATATTATTTAGTCACAAAATGAAATTATTTCATTTGTCACAACTTTAATAGATCTATTTAACAGTGTGGTAAAGGAAATGAGACAGGCACAGAAATACAAATACTTTATGATCTTACTTGCATGTTGAATATAAATCAGTTGAACACATAGAAGTAAAGAATAGAAAGGTGGTTACCAGAGGCTGGTGGTGGGAAGAATGGGGAGATATTAGTCAAAGTGTTAAAAAGAGATTTTTTAAATCTATTTCACACTATGACTATAATAACTATAATGTAGTTCACATTTTAAAATTAATAAAAGATTAGATTTCCATGTATCACAGCAAAAAATATCAGTAGGTGATTTTTATCTAAATTAACTTGTTTTTTCATCATTCTATGCCATATATAATACAGAAAGAAAGCATCTACAAAATGGAGAGATTTTTTGCTGTATGCTCAACACTTTGCCTAGATATTTCTTCTATCAAAAATCCAATTTCATCACTCAGAAGCTTTACTCTCCACAAAACACTAAAACATGAGAATAATTCAGCCACGTTCTTTGCCACTTTATAACAAAAGTGTCCCTCCAGTTTCCAATATCATGTTCTTAATTTCTGAATGAAACCACATATCAAAGTATTTTATCATCCATATTTCTACAAATATTTTTATCATTGCACTCAGGAAGTCTTTAAGAACACTGAGGCTTTCTCTTTGGCTCTCCTCTCCTTCTGAGTCCTCACAAAAATTATCTTTAATATTCCATTTACAGCAATGTAAGTTTTATAAGAATGAACCTCAGAAGTATTAATGTAGGTGTTTTAAGACTGCACCTCTGAAGTATTCCATCATCTCTCTTTTACTAATTTTCAAAATGACTTCCACATTTTTAGATATCTGTTATAGCAGCAACCACCCAACTTCTCCACACTAATTTCTATCCTAGACTTCTCAAACTGCTTTAAAAAATACCTTACTCTGAATAATTTACAAACAATATAAGTGTTTTGCTCATATTTCTGGAGGATTGAAAAATCCAAGATAAGGGTTCCAGTATATTTAGTATCTGGAGAGGACTTTTTCTCATGGATGGCCCTTTTCATATTGCCATGACCTATACTGCCCTTAATTCAGATTCTGGGACCACACAGTGAGGAAATTTAGAAAAGACAAACAGACTCACAAATAGAGAAAAAGCTGGGTCTCCATGGCTGATTCCTCCTTGGTAGGAAACTAGTATCACACAACAGGCTCAGCACGTTTTTATGTAAGTATAAATATCAAAAGGATTAATTGTGGGAAATTTCTTTAAAGTAAGTAGAACCAAAGTCACGAGAATGAGCATCCCTATTATGATTATCAGGCTGGGACCATGACATTCTAACCAGGAGCAGCTGGAGCCTGAAACTCAAGGTCAAGAACTGAATATTTCCATGGCTGCAACAGAACCTCCTATTGAACAGCTGGGAAGTCTCAAATCAATGCCTTAACACAGAGGGTTTCCAAGAGAGGTATCATCTCTGTTACAGGACAGTTCAAGTCCCATAATTCAGTTATGGTTCCGACTCCATATGTCTTCACATATTGAATGGAATGAACAAAATCTTTAATGCCACTTTTAAAAAGTCACTAATTCCATTCATGGAGGTAGAGCCTTCATGACCTAATTATCTCCCACAGGTTTTACATGTTATTATCACCATACGGAGGACTATATTCCATTACAGGAATTTGGAGAGGGGCAAAAACATTCATAACATAGAAGGTGCATGAAATATTAATTATTTAACCTTAAGAATGAAGGAAATTCTGGCACATAATGCAGTGGATGACCCATGAGCATACTCTACTGAGATAAATAGCTTAATCATAGGGGATGGGGCTGTGGCTTAGTGGTAGAGAGCTTGCCTACTATGTGAGGCACTGGTTTTGATCCTCAGCACCACATAAATAAATAAAATAGGGGCTGGGACTATGACTCAGTGGTAGAGCACTTGCCTAGAATGTGTGAGGCACTGAGTTCCATCCTCAGTAACACATAAAGATAAATAAGGTATTGTATCCATCTACAACTAAAAACATATATATTTTTAAAAAATACATAAATAAAATAAAGGTATAGTGTACATCTACAACTAAAAATACATATATTTAAAAAATAAACAATCACAGAAAGAGATACGCTGCATAATTCCTTTGTATATAATGTACTCAAAATATTTTAATTCATAGGTTACTAGGTTCTAGGAAAAGGGAGTATTGAAAAATTAGTGTTTAATAGGTTCTGAGTTTCAGCTTTGTAATAGAAAAAAAATCTTCAATTGGACAGTTGTGTTGGTGGCTGAACAACTTGCATGCTCTTAATGACACTGAAATTTACATTACAAATATCTAAGATGAATAATTTCTTGTTACATATATTTAAAAGCTTTTTTAAAGTGCTGAAATAAAATGGAAAAGGTGGAGAAACTTTCAAAATTTGGAGGTTCTTCCATGTATAAATTTTCACACAATTCCATATGACATAATTTGTGTTATATATGAATAAACTGAGGCTTATAGAAAAGTCAGTTACTTGCCCAAGAGTACACATAGAGTAAATTATGAAACTGAAATTTAAAATAATTATGTTTTTTGCTTCAGTGACATATCAGTGCAGCCATTATAAAACTCAGACTCTTTATATTTTGTGCACAGTTTCTGTTTAACACAATGAGTATTTTAGTTCATAGACTCCCATAGTGCATGCTAGCTTTGAATCCTGGATCCAACTGCTATTTAGATATATGCCTTTGGATAATTAACTCCATAAATCTCAGTTTATTCAGATAATAACAATTCCTTCTTTTTATTATTGATGTAAGAATTATATACAATAAAAATGTTAACTGTATAAATACTGTTGGGGCATCATTTAATATATGTCAACAAATATTTTAATATAATCATAAAATTCTAGTAAACCCAGATAATTGGCTTTGAGTTGATCCTTTTTTTAGTAATTTTAGTTATCTTCTATTTTCTAAGTTTTCTATGAAGGAAATCACTATGAGAAAACTATTTTTCAATCCCTTAACTCATACATTACAAAGACCTCTCAGAGCATTTTAAAAGTGAGATAACTTACATTTTAGAAACCCATTACAACTATGACTTATACTCTAGATTTAAGAAAAATTATACTATATATCATGATCACAAAAACCTTCATAAAGTTGGCACTAGATTCAATGTTCAAACAGAAAACATAAGATAAATTGATATCCATATTCTCTCCATGAAACTATTCTTTGGATGTCTCTGCTTGTGATCTTAAAATGAGTAAAGTTTGTTCAAAATAACTCAAATTTCCTTTACAAACCTGTAGCTCTTAAACCATGCTTGAATTATCATAGTAAAAGTGGGACTACTCTCTAGTAGTAACACTTTTTGAAAACAATAAGTGATAGATTTTATTATATTCTACACTACTCTTTCATGCTTCACTGTTTATAATCAGATCTGAAAGTATATTGCTTATTGATTAAAAGCAGCAATTAAAATCATATTGCAGTCTAGGGCCATGTCCTTTTCATTCTTACTAAAATGTTGCTGATTCTAATTCAGAAATTATAGCTTTACTGAACATTTTATCATACATGTACAGTTAGAAAATATGATAAATACATCATTATCTAAGACAGTGATAAATATATCTTCGTTAATTCTTAATTATGTCATAGCTACATGTTCAATTACTGTTTATATCTCTATCATATTTGTATTTGGTGTAAGATTTCAGATACAGAAACAAGAACCAATATAGTTATTTTAAGAAGTAAAGCTCTAAATATAAGGAACTATAGGTACTTACAAAAATTCTGAAGGAATTTAAAAAGTATACATTTATAAAAATGACACCATAACTAAAAGCACAAATTATCAGGAGGACATGCTTCTTCTGACATAGTCATGAAAGTGAAGAGTGAAGAGGTTACTTTTAGAATTACCAACTTCAAGATAATGTCAATTTATTATAAATTCAGGAGTCATCCAACATTCATGACTCACTATAACTGACTCAGAACACATGAGCTGTTTACTAGAAAATAGGCTTTAGAATACACACACACACACACACACACACAGAAAAAATACTTAACATTTCAAGAATTTGTCTGTCACTAGCAATAAAAAAGCAGCACATAAATGTTTTTTGACTAATTTTTCCACTTCTAATTTTACAGGAAGCCCATAATGATCAATATCTGAGTTACTTTTATAATTTTAAATTTAAGGGGTATTGAGAAGCATAGCCTTTAGCTATCCAGCCTCAGCATAGTAGAAGTAAATTAAAACAGATACTGAGATTAAAGTATCCATATCTATTAAAATGTGTGTTGTTATGGCTTTTCTTTATGTAAAGTTCAATGCACATTCTCTATTTTTATAGTCATATCATAAAGGCATTTTTGGTCAATTCTCATGGAATTTTCTTTAAAAGGAAAAAGGCATTTTAAAGACTGAGACTTACTTAAAATCTTATATGAAATTACTATAATTTATTGCACAAATACACCAAAAATTAGTATCTTAGTACAACAACAATTTATTATTATCAACATTTTATGTGCTAACAGGATTATTGCTCTCTTGAAATTTCCTGTCATCACTTACATGGCTAGTCAGACAATATCATCTGAGAGAGACAATACCAGTTCAGAGTATGAATTGGAAGGAATGATCTCTCCTTCTGTATGGTTTATTATCCTATAGTTTTCACATTTTCTCTCAGAGTTCCAAAATTGTAAACACAGAAGGTTTGAAGTCTCATGAAGCATATTCATATTCACTGACTAGGAGGATATCACTGCAATAACATTCTAACGGAGAAATTAAATCACAAGGCCAATATATTTTTAAGGAGAAGAATAAATACAACTAGTTTTTGTTTGTTTGTTTGTTTGTATCAGGGATAAAACCCAGAGGTGCTTAACCACTCAGAAACATTCCTGGGTTATTTATTTATTTATTTATTTATTTATTTTTACTTTTAGATGGGGTCTCATTAAGTTGCTTAGGGCCTTGCTAAATTGCTGAGGCTGACTTTGAACTTACTGGCAAGAAGAAAGATCTCAACCTATTGGCTACTATGGTTTAGATATGATTGAGGTTTGCCTCAAAAGCTCATGCATGAGAAAATAGAAGAAAACTTGGAGTTGAAATGATTGGTTATGAGAACCTTAACCTAATCATTGCATTACTCCACTGTTAGAAATTAACTGAATTGTTACTGTAGGCAGATAGGGTGTGGATGGAGGAGGTGAGTCATTGGGAGCATGCCTTTGACAATATATATTTTGTCCCTGGTGAGGGAAGTATGTCTCTGCTCTTTGCTTGTCATGTGCTGAACTGCTTTTCTTCTCCTCAGTCTTCAGCCATGATATTTTGCCTCACCTTAGGTAGAGAGTAATAAAGTCATCTGTCTATACACTGAGAACTCTGAAACTGAAGATTCAAAAAAAACTCCAAAACTTTTCTTCCTCTATAATTATTCTTGTCAGGTCTTTTGGTCACAGCAACAAAAAAGCTGATAAAACGTTGACAAAAGTAATGGCAATATCACATTCGGAAAAGTTTACATAACAGAATGGAAATAATTTGTTACCATAATTTAAAATCCATTATGCAAAAATATTATCCAATGGCTTGTACGTTTCCACATCTATATGATAAATTGATCATTTATCATTTTAATTTAGACATCAAGGGCTGGGTATATCAGGTTATAAGAATTTGTTGTTAAAAGGGAGAATATATTTGAATCTATAGGCTTTATGAGTTTTGAAATCGCTGAGAACAAGTTAGCTTATAGTACACTTGCAAGTAAGTATGCTTATAGTATAAATTGAACATAAGTATACTATAAATAACTATAAGTAAACATACTTATTTTCAATGTATATTATAAACTATACTATAAGTAAATACACTTATTTTCAATGTATCTTCTCAAGATCACTAAAAACACTTCCACATTTGAGAATTGGGCCTCATATGTTAGAGATCTAGTATCCAAAAATCATTAGTGGAGTTGCAAGGTACCATAATAATTTCAATTTTATTATGAGTTAATTTTTGTGTAGTTTTATTTATTTTTTATTTTTATTTAACCATTATCATAAATGTTTCTAAATAATTACCCATTCCTCTTTCTCTTCCTACACACATCCTATACCTTAATATCAAATATCTTTGCATCAAGAACTCTAATTGACTATCTTACACAAAGGCATGCTGATTAAATAGCAATTCAGTTATACATATAAATGTAAAACCTTTTACAATGGTTATTATTCTGGACTCAAAAACAATGTTGGTTAATAACATAGACAATGCATGTCATAATTGAGTAAATCCTATGTCCCAAGAACAACATAAAGTGGTATGGAAAGAACAAGAATGAATATGAAATTCTATCTGCATATATGAATTTTACTATGTTTTAGGTAAAATAAAGAAAAATTTACCTGGACGTCTTTTCAAACTCCTTTAATCCCAGTGACACAGAATATTGAATTAGGAGGATCATAAGTTCAAGACCAGCTTCAGTAACTTAGAGATATCTTAAGAAATTTAGTATGACTCTGTCTTAAATTTAAATAATAATAATAGCTGGACACAGTGGCACATGCCTGTTATCCCAGCAGTTCAGTAGGCTGAGGCAGGGGGATTGCGAGTTGAAAGCTAGTCTCAGCAATGGTGAGGCACGAAGCAACTCAGTGAGACCCTGTCTCTAAATAAAATACAAAATAGGGCTGGGGATGTGTGGCTCAGTGGTCAAATCAATGTTACTAAAATAATAATAAAAGTAATAATAATAATAATAATCCATATTACCTAAATAATAATAATAATAATAATAATAATAATAATGGGACTGGGGATGCACCTCAATAATAAAACACCCCTAGGTTCAATCCCCATAACAAAATTAAAAATGAGTGTATATACTAAAGACCATAAGTGTTGTTTGTGATGATGATAATAAAGGAAGTTTATTTTGAAAGATTAATTGTATAGATTTTAAAATTAAAGGAGAAAGAGAATTTTAACCTATATATTTAGAAATACTTTGTGTTGTTAGAGAACAAAATTCCCTGACCACATATGGTCTTGAACATATAGTGAGACTAAGGATAAATATAAAACAAGATTTATTTTTGACCTTCAGAATCTAAAATGCCCAAATGCTCATCAAATGACCAAAAGGTCAATGAGCTAAAGAAGTTTGTTTTCCTTTAAAGATTTTCTGCCTGAATGTCAGTGCCTTTTATTGTCTACAGAACCCCAAATTACAAATGGGATCAAAAGGATAAACTTGAGAAAATATCAAAATAGATTTCTAGTACCTGTGCTATACATTGGGAGAAAATGGAGCATTTTTGAAAACCAAATTAACTTCTTTAACAAATTGTTGTTTCAATACACAAAATGCTATTTTTTTGTGATACAAAAAGTTAATGCCAATTTTTGAAGTATTTAATATACTCTGGAATAGTAGTTACTATTGGATAGTAACTGACTTAGGATAAATGAGTTTCATTTGTATTTTATTAAACAGAAAATTTTATTTTTCAATATGTTAATCCCTGAATCAGAGAGTGTTCCCATCAAAAATAGCTGAAATACAAGAAATGTAATGCATTAAGGATGGGTTGAAAAGACATACTTGGAAAAGTCCAACACTTGAATTCTTCATGGTAGGGCAAAGATACTATGAAATATATAGCTGTGACTGATTCACAGTAAGCAGTCAGGTTCATGTTATGAAGTAACCCATTGTCATTACTATGTAAATTAAGCTTCATAAAAACAGAATTCATCATATTCATATAAATATCTCTTTCTCTGCCAGTTAAGTGATGAATATGCCTGAAGTAACACTTAACATAAGATAAAAATAACCATCATGAAGTCATTTTGTGTTTTCAGTCCTTTAATGTTGCAGTTTATAAATCACAAATAACCACGAGTATCTGTTAACTTTTAAGGACTTATTTTTACCCCTTCATTTGAAAAATAACACTTTTAAAGACAATAATGAATAATAATGTTACCTGCAGGGATCCAGATTGGGTTAGAGTTCCATGGAATCAAAGAATGAACACCATGAACCCTGAGCAAGGGAGCAGGAACTTTTTTGTATAAATAAGGTGAGGGAAAGAATCAGAACATGCAGTGCAGTGGTCTAGGGAGGGGAAAGAGTACTGTTTAAGTCTTACATTGTGCATTCTTTTAAAGGCACATAAAGAAAAATTGATCAGCTCCTCCTGATTGGGTATTGGAATTTCAGTTTTGCTGGATTATGCAGTTGCTCTCTTTGACATGGAAATTTCTGCCCTTTGAGGAACAAGAACTGTTTATAAAATGTTGGGGCATGTTAAAATGACTGTTCACTTTTACTGATCCTTCCCTACTCATGACTGCCTATCCTTTATTATCTCATTATCAGGCACAACATGTACAATACTTATTGGCTATTGTGGTAATTAAATAATTACAAACGTTAAGAATATATTTGTAACATATTCATGAAAATGTAGATACATATGTTGTACTTATTCACTCTGACTTGTTACTTTATATGCTTCTGCTTTGTAAACATGTATTTATCCACCTATACTGGAAATGTTAACAAGTAGTCATCATATAGTTTAAAAGTTTCTAAAAGTGTATTCCTTAAAACATCACCTTTATTTTATTAAAGTCTGTGTTAGAAAATATTGGATCAAACAAAATTAGAGTTTGCTTTTTGTTCTGTAAATAACACACAAAAACACTTTCCTGCTGCATGTCTTTTCAGTGGTTTTAAAATTGCTAGAATATTTCTGACTCTTTAAGAAGGAAATACAGTATGTAGCATGTTTTAGTCACAATTATAAAGAAATCAGACCTACAGCTTTTTCACTGCTGCAAACAAAAGATCTGACAAGAACAATTTTAGAGGAGGAAAAGTTGATTTGGGGGCTCACAGTTTCAGAGATCTCAATCCATATATGGCTGAAACCATTGTGCTGGGCGGAGGCCAGGCAGAATATAATGGAGGAAGAGTGTGTTGGAGTAAGTGGCTCAGGACATCACACCAGGAAGCAGAGAGAGAGCTCTGATCAAGGATAAAGTATATACCCCAAAGACATATACCGTAAGACCCACCTCCAGTTACACCCTATCATATTATGATAGAATTAAATACAATGATTAGGATAAAACTCTCATAAACCAATCATTTCATTCCTTAAACTCGATTGCAAGTTTACACATGAACTTCTAGGGAGTACCTAATATCTAAAATAAAACATAGCATTTCTCAGATATATTTAAACATGGAAGTTTATATTGCCTTTATATTTTATGGGACTAGTGTTCCTTGAAACACTATTTGGGAAGGACAAACTAACTCACATAAAGGGACTTCATAAAATCCACATAACCTAAGTAAAAGCATTAAAAACAGGGTGGGGTTAGTTGCTCAGTGGTAGACCACTTGCCTAGCATGTATGAGGCACTGGGTTCTATCCTCAGCACCACATAAAAATAAATAAAAAGAAGTCCATCAACAACTAAAAAACTAAACAAAAAAATTAAAAACATACAACCTCTTGTTCCCTAAATTCATTATTATAAAATGGTTTTATACTATAATTGGTATTATTTATTTGAAGTAAAAGAATATCCAAGTTAACTGTATAATTTATAGAAGAGATTTAAAATAATACTATAATTATATAACAGCACAGGCAGAATAGTTTTCCCTGCCGATTCATTGTGTTTCTTTTTTTTTAAGAGAGAGAGAGAGAGAGAGAGAGAGAGAGAGAGAGAGAGAGAGAGAGAGAGAGAGAAATATTTATTTTTTTTAGCTTTCAGCGGACACAACATCTTTGTTCGTATTTGGTGCTGAGGATCGAACCCAGGCCGCACGCATGCCAGGCGAGCGTGCTACCGCTTGAGCCACATCCCCAGCCCCTCATTGTGTTTCTAATACACAACTCTGTCTTCCTTGTGTAGTTTAAATATTTAAACATTTGCTGATAGAATAAATTTTGGTTTTTCACACTGAAGCAAATGAAACACTATCTAGGCTTATCTTGTGAAAATGCCTTACCAACTAATACCTGTATTAAAGTCAAAACAATACTGGAAATATGCTGCAGAATAACCCTGCTCATATTATGAACTACAAAGTTTGATATAATTGATACATCCACACTAACTATTATCTGAAATGTCATTTATGCAATGTCATTATAAAATTTATTTTTTTTACAAATTATATGTATTTTATGTTGTGTTTCATAGATATTTATTAGACTATAAAATTAACTACTTTTGCCTTAAAAAAGAAAAAAGCAAAAGTGAATTCTCATGTCTTCCAAAAATTACCCTGAAATCAGGCCTACTCAAGATAATTACATTCAAATACAAATCTCTTTATAAAAAAGACTTCTCAATGACACACAAATAAATGAAATGAAATATTTTAGTATATATTATGTATATAGTGAATTGTTTAAATTTTAATCTAATTGTCTTATGGCTTAATTAAAAACAGTTATACACAGCTGAAGATAGACAGCTATTTGAACTGAATACTATTCTTCTCAATTGCAGTGCTTATTTTATGTCATGGCCAAACATACTTGTGGGAAAACACAGATGTGATATTACAACTCAGAAAATATGACTTTGTATATAATCATTCACATCACAAACCCATTTTTAGATGCCCATTTTATGTATAAGTTAAGGTCAAACTGTCTTATTTCCTCTTTTCTACTTTTAGACATGTTTTTTTGAAATATAAGCTTAGAAAGGAAATTGAAAGATCGTTAATCTGTCCATTGCATTTAAACAAGGCCAAAACTAAATGTGCCTCAGACAGTCTATGTTTGGTTGTGTGAAAGCTTTTGACTTTTAATTCCCTTTATAAAGGCAATCAATAGTGAAAAAAAAAAAAAGAAAAGAAAATAGAACTTCTAACAGGGCATTTTGCTTTCCTAAGACTGTTTTCAGCTCTAAAACTAAATTTATTTCCCTTTTTCTTCTTTTTTCTCTTTGCAGGTGCACTCTAAGTGTATACAAAGCATGATATAGTTCATAGGAACTGCAGCAATTCAACTGTATTTCTGTTAATTAACTCCACATGATTTTATGCATTAAAAAGTGCACACTTAATAAGGAATCAAGATCAAAAATAGGATCACAAAATATTTTATTATGAAAATATTTAAAATATTTTAAAATCATTAATTTACACCAATCCTATTACTTCTTATCAATTTACAAATATAATTTACAATTATATTCCTGAATTTATATTAATATTGACTTGTTATATAATTATATTCAGTTATATAACAATAGTTTTGATCTACTATAATGGATCATTTAAATTCTTATATGTATATTAGATACCTATGTATATGAATTATATAAATGCTAAGTATATGAATATTTATCATGCCAAAATATACCTGTATGCACATATGTGCAAATATATACAATTGTATTCTCCAGTTTGATGAATGATGAATTGTATTATCTCATTAAATAAAAGAACTGCCTTTCTATGATAAAGTCACTCATATTTTCATATGATTCAAATTCTTAAATGAGTTTAAATTTATACAATCCATTCCTCTGGATACTTCTCCTTTAAAATGATAAACATTTATTTCAAAATATGCAATTTTTATACCATTATATACTAATACTCAGATGACTCATTGACTCTATTTATCATGTAAATATATATAATATAATACAATATAATATAATATAATATAATATAATATAATATAAATGCACACATACTTACTGATGGTAATACTTCCCTGTTTGCATTTTAGTTTTAAATAATTGCAATTTTAGGAAAGAAGTTAGTGAAGTTTTCCCTATTTTATAATATATTTATAGGAACCTACTTGTAAATTTAACAAAATTAGTTGGGATTTTGTCCTTTTTGACAATGTTTAAACATAATATAAATTTAGTGATCAATTTTTTGTTTTGATAATTTATAGACAAGTCTTATATCATTATCATCTGATGAAAGAGTCTGCATTGTAAAATTTAGTGATAAGAACTCAACCTAGATGAAAAGCATGGCCTTTATGGCAATAACCGTAAGACTATATACCATAAGAAGGAGGCACTATTAAGAAATATTCAAGAACCTAAATGTTCTATACATACTTGTGGTGTGTGTGTGTGTGTGTGTGTGTTTTAATGATGCTTTTATATAAATATAAATAATAAAAATACCAGGATATAAATACTGGGTCAATGAAAGACAGAAATATAAACAAATATGAATCTTAAATTGTGTCATGCTTTTCAAAATTATTTGATATTATATCAGATAGGAGACAGTGCATATGAGGATCAGAATGAGCAGGTAGATCCCAGATTACAGATCTCTAATTCTTTGTTTTCTGCTATCACACATAGCAGTTAATTCATACAAATCACTGTGTTCTCTGTGAATGCCACAGGACTATCTCCATGGGAAACAGACTCAAAGGCACATATAAAACTGTTGGAAGTTTTTTTTTGTTGTTGTTTGTTTGTTTTGTTTTGAATTCTTAGATCTGCAAATAGTTCCTGTACCATATTAATTGTTATAACTTAATTTTGTGAAATATAAGTGAGAGAAGGAGAGACCTGGAGTGAAAACCTAACTTTTGGGATGTCCAAGGTAAGGAGAACAGGGTCCAGTCACATGGGAAATTTATTGAGATGTCCGCTTGGCACAGGACATTTGGAAATAATTTAGGTCACAGACTTAAATGCAGTTTTAGGAAACCTTATATACTTTGATGATATCAGCTGTTTTTTTTCATATTAGTGCCCTTTTAGCTAAACTCCCTACTCTGCTTAGTTAATCTGAAGCAATCAGTATCTTATGATACTGCCAAATTTCAGGTTTATGCAGAGTTCAGGAAGGATTAAATCTAATTCAAAGTGAAATTTTAAAAAAAGAAGAAGAAAATGTTAAAATTTGAAAAAGCAATCTTTACGATTTAATAATTCCCTCCCCTGAAACTGCATACTCACCAACAATATTAATTGCTACAATAAAACTTAGGGGAAAAATAGCAACATTTCTTTGTTTTTTTTTCCCCACTATTTATTTTAAGAGAACAGTTTTCTCTCTGTCCTTGACATTTGATTGTTTTAGTTATTTCTTGAACTTTATTATCAGAACACCCTGTTGAGGTGCATCACTTTATATAAAGGTATGAAATCATTCAAATTATTCCCATAGCAATGCAGTATTATTATATTAATAATGAGCAAATCCAGCCTGTAATCCCAGTGACTCAGGAGGCTGAGGCAGGAGGATTACAATTTCAAAGCCAGCCTCAGAAATTTATCAAGGCCCTAAGAAATTTATCCAGACCCAATCTCAAAATAAAACTAAAGGGTGAGGATGTGTCTGGGTGGTTAAATGCCCCTGGGTTCAATTCCTGTGACAAAAAAACAAAACAAAACTGAGCAGTTGTCTCCTGGCAGGTTGTTGCATGCCTGTAATACTAGCAGCTGAGGAGGCTGAGACAGGAGAGGTGGTCAAGGTGCTAAGCAACTCAGTGAAACCCTGTCTCTAAATAAAATACAAAATAGGGCTGGGATGTGGCTCAGTGGTGAAGTGACTCTGAATTCAATCCCTAGTACCAAAAAAAAAAAAAAGATCAGTTGTGTACTTTTAATATACTTATTAGTCTGTTGAGATAATTATAAAAATGTTATTTTCATTATTATTCTAATATCACATAACAAGGTGTAGATTTAATATGCAAGTAGCTTTTATTTCATAACACAAATGCACACAATTCTAGTGAATTTGAGTATCTGTTGATCATATAAAGCAAGTAAAAACAGTAGCATTTTATCATGATTCTTTGTTTTCTGAAAGTTACCACTTTCTATTTGAGGATTTTAGCACAAGAAAGTTCTAGATTATATGAAGACTATGCATTCATAAAGTTTACCAAATTTTGTTCCAATAGATATATTTTTTAAAATACTATTTTTTTTAGTTGTAGATGGACACAACATCTTTATTTTATTTTTATGTGGTGCTGAGGATCAAACCCAGGGCCTCACATGTGCTAGGTGAGCAATCTACCACTGAGCCACAATCCCAGCCCTAGATATTTAAATATTCTAAATTAAACTTTCTATCCAGGAAAAGAGCTATAGGAAGACACCCTTGTATTTCTTCTTTTCACTTGCAAAAGATGTAGCCAAGGATTCTACAAAGAAGCAAATGAATATAAGCTCTTTCTCTGCTCTTTGCCTGGTGTCTTATTTCTACTGAGATTTTCTTACTTAATCATGTAACCATTCATCTAACAGCTGCCCAAATACTCTTCTCAAATGACCCTGAAAGCCTGAACTTAAAAACTGGAAGACAAAATATTAATAGCAATGTCTCCAGAGAATTTCAGTCTGTGTATGTTTCTGGCTTTAACATTGAGCATGTACTCCAATGAGCAAACTGGTTCAAGGAGATGACTGTCCATACATACTATAAAATTATACTACATTGTGATATATAGAAAAAAAATCTTAAATACTTATTTAAGAAGTGGGCTCCATTTATAGCTTAATAATTGGCTTCAGATGGGATTATTTATTTTTTTCCATTTGTGATACAGTAGATATTCACTATGGTTGATAAAAAGAGAGTAAGGAACCAGTACCACCTCATGCGTGTAGTACATATTAAGTACAAACTATCATATAAATATATAGCTTACACTGTCCAAATGTGTAACCACTGAAACTGTGTAGTTATTTAAGTTTAAATCTAAACTAACTAAACTAAAATAACTCAAAAAATTCAAGTCCTCTGTTTACTGTCTACATTTAAGTTCTTATCATCCACATTTAACTATTGGCTATCATTCTACTTTACAAATTTTCAGCATTGTAGAAAGTTATATTGGACAGCTCTGCATAGATTATATATACATATTATAAAATGTACAAAAATTGAAAATAAAAAGACCATGGCAAAAATAAAAATAAGCATGAATTTCTCTCTCTCTCTCTCTCTCTGGTGGGGCTGGGGATTGAACTCAGGGCTTTGTGCATGTGAGGCAAGCACTCTACCAACTGAGCTATATCCCCAGCCCATACATAGGAATTTTAATATTTGCTCAATCCCCAAAGAAAAATCATTCAAAACTTGGACATATTCACCCATCTTCCAACATCACTGACTCTCCTGTGTGAACTAAAAAAATGTGAAATATATATTTGTCTACAGAATACTAACTCTTTTATCAAGTTATATTTGACTAAAATGATATACTCATCACTATTTCAAAAAATATTATTTAGGAAGAAAAATAGTGTCTTATATAAAATAAAGATTCTTCAAAATGATAAATCATAAAGTTAGGAAATCTAGACACTCCTAAAGACAAAACAATTAAGTTTCAAAACCAAACTAATGTTTAGAAAAAACCTTATAATTACTTTACACTTTTGATGAAGTTATTGGTATCCTGAATACTATTTAAACCAAGTATTACTGACACTGAAGATCCAAATACTTTAAGTCTCTGCATGACCAAGTATTCAAAATCTTGTATTTGCTTTGAAGACAGGGTATGTTTAAATCAAAAAATAACTCTGCATCAGATTTAATGACTAGAAAATAATATTGAACATGTTAAATGTTTTAATTTATCAAGATTTACAAATATAAGTTCTTAGGATCATATTATATTTAAAATATACTCTGATAAGTATTTTAAATAACATTTTATTTATTTATAAACACTCTATCATTTAACAAGCAAAAATTACTATGTACACACAAATTATATATTTTTCAAAAATTGATTACATAAAATATTTATCAAATTAAAATTATCCTGTTTTGGCAAAGAGATGAGTATAGAAATCAAGATACCACTTATAATTTAGTTTATATAGGACTTTAACTGGTTGAAGTATTAACTTCATCACTAGAATTTTTTTTGCCAAATTATATTGCAGTTCAAAAGCTATAATTCAATTATAATTTTAATTATATTGTTATAGTTTCCAGATCTGAATATTGCAGACTTATTTTCATTATTTTCTTTTTCTATTACTTAGTTTTTTTTACTCTTTAAGCATTTCCTTCCTGTTTTTCTTTTATTAATTTAAAATAGAGGGGAAATCATACTAGAAGGCAGCTTAATGCTTATTCATTCAAACTCAAAGTAATTTTTTCTTCTGCTTACTTAAGGATATCATTTTACAAATTATAGTACATATTGTCATACTGTTTTCAATAATGAGCTCTTTTTTTCCATATCTTTTTACAAATTCCCAAGAACATTCTTATTTTATTTCTTGTTAAGTTGTGATTCTAATTATAGTTACTACAATTATTAAACTTTTATGAGTCTAGTATATTGGCTACTATATTGAATGTTGGAGATATATATATATATATAGATATATATCTATATATCTATATATATCTATATATATATATATATATATATATATATATATATATATATAGTTTTCCCATTAAAGTATTAACTATGGTAGGGAATATTGTAAAGGTCAGGAGTTTGCTTGACCTACATGAGTAAGTATATTGTTTAAATACTGTTTTTAAATTAATGTGTTTTTTGTAACTGTTCAACTTAATCCTCTAAATCTCCAGCAGTGGAATAATAGACATTCAAGTCAAATATTTTCTAACGAAATATCTATAACTTTTTACCTCCCTGTTTTTTCACTGTCTCCCAATCAGACAGAGAAAGAAGAAAGAGAGAGATTGAGAATAGTAAAGAATAGTATTCAAGTCAGGCCTAGCGTCACCTAAAATGTTTTCCTACTCTCTGAGTATATCCTAAACATGATCTTGACAAATAGTAACTGCAAACTTAGGAAGAAAACAATGAAGTGGTGAAGAGTCTTACATATCTGGCCACAGATTAAAAAATAGATTTTATTTTAAATTTTATTTTCCCTTTTAAACCAGGTTATTTATAAGTTTTCTAATTCTTTTTTTTAATATATTAAGCACATGAAAATGATTAGTTGAAAAATCATTTTGGTAGAGTTGCCCATTCATAGGAAAGATATGTTGGAACCACATTTGTTACCATAAAAAAGTCTTAGACTTAGTATACTTTTTTAAAAGAATAAAAATCTATATTTTAAAATACAAAGAACCCATAATTGTACTTAAATGTAAAAACTGGTAAATTTCTTTACATAGGAAATAAGACACATAGGTCCAAAAGTTTTATACTTACCAATTTCCTTATGCAAAAGTATCTCTTTGGTAAGATTACCTTACATACATTGTTGAAAGCCATGTGTAAATTACAGGTTTGTTTGAGCCAACATAAGGCAGGGAAGCTGCTTTTCTGGGAACACCTGGGTGAAATTCTCCTCTTGGAGAAAACCCAGATCATGCTGGCAACCTGCCTTAGCTCACAGCCTTAGGATTGAACACAGCTGCCTGGAGATGGGTGTAACCTACAAAGCACCAAATATCCTGTTTTTCCTGAAGAAGTGCCGTACTAACCCCCTTTGGTCTGTACCCCTATAAATAAAGCAAGCAGTGGTTTTGCTCTTTGTTAGGAGTCAGGCCCATCTGTCTGCTCAACCCGTCATGCCCCTGCTTTTAAAATATATATTTATCGTCTTCTAAGTTTATTTTTAATATTACTTTAATAGCTTTTATTTCTCATCCAGCCCACATATCTGATGGTTACTCACTTCCTTGCCCATACCGGTAGTGAATGTTCAAAATGCTTTTGAGTACATGATAAAAATGATGACTACTCTTCAATTGATCAACCAAAATTTCTTTGAAAATGAGAGTGAATGCTATGAAATGATAAAAACTTATTACATGACAATAATACTTTCAGCATTACTTGAAGACAGAAAATATCCAAAGTTAAAAAGAGAAAAAAAATCACTAAACTCCAGTGTGTCGTTTTTCATAGTCCCACATCAACCCCAACTCACCACAGGACTGTTTGAAAAGGTAAGGTGTTGGTAAAGATGGCGCCCGCGAACTTTGAATGGTGCAACTCTAATCCCTGAAGTGGCGCAAACTCTCAGCCAATGAAGAAGTAATAGCCCACTCACCTTGCTCCTCCTTATCCTGTGTTAAGCCCATAAATATCAATACCCTGTTCCTGTTCGTTCTCTTACTCTCTCTCCTCCCTCTCCTCTCTCTCCCCCCCTCCTCTCTCTCTCCCCCTCTCCTCTCTCTCTCCCCCTCTCTCCTCTCTCTCTCTCTCTCTCTCTCTCTCTCTCTCTCTCTCTCTCTCTCTCTCTCTTCCCTTCTCTTCTTTGACTGGCCTCTATGGTCCTGCTGATAAAATCTTGGACAGGTAACTGGTTGTTTTGGCTTGTTGAGTTTACGGAGCTTTTCCATTGTCCTTTACATAAGGGAGACAGAGAAAAACTATAGAAAAGAAGCTAGTGAAAAAGGTCTAATACTGATCAAAAGTATAAGTCCACTCTTCATTAAAAATTTAAAGTATCAGGTGTTTCAGAACACAGACCACAGGGAAAGTTCTTAAAGCTGTACATTTTTGAAGGGAAAGTCTGTCAGCTGTATAAATTCTAGGAGAAACACAGGGGAAATAAAATCTTCTCCTTAATAATTAAGTGGTAAAGGTTAGAATTTTGAGCATTTCATGAAAAAGAGAACCATAATCAGAGGTCCCCCAATATCTCACTTTACTCACCAAAACACACAATTTAAAAATCAATTAATATTTTGGAATGATACTGACAGAAGTTGTATCTTTAAACTAGTAATGTGGTAGTAGGAGCAAATGTGACTCCACTTTGTTTTATGACTTCATCCTGTAGAACAACCATGCCAAGTAGAAGAGTCATGACTGGAGCAAGATGTTCTTTTCCTTTTGCTATAGAAACCTTTAAGAACACGGAACTACCTAATGGGGTATTGTTTCTGTAACTAGGGTAACGGGGCTCTGTTTCTGTAACTGGGGTGACTGGGCTAACTGTGATTGGTTAGGCTTCCCTCCGCTTGACTGCACTGTCCCACTTCTGTAACCTGGCTTGCTTACATTGGCTAGACCCCCTGAACATCCCTTTTGCAGTTTTCAGGCTTATAAGGAGTGCCCTTGCAATTGTTCGGGGCTGATCAGGGGAACAGCTTTATGTTCTGGTCAGCTGCCACCAGTGTGCTTCAATAAAGGCTTGATTTGATTATACATGAGTGGTCTGGAAGTCAGTTTATGCAACCCTGGGACAAAGCTTTAACTATAACAGTAATACATTAATATGAATCAAACAAGATGCAAAAAATAGAATAAACAAACCATACAATGCCAAGAATAAAGTATGCAAAATAAAGTTGACCTACAAAAACTAAGCAATAGTCCCTCCATAAAAAGTAAGCATAAATATATAGAAAAATGCAAGATAAAAAGAATTAAATATACTAATAATGCTTTTGAAGATAAGAAAATCCATGGAAGCACAATTTAAATGGTAAGTCATAAATTAAGAACAGAATTATCAAAAACAACTTGAAAAGATGAGCAAAAATTTGATTTAACTCCGGATAAAAATGAAATAAAACTACTACATTTTCTCAGAGATAAGAAATAAATTATAAAGTAACCAAGAGAGAATAGTGATGATAATTTAGTAAAAACAAAACAAAACATTAAATTAAAGAAAGAAAGTAATCAGTACAACATCAATGAGTTAGTAAGTAAAATAGGTAGTAGTAGAAATGGATGCCATTGAGGCAAGATAAATAGACATTAATTCTGTTATGCTCGAATTCAGGACCCCCAAAAGACCACCAGAGACCAAGATCGATGTAAGCAGCAAAGAGGTGTTTATTGCGAGCTAGCTCAGTCCTCTGCACACACACAGCAACTGGTGACACTGAGAGGCCCTGAGCCCAGGATTTGCAGCAGTTTTATACATTCTTTGGAGAAGGCAGGGACCCCCACATACATCATAGCATCTCTTAGCAAATCATCACACACCACAGGAAAATCAAATAACAACTCTAAAACATGATTAGCACATTCACTGGAGGGAACAAGTTGGGTAGGAGTGATTGGTTACTATAAGAGAAAGGATTCATTTGAACTGATTGGTTTAAGCCAAGAGGGGTGCTCCTGCTGAACTACATGGTTTCCCAACACCATATACTACTGGGAGGGTCATCTGGCATCCCAGGTATTTCCCTGTCTTATGCTGATTGGTGGCTGCTAGGGAATTGCTATGGGTCTCCACCTAGCCTGACTGAGTCAGGGACCCCTGGCACAGCAAATCTCTCCTGTTATTTGTAGATAAACAAATGTGCCTAGGAGTGCTCTGTGGGTCTTTCCAAGGACAAAGGTCATGTCCCTTCCTTGAACAGGAGGTAGAGGCTGGTTTTTCAAATCTCTTTCAAAATATAAAAAGGTACTGAATTTGTGCATTCTAATGTGTCAATGAGCATATGAGAACATCAACCCAGTCAATAATAATAGTCATAATAATTTTAATAAATTTATTGCATTTCAAACAAAAAGTAAAATCCTGTGGCTTTTAGGCAAAATAAACAAATAATTCAAATTACAAACTTCAGACTGACATTAAACTTTTTGAAATCATATACAAAATAAAGTAAAAATAAAATAGAATTTTAAAAAATCTCAGTGAACTAATAATTTTATATCAAACCAATCTTTTCTTTAATACCAAATGTATAGAATATACAATGTTAAAATACAAGATCTTGGGAAATTTATAAAAATCTGACCCTTGGGACTTCTGTGAAATCTATTGTAAAATTAATTTTACCCAACTACATGGTAACTGTAAAATTGATGTTGAGTATTAAAATATATATGTGTATATATATATATATATATATGTGTGTGTGTGTGTGTGTGTCTACTAATGAAACAAAGCTAGAAACAAAAACGAAAAAAACTAATAAAGAAATTATGTCTTTTGTTGGGATTATAAATTATACAATTTAAAAAGTGAAATGAACACAGTATAGAAAAATACAATAAATGTACTGATTGTTGCATAAGCAATAAAATTCAAGTTTTATGAATAAAACTGAAAAGCCAATAGTAAAATATTGAATAAAAGAGATTAAGGATATTTTTTAAAAAATCTACTACATCAGACGTAGACACATTACTATATATCATAGTTTTGTTAAAAAGAAAATATTACATTTTTGTAGAGGAAAATATATCAAGTGTATCAAAACACAACTAATTATGAAATACTGTGAAAATTTAAGACCAAATATATTAATCAAATCAGTAATAGAGAATAAGCTTCACTCTCCTATTAAAAGAAAAAATATTTTTTTCAATTTGGAAGATGAAAAAATACCTATCTGCTATAAATAAGAAACACAAAAAAGGATAACTTAGAAAACACAAAAATAAAAATGCATAAAAAAGTATTATATGAAAATGGAAATGGCAGGCATAACAATTCTAAAATCAAAGTAGAATTCAAGCCAAAGTAAACATTATAAATTCAGAAAACTGCATTATAATTTTTAGAATTTACAATTTCTAATAACATTATAAAAAATCACAATCCTAAAACTTGTGAGCATAATAGACATGAGACAAAGAAACATAAACACACAAAACCCTCATGAAGTAGTTGATTTTTTCTAAATATAGATATTATGGTTTTTATATAAAATATTCCCCCAAAGTTCCTTTGATAATAGAAATTTTCAGGTGTGAAATGACTAGATTTTTAGGCCTATGACCTAATCAGTTTATCATACTATCAATGGAATGAATAGTAATTGTTGGCAGGTTAAATATGACTGAACAAAGTGGTTTACTTGGGGCATTCCCTGAAAGAGTTTAGCTTCCATGTATCTCTTGTCCTTCTTTTTGCTTCCTGGATGACACAAATGGAGCAGTGCTCCTCCACTACATAATTTTACCATGAGGTTCTGTCTCAATTTGGGCCCAAAGCAATGGACTCAGGTTGTTATGGATTAAATCTCTCAAATTGTGAGCCAAAATAACCTTTTGCTTCTCTAAGTTCTTTTTTTTTTTTTAATGGGGTAATTTGGTCACAGTGAGAAAAATCTCACTAACACAAATTGGTAGTGAGAGTGGAGCTTTTGTTGTGACTAACCTGACCATGTGGATCAGAATACTATGGAGCTGATTTTCAGGAAGATTTTGGAAGAGTTTGGAGATGCAGACTTGAAAAGCTTTGGAATATTGTAGTAGAGCTTAATGGATGATCCTGTTGGAAGCTCAGAGGATCAGAATGCTGAGAGGAATGTAGACAATAAATACTGTGTTCATGAGGTTTCAGAGAGGGCTAAGGATTCTGTAGGGAATTTGCCTAGAGGCTGTTTAGGTTACATTCTGGCAAATAACTTGTTTACATTTTGCCCACATCCTGAGATTTTGTATGAGGCTCAATTTAAAGGTGATAGTCAAATTAATCTATCAGAGGAAATTTCAAGGCACCACAGCGTTTAGCCAGTGGTATGGACAACTTTTAAACAGGTTTACTATGAGTTTTAGAAGCAGAAAGCAGAAAAAGACTTTATCAACTTTCAGTTTTGCCAGAAACATATATGTAAACTTGGGACCAAGGAATCTTTGTCTGTTAAAAGATTGTGACCACTGAAAACATGGTATCTACTTTGCATTGAGACACTAAGAAAGATGCCTTGAAGGCATCTCAGAAATTTGCAAGACCACACAAACATTGACTACTTATATACATACAAGTGAAAATCTCTTTGAGGAGATACATGGGGCACCCGATTGTTCCCCAAGGATTTATATTATTGTGATCAACCGCCCAAACATTGTGAAGCCTTTGAAACCCATTTTTAAGGTGGTATAGCCACTAGACAGGATGATTAGAAACTTGTCATAGCCCATATAGTGCTATTTCTTCTGGAATGAAGTGTGTCAAAGTTAAGAGGGCATGAAACCTTCTAGTGAGATTTCTAAGGAAGGCCCAGGAGGATAGGCAAAGTGTAGCAAGGTCAGAATCTCTCTAGTCTGTCCAATAGATGGCAATGTATGAAGCTGTAAGGGTAATACAGAAGCTGGAATGGAGACACAGAAATTAAGAGATGACAGGAACTTGAACTATACGTCATGGAAAGCTGCTGTCAGCAGACAGAGACAGGCTAAAGTAAAGCCCTTCACCTAGGAAGTAAAAAGGGACACGGCTGCCCAAGCCCTTTAAAAAATTACATTTCACCATCATGTGTCCTAATTTCTATATGCAGACTAAAGGAATCTATTAATATGATCGTGTTTGTTCTTGTATTGATCTTATTCCTTCTGTCCATGCCCCTACTCCTCAATTTTGTAATGGGAATGTTTAATCTTTTCCATTATATATTGAATATATGTAGGAATTGGTGAGCTGGAGACTCAAGGTATGACAGAGCTTGCTAGCATTGGTAGCTACTTATGTGATATAGGAGTTTGGTGCTGGTGCATTCACTGTAACTCTAACCTGAACTGGTAAGAATCTTGCAGTCTGCCCACAGGCAAGTGACTCTTGATGAAGCCCATAGGCCTGGCTCCAGGGAGAGACTTGTGGAGACAGACTACACTCTCAGAACTCTCCAGCTTCTTTCTGAAAAATGCTCTATCACAATATTTGGTAAAAACTCAGGATTGAACTGCCTTCTTATTCTGAAACAACAAAAATACATCATAGACAGATTTTAATATTGTCAAATCTGGATTCCCTTTAGGTTGAAAGAGGAAATGACTACAGGCTCAAAGAAAATAAGCAATCTGCTTGCAATTTGAGAAAAATAGGGAGAAACAGAAGCATATTCAAAAAAGTACACTATATGCCCAATATTTTATTGCTCGGATGACATCACATAGAAATAATTATAAAGAGATTTAAGGAAAATAAGACCTCAAAAATTATTCAAAATCTCATTAATCATTGATCAATACTGAAGAATACTCAGAATATATATATATATATATATATATATATATATATATATATATATATATATATATTTTTTTTTTTTTGTAGTAGTAGATGGGCAGAATGCCTTTATTTTATTTGTTTATTTTTATGTGGTGCTGAGGATGAAACCCAATGCCTCACGCATGATTGACAAGCGCTCTGCTGCTGAGCTACAACCCCAGCCCCAGATAATATATTTAAAAGAGCCATTTCAAGAAAACATAATGAGCTTGAATAAATACAGAAAAATATTTCAATATTCAAAGAAACTTAACCAAGATAAAAAAGCAACTTTTAAAAAACGAACAAAAATCATTCAGCTGAAAACTACACCGACTGAAATTAAAAACAAAATAGAAATCATTAACAGAAAATAGGCCAAACAGAAAAATCAGTGAGTTCAAAGTCAGACTATTTGAAAAAAAATATTTGGAAGGAAAAAATAAATAAAAATATAAAAATATAAATAAATAAATAAATAAATAAAAATAAAGAAAGCTTATAACAACCTTAGGGCAATATTAAAAGGGCAAATATTCAGGTAACATAGATTCAAAATAGATTTAAGAATACTAAGGGAGCAGAAAGTTTTTTTTTTCAAATACATGATAACAGAAAATTTATTGAATCTATAGAAACATAAAAATATCCAGGTATAGGAAGACCAAAGGTCAACAGTCAGTTTTAACTTTACCATGTCTATCTAAAAGACACTTTGTAATTAATCTTTTACATAGAAACATAAAGAGAAGTATCTAATGGGTGTAAGGAAAAAGAAACAACAAAAGTGTCCAAATTCAACTGAAAGTTAACTTCTCAGCAGAAACTTAACAGCCTGGAGAGACTGCAATGAGATTTTTCACAGAAATGAGGGAGAAAAGACCCAAGATTACTGACAATATTTTACCTGAGAAGCTATTCTTATAAATTAAGGAGGTACAAACTGTCTCTGACAAACAAAATATAAAATAATATATCTCAAGCAGGTCTATACAGCAAGAAATGTTAAAAGAAGTTCTTCAAACTATAAGAGATTATATATATATATATATATATATATATATATATAGAGAGAGAGAGAGAGAGAGAGAGAGAGAGACAGAGAGAGACAGAGACAGAGAGAGACAGAGAGAGACCCAACTTGATCTTTTCTTAAAATTGGGAGCCATCTCGCCACAAAGCCATGAAAAGATAATTTCGGCTTTAGTATAAATTACTGCAAATTCTGAACCTGCTTGGAATGCCTGCCCATGCCTTGAACTCACCCATGCCTGGCTCTCTGACCAGATAGCAGCCCTCTCTGAAACTTTAGTGACACCTCACAAATCTTGGCCTTCCCTGGCCAGATACCGACCCTCTCTGAGGCTCTAATGACCTTTATAAATTCTGATGTCGGGGCCAGCAAAAATGTAAACTGCCATTAGTGTAATGCTAGTCAGAATTCTGTTATCTGTAACCCCCCCCCTTTGTGTAACTTTCTGGGCTATAAAGCTGGGCTGCAGGAAAGCTGCGGCTGCTGTCTTGTTCCTGCAGTTTTGGGTGGGAGAGGCAGCCTGGCTGGTCGAAATAATAAGCTTGCTTTAATTTGATTTTAATTGGAGTCAGTGGTCTTTTCTTGCGTCCTGGTCTAACAAGAGAGCTGTAGTTGTATACAAAACTTTTTTTTTTTTTTTAATCTATTTTTATCTGGTACTGAGGATCAAACCCAGCACCTCTCTAGGCAAGCACTCTGAGCCACAACACCAGCCAAAATGAATAGATTTTAATAAGTTAAAAAAATCATACTTTTCATATTAAAAAGATGTTCTTTGTAAGTTTCTTGGTTACCCCAAAGCAAAAATCCATCCATAATAGAAAAATCAAAAGTAATAAGCAAGTAATAAAGGTATACCACTAGAGAGTAATACATTTAATCACGAAGGAAGATTATAAAAGATAAAAGAAAGGAAGGGAACAGTAACAAAAGTAGAAAATGAGTTATAGAATGGTTATATTAAAACCTTATTTGTCAATAAATCACTTGAACATAAATATTAAATTCTATAATCAAAAGACCTGGAGCAACTTGATGCATTAAAAAATAAGTTCCAACTGTATTTTGCTTATAAGAAACTCATTTTACCTGTAAAGACAAATATGAACTGAAAGTGAAGAATAAGATATTGATAAGGTGTTCCATGCAAATGGAAAACAAAAGAAAACAACAGTAGCCATAATAATATCAGATTAAAAAACAAATCAAAGACAGTAATAAGAGACAAGGGATGTCATTATATAAGGATGAAGTGTTCATTCAGCAAGAAGAAGTGAAAACTCCAAATACATATACCACCAGTATCACAGCACCTAAATATATAAAGCAGGTATAAGCAACACCCACTTTCAGCCACAGACAGATAGTGCAGACAGAATATTAATAAGGAAACATTAGAGTTAAACTGCACCCTACACCAAAGTGACCTATCATTAATATAACATTCCATCCAAGACAGATCATGTAATAGGCCTCAAAATAAGTGTCAAGATATTTTTTAAAATGAAAATCATGTATACTGTACTGTCTGATAATAAAACTAGAAATCAGCAACAAGAACAACTCTGAAAACTATATGAATATATGGAAATTAAACAACTAACTTTCAAATAAACAATGGACCCAGGAAGAAGTCAAGAAGGGGAACTTTTAAAAAAATACTGAAACTAATGAAAATGGTGACATACATACAAAAACCTATGTGATACAGCAAAAGCAGTATTCACAAGGAAGTTTACAGCAATAAATACTACATAAAAAGAAAAAAAAATCTCAGATAAACAGCCTTAACACTCCAATTCAAGTAATTATAAAAATAAGAACAAATTAAAACTGAAACTAGTGAAGAAAGACATAGTAAAGTTCAGACAAATAAACTGAACCTAAAATAAAGAAAAAGATCAGTGAAACAAAGTGCATTCTCATCAAAAAGATAAAATATTCCAGTCCTTAGACAGACAATCTGTGAAGAAAAGAAAGACAACTAAAGAAAATAGATTAATATGTAAAATGGACTCATTACAACTATGGAAAATTAAAAAAGAAAGAACTGCCAGGAGCAGTTGTACTGCACACTTTTCATCCTAGCAACTTTGGAGGCAGAGGCAAAAGGATCTTGAGATCAAAGCCAGCCTCAACAATGGTGATGCACTAAGCAACTCAGTGAGACCCTGTCTCTAAATAAAATGCAAAATAGGGCTGAGGATGTTGCTCAGTGGTTGAGTGCCCCCTGAGTTCAATTCCTGGTATCAAAACAAAAAGAAAAACAAACAACTACCACCAACAACAAAAGAACAATTAGAGATTATTATGAACAACTACATGCCAAAAGTTTTATGATTTAGAAAAGAAAAAATTACTAGATGCATACATCTTGCCATGACTAAATTATAAAGAAATAAAAAAGTTGAATAGACCATAATGAATAACAAATTTAAGTCAATAATAAAAAGTCTTCCATCAAAAAAAAAAAAAAAAAAAAAAAGCAGCCCAGGACAAGATGGTTTTACTGCTGAATATTACCAAGCACCAATCTGAGAAAGAACTAACACCAATTCTCCTTAGGTTTTTCTAAAAAAATAGAGGAATAAGGAATTCTTTGAATCACATTCTTAAAGGCCACTTTTATTATGACACTAAAACCAGATAGATACACCCTGACACACAAACATAATGGACAATATCCTTTGTAAGCAAAGATTCAAATATATTGGACAATATGCTAGAAAAATGATTCTAGTAGCACATTAAAATATTTTACCATGTTAATGTGGGATTCATCCTAAAGTGCAAGGATGATAAAATATATGCAAAGAAATAATATGATAGAACATATCAACAGAATGAAGGGAAGACATGATATACTATCAATTGATGCAGAGAAAGAATTTGATACAATTCATCATCACTTCATGAGAAAAAAACTGGAGACATTAGACTTAAACTCAACAAAAGGCAGTTGTAATAAGTCAATGGCTACCATTATATTAAATGGGTAAAAACAAAGCCTTTTGTCTAATTTCTGAAATATAAACAGGATGCTTACTTCTATCACCTTTATTCAAAATACTGTTAGAAATCCTAGTCAGCAAAATTAAGCAGGCAAGAGAAATTAAAAAAAATAAAATAAAATAAAATAAAGGTAGAAGATGCCAAATTTTCACTGTTCACAGATGGCATTTCCTTATACACATAAAATGTAGGGCATGATGTAATGTGGGACATGTTGCATCAGAAAAGAGGAAACTTAACTTGCTGACTGCTACCTGCTTCCCAGTCCTGGGGCCACATGTGGCTAAGAGAGCACCTAGTGCTTAGCCAGAAGGCATTGCCATGGGTTGTGATGGACCACCTCTAGGATAGGCTCAGAACCCTTCTGCCCTCACAGACAGCTCGTGTCTCCCATTACTGCCTGTAGGATGGGTGTACACGTGAACTCTCCCCACCCTGCTGACCTTTACCCTGATTGGCTCCTGTACATTATATTAGCTGTGTGTGTTTTCTCATTAAAGGAGATCCTGCTTTGACTGGTCTCCCTGGTGCATCTGATTGTCCTCCTGCAAGGGAGGGCTGGGTGCGGGCAGCTGGTCGACCTTTACCTTTCTTGGCCTGTCCTGGTTGGGGAGTGCTCCCCCAATCTCTCCTGCAGGTCAGGAGGGAACAGGGGGCTAAAAACCCCAACATAAAAAAAGATGATGATATAAATTCTACTCTAAAGGCTGAAGAAAATAAATTGAAGTGTTCCAGTTAAAGCAGGAAGGAAAGAAGCAGATATAGTGAATTATCATTCTCCAACTTTTTCGGTTCAAGCCCTCAAAAGATTTGATAAAGCCCACTCATATTTTGGAGGACAATAAACAGAGTCCATTGCTTCAAATGTTATCTCCTTCTGAAGAATCCTCAAAGAAAATAATAATAATAATAATAATAATAATATTTAACCTTGGTTCACTGTAGGCAGTCATATTGATGCAGAAATTTAAACATAACAAAAATCAACTATAAAACAAGCTCAAAAATATTCAGCAAATTAGCAGTGTAAAAATTGTCATGCAAATAATCATTAGTATTTATATATATCAAACAATCATTGTTTAGAAGACATAATGATAGAGAAAAAATTATATACAATAACAATAGAAGAAATACTTAGAACTAAATTACTATGAAATGTATAAAACTATATAAAGAAATTATATAATGCTACTGAAAGAAAAAGTACACTTGAGTAAATTAAAAGATACCATTTGTAATTGGATTCCTCAACACGATAAAGATATTAATTATTCTTAGTGGATTTATAAATTGAATGTAATCACAATTCCCTTTTTACTGGAATTTGAAATCCTGAAATTATCAGGGAAGAACCTTCTGCCAACCAGTTTTAAAAGTATTTGTAATCTAAAGATTGATTATTTTACACAGATAATTTTGCCAGTGGAATAAAATAGAAATTCCAAATATATACCCAATTGTATATGGACATTTAGTTATTTTCACATAAATTATGCAAATGGTGACTTTTAAATAAGTGCTGCTTGAATAAGTAAGTATGTATTTGCCAATTGGTAAAAAAGTTGATCCATATTGTAACCCAAACATAAAGATAAACTCCAATGGGTAATTTCACTAAATTAAAAAAGGAACAAATGAACAAATATTATTAAAAGGCATGATTGAAGTATTGAAAACATGGTGCTAGAGCAATCGGACACAAAGATATGAAACTGCACCTCAAATTTAATCTTATACTTTATATAATGTGAACTCAAAATACACCAGAAGATTATATGTGAAATGTAAAACTTTGAAAAGTTATAAAACATTGAAAATTTAGGAACAGTTTAACAGTTTTTAAATGATATATCAAAGATAATGACATAGGTAGTTTGAAAGTACAAATAAGAAAAATAAGATATTATAGGAAAACCTCAACTTATTAGAAATACCTGGTACATTAATGAGACAAAATATATCTCACACCAAAAATAAATTAATAGGGACAATGAGATGATCTATGAAATCTAAATTACCTAAAGTGCTGAAGCTTAAATTCTTGAAAGATCCAAAAATATAATCACAGAAAAGTTTACTTAAAATACATTTATTTTCAGTTTTAAAGATAATTTATTTGAGATACACAACAAAACATTGTACAGGCCAATTGACTGGTAAAGATGTGCAATAACAACAGACATATTTTGCCAAATATTAAAAAATAGACATATTAATAATAGTTAATGGATATAACAGTTATGAGCAAATGAACCACATATGTAAAAAAATAGTTCACAAAGCAAAATGTATACACATGTCACTATTTGGTAAATGTGTGCTCTCATATTCATAACTACAGTCATTAGCAATAAAGTGAGAGAAACTACCATTTTTGTGAGATTGATCAAAAACTGAGATGGAACATCACAACAAATGCAGTATCTCATGGAGCTGAGATCTTGAGAAATTTTATTTTTCACAAATTCAAATGCACAAAAAGCTCATAATATGTTCATTAGTGCACATTGGTTGATTATAGGAAAAACTGGCTACAACTGATTGACCAACAGTCCATTGATATAGAAATGATAAAACAATTCACTGTTAAAAATTAAATTCTGCCAGTACCATGCTGCCCACTGTCATCTCCCATCTCATAATGTGGCCACCTCCATCTAGGGACATTGGCCAGGGCCTGGAAATCCATTATCAAGGTGCTGCAGGTTCAGTTACACCTGAGGTCTTCCTGCTAGATGTGCTAAAAGCCACCATCTTGCTGCTTCTTCACATGTTCACTCCTTTATGTGAGCACATCCTTAGAAGTCTCTCTAACTTCAAATTAAAACAACAGTGATATCTGGGGCCTGCAGCACCATGGAACCTGCAGAAACAGAAACCCAGATCTATGCATTTGCAGCTAGGTCTATGTGGGCCTGGATAAGCCTAGCAAGCCTGTGTGAAGTATGAAACTGGGAGAATTCACATGGGGTAACACGGGTTAGAGAAAGTGAAGTGACCTGGGCTATCCCAGCTTTATGACTCCTGAAGTGCACAGGGAGAGATGGGGCTATTTACAATGGGTTGGAAGGTTGGAATGTAAAGGTCAGGCGAACGTTGGAGGAAAAGACCACCAAGAGACTGTCTCATGCAACAGCAAAGGGTTTATTGGGGGTCCAGCATGCTGGGGCTCCAAGCCTACCTCGAAGAGGTAAAGAGCAAAGAGCCCCAAGAACAGCTTGAGCAGAGCTTATATACATTCTTTGAAAAGGGCAGGGACTTCACATACAGCATAACAAATCACCTCACGCCGCGGGAAAATCAAACAACAACTCTAAAACATGATTAGCACATTCACTGGCGGGAACAAGTTAGGTAGGGGTGATTGGTCAGTACAAAAGGGGTATTCGTTTGAACAGATTGGTTTAAGCCAAGAGGGGTGTATGTGCTGAACTACATGGTTTCCCAACAGGTTATCAACTACCATAAACTACTGGGAGGGTTATCTGGCTTTCCAGGTATTTCCCTGTCTCATGCTGATTGGTGGCTGCTAGGGGGCTGCTATGGATCCCCACATAGCCTGACTGAGTCAGGGACACCTGGCGCAGCAGATCTTTCCTGTAGATAAACAACTTAGCAGGGTGGGAATGTGCCTAGGAGTGCTCTGTGGGTTTTTCTAAGGACAAAGGCCATGTCCCTTCCTTGGACAGCTTTGCTATGAGATAGAGGCTGGTTTTTCAGGAACATGGTATGAGGGCATCTAGCTCTTGATTCACCCAGCAAGCCAGTCTGGCACCAATCTGGTTTTGGGGTCCCACTCAGGCCAGCACTCACTGGGCCCTGGCACCAGTTTGGTCCCCAACTCCCTCCTTAGTCCTGCATCCACCAATCCCCTGACCCTGCCAGGTCCGGCAGCTAACAGGACCCTGTGTCTCCCCAATCCACAGTCTCCCAAACTCTCCATAATGATCAACCCAGTCCAGCACTTGCAACTATGTGGCTGGCTTGTAGCTCTCAGAACCTGGACTTGATCTGCACAATGCAGAACAGCTCTCCATGACCAGCACACAGGTCCTGGCACTCAGTCATCAGGACTGCCTGATAGATGAGTGCTTGACCAGGAATTCAAAAGGGCAGGTGCAGAAAAAATCGTGTTTGGAGACTTGTTCAGATACCAGGAATTGTGGAGGTCACAGGTGACATAAAGTAATAAGATCAGGCTTGTACACCACACAAGGGGAACCTAAAGGAAGTTCCTGGGTGCAGCCTTCTAACATGGCCCAGTAATTTTTATACCCCACATCCAGTATTTCTACCTCCAGGACTAACCCTCCCACCCTAGTAACCCTCACCAAATTGAGAGTGGAGCTACCATCAAACTCCAAACAACACCGTATCTTGGCTGAAAATGAAAGCTGAAAAACTTTTGAATGCTAATAGAAAAAAAATGTTTAATTTTCCATTGGGATGATTTTCTTTTATCTTTCTTTCATCTCCACCCTTTTAAAAACCAAATTAAAAAATTGTAGATGGACATAATATCTTTATATTTCTTTATTTATTGTTATGTGGTGCTAAGCATCAAACCCAGTGCCTCACACATAATAGGCAAGGACTCTACCACTGAGCTACAGCCCCAGCTCCTAAAATTAAATATTTTTATGCATCAGTTTATTGAAGACTGGGAAGTCTGAATAGTACATTATAATTTTGTTGTGTATTCTTTTATTTTAACATTTTTCTTTCTCTTTTTTTCTTAATTTATATATTTTCCTCTCACCTATTTTCTCTCTCTTTTCTTCTTCTAACAGCCAACCTCCATTGATTCCTTTCATTCTTCCTATATTTTTTTATTTCTATCTTCTATTCTCGTTCCTCATAAACATCACATTCTATACCACTTCTGTTATCTCATTGTCCACCATTAGAAATTGTTAACACTTAAAAACTTATTGTTCATATTGTAGAAAAAAATAAAACACATCATTTCTACTTATCTTGGTAAATTTTTAGATGTTTTAATAGGATGTATTTGGTTTAAGACTGTATATTTTTTACATTGGGTGCTGTTGATTTTGGTTGGCCCCTTAAAGATGAAGTACTGGAAATCTTAAGGGACACTAAAAGTCAACATGGTAGAGACTTTTAGGGTCTGCATCAGATCCACACTGCTAGATGGGAAAACATAGAAACAACGTGAAAAAAAACAATGGAACAAAGCACCCCAAAACAACAACAACAACAACAACAAAAATGAGATGCTCTGATAATAGAATCATACTAAAAACCAGAAATAAACCAAAAGCTAAGGAATACAAATCAGTTCTCAATAATAACCTTGAATGTTAATGTCCTAAACTCCTCAACAGATTGGATTGAAAAACTAGACCCAACAATATGCTGTATCTAAGAGACTCAATTGATAGACAAAGGCATCCACAGACTTAAGATGAAAGGATGGAAAAAAAGTGTGTCACTCATATGGATCACATAAACAAGAAGGGGTTTCCATCCTCATATCATATAAAGTGGACATCAAGTCAAAAACTAATCATAAGGGACAAAGAAGGACATTTCATTCTGCCTAAAGGAATAATACATTAGCAAAACATAACAACTGCAAATACTTATGCTCCATTGTTTGGAGCTTCTATGTATTAAAAGAAAACAACAACAAAAACCTTGTCAAATACAAGAGTAAAATAGACAACAACACAATAATACTGAGTGACTTTAATGCAATTCTCTCACCACTGGATAGGTTTTCCAAAGAATAATCAAACAAATAAACTATAGAACTGAACAATCAATAATTTAGACTTAAGAAGCATATATACAATATTTGAGCCATCAATGAGTGATGAAGCTTTCTTCTCAGTAGCACATGAATTCTTATCTAAAACAGACCATCTTATGCCACAAAGCAATGCTTAGAAAATACAAATACAAATAATAATAATAATAATAATAGTAATAATAATAATAACCTGTATTTTATGAGATCATAATGGAATTAAATTAAAAGTAAATGATAGAATAAAAAACAGGGGCTGAGACTGTGGCTCAGCATTAGGGCAATTGCCTGGTACGTGTGAGGCACTGAGTTCAATTCTAAGCACTACAAAAATTAAATAAATAAAATAAAGGTATTGTGTCCAACTACAACTAAAAAATAAGTATTAAAGAAAAAAGAAAGGAAAGCCCAGGACCAGATGTATTCTCAACCAAGCTCTACAAGACCTTCAAAGAAGTATTAACACTAATACTTCTCCAATTATTCCATGAAATAGAAAAGGACGGAAACCTTACGAACTCATTTTATGAGACTAGTATAACACTGATACCAAAACCAAAGAAACATCAAGAATACAAAACTTCAGGCCAATACCCCTGATCAACATAATTGCAAAAATCGTCAATAACATTCTGGCAAATCACAAAAAAAAAACAACATATTAAAAAGATAGTGTACCACAACCATGTGGGGTTCATCCCAGTGATGCAAGTTTGGTTCAACTTATGAAAATCAATAAATGTAATTCATCACATTGATAGAATTAATGGCAAAAATTATATATTTATCTCAATAGATGCAGGAAAAACATATGGCAAAATACAGCACCCATTCATGTACAAAACACTAGAAAAAATAGAGATAGTACAACCATAACTCAACATTGTTAAAATATATGTATATATATGATAAACCCTAGACCAAAATGATTCTAAACAGAGAAAAGATGAAATAATTTCCTGTAATTAATGAAACAATACATGGATGCTCTGTTTCACTACTTCTATTCAACATCATCCTTGAAACTCAGCCAGAGCAATTAGACAGAAGACATAAATTGAAGGGATGTGAATAGAAAAATAATAACTCTATCAATATTTGCTGATGACATGATTCTTTACTTAGAACATTCAATAAACTCCACCAAAAAAATTCTAGACTAATAAATAAATTCAACAAAATGGCAGGATATAAAATCAACAACCATAAATTAAATGCTTTCCATTTAGCAGTGATAAATCCACCTGAATTAAAATTAGGAAAACTACCCCATTTACATTTCCTATAATAATAATTTCAAATCATTCTAACATTAGAGGTGGAAGTCCTCTACAATGAAAATTACAGAGCACTGAAGACAGAAATTCAAAAGCCTTTAGAAGATGGAAAGTTCTCCCATGCTCTTGGATAGGCAGAATTAATATTTTCACAATGGCCATACTACAAGAAGTCTTATATAGATTTAATGTAATCACTGTTAAAATTTCAATGACATTTTTCACAGAACTAGGAAAAGCAATTATGCAATTTATTTGGAAAAATGAGAGACCTAGAATAGACAAAAAAATCCTTAGCAAGAAAAATGAAGCAGGAGGCATCATAATACGAGATATTAAACAATACTAAAGAGTCATAATACCAAAAACAGCATGGTATTTGTACCAAATCAGACAAATAGACCAATAGTATAGAATAGAATACACAGTGATAAACCCACATAAATACACTTATTTCATACTAGAAAAAAGTGCCAAAAACATTCAATGGAGAAAGAATAGCCTCTTCAATGTATGGTCCTGGAAAAACTGTATCCATATGTAGCAAAATGAAATAAAACCCCTATATCTCACCATTCTCAAGTCTCATCTCAAGTGGATCAAAACTTAGGCACTAGAACAGAGACCCTGTGCCTGATATAAAAAAGTAAGCCCCAATATTCACCATGTAGGCTTAGAAACTGACTTCCTTAACAAGATTCCAAAAGGGCAAAAATTAAAATCAAGAATCAATAAATAGGCCAAGCGCAGGGCTGCACAAATGTATGCCCAGTGGCTTGTGAGGCTGAGGCAGGATTTCAAGTTCAAATCAAGCTCAGCAAATTAGAGGCACTAAGTAAATTAGTAAGACCCTGTCTCTAATTAAAATAAAATCCAAAATAGAGCTGGGGATATGGCTCAATGTTCAAGTGCCCCTTTAGTAAATACCCAGTCCCCCCACCTTTGCAAAAAAAGAAGAAGAAGAAGAAGAAGAAGAAGAAGAAGAAGAAGAAGAAGAAGAAGAAGAAGAAGAAGAAGAAGAAATGGAATGGATTCAAACTAAAAATCTTCTTCTTAGAAAATGAAACAATAATGTGAAGAGAGAGCCTACAGAATGGAATAAAATCTTTATAACATGCACCTTGGAGCATTAATCTCTAAGATATATAAAAAGCTCAAGACCTTAACACCACTAGAACAAATAACTAAATCAATGAATGGGATAAGGAATTGAACAGACACTTCATAGAAGAAGAAATACAATCAGTCAATAAATACATGAAAAAATGTTCAACATTTCTAGCAATTAGAAAAATGCAAACCAAACTATTCTAACATTTCATCTTACTCCTGCCAGAATGGGAATCATCAAGAATACAGGCAACAATTATTGCTGGCAAGGATGTGGTGAAAAGGGTATACTCATATATTGCTGGTGGGACTGCAAATTGGTGCAACCACTATGGAAAGTAGTATGGAGATGCCTCAGAAAACTGGGAATGGAACCACCATTTGGACCAGCTATCTCACTCCTTGGTTTATACCTAAAGGACTTAAAACCAGAATACCACAGTGAAACAACCACATCAATGTTTATAGCAGTTCAACTCACAACAGCTAAAGTATAGAACCAACCTAGGTGCTCTTCAACAGATGAATGGATAAAGAAAATATGATACATATACCCAATGGAATAGTACTCAACTTTAAAGAAGAGTTGAATTATGGCATTTGCAGGTAAATCAATGGAAATAGAGAATATTTTTTCCATGCGAAATCAGCCAATTCCAAAATACTGAAGCCTGAATGTTTTCTCTGATAAGCAAATGCTGATCCATAGTGGGGGCGGGTAAGAGAGAATGAAGAAACATTGTATTGTGCAGAGGGAACTGAGGAGACAAGTGGGGTTGTGAGGATGTGAAGAATGGTAGAATGAAACAGAAATTATTACCCTATATCCATATATGATTACACTACTGGTGTGACTCTATACCATGTACAACCAGAAGAATGAGAAGTTATGCCCCATTTGTGTACAATGTGTTAAAATGCATTCTGCTGTCCTGTATAACTGATTAGATCAAATAAAAAAATAAAAAAGAGAAATTCACCAATACTTCTGCCACATAATTATAAAGTTATTGGAGAACTTGAGAGCTATTCCTGAACTAGAATTTCCTTCATTTAAATTTTCCCAAACTGTTGCAAACAGCTAGTTGATTCTTAAGAATTTTTTGGAATAAGAAGCACGGTGTGAGATTGAGCATATTCCTATGGTTATATTTTCTTAAATTATGGAAAATTCTAAGGAAAATACACATAGATGTAAGTATGAATGGAAACAGAATTGGGCCTTATAAGCTGTATTTCAGAAAAGTAAATACATTCTGTATAATTTAAAGACAGATTTATTCAGAGTTTTCCTTAGGCTATTGAATTAGAAAATAATGAAGATCACAAATTGTGAACATTTATAGAAAAATGTGGTAGAACATTTCTTTAGAAAATAAACCTGTGCTAGTAGCTTTAAGATAAACATAGCCCATTTTCCCCTGGATTAAAAAAATGAGGGGAATCTGGATACATTGGTGCATGCCTGTAATCCCATGTGGCTCAGGAGGGCTGAGGAAGAAGGATCATGAGCTCAAGTTCAGCCTCAGCAAATTAGAGAGACCATATGGAACTCAGAAAAACCCTGTCTCTAAACAAAATATAAAAAAGGGCTGGGGATGTCATTCTGAGGTTAACTGCCCGTGGGGTTCAATCCCCAGTGCCAAAATTTTTTTGAGAGGAATTTTCTATTTTGTCTTTGTTGCATATAAATGTATGGATATCTAATTGTGTTTTAAAATATGATGTAATTAAAGACTCAAATTACAAAATAGTGTGGATATTATTCTTTGATTTCTGTTCCACATGATATTTTGAAAGTTAAATGCAGAAATCCATATACTCATGCAAATAATTTCAAACAGATCAATTTAATTTAATTTAAATTGATAAACAGATCAATTTCAAGCAATGAAAAAAAAAACAAAAAAAAAAAAACAAAAAACTACCAACAAAGAAAAGTCCAGGACCAGAGGGATTCTCAGTCAAGTTCTAAAAAGAAGAATTTATGCCAATACTTCTCAAATTATGCCATGAAACAGAAAAGTACAGAACACTTCCAAACTCATTCTATTAAAGCTAGTATTACCCTGATATCAAAAGTAGACAAAGACACATCAAGGAAAGAAAACTTCATACCAATATCCTTGTTGAATATAGATACAAAAATCTCAATGATATACTAGTAAATTACATACAAAAACACATTAAAAAGATAGTGCACCATGATGAATTGATTTTCACCCTATAGACACAAGGTTGTTTCAACCTAAGGAAATCACAAAACATAATTCAACACATCAATAAACTTTAAAAATATCTCATAATTATCTCAATAGATGCAGAAAACACAATTGACCAAATAGAGCATTCATTCATGATTAAAACTACAGAACTAATAGGCACTTCACAGAAGAACTATAAATGGTCAAAAAATATATGAAAAAAAATATTCAACATCTCTAGCAGTTAGAAAAATGCAAAATAAAACTAACCTGAGTTTCCAATTCACTCCAGTCAGAATGGCAATTATTAAGAATACAAATAACAATAAATGTTGGCAAAAATGTAGAGAAAGGGCTTCACTTATACATTGTTAGTGGGAGTGAAAATTGGTGCAACCTCTTTGGAAAGCATTATGAGGATTTCTTAGAAAACTTGGAATGGAGCAACTATTTGGCCAAGTTATCCCACTCCATGGTATATGCCCAAATGACTTAAAATCAGCATAGTACAGTGTTGCATGCACATAAATGTTTATCCCAGCTCAATTCACAACAGCTAAGCTATGGAACCAACTTAGGTGCCCTTAAACAGATGAATAAATAAAGAAAATGTGTATTCATACACAATGGGATATTGCTCAGCCATAAAGAAGAATGAAATGATGGCATTTGCTGGTAAATGGATGGAACTGGAGACTATCATGATAAATGAAATAAGCCAGTCTCAAAGAAAACCCAAGGCCAAATGTTCTCTCTGATATGTGGATGCTAACACAATAAGGGAATAGAGACTAATGGAAATTTACTACATAAGATAAAGAGGAATGAAGAGAAGAGAGAGTAGATGGGAAAAGTCAAGACAGTAGAAAGAATAGGACATAACTTTAATATTGAAACTCCACATAATGTAAATGGGATACTAATTATAATGAGTTACACTCCATTTATGTATCATATGTCAAAATACAGTCTACTGTCCTGTATTTCTAAAAAGAACAAAAAAAACTAACCTATTAAAATGTAGTTTGAAATAGAAAAAAAATTTAGTCAATTTTCTATTTTGTCTTTGTTGCATATAAACATATGGATATTTAATTATTATATTTTATAAATATGTTATTTTGACCATGGAAACAAACACTTGTTTAAAAATCAGGGATTGAACTCAGGTGCATTCAACCACTGATTCACATCCTCAGCTCTATTTTGTATTGTATTTAGAGTTAGGGTCTTATTGGGTTGCTTAGCACCTCTCTGAGGCTGGCTTTGAACTCAGGATCCTCCTGTCTTACCTTTCAGGTCCATGGGATTACAGGCATTGGCCACTGTGCCCGGTCAAATTATACAATATTATGGATGTTATTTTTTGACTTCTGTTACACATAATATTTGAAAGATGCATGCACAAAAAATTCATATACTCCTGAAAATATTTTCAAACAGTCATCATATATATTTATAAATTAATTCTTGATGATATAGGACACTTTAGTGAATTGGGATGATGTTAGCAGATGTCAACCTTTCAGGCAGAAATTATAACCTGCTGAAGGAGCAATTTAAGTAATATATACACTGTCAAAATACATGTTCTAATTTTGAACAATTTGGTAAGAGTAGCATATAAACTACTCCAAAATCTGTTAAGGATTTACATTATTTAATTTTGTGTGCAAAAGGAAGTTTTATTTTTGTAGATCAAAACTTAATTTGTTATTGAAAGTAAAGAAAGATCCAATTATCTTTAGCTGGAAGAATAATAATGGAATTACTCAAACCATTATAAATCTGATAGCATCTGATGTGGGAAAATAGTTGGACAAGAATATTTGACACAACAGAAAATTTAAAGAATTTTATGAGCATGTATTTATAATGGAAATATTCCAATCACATAGAAATTGCACAGTTGAAATTGCTTAATACAAATAAATATTATACTAAGAAGAACATATTATTTTTTTTCTGTAAGTAGTCTTTTGGAACTATGTGAAGGTGAATCTTTACTTAGTCTATCCAAAAGAAGCCAAGTTAATCTTATACACTATGAATTTTCTCTTTCTACCTTAACTGTAACAGGAGAAACTCAGATTGCATCTGGTACATAAATGAATCTTAACAAAATGTACAAAGTATATTAACTATCAAATGCTCTTGGGATTTCAAAACTCTTTTGAAGTTCTTAGGGAGTAGCTCAGAGGTAGAACATATTCTTAGCATGTACAAAGTTTTGTATTCAGCAGAGTGCACACACACACACACAATATTTGTAATTTATCACAAATTGCAGTATGAATAATTATATTTGATGTACCATATGTGTGTATATGTGGTACTGAAGCCAGATTTAAAGTTAGGTAGTCAGTATAGTTAGGTAAATTGGGTCTAATATCGAGTAAGATCCCAAATGGAGGCCATGTTGAGAATGAATTCCAGGAAAAGTTGAACAACTCTTGGAATGTTAATGAAGTCTGGGAAAAGCCCAAGGCCAGAGCCCATCCCAAAGAAGTGTTAATGAACAGCCCCCAGCAAACTTGAAGATGCTGACTCAGAAGTCCTTCCTGACCAGATTACTCCTTTGGCCCACCTGTGTCCCACCCCTCGGGCTTTCCCACCTACATTCCATCACTGAACTATAAAAAGGGGAAACAACCGTACTTCCATGGATGGATTCCATATCTTGGGTCCCCTTCTTCCTCCAGGAGAAGTCTTTTTTGCTGTCCTTTAATAAACTTCTAATTTCCACTCTGACCTTGCCTCGGTGTGCTTCTCTGGTGTTATTCTTCAACATTGGGGAAGCAACAGCAGTCAGCACTAACAGTACATCATATTATAGATACTGCCATTAAAATGAATCACTACAATGTCTAAATTCATATTTTATATTTTAATTTTATACTTTTGCATGTCTATCTTATTGCTTCTTCATATTCACTTTTTTTCAAGTTTTATTTTGATTTTTGCTACTATTTATGAATCACTGATGAATTATAAAATGTATGGCTCAAGAAACATGGGGGAACATAAATGAAGTGAGCAGACATGACTTTCATTTTACCTCTTATTTCTATATTTAGTTTTAATTATGCTATTGAAGCCAGATTTAAAGATAGGTAGTCAGTGTAGTTAGGTAAATTGGGTCTAATATCAAGTAAAATCGAAAATGAAGGCCATGTTGAGAATGGAGTCCAAAAAAAGCAAAACAACTCTTGGAATGTTAATGTCCCCAAGGCCCAGAGCCCATCCCAAAGAAATGTTAATGAAACAGCTCCCAGCAAACCTGAAGATCCTAACCCAAAAGTCCTTCCTGCCCAGATTACTCCTTGGCCCACCTGTCCCCCACCTACATTCCATCAATGCAAGATAAAAGAACAAAGGACAGAAATGTGACAGGAATGTGGGAAAGCTGAAAGTAGACCTTAGCTATAAAAAAGGGAAGACCTCTTGGGTCCCCTTCTTCTTCAGGGGAGAAGTCTTTTCTAGTGTCCTTTAATAAAGCTTCTACTTTCTTTTCTTATCTTGCCTCAGCGTGATTCTCTGGTGTTATACTTCAGCATTGGGGAAGCAAGGATTCATCACTGGTAAACAGTGGTAAAACTAACTTTTCGCCTAAACCAAAGTATTCTTTCTTTTCTAAGATTTAATAACTTTGACATAAGTCTTAGGTTTCATTAATTTCACTAGGTCATCAAATGTTCAAAAAATTTTGATATTAAAAAGTAAATATTTACATGAAAATATTCTGTTGGGGCTGAGGCTATGGCTCAGTGGTAGAGCATATACCTTGCACAAGTAAGGCACTGGGTTCAATCCTCAGCACCACATAAAAATAAACAAATAAATAAGATATATATATATATATATATATATATATATATATATATATATATATATACATATTATTCTGTCTCTGTTTCTTTCAAACTTTGTTCACCATCATATTGAGAATAACTATTTATTATTTTCTTCACTGCCTAAATTATTTTTCTTGACATAAAGTATGGTTCAGAAACTCTTCTAACATGTAAATAAAATTTTAGAGGCTGAAGCAAGATGGCAACTAATATCTTCTGGTAAATCTTTCCCTACATACATACTAATTAAACAGCTGTAAATGAACCAAAGTACCTTCACTAAAGCTTAGAAACTCTTTGAGACACATGGATTAAATAAAAGCACTACCGCTTTTTAGTGTAACAAAAAATTTAAAATGTATGGAAGAAGGGAGATGAAAAGGAGTTCTCCCGTCAACCCTCCCCCAACTCCAAGCATTAAAACTTAAGAGATTATGCCTCTTGCTTAAATAAGAAGGGGAAATTAAGTCCAGACTTTTATTTCAATCCTAATGTCAGACGTATTATGAATGGTTCCAAGCAGAGCCTGATGAACCCAGTTTCTAGGACAATACTCTGGACTGAGCTTCTGGAGCAGCTTTAGCCAGTTGGAAAAGAATTTTCCTTCCCACCTCTCCTCCAACCTCAAGCCACAGAATTAGGACCAAGACTCCATCTAGTGGAAAGCAGAGCATCAAAGCTAGTACAGGTCTTTTTCTTAAAGCTTAGAGCCAGGACCAATCCAAGTAGATCCAGCACTAGGTAAAAAGCAGAAGTCCTGTACAGTACAAGTTAGCGCTCACATACACAGAAGCTAGGCCCACCCCAGCATCTGGCTGAGTCTTGTGCACTGTCAGGAAAGGCTCAAGCCTCTATTATAGACAGCATTGAGGTGGGCCAAGATTACATATACTCCTTCCTGAAACTGTGCAGTTCTTTTTGGCTATCAGACATAAGTGAGCCAACTTATATCACAATTGATAGAGAAGGGGCTGATGTTGTGGCTTAGTGGTAGAGTATTTGCTTGGCATGTGTGAGGCACTGGGTTTGATTCTCAGCACCATATACAAATAAATAAATAAAATAAAGTTTCATCAACAATTGGTAGAGAAGACACTGTCTTATCCACTTATTCCCCTAATCTTAAGCAACGCAACTATTGCCAGGCCAGTGTTTTCAGACAGAACTGCACCTTGCAGTTACACTCCTGTGGGACAGACTTGTGTTTTGACTTTTATCAATGCCAACTGTGGTCTGGATCTTGGTGAGTGCTTAAGACTCCACAGAGGCTCATAGCTGTGAGATTCAGGTGTGACCCAGTTTTGTGTCAAGCCAGGTGGTGAAGGAACTCCTTTATCCATACTACCTCAATCTGGGGCACACAATATAGTACAATATCCATTCACTTGTGTAGAACAGGGTAATAGGCATGAGACATTGCCCTGGAACTTAGGTTTGGATGGTAAAACCCAATATCAGGCATAATCATATGAACTACACACCTAAGCCTGCTTAAGGATAGAGAATCTGGAATAGTTCCAGTACCAGGGGAAGACACAAGGCCTCAATAGTCAGGACTTCTAATTCCAGGTAGTATCACCTGAATGCTGCCACATCTTGGCATCATTAGTAATTACAGGTATTACATGGAACCCTGGGTTGACTCAGACCAGGGCCAGGTATAATCTTTTAGTGCTTGACCACAGTCTAATAACTATATTTGAGGTAACTGGGCCTACCCTAGCCCCAGGGAAAGGCTTGTGGGGACAACGTACTCTTTCTGGGAACCCACTTCTCTTTCTGAAAAAAATAGAACAATGGTGGATTTGTAATAAACATGGGTTTGGATTTTCCCATAGTATTGAAACAGTGACAATACACAAACAGACTCATGGCAACCTGTACCTCAGTGCCACCCAGTGTTAAAATGTTAGAAGTGTCTATGTGTTCAGAGAAAATAAAAATCAATTTAGAAATTCCAAAATTAAATACACAAGCAAATCCAGATTAGAATGATTGGAATAAATATCTAAACTTTCAATGTCTAGATAATGTTTTATGCTGTCATTCTTTTTGGAAACCATGGCATCACATAAAACAAACAATACAATAGCCAGAATGGGAAAGAACTTGGATGAAAAATTTAAAATATCTGTTTCAAGTAACTCAATGAATTTCAAGAAAACACAGAGAAATGATTCAATACTATAACAGAGAAACTTAATGCAGAGGAAACAATTTTTTTAAAAGATAAATCAAAATCTTGTGCTGAAACACATGACTAGCAAAATTAAAAAAAAAAAAAATGATAGAAAGCCTCAATAGCACTATAGACCAAACAAAAGAAAAAAAACAAATGATCTTGAGCACAGGTTATATGACAGAACACAGCTGGAGGAGAAAACAGAAAAAAAACAGGTAAACATAAAGATGAAAGTTTGTAAGAGCTTTGGGAGAGTAATAAAGAAGGAAATATTTACCCTCATTACAACACAGCCTGTTGTAACCAAAATGTTTCTTGTAATCTGTATGGACAATTCAAAGCAGAATATTATGATAGAATATACAAAGTTGATAAGCAAGAAATCAAAAGACAGTATTATGGTAAATCACTTTACCACAAAGGTAGACAATAAGAGTGAGAAGAAAAATAAAAGAACAAAAATAAAACTAAAAAAACAACATAGAACATGGCTGTAGTAAGAAACTACCTATTGATGATTGTCTTGAATTTGAATGGATTAAATTCTCCAATTAGAAAACCTGGCATTACTGAATGAATAAAAATATAAAACCAAACTCTGTGTGTTACATACAAAAAAAAAAAAAAAAAAAACTGACTTCATCTCTAAATGTGAGCATAGACTAAATGAAAGGGATGGAATAAAATATTCCATGCACATGGAAGCCCCCAAAAAAAGCAATACACATACTCATATAAAATATACTTTGAATACAAAGTATTAAAAATAGAGAATGGCAGTGCAAGGTTTTTTTTTTTGTTGTTTGTTTGTTTGTTTGTTTGTTTCAATCTTGAGTTTTTGGAGAGTGTAAGAAGTGTGAAAAGACTTTTTTTGCCACAGATATGAAGAAAAACTAAACAGATGCAGAAAGGCAACTCCAGTTAACAAAATATTGACAAAATAAACAAAAGTACAGTGCATCATGTGCTTTGGAAGTGAATAATACATAAAAATCATAATTCAATACTGATATATAAAAGCTAAATTTTCACATTTCATAATTATAAGAAAAAATGTGGTAATGAACCCGAAAAGTTAATAATGACTATTATTTAAAGTATGGAGGTAAATACCAAATGAATCTACTGCAAAAGTTCAAAGTGGTTGTCTCTTAAGTAAGGATATTGTAGAAAAATTGAGTGTAAGCACTTGTTTTTCATTATAAATATTATGTGATTCTTTAAGTGCATAATAAAAATAAACACTGAATTTGCAAAAGATAAAACACAGAATGGTGGTAATTATATAATGATAAAGAGATAAATTCAGCCAGAGGAAATAACAATTCTAAACATATATACACACAATTTTGGAGAACACAAATACATAAATTGGATACTAGTACAAATTAAGGGAGAGAGAGATTCCAATTTGTTAATGCCAATACTTGGGTGTTTTAGCACATCATTTTTAGCAATGGACAGATCATCTAGAAAGAAAATCAACAAAGAAAGAGTATAGGTACATTATACTCTGCTTGTGAGTTGTATTTATTTTTAAACACAATCTCTTACAACTTTAAATTTAAAAAAAATGTGAGTAAAATCTGAGCATAAGTAATTTTAAACAACATTTATTTGAAAAGTTGTCTAAAGCAATAAGAAACATATGGTGCCATTTTTCAAGCTTCAAAACACAATGAAACCCAAAGAAAGCTAATTTGAAAGAATACAATTTCCATCCCAAGTTTCAAGTTCCAATTGGGTTTTGCTAAACATGAGGTCTGAATGACTGCATTTAATTTTAATCTTGTAGATCTAAAAGTAACGCAAATATTAATGTCAAACCCCAATCAAGATTGTTTGTATAGCATAGACTTTTCTATTTATATGAGAATGTCATTGGGATTTTGATTGGAATTGCATTAAAGCTGTTTAGTGCTTTTTGGAAGTATTATTATCCAAAGTTTATGTACAAAGACACTAATTGGTGTGAATATACTTAATAAATAAATAAAAATATAGCATATATACATAATATTTTGATAATATTAAATCTGCCTTTTCAAGAGCAAGGCAGTTCTTTACATCTTCTAAGGTCTTCTTTGACTTCTTTGTTTAGGTTCATGTAATTTTCATTATATAGATATTTCACCTCTTTCATTAAGTTGATTTCCAAGTATTTTATTTATTTATTTATTTATTTTGAGGCTATTTTAAATGGGGTAGTTTTCCTCGTTTCCTTTTCGGAGGATTTCTCACAGATATACAAAAATGCCTTTGGTTTATGGGTGTTGATTTTATATCCTGCTACTTTGCTGAATTAATTTATAAGTTCTAGAAGTTTTTTGGTGGATCTTTTAGGGTCTTCTAGGTATAGAATCATATCATTAGCAAATAATGCCAATTTGAGTGCTTCTTTTTCTATATGTATCTCTTTAATTTCTTTCATCTGTCTAATTGTTTTGCCCATTGTTTCAAGAACTATTTATCTGGAACTATTTAACTATGTTAAATAGTTCCAGATATCCTGCATCCAATAGAAGAAAAAGTAGGCCTAATCTCCATCATGTGGGATTAGGCCCCAACTTCCTTAAAAAGACTCCTGTGGCACAAGAATTAAAAACATGAATCAATAAATTGGATGGACTCAAACTAAAAAGTTTCTTCTCAGCAAAAGAAACAATCTGTGAGGTGAATAGGGAGCCTACATCTTGGAAGCCAATCTTTACTCCTCACACATCACATAGAGCACTAATCTCTGGGTATATAAAGAACTTGAAAAGCTAATCACAACAAAACAAAACAAAACAAACAAATAAAAAAACCCAAGTAACTCAATGAATTGTCCAACAACCTGAACAGACACTTCTCAGAAGATGATATAGAATCAATCAACAAATATATGGAACAATGTTCATCATTACTAGTAATTAGATAAATGAAAATCGAAACCACTCTAAGGTTTCATCTCACTCCAATCAGTATGGCAGCTATTATGCATACAAACAACAATAAGTGTTGGTGAGGATGTGGGGAAAAAAGGTACACTGAAACAGTGCTAGTGGGACTACAAATGGGTGGAGCCAATATGGAAAGCATTATTGAGATTGGGAATGGATACACCATTTGACCCAGCTATCCCTCTCCTCAGTCTATACCCAAAGGACTTAAAAGGAGCATACTATAGGACACAACCACATCAATATTTATAGTAGCACTATTTACAATAGCTAAACTGTGGAACCAACTTAGATGCCCTTTAATAGATAAATAAAAAAAATAAAAATTTAGCATATATACACAATGGAATATTACTCAGCAATAAAAGAGAATAAAATCATGGTATTTGCAGGTAAATGGATGGACTTAGAGAAGATAATGCTAAGTGAAGTTAGCCAGATCCAAAAAGACAAATTCTAAATGTTTTCTTTGATATAAGGAGGCTGATTCATAGCGGGATAGGGAGAGGGACCATGAGATGAATAGACAAACTCAAGATAGGGCAGAGGAGTTGGAGATGAAGGGAAGAGGCATGGGGTTGTAAATGATTCTGGAATGTGATGATCATTATTATCCAAAGTTTATGTACAAAGACACAAATTGGTGTGAATATACTTTATACACAACCAGAGATATGAAAAATTGTGCTCTATGTGTGCAATAAGAATTGTAATGCATTCTGTTGTCATATATAAATTTTAAAAAGCAACAACAAAAACAAAAACAAGAACAAAAACTAAGAATCATATGGTCATCTCAATAGATGCAAAAATACTTTCAATAAAATACAACACCCCTTCATGATCAAAAACTAGGGACAATAGGAACTTATTTCAACATTGTAAAAGCTATCTATGCTAAGACCAAGGCCAACATGATTTTAAATTGGAAAATTGAAAGCTTTCCCTCTAAAACCTGAAACAAGACAGTGATGCCTTCTTTCGCCACTTCTATTTAACATATTTCTTGGAACCCTGGTCAGAGCAATTAGACAGAAAAAAATAAATTGAGGGGATATGGATAGAAAAACAATTCAAATCATCAATATTTGCTGACAACAGGATTCTATATCTGGAGTATCCAAAAAAAATTTCACCAGAAAACTCTAGAACCGATGAATCAATTTAGCAAAGTAGCAATATATAAATTCAACACCCATAAATCAAAGCTACTTCTGTACATCAGTGAGAAATCCTCTGAAAAAGAACCTAGGAAAACTCCCACATTTTTGTAACTGAAAAGAAAATAATTATTAGGAATTAACTTAAGAAAAGATGTGCAAGACTTTTACAATGAAAACTAAAGAGTGCTAAAGAAAGAAATTAACAAAGATATTAGAAAATGGAAATATCTCCCTTTCTCTTGGACAGAAAGAATTAATATTGTCAAAATGGCCATACTACCAAAATAATTATACATATTTTATGCAATTCCAATCAAAATCCAAATGATATTCCTCATAGGAACAACAACAACAACAACAACAAAAACAATCATGAAGTTCATCTAGAAAAATAAGAGACCCAGAATAGCCAAAGCAATTCTTAGCAAGAATTGTGCATGTGGTAAAAATGAAACAATTGGCATCACTATTCCAGAACTTATACTACACCACAGAGCAATAATAACAAAAATGGTGTGTTATTGGCACCAAAATAGACTTTTAGACCAATGGTACAGAATAAAAGACACAGAGCCAAACCAACATAAGTATAGTTATCACATACTAGACAAAAGGACCAAAAGCATATTGGAGAAATGATATCCTCTTCAACAAGTGGTGCTAGGAAAACTGGAAATACATATGCAGCAAAATAAAATTTAGCCCCTACCTCTCACCATTCACAAAACTCAACACAAAGTGAATCAAGGACCAACGAATTAGACCAGAGACCCTGCACCTAATAGAAGAAAAAAAAGGCCCAAATCTTCATCATGTCAGATTAGGCCCTGACTTCCTTAAAAAGACTCGTATAATGCAATAAATAAAATCAGGAATCAATAAATAGGATGGATTCAAATTAAAAATCTTCTTCTCAGAAAAAGAAGAAATCTGAGGAGAATAGAGAGCCTACAGAATAGGAGCAAATTTTTACCACATGCACATCAAATAGAGCACTAATCTCTAAGATATATAAGAACTTAAAAAAAAAAAAAAAAAAAACAACTTAACACCAAAAAACAAATAACCCAATCAATGAATGGGCTAAGTAAATGAACAGACACTTCTTTGAAGAAGATTTTTAATTTTAATCCATCCTATTTATTGATTCCTGATTTTATTTATTGCACTATACGAGTCTTTTTAAGGAAGTCAGGCCTAATCTGACATGATGAAGATTTGGGCCTTTTTTTTTCTTCTGTTAGGTGCAGGGTCTCTGGTCTAATTCTTTGGTCCTTGATACACTTTATGTTGAATTTTGTGAATGGTGAGAGGTAGGGGCTTCATGTCATTCACCAATAAGCAGAAAGATCTGAAGACTGACTAACATACTAAGTTAAAGAAGTCAATCCCCAAAACACAGATTGTATGTTTTCTATGATATATGAGTAATATCATATAAAAAAGGGGACTGAGGAGAAGAATAAAAGTTCAGTTGGTTATACAAGGGGGAAAGAAGGGAAGAGAGGGTAAATAGGATTAAGAAAGTCAGTGGTATGAATCTGACATAATTTTCCTATTTTCATGTGTATATCACTGTGAAACTCAACATTGTGTATATTCACTAGACTTGGATCCTGTTTAGAATAATATATATTTCACATTTGTAAAAATATATCAAAATAAATGTATAACTAAAAAAATGCAATAAAGAAGAAGAGAAACATACCAAATAAAGAGTCTAAAATTAAAGCTCAAGTCCCTTGATAAAGAATAAACCCACAACAATATCAGTAGAAGAGATAATATAACTAAAATAAGAGCCAAAAATCAATGAAATCAAGATTAAAAAATCCAAAAATCAACAAAGTGTAAAACAAAGACTCAATCTACAAAGTTAATGTAACCCTCATACCAACATTTGATACATCAAGGAAAGAAAACTTCATATCAGTGTTCCAGAAGAACATATATGAAAAAATTCTTAATAAAACATTGGCAAATCACATACAAAAATGCATTAAAAGGGGCTGGGGCTGGGGTTCAGTGGCAGAGTGCTTGCCTACCATGTGTGAGGCACTTGGTACAATTCTCAGCACCATGTATCAATAAACAAAATAAAGGTCCATTGACAACTGAAAGAAATTTAAAAAATAAATGCATTAAAAATATAATGTACCATGATCAAGAAAGTTTCATTCCAGCAATGTAAAGTTCATTCAATGTATGGGAATCAATAAATATAATTCACTACATAAATAAACATAATGACAAGAATCAAATGATTATATCATTAGATGCAAAAGAAGCACTTGACAAAGTATATCATCCATCCATGTTTAAAACTCTGGAAAACTAGGGATTATAGGAACTTATCCCAATCAAATAAAACTATATATGACAAGCCTGGAGCAAACATTATACTGAAAAAAAATCAAAAACATTCCCTCTAAAAACAGGAACAAGAAGAGGATGCACACTTTCACCAATCCAATTCAATATATTCCTTGAAACTCTAGCCTAAGCAATAAGCCAAGAGATAGAAATTAAATGGATACAAATAGACAAATGAGAGCTAAAATTGTCTTTTAATGCTTACAACATGATGCATAGTGAGTTTCTTGGTCATATATATATATATATGACCAAGAAACTCACTAGAATTTTTCTAGAGCTCATAAATGAATTTAGGAAGTAGCAGGATACAAGATATGTCATAAATCAATTACATTTCTATACCCCAATAATGAATCCGCTCAGAAAGAAATTAGAAAACACTATCCCATTCACAACCTCAAAAAAGAAAAGGAAAAAAAAAACAAAACAAAAATTTTGTAACCAATCAAAAAAAAAAAAAAGAATTGCAGGAACTCTACAATGAAATTTCAGAACAGTAAAGAAAGAAATTAAAGCAGACTTTAGAAGATTAAAAATTCTCTCATCCTCTTTTATAGCCAAAATTAATATTGTCAAAATAGTCATACTACCAAAAGTTCTGTACAGACTCAATGAAATTCCAAGTAAAATTTCAATGATGCTCTTCTAAGAAACTTAAAAAGTAGTTACAAAATACATTTGGAAAATAAGACTCAGAATAGTCAAAGAAATCCTTAGTGAGAAAAGCAAAGCAGAAACATCACAACACCAGACCTCAAATTATACTACAGAATGATAGTTATCCAAATTGCATGGCACTGAAACCAAAAAATCCATGAAGAGCAATGAAATAGAATACAAGATACAAAACAACCCAGCTTTAATACAGCTATCTCATAAGAGACAAAGGTGCCAAAAACTTGTGTTGGTTAAAAATAGCCTTTTTACAAATGGCTCTGGCGAAACTGAAAATTTGTATGAAGTAGAATAAAATTTAACACCTATCACCCTATAAGAAAATCTACTCAACGTGAATCAAAGACCTAGGAATTAGATCAGAGACTCTGCACCTGCTAGAAGAAAATGAAATATAGGTCCAACAGTCCAACATGTTGGCACAGATATCCACTCCCTTAACAAGACTCCTAAAGTGCAATAAATAAAATTTAAAAATTAATAAGTGAAATGGCATTGTCTCAGTCAGCTTTTTCACTGCTCTGCTCTGACTAAAGGACCTCATCAGAATAACTGTAGAGAAGGAAAAGTTTATTTGGGGGCTCACAGTTTAAGAGGTCTCAAACCATAGACAGCAGGCTCCATTTACTGGGGCTCAAGGTGAGAATGAACATCAAGGCAGTAGAGTGTGGCAGAGGGAAGCAGTTCAGATGATGTACAAGAAGCATAGAGAGAAATCTCTTCTTGCCAGTTACAAATTTGTACCCTAAAGTCACACCCCCAATGCCCCCCTCCTCCAGCCACACCCCAACTGTCTTCAGTTAACCATTCAATTAATCCATTTAGGTGATTAATTCACTGATTGGGTTAGGGCTATCATAACTCAATCATTTCTCCTTCAAACCTTCTTGCATTTTTTCACACATGAGCTTTTGTAGGACACTTCATATCCAAACCATAATATTCTTCCCCTGGCTCCTAAAAGTTTGTGACCATCTCACAATGCAAAATATATTCAGTTTATCTCCAAGAGTCCCCATTTTCTCAAAGGTTCATACAGTAGAGGGACAAGAACAGGGAAATGGAGGAAGAGCAGGAAAGGGAAATTACTAAGGACTGAATTATAACCAATTATATTCTATGCTTTTATAATTATAGCAAAATTAGACCTAATGTGTAATATAAATTTATTAAATGAATGCATAAAAAGAGAAAAAAAGAGAGAGACAACAGAAAAAGAAATTTCTTAACTTTATCTAAAGAAAAATGGATTTCCAAACAGAAGAAACCACATTATTCCATGACTTCATAAACAGTTTACCAAGACAAATATGTTATCCTTGGGGCTGGGGTGGTGTGGTAGAGCACTTTCCTAGTATGTGTGAGGCACTGGGTTCTAGTCTCAACACCACATATACATAAATAAAATAAAGGTCTATTAACAACTAAAATATTTTTTAAAAATATGTTATCCTTACCATTATTGAAAATCGAATCACTATGTTGTCTATAATTTAATTTATCAAATTGTGATTTCCAGATCTTTTTTTGAGACTGAGAACATTTTGGGTCCCATAAATTAAATATTACTTACACAATTATGCTAGGCATTATTTTTTCTTTTGCACATGTTTGAAGTGCACTCATGGTGCAAAAACTTCAACTGGTAAAACAATTGTAATTTTAGCAGAATCAAAGCAATGACCCCCATTGCTAATAGTTATAATACTTTTCACCTCCATACTTTCACAAGTACAAAATCTAGTGTTACTTAAGAATTTCTGATGAAGCAGTAATACATTTTAATTAAATCTTATTATTTGAGTATACTGCAAGAAAATAAATATGCACAAAACACTTCTAATACAATTTTAAATCTTTAAATTTGTTTTAAATATTTTTTACATGACAGTAGAAGCCTTTATACATTTTGATATATCATACATAGATGGGATATAATTCCTCATTTTTGTGATTGTACATACACTTTTTAACACTATTGAAGTTCTGCATAAACACTTTATCTATTTTCCAAATGGCTAATGAGTGAATTTTTGCAATCACGAATGGGCAAATTATAAACAAGTGGGTTTTCATGTAACAGATTATGTGATGTTTACTGATATAGTCTCAGAGTCTACATTGCAGGTGTCATTTAAAAAAATTACTAAGTCAGGTTAGTGGCACATGCTTTTCAATCCCAGCACTCTGTAGGCTCAGGTAGGATTGCAAGTTTGAGGCCACCTCAGTAATTTAGTGAGACCATAAGCAACTTAGCAAGACCCTGTCTCAAAAAAAAAAAAGTAACTGGGGATGCTGCTCAGTGGTAAATGGCCCTTGGGTTCAACTTTTTGTACCAATTTTTTTTTAAAACAAACAAATAAAAAATAAAAAAAAAAAACCTAACTGTGAATTTTGAGTTTGACCTAACTCCAACAAATGTTATTCCCAACCTGGTGTCTTCACTGAGATTTCAACAGGACATTCGACCATTCTATCAGTCGCTGCTTCTGGATAATGGTAGACAACCATTTTCACCATGATATATTGGATATCATCACAATGCATCAGACATACTACACACAATCAGAGTACACTGCTGGCAAAGATGATTAAAACAATGTTTTAGTAAGGATGGATAAGTGCCCTTTCAAGAAGAAAGGGAACTAATTAATCAACTTGTCATCAGTTGTTTCCTGTTTACATCAAGTAATGGTGTCATATAGAAGTATTGGATCTATATTAGTTTCAGCAACTGACATTGAACATTAATATAATGCCAATAATTACATTAAGTTTGTGAAAAGGATCCTCTAATTTTGGGGCCCCCAAATGGTCTCCATCCCTACCTCCACAATCACTCTATTTTCGTGGTCTAACAATTGGGAATTCTGTAGAAAGAGACTGGCTAAAATCCAGAACAGATAATACTGTGCACCTAGTTTATGAAAATATCCTCCATGCAGAAGATTCTGGTGGGAATTAATGTGTGGCACCTCTTCCCTAGACCATATTGTCAAGAATTCTACAGTATTCTTGATCAACCAGCTGATCCACAAGCCATGGACCCCAATTCAGTGTCATATTTATAACTTATAGTTAGTTTTTCCATATGAAGCAGAAAATTGAGAATAAAAGAGTACTACTAAGAGGTTTTCCCACTAGGTGGATTACTTTTACTATTGTCTTTCAGGATCCTCACTGAATTTGACTATAATAGAGCAACAGTATATATCTAATTCTATTATGCTGACATCTCAGAGAACAAGGCTTGAGTCCTTTTTGACACCATTAGTAACTTGTAGAGATTCCCCTGTAAAGCCATTAATTTGGGTTGAAAGAGATGATTATGTAAAATTGAAGCAGTTAAAATAGGATTCAGTCATATAATTACTCATGCTTTTTGAACAAATAACTTGATACTCAATGTGCCATCTCTATAATTTAGCATAATATTTCTGTACCTACCTGATCTTAGGATATGTTGAATCTTTTTCTTATTGACTGTGGTGTCCCATGGCTAGGAAATCAGTCTCTATTTTATGACCCCATAGTACACAAGAAGCTGTTGTTTCAAGCAGAGAATAGTTTATTGCTATAAAAGGCATAGATTTGCCTACAAAATAGAAGAGGTTTATTCTATAGAAGATACACTGGAGATTGTTAAAGTGTCCTCATCCCACACAGTTACTGCTAAGAACTTTTTTGGTCTAGTTGTGGTGCTAATCTCAATGTAGATTAATGAATATATTTTATTTATTTTTATATTTATTTTTTAGTCCTCGGCGGACACAACATCTTTGTTTGTATGTGGTGCTGAGGATCGAACCCGGGCCGCAAGCATGCCAGGCGAGCGCGCTACCACTTGAGCCACTTCCCCAGCCCAATGAATATATTTTATGTGGTACAAAATCTGCAACTGAAGTTATATTTGTTTATGGTAGACTATCATCATCTACATAATTTGGACTTTCAGAGAATAGACCACTGAATTGAAAGGGAATAATATGAGGAACCACTCCCCTATGTTTGTATCCTAAAAGAATGTGAAAATGCCTTTTTTTTCCATTAGAATTCCTCCAATCATTTGGTGTTTCTTCAGATTTACCGTTTTGATGTGTGTATTTTGAGGGGAGCAGTTTTAGAAGTATCCAGGTGAGCAGTTTCAGGAGTATCTACTACAACTATTCCTGCCACAAAGCCATTACTTTAGAACAAATGTAAACTTTTATGAAATCTGCTAGATATATCTACCATAATTTGACATTTGGAGGTCTAGGAAATAACTGCAGTGAAAATCTGTTGGAATCACTGAACCCAATTTATCACCAACTCTAATTTAAGAACCATGATGGTGTTTGAAGTTTTATTTTATCTATGTTAGTTCAGACCTCATAAACAATAGTTCTTCTCAAAATATCTGGGTATTCTTCTTTCTTAAATGTGGAATTAGACTGACAACTTGCCACAAGGTGTCTGATGAATCCCTAGGAAATGCTGAAAAAGCTAGTGGTGTTTGAGGAGGACAAGATAAATGAGCATCTGGGACTCTCTGTTAAGCAAATGTCCCTTTTCCAAGAAATCAGTTAGTGGCAAGTAAATCTAAGGAAGGGCAAGAACTATTCTTACTGAACCTTCTTCTTTTTTTTTCTCAAAACTCAAATGAATATTCAGCAAAGAATACACATTCAGTTTGAGTAATCGCCTTTTAATATCTGTTATACATTGGCATTTGGAACACAGTAAATAGGAAAAAAAGAAAAAAATAAACTGTTGAAATCTTTTTTATCCAGATAATTTAGCATCATGCATTTAGCTACAATTTTTAAAATACTGATAATACCTATTTTATCATTAATAACAATAGTTAATATGTCTCAGTGTAGTGCCAATTATTTTGCATAAATTTGTGAGTTACACACATACACATACACATACACACACATTTTAATCCTCAAATCACTTCATGAATGGTTTGTAATCATTCCCTGATCCATAACACTTGTGCACATGTCATTACTACACATACAGTCATTGATTTAGGATGGTTAAACTTATGATTGTTTGAGTTAACAATATTGTGAAAGGAATATGAATTCATTATAAATCATACTTCAAATTATGAGTTTTGAATTTTCATATTTTACCAGAACAGTGATATGCTGTTTAGCACTAACTCACTGATGTTAGTCAGTGGCAATGAGCTACCTCTTCCAGTCAATCACACAAACACAAGAGTAAATATATTATACTCTGCAATCTATTGTGGTGCTAACTTATGATTGTCAGTAGAATAGATATATTAAATGAATTTTCAACTCATGATGAGATTATTAGATCATAACCCCACTGTAAATTGAGGAGCATCTGTAATGATAAAGGCATTATATTTTGTATACCAGGATAATCTTTAAATCTCCTCTGAGTTTTAGATATTGGTATCAGAATAACATTATATGCTATTTTGCTACTTTTATTAACATATATTTTAAATTTTTCTGATATAAATAGCATGCTAGAAAAATTAAAGGTATCATATTTTAGGAGAAGAGTCTGGTTTAATCACTCCAGTTGAAAACATTACAAATAATGTAGCTTCATAAAATGGGTCAAAGTGCTACTAACAATGTCATTAATAATGCTGGCTATAGAAATTCTATTTAAAATTATGATTAAAAGTGGCATAAGGGCAGTTGTGCTGCTGTTATATTAACACAAAATTGATAAATGTGACTGGCCCTTATTCACTTATATCTTAAAAAGCTATAAACTCATTAGTGTCCTATTATTTTTTGCTGAATACATAGTTGAGTGGTATATGTGTGATATCTGGGATCAACATTCATCATTGCCTTCTTATTATGTTGTTTTCAGCCACATTGCTCTGCTTATTCCAAAAAAAATGCTATTCTCTTTTTTGTTATCTAAACTATGATTCTTTCATTTGTATAAGAATTGTCACGCTAATGTAAAACTTGACAAAAAGTCTATTACAGGCCAGGTATAAAAATTATTCTCTGTATTTAAATTTTTCATGGACTCAAAGTGTGAAAATAGTTTTTAAATGACAGTGTAGATTTCCTATATTTTTAATCATTGTTAACTGAAATTTTACTCCTCCAGAGCAGAACAGACTGCCATTAGCTTTCCCTTAAGATTGCTTGCTAAATCATATTGCAAATGCAACAAGTTACACTTTTTTTCTCTTTTGCCACAATAAATAACTCAAGTATATCTTTAGGAAATCACCAAATACCTTAATTACAGAATAAAAGAACTCCCTTTCCTGGTATAATCAAACTAAGCTTCTTTAGCATGTCTTTACCTGTCAAATTGCTTCATTGTAGGCATTTCTATTAGTGAATCTGATCAATGAATAATGTCAAAACAATGACAACATAAGGTATTAAATCAGAATTGTTGACAGAAATGTTGTCACTTTAAGTGCACATTTTTTTAAGATAGGATACATCTTTGTTGTCAAAAATTCCAGTTTCAATGAAACCACAAGTTATACCATTAATAAACCTAAATTAGGAAGTAAAAAGGCAGAAAGCCAATAACCATTCATAACAGTACTCAAATCATACATAGTCACAATAGGATTACAATATAATGATAATATTTCTACAAGAGAACTAACATTTTAGGGGGCTGTGTTTTAAACGACAACATTATTTATTCATTAAAACATATGGTTTCAAATGCTGATTCCTGACAAAGTGGTTTGATTTATCTCTGTTAGATTCAATATTGTTAACTTTCAATGTGGTGGCAGTGGCAGCTAATTATTTCACTTATACATTATCCTTCCCTTATCTCTTTCCTAATCCTGAATATTTTCTGTATTGTGTTTGAATAAAAACTAAATGAGTAAATTTTCAGTTTTGTAATTATTATTTGAAATTCCCTGTAAATTTGGGTAGTTTTCAATTATGAATAAAATTCCTTCATAATTTCTTAATCAATACCCACAAAACGGTCTTTGGAAAAAAGTTTTTTGGTTTTTTTTAATCATGTGACAAAATTCAGAGTAGAAACCGATTTTATCCATTCATTCATTCAACAAATGCTTACTGAGCAACTATGATAAGACAAACATTGTTCTAGAATTTGGGAACTGAATAATGAACCAAATGGTTAAAAAAAAACACTGTATTTGTGGAACTTTATTTCTGGAAAAACAAATAATGAAACAATAGTTAAATAGTTAAAATATATACATGATTTCAGTGATGAGAGTTCAAAGGGGAAAGTTTGGTGATGAATCAAAATGGACCTGGCAGTGTGTTTATTTATTTATTTATTACTTTAGATAATTTGGAATTCATGAGTTTATGCAAGTAAATATAGCCAGGATTGTAGATTTTTTTTTTGTTTTTTCAGAGAGAGAGAGAGAGAGAGAGAGAGAGAGAGAAAGAAGAGAAGAGAAGAGAAGAGGAGAGGAGAAGAGAGAGAATTTTTAATATTTATTTTTCAGTTTTCGGTGGATACAACATCTTTATTTTATTTTTATGTGGTGCTGAGGATTGAACCCAGCACCCCACACATGCTAGGCAAGCGTGTTACCTCTTGAGCCACATCCCCAGCCTGGGTTGTAGTTTTTGATGTGAGTAAAACAAATCAAGAAAAGGACAAAGGAGTTAATTGTACTAAAATATGATTATAATAAATATCCAAATTTACCCTGGAAAGAAAGGACATTAGCTTATGGATGGTAAAAGAGAATGAAAAGTTGGTAGTGTGAATACATTGTAAATGTTGGTACAGTAGTGCAATTATTGGAACTGGGATATTAGGAAATGTAAGCTAGAAAAATAAAGTATTAGCAACAGGAGACCAAGATGTATAAACTCATGATTACGGAGGCATCAGAGTTTTTGATAATGGTAGATTCTTTAATTTGACAATGATAGTAAAAAAAATGAGATATTGTCAATCGAATTGAACTGAAAAGTTCCAGAAACTGTGATGGAATAGGTCTAAAACTATCATTCACAGGATTACTGAAATTGCTAAAGATCAATAGTAGTATTAAAGAGGTAAAGAATGTGACATTTTTGCCAGGCAGGGTGGCACATGCCTGTAATCCCAGCAATTTGGGAAGCTGAGTCAGGAGGATTTAAAGTTTAAAGTCAGCCTCAGCAACTTAGTGAGACCCTAAGAAACTTAGAGGGACTCTGTCTCAAATTGAAAAATGAAAAAGGACTGAGGATATGGTTCAGTGGTTAAATGTCCCTGATTTCAATACCTTGTACCAACAAACAAAAAAACAAACAACAAGAAGAAACACAATATTTTAAAGGATGAGAGAAAATGGCATTTTGAGATAAATTGTGCTCCTCCTGGGGGAAAAAAAAAGATATGCTTAAATACTAACGTTCAATGCCTCATTATATTTTCTTATTCAGAGATTGGGTTAGTACAGATTAAATTAGTAAAAGTGATGTCATGCTGGAGTAAAGCAGGCCCTAAATATAATATGACTGTTGAATTTACAAAAGGAAAGAGACACATATAAGAAGATGACTATTATGTTTTGTATGTAAGGTGTCCCCCAAAAGCTCATGTGTAAAATAATGCAAGAATGTTCAAAGGAGAAATGATTGAGTTGTGAATGCCTTAACCCAATAAGTGAATCAATCCCCTGATAGGGATTAACTCAATGGTAATTGAAGGCTAGTAGGGTATGGATGGAGGAGGTAGAGCATTGGGGGCCTGGTTTGGGGGTATATAATCTGTATCAGGCCAGCAGAGTCTCTGTTTCTGCTTCCTGCTCATGTGAGATGCTTCCCTCTACCGTACTCTTACACCACAATGAAGCTGGCTGGCTGCATATGGATGAGACCACTGAAACTGTTAGTGCTTAAATGAACATTTCCTATTCTATGATTGTGCTGGTCAGGTTATTTAGTCACAGCCGCGAAAAAGCTGACTAAAATAATGGTCATTTATAGACGAAAGGGTGCTGATATAAACAAAGCAAGGCATGAATCATTGTAAACATCAGAAGCTAGAAGAAAGGGGAAAAAATTCTCTCCTATGCGTTTCAGAGGAAACATGCCCTGGTGAAAACTTGATTCCAGACCTGAGGCTTCCATGTTTATGAAGCAATAAATTTATATTATTTTAAGCCACCCACTTTGGGGTATTTTTTATGACAGACTTAGAAAGCTAATATAGTAGGTATCTACAATGAGAGGCAGATAATTATTGGAATAGGCTAAAGGCCTCATGTTTATGAAGAAAAAAAGGAAAATGACATCAAAATTGTCAGTAAAGAACTACAATTTAGGTTTATCGCCACCAATTTCAGGTCTAATTGTACCATGATCTTGGAAACAAAATAAAATGAAAATCTTTTTACCAACAAAATGTCTTGCAGGAGAAGCAGTAAAATTAGCAAACCAAGAGACTTCAGAGTAAAGCAGTGAATAAAAAAATTGGTAACAGACTGAGGACATAAAACTTTTGATGAGGACAAATACTACAGTTTTTTCCAATCTAATGGATGGGTATGGAGGTAGAGAGAATAATGACAGAGTAGTGGAAATCAAATAAATATAGAGATAAAATTTGGATGGAGACCAGATATCAGAAAATCTTGCACTTCTTAGAGTAAATGATATAAACATGTAAGAAGGAAATGATGGGATTAATCTTGGTGATATATAACATTGAGTGTAACTGTCTGTCTATGAGTCATAGGGATAATAGATGGGTTAGAATTCTTTCTAGGCACATATATTGCTCTAGGACTTTTTATTCACTCCTGTTTATGGAGACAATTATACAATTGCTCTCATCAGGAAAGGTATGGAACTTAGTGTATTCCATTTACTAGTTAGTCAAAGAGAATTGGAAGAATGTCACTGAGAGCATACTGGGAGCATGCTAGCCTCTGTGGGCAAACATTGATACCTTGTTAACAACCATGATGAAGCTTCTGCAGGAGTGATATTTCCAGAAATAGTGGAGTGCATTGTGCAAATGTTTATGAGGGGAATCAGCATGGTTAAAGAAAGCACCAAGAAGAGTTTAATTTAAAAGAAGTTGAAATCAAACAAAAGTTATTAATGTTCCATACTAGGATCATAACTGTGGAAATCAGTAAAACTGAAGAGATTCAAAATAGTTTGTTGCTATAACCCACACAGCATAAAACAGTTCTCCGATATATGGGTGATGAGCAGATTGAAAATATAGTGATAATAAGCAATAAAGACAAAAGACACAAATATAGATGAATCAGGGCCTGGTGGGTGAGCCAGCCCTGATGGGTTCTAGCTGAATAACAAAGAGCACAGTTCCACATGTTTACTATATAGGCTTAAACATCAAAAGGATTTATTGTGAGAAAGCCTCTTCAAATAAGCAAAAGTGAGGTGGTGAGTAAAACAGCCCATTTGGGTTTATGGGTGCACAATATCTCTCCCTCCTCGGGGCAGCTGATATCCCAAGGCTATTAAGCACACCCATATCTTTTCCACCCCGGGGACATCTGGCATTTGAAGCTAAGTCTATTTAAACCAATTAATTCTGTGAGACACAGAACTCTCTTTGAGCAGAGTGTCCCCTGTGACTGAGCTCTCTCCAATCAGTGAGATACCACTGAGACTTCTCAGAAGGGCATCACCTCTTTCTAGATATGGTTCAAACAAACCTTGTAATTGATTCACTGCTCCTGACAGTTGGGTTATATGTTATGGTTAAGATATGAGGTATTCACAAAAAGGTCAGAAGTAAGAGAATGCAAAAAAGTTTAGAGGTGAAATGATTGGTTATTAGAGTCATAATATCAATAGGGCATTAACCTACTTGAATAGATTAACCAGGTGTTAATTGTAGGTGTGCCTGGAAGAGGTGGGTCATTAGAGTTGTGTCTTTGGGATATCTTTTATTGCTGGTTAGTGAGAAATCTGTTTCCTGATTGTCATGTACTGATTTGCTTTCCTCCTAACAACTTGATGTTCTCACTCATCTCAGCCCCAGAGCAATGGATTTGTCCTCTATGGATTGAGTCCTCGAAACAGTCATTACCACTGAAACTCAATGGATTGAGACCTCTGAAACAGTCATTTCCTCCTCTAAAACTGTTCTTGTCAAGGTTTTGGTCACATCAATTAAAAAGCTGGCTAAAGCAAAAATTAATACTGAGAAGTGGTGTTATTGCATGACTAACCTGACCAGGTGGTCAAGAAGCTTTTGGAGATTTTTGAAATTTTTGGAACAAATTTTGAAAAGCTTAGCAATGAAAGCTGGAAAGCTTTTAGACTGTTAAAAGTGGAGCGTATACACACTGCATGTTCTGGTATGAATTCAGAAGACCAGAATATAGGTCAGTAAAGGCTGTATCAGGGATAGTAAAGACTGGGATCATAAAGTTTCAGAGGAAAAGAAGGACTCTATCGGAAACTGGACAAGAGCCATTCATATTATGTTCTATCTAGGAAATTTTTTGGCATTTTTCCATGTTTTGAGACTTTATTTGAGACTGAATTTAAAGGTGATGGGCTAAATAATCTGGTGGAAGTAATTTCTAGGAAGCATAGCATTCAGTTGGTGGCATGAGTTTTGATGATGGTTTTTACCCAAGTTTATTATGATAATCAGATGCAGAAAACAAGCAGAAAATTTGAAAAACTTGCAGTTTGTCTAAAAAAGTGCAAGTAAATTGGTGGCTAAGGAAGTGTGTTTGCTAAACAGATTATAACCACTAGAGAAATGCTAAATACTTTAACAAGAGACAGTAGGAAACATAAGTCTATGGCATTTCAAGAATTAGCAAGACTACACCCATCTCAGGCTCAAGGATATAAAAGTAAAAATTATTTTGAGAATAGGCAAGTGTCGCATCCTGCTTGCACAGGAGTCCTAAGAGATTGTTTTACCATGCACAGTCACCCAGGAACTTAGAAGCTACTGTATTTACTGTCCTGGAGGCTTGATACTGCTTGAGATATTGATAGACCTTAGCATTAACCACATGGTGCTGGTTCTGCATGATTTCAGCATACTGGAGTTGGAGGGTCATAGAGTTTTCCACTGAGATTTCAAAGGAAGTCCTGGGAAGCCATGCAAAGTGCAACAGGGTCAAATTCCCTGTGGTTTTCCCCTGAAAGGTCAATGCATGGAGATGTGAGAAGGAAGCTGAATCTGTAGTGAAAAAAAACAAGATTAAGAAATGCCAGTACTGTGGGATGTTTCCTGAAGGAAGCCGCAGTAATTGGGCAAAGACAAAGCAAGAGAGAGGCCATATGGGCTGCAACCAGCAAAGTCAAAGTGGTGGAATTACCCAAGAGCTTTGGAGAGAACATCAGGATACCATGTGCCCCCTATGCTGCACATGCAGCTACAGGACTTGTTTGCTCAGCAGTACTTCAAACTTCTTTGGTCCCATCACTTGTTTTGGAATGGAAATGTTTACTCTCTGTCTTTATATATGAGAGGTATATAACTTGCTTTTGATTATTGTACAGATTCACGCTGAGAGTTTTCCTTGAGTCTGGATGAGAATTTGGACTTCAACTTTGGGGCAATAATGAAATTGGGCTCAAATTGATTCTTGGAAAGAGACTACATATATTTTGCCTTGTGAAATGGGCATACACTTTTATGGGCCAGGGCAGACTGTTATAATTTATATATGAGGTGTCCCCCAAAAGCTCATGTGTCAGATAATGCAAGAAAGTTTAAAGGTGAAATTATTTGGGTTATGAAAATCTTAAACTAATCAGTGTGTTAAGCCGCTTGAATGGACTAACTGGCTAGTAACTGTAGGCAGGTAAGGTGTGTCTGGAAGAGGTGAGCCAATCAGAGTGTGTTTTTGGAATATATATTTTGTCCCTGTTGATGGAGCTCTTTTTCTCCTGTTGTCATGACCTGAGGTGTTTTCTTCTGTCACACCCTTCCTCCATGTTGTTCTGCCTCAGTTTGGACCCAGACCAATGGATTTGGCTACCTATGGACTGAGACCTTTGAAAAGGTGAGCCCTGAATAAACTTTTCCTTCTCCTACATTGTTCTTGTCATGTCTTTTGGTCGCAGTGGTGAAAATAAAACTGACTAAAACCATGTGTAAGAAATAATATACCTCTTGACTGTGCTGAAAGGAGAGTGAAAAAGAGAAAGCAAAAATGTATAACTATCCGTATTTCTGGATTGATTTACTGAGTGATGCCATTAATGGAAACTGTGAAGAGTGAGAGAGGAACAAGTAATTTTAAGCAGGGTAATTTGTTTCATTCAAATTAATTTTATTCCATTTCAAATTGGTTCTCAACACTTTCATTAATTTATTCTATTCCCTGTGCTATCTCTCCCTAAAAACAAATTTGCCCTCCATGCCACCATATCCCTTCATTCTCTGTAAATGTACTGCATTGCTTTCTATTTTGTTGAGAAGTTTTTGAGTAGCCAATTACTTTATTTAAAACATCTTCTTTAAGCTTGATTAAAGATACTTATTCTCATCCTAATCTTTATCTTAAAGACTACTTCTTATATTCTCAAAAAAAAAGAAACCTCTCCACTTTTATTCTTTAACATGTTCCCTACTGATCTTCATCATTGTTTTGCAGGCATTTCTAGTTGCATACTCTGTAGTTTTTCTTAATATATTACTTGACTGCATTATTTTTTGCTGATTCACATTCCTTTCTCTCCATTTTTGCACTTTCCTCCACCTAAAAGAACTTTTTTCTTTCTCTTTTGCATTGGTATTCAGATTGTTTCTGATATTTGTTGCACACCACATTATTTGTGGTTATTTTGTATACCAATCTTCCTTTACACATTCTGATAGCTCATTAAGAAAAAAACTCTCTTTTTTTTTCAATTCTATGTTAGTATAATATCAAGAACAGTGACACACAAACACACACACAAACACATATAACAGATGATTATCAATTATTCAAATAACCAATAACTAGCCAAGGTAACTAAAGTGGAAACTCTGATTCACAAGGAAATCCTGGAAAACTACCAAAGTTAACATAAATAATTTGGTTTGGCACTTCTATTTGGACAATTACACTGTGTAAGTTAGAAAGTGCCTTTGAAAATTAGATTAAGGTCTTCATGGTATTAAATATATAATCATCGATATATGTGGAAAATTTGTAGAGGAAAGAAAACATGGATTCTATTCATCTTCCAAAGAGTACTGAGTATAATTTATGCAACCCAGCATATTTATAAATCAAGCCAATAAGTTAAAACATTATTTCAGTAAATTAATCAGGAAATTCAGTGAACAAAATTAATATTTTCTATGAAAAAGTTCCTATTTTATGTACTTGTTTTATAATATATATATATATCAACTCAGAATGAAATGGAGAAAAAAAACCAGTAGGAACATTATATCCACACTTTGACTAGATTAATCTTCACATTTAGTTTTCTTTTTCTTTCTTTCTTTCTTTTTTTTTTTACTTTGTTTTCTTCTTGAATAATCTTTCACTATCCATTTTGTGGTTAAAAAATATAACATTTGTTTTCCTAACATCTGAATAGTCCAGATGTACCTGAAATTATTATCATGAATTAATATTTTTAGTCTTTTCTAAAACCAATAGCTTAAGCAGGTCTTCACAACCATCTGAATTGAGTGTTGCAGTGGACTTCTAAATGACCTGATTTACTTACATCTTTCTCTGTTTCAGGTACTGTGAGACAATATGTGTGTGTTGCAGTGCTGAAAATTCTCCCCAGGGCCTTGCCTATGCTAGGCAAACACTTTATGACTGAGCTATATCCTCAGCCCTGTGTTAATATTTTTTAAAAATATTTTAGTTATAGATTGACACAGACATTTATTTTATTTATTTTATGTGTTCCTGGGGATTGAAACCCATGCCTAACATGTACTAGGCATACACTCTGCCACTGAGCTACAGCCCAACTCTTATGTTAATCTTGAAGAATCATTTCATCACAAACTGATCACATTTTCAAAAGTCACATTTATTTTTCTAATGAAATTATGTATATTTTTCACTTGAATGATTCACATTTTTTATAAACTAGCACAAATATTCCAAGTTAAAATTATCAGGTTTAAGCAGGAGAGTCTGTGATGCTAACTCCATTTTACCCATTTTGAAACTTATTTGATCCCTGATAGTGCAGGAAGGATTCTATTAGTAAGTGAACAAATAAATGAGGTAAATTTGTTGTAGTAGGGATTTAAAAAATGAGCACCTGTTCACAGAAGTCTCTTAATGTATTTACTCATTCAAAAGTCACCTGTGTAAAACTCTATTCATCTAGGACCTTTCTGGGCAACGTAGCAAATACAATGCAGTTCATTATAAGTTATGTAGCCAAGAACCATCTACGTAAACAGAGTTATGAAGAAATAATTATATTTCCCAATAGGCCCTATGAGAAAAAAAAATGCTAACAGGAGGAAAATAAAAGCGGATCTTGGCAGGTAAAACTTAAGCTTATTATATACAAACTTCTAGGGATGGGAAATGAGGAAACTATTTTTGACTGAGACAAAACAGACCGACTTGATCAGAATAAATGATGTATATTTAAATTATACTATGACAACAAAATGAGGCTAGACATTAAAGGGAAAAATGGCAGAAGAAAGTACTGAAATTGATTATTTGGGCAATTGAAATATAATGAATAATTTTGATAAATGGTGATCAATTAAAATAATTATGTTTTCAAAAATCCATCTAGCAGAGGTGTAGAGGATATTTTATTGTGGGGAAACAATAGTGAGATTAATAAAAAAATTGTTGAAGCATAGCACGGTGGTGTACACCTGTAATCCCAGTGGCTCTGGAGGCTAAAGCAGGAGGATCTCAAGTTCAAAGCCAGCCTCAGCAAAAGCAAGGTGTTAAGCAACTCAGCCAAACCCTGTCTCTAAATAAAATATAAAATAGGGCTGGGGATGTGGCTCAGTGATCGAGTGCCCCTGAGTTCAATCACTGGTACCCCAATCCTCCCTAAAAACAGATTGTTGAAATAACTAAGTGCAGATAATTAAAGCTATAACTAGAAGGTCCAAATGTGAATAGAGGAAATATTACTAGGCAATATAAGAAGAGTTATTATGATATTTGCTCTATTCTTTATATGTGTCTTATAGTATCTTACACACAAAATGTGGTAAGCACTATTTTTTTTAACAAACAAAAATGTTTTATTGCTTTGCTAGCAAAAAAGAAGTACAAGTGCCTCCACTCTTTGAAGCTGTGATTCTACCCATTAGGGAAAACCCATGGATATAAAAGAAGCTACTCAAAGGCTATATGCCAGTTTTGCTCTGGTAAAGAGTCCCATGTTGCCCTGATGGTAGGTTAGATATTCACTTCTTAGATCTTTTGGCTGATATCTCTGTTGTAGTCGTGCCAACTACAATAAATTAGAAGAAAAAGATAACACCATCTCCTTAATGTTTTTAGGTAGGGAGAGGGTAAGAAGAGAAAAAAAAAATGTCCTTCTATAAATAAGCCTTAGAACAGCAATGTCTATGTTCCAATGGTAAAGTATATCACTGTTACATTTCCCCAGTGTCAATTTCTACATGTATTTTTATGGGAAAAAAAAGTGTGATGACATCTCTAAGCTTCTTACTGATGAGAAAGGTCAAATTTGGCAGGAAGTGACCCAAAGTACTTGTTTTTGGTCAGGTGGGGCGTGGACAGTTAAGAGTATTCAACATTACAGCAGTCCAGAGGTCCATTGTGGCAACTTTCAGATGACTGGACAAGGGATACATGGGGCAAGGATTATGCTAGGACAACAATCAACAAGAGAGCAAAGCATTACTTTTGTGAGCAATTAATACAAAAACAATTAGTATTTCAGCCTGTCTCTGAAGTATAGGACAGGCTTGTGTCTCTAGAGTTTTTTGTGATAGTTAAATATTGGACACTCTCACACAAGATCCCTTCCTTTATGGCCTCTGGGTTTTCTTACTTTTGGTAGGGCTGTCACAGCTGTACATCTTAAGTTACATTAAAAAATTGTGTTTCCTTTAAAACATTCAAGTAGGACTGTGGTTTGGCTACATTCTCTAGCCAGGTGTCTTAAGAAAAAGTTGGTTAAAAGTGACTTTGTTCCTATATACTGTCAGCTGAGATTACTCAAAGATCACTTTTTGGAGGATGTGAGAAGCCTCTTTGCTCCAGTAGCTTTCCTCTCTAGTGGTGCCATGTGATAGGATGAGTCCAGTTAAGAGGTCTTGATGACCATATGTGGCTTCTCCTAAAATCATCAGACATTTAACTCTTCAAAGACCCGACTTTTTGTAGGATTTGCCCTGGTCAGGTTTCTGTTCTTCAGGGTTTCAGTGATCCTTCTAATCAAGAGATCAGGTAGCTCAGGGCAAGCACTATTAACATGGCCATGTCACAAATAAGAAAAGTTAAAATTATTATAAATTACATGCTCACTCAAGGGTACAAATAAGGCTATTGAAGAGGGACTGGGTTTGTGGCTCAGTGGTAGAGTGCTCACCTAGCATGTGAGAGGCACTGGGTTCAAGTCTCAGCACCACAAAAAAGTAAATAAATAAATAAAGGTACTGTGTACAACTACAACTAAAAAAATATTAACAAAATAAGGCTATTGATGAAAACCAACCACTGTTATGGTTAGAAGTTGGAATAACCAACTAGCTGCAACCAAACAATTGTGAGATAGATATATAATATAAAAATTAATGTTTTCAATACTGAATGATGACCAAGTATTTAGAAAGGGCAACATTTTAAAACACTTTATTAAAATAATTGTTATTATTCTCCTCAAAGAATTTCTTTTTATTTGCAGCATTTTTCTTATCGTCATTGTCATCATCATCATCATTGGTTAAAACTATAACAATATAAACCCTGGTTTTTTTTATTGGTTGTTCAAAACATTACAAAGCTCTTGACATATCATATTTCATACATTAGATTCAAGTTGGTTATGAACTCCCAATTTTACCCCAAATACAGATTGCAGAATCACATCGGTTACACATCCACATTTTTACATAATCCCCTATTAGTAACTGTTGTATTCTGCTACCTTTCCTATCCTCTACTATCCCCCCTCCCCTCCCCTCCCATCTTCTCTCTCTACCCCATCTACTGTAATTCATTTCTCTCCTTGTTTATTTTCCCATTCCCCTCACAACCTCTTATATGTAATTTTGTATAACAATGAGGGTCTTCCTCCATTACCATGTGATTTCCCTTTTCTCTCCCTTTCCCTCCCACCTCATGTATCTGTTTAATGTTAATCTTTTCTTCCTGCTCTTCCTCCCTGCTCTGTTCTTAGTTGCTCTCATTATATCAAAGAAGACATTTGGTATTTGTTTTTTAGGGATTGGCTAGCTTCACTAAGCATAATCTGCTCTAGTGCCATCCATTTCCCTGCAAATTCCATGATTTTGTCATTTTTTAGTGCTGCGTACTACTCCATGGTGTATAAATGCCACATTCTTTTTATCCATTCATCTATTGAAGGGCATCTGGGTTGGTTCCACAGTCTAGCAATTGTGAATTGTGCTGCTATGAACATTGATGTAGCAGTATCCCTGTAGTACGCTCTTTTAAGGTCTTCAGGGAATAGTCCGAGAAGGGCAATAGCTGGGTCAAATGGTGGTTCCATTCCCAGCTTTCCCAGGAATCTCCATACTGCTTTCCAAATTGGCCGCACCAGTTTGCAGTCCCACCAACAATGTACAAGAGTACCCTTTTCCCCACATCCTCTCCAGCACTTGTTGTTGTTTGACTTCATAATGGCTGCCAATCTTACTGGAGTGAGATGGTATCTTAGGGTGGTTTTGATTTGCATTTCTCTGACTGCTAGAGATGGTGAGCAGTTTTTCATATACTTGTTGATTGATTGTATGTCCTCCTCTGAGAAGTGTCTGTTCAGGTCTTTGGCCCATTTGTTGATTGGGTTATTTGTTTTCTTATTGTTTAATTTTTTTGAGTTCTTTGTATACTCTGGATATTAGGGCTCTATCTGAAGTGTGAGGAGTAAAAATTTGTTCTCAAGATGTAGGCTCCCTATTTACCTCTCTTATTGTTTCTCTTGCTGAGAAAAAACTTTTCAGTTTAAGTAAGTCCCATTTGTTGATTCTTGTTATTAACTTTTGTGCTATGGGTGTCCTATTAAGGAATTTGGAGCCCGACCCCACAATATGTAGATCGGAGCCAACATGTTCTTCTATCAGACGGAGAGTCTCTGATTTGATATCTAGCTCCTTGATCCACTTTGAGTTAACTTTTGTGCATGGCGAGAGGAGGGGATTCAGTTTCATTTTGTTGCATATGGATTTCCAGTTTTCCCAACACCATTTGTTGAAGATGCTATCCTTCCTCCATTGCATGCTTTTAGCTCCTTTATCAAATATAAGATAGTTGTAGCTTTGTGGATTAGTCTCTGTGTCCTCTATTCTTTACCATTGGTCCACCTGCCTGTTTTGGTACCAGTACCATGCTGTTTTTGTTACTATTGCTCTGTAATATAGTTTTAAATCTGGTATCGCTATACCGCCTGATTCACGCTTCCTGCTTAGAATTGCTTTTGCTATTCTGGGTCTTTTATTTTTCCATATGAATTTCATGATTGCTTTATCTATTTCTACAAGAAATGCCGTTGGGATTTTGATTGGCATTTCATTAAACCTATAGAGAACTTTTGGTAATATCGCCATTTTGATGATGTTAGTTCTGCCTATCCATGAACAGGGTATATTTTTCCATCTTCTAAGATCTTCTTCTACTTCTCTTTTTATGGTTTTGTAGTTTTCATTGTATAAATCTTTCACCTCTTTTGTTAGGTTGATTCCCATAAAAGAAGAATTTAAGCATCTTTATCAGGAGATAGAGATTATTAAAAAAATCAAACAATAAGTCTAGAAATGAAGGAAAAAATAAACCAAATTGAAAACTCAATTGAAAGTATCACTAACAGAGTGGAGCAAGTAGAAGCCAGAACGTCAGATAATGAAGACAAAATATATCATCTTGAAAAGAGCCTAGCCAACTCAGAAAGGCTGGTTAAAAATCACGAGAAAAACATCCAAGAGATATGGGATAACATAAAAAAACCAAACCTACGAGTCATCGGGATAGAAGAAGGTACAGAGATTCAAACCAAGGGAATGAGTAACCTGCTGAATGAAATAATTACAGAAAACTTTCCAGAAATAAAAAAGGAAATGGATATACAAATTGTAGATACATACAGGACATCGAGCACACAAAATCACAGTAGACCAACGCCAAGACACATTGTTATGAAGATATCCAATATACAGAACAAAGAGAAAATATTAAAAGCTACAAGAGAAATGAGGCAGATTACATTCGGGGTAAACCAATAAGGTTAACAACGGATTTTTCATCACAGACGCTTTTTTTTTTTTTTTCCTTCTCAGTCAATCTTCAGGTAAAGATAATATTGTTTCTTATTTAACCTATCTACATATCATCATCCTAATTTTTGAATTCCAGCCATACTTGTTCATGTTCTCAGAAGAATGCTGCTTCAATTTGTTCTACGTTTTTCTCTGATACTCGTCTCCTCTATATTATCTATATTCCCAAATCAAAAATCAAGTGTCATATATGTATATAACGCATTGAACATATTTATGAATTACTTTCTGAATGCTTTGGAATTTTGAAATAACAGATATTTAAACATAACCACATTTGTCTCATAACTAATTTTTGTACCATTAACTGTTCAATGGGAAAATGACAAACTTTGCAACAAGAAAATTAGGCTAGATTTAAATGTAAATTTTCTGGAAGATAAAACAATTAAATATTTACATGTGATTTGAAATTACAAAACATACCCTCCCTGAAACATTTAAAATATAATTGTTATAATCCTTGACTTAGTTACTGAAAATATAACATTTCTATTTCTGCTTAGGCAACAGCTATTGATCCTGTGAATGAAATTCACAAACAAAACTTCAACAATGAAAAAGAAAAAGCTTGCCACAGCAAATTAACAAATTATTTCAAGTTTTGATTATTTTGGTGACATCCTTGCTTTCCATGTGCTAAAAATATAGATTTAACCTGTCTATTAATCATAAGATTTTGCATAATACAAATGTAATCATTTAATTGCTAAAATCTTATAATTTCTTAAAATGAAATGACAGTCTCCAAACTTGTAGAAGTCTGGTATATTGCTCTTTGTTTCATTGTTTCTCTATTTCTCCCCCATAATTCTCTCCCTCTTTCTCCCTTTTCCTCTTTTTCTTTTTTTTCATACAAATATAACTATTTACATGCTAAAAAGTAGTCATCATTGCTTAAGACATTTTCTTTCTTCTTTGCGTTTTTAAATTGCTTATGTCTTATTTTTCTTTCCTTTTAATTTTGATAACCAAATTTCCCTTGATGAAAAGTCAAATACATTTTAACCTGTCAGAAAAAAATGCTGCCAAGAAACTTCAGCTTTAGGCATTCACTGCATGCATTGAAAACATATTCCAAAGGATTGAGTCAGATTCAATCATTTGGGAATAATTTAAACATTTTGAATGGGTGAACAATGCCAAACACTTACGCGGAGTTGCTGTGCTATGCTTTGCTGTGTTATCCAGGTGCAATATTCAAAATCCCATAGAAATCTTGCCATCATACAATCTGTAGCAATATAAAATGCATACATAATTATGGCCCAAAAAAGTAATAAAAGAAGAAAGATCTGTAAATACACAATAAACAAAAGAGAAAAAAAAGGCAAAAAATTCCCAGAGAAATGCAATGTTGGATGAATGCATTGTACAGTTTTTGTCTTGCAGTTTGGGAGTGGCCTTTTAAAGTAAAAGAATAAGAATTAAGAATTCATTTAAATGTTTCTTTAGAATGAACAAAATAAATTTCATTAAATAACAAATTTGTAAAAACTGCCAACTGTCTCAGAGATGACAATGTTCAGTAAAAGAAAATAGTATTTTTAATTAGGTTTCTGAGGTACCTCATTTATATTATGTGCCCTACAATTCTTTACTAAGCACACGTCTATCACTTCCACATAGGAAAACTATTGTGTGACATAATTTCCTTTAGAGAAATATATTCATTCTTTTGTCTAACATAGTTTATGGGAATTTCAGTTTTATACCACATAGTGATAATGTCATAAAACTATAGGATTCTGATCAAATTTCTAAACATCTTGATTGTCTTTTTATGCATAAACTGTAAGATTTAAATTAAGTTTCCAAGTGCTTACTTGTTGACTGCACACATTCTAAACTTTGTTTATTCTTTAATATTTATACAATTGAATATTGGGTGTCATGGATAAGTTCATATGACAATACAATCCCTGGTAATACAACTTAATGTCATGACACATAATGAATTAGCAGTGCACATAAATTCATACAATAATGAGAGGACATAAAGTGTATGGTGTATGGAAAGGGAACTGAGTTTGTTCAATAGTGCTCATTCATTTAGCCATGTGGAAAAAGATTCTTTCCACAGTCATATTTTCCATTACAAAGCATTTCCATTCCTTCCCTTTTATAACTGGTATAAATATATATATATATATATATATATATATATATATATATATATATATATATATATATATATGTAAATATATACATTAGAGGGAGACAAGAATGTTTAACCCATCATACTTAGTAAGTCGTGATGTAATCAGGAAATTTACTCTATCATTCCCTGCCATCAGGATTATACTACCAAAAGGTGTACACTGAAATAGTTAATATGAAATGGTTATGGTTTTCTGTGGCAGAAAACTTAAGATTAGAATTTCCAAGTCATATAAATCTTTACACTAATATTGTCCTGTAGTTTTTGTAACCAGATAAGATAACAGTTATCTTCTAACCCTGCAACTATAAGAATGATTGCTTTAAAGTTTAAGAGCTGAAAAAGAATGCTGTCAACAAATTGAATGAAAGAATTTTTTTAACCTCTATTACATTTTGTTACAGAGTATTCAGATCTTTAAAAAGGGATCTGACATTTTATCACTGAGAATGGATCATAAACACTGCCTTGGATTTTAAATGATTATTTCTCTCTCTCTCTCTCTCTCTCTCTCAGAGAGAGAGAGAGAGAGAGAGATAAATATAGATATAGATTTTTTTTCAGGAAGACTCAAAACTAATAATATCAGAATTTTTTTCTTCATTATAAATTCAGAAAATAAAACAAAATTGAAAAAAAAAACTTGAAGTATAACATAAAACAATATTATCTGTAAAAGCTCAGATTTTCTAACTCATTGCCTTTATACCCATAAAAATACAGTTTTAAGCTTTTAAGGTGACTGTATCATTGACCTATGGTGCTTTCACATGCAATTAATTGTCCCAAAGTTAAGTTTCTTTCACCTGTAAATGTTAAATAACCTACTGTTATGAATAAGATTAGTAAAACTATTTTGTCCCCATTGATGAATCTGCTTTGAACACTAAAACCATGGCTTGAACAATGTTTTCCCAGGAAGATTGGTAACAACCATTGAAAAACCTAAGCAACCTCATTTTACTTGGGACCTCATTTTGCTCAAAAACTTAACCCCTGACCTACTGCAGTCCTAAAGTCAGGAAATACCGCAGAAAGCTCTCCACAAACAGTTCTCAAAAAACTGCAGATGGTGATTGCCTAAGATAGGCCAAGATACGGAAATATCTGAAATTCTAGATGGCCCTCACCTAGGTGTGGTGACCAATATCTAAACCAGAAGCCCTGCAGCTTGGTAGTTACCTGCCTTATGACACCCTCAGGGGTTTAAACCAATCATTTTAAAGTGTGTCAACCCCTTGAACTAATCAATAATCCTTTCCAGATTCTTTCCTCTGCCACTTAATATGCCAATCATGTTTTAGAGTTGTTTTATGATTTCCTGTGGTGTGTGATGCTTTGCTAAGAGATGCTATGATGTATGTGAAGTCCCTGCCTTCCCCAAAGAGTGTATAAAACTGCTGCAAACCCTGGGCTTAGGGCCTCTCAGCATCATCAGTTGCTGTGTGCAAGGAGGACTGAGCTAGCTTCCAATAAACACCTCTTTGCTGCTTACATGGATCTTGGTCTCTAGTGGTCTTTTGGAGGTCAGGAACTCGAGCATATCACCATGTATATGAGAAAAAATATTGTAATTAAAGAGATGTCTTAGGTGTAGCATAATATCCCTTATGAGTACCTAGTTTTCACTGTTAGTGTTAAAGATTTATTTTTATCTAATAGCACAGAAATTTTTAAAAATCTTATTTTCTTCAGGAAGCATTATAGAAGAGGGTTCCAATTTATCAACTTTGAAGAATGTTGATCATGCTACTTGTTTGGGAGTGAAAACACTTATTTATGCATTTTAGTTTGAGATTAGGGAGATTTGTGCTTCATCATTTATATATGAATTGAGAGTATAATTAGGACCACTTTACACTATTCTACCTATAGTAGAATGCCATTTTTCATATTTATTCTTTTATTTTCTTTAGAATCATTTGTGAAATGGCATAGAAATAGGATACTTGCATTTTTGTCTTTGCCATTTTTTTTAAAAAAATGTGGCTGATGGTTGCAATTCGATAGAGTAATACCTTAAGCCATTCATTTATTATCTGTGATTACTGAGTTAATGTGACAATAATATCAATAATCACATTAATTGGATAAAGATTGAAGTAGAGTATTCATAATACATAATGCATCTTTACAGCTATTTCAAAATAGTTGATGTACAAATAAAATGTAAGATCTATCATATAGAGTCTTTTCCTTTGTCACGTAATTCACTATAACAACCACATTAAATCCTTGCTTGGCCTCACCTCTATACCTTCAGTGGTATTAAAAAATGAGTAAATTGTCCCTCATGTTTTAAAAGAGATAAACTTTTGAAAGACCCAGATCTCATATTTTCATGTGTCAGTAGGTTATAATATTAAAACTGGAGGTCATGAAGTAAAAATTAATAAGGAGGTTTGGGTTGTAGCTCAGTGGTAGAGCACTTGCCTAGCATATGTGAGGCACTGGGTATAATCCTCAACACTACATAAAAGTAAATAAATAAGATAAATATATTTTGTCTATCTACAACTAAAAAGAGTTAATAAAAGAGTTAATGAGGAAGAAAAGCAAATACTTAAGCATTGAAAAACAATGGATGAGAGAAATGTCCTAAAGAATGTAATCAGTAGTGCAGAGTATAGATCATTGCATAGACATTTTCAGGTTGTCAATGTATTAAATAGTTAATGATAAATAGCACAAAATATGTTGTCAATAAATATTAGCTGAATGAAGCTTTGCCTACATAATATATATACCTATGGGCACTTCTCAGCATTTACAGCAAAACTGTTCTTCTTTCCCAGGACATAAACCATGATATTAGCTCTCTTCATATCTAGATTCACATTTGACCCAGTTATCCCAATGGTCGGCATATACCCAAAGGACTTAAAATCAGCATACTATAGTGAAGTAGACACATCAATGTTTATAGCAGCTCAATTCACAATAGCTAAACTATGAAACCAACATAGATACCCTTCAACAGATGAATGGAGAAGGAAAATGTGGTACATATACACAATGGAATATTAATCAACCATAAAGGAGATTAAAATTTTGGCATTTGCTGATAAATGAATAGAAGTGGATACTATCATGCTAAGTGAAATAAGCCAATTACATAAAACCAAAAGCTGAATGTTCCTTTTGATATTCAGATACTGACACACAATGAGGGGAGGGAAGAGTCCTTGGATTAGACAAAGAGAAATGAAGGGAATGGAGGGGAGATGGGAATAGGGAAAACAGTAGAATAAATTGGACATAACTTTCCTATATTCATATCTGAATTCATGACCAGGGTAACTCCACAAGAATGGACATTTATATTTCATGTATATATAATATGTCAAAATATATTCTACTATCATGTATAATTAAAAGGAAGAAATATATATATATATATATATATATATATATATATATATATATATATATATATATATATATATATATATATATATATATATTTGGGTTAAATGACAAAAGAGTAGCAGGTTTAAATTTTGAACTAAGAATAAAAATAAAATTGCTATTCTCTACATGCATTATTTCAAAATGGCAAACATATTTCAAGATCTGAAAAATAACTTGATAAATTGCACTTTAATCCTTGCTTGCTTTGGTTACAGACTTGCAAAACACAATGCTTATAATACAGATCCTGATATCACCTCCATAAATATAAAAAATTAGAAGCCAGTTTCACTTATATACAAATATAAGAGATCCAAGCATACAGGTTGTTATCCTTTTATACAAAGAATGTTTATATTGAGCACCCAATCCACTGCAGATCCCCATCTACTAATGTGTGGCTCCCCCCAGAACACTGCCATCTTGGGTTACCTCTGTCACCAACTCTGACATCTTTAGTTGGGGGCAGCTTCCATCCTGGGACACCAACTGGGGCCTGAATGTCCAAGAGCAAGGTACCTAATGTTGTTGGGTTTTTTTTGCTACTGCCACCACCAATTAGGCTCTTGACCACTGCCATCCAGGGACAACTAATGGGACCTGAAAGAACATCACCAAGGTCCCTGCAGGCCTGGTTATATCAGAGGTATACCTACTAGTTGTGCTAATATACACCATCTTGTTTCAGAGGAAAAAGAGTGCTCTTCATAGAGGTGCCCATTTCCCTGTTTTCTCCTGCTAACAGCCACCATTGTTTTGATTCCCCTTTAATTCTTATAATCAAACACCTCTATATTCTCACATCCTACCTATTAAACATCTCATCCTACACCCCCTTTCTCTCTCTGTACACCATTAGAAACTGTACATACTTATGAAAACATACTTTATGATTATTGAAAATAAAACACATCACTGTTTATAGCAAAAAACTGTAATTGACTAAAGAGAAGCTATTAAACTTATGACTGCATATTGTTTGAATTGATTATCGTAAACCTTGATCTCCCCCTTAAAGTCAAGGTATTGTTGACCTGCAGGGATGCTACAATAATATAGGATAGAAACTGTAATACTTCAGATCTACATTGAAAGAGAGGAAGACACATGGACAACAAGAAAAAAATAAAAATGAAAGGCCCCAAACAAACCAAGATGTTACAATAATAGAATCCATTGACAGCAAAGCAGATGAAATGTCATAGAAGGAGTTCAGAAGGTACATAAGTAAAATAATCTGCAAATCAAGGAATAACATAACAGAGCAAATACAGGAAACTATTGATCAGGCTGAAATTAATAAAATTGAAACAAAATAAATAATTGAAAAATATGACAAAATAAAAATCTGGTTCTTTAAAAAAATAAATAACATTGATAAATCTTTAGCTGATCTAACAGAGAGAGAGAGAGAGAGAGAGAGAGAGAGAGAGAGAGAGAGAGAGAAAGAGAGAGAGAGAGAATAAAAATTACTAAAATTTATAATGAAAAAGGAAGCATCACTAGAGACACTACTGAAATACAGAGATAATTAGAAACTATTTTGAAAACCTATGCTCTAGTCAATAGAAAATTTCAAAGACACCAACAAATTTCTAGAAGCATAGGATATGCCCAAACTAAATCATGAGTACATACACAATTTAAACAGATCAATTTCTTGCAATAAAGTAGAAGACACAATAAAAAACCTAGCAACAAATAAAAGTCCAAACACAGTGGATTCTCAGCTGAGTTCAACAAGACCTTCAGAGAAGAATTAACAGCAATACTCCTCAAAGTATTACACGAAATAGAAAAGGAGAGAAGCATTCCAAACTCATTCTATGGATCTAGTATCATGCTAATACCAAAGACAGACAAAAACTCATCAAGGAAAGAAAACTTCAGACCAATATCCTTGATGAACATAGACACAAAAATTCTCAATAAAATTCTGGCAAATTTAATACAAAAACATATTAATAAGATAGTGCACCATGATCAAGTTGGGTTCATCCCAGGGATGCAAAGTTGGTTCAACATATGGAAATCAATAAATGTAATTCACCACATCAATAGACTTAAGATAAGAATCATATGATCATTTCAATAGATGAAGAAAAAGCATTCAACAAAATACAGCACCCCTCATGTTAAAAAAACTAGAAAAAGTAGGGATAATAGAAACATATGAACAATGTAAAAGCTATCTGTGCAAAGCCCAAGGCCAACATCATTCTAACTGGAGAAAAATTGAAAGCCTTCCCTCTAAAAATTGGAACAAGACAGGGATGCCCTCTTTCACCACTTCTATTTAACACAGTCCTTGAAACTCTAGACAGAACTATTAGACAGATAAAAGAAATTAAAAGGATATGGATAGGAAAAGAAGAACTCAAACTATCATTATCAACTGATGATGGGAGACAACAATCTGTTCCTCTTTCAACAATGGATAGAATATCCAGGCAGAAAAATCTATAATAAAACATGATTAAAGAATATCATGGATCCTGTAGGTGTAAGAGACATATACAGAACATTCTTCAACACAATAGCAAAATGCATATTTTTCTCAAGTTCACACAAAACACTTTCAAGGTTAGATCATATGATAGAGCAAAAACAAGCACTTCAAAATTCAAAAAGACTGAATTTGTTCTAAGTATTTTTTTCCTGAACATTATGGAATTAAAGTAGTAATACATAGCAAAGGAAAACTAAAAAATTCAACAAAGTGAGCAATTGAACAATAAAATTCAGACCAATCAATAGGTGAAATAAATAAAAAGAAAATTAGAAATATTTTCAGACAAAGCAAAACAAAACAACAGCAAAAACACATATCAAAACGTGGAGGATGCAGCAGAAGCAGCAATAAAAGCAAACTTTATAGTGATTAACATGAAAAGTAGAAAAGCAGAAACATCTCATATAAACAACCTAACTCTGTACCTCAATAAAGTAGAAAAAAAGAAAGAAAGCCAAATTTAGCAGAAAGATAGAAATAATAAGATTAAAGAACTTACAAAATTGAGAATAGAAAATAATGACACTCAGAGTTTTTTGAAAAAATAATGAACAAAATTTGCTAATAATGAAAAAAGAAAAAAAATTAAATACACAAAATGAGAAATTAAAGAAGACATTCCAACTGATGCCACATAAATAAAAGAAAAAAGATTACAGTTTTACTACAATCAATTACATACCAGTAAATTGGATAACTTAAATGAAGTAAGTAAACTACTAGAGACATATAACCTACCAATAATGAATTATGAAAATTAGATTGTCTGAACATTCTAATAAATGGTAAGGAAACTGAATAAACAATTGAACCTCCTAACAAGATTATGACCACAAAGCTTCAGTTGTGAATTCTTCCTAATATATAAAAAATCAGTGCCTATCTTTTTCAAACTTTTCTAAAAAAATTAAAGAGGAAGGAATATTACCAAACATAGTGCCATCATAGTCAGGCAAGGAATCCATAGGACATGAAAATTACAGGCCAGTAAATATCCTTAACGAACTTAGATGCATAAAACTCCATAAAAAAAAATATATATATATATATATATATATATATATATATATATATATATATATATATATATATAATGTGAATTCATCAGCAAATTTAAAGGATTATACACCATGAGCAAGAAAAATTTCTCCCTGTGAGGCAAAGATCATTCAATATATGAATATCTCTATTGCGGGGTGGCCAGCACCTCACCAGTGAATTCTTGCCTTCTGTAAGGAATAAGCCTCCTAAGAAATATACTAATTAGTGAAGAACAAAAGACAAACAAAAGAGATAGTTTTAAAGATGGAGCCCTGTCAGATCCTGTTCACAAAGGGGCTGGACCTAGACAGTTAGAAAATGGCTCCTGTGGTTTATTTAAGGGTGCATCAAAGGCAGGGATAAGGTGCCGCAGTCTGGCTGGGCACAATCAGGAGCCACTTGTCAAAAGAAACTAACTTTATTTTTAGAACCACACACGACAAACAAAATAGTCTCTCAGGAAAAACCCTCAGAGCCTCAACTGCCACCACCGGCTTTCCCCAAGCCTCTCTCTCCCACACAAGCTTCTCTCTACCTCCCACAATCCTCCTGCTCTTGAGGCCGATTGGCTGGGTCATGTGGGCGGAGCCAAAAAAAGTCCCCCAATGAGCAGCTCCGTGGTCTGAAAGGGCAGGGAAACAGCCCAATGAGCATCACCGCAGAGGAGCCAATCAGCTAGATGTTGCTGGGGCCGAGGAGCCAATCAGCTAGATGTTGCTGGGGCCGCTGTGAGCCAATCATCAGCCAGCAGCTGGAAGTTTGCTGGCAGCTGGAAGTTTGCTGGGGCCCCTTTGGCTGTGGCTCTCAACATCTCCCCCTCTCTGTTTAAACAACAAGCATGTGGCTTAGGGACCGTGCCTGTTAGGCAGTCCAATTCAACATATGGTCCTTACCCGTCATCGGATGAACTGACCTCTAGGCGTCAGCCTCCTGTCTTAGGTTGGTACCACTGCAATTGGATCATACCCGTCACTGACTACCGGTCCAGCATACAGCCATACTTGTGGATAGGCCTTTGCACCTGTGGGGGGGTGAGGTTTTTTGCCTCACCTCTGTTGGCCCCCAAATTTTAGACCATCACTAGTAGAGGAGGATGCAAAATGCCATGACATTAAGCCAATTGAGGGCTCCTTTGAAAAATTGTACCACCGGTGACACCATCAGCAAAAATACTCCAGCACTACCACAATTCGCTGTACCAACAGATAGTTCACAATGCATACAGGTGAGCTCACAATGTGTCCAGGCAAGTTCTGCAAGCAGTTCAGTGATGGCTATTGTAGAAACTGTAGATTGGTTTTATCTTTCACTTCACCAGCACTGGGATGAAGATAGGAATTCTGGCAATAATGGCTAAAGAAAAAATTATGTAACATTCCAGAAGGCACTAAAAGAAAACAATTTTCTTAACAATTTACATTGTCTTCACCGGCACTGGGATGAAGATAGGAATTCTGGCAATAATGGCTAAAGAAAAAATTATGTAACACTACAGAAGGCACTAAAAGAAAACAATTTTCTTAACAATTTACATTATCTTTAAGAGAATTATTAAATATAATGAAAAAGAAAGGTAAAAGTAAACAAACAGATCTGTTAACCTTCTTTTTTGTTTACATATTAAAACAATCCTCAACAGTTGTTTACCCAATTTAAATTAAACCATGGAGTACCCTCTATGGTGGTTTGAGAACGGCATTCATTAGCCCAATGTCTCCCTCTACGGCATCGTGGGCAAATACCTGGTATTCTACTCCTTTGATACCTAGTTTTGTTAAACCCTCCTCCAATGGGGCAATTCCTTTTAAAATGTCCTGTTTGTTCACAATTGTAGCATGTTCTTGGCCTGGCATCTAAAGCCTGTTTTACTGCAGCTGCCACAATTTGCCCTTGTTTATTAATGTCTCTGGCATCTAAAGCCTGTTTTACTGCAGCTGCCACAACTTGCTCTTGTTCATTAATGTCTCTACATAATTTAATATATGTGTTTAAATCTTCATGTTTCCATGGTCTAATGATATCTCTGCACCAACGATTCGCTTGCTCATAAGCCAGGTGTTTTAGTAATGGCATTGCTTGTTCTGTATTCCCAAAAACTCTGGTAGCTGTTTGAATAAGCCTATCTACAAATTCAGCATAAGGTTCATTAGCTCCTTGTATTACCTTAGATAATTGACCTTGTAAACCTCCATGTCCTTGTAAAGTCTTCCATGCCTTAATTGCATCTGCAGCAATTTGTGCGTATACGCCAGGATCATATGCAATTTGTTGCTGCTGATCCTCATAAGGTCCCTTTCCTAACAACATATCTAGATTTCTCTGAGGATAACCAGCTGCTGCATTTCGCCTAGCCGTCTCCTTGCAAAATTCCTCATTGGCAACCTTCCATAACAGGTATTGTCCTCCATTTAGCACAGCTTTACACATATTAGCCCAATCTGCTGGCGTCATGTTCAAGTTGTTAATGGATTCGACCATGCTTACAGTGAAGGGTGCTTGAGGACCATAGGTTGTTACAGCCTCTTTTAGCTGCTTCACTGTTTTGAAATTTAAAACTTGGTAAAATCGCTGCCCTCCTGCCTCAAATACAGGGCATGTTAGTATTTGAGATCTTGTCTCAGGATCCCAACTATCAACTGCGGGGGTTGGGGGCCTCCCAGCATATGGAGGTGGCGCTGTTGGTTGGACACTTACGCCCTCTGGTGATAGAAAGGTGTTAGTAGCAGTCTCCTGTAGAGGTGGTGCTGTTGGTTGGACACTTACACCCTCTGGTGATAGAAAGGTGTTAGTAGCAGTCTCCTGTTGTACCTTTCCCCCTGATGGCTTTTTCTGTTTTACACTTTCTTTCTCTGTCTGACTAACTTGAGAGACCTTCTCTTTTACTTGAATCATTATGTCTTCTCCTTCCTCTACCATTGTCTGAACTGAAGGCTTTGGACTAAGCAAACAAGATACGAATGTCCACAATGGCAATGTGCCAACTGGCAGAGTCCCTGGGCTTTTCTTTTCTATTCTTTTTAAATCTTCACCATGATGGTTCCATTGTGATATATTTAACAACTCCTCCTTAAAAAGCCATGGGCTACATTTTTGTATTGTATCAACGTATGCCCTGACTGCTCTTGATTTTACTGGGATGCCTCCTTCCTCTAACAATTTACTTAACACTCTTTCAGTTTGTTTTTTACTAATTTCTGATCCCGTATTTCTACTATAATACAACCCAACAAGATGACGCCAAACAAAACCGAGACAGAATGAAATAAAGGATAAGGTTTCAGGGAGGAGTCTTGCTTCCTGATGGCTTCAGTCAGCAAGTTGATTGTCATCTTGGTAGACCACATCCATCTCCAAGGTGCTATGCGGCTATGGCAGGTCACCCAATCTCTGGGACCATGTGGGACCTTGCAGAGCTGAATAGGACTCACAATGTGTCTGGGCAGTCTTACACAAAAGAAATGTCCACTGGAAGTTCCCAGACATCAGATCTTCCTATTCATTAGGCAGCCATGCAATATAGTCCACATACAGCCCACAGATGGCTCTTGACATATCCCAAATGTGATATACCTCATTACAGAACAAAGAATAAAAGTCACAGGGTCATTCCAATAGACACAGAAAAATATTTGATTAGACTGAACACACTTTCATGGAAAAAAAAAACACTCAAAAAGCAGCTAGTATACTCAGTGATGATAAACTTAGAGCTTATTCTCTAAAATCAGGATCAAGGATACATTTTCTTATCAATTCTTTTCAAGACTATACTGGAGGTCCTAGCCAGATATCTTAGGCAAGAAAAACATAAGACACCCAAATAAGAAAGGAAAACATAAAACTATCTCGGTTTGCAGATGACATTGTCGTCTATGTAGGAAACTATCAAGTTTCCACCCAAAATTAAAACTCTTTTAGAAACTGGGGGGACTGAAAACATCCTTGTAGTCCCAGATTTTTGAGAGGCTTAGACAGGAGAATTATTTGAGATCATGATTTCAAGACCAATCTCAAATACTGTCAGAAAAAAATAAAAGGTAGTTAGAATTAATGAGCAAATTCTGTAATGTTATAGGATGCAAAATTAACATGAAAATATCAGTTATATTCTTGTTCATTTACAATGAACTATTAGTAAAAAGAAATTAATAAAACAATCCCATTTATAATGGTATAAAGAAGAATAAAATATTCAGAAATAAACACCCAAGGAGACAAAAGACTTGTGTATACTGATAACTACAAATCAATGCCGAAATAAATTAAAAACAACAGAAATAAATGAAAAGATATTTTGTGCTCATGAGCCACAAGCCTGCATCTTATTAGAACATCTATACCACCCAAAGTATTCTACATTCTATGTAGTTCTTAGCCAAATTCAATGGCACCTATATATAAATAAAACCAATCTTAAAATCCATGTGGAACAGGTCTGGGATGCAGCTCAGTGGAAAAACACAGGCTTAAAATTAATGAAAATGTAGCACACACACACACAGAATTTATAAGGGATGACAAAGGACCTTGAATAGTCAGAAGAAACTTGATAAAGAAGAAAAATACTGGAGTCCTCACATTTCCTAACTTTAATGTATACTATAAAATGCAGCAGGGCTGGGGATGTGGCTCAGTTGTAGAGTGCTTACCTAGCATGTGTGCCTGGATTCTATCCTCAGCACCACATAAAAATAAATAAAATAAAGGTGTTGTATCCAACTACAACTAAAAAATAAAATATTTTAAGAATGCAGTAATTAAAAATGAAATGTTGGAGGGGCTGGGCTGTAGCTCAGTGGTAGAGCACTTGCATTGCAACTGGGAGGCACTGGGTTTGATCCTCAGCACCACATGAAAATAAATATATTGTGCTCATTTTAAAAAAATGAAATGGTGGAAAGGGCTCAAAAATAAACTCAAGGGCTGGGGCTGTAGCTCAGTGGCAGAGCATTTGCCTAGCATGCTTGAGGCACTGGGTTTGGTCCTCAGCACTACATAAAAATAAACAAATAAAATAAAGACATTCTGTCTATCTACAACTACAAAAAATATAAAAAAAAACTCAAGCAGTATTGTAACTGAGCTTCAACATGGGTGCAAAGATTATACAATGTAAGGAATAGCCTTTTAAACAAAAGTTATAAAAAAAATAAATATCTACATGTGAAAGAATGAAATTCTACCCTTATATGTGCATGGTACATGACACCAAAAAAAATAATTAATTAAAAAAAATAAAAGGACTGTTTTAGTCAGCTTTTGACTCCTGTGACTAGAAGATATGACCAAAGAAATTATAACATTTTGTTGAGGGTTCACAGTTTCAGAGGACTTAGTCCATAGAAGGCTGGCTCCATTCCTCAGGCTTGAAGTGAGGTAGGACATCATGGCAGAAGAGTGAAAGAGTGACCTGGCTCACATGATAATCAGAAAGCAGAGAGAGGCTCCACTCTGCAGACACAAAATATATACCCCATAGCCCTGTCCCCAATGAACCACTTTCTCTGGCCACACCCCACCTGTTAGAGTCTGTAAACAAGTCAAAATAACACATGGCATTTTGCCAGGGGAATGTTAGAGTTCGTAAACAAGTCTGGATGGTGCCTGGCAAAATGCCAGAGGGAGTGGTTTGTGAGGTGGAGCCAGCGAGCCATTAAGTGTGGAGATTTCTTATTGGTTGACTGATGTATCTAGTTTATGCTAATTAAGATAAGCTGTGTGGAATGTATAAATACCGCTCCTGTCCTATAATAAACGGCTCCTACTCCTGCTGTATCAACGCATACAAGTTGTTCGTCACCCCCCGGCTATTTTGCTGTAGCCAGACTGCGGCACCCACCTGCCTCTGGTTACCACTCAGTTAATTCCATCAGGGAATGGATGAACTGATTAGGTTAATGTATGACCCAATCAGCTCTCCTCTAATCCTTCTTGCATTTTCATACACAAACAGCATTTAAAACTTAACAGGGACCCAAGACTTCAATTTAGGACCTGAAATTTTGTAAATCCTAGAAGAAAATAGGAAAATATTGAAGACATTGGTCTTGCAAATGATTTGTTGAACATAACACCAAACATACAGGCAGCGAAAGCAAAAATAGACCAGTGAGACTTTATCAAACTATGAAATATCTGCATTGCCAATGCAATAATCAAATGAATGATACGGCAACATATGAACTGAGAGAGGTATTTGCATATTATTTATTTGAAAATGGATTAATATCCAAAATATGTAAAGAAGTATGACAACTCAATAGAAAAAAAATAGCCCAACTGGCAAATGAGCAAGGGACCTCTGCATAGGCATATTTTTGCAGAAATGACAAATAAATGGAGAACAAATATATGAAAAGATGATAAACATAACTAATTCACAGGGAAATGCAATTCAAATGACAATGATTCATCTCCTTAAACTTGTTAATATGGTCACTATTGAATAAACAGAAAATAAAAACTAAGAATAAGGATGTAGGAAAATCCGAAGCCTTAAGCAACATAAGTATGTATATGATATTGTCACTATAGAAAACAGTATGTAGTTTCCTCAAAAAAGAAAATGGAACTATAATATGATCCTATAATCCCATTTGTGTGTGCGTTTTGCTTATCAATTCTTTCCAAACTATACTGGAGTTCAACAGTGGGAACAAAAAAAAGAAAAACATTATACTTATATAGGATATTATATATATATATAGTGTGTGTGTGCATATATCTCAAGAAGAAATTGGACTCTGGAACTTGTCAGATCAATATTATAGTTTCCATGTTTTTTCTTTATTTCTTTACCAAGTCATAGCGTTAAACATTTACACACTATAGAATTTAGTGTATGTTGGGTATTATTTAAATGCTATAGATACATATATAATAGTTAATTAACAAATGATAGAAGTATTCCTTCAATCTTAACAGCAATCCATTCTACATATATGCATGTATGTGTGTGTATGTGTACATATAACTATACATTTGCATATACATATATATGTACATATACATCCATGTATACAGATGCATATAAACATATGTATATGTGTGTGTATATATATATATATATATATATATATATATGTGTGTGTGTGTGTGTGTGTGTGGTGTGTGTATATATATATATATATATATATATATATAGGTGTGTGTATATATATATATATATATATATATATATATATATTCATATATATTTAGAGCAGAATCTGTGATAGATTAAACACTCAATGAACATGAGCTAACGGTACATGTATCAGAGAAAATTTACCTGGTTCATAAATATAATAGATTTAAAATGAATAGAACAGTGTATTATAAAATTTCTTTCAGTGGTCAATATAAGGATCTTATAACTATAAGGATTAGTAAGGACTCTCTTCTATAATAACTGAATCCTGTAATCTTCCTGGGACAGAAAATATTCCATTATATTGTTTTTACTCTTATAATACATAGAAAATATTCAATACATTTCTTGAACACTTTCTTTTCAGCTTCTAAATGGACTTCAGAAGTCCTAGATTTCTATACAGAAATCATTTACTTTATTTTCTTTACAGATTGTCCATGTTACTTTCAAAATTTGAAATTCCAAATGATGTAAAGAAGTAATCTAGACACCTGCAATGCAAGAAGAAATAACGTTCTGATAATTTCTGAATCCCCTCCATCCTTCCCCTATATGCCCACAGATTATTCTCTACTAGTTTATTTTCTCTAGATTGTTTTCTGTATGTTTATTTTATGTTTGTTACACATTTAACAAAGTTTAAAAATTCAAGAAATGCTGATGATCCATCATTGATGACAGAAGAAAATATATGGCCTTTTATCTGCAGATACTTGGGAAAGCATATATTCCTTGTAGATTTTCACTTCTGAAAGAATAAGAGAAAGTAAAGCCCACAATAAATATAAATGGTCTCAAACTAGTGATTGTATAACAGGGTTTAGAAAATTTTCATATACCAAAAGTCATTATTTCAACATTAATGGGCACTCAATATTCCACAGTGCAATTTTTATCAAATAGAGGAGCTTAACTGAAGCAGTCAGATATCAGAAATGTGATCAGAATAAAATTGAGTTTAGCTACTCCAGTGATATCTTTGTAGAAGAATGTTGTTAAAAATGGCCCAGGTGGTTATGGACTGATAGTTTATGTTACTCTCATGGAGTATTTTGAGTTTATTTATACAACTACCAAGTCTACAGTAACTTTGAGTTGTTGTTTGAATGCATAAATTTATATTATTTTAAGGAGAAAAAACTGCAAATATCATGAATAATGCAATCATAGAAAATACATTCCAACACAAAGAGTAGAAGGTTTTAATTAAAAGGAAATTGCTGACTAAATCTCATATATATATATATATATATATATATATATATATATATATATATTATAATGGTAAAATTAAGATATATTTTTATCAACATAGTAACCTCTGAAAATGTAAAATTCAACAAATCAGCCAGAATATTTCTGGTGTGGATGTGACAAATTAAAGAAATTTTATTAAATTTAAAGCATTGCAATACCTGCTTTATGTGGCTGTTTAATTTCTGAATTCCCCCAATATAAATATCTTGTTCTTGAAAAAAAAGTGTATGCGAGTAACCTAAAAGATCTGGGTTATTTTGGTAGAGGAAGGCCATCTCCTTTTTTATAGTCTGTAGTATAAAAATAAAAATGTGCGCACAACAAATAAAATCAAATGAGCAAGTAGATTGTATAATTTCAAGAGTGAAACACAAAAAAAGTGGTGGATGTGTAAAAGAAATATAAAGCCATTTAGGCCCTTGGTAACTGAAGAGTGAATAAACATGCAAAAATAGTATAGATTTTAGTAAGCAATGTGAATATGTTTTCACGTGGCCATAATTAATATTGGCAGTTTGATGCTGTATGGAGATCTTACAGATGCTCAGAAAATGTTTTTAAAATAAAACAAAACACCAGAAGAACTTGTCAAATATTTTAATGTCAAATACAGATTCTTAATTTAAATTGCCTTTACCATTTATGATTAGATTTTTCTGTCTTTCCACATAATCACATCTCCAAATTCTGTTTCTTTTTTCCAAATATTAACCATATGTTGAATTGGACAACCTACCAGACACTGTCCTTAAGCCACATTAACCTCACTCCCCCACTGGCACCAAGGCCAAATTTGGGGGCCAACAAAGGTGAGGCAAAGAACCTCACCCCCCCACTGGTGCATAGACCTATCCACAAGTATGGCTGTATGCTGGACGGGTAGTCAGTGACGGGTATGATCCAATTGCAGTGGTATCAACCTAAGACAGGAGGCTGACACCTAAAGGTCAGTTTTCCAATGATGGGTAAGAACCATATGTTGAATTGGACAACCTACCAGGCACGGTCCTTAAGCCACATTGCTTGTTGTTTAATTAATCAGAAGGGGGGAGATGCTGGGAGCCATTAGCCAAGTAGGTATGACAATTTCCTTGCCAGCGTACCCCATGTTGCTTAGTGGAAGGACTCGTGGAAATAGGACATTTTGCAATGACATTGCATGTAGGTGACCTTGCTCAAGGACCAGGGCGGATCCGGGTTTAGGGTGTTCCCGGTTTAGGATAATCCGGGTTTAGGGCATTCCCTGTTTAGGACATTCCAGGTTTAAGGTTATTCCTGCTGGGAATAGGGTGTATCCTGCTGCCTGAGTTCTCCTTAAGTTCTCACGGGATTCAGACAGTATTTTTGGGGAGACAGAAGCCCAGTGGGGGTGGATTTGGGCAGAGAACGTGGATTTCCCCAGAACGTGATTGTAGATGGCTGGTGTGAGTTCGGGAATAAAGAGTTGCTGTTTGAATCTACAAGCTGTGTGGTGGCTCGTGATTTTGTGCCCAGCCAGACTGCGGCACTCCTAAAACTATTTCTGATGCAAAATTTTAGAAAGTTAACTGTTCATTAAAAAGAAAAATGCAAGTTTAAACTATGCCATTGTTAAATGAAATTCCTTTTATCTAAGTACTCAGTAATTCTCACTGACTGAATGAATACAAAAATTATTTGTGCATTCTGAGCAAAAAAATTATTCCTAGAACATAGAGCATTCCACAGGGAAGCAAATTATAAGGCAGAATCAAGTACTCCAAAGGAAAATTTAGTACTCTTATAATTTTTTAATCTTTTCCATCCTCTCCGTGTATGCCTATTGATTATTCTCTACTAGCTTGAATTCTGTATTGTATAGACATTGCAAGAACATTCATTTATATTTATGAAAGTAAAAAAAAATCAGGAGGGAGAAAAATAGTAACATATAGAGAAAACATTTTTTTTCAAATAGTAGAAATTTTTGGTAGAAATCTAAGGGAAAATATGGTTTGCTTTCTGGAATACAAAATAATGGTACATTTGAGAAGTTGCTTGTATTATATTGCATTATTCAATAATGTGTGAGGATGTCGGGGTTTTTAGCCCCCCATTCCCTCCTGACCTGTGGGAGAGATTGGGGGAGCATGCCCCACCAGGACAGGCCAAGAAAGGTAAAGGTCAACTGGCCACCCACACCCAGCCCTCCCTCCCTGGATGACAATCAGACCCGCCAGGGAGAACTGTCAAAGCAGGATCTCCTTTAATGAGAAAACATACACAGCTAATATAATGTACAGGAGCCAATCAGGGTAAAGGTCAGCAGGGTGGGGAGAATTTACATCTACACTCATCCTATAGGCAGTAATGCGAGACATGAGCTGTCCTTGAGGACAGAAGGGTTCTGAGCTTATCCTAGAGGTGGTCGGATTCTTCATCACAACCCATGGCAATGCCTTCTGGCTAATCGCCAGGAGCTCTCTTAGCCACATGTGGCCCCAGGACTGGGAAGCTGGTAGCAGCCAGCAAGTTAAGTTTCCTCTTTTTTGATGCAACATGCCCCACTTTACATTATGCCCTACATGAGGAAAAGTTTTTATATTTTTCATAATGATATGTGATTCTTTCATAGGGAGTGTAAATGGGAGCCAAAATGATGACTAACCACACACATTTGCAAAATAGGTTTGGACCATAAGCAATACAAAGGAAATAGAGCTACATGTCCCTCATTTTTATTGTTTTCCTCCCTCTACCCTTGGAGATACTTCATTAATTTATTAAGGAAAAACTACATACAGATGTGAAAAAAAATGATCAGATGAAATAAGAAGTATTAATATTAACCAAGAAAAGAGTTTGTAATCCTCAAATAGATCTGTCTATATTGAAATTAGAGAAATTAATGATTGTAAGCTTTAAATTTTGATATTCAGTTTATATTTATTCTTATGACAATAGCTATAAACTCTATCCTTGCATTATAAAGACTCCACAAATCTGGTCATGGGTCTTTATGATGTGCTTTTTACAGGACACTTCTTTAATCTAGACCTGAACCTAATGTCTGATCCGTGACCGGGTGTCTCCCGCATAAGAAACTTCATTATACTAGCATAGTTACTTGTGGTTCTTTTCTGACCAGTGTCTTTTTGTACCAGGGATTGAAAGCAGGGGTTTCAACAACTGAGTCACATCCCCAGCAATTGTTGTATTTTATTTAGAGACACAGTCTTGCTGAGTTGCTCAGGGCCTCACTGAGTTGCTGAGGCTGGCTTTGAACTTGTGAGCCTCCTGACTCAACCTCCAGAGTCACTGGGATTACAGGCATGAGACACCATACCTGGAAAGTTTCTCTTATTTTAAGTCACCCAATTTATGTTACTTTGTGACAACATCCATAAGACAAAAATATTGGATAAATAATTATTTCATCATGCATATATTCATTTACTCATCCATTGAACAAATATGTGCCTAGCTCATTCTTTATGTTATGCATTATGCTGGAAACTGGAATTCATCAAAAAATGGCCTACTCTTTTCCTGCTAAAGTTTATAATCAAGAGTAAGATATATATATATATATATATATATATATATATATCACATATAATATCACAAAATATATAATTACAAAATATTAGAATTTCTATGAATGTAGAATTATGGTACATTATGAAAATACATATATATTGGATATGTGTAAGGAGGAAGGGAGGTCATAAAAGACTTACAAAAGGAAATGATGTAAGCAAATAGAAAAATGAATATTAATTTAGTGAAGTGGAACAAATTGGAGCAAATAGAAAAAATAAATGTTAATTTAGTGAAGTGGTACAAAGAGAAAAGAACATGCACATAAGATTCAGAGGATCTGAAGTAGAAAAAGCCTAAAATTCCCCTGAATAAAAAAAAAATAGGTCACCATGCTTGGACTCCAGAGGGCATCTTTAAGGATAGTGTGATCAAGACAATATTCATTAGGGGCTAGGGTTGTGGCTCAATGGTAGAATGCTTGCCTGGTATGTGTGAAGCACTGGGTTCGAGCCTCAGCACCACATAAGAAAATAAATAAATAAAATAAAGGTATTGGGTCTATCTATGACAAAAAAAAGAGAGAGAAAGAAACAATATTCATTGTGTTCAAACATCAAACAGTAAGATAGAGTGAATAATATTCCTGAGTGTAAGTTGAGATGGATGAATTTTTTTGTGGGCCAAAGATTTTGATTTTACATAAATGAGCATGTATTTGTCTGAAATTTGTCTGAAGTACAATGAGAAACTACTGAATACTTTAAAAAATTCCACCACATGCTTTTAATTTTTTGGGGGGTACCAGGGATTGAACTCAGGGGCACTCGACCACTGATCCACATCCCCAGCCCTATTTTGCATTTTATTTAGAGACAGAGTCTCACCGAGTTATTTAGCACCTCACCATTGCTGAGGCTGGCTTTGAACTTGTGATTACCCTGTATCAGCTTGCTGAGCCACTGGGATTACAGGCGTGCACCACTGCACCCGGCTTCCACCACATGCTTTTAAAGTGATCCAAACAAGACATGATGATAACTTATACTAAAGTTTTAAATACCAAGATGGATAAAAATGGAAAAATGAGTTATCTAACATTTAACATCAACTTAATATTAAATATGTGTCAAAAACTATAAATTGCTTGAAATTTTATACTGGTTTCAATACAGCAAGATGAAGTAGGCCTGTACTCAGAGTAAGTTGCATTTTCCAAATCTTTATAATGGACATTAAACCTGCCTAATCTTCATGCTAGAGGAATACACTGTCTTTAGTATACTGGACAGTAAACAAACTTTTACTCTGGAGAAATATTTTGTTTATTTTATAAGACTGATAGTTGTACAAACATTCTTGAAAATACAGTCCAAAGGAAAGCAATTGGATGACAATGTTCATAAATCATTTAGAAAAACAGAACACTCATGGTGAAATGTCTCCCTAAAGCATAATAAGTTATGAAGAGATAATCCTCAAGAAAGATTTTGAAATATATAATTTATTCAAGACAGAGTGATGCCTGTCACTAAAATACAAATGCTAGTTTAAAACATTGGATTTCTTCTGTGCATATTCTCTTACTGTCATTAATAAGTTTGGAAAAAGGGAAGGGTAAATGAGTGAAGGTGAAGTAGAGGGTCAAGAGTTAATGAGGCTATAATTGAGAAATAAAAGTTTTCTCCTAGGGAACTAGGGCAGAAAGAAAGTTAAACCTGAGAATTCAGCAGTCAGTAGCATATGCTGAAACCACATAGACCATAGTGTAGTGATAAGACTGCATGAGGTCTAGAAAACAAACAAACAAACAAATAAACAAAATGTATGGCAATATGTAAATCAATGGATGTGTAACTGATGTGATTCTGCAATCTGTATATGGGGTAAAAATGGGAGTTCATAACCCACTTGAATCAAAGTGTGAAAAATGATATATCAAGAACTATGTAATGTTTTGAACAACCAACAATAAAAATTAAAAAAAAAAACTGAGTCAGCAGGGACAGGTCTTGGTTCAAAAGGTGACAAGTTGGGGGCCATGTAGTTAACCAAATATAGAAGCATTGTCAGTAAGCAAACAAGGGGCTGGAATTATCCCGATAACAATGTCATGGAATTCAGGGTTTCCTAATTGGCTTGGTTCATGCTCTGTGTGGAAGGTCTCTGGTCAATGTGTGATGCACACATGGAATCATGTCACCAGGAAGGCCACCAGTCTGGTGTATGAAGCTGTGCTGGGTGTTAAGTGGGTGACAATGAGAAAGTGCTATAGCCACTGACTCAGCTCTATTTTGGGGACAAGTAATCCAAAATTTATTTGAATGCCAATCGTCTCTATTTTCATTAGTAGCCTCAGCCTCATGGCAGCAAAATGTAAACAGATCATTGCTTACTACATCATGCACTCTATTTCATTTATGTCATATAAGGATCAGGACTCAACTGAATATGTTACCTATATTACCAAAGACCCCATGAGTCAGAGAGACTGCTACATACTGTAGTGTCCCAGAGGGTTTGCCTAAGACATAAATAGCACTATTGTCCAGGCCTTCAAGTTATGCTTCAAAAAATATCTCAGGTACCAACAAAGTTTTATCATCCCCATGATGGGATATCTGGTTTTGATGGTTCAACTTAGGATGATGAGGAAGAAAAGTCACTCAGCCATGAGACATTTAATGACTACCTGTGTAACAAACTATTTCTTGGTGATAGACATGAGGCTTTGGAAAGGAGACACATGAGGGAATGATCAAACTACACTGCCTAGTACCTAAATCTCTAGCCACTTGTGAGCTACACTGCCTAGATGGCAACCTTTTTGGGGAAATCCAAAACTTCACGAAGAGATGCTATCTTCACCACCTTTCCCATTATCAAGATTTTTGATATCCCTTCTATTTTACTATCCAGCAAGTAGATAAAACTTGGAAAACAAGGGGGTAGAGATGAGTTCTCAATCTTCCTACCATGGCAGCACATCCTGTGAACACTTTTATATGAAGTCCTTTTGAACATGCCCTTTGGGTGGGTCTACCTACTGAGTCAGTGTCAATAGATGAAGAGCTCTGAGGAGAGCCTTGGTTCAACTGGACTCTGAGATTGTGGAACACTGAGGGACTGCTTCTGCTAATTAGGAAATTATTGATTTTGGAGAACACAACAATATCTGGTTATAATATGCTTACCTGCTTTCAGAGTGGGCAGCCTGTGCTGCACCCTGAGCATGTGGTTTGGGCAAGGGATCACTGAACAAATGACAGTCAGATCTTTAGATACTACATGGAATATCAATTGCCCATAATCTCCATAGGGAGCAAACTGTCTACAACAATATAAATAACAACAGTAATTTGTCAATCTCTTCCCAACAAGATATACTTCAACCCTTGCAACCTATTCCCTGACTCTCAGGGAGTATTCTGTGGGCCTGATATTATATAGAAGCTAAGAGTGTCCAGCTGAGAAAGAGGGTTTGAGTTAAGAACCTGGAGTTGAATCCTGCTTCTCCCCAAACTTTACCAAAGTATTAATGCACAGAGTGGCCCCCTTATCTGGGCCTTTGCTGTACCAACCTGATATTTCTTCCCTAAGAAAGTGGGTGTTTGTAATGGAAAATATTTTGTGATGATAGAACAGGTGAAGCATTTGCCCCTTTGGGGAAACAGGAATAAATCAAGCCTCTGGTGTACACTTGACCTTCCTAGATTCCTCTCAACATCCCCTTTTGCCCATTTCTTAACTTTGTCTTTGACCATCTCCTAGATTTAATAATATTTTAAGCAAAATTTTTTCATTTTCTGAATTTCAAGGATAAACATGCTGACACATTGTCTTTAGGAACCCTCTCCTCTCCTTGCTAAACACCCCTGCAGTTTGGACAGATGTTCAGGGAAGGTCTATGTCTCCTCTCCCAGGTGATGTGCATCCCTTAGGGATTGCCATTCATTCACTCTCCTGGATAGGGAAAGATGGATTTCTCCCTTGTTCAGTGCCTCCTGGCCAGGTCCACACATCACAATGGGTCTTTTTATATATATTATAATTTAAACTCCTCTCAAGTTTTCTAATTATTATATCCTACAGACAAAGTGCAGCTCTTTCTCCAGTTTCCTTTGACATGCCTTCCCCTTCCGGAGGAATAAAGGGATGACTGAATGTGGGCCACCTGTACAGTTAACTCCTCTGAGTTGATTTTGTGGAGGCAGGAAAAGGGGCATTCATAATTTACGCTGTAGATAATCTCCAAATACCATATATAGATTTATATTTTCATTTAATTTTAATTTTATAGTTAGGTCTGAGGATTGCTTTTGTAATTTTGTTTTCCATGGCTTATTTTTGGACACAAAGTGCTGACAATCAGTTACATTTATGCATCATCTCTTTGACTTTTGAAGGCCTGTTACAACTATTGACATTTTCTTCCCTCAGGGCTGTGAAGATACAGAGACCATCATCATTTTATTTTTTACAAAAGTGACCTGAGGTAGAAATTGATTTTGATGAAAGACTAGAAAACCTTGAACATTTTACTATGAAATTGGAAAGCAGAAGAAAATATTTTACAGTTTCATGAATCCAAACAACTTTACTTGTGGCTCACCATATCCAGTAACACACAGAGAAGGATTTCTTTGAAATGTAGTTCAACCAAGCCAAGATGGAGCACTGAAAATCTACCACAAAAAGTTTTAGACTCTATGTCTTTGAAGAAAAGAAACAATTAAATTTATACTTCAATTATTAAAAATATGATGATATGATATTAATAAAGATATTTATCCTATTTGATTCTTTCAAAGGATCAAATGAAAATTAGTATGTAGAGTCTAGTCCAGTGCTTATAATATGGTGTATACTCCATGAACCATAAAGTATTAATAACTATATATTAATTAAGAATTTATATTTGCATTTTCTCTGTAATGAACTCTAATTTCATCCAGTTCTCCTGTAAATAGTTACCACTATCAGTACCTAACATGTCACATTTAGAAAAGAAAAATAAAAGAAAATAACATTAATCCTATTTAGACATTACCACATTAATTTGTCTATGTATTTTTTCTTAATAGCTCTTTTGGTGTATTATATTGCCATCATTGCCTTTTCTTTATATCATTTTCCAGTTTTCAAATCATTTTTTCCCATTTCTTATTGCTGTCTTTCAGAGGATGCCCACTTTTTTGAACCAAAACTCTATATAAGAATGTTCAGCATTTATGGTTCATGTCATACAGATTAACATTTAATTTTTCATACATAGTTTATTAATATATTTTATAAGTAAATTTATAATTATGTACCTATAATTTATTAATTGACTGGTATATAATAATGTTGGATCTTCAACTGGGTTCCAAATTAATGATTGACCAAGACAAAGTCCAATACTTCTTGTATTTCTATGTAGTCAATTTGAGGAAAGTATAAAGGCACTGATCAGAATAAAAAACAATTGTGATATAACAGAGACAATATAATGAGTGTTTGGTATGTGACAAAACAAAATTTTTGATATACTCATTGTGAGCCAAATGTATTATAGTGAATGATATAAATTAACAATGTAATCAGTAGATCACACCCCTGGGAGAAGAGCCATCAATTTTATGAAGTTTATTTTTAAAGAAGACAAAAATCACAGTTTTCAGTTAATAACTTCTTAAGAACCATTTATAGAATAAGGTGTCCATCAGAAGACCATGTTTTATTGTTCTTTAGAAATGCATTTTTATGCTTAGATTGCACTGAAATATTTAACTTTAATTGACTCTGGAAAATCATATAAAATGTATCACATGGAAACAAATCATATGATTTAAACAACTTCACTTTTGACTTATACTTCTTGCAGATGATATAAGTAAGACAAAATTATAAATATCTAAATTAATGATAGATTTTTAAGGATCTAAACTGTAGCAAATTACAAACAAAAGAGCTATAGTAAGAATAGTCAGATGCTCTCAAAACAATTTAAATTTTGTATATTCCCAAGTCACATACTTTCAGTTTTATAGATTTATAACTTATGGTACACACACACAGTGTAAATTACCATATTTCATTATCTGTAATATAATGTTGATATAACATACACCATTTTTGTGTACCCTAAGAATAAGAAAACATTGCTAATTAAACATGGTATCTCATTGAATGTAAATATGTTCCAAACTCAGATATGATGAAAACATAAAAAAGTGCCTTGGAAAAAAATTAAATAAACTAACTTTTCACTTCTCACCTCACCATAAAGGACACCAAAAATTTCTGGGACTTAGTACTCTGAATTATCCACATTGTACTTTATAATTCTTCTCGAAATAGATGTAAGAACATTATGATTTCCATAGAAGTACAATGAAACATGTAGTCCATAATATTTAACTTTATTTTTTAAGTTTTTGACTATCAAATCAAATACTCCTTTTCTTCCATTCTATTCAAAAGCTCCTTTTGAATGTGAGTTCAGCAGGAGAATAATTGTTCAATCTCCCCCTTGACACTGAATTCCCTTAGGGTAAATGCACTCAGGCTCATCATTTAAATCTTCATGTTGCAGTTTCTGTCTATAGAAATAAGAAAATACACCTCATTACAATTTTTCCACTACTTTAAAGAAGAAGAAATTATCTCTATTTCTTTTTCTAATTGTGATATGTATAATCCCAACAACATGACGATTTAGTGGGATGAACACAATTTAATTGTTACTTTTATCAGGTTTGAAGAAATCACAAATACAAAGAGGGGGAAAGTATGGAACAACTGGTTCCAATACAAATATAAGTATTTATGGGATTGCCTTTGAATATTCCAGCCTTCCAACAGATTGCGGTGTACCTCCTCCATCTGTGCTATATTTAAATGCAATAAACTTTATGTCACTAGAAATGAGTCTGTCATTTAAAAATTTTTAGCAGTAAATGAATATAAGACACCCTTTCAAAAAAATTCCATCGCTTACCTTATTTTTCTATTCATCATAGCTACTTCACCTTTTTTTACTACTTTTGTAATCATTATTTGTACTGAGTATACAATTTTAATACACCCAGAGAATCAGTTTTCATTTTCCCTTGCTAAAAAGAAAAAAAAATAAGGCATTCTTTTAAGCACTTGCTTGCTACCTTATACAATTGATGGAACAAATTCATTACCAGAAATCAATAGCTCTTATTCTTTTCACAAGTTCATTTCCTTTTTCACATAATTAATTCACCACATTATTATAACCAATTCATCTTTTTTGTTGTAATAGAATTATAACTTCATTTAAATGAAACATTTTCATATTCAAATCATGTACTCTTATTTAAGATACAAGAATGTTTAAAGTGACCTGTGAAACTAGATAATTATGACACACACACACACACACACACACACACACACACACATATATATATATATATATATATATACAGATATAAATCGTGTATATATGTAAATACAAATACAAAAGATATATTCAGTCAGAGTGCAAAGTTTCTGGAGACTAAAGAAAATATATGGAAATAGGACCTAAAAATTAATAGCAACCTTTGAATGAAAAAAAAAAATAACTTCCCATTCTTACATTATGCATTAATTATATTTTTAATCTACTAAAATATTTCTATACAATGAAGAATAGAGCCTATAAAGTATAAGGAATATATATATATATATATATATATATATATATATATATATATATATATATATAAACAAATATCTGGAAGACAGAATTTCAGAGATGATCCAGGACTGGTGTCAGAAATGATCAAATCTGTGAAACTAATTGAAATCCTGGAAGTGGAATAGCTGAGGCAAGAAACATATCCACACCCTACCTAAGTATGCAGAGAACTGTTACCTTACTTTTCCCCAGGCAAAAAAAAGATCACTGCATTATTTGCTCAAGAAATTATACAATGTGGCAAAATCAAAGTGTTCTCTTACAGGTAGTATAAACCGCCAAAATAAAATACTGTCATACAGGCACAAAGGGAGTTGTGGCTACCTCCTGACATCTAGTTCCCTACTTTCTCACAGTTAATCCAAACAACAATTTGTACAGTATATTCACTGCATAGATAGCCATACAAATATCCTACATATGTTAGAAATCTGACCTACTTAAGAAACAATAGAGGGAAACCATACCAGCTATACAGACTGTTTTTCTAAATATGAACAAATTACTAGAACTAATAAACAAACCCTCAGAAGAAAAATAAAGATCAAGATCAATAAAAACTATACCAAGAGGAAACAAAACTTATAAGAAAAAACATCTAATTTAAAAATTAGCCTTTTGGTAAGTTTTTCCATGCATAAAATAATAACTTAATGTTATTTAATAGTAAGAGAAAATAGAGAAAGTTCTTTGAATTTAAAAATAAAATTTCTAATATAAAACTTCAATAGGAAAACAGAAGAAAAAATTTGGATATTTCTTAAAATTTTAAGCATAAAGGTAAAGAGTTAGAAAATATGACAGCGAAGAGCTATACATGACCACTAAACAAAGTTGAGTGTTTGATCAATTAGAGACAAAGTACATAGACTAGAGAGGAGGCAATTAAAAAAAAATAGAAAAGAATAAGTCACAGTAACAGTCAAAGACAAAGAAATTAGACTTCAGACTGAAAAATGTGAGAGCAGAACAGTTTGCTTTAATATAGTCATTTACAGCTATAAACTTGCTCCTGAGAACTATTTCCTCTGCATTTCACAAATATATTAGACTTCACAAGAGGAACAAAATAGAATGTATATTTATATAGAATAGAAATACATTCATTATAAGGAATCTGGTCATATGACTATAAAAACTGGCAAGTCTAAAATCTGCCTATGTACTGGCAGATTAAGATTTTGGAAAATTGATGGTACAGTACTAGCTTTGAAGGTCAGCTACCTAGAGACCAAGATGAGCCAATACCATAGATGAAGTCCTGCAATCTGTAGGTGAACAGATAATTCACTCTTCCTTAAAGCAACCAATCTATTGTGTGTGTGTGTGTGTGTGTGTGTGTGTGTGTGTGTGGAGAGAGAGAGAGAGAGAGAGCGCAATTTGTGCTTATTTCAAGGTCACTGGTTAAAATGTTAATCTCATGGAAACCCATGCTTCTATTTGAAACAAAAGTAACCATCACAATAACCTTTGGTGTATAATATTTTTATTTTTATTCATCCTAAATTATTTTCTGATTCTTAGTGCTTTTTTTAATTCTTTAGTTGCTTAGTAATGGGCTCTCTAATTTCCATATATTTGTCAATGCTCCAACATGCCTTCCTTTATTAATTTCTGTTTTATTTTATTGTGGACCGAGGATATACTTTGAGTCCTTTTCATCTTTTAAAAATTGACTCTCGGGCTGGAGCTATAGCTCAGTGGCAGAGCAATTGCCTAACATACACATGGAGCACCACATAAAAATAAACAAATAAAATAAAGACATTTTGTCCATCTACAACTACAATTTTTTTTAAACTACTCTTGATTGTATTGTAAACTAACATTATTTTTCCTGCAGAATATTTGATATATTATTGCAAAGAAATTATAGATTGTTATGCTGTGTCTGTCTGTTAAAGTCTGCTTGTTTATTGTATTTTTTGAAACCTTTATTTCCTTAAAGATCTTCTGTTTAGATGATTTAAAAATTACTGAAATTGTGAAATAGAAATTTTCATACAATATTGTACAACTACTTACCACTTAAATTATGTCAATGTTTGATTCATATATTTTATCATTCTGATGTTCAGTGTGTGTTTATATTTCATGTATCTTCTTAAATGACTTCATTTAGAAAAGAAAAGAAAACAAAACAGAACAAAAAACTTATCCTTTGCCTGTTTTAACAATGGCCAGTGCCTGTTTTTGAACTTTCTTCCATTGCCCCTCCCACCTGCCTTTCCTTATGTCTATTGAACACTATTCCATTTCATTATTTTCTGAGATTGTTTGGTTAGTTTCCACATATGAATGAGAAAATATGACATATGCCCTTGAGTTTTTGGCTTATTACCTTTAACATAATAACCAACAGTTTCATCCATGCTGTTACAAATGAGAGTATTTCATTTTTTATCATTGAATAATATTCGATTGTGTTTATGTACCACATTTTCTTTTTTATGGTTTTATTAGTGCATAGCACTTATTCATAATATTGGGATTCATTTTGATGTAATCATGCATGCATGCATGCATGGGATATAATTTGCTCTACTTCAGTCCCTGATATTTTCTCTTTTCCTCTCCTCCTTCTTCTGCCAAATGCCTTCCCTCTAATCCATTGGTCTTCATTCTATTCATTTATAGTTTTTTTAATTGGTTGTTCAAAACATTACATAGCTCTTGACATATCATATTTCATACTTTAGATTCAAGTGGGTTATGAACTCCCATTTTTACCCTGTATACAGATTGCAGAATCACATCGGTTACACATCCACATTTTTACATAATGCCATATTAGTAACTGTTGTATTCTGCTACCTTTCCTATCCTCTACTATCCCCCCTCCCCTCCCCTCCCATCTTCTCTCTCTACCCCATCTGCTGTAATTTAATTCTCTCCCTTTTCCCCCTTTCCCCTCACAACCTCTTATATGTAATTTTGTATAACAATGAGGGTCTCCTTCCATTTCCATGCAATTTCCCTTTTCTCTCCCTTTCCCTCCCACCTCATGTCTCTGTTCAATGTTAATCTTTTCCTCCTGCTCTTCCTCTCTGCTCTGTTCTTAGTTGCTCTCATTATATCAAAGAAGATATTTGGCATTTGTTCTTTAGGGATTGGCTAGCTTCACTTAGCATAATATGCTCTAATGCCATCCATTTCCCTGCAAATTCCATGATTTTGTCATTTTTTAGTGCTGCCTAACACTCCATTGTGTATAAATGCCACATTTTTTTTTATCCATTCATCTATTGAAGGGCATCTGGGTTGGTTCCACAGTCTTGCTATTGTGAATTGTGCTGCTATGAACATCGATGTAGCAGTATCCCTGTAGTATGCTCTTTTAAGGTCTTCAGGGAATAGTCCAAGAAGGGCAATAGCTGGGTCAAATGGTGGCTCAATTTCCAGCTTTCCCAGGAATCTCCATACTGCTTTCCAAATTGGCCACACCAATTTGCAGTCCCACCAGCAATGTACAAGAGTACCCCTTTCCCCACATCGTCGCCAGCACTTGTTATTGTTTGACTTCATAATGGCTGCCAATCTTACTGGAGTGAGATGGTATCTTAGGGTGGTTTTGATTTTCATTTCTCTGAGTGCTAGAGATGGTGAGCATTTTTTCATGTACTTGTTGATTGATTTTATGTCCTCCTCTGAGAATTGGTGCTTTATAGATCCACATAAAAAAAAATCACTGTGATATACTTATGTGTGTATATGGTGTAATTAGTTCAATTTTATTCCACTACTATTCCCTTTACTCTTACCCTATATCCTCTTTCTCTACTCCACTGATTTGCCTTCTATTTTTATGGGATTTACCCACTTCTTCTTTCAGTTATTTTGTTGTAACTTTCCCATATGAGAAAAACCACTTGACTGTTTACATTTTAAGTCTTATTATTTCACTTACCATGGGATTCTCCAGTTCCATTCATTTATCAGCAAATACAAAAATTTCATTATTTGTTATGGCTGAATAAACCTCCATTTTCTATATCTATCACATTTTATTTTTCCATGTATTATGTTGACAAGCACCTAGGCTGGTTCCATACTTGTGAACTGTGAATTGCATTGCTATTAATATTTTCTTTATCTCTATAGAATGGACATTTTAGATCTTTAGAAGAAAAACCAAGGAATAGGACATCTGGGTCATATGGTGATTCCATATTCCTTTGAGAAATCTTCATATAGCTTTCCAAAGTGGTTGTATCAATTTGAAGTCCAACCAATAATGAATAATTGTACATTTATCTACACACATTCCCTGGTCATTCTTATTGGAGCAACATGAAATTTCAATATAGTTTTTCTTTGCATTTCCCTGATTGATAGGGACATTGAATATGTTTTCATATATTTCTTGGCCATTTATATTTCCTTTCTTTTGAAGTATACATTTAGTTCTTTGGCTTGATTTTACGTTATTTGTTTTTGTTTTTAATTGGGTTATATGTTTACTGTTTCCTTGGTATTACTTGTTTTTTAGTTTTTTATGCATTCTGAATATGAATTAAATATCAGAGGAAGAGCTTGCAAAAATCTCCCATTTGTCAGCCTTTCTATTCATGCTATTAATTCTTCCATTTGCTATGTAGAAGCTGTTTAAATTCACAGCATCCCATTTACTTATTGTTAGTTTTATACCTTGAGTTTCAGGGGTCTTAAAAAGGAAGTCAGGGCACCACATACTGGTCAAGGGAATCATACAAAAACCAGACTTAACAATTATATATATATATATATATATATATATATATATATATATATATATATATATATCCCAAACAATGGAACATCTATATTCATCAAACATACTCTTCTCAAGTTCAAGAGTCAAATTGACCACAACACAATAATTTGGTTGACTTTAACACACATCTTTCATCACTAGATAGATCTTCCAAATGAAAGTTGAACAAAGAAACTATAGAAATCAATAATAAAATCAATAACTTAGACTTAACTGACATATAAAGAATATTTCAACCTTCAATGAGAGAATATACTTTCTTCTCAGCAGTACATGGATCCTTCTTTAAAGTAGATCATATACTATACCACAAAGCAACTCTTAGCAAATATAAAAAAGGAGAGATACTACCCTGCATTCTATCAGATCATAATGGAATGAAATTAGAAATTAATGATAAAATAAGAAATAAAATACATTCCACACCTGGAAACAAAATAATATGCTACTGAATGAACAATGGGATACAGAAGACATCAAGAAGGAGATTAGATAGTTTTTAGAGGTGAATGAAAACACAGATAGAACATATCAAAATGTCTGGGACACTATGAAAGCAGTTCTAAGAGGAAAGTCCATTGCCTGGTGTTCATTCCTTAAAAGAAGAAAAAGTCAACAAATAAATGACTTAATATTACATATCAAAGTCCTAGAAAAAGAAGAACAAATCAACACCAAAAAGCAGCAGAAGAGGGAAATAATTAAAATTAGTGTTGAAATCAATGAAATTGAAACAAAAGAAACAATTGAAAAAATTGACAGAACAAAAAGTTGGTTATTTGAAAATTAATAAATAAAATTGACAGACCCTTAGCCGTGCTAATGAAGAGAAGGAGAAAAAAAATGAAATAATTAACATACAGGATGAAACAGGAAATATCACAACAGAAACTACAAAGATACGCAAGTTAATTAGAAATTATTTTGAAAATGTGTACTCCAATAAAATAGAAAACATTGAAGGCATCAACAAATTTCTAGAGTCATATAATTTGCCCAAATTGAATAAAGAGTTTATACACTATTTAAACAAAACATTTTCAAGTAATGAAATAGCAGACTTCACCAAAAGTCTACCAACCAAGAAAAGCTCAGGACCGGAGAGATACACAGCTGAGTTCTACAAGACCTTTAAAGAAGAATTAACATTAATACTCTCCAATTTATTTCAGTTAATAGAAAAAGAGGAAGCACTTCCAAATTCACTCTATGAGGCCAATATCACTCTGATTCCAAAACATCAAAAAAAAAAAAAAAAGAAAAGAAAACTTCAGACCAATGTCGCTAATGAACAAAGATGAAAAAATTCTCAATGAAATTATGGCAAATCAAAATACAAAAACATATCAAAAAGATTGTGCACCACCAAAGCAATTAGACAGAGGAAAGAAATTAAAGGGATACGCATAGGAAAAAAGAACTCAAATTGGCACCATTTGCTGATGCTATGATTCTATACCTAGAAGACCCCATAACAAAACTTTTACAACTAGTAAACGAATTCACAAAGTAGCAGGATGAAATCAGAACCCATAAATTAAAGGCATGTCTGTATATCAGTGACAAATCCTCAGGGAAACAAGGAAAACATCTCCATTTACAATAGCCTCAAAAAAATACTTGGAAATATAATGAAAATTTCAGAATCCTAAAAAAAAGAAGTCAAAGAAGACATTAGAAGATGAAAAGTTCTACCTTGCTCTTAGATATGCAGAATTAATATTGTCAAAATGACCATACTACCAAAAGCACTATACAGATTTAATGCAATTCTAATCAAATCTCAATGGCATTCATCATAGAATAGAAAAAGCAATCATGAAATTCATCTGGAAAAATAAGAGACCCAGAATAGCTAAAGCAATCCCTAGCAGGAAGAGTGAAGCAGGTGGTATCACTATACCAGACATTAAACTATACTACAGAGCATTAGTAACAAAAATAGCATGGTATTGGCACCAAAACAGACTGGTACATCAGTGGCACAGAATAGAGGACCCAGAGAATAACCCACAAAATTACAATTATCTTATATTAAACAAAGGTGCCAAAAACTTGCATTGGAAAAAATATAGCCTCTTCAACAAAGGGAGATAGGAAAACTGGAAATCCATATGCAACTAAATGAAATTAAACCCCTATCTCTCACCATGCACAAAACTCAACTCAAAAAGGATCAAGAACTTAGGAATAAAACCAGATACCCTGCATCAAATAGAAGAAAAAGTAGTTCCTAGTCTGCATCATGCAGTATTTTGCTCAACTTTCTTAATAATACTCCTGTGGCACAAGAATTAAAATAATAATCAATAAAAGGGATGAACTTAAACTAAAAAAGTTCCTTTCAGCAAAACAAGAACAATCTGAGAGGTGAATAGAGACGCTTCATCTTGGGAATACATATTTACCCCTCACACATCACATAGAGCACTTTTTTGTAGGGTATATAAGGAACTCAAAAAGCTAAACATAAACAAAAAAAGTAACTCAATCAATAAATTGGCCAAGTAACTAAAGAGACACTTCTCAAGAGATTATGTACAATCAATCAAAAATACATGAAAAAATGTTCATCATCACTAGCAATTAGAGAAATGCAAATCAAAACTACTCTAAGATTTCATCTAACTCCAGTCAGAATGGCAGCTATTATGCATACAACACAATAAGTGTTGGTGAGAATGTGGGGGAAAAGGTACACTCTATATATTGCTGGTTGGACTGCAAATTGATGTAGCCAATATGGAAAGAAGTATGCATATTTCTTGGAAAATTGGGGAATGCTACTACCATTTAACCCAGCTATCCCTCTCCTCAGACTATACCCAAAGGACTTAAAAACAGCATACTATAGGGACACAGCCACATCAATATTTATAGCAGCACAATTCATAATAGCTAAACTGTGGAGCCAACCTAGATGCCCTTCAGTGAATGAATGGATAAAAAAATGCAGCATATACACAATGGAATTTTACTTATCAATAAAAGAAAATAAAATCATGGCATTTACAGGTAAATGAATGGAGTTAGAGAAGATAATGCTAAGTGAAGATAGCCAATCCCCCCAAAAAACAAATGTCAATTATTTTCTCTGATTTAAGGAGGCTGAATCATAATTGGACAGGAAGAGGAAGCATGGGAGGAATAGATGAACTCTAGATAGGGCAGAGTTGTTGCTGAGGAAGGGAGGGGGCATTGGGTTATAAATGATGGTGGAATGTCATGATCATCATTGTCCAAATTTCAAGTATGAAAACATGAATCAGTGTGAATATACTTTGTATACAACCAGAGATATGAAAAATTGTGCTGTATATGTGTAATAAGAATTGTAATGCATTCCTTTCTCATTTATAAATTTTAAAAAAAGAAATTCAGGGGGCTGACTTTGTTGCTCAGTTAGAGCACTTGCCTAGCATGTGCAAAGCACTGGGTTTGATACTCAGCACCACATAAAAACAAATAAAATAAACAAGATATTATGTCGAACTACAACTAAAAAAAATATTTTAAAAAAAGGAAGTCAGTTTTGGTACCAATATGTTGTAGTGTTGACTCTAAATTTTCATCTATCAGTTGCAAACTTTCTATTCTATTCCTAGGTCTTTGTTCCACCTTGATTTGATTTTTGTGCAGAATGAAAGATAGCAAACTATTTTTCTTCTTCTGTAGAAGGCTATCCAGTTTCCCTAGCATTATTTGTTCAAGAGGCTATCTTTTCTCCAATAAATATTTTTGACAACATTCTCAAGTATCAAATAACTATCTATGTCATTTTTTCCTGTATAACTTCCATTCTAATCTGTTGATATTTATATCTGTTCTCCTTTAAATGCCATGCTGTTTTGTTACTATAGCTCTGTAGTGTAGTTTGACACAGGTATTTTGATGCATCCACCATCAGTCTTCTTGCTCAGGTTTGCTTTGGTTATTCTTTGTTTTTAATTCCTCCAAATGAATTTTAGGACAGTTTTATGTCAGTTTTTGGAGAATATTATTGATATTTTGATGGACATTTCATTAAATCTTCGTTGTCCTTTTGTAATATGGTCATTTTGACAATAACAAGAACATTTTGGGCTGGGGATGTGGCTCAAGCGGTAGCATGCTCGCCTGGTAAGTGTGGGGCGCTGGGTTCGATCCTCAGCACCTCATAAAATAAAATAAAGATATTGTGTCCACTGAAAACTGAAAAATAAATATTAAAAACTCTCTCTCTCTCTTAATAAAAAGGACATTTTCACAATAACAAGAATTTTGCCTATATGAGAACATGGGAGGTCTTTCTATCTTTAAAAGTCTTTGATTTCTTTCTTCTCTGTTATATAGTTTTGTTTATTTGTTTATTTGTTTTGTAGAGGTCTTTCACCTCCTTTGTTAAAAACTACCAAGTAGTTTTTGAGCTTATTTTAAATGCTATAATTTTTCTGGTTTCTCCTCAGCAGATTCATAATCAGAATATAGGAAAGTGATAGATATATGTATGTTGACATTGTCCCCTGTGATTTTATTGAATTTATTTATCAGTTCTAGAAGTCTTGTGTTGGAGTATTTTGCATGTTCTAGATAAAGGATTATGTCTTCAACAAACAGATAATTTGACTTCTCTTTTTCTTACTTGTATCCCTTTAATTTACATTTCTTATCCACATGCTCTGGATAGAATTTCAAGAAATACATTGAACAGGAGTGGTGAGAGTGAAGATAATTTTCTTTTTTCCTGATTTTATAGGGAATGCTTTCCATTTTTTCTCTTCAGTATGATGTTAGCCTTGGCTTTGTTATAAATATCCATAACAATGTTGAGATAAGTTCCTTCTATCCTAGTTTCACCAGAATTTTCTTTTTTGATATTGTGGAGTTATAACAGGTGTACTTTATCACTGAACTGCATCCCCAGCCCTTTTTATTTTTTTATTTGTTCTTTTTAGATATAAAATAGAGAATTTTGACATCTTATACAAACAGAGTATAATTGATTTTAATCAGGATCCCATTCTTGTGGTTGTAATGATGTGGAGTTTCAATGGTTGTGTGTTCATCTGTGAACATAGAAAAATTGTGTCTGATTCATTCTACTTTCTCTCTTATTTCCACTTCCCCTCCCTTCCCTTCATTTCGGGTCTCACTAGGTTGCTTAAGGCCTTGCTAAATTGCATTTGGCCTCAAAATTACAATCTTCCTTGCTCAGCTTCTAAAGCCACACCGATTATTGGTGTCTATACCTTGCCCATCCTCTCCAAAATTTTAAGACAAATGGGCACTGGATTTTGTTGAATGCTTTCTCTGCATCTGTTGAGATGATGATGCCATGGTTTTCCTCCACTATATTTATGTTGTGAATTATATTTAACAATTTTTGTATGTTGAACCAACCTTGCATTCCTGGAATTCATATAATCAATCATGATATACTACCTCCTTAATTTATATTTTGATTGTTGTTTGCCAATATTTTATTAAGGAAATTTGCATCTAGGTTCATTAGGGATGTCAGCCTGAAGTTTTCTTTCCATAATGTATCTTTCTGTTTTTTTGGTATCAGGGTGATACTGTCTATGTAGAATGAATTTGGGAGTGTTTCCTCCCATTCTATTTTAGAGAATAATTTGAGGAGGATTGATATTATTTCTCCTTAAAATATCTGGTAGTATTCAGAAAAGAATGTATCTGATCCTGGGCATTTGTTAGAAGGCTTTGGATTGCAATTTCAATCTATTTCTTTGATATCAATTGGTTTAGGCTGTCTATATCCTTCATAGTTCAATCTTAGAAGGTCTTATGTGTCTAGAAATGTATCAGTATCATCTAGATGGTTCTTCTTCATTATACCAGGAGCCCAAGCCTGCATAATTGAAGGGTGTTGTTCTGTGTCTTCTGGTTATTCTGGTTGATGCAGAGGGACAGGATGCAGGGATCAGACCTATCACTCATTACTGTGGGATGCTGTGCACCCACTTCCTTCCCCATGAACTTCTTCAAAGTGTCATGGTGCTTGGTGGATGTTCACAAGTATGAGACCTGAAACTGTCCATTCTCTGTGGGCTCTCTGTGGTACATAAGCCTTCATCTTGGCTGACCTAATTCACTGGAGTAATGTAACTGTGATCAAGATAAACCATCAATTGGCACAGGTGCATCTGAGCTCCTTCTGCTGATGGTTGCAAGTTGTGGATGTCTGTTCCCTTCTACTGGGACATTCATGGAGATTTGCAATCTAAGTACTTGTTGGATGTCAGCAGTTTTGTGGCCTGTGGGTGTAGTCTCTCTGCATGCTGCAGATCATTGGGGGTTTACATGTCACTCTGATGGGAGTAGGATATCAGTAATCCCATCTTTCCCTGAGCTCCTATGGAGGCTGTTAGGAACACTTGGTTGAGGATAGCATTAATCAGGGATGTTTTTGTATTAGGTCAGCTCCATTTCACTCCCCTTATCCTCAGTGAGGGAGAGGGAGGTACTGTAACTTTCAACTAGCAGCAATCTCCCTACAAGTTCCTTCTAGATGAATTAGAAGATAACCCATTTTAGAGGTGTTCCCTGTGGTATTCTCTGTTACTATCTGTAGGTGAGGAGAAACTGCACTGATTTAACCTATTCTAGGGAGGCTGACCAGCCATGGACTCCACAAAATGGCTGTCCTACCCAGCATAGCTTTTAGTCCACAATTTAGCCTAAGCTGTGCGATCTATGTCTTTGCTGCTTCTGATGCATTTTTTTCTTGGTCTACTTTTCTTTTCAACTGATACTAATGAAGTAGTCTAGGGTCTTTTCTTCTTCCTCTTTCTCTCTTTGTTATCCGTCCACCTTGACACCACTCTGGATATAGTTCAGAGTCAAATAATCATGTTCTTATCTTCCTCTCTGAAAACCAAATTCCAAGTTCCTCCAAGTCTAAACCCATCCAGTATTGAATTTTAGAGTATTTACTCTGTCACCCAAATCTCTGTCAAGCTGTTCTTTCATTGCTCCCCTTCTGGGCTGTGGAAGGGACAAGGATTGATGCCTAGATCCACTTGACCATCTTCTCTCCCTTTCCCCTTTATCCATTAATTCATTTAAGGGTACCTGGATCAATTCCATGTCTTAGACATTGTTAAAAATGGTACAATCAATATGAGAGTGTAAATATCTTTTTGTTATAAAAATTTAATATCCTCCTCACAAATACTCAGCATCATCACTCTCTATAATTTCAGTCATTCTAATTGATATACAAAATACTTATCACACTGTGGATTTAACTTTTATTTTTGACTAATAATAATGAGAATAATTTTATGAACTTATTAGACATTCATATATTTTCTTTGGTGAAGTGTTTGTTCAAACCTTGTGCCAACTTATTAACTTTGTTTTTTGGTTATCAGTGCTCTATAATTTTTCTTTATTTAACCTGATACAATTTAATTTTCAATATGTGTCCCTGGAATATTTTCTACACAGTGTGGCTTTCATTTTTATGTATGTAATGTTACATTTCAGTGAAAAAATAGTTTTAATAATATATAAATAACAATTTTTTAAAACATTTGTTTTAGTCATTGATGGACCTATATTTTATTTATTTATTTATTTTTTAAAGAGAGAGAGAATTTTTTTTTAATATTTATTTTTTAGTTTTTGGTGGACACAACATTTTTAATTTATTTTTATGTGGTGCTCAGAATTGAACCCAGCGCCCCGCACATGCCAGGCGAGCGCGCTACCACTTGATCCACATACCCAGCCCTATTTTATTTATTTATAAGTAGTGCTGAAAATTGAACCCAGTGCTTCACACATGCTAGGCAAGTGCTCTACCACTGAGCTACAACTTCAGCCCCATAAATAACCATTTTTAATATTTGCTTTTGTGTCCTACCTAATAAATAACTACTCTGAAGTTACAAAGATTTTCTCATATATTTTCTTTTAAATGCTTAGAATTTCAAGATTTTTATTTGAATCTGGGATTCATTTTGAGCCAATTTTTGTATATGGTATTCAATGAGTTTTTATGTTCATTTTTTCTTATGATTATGCCATTAACTTAGCAACATGTGCTAGATAATTTTTCTCTATCTCTTGAAATATTTTTGATTCTCATACTTATATATTTTAATTAGTTCAATTATCAAGGAATATGATATTCATTCAAAGAAAGCATTGAAGGACATGAGCAGACTGAGAAAATCATTTACTTTTTTAAAAAATTATCTAATAACTTTGAATTTTATTCTGAAAATTATTGCACAACAATGGAATTTGAGTAATCTGCTCAAGGCAAAGTATATGAAAGTTTTTGAAGAAAAAATGGTAAAAGAGAAATAAGATTATGGCCAAGAATACCATTAAAATAAAATTTAAAAGTTTGTGGATAATTAGGAAATTTTATTGCAAATTATAATAAATCATCTGTGACTTGTATGCTTACTTTTTATTGATTTAATAAACTCAAAAGGAGAAGTGAAAATAATGAAAGAATACTTTGAAAGATTGTGAACATTTAAAACACACATCACATTTGTTTTGCATCTTTCAGAAGAAAAAGTGTCCTACACTGAAAACATCATCTATGATGTAGTACATTCATGCAGAATAAAATATTTCAAGGAAAATCTAAACATAAATGTTATCTCCCCTATTTTAAGGAAGTATTTTAAATGAGAAACTATTGGAAATGAAAATCATATGTTCATTTAGCTTAGTTCATTAAGTCTTCCCTCTTATGGTATTTAAGTTTCCTAACTTGGAGGATTATTTATTTCCTGAAATTCATATAAATAATAATTTGGGGATGATAACTAAACATTTAATAAATTGATCTCACAAGATTATAACATAGCATCCAATTCAAAAGAAAAGTAGCATATAATTTGAATCATTTTAATTTCTGTGAAAAAAATTTCCAAATAGATGCAATTATTTTTTGAAGAAAGATATGCATAACTACATTCTTCTTAAAGAATACTACAGTTTAAATGTTTTTTCCCTTCAAAAATGACATTATGGACTGGGGATATGGCTCAAGCGGTAACACACTCACCTGGCATGCGCGGGGCACTGGGTTCGATCCTCAGCACCACATAAAAATAAAATAAAGATGTTGTGTCCACTGAAAACTGAAAAATAAATATTAAAAAATTATCTCTCTTTTCTCTATCTCTAAAAAATGATATTATATTATGTGCATGTATAAGAATAAGAAAGCTCATTGTTTTGTAAAATTATAAGGTACCAGTAATTTTTATGTATAAAAATTCAATTTAAAAATGAAAAAGTTTATACCCAATACAATTATGTTGGCAAATGGAGCACAATGGAACATGTTTAAGTCATATGGGAAGAAACATCATAAACAAGTTAATGTGGCTTAAAAATAACTGTCAGGAGTGGATTCTCTATGTTGCTCTTCTGACATGTAATAGATTTTCTTCCCTCCAGAGTATGCAATTTTGAAAACACCACATTGGAAACATAGAATGATCCTTTATCAGACTTCAAAATCTTTCTAAGTCTTTAACTTAAAACTCTCAGACTTCACATCTCTAAGAAATAAATTTTGTATAAATTTCCCAGAATGTAGTATTCTATTATAGAAGCAAAATATGTACTAAGAGAAAAGAAAACAACAACAACAACAACAACAAAGTTTCCATAGGATGTTTTTGATCAAATTAATCTTATTCAGTAACTATTTATTTATTGGATAGCTTGGCTTCATTGACAAGTTATACTAGAAATTTTTAGATAAACTTCACAGAAAACAATTTTAAGAATTTTCCCCTTGAGCTACCTTGATTATAAAAGATACATTCAATTCAATTTAACTTAGGCAAGAAGAGAAATTTATTTTCAGTATATTGAGAGCCAATTATATGAGCAGAGATTAAGATAAGCTTTGGGCCAACTGAAAATAAATAACATTTCTTTCCCTTGCTACTAGATCTCTAATATTAATTTTCTTCTACTCTATAAAGTACCTGCTAAATTTTTCATGAAAGTTTTATCCATATAGTAAATAACATATACTGATAGCTCCAGATTAAGCATTCTATGATGTAGTCATGAGGGAAAAATATTCCCCATTTATCTTAATAAGAATAAAAAGAATCACAATAAAGGACTCTGAAACGAATAATGGTGGTAGCCAGACACAATAACAAAAGGAAGATTGTGTGAAGAATCCCAGTCCATCGAAGTGTTAACAGACTATTTGAATGAAAGAAATTGCATCCTTTACAATCAAATCCCAACTTTACATGGTATGTAGCATGATTAACACAAATAAATATTATATTATATATAATCATATTGTAATATCCAAGAAAAGTAACATACACTAATATATATCTTATGTTTTTGTTTTTTTCTTTTTTTTTACTTTTTATTGATTTTTAAAAAGAATAAATGACAGTGGAATGCATTACAATTCTTATTACCCATATCCAGCAGAATTTTTCATATCTCTGGTTGTATACATAGTATGTTTACACCAATCCGTGTCTTCATACATATATTTTGGATAATTATGTCTATCACATTCCACCATCCTTTCTAATCCCTTCCCCCTCCCTTCTCCTCCCACCCCTCAGCCCTATCTAGAATTCATCTATTTCTCCCATGCTCCCCCTCCCTACCCCACTATGAGTCAGCCTCTTTATATCAGAGAAAACATTTGGCATTTGTTTTTGTTTTTTTTTTTTTTTTGGGGGGGGGCGGGGATTGGCTAACTTCACTTAGCATTATCTTCTTCAATGCCAGCCATCGATTTACCCACAAATGCCATGATCTTATTCTCTTTTATTGCTGAGTAAAATTCCATTGTGCATATGTGTCACATTTTTTATCCATTCATCCACTGAAGGGCATCTAGGTTGGCTCCACAGTTTAGCTATCGTGAGTTGTGCTGCTATAAACATTGATGTGGCTGTGTCCCTGTAGTATGCTGTTTTTAAGTCCTTTGGGTATAGTCTGAGGAGAGGGATATCTGGGTCAAATGGTGGGTCCATTCCCAGATTTCCAAGGAATCTCCATACTGCTTTCCCTATTGGCTGCACCAATTTGCAGTCCCACCAGCAATGTATTTTTAAAATGTTATTTGGAAAAAAAAAGAGGAGAGGTAGACTTTTGGCTGCCAATTCCACATGGAAATAGCTAAGAAAGGTGAATTGTAACACATGATAAATTACATTTTTTTTAGGTTTCATAAGATAGGTGAGGACATGAAACTAACTTCTCTATCCCAAGACTGCAGACACAGAGAAAGGAGTAGAGGGAATCATGAGTAGAATTCATGATGGGAAACATTGCCAGGTGGAAAACTTTGAAATGTAATTGACAAACTTAGGAGGTTAATTGTGACATCTCAGAGTTAGAAAGTACAGGAGAACCAAGTAATTCAAAGGCCTCAAAATTTTGCTAATGTTATTTTCACAAATTCATCCAGTTTCTAACAATCAGTATCTAAAAAAAAATACCATAATATTTCTGGAAGGAGGAGGAAGAAAAGCAACCATTTTTAAATATACTACAGTACTCTGTCTTTAGTAATACCTCCATTTAGGATAATTTATAATAGATAAAAATACAGTATGCACTGTTACATTATGATAAGTTAAACTATAAATCAACAACAGAAACCTAATTGGGTAACCACAATATGCATGGAAATTAAACAACAATGTTCTAATACAATATTTGAGTCTGAGGAGAAATTTTAAGGTTAATTTTAAAATGCACATGTAATTAAATTAAAAATACAAAATTAGGTTTTAAATGGAAATGTAAAGCATTGAGTGCATATATTATAATTGAATATATAAAATCAGTTTCCTCATTAGAAATATAGAAAATAATGAAAAAATTAAATTCAAAGTTACTAGAAAAATATAACATAAGAGAAATAATTCATGAGTGTATTATTGTTACTCACATAAAATATCTGAAGAGGGAGAACTTTATAAAGAAAAGTGGTTTATTTTGTCTCATGCTTCTGGAGGTACAAAGTTGAGAGGCAGCATATGTTGTTTGCCTTACTGGCAGAATCAAGACATACTGCAAGAGATCATATAGCAAGAAACAGGGAGCATGTATGTATGTTTACATGATCTGTGCTCACTCTCTCTGTTTTTCTCTCTCTTTCTCTCTCCTACCATATCCGTGAGTATTTGATCATGGAGATTCCATCCTAATGACCTCATTTAATCCTAATCACTTACAAAAGTATCCACATATATACCTCTAAACTTAGTTGGACTGATTTTCCATTCTCTTGTTACTTCTCAATGAGGATGAAATTTTATAACATGAAGTTTTGGGGGGTAGTGAGCTAAGCATATATACCATAACAAATAATAAACATGAGAAAGTAAATTAATTGAAATCAAAATTAGAGCAAAAAATGAATACAATAGGAAATCATAAGGAAAATAAATGAAACACAAAGCTGAATTTTTAAAAGATCAATAAAGAGAAAAACCTCTAGTCAAACTAATAAAGTAAAAGCAGACAGAAATCACTAAAATTAGAAATTAAAGAGAGGATACCACTACAGATACATGTGCATTCAAGTAAGAATTAAGGAATGAAATGAACAACTCTAAGTCCATAAATTGGTTAAGCTAGGTGAAATAGACCAATTCCTTAAAAGAAATTCATTCTGACAAAATGCACACAACTAGAAATACACAACCTGAATTGTCCTATATCTACAAAAGAAATGCAATCAATAATTAATGCTTTCCATAACAGAATACACCAGGCCCATATAGGTTCACTAGTGAATTCTTCCAAATATTTTAGAAGAAATTTGATTAAATCTGTAATTTTTATCAGAAAGAATAATTTCTAACTCATTCTATGAAATCAGCTGTACCCCAATACCCAAATCAGACATAGGTATTACAAGAAAAAAAATGACCAACTAATATTCAAATAATCCATGAAAATATCAAAAAAACACATTTAAAATTCATTGGATTAGGTGAATGCTCTGAAATGCAAACTAATGGGATGCCCTATCTTTTTAGTAAAATAATACTAGACAAACTTCCAAATCTTAGGTATGTAATATGAATACAAGATGCATATAGAATTCCAAATGGACAAGATTAACAGAAATCCTTTCCAAAACACATTATAATGAAAATGCCTAACAAGGAGATATTTTTTAAAGCTGCAGGACAAAAATGGCAGATCATGTTTACAGTTAATCCAATTTAGATTTTAATTGATTTCTTAACCCAGACACTTAAAGCCAGGAGGTTTTAGAATAATATGTACCAGTACTCAGAGAATATGGATGCCAACAAAGATTGTTAGATCCAGTAAAATCATCCTTCATAATTAAAGATGAAATAAAAACTTTCTATGTTAAGCCTACTCAATGAATTTTATGCAGAAGAAATGAAAAATAAAAATGACTACCATTATAGAAATGAATTTCAATATAATAATAATCAATTAAAAGAGAATCAAGGGGCTGGGGTTGTGAAACAGTGGTAGAGCACTTGCCTAGCATGTGTGAGGTACTGGGTTTGATCCTCAGCACCACATAAAAATAAATAAATAAAATAAAGGCATTGTGTTCATCTATAACTAAAAAATATCTTAAAAATGAGAATCAAGACTAGAAGAATATTCAGTTACAGAATCAAGAATGAATTACGCTTTAGAAATAAATGAAAATGGCAGGAAACAAAACTCATCTTTCCACAATAACATTATATAAATATATATGGTATAAACTCTTCATTCAAAATTCATAGATTTGCAGATTGAATTAGAAAACAAGACCCCCAAATATGTCATTTGCAAGAAGACATTCACAGATAAAGATATACTATGAATATTTTTGCCAACACTTATTGTTATTTGTATTCTAGATACAAATTATTCTAGATAATTGCCATTCTCATTGACATGAAATGACATCTCAATGTAGTCTTAATTGCATTTCCATAATTGCTAAAGATGTTAATTTTTTTCTTATATTTGTTGAAAATTTGTATTTTTCTTTTGAGAAGTTTCTGTTGAGTTCCTTTGTCCATTTGTTAATTCAGTTATTTGTTTTAGGGTGTAAAGTTTTTTTTAGTTCTTTGTATATTCTGGATATTAATATGTTATATGAGGAGAAAGGATCAAGGATCCTTTCCCATTCTGTACACTCTCTCTTCATGTTCTTAATGTGTGACAGTCAACAAATTTGTACATATTTGGATGTCTGGATATTTCTCGTTTCAGGAAAACTGTGCAGAGATTAAAAAGTAAAGGAAAAAATAGAACAGTTAGCAATAAGAAAGAGGAAGGGGATCAAGAAAGAGAAATAGAGGACATGGGGAAGTATTGGGGAACAAATCTATCAAATGAAATTATGTCTATATATAAATATAACACAATGAATGCCAAACATGTATGTACATATGTATGTATGTATGTATACACACATACATACACATAAATATAAAAGCACACACACATATGTGTGTATATATATAATATATATATGCTTATAATGCACTAAATAGTAATAATAGAAGGAAAGTCATCAGAGCTGAGTGCATATATCAAGGGGATAAAGGAATAGAGGGAAGGGGTAGGTAATAGGAAATGAGATTGAACTTGAACGTGTTATGTATGTGCACTTTCAAATTTGGCACAATGAATTCCACTAATACTATATAGTTTTAATGCACCAACAAAAAAAGGTGCATAAGTATGTACATAATCTGGAATTGTGCCAATGAGAGACTTTACCTTTGCCACTGTCCTTCATAGATGTCTCACAAAAGGAGGCTGTAGTACTGAAGCTGTCCTCTTTCATGCAGAAAAATGTATAAATGAAGCCCAAGTCATCCTTTTTTTAAACTGATCATATGTACTTCCTGCAGAGCCATAGGTGAAGGCTGGGAGAAAGAAGACAGAGTAGTAGATATTGGAATCATGGATATTTATCTTGTTTCTTCATGTAACATACTTGTGCACTCAGAATTTGCTGAAGCATGATAATGCATAGGATACTTGAAAATGGAGTTATATCTGTGCCCAACTTTGTGGCCTGGTGGTTTACATAATGACTAGTTAATGATAGTTAGCTTTGGCATATGGTAACTTTATAATATATGGTTAAGCATTTAGTTTCCATCAAGCCAAAATCTGTCTCTCAAAGGGATAGTAGTTATTGTTATGTGATGGCAGGGCCTTAATTCAAAATTTGAAAGGCTTCCCCTGCAATTCACCTACAGGAGATTAACAAAGTCTTCAAAAATCATCTCTATCTGCCCTTGACACCTTAATTACAATTGTACTTGTTGGATTATATAGCCCTAGTGTCAGATCAATATGCACAGCATATTGGATGTGTTGCAGAGCTTTCTCTTATTCTGGGATATATTAAACTGGCAGAATTAATTCACTTGGTAAATAGATCAGATAAGACACCCACCTAAATAATGTGTTGCCCGTAAAATCCAAATAGGCCTTCTAAGTATTATGCCTTTTACTTTGCTATAGGATGGGCCAGGTGCAACAATATCTTTCAACTCAGCAGGGATACCTGGATATATCCCATATCACTGATACCCAGAAAATCCATTGATGTAGAAAGTTCCTAAATTTTAATTGAATTTATTTTCCATCATCTAACACACAAATATCTTATCAATAAGTCCAAAATGCTAGTCCCTAAATTTTAATTGAATTTATTTTCCATCATCTAACACACAAATATCTTACCAATAAGTCCAAAATGCTTGCTACTTCTTGCTCACTTGATCAAATCAGCATAATGACATAAATATAATAGCCCAATGTGATATCATTGGGAAGGGAAAATGTTCAAGATTCCTGCAAAGTTATGACATAAGATTAGATCATTATTTTACTTCTGAGGAAGGACAATGTATTTCTGGATTTTGCCAACCGAAAGCAAACTGATCCTCTATGGTATGGTGTGAAGTAAAAAAAAAAAAAAAAGTATTTGTCAGATGAATAGCTGCAAACTGAGTTGCCACGAGATGTATTAATTTACTCAAGCAAACAAAATAGCATCTAATACAGCAACTCAAGCGGAGTCACTATATCTTTACTTTTATGCTAATTCACTGTCATTCTAAAAGGTCTCTCTGCATTCTTCATAGTCCAATCAGGAGAATTCAAAGGGGAAATGGTGAGAATCCCCAGCCCTGCTTCTTTTAGGTCCTTCTTGGTGGCACTAATCAATACAATCCATCTAAAAACCTAATATTAGTTTTTATTTGCTATTTTCATTGTAGAGCCAGGTCTAATGTTTCCACTTGGCCTTTCCCACTACAACATGCTTCACTGCACAAATTAGGGAACCAATGAAATGATTCTGCCAGCTGCTTGCTAAGGATTTCTATTCTAATCATGCTTTTTGGAACTGCATAAGTGACAACAGAAAGTGCTTGAGAAAACCGTGAACTTATTTTGATTTAGATCTACACTAAAACTTTAGTATTACTTGAGTTCCAAAATCCACTACACATACTAGAGAGCCAATAATTATGTTGCAATTCTCTTAAAATAAATGTCAGTTCAGTAATCCTAAAAAGTCTGATTATTTCCTTTTATTTCAGTTTAATGTTATCCAAGTAAATGCAGGATGGAAGAATGGTAAAAAGTGTTATTTGTCGTTGTTTTGTTTGGTTTTTGTTTTTTTGTGTTTTTTTTTTTTATAATACTAAGATGTTTCCTTTACAAGACTCCAACTCCCCATCATTCAATGGCTTCTAGGTCTCAATTCTGGCATAGCCCCCTCAAAACAAAGGTAAAAAGGTAAATACTACTGGAAGAATGGGTGGGGGTGGAGATGCCACTGCTGTGGGAGGTCAGCACATCACTTCTCATAAAAAGTAAAAAAATAAATAAATAAAATAGAAAAAGAAGCCCTCAAACTTCTCAAATTTTAAGAGATTAATGTCTTTAGACTAACCAGGGTCCTCCCACACATTTCTATCATAAATTACTGGATCCAGTATCCTCACTTTAACAGTAGTCACTCTCAAAGGTTGATGGTTAAATCTGTGTTGTAATTCAGTCAATTGCATAATGATGTTTTGTATTTTGTTTTTAGCAACTTCAGCTCTGTGGCTACAGGAGAGAAAATTCTCCTTCTGTACACAGTTGAATAATTTTAAGATATTTATGTGTATCCTGAGGCAACAATGTGAATTCTGAACTTGTCCTTTTCTGTAATCACTTTTCCCAGTCATGATAAGAACAAGCAACCAATGTCATTATATAACTTTGTTTCCCACAAATATTACTTTATGAAATTACTCTATTGCTTGTCTTTCATTAGTGGTGAAATATGAACATCATAAATATTTATTTTGCATACTGTAGCCAGATTTGGGGGTTCATAAACAATGAAAATGAGATCAAATCAAGAAAAAAAATCAACTACAGAAAAAGCTTTATTGGGTTTTCTGCTCTAACAAGAAGGAAGATGCAGCTCTGACAGAGAACATGTCAAGCTGGCCTTCTGAACAAAAAAGGGGCTAGTATTTACTCATATTTAGGAGTAGTGGAATTTTCAATGGTTTTGTTCACAGTTTTTTTTAAAGTTTTATTTTCCTGTGCAGTCATTCTGGCTATAAGGATTGGGCGGTCAGCTTGGAGCCCAGTAACTCTTGAATTCCTTCCACTGGTGCCTCATAGTCTTTTGAAAAGTATGAGTATCTCTGTAATTGTTAAGAGAACACATAAGTTGGTGCAAGAGTGGAAGAAAACACAAATTATGTAACAGGTTGAGAGCCCTGGAAATTTGCCTTTACCCCTTCAGCGTAATCCTTTCTACAAATATTGATTTATTTTTTATCTAGTTCATCAGTGGGGATATTACTCTGAAGACATCCTGGTTTTAACAATGCAAACTGATGTTTGACATCAACAAGGCTGTTTGAGAGAGTGAGGTACTAGAGAATACACATTCCATGCTTTTAGTGAGTAACAGGTCCTGAGAAGAACAAGAAAAAGCACATACAACACTTAATGGTTGATGGCTATGAGTTAAACTCCCAATAATACATTAGTTCTTTCTCACAGGGACCCTTGAGAGTCTCATGTAATATTTTTATGCCATAGAGTATGTACTCTTTATTCTATTTTAATTATAATCCTTATCTATTTTGGTCTTTTTATATTGCAATCAATTCCAGAAACTCCTTTACTAATAAAAAAAAATCCCTAAAAGTATGTCCCTCTAGAATCATTCCCATTATCAAAATCTGTATTATATAAGTTTCTCCAGGGAAACAGAACTAATAGAAAATATGAGTATATATTTATATTTGTATTTTAATTATATATATATACACATACCTCAGTGGCAGAATTCTTGCCTAGTATGTGTGAGGCACTGTGTTCGATCTTCAGCACCACATAAAAAACAAACAAAGGCATTCTGTCCATCTACAACTACTACAAATTTTTGTTTTAAATTTTTAATAAATAAGCCATTATGTTATAATAGCTTTGATCATACATTACATATAATGCAACATATGGGGTGTCAGTATATCTTACTTATTTCTAAACTAAAAATGTAATGAATAGGTATTTTATGTAACTCAATGCAATTTGCATGTGTTCAGGGTGACTTTTACCATTTCATCATTGGGGGTTATTTTTAATATTCATCTGCATTTCTCTCTATTAAAAATGTGTGTAAGTGTGATCATGTATTCACACAGCACCTTAGTCTAAGCAATTTAAAATAGACGGATTTCCATCCTCTTTAAATTTCATATTATTCTCTGGAAAGTAAGAAGTATGTTGCTTTTTACCTCTTTTTCAGTTTCTGAAATGATATATTATGGGTTATACACACATTTAGAAGTAGAGTAGAATAATAATATCTGTGTTTCCTTAGGGTTTTTTTACATGATATGAAAACTTTCATTGCATACTGGTTTTAATAATCTTTGTTTTTCATTTACAAAGATATTTGAAAAATATTAATGCATTAAATAAGACAATGAAAAATCTAAGTTAACAAATTCCCTTGTTGTCTAATCCCTGGACTCCATCTCCCATTCACTGACTAAATAACTTTGATACCTGTGATATATGCTATTGATTACTGCCACTCAGTCTTTTGTGCAACTTTATGTTTTCTCTTCCTCTTTGTTTCAAAATTCTTACTTTGTTTTCTCCACTTCATTGTTTCAATACTTTTATCTTGTTTTCATCAAATCATGAACTCAGTGAAGATAACCCCTTCTCTCTCTCCTGGTGTGAGTTTTGAAAACAATACTAAAATGATCATGACATTCCCATTTCCTTTGTAACTAATTGATTTAGGCAATGGTACATAATACAATCCTGATCAAAATGATAGATGGGCCATTTGGCCATGGCAGTTTACTGAATTCTATCAACTGTTTTATGACCATAGTAATCCAATCAACCTTAATACTCATCAAATGAATTGATAAAGAAAATGTGGTGTATGTACACAATGGAATATTACTCAGCCTTAAAGTCAGTAAATAGTTGGAGCTGGAGAATATCATGCTAAGAAAAACAAGCCAATACAAAAAAAAAAAATAAAGGCCCATATGAGGATACTAATTCACAGTAAGTGGGGTGAACCAGGGAAAAATAATTACTTAGGATTAGGTAGAGGAGATTTAAGGAAGGGGCAGGTACTGAGGATAGGAAGGATAGGAGAATGAATTGGATGTTATTACCCTATGTATATATATATAGTTACATGACCTGTGTGATTCTACATCATGTACACCCAGAAGAATGAGTTGTTTTACACCATTTATGTATGATGTCTCAAAATGCATTCTACTGCTGTATATAACTAATTAGAACAAATTTTAAAAATCTTAAATAAAGAAGAAGACAAATAAAAAGGCTTAATACATATGAACATGGATGAACCAACCCTTAAAAAGCACAATATACTGGTGAGATAATACATTTTTTCATCATTTAAATAATTTTATTTATTTTGTATTACAATCAACAAAATTCACATTGGTAAAATACCTAAATACAGTATAGGAAGCATATGTTGCACATTCTTTGTTGACTCTATTATCAATTCCAATCAAATTTCCCAAGGCTTATACCAAAACCAAATTTATACAGGTTGTATTTAACTGACCACCATAACTTCATTTATATGATTTCCAACTCTTTTAGAACCCTCATATCAACTATTGCAAACAGTATATATTTCAAGACTTTTAAAAAATTTTATTAGTTTATAATAGATATACATAGTATTAGGGTTCATTTTGAAATAATTATACAAACATGGAATATAATTTGCTCCAATGTAGTCCCCAATACTTTGCCATTCTTTTTCCTCCTTGCTGTTCCTTTTCCCTTTTCTCTACTCTATTGATCTTTCTGCTATTTATTTATAGTTTTTAAATTAGTGCATATCAAAGGAAGTAATTCAGTTCTTCTTCAAATATTCAAGTAAATCTAAATTTTTAACAAAGAACAGACATAAAATAATATTTCTCAATTTTAAATAGCTCTATTATCTTAATCTTTTTAAATTTATTAAATTTATATTAATTTATACAACTCAATTGGATTGACCAACTATAATCATATTATATTACTTTTTTAAAAATTTTAAGGTTATTTATTTCCTTACGATTATACCACATTGAACTAAAACTTTACAGGAAAAAAGTAAAAACAGTGCAGTTAAAAACCTTACTCAAAATTTGAAAGATTTATTATTATTTACAATTTTTCTATATTCATGTTAATGGATTATTTTAATAAATATGGAATTATATTCTACATGCTATATTTAATTTATTTTCATAAATGACAAAAACATATTTATTATCTTTTCATATGTGCAACCAGAAGTATAATTTTTATCTTTTAAAAAGCTATGTAGTCAGGCATGGTGGCACATGCCTGTAATCCCAGTGGCTTAGGAGGCTGAGGCAGGAAGATTAATAAGAGTTCAAAGCCAGCCTGAGGTTTGAACCTCAGCACCACATACAGGTAAAATAAAGATATTGTGCCCAACTAAAACTAATATATATATATATATATATATATATATATATATATATATATATATATATATAAATTAACTGATAAAAAATCATAATGATGACTTCAGAAGTTAGTAAACTGCCACTTGAAAACTTTCTATTTATTTATTTATTGTAAATAGAATGTCATTTAAATAAACTCAAGCCTATTGAATTATTATCTATGGCTGTCTTTCCCATAAATGGTATTGATAAATTGCAAATAGATTGTGTACCATGCAAGGATGACACTATTTATTGTGTGGATGGTGAAAACAATTTTGCTGATAAATAGTTTCTATTTCAAAACATTTAAGCAGTTTTTGAAAAGTTTTCAAAACTACTAAGCACCTCAACAAAATTCATGTTGCTTATATCTTTAATACTATTTTTATTGCCTAAAACTAGAATAATGTGGACCTCTCAAAGCAGATAAAATGTTTCAAATGAAACCATTGACAAAGTAATGTTTACTTTTAAGTTCAAACTTTGCTCTTGATGACCAGCAACATCTCACATTACTGTGAGGGAATCCACTCTTCACTGTTTTTTTTTTTTTAATTTTTTATTTGTTTAAATTAGTTACACATGACAGTACAATGACCTTGACATATCATATATTTTAATCAGATGGGATATGATTTCTTATTTTTCTGAGTTGTACAGGTTGCAGAATCAAATTGGTCATGCAGTCACATATATACTCACAGTAATAATAATGTCTATTTCATTCTACTATCCTTCCTTTCCCCCCATCCCCTCCCCTCCCCTCCCATAACTTCTCTCTACCCAATCTAAGGTGATGCTATTCCTTTTTTTTTTCTCACATCTTCATACATGTATTTTGTATAATGATGAGGGTCTCCTTCCACCTTCCATACAATTCCCTTTCTCCCTTCCTTTCCCTCTCACCTCTCTTCCCTATGTTGAGGTAATCTTTTTCCCATGCTCTTCCTCCCTACCCCATTTTGAGTCACCCCCTTTATATCAGAGAAGACATTCGGCATTTGTTTTTTCCATATCATTCTAATAGTCCACTTAGCATAATCTGCTCCACTGTTTTTAATTAAAGGGAGAGAAAAAAATGTTTCTATTCTGTGATAATGCAAACAAAGTAGTAAGATAAATGCCAGAATTTTAGTGTACAATAGAATAAAATAATTGTCATTTGATAGAATCATTATTTCTCAAATAATGTTTGAGACATGTTATATCAGTGAAGAATGAAAATAAAATTTATTGGTTAAAACCAAAAGCAAACTACAAATTGGAAAAGCTTAACAATGCCAGAGTTTTCTATAGATAATAAATATGCAATACAAAACATGTTTGATGTGTTTAATAGATCTTGAGCTTGTGCAGTGACTGTAGGTTAGTCAAGATTGGCACAAAATCCAAATGTCTTCATATTACAATGTTAGTTTTGTGCAAATCTAAAGAATGTTTTTTTCATTTTTTGTAAGATTCAGACTCTGGTAAGTATTTGGTAAATGCTTTGATCTGTTTTAACTTATATCATTTTTTGCATCATCTTCTTAAATTTTTGAATTTACATGTGTAACCCTCATAAAAAGGATCAGCATGCTGTTGTCATACACATACATACAAACAATTCTGGAGTCATAGTATGCATGGCAGAAGAATCATAGAATGGAAAGGATAACTCTGGGTAGTGTTATTAACTCTGCAGCAGACACCAATTATTGTTTGGATTACTCATTATTTTTTATATATCAACTCAACATGATGACAATGCTTGTTTTGCTAATGTTAAAATATCTTAGAAAATATGCTGCAACTGCAGTTGCCGGTTTTCCTACATGTCAGTCGATATTATTTGTGTGGCTAGTGACTGCAGAAACAAACACTTACTCTTATGAATATAATCTTATGGACATAATACTCTTATGGACATAATAATCTTGTATTTTGTTTTGTATTTTATTTGAACATAAAACATAAATAATGGATTAACAATTTCTGTAAGTACACCTATAGTAAGTAAGGAAGTAAATAAATAAATAAATAAATAAATAACAACTAATAAATAAATAACAATTAGAAAAACAAAAATCCCAAAGTTAAGAAAAGCAAATTTAGAGCCAGGAACAATGGTGCATGCCTATAATCCCAGCATCTCTGGAGGCTAGGCAGGAGGATCATGAGTTCAAAGCCAGCCTCAGAAACTTAACATGCCCTAAGCAACTCAGTTAGACCCTGTCTCTAAATTTAAAAATATAAATAAATAAATAAAAGTAACATGAAAAAGGTTTGGGGATTCGTCTTAGTGCTTAAGAGTGCCTTGGTTCAAGCCATGGTACAAAACAAAACAAAACAAAAAAAAAAAAACCAAAAAAAAAAAAAAACAAATTTAAACTGAATATGGTGGCACATGCCTGTAATCCCAGCCGCTCAGGAGGCTGAGACAGGAAGATTGCAAGTTCAAAGGCAGCCTCAGCAATGGCAAGGTGCTAAGCAACTCAATGAGACCCTTTGCCTAAATAAAATACAAAAAGAGCTGGGGATGTGGATCAGTGGCCAAGTGCCCCTGTGTTCAATCCTTGATTCAAAAAAGAAAGAAAGAAAGAAAGAAAGAAAGAAAGAAAGAAAGAAAGAAAGAAAGAAAGAAAACAAATGGAAATATATCTGGGCATTTCCATATCATTCTAATAGTCCAGTAAATTCATAGAGTTAGGAAGGAGTATATATTGAGAGAAACATGAAGTGAAATCCTAGTGGTTAATGTGTACAGAAGCACTTGTTTGGACTCATTTGGACTCATTTCTGTCTCTTTAGAGACATTGATCCAGTAATTATCCTCTTCTTCTCTTATAACTTTAATTACTTTCTCCTCATCGATTCTTTCTGCTTGTTGCAAACATGCTCCTGCTCTCTGAAAAAAAAATTAATTTTCTTAGGACGAATGGCTGCTTAAAGCTACTCATTTCTTCTTCTCTATTCAATATAAAGCACCTTAGGAGAAAAATCTGCTCTGATTTTTAACTTTTACCTCTCATCCATAAACTCTCACACTATTGAATATTTGTTTTCTGGAGGGTATCCAAAGATCCCTTATTCAAAATTTTATTTTTTCATTCTCACTGAGCTCTCTGTCACATTTGCTTCCATCTTTTTCTGCTAACATTGTGTAGTTTATTGTTCCATCTAAACACAATACAAACATTCTCTGTTTCAATCACAAATTTTGACAATATTTCTCTGTTAGAGTCTGTGAACAAGTCAGGATGGCACCTGGCATTTTACCAGAGAAATGTTAGAGTCTGTAAACAAGTCTGGATGGCGCCTGGCAAAATGCCAGAGGGAGTGGTTTGTGAAGTAACCCCAGCGAGCCATTAAGTGTGGAGATTCCTTATTGGTTGACTGCTGTATCTAGTTTATGTTAATTAGATAAGCTGTGTAGAATGTATATATACCCCTCCTGTCCTACAATAAACGGCTCCTACACCTGCTGTATCAATCTACACAAGTTGTTCGTCACCCTCCTCTTATTTTGCAGCCAGCCGGCCTTCGACAGATGGTGGCCCGTACCGGGAGCCCCGGGACACTCCGGGGTAAGTGACGGGAAAAAAAAAGCTGCCCGTCCATAGATAGGACGGGAGCAATCTGCTCGTCCCTAGGCAAATAGGGAGAGAGGAAAAATGGCCATTTCAAGAAAATGGAGAAGATTGATACAGTATGTTTGTGTCTTGTTTTGTCTTAAAATGTTGTATTGTCTTTGTGATGAAAATATGGAAGGGGTGAGAAGTAAATTACTAAGGGAAGAAGGCACCCCAGTGGAACCAAGAATAGTTAGGGCATGTGTTGATAAGAGCCCAGGAACTCTAGTCAGAAAGAAAAAGAAAGTTCAGAAGAAGAAGGATTATCAGGAAAAAAGTTGCAGCAAAAGGCTATTACTAAATACTTTTCGTTATGGGAGGGTGCGTGAAGCCGCATGGAGGCTGCCGCGTATAGGAGCCGATCATGGCGCAGCAAGGAATTTCCAAGCTGCGGCAGCCGGCTCTTCCTCACCCCCCACCCAGGAAGCAGAACGCCACTGCGAGATCCCAAATCCAAACCTGTGCCCAGAAGCAGTTTGAGTCCGGGACACTCCCCAGGGCCATATGGGGCTGCCCAGGCACTACAGCCAGCAGAAGACGCTACTGGTGTCCCTGATGTTTGGTCATTTTCAATGCCAATAACTAAGCTACAATGGTTCTCCCACACCTGGAGGCTGATGAGTAATGAGCACTATTAAGGCTTATTTCAAATGTAAAAAACCTTGAGATAATGTACTAAATTGTTCAGAAGGTTGTTTTCTTAGTAGAATGCTACAGGATTTTCTTTAGCAATCCGGAGTTCCTGCCTTCTTCCCAGTGCCGGTAAAGACCAAGGTGGAAGAATTTCCAGTGTTGCTGAGAACCTGAGGAGACTTTGGATTAAGCTAGCTGCCTGCAGAATTTACCTGGACTGTGATTTAAGCTAGCTGCCTGCAGAACTTACCTGGACTGTGATTTACCTGGACTGTGAGTTAATCTATTGAGACACTACTTTACCTGGACTGAGACAACAAACTGTAATCTACAACAAATTGTAACTCAGTATCTTTGCTAACGGTGTCATTGCTGGTATAATTTTTCCAAGGGCTTCTTGCATGGAGCCATCAATTGGCTTGGTATTGTGGCATTTTGTATCCTCCCTTTCTGTTTGTAGCAGGTTATTTATGGTGTTTGTGTAAAAACCACTATGGTCTTTATTTAAATTAAACAAAAGTGGGAATTGTTAGATGCCGCAGTCTGGCTGGGCACAATCAGGAGCCACTTGTCAAAAGAAACTAACTTTATTTTTAGAACCACACACGACAAACAAAATAGTCTCTCAGGAAAAACCCTCAGAGCCTCAACTGCCACCACCGGCTTTCCCCAAGCCTCTCTCTCCCACACAAGCTTCTCTCTACCTCCCACAATCCTCCTGCTCTTGAGGCCGATTGGCTGGGTCATGTGGGCGGAGCCAAAAAAGTCCCCCAATGAGCAGCTCCGTGGTCTGAAAGGGCAGGGAAACAGTCCAATGAGCATCACCGCAGAGGAGCCAATCAGCTAGATGTTGCTGGGGCCGAGGAGCCAATCAGCTAGATGTTGCTGGGGCCGCTGTGAGCCAATCATCAGCCAGCAGCTGGAAGTTTGCTGGCAGCTGGAAGTTTGCTGGGGCCCCTTTGGCTGTGGCTCTCAACAGTTAGAGTCTGTAAATAAGTCAGGATGGCGCCTGGCATTTTACCAGAGAAATGTTAGAGTCTGTAAACAAGTCTGGATGGCGCCTGGCAAAATGCCAGAGGGAGTGGTTTGTGAAGTAACCCCAGCGAGCCATTAAGTGTGGAGATTCCTTATTGGTTGACTGCTGTATCTAGTTTATGTTAATTAGATAAGCTGTGTAGAATGTATATATACCCCTCCTGTCCTACAATAAACGGCTCCTACACTTGCTGTATCAATCTACACAAGTTGTTCGTCACCCTCCGCTTATTTTGCATCCAGCCAGCCTTCGACATTTCTCAAGGATATGCTACAGATACATCATTCTTTCATATTTTTGTTTAAGCTACAACCTTAAACTAGATTGTTCTTACTACTCCACCTTGTTACTACCCCATTTTGTTAGCTTTTTTCACTGTGACCAAATTACCTTACATAACAACTTAGCGGAACAGTGCATGGCATAAGGGCATGGTGGAGGAAAGGTGCTCAGCTCATGGAAGCCTGAATAAAAGCAGTGAGAGAAGAAGGGGCCTGGACAGATAGATACAGTTCCCAAGGCCATGCCCCAGTGACCTACTTCCTCCAGCCACACTTCACCTGCCAAAGGTTACCACTCAGTAGTAGATTCAAATTATTAATCCATCAAATGGATTAGTTAAATGAGATCAGAGTCCTAACCATTGCCTAAATGTTCCACATCTGAACCTTGCTGCATTACGGATAATATTTCTAACACATGTATTTTGAGGGACTTTGAAGATCCAAAACATAACACCCATTTTGGGCAATCCATTACATAATTGATGAATATTGACATTTCTTCTTTTTAATCACCTTTATGGTTCAATTCTCTGTTCCTAGGATATCTTTCAGGTCCTCTATAAATGCAATAGTTCACTATGAATCATATAATTCTTTTTATAAAAAGATAGTTTAGCACAATTTTAGGTTCATAACAGTATTGAGCAGATGTCCTAGATTTCTCTTGTGTCTCTTCCCCCACATCCATAACCTTTTTTTGTTGTCAACATCCTTCACCAGATTGCTATTGTTATAATTGATAAGCTTAAAATGATCCACCATAATCATTCAAAATTTGTAATTTTCCTTAAGTTTCACTTTTGGTGTTTTATATTCTCTGGATTTGGAGAATGTATAAAGGCATGCATCCATCATTATAATATCATACAGATTCTCACTGTACTAAATTTCGTCTGCATTTTGCCTCTTCATTCTTCTACATCTCTAACTCTGGAAATCATTAATCATATTTTACCATCTCCTGAATTTTCTGAAAAGTCATACAAAAGAAATTATATATTAATGCATACTTGTCAAATGGGTTTCTAATAGTAATATGCACTTAAGTTTCTTATGAATATTTTAATATTTTCTTAAATCATTTATTTTTAGAAACAGTAGTAATCCTTGAATATATGTTCCATATTTTATTTATTCACCTACTAAAGGACACATGGGCTGCTTTCATGTTTGGGCAATTATGAATAGATTTAATACAAACATCCTTGTGAAGATTTTGTGTGGACATAAATTTTTAAATCCTTTTAGTAAAAACCAAGGAGCTTAATTATTGGATTATGTGGTAAGAATGTACCATTTTATTAAAACTTGCTAACAGTCCTCCAACATAATTATGCCATTTTACATTTCCACCAGCAATAATGAGTTATTTTGTTGCTCTATATCCAGATTCTTGGACTGAGTCATCACTACTATCATCCTTGGATTTTCCAGATTGCAGACAGCTATTATGGAAATTTTCAACCTTTGTGATAGTGTGAGCCAATTTTCTAAAAATCCATATAGATAGAATTAGAATCATATATATATATATATATATATATATATATATATATATATATGCTATGAACACATATTTTCTTTTTTTAAATGAAGAAATTTTAATTTCTTTTTTTTCAAAACTGATGTATGTTTGTTAAGAGAAAATGCAATGTTGCAAAATAAAGAAAATTTAATTCGCTTTTTCAAAACTGATGTATGGTATTAAGGTTGTAGCTCAGTAGTAAAGTGTTCTCCTCGCAGTGGAAGACACTTGGTTTGATCCTCAGCACCACATAACAAATAAAATAAAGGTGTTGTGTCCATCTACAACTAATTTTTTTTCTTTAAAAACTGATTCATGTTCGTTAAAAATATCAACATTGCAAAAGAGTTTCATTTAAAAAATAGAGTGTTCCTTCAAATGCTGTTCACCAGAAAAACAGTAACAGAGTAACACTCTAATTTATTGACAAAAATTTGATATCTGTCTTTTCTAAATATATGCTAATAGATGCAATAACAATTTAGCAGCTCCCACACATCCCCAATCTCATGTTATATTGAATTCAGAAGATATGAAATAAAACACACAACACACACAAACACACTCACATACACACATATACATATATATATATATATAATTTCAGAATTATAGATGATTTTGTAAAGTACAATGTAAATACTGTGTACTTAAACAAATATTACAGTTTGTGGGAATGTAGGTTAGCCCTGCAATTATAGAATACAGTATGAAGGTTCCTCAAAATATTACAAACAGAAATACCAGGAGATCTGGCAATCCCACCCCTTGGTAAATATCCAAAAGAAATGAAATGATATGTTGAATGAAGACTCATTTGCTTTCTCATGTTGATTGAGGCACTATTCACAATAGCCAAAATATGGAAACAACTTAAGCATCAATCAATTGATGAATGGATAAAGAAAAAATGGTACATATACACAATGGAATACAATTCAGTCATTTGAAAGACCATGGATGGAAATGGAGATCATTATGTTAAGTAAAATAGGCCAAGCACAGAAAATCAAACACTGCATGATTTCACTCTTATGTGTAATCTCACAAAGTTTACCTCATAGAAGTTGAGAGTAGAAAGGCAGTTGTCAGAGGCTGGAGAGTGTAAGGGGTAAAGGGGTGGGGAAAAATTAATTAATGAACATCAAGTTGCAGTTAGATAGGGGCAGCAAGAAGTTCTGGTTTGCTACCATACAGTAGGTGACTGTAGATAGAAATAATGTATTTTATATCTCAAGAAGACAAAAGAAAGAATTTTCAAAATTTTCACCATAAAAAATGTTTTTCAAGAGATAGATGTTTAGCATGTTTTAAATATTATACAATGTATACATATATCAAGATATTGTGTCACCTCATTAATATGTAAAATTTTATGTTTTCATGTAGCAGTTAAAATAAATTTATTTTTAAAATGAAGTTTTTTTTCTTACCAACTATGAAATGTTAATTATCTGAAAAATCTACATTGTTCAAAAAGAAGGAGTGTATAGCCCCTTTCTTAATCCTTTTTGAAATATAGGATGTTCTCACTATTAATATAGCTTAGTTCTTTTCTTGTTTTATAAGACATCTGGCACAGCTTCAAAAGAACTTTGACTTGGAAATAATTTGAGATGGAGTCAAAGATGGTGCACCAGTAGAGTAGTTGTTCTCACATTTTAATGCTTTTCAAATAAATCACTTGTGAATTTTTTTAAATGTAGATTCTATGAATATACTTCTAAGTTTCTGAGTTAGTAAATCTGGGAAGAGACCCAGGAATGTGAGTATTTAGTAAGCACTCCGTATAAATCTGATATATATGGCAGGTGAGTCAACCTTCAGAAACACTGCCCTAAATGCATTCTCATTAGATTCTCCTATAAAGAAACTACTAGTCTTTGCTGTGTAAATAATTTTCTTTGATCTAGAAAGCACACTGAATATATATTTAGGAATTTGTAAGACTTTCTTATGCATAGAATATCATAATCATTTCATAACTAGAGCTCCTTTTGAAGTTTGTGACGGAAGTAGGTGATAATTTAATATGGTCTTATAGGTTGCAATGTTTTTATTTGTTCATGGCCATTATATTGGGAAATAAATTAAGTAAATATCATTAAAATATAATTATTTTTTAAAGTCTATTTATAACACCTCATATAATTTTACAGAAATCCTACTTTTTGTGCAAGAGACATTATTTTTAAATTATAAATGATGTGAATCCTGAATATTCTCATTAAAACTGTGTAGCTTGTTTTATTACTTAAGGCATTCAATCTTATTTTGTAAAACTCTATATTCATTTTAAATATTTTCAAAAAACAATTACAAAAATATTAGTAAATCGTAATTCCTTCCATCAATAACTTTTCAAGGACATCCAATCCAAAAGCACTGTTTCAGGAATTTCCATTTAATGCCCCTCATATCTCTCATGATCACAAACCATTTGTTAATTTGAAAATGTATATACTTGGGTTCAGTGTGTCTAATGATGGTTATACATTAATATAATGTCTTCTCATTAATTATAGATTTGTTCAGGATATAGAAAGTCAAAGATTTGGGTCAGATCTGAAAATATTTTACACACCCACACACAATAAAAAAAAAAACTAGACCCACAGCTTGAATTTTCAACTATGAATAGACTTAGACTTATAGATAATTTTTATGACATTGTTCAAGCACTTTTTATGTCCTTACAAGTGTGTATTGGTGGGATGAAGGATGGTAACATGGATTAATAAAGCTCTTCATATTCTGAGCTTAATAAGCCATCATAAGTGCATACATTTAATCCATTATTTACATAATTATGAGGATTGGCCCACCTTTGTGCTTTGGCAGGTTTGTTGGGGAAAGGAAGCCCTTAAGGTAAGGGCAGATTTGGTGGCTGGAATTGCTAGGTGTACAGGTAGGGGGTACCTAAATAAGAGCCATTGTGGTTGAAGCTGTCAGCAGTAGCAACAGGATGTTTTAGCTAAGAAGGAGATTTTGTACTTGAAACAATCAGTGGCAGTAACAATATGTCTCTGTGGCACATTGTCTCCTTGCATCATGGCATAGTCTCAGTAACTATTTCTCTTCTACAAGGCATTGATTCTATATTCCTATGGATGGTTTACCTTCTTGTCCCATTTCCTCAACTATACTGCTGGTAAGATTTCTGTTACTCTAAAAAATCCCTGAGATAATCAATTCATGAATAATAGATATTTATTGTAGCTCACAGTATTTGATGTTCCAGTCTATAACTAGGCAAACCTATTACTTATAAACCACTTGTTGTAAGGGGTGAGTACATCATGGTAAACATAACTGGTGAGGCAAACCTGCTTATATTATAGCTTGGAATTGAAAGAGAAAAAGAGAGAAATGGGCTGAGGTCCACTATTCCCTTCAAGGGTTGTGGGGACAAGTGCATAGAGTACTGCATACATGTCACATGTTAAGGGTGACTGGATGGCAAACCACTCCCCTTGTGCTATGTGCATGAGAAGCAAACCACTTACCCTATAGGCACAACCCTGGGCATGAGGCCACATGTTGTGGTCCCAGCACTTGCTCCACTGTCGGTTCCTCTATCAGTTGCCAAAAGGACAGCTGGAAAGAAATTTTATTGGTGGCTGCCTATAATCTGCTTAGCTACTGCCTGAATGTATATACTTGGTAACTATGCAATAAAATCAGACCTGTTTGCAGCTTGGTCTCTCAAGGTCTTGATTTGTGACTCCATAGCCACACTCTCCAAATCCAGTTCCATGGATCTCCTTGCTGGATGAGAGACAGCTGGTGACTAAACAGGGACTTGAGGTAAGCCTATAAGAAAGGATGTGGTCCCTCACAAAATGGTAATGAAGAGGTAATTGGGGAACCTATTTAGTTCCACCAAAGACTCATGGCTGCAAGTGCTGTGCACTCTACTAGACACTAGACATGAGGTGGGAGGGAAAGGTAGAGAAAAGGGAAATGGAAGGAGACCCTCATTGTTATACAAAGTTACATATAAGAGGTTATGAGGGGAATGGGGAAAAAAAGAAGGAGAGAAATGAATTACAGTAGATGGGGTAGAGAGAGAAGATGGGAGGGGAGGGGAGGGGGGATAGTAGAGGATAGGAAAGGTAGCAGAATACAACAGTTACTAATATGACATTATGTAAAAATGTGGATGTGTAACCGATGTGATTCTGCAATCTGTATTTGGGGTAAAAGTGGGAGTTCATAACCCACTTGAATATAATGTATGAAATATGATATGTCAAGAGTTTTGTAATGTTTTGAACAACCAATAAAAACAAAACAAAACAAAACCAAAAAAAAAAACCCCAATACCTAATAAGGTAAAAATCATAGTACCTGGAATGTAATAAAAAAAAAAATTACCAGGCACACAAAAAACAATAAATTGATACATGAAATAAAAAAAGAAAGAAGCCCATAAGTTTTGAGATGTAGTGATAGACACTGGCCCCTGGATTATTGCTGCTGATGTTTTTGATGCTATGATATGGTACAAGATAATGGCAAATGTGTGGCAAGCTGAAGTGAGACAGGAGTATACTTTACCACTACTTTTATTTTCCTATTGTGACAGCCATTAAAGCTTAGGGGGCCCTACATCAGACCCTGTCATATAATGATGGCCCTGAGGGAAGATGAGACTGTGAGAAACAGACAAGAGAAAAAAAGCACTCTCAAGAATTTGCTTCAAAGCAAGCAACCACAGCAAGTATGAGAAAGCAGATGAAAAATTATTTCAAAGCAAGCAACCACAACAGGTACATGGGGGAGAGAGACAGGAAACAGTACCACTAGCCTTCATGGTGCAGGAAGACTTGATCTCAAATGGAGACTTCTACTGACAGGCAAAGACCATATCCTTCCCTGAGTCAATGGAAACTGCCTCTTTATGAGGCAATGCCAAAGCCTGCAAGGGACCATGAAAGCTTAGAAATGACCAGGCCACCAGACAGACACAAGCCATGGTCTCCCAGAAACACATGCCAAGGGGCCAGAGATCATTTTGAAGATCTATGTAAGATAAGAGATGAACAATAAGGTAAGGGGATACAAGCCTTCCCTGTCAACATGGCCTCCACACCACAGACCCTGCCACTTGATATCCACACACATTGGGTACCCTGAAAGAGTTGAAGAAGGCAGTAAAAGAGGATGGACCCCGGGTGCTATTTGTAGACCAAATGCTCTTAACACTCAGTCTTGAACTTAATTGCCCTCAAGAGTGCAAAATACTAGACAAATTGGCTCTTGAGCCTACAACATTTTTGAAGTGGAAGTTATTTTTCTATGATGAATGTGAATAGCAGTGGGATCATAACCATACCACAAATGTTAACCTACCAGCTGAGTACTTACAGGGAAAAAGAATCTACAGTTACCCTGCGCGCTACAAGCTACATGTCCACCAAATTATTTTGATCATGTGCGATTTTGTGCATTAAGAGCCTGGAGGAAGTTCCCAGCTGGAGGAGGTACAGTTTCTATACAAGGTCTAAGAAAGAAAGCCACTGAAGATTTGCTGCAGTTTATTGACAGAGAAAACAAGGCAGTAAAAAGGAAGGTGTTTCATGAAGGAGCTAGGGCAGTGGTAGCCCAGGAATTGATCTGGGACAGACTAAATAAGAAACATAAAACAGCAGTGGTGCCAGTAAAAAAATGGCACAATGGATGACTGGATTTTAGTTGCTCAAGATATAGGGATACCAGGACAAAAAGCCATGGTAAGGGCCTTGGCATTCTTAGCTCTGTCCATGAACCACCAAAATAAATCAGATGGGTGCTGGAGCTGTGAAGGAAAAGGGAATCTCTCTCAATACTGCCCTTCTCAGAGAGAAGGGGACAAACTACCTCTCTGCCCATGGTGCAAGAAGGGATGGCACTGGGCTAGAGAATGTTGTTCAAGCTGAGACGGTGCAAGGAAGCCTTTAAACTCTTCTCAGGGCACCCCTCAGCCCCACAACCAAGGGAGAATACAAACAGAAGGAAGCAAAGACAAACAACCAATCAGATGGATATAAGGGGTCTTGGAATATGGTGGATAATCCCTATTAGTGAGGACAATAAACCCAGAGCAATGCTGAAGGTAAAGAAGAAAATTTTCAAGGGGTTGATGAACACAGGGGCTGACTTAATGTTGCTGAAGTTGGAGGAGGTACCCAAGTCGTGGGCCACTAAACCAGGGCCCAATGTTACAGGCATTGGAGGGCTAACCCCCTCTTGGCAGGCAGTTCAGAGCTGGTCATGGGAAGAGATGTACAGCAACCAAGGGAGCATCCACCCCAGAGTTGTGGAGGGAATATTTAACAACCTATTTGGCAGAGATATCTTAGATTCCATGGGAGCAGTACTCACTATTGATGACCAGGATTCCTATGATGACATAATATACATGGATTTGAAAAACCCAACTTTGAGAGGAGAATTCTGGATGCCCCCCCCAATATTAAAGGCCACTGTTTATATTACAGCACCTTTCTCCATACTATTGCAATGGCTCTCTGATGAATTTGTATGGGTGGTACAATTGCCACTTACCTAAGAAAAGTTACAGCATATCTTGGAACTAATGAAAGCACATTGGCTTTGGGGCATATTGAGCCCTCTCATAGTCCATGGAATACTCCCATTTTTGTATTCAAAAAAAAAGGCAAAAGGCAAATGAATATTAATTCGTGATTAATGAACCATAAAGGAGACTATGCAAAAGATGGGCACCACTCAACCATTGACTTGTTGTGTTCCCAATGACTACAAAATTCACATAGCAGACATAAAGGACTGTTTATTTTCCATTCCTCTGCATCCATCTGATAGACAACGTTTTGCATTTATGGTACCTATCATTAACAACTTGGTGCCCGTGCAGTGTTTTCAATGGAAAGTATTACCACAAGGCATGAAAAGTAGCTCCACCTTTGTCAGTTGATTTTGTTCAAGCCCTAAAATACCTTGAACATATAAAGATCTTGTTTTGGTACCTGGATGACCTACTCTTAGCACATGAGAAAGAAGCTGTTCTACCACAGGCTTACAAAGTTTGATTGAAAATCTCAATGAATTCGGGTTGATCATTTCCCTGAAAAAGATCCAGAAAGAGCCCACTTCTAAAATTTTAGGGCATTGTATCCTGTCAGGAGCAGTTATGCAAGTGGGTTCTCATATCACTCTCCCTGAAAAGCCTAATTTGAACCAATTGCAAACTATCCTGGGACATCTGATTTGGCTCAAACCTTCTTTAAAGATCACTACTCAACAAATGAGGCCCTTATTTGATCTGCTAAAAGGAGACCCACATTTAAATTCCTCCCAGAAGTTTAGCCCTAAAGCTCTTAAGACTTTAAATTGGTTAATGCATCCTTAAACAACATGGAAGAAAGAATGTATGGGCAATAGTGTGCCTAACTGCTGGGCTTCCTACTGAAGTCTTCTGGAAAGAGCCAGAAAATATCATATCATGGGTGCACTCCTCCTCCAGTGTACAAAGGAAAGTTCAAAGTCAAGTAGAAGGCATTTCACAGATGATCACCTCTTTGAGGAAGTTTCTATTATGAGTTTTGGGGAAAGAAACAGAAAGTCTCATAACTCCTCTCAAAATTTTGGAGTTGAATAATCTCATGATGATTAGCCCGACTTTCCAAATGGCCATAGCTAATTTCACTGGGGTCCTTGACTGTCATATGCCTCCATTAAGAATCTTTCAAACCATTTCCCTTTTGCCTCTAAATCAACAAAAATAATGCTGGACCAACCAATTCCTAATGTGCCCTTGGTGTTCACAGGGAAAATTGGCATAATCTATTTCCACCCTTAAACTGGGGTAAAAAGGACCTTTTAATATAATTATTCCCCTGGGTCTCTGCAAGCACTAGAATTGTCAGCTATAAACTTGGTCTTGCAACAATTTCCTGAACCTATTAATGTTGTGACTGATAGCCAGTATTGTGCTGTAGCTGTTCCTAGACTGACTTTTGCTTTCATAAAGAATAATACCAATATGGTTACCCTAATCCAACAATCTAGTCAAACCCTTCTAGAAGGAAGGATTAATCCTCTTTACATTCAGCATATCTGAGCACATTCTGGGTTGCCTGGGCGTTTTTCAAAACTAAATGAGGAGGCCGATAACCTGACCCATGAGGCTTGTAATGCCTCCTTATCCAAGCAGGCAATCATGCTGCACAGTAAGTTCCATCAATCAGCCCACAGCTTGCACAAACTGTTCCCTCAATTAACAAAATAAAATTTCAAGCTAATTACTAGACAGTGCACTAATGCACCCCCTTCTAGCCCATAGGACCTTTGCAACTGCAAGGTGTTAATCCTAGAGGTCTAAAGTTCAATGTTGTATGGCAAATGGATATCACTCATGGGCCATCCTTTGGCCATTTGAAATATGTGCATGTATGCATAGATTCCTATTCAGGGCTCCTCCTGGCAACAGCAGCCCCAGGAGAGAGAGATCCAAACAAATCTGTTCTCACCTCTTGTACTGTCACAAACATGGGAGTACTATATGAAATAAAAAAGAGACAATGGCCCCACATATACCAGCGAGACCTTTACAGATTTCTGTTTGAAATGGAATGTTAAGCAAACCACTGGTATTCCTTACAACCCTCGAGGACAAGAAATTGTGGAAATAGCCTCCCCCCCACAAAACAAGGGGCCACCATTTTTAAACAAAATTGGAGGAGACAGTGCCTCTCCATGGTCTCCCCATGATATTCTTAATACTATCCTCTGTACTTTAAATTTTTTAACAGTTTCTAAGGGTGATGATTTTATGCCTGCCTTCCTTCAAACATTGGGTTCACTTGACTGGACCATCTCATTTAACTTTACTACAGTACAAGGACCCCTAATCAATCAGTGGTTGGAGCCTTCTCTATTCCTGGTGTTAGGTAGTGATTTTGCTTGTGTCTTACCAGAAAGAAATTCACAGCCTATCTGGATTACAGCCTACCATGTCAGACCCTGGATGCCTACCCATCATGATGGCCTGCTGCATGATCCAAGAAGAGTGGAAGCAAAAATGCAAGCGAGAAAAAGGACACCAGAGGAAACCCTGTCACAAGATCACATGGGGTGATGTAAATGGGCTAATACAAAGCCAGGGTCATGGTTCTAATCTTCCTAGATAGGTCTTCCTTCTACTGTTATGCACAACTTTAACCATCAACAGTACAATGGCTCAGGTAAATTGGGCATTGGTCACTAGACAACCCCTCTGGCTGTTGCTGATGGGAAGGATCCCTACCTAAGCTCTTCTCTAATAATTCCAACCTTATTGATCCTGAGTTATCAATATAGGAGGTGACTGTACCCTGGAATGCCAGCATATCCATACATACTCTGTCCATTTATTTCTCTGTTGTTGATAATAAGACCTACAAGCAGGACAATCCTCTCTGTTTTGCTCTTGCTAATGAAACTATTGTAGATAAATACAACAAGTCATATGTTGGACTATCTGTCACTGACTTAAGAGATATAGTTAATGCTATCAAAAGCCATGCACTCCCCCATGGCAAGTGCAGGAAATCCTTGCTGTCAACATGCTCAACAATGCTTTTTGGAAAGCCCCACTCAGATAATGACAGCATCCCATGGAATCAATGTGTCATGGCCATATCCTATCTCCTTGATAAGAGGAATTTCTCTGGGGAAGAACAACATCTATGCACCTGGATGGGTACAGCTCCCTGGAATGTAACTGATGTGCCCCAAAACCATATGGGCTACTGCAGTGCCTGCTATATGAGACAACCTGTTAACATCCATTATGCAGAAAATCAATATGGCATGGTGGATATCACATTAATATTGCTGGCTGCTAGACCCTTCAACTGGGCAGCAACCTACTGGATGAATGGGTAGATATTGAGTCCAGACCACAGGATTTGCCTTTATCTTGAATTATAGTCATACCCACTATGCATAGGCTTGTGATATGCCACACTTTGCTATGCTAATAATCAATGATGCTGATGGCATAAATATCACTCATTCAGAGATCTTTTGTGCAGTCAATGCATCCTGCTGGCTCACAAATTGTCTAACTTCTGGTATGAAAGCTAAACACATATTTATCCTAAGAGTGCCCCCAGCAATCTGGCTTCCAGTGAACCTGTTCAGGGAGAGGAGAAGTCCATGGGACATGAAGATAAAAATCTTATGAATAAGATGCTGCACCAGACAAGGCATGCAATTAGCCTCATCATCCCTGAAATTATTGCCCTGGTAGCCACCATCGCTCCTACAGCCACTACCGCTGCTTTGCTCACTCAGAGTATCCAGACTGTAAACGATTTGTCTACTGCCACAACAAAATCCTTTGCCGTTCAAAATGACTTAAATTAACTGTCCTGAGCTGCTGTTTTAGTTATTCAGCAAGAACTAGACCGCCAGTAGGTACAACTAGATAGTATGTTTATGTTGCAAATGCCCACTTGTGACCCTGAATTTCTTAGTATTTGTGTCATCCAATATGCTGTATCTAAAAATGTAACCTTACAGTTTTCTAATTTTTCTCAGAGTATTAAGAGAACTTGGGATACCAATTATATTATGACTATGCAAAACCCTTACTAAGGCAAATCTCAAAATCAACGTAAAGGCCACTGAATGAAAAACAACAATGCTGGCTGAAGTCCTTGTGGCACAGTCAGAGGGGAGAAAAGTGGGAACAAGTACATAGAGTACTGCATATGTGGCACCTGAATGAATGCATATGTACCCTTACTGCATAAGAGTACCTGTATGGCAAATCACTTCCTTAGTGCTATACTCATGAGCAGCAAACCACTTACCCTAGAAGCACAGCCATAGGCATGAGGCAGTTGTCCCAGCACTTGCTCCACAGTCTGTTCCTTGATTGGTCGCCACCAGGACAGCTGGCAAGAAATTGTATTGATGGCTGCCTATAATCTACTTAGCTACTGCCTGAGTATATATACTTGGAAACTGTGCAATGAAATCAAACCTGCTGCCAGTTTGGTCTCCAGAAGTCTTGATTTGTGGCTCCACAGGCACATTCTCCCCTACCCTTTTCTGTAGACTTTTTCGCTGGAAGAGAGAGAGCCAACACAGAGGGAAAACTTCTAACTACTTGAAAATTTCGCACCAGGCTCCAACTTATTTAGTATTTATTTATTTATTATCATCCTGGGAGTTGAACACAGAGCCTGGAATGTGCTGAAAATGTGGCCTACCAGTGAGCTAACCCCTTAGATCCAGACCCTTTTTTTAAAGTTTCTCCTCCCAATATTACTAAGCTGAAAACCAAGCTTTTAATACTTGGGCATTTGGGGGACACTCCATATTTAATCTACAATATGTGGTAATATATATTCAGTAGGATGGTTAGTATTCTAAACAAAATATTGAAAATTTAATTTTTATTTTGTCTGAATATTGTTAGCCTAAATTATGCAGAAGATCCTTTTTCATAAGACTTACTGTGAGTGACTAGCTACAACAATCAATTATAATGGTACCTAATATTTGTTTCTGCTTACAAGGTCCCTTAGTATCCCCAAAACTTAAAACAATAATCTGATGATCAAATAACCTAATGATCTCAAGAATAAATAGAAGCAGATTATATCTCTCTATCTCTCATCTATCTATCTGATCCAGTTGATGTAGTAGTTATAATTAAAGTATAAAGGAAAAGAATAAAAAGCCTTAACACTTTTGTTATGTTTTCTAGAAGGCCATATAATTATACATGAATATGAGTATCAGAATTGTGAAATATTTGTTAGTCTAACTAAATTATGTGTTATGCCATGCTCTTTTTAAGGCCTTTATCAGGCTGATGTTTAACATAATGAATGAAAACATCTTTTTCTAACCACTTTTGAGCTCATAAAATTTTCTTTTTGCAACAAGAATGAAGCAGAGTAACAGAGATAGTGAAAATAGGTGAAGAAAAATGATAAGGGCCCTTCAACTGCTTCCTGCCATTTTTGCATGTGGATTGCACTTGATTGCTGCAACTGACTTCAAATACTGTGTTACTGATCCATTTAATTTTTCTCTGTATATCTCATTGTGTCTCTTGTGCTGAAAGGCAAACTTTAAACTAGATTTATCCAGATTTTAGGGGAGAGAGAAATAAAATACTGCTTGTAGTTTGAAGGAAATTTGAACCTGTCAAAATGCTACATTGTGAATTTTGAAAGAAATGTAAAACAGTTCAAGAGTATTCCCAACTAAGAAAAACTCCTCCCAGCCCTGGGAACTTAAGGGATATTACTATGAGAAAAGAGACAATTTATTACAAAAAAAAGAAGCATTAGCAAAAATTTACTGTCATACTTCATATTTACTGTATAGTTCTCCCAGTACAAATGACACAAAAATTATCATAAAGTAAAAATATATTTTAAAACCTCATGAAACTTGATATAAAAATGAATCTATTAATTCTTGTATCAAAAAAATGATGCAAATCAATGTCAAGGAAATTACGGAATACAGGCAATATCGACTAATTCCTGCTTTTGTGCCATACATGGATCAAGAATCATTTACAAATGAATATTTGCAATTGATGTGAAAATAGAGAACATTAACTTTGAACCTCAATAAGCAAACTTTGCCCATTCATATTTTAGTATTATTATATTTTATTACAAAATATTCAATGGTTAATATTTTGAAATTGATCAATATAAATTTGTAGAAATCTTCTCCTGCCAATGTTGCCTCTTAGCCCATAAAACCTCGAATATTACAATTATCTATTTATTTTGTATTTGGTTACTTCTACTAATTAAAAAAAAAACTATGAAATTGCCTATAACCTATGCTAGTTAGTTATGCTCTGCAAAAAAAATACCTGACAATAACAACTTTAGGAATAAAGGTTTATTTTTTTTGAGCTTATGATTTCAGAGGAATCAATCCATGGTTTGACAATTCCATCATTCTAGGCCCTATGTGGGGCATCACATCATGGCAGAAAGCCATGACAGAGGAAATTTTTTTTTTTTTTTTTTGCTGATGACTTCCAGGAAGCAGAGAGAGAAAAAGGAATTGACTAAGGAGAGATATAATCCGAGGTCAAACACCCAGTGACATACATCCTTTAGCCATGATCCACCTGCCTATAGTTACCACCCAGAAGTCCATTCATCTATTCGTAGATTAATTCATCCAATATATTTATACACTGGTGGGGTCAGCACTCCAATCATTGCCTTCAAGTCCCACCTCTGAAACTTGCAGTATTGAGTATCATGTTTCTAATACATGAATATATTGAGTGCTATTCCAATTCCAAATCATAACATGAACAGGTTTTATAATCATGTGAATTAAAGTGGAATAAAATATGATGCTATAGTATAATTTCAAGACTGATAACTGTTTTAGGGACTGCAGTTTTATAAATGATATATTTTTATTGTTTATCAGAAAATTTCCAATGTCATATATATTACATATGGTGTATCCCTGCAATTTTTTTCTGCCATAACATAACACAGGAGGCCAGTAGTTTATAAAGAAAAGGGTTTAGTTCCTAGAGCTAGAGATTCAAGAACATGTCTTTGGTATTTGTTGAGAGCCACAGCCAAAGGGGCCCCAGCAAACTTCCAGCTGCCAGCACCAGCTGCCAGCTGATGATTGGCTCACAGTGGCCCCAGCAGAAGGAGCCCCAGCAAACTTCCAGCTGCCAGCAAACTTCTAGCTGCCAACTGATTGGCTCCTCTGCGGTGATGCTCATTGGGTTGTTTCCCCGTCCTTTCAGACCACGGAGTTGCTCATTGGGGGACTTTTTTTGGCTCCGCCTATGCGACCCAGCCAATAGGCCTCAAGAGCAGGAGGAGTTGGGGAGGTGGAGAGGCTTGTGGGAAGCCGGTGGTGGCAGTTGGGCTCTGAGGGTTTTCCTGAAGAGCTGTGTGGTGTGTGTGTGTGTTCTAAAAATAAAGTTTGTTTCTTTTGACAAGTGGCTCCTGAACTGTGCCCAGCCAGACTGCGGCAAGTATTTGCATTTTTATGAATTTTTATGGGTACTTCAGGACACACAATACCACAATGGTGGAAGTACATGTAAGTGTGATCACATGGTGAAATAAAAAACCATAAATCAGAGAGTGGACAAGCTTACTCTTTTATAATGAGTTGCTCTTGTCATAAAATATTTTAGAACAACATTAGTTTTTTTTTTGTTTTTTTTTTGAGGGTGATACCCCTAGTGAGTGACCTTCCAATATTTCCCACCCTATAATGGTTCTACCACCTTTAATATGTCCAATTTGTGGACAAAGTCTCTATCTCATGACTTCCTGGGAGATAAAACCATAATAAATGAGTATTATTCATTCTAAAAGAGAATAACATGACAAACCACTGAAGGTTCTTTTCATCTGCTAGTACTCCAGCTAGTTAGCTTATAGAATGGCAATAGAATATACACTGATGGCTCTCATATATCACTATGCACATCATTTGTTTAAGTGAATTTATTTCCTAGAATAGTATTGAAAATTTGCTAAGTAACATTTACATTGCATTTCAGTTTTGCTGTTTTTTAAAACCCAGAATGTAAATTCTTTGTTGGTAAGGATCAGATCTTATATGTATCTGATATCTCCTTTTGCTCCCATTCCATAGCTCCCTCTTATATTCTATAAATATAAGTATTTCATATGTGTTCAGTTAATTATGTTCCCCCAATCATAATTGTAAAGACCCTATTTAATTTTTCCAGAGCAAAATATATAAATACTCTTCTGAGTAGTTTGGCCACAATTCTTTTTTTTTTTCTTGCAAAAAAGTATCTGTGAGTTTTATTGTATGTTTCAAATAAAATCAGCCATATTATCTTGGTTGTGACTAAATTAATGAGGAACTAGTACCTGAGCCAACAATTATAATGGTACATAATTATTATTTTATATTTTATCAATTATTTTAATGCTCAAATCTATCTAAACTTTTTGGCTAGAGTAAAGGTCCTATTGGATACTTTTGCCTTAGGGATTTTTTTTTTATGTTAGGATAAATTGAACCAAAGAACACTTAGTCATTGAGCCACATCATTGGCTTTTTTTTTTTCAACTTTGAGACAGGGTTTTGCTAATTTGCTTAGGGGCTCTGTATGTTGCTGAGGCTGACTTTGAACTTGTGAACCTCCTGCCTCAGCCTCCTGAACTGCTGTGATAACAAGCAACCACCACCACTCCCAGCTGCATTGGAGAATTTAATTAGGCAGGACACACTGATTCTCCTTACTGGAAAATTATACACTAAATATTGGAAAGTCAATACATGTTTCTGAAATAATTCACTGTGGTGTTTCAGTTTTCCTTATGTTCCTATAATAGGCCCATGTCAATAACACTAATCTAAGATATCTGAAAATATTTCTAACTCAAAAATTTATCAAATAAAAATGACTTAAAGTTGTTTTTGAGAAACAAAATTACATATAACTAATAGATGGATAGAGATATAAAAAATACATTTATTAGGAAGGGTTGATTGGCTTATGTATTATAGAGATTGAGAAGTTCCATGACCTTTTCTTTATAAGCTGGAGACCAGAAAATCTATTGATATAGTTTCAATTCCAGACCAAACCCTGGCATATGAGGAATTCAAAATTGTATATATCTGTCCAAGTCTGAAGCCTTGAGAAGCAGGGGCACTGATGTCTTACTACAAGAAAATATGGATGTGCTAGTGCCTAAATAAAGAATAAATTTGTCCTTTCTCCACCATTTTGTTCTATTTAGGCATTAAACAGATTGGATGATGAATACCCACGGTGTTGAGGCTGATCATCTTCTCTCAGTAAACTACTGATTCAATGCTAATCTCTTTCATACACTCTTTTATGGGCATCCCCAGAAGAATGTTTCACTAGTTACTTGGGTATCCATTAGCCCAATCAAGATGGCAACTAAATCTTACCATTACAATTAATATGAGCTTCCAGGGTCCCATAGGTCCATTGTTTGTGAGTGGCAAAAAAAAGGCACAAACTGTTTCTATGTCCATAGGTAAGAAACTCTGTGCTTTAGTTTTTTTCTCATTTTTGATAGGAGGGTAACAGTAATAATACTCCACAAGGCTATCAAGATCATTTATGTATTCCTAAATATTATGTGAGTTTATTTGTGATAGTTAGGCCAAAATGACTTGATTTCGTAAAACAACTTGGAACTGTATTTAAATTGCTTGTCCTGACATTGAAGACTTTTGCTCCTAGGATATTGGTGAGACTGGCTGTCAATCCCTGGACTGACTCCACCATTCCCTGACATCCAGCCATTGGCTGGAGAGAATCACCAGGCAAGGACAACATCTGCTATTTGCTAACAGAAGTCAGGTGGCATCAGAGTTATTTTGGGACTCATGGTTGCTTAGAATTGTGTGATATGCTTATAGTGTTTAATTGGTGTGCACTGAATGCTAGTTGGGGTGCTCCCGCACACATAACATTTTTTGTCACTAATTGTTTATATTTGATGATTGGTGTCATCAAATATATGCTTGCATTTCAAGATAATCCACCTCCAAGTAATTATGAAAAGTGCCACTCATGACACTAATAAATTAACAACATATTAGCTTAATAATCATCAATGGATAATACTATATAGAGATAAAAATAGTAATAGAAATATGTATTCCTACTTATGACATATACTTACCAAAATAATTTATTCAGAATCTGATCAAACATCTCATCCACTCTTGTCTAATAGCATTTTCTGCAATTGTTACAGTATTCTCTAGCCAACACTATCTAATATGCTCAATCAATAACCACTTGAAGCTTATAAGTAAAAAGCAAATGAAGAACTGAATTTTTAACTTATTTTAATTGATATAAATTTGGATAGCTACATATAACTAGTGTCTATCATATTAGACAACCCAGTTTGTATGTAATAATCAATTTACAAGCAATCAAGAGGATAGAGGAAAATATTCAAAGGTATCACAGGAATTGAAACAGGAAAATAAAGAATGGAAGACATTCTATAACACAAAATTCACTTAACTTTGAAAAATAAATTGTAAAGTGAAAAATCAAAAGAAATGGATAAGAAATCCAAAAGCTCAAAAGATATATTTATATATAGAATATATGTAAATACATGTATATTGTATGTTTGTGTAATATACATTAATGTAATATACCACAAATATTATATAATATACTAATATTATAAAATTTTACATATTTATATGTATTATATAATATGTATATATAAACATTACATATAATTGTATTTTATATAATATATCTAAATTAATGTATGAACCTAAGTTTTATCCTGATATGATACCAAAAACTTACAAACTACAAATTACAAGAAAACTTGAAAATCTACTGATTATTTGATGATATTAAAGTGGTCAATCTCTGTGTTTGAAAGGTAAACAGTGAAGTATTTATGAATATAATGACATAATGATGTCTAAGATTTGCTTCTAAATTTTTCAGTGAATATTCAGTGATAATGATGGGAAGGAGTGAGTGGTGTTCAGATGGTAGAAAATTAGTTATTATGTCTATTATCTCATAATTATTAAAAATGGACAATGCATACACAGACCTTTATTACATAAAGATCTCAACTTTTGTGAATATTTGATGTTTTACAAAATAAATAAAGGCTTTATTTTCATTATAGTCTCAAGTATATTGAGATCCACCACATTTCTCTATTATGGTGACAGATGTTCTGTGCATTGATACTCTTTTTAACAGAGGTTCTTCAATATAGAGATCAATGTCAGATAATCTAAGGATCTTTACACATAGAAAAGTAATAAACATTCTATTTTAATTGTATTACATTAATGCAGAAATTAATTATCAATCAATTTACAAAACGTAGAATAGTGATTGAAATGTAAAAATCTTGGTACTGGCCAAAGGTGCTATTTTGAAAATGAGCAATTCGAAATTTTCCAAAAGCTAGCATATTACTAATTGTTACTTTTAAAGTATCAAAAGTATTCTAGATTATTATAGATAAAACACAAATATACTTTTTGAACTTTTCAATTTTAATTTAAGCAGCATCTGACATATTTTCTAAGATCAAGGGTATTTGGTCTCCAGTTTGTTAATTAGCTTGCATTTTTTGGTTTAAAATGATATTTCCCTTTTGAGCACATGCAGTTGGATTTCCAGGCTGCTTGGAAATTGAAATAAACTGTATAAAATCTTTCAAGAAAAGTGCAAAAACAACCCAGAAAATTTTAAATGATTAAACTTATTTCCATTTTTGAGTACTTATTATCAGTTAAACATTTTGCTCCAAAAATTAAATCTATTATTTCATTAATTTCCCTAAAGACACTTATTTATCACATGCAACACAAGATTTAAAAATTGAAATCTGAGGAGAGTGTAAAGATGGTGAAAGAGTGGAAGGATGCAGATAGTAGTTCCTCCACTGTTAGGAATTGCAAAGACAGAAATACAGATTCATAACACGGTGGGTGTTTGAAGGAATTCATTATAGATCTACATTTGTTTGCCAGAGATTCAAGGAGGCCCAGAGATTCTGTTCTTGTAAATATGATAACCCAAGCCTAGCCAGTTCTAGCAGTGAGACTGGTGATGATGGCGGTGTTGTGTTAGCACAAAGGGAAGGGCAATACAAAGAAACAGGGCAAATTTCTCATATAAACAACTGTGAAAGGCAGTTTCTACATAGCTAATACAAAGACTGTGCAGTGAACTGGTGTTTTAAGTGTGCTCAGTGTTTGTCAATTTATAAGCCAAGAACTCAGGTGGAGATCAAGCTTGAGGAGATTACATTGAATCTTATTCCTATTGGAATCTAAGAGTTCTGAATTGTACTTGGTGGATCATGATCCCAAAATAGTCACAAAGGACAATGGATCTAGGGAAATTCAATACAGAGATACAGAGAAGAATGCAATTCACTCTTTGAATTCTGTGGGTTGTGGGTCCAGATGAAAAGGATCAGGGGATAATGAAGAGGCAGGAGTGATTTTATTTGAGAATGAAGACTTGGAAGTTCATATTTGGGGATGGAAGGGTAAGAGAAAACCTATCATGGTCCATAATCCATGTAGATACTTGCCTTTCCCTAAAATTGATTTCTCTGGCAATGCTTAAGACCCAGTAGCTCATCCAAGACTGGCATAAAACAGGCCTGAAGTTTACACTGACTTATTTGATCTGTAATAAATACCTCAGACAAATGTCCAAAGTTCTGCTTAGAGCTTAACCCCAGCTGCCAGAACTTCCCAAGTGGATCTTGGTTACACTTCCTACCTGGAAGTGCAGCCATTTAAGACATCCATACAAAACTCCAATAGCAAGTGCTTCCAGTTCCATCCTAACCTGCACTGATGGGTAGAAAAACTAAAATCCATTTCCACCACCTGCACCACCAGGCTACCCCAGGAGGCAGACTGCAGAAGATCAAAAAAGGAGGATGGGCTTAATAACATCCAGCCCTTGCTGTCACTCAGAGTGCATATTCCAAGAAGAAACAGAATAAAGTTGAGTGTGGAATAGGCGGTAAATATCCACAATTTCAGCTATCTCAAGGACAAAATTTACATCTCATTTGAAATACTTTATTTTCTTTTGTCCTTTTTTCTAGTTTCTTTTTACAAAATTATTTATTTATGTATTTAAGTATTTTTTAAATTACTGATGGACTTTATTCTATTTATGTATATGTGGTTCTGGGAAACGAACCCAGTACTCCACACATGGTAGGCGAGCGCTCTTCTGCTGAGCTACAAACTCAGCTACTTAAAATTCATGTTTGTTATTGTTTTGGACATATTTGCTGATTGATTCATAAATATATATGCACAATATGTTTTTTTCTTTTATCATTTATTTTCTTTTTATTAATCTTTTACTATGTAGTTTTTATCTTAAGAAGTAGTGGTTGTTTTTATTTGTTTATCAGTTTCAGGAGGTTGTTGTCTTGCTTTACTTATTTGCTTGTTTTATTACTCTTACTCTCCTTTCCTCTGCTTCTAATAGAAAATTATCATGTGTTTCCTCTTCTTCCTCCTTCTTTATGACTTTCATATACTACCTCTCTTCTGCTTTCTCTCCTCTCAACTTTTGAATTATTCTAACTTTCATTTTGCCATGATGCCCCAATGTTTTCTTAATGAAACATATTTTTAACATCATTTTAAGATATTTGGTTTAATCTTTTCAGGAATATAATTATGGTGGATCAGAAAAATCCATTCTATTATAACAGCTCCACAAGAGTTAATCAAAACAGAAATTCTGCACTCCAAAATTGATTCTACAAAGCTGAGGAGAGTGAATATTTCTTTCACTTGAAATAGGTTCTTATTTGGGGGATAATTAGCCTGGTGGAACAGGGGGAACACCGGAGGAACAGGGCACTGAAACATTACATTTTATCCAAATCTTACGATTCCTGAGTCACCTCTTCCAAACCTAGAAGGGACTATAGAATATGCTGAAACATCCCAAACTTCTCCTTATATCACATGAACTAAGGCTCCAAAAAGAAGGAGTGCATCAGAGCTGGCCAGGCAAGAAGTGAGTGAAACTCTGCATAGACTTGTCTAAAGAGTTTGAACAGATTCGGTCAGAGATGAGAATAAATAAACTACACAATATCTGAAATCCCAGAAAGATTGTCTCTGTTTTAAAAATCTCAGCAAGAAAAAAAAATATGTGTGTGTGTGTTGTGTGTGTGAGCACACACACACAACACACACACAGACACCCAGAAGATTGTGGAGGCGAACTCTACAATGCCATAGCCCAGAATCAAAGAAGTGAGAGAATAGTTGACTAGAGAGTCAAACATATTTTAATAGTAATTTTGCTTTCTTTCTTACTTATTTTCTCAGCCAATTCAAGCACATTTGTTCTACATACCGCTAAAATTAGTGGTCTCCAGGAGAACATTTTAATGTTTTAAGGTTTATTATTACATGACTTTGTTACTAGAGATTAGTGTTTCCTCTAGCAGCAGGTTCATATTGACTGAAAATATTAACTAAACACCCAAGCCAGCGAAATTAGTAAAGAGAAAGCAGCTCATTAAAAATTCCTTATATAAAGGTAGAAGTGATAATCATCCCAGAAGATGGTAGTAAAATTAAAATGAAAAGGAAGGATATAAGTAACACCAAATAGCTCACAACATGACAAAATCCAACCACATTAAAACCACAGTGGAAGCAATGGCAGATAAAGAATTTAGAAAGTTGATAATTTAAAGTTTCAATGAACTAAAAGATAGCTGAGCACAGTGGCTTGTGATTACAATCCCAGGAACTTGGGAGAATGAATCAGGAGGATGGCAAGTTCAAGACCAGCCTCAGCATCTTAGAGATCCTGTCACAAAATAAAAATAAATAATAAAGAAGGTTTTGGAAAGTGGCAAAATGGTTAAGGACCTCTGAGTTTAATCCCTGGAACCAAAAAAACATAAACCAACAAAACAAAACTAGAAGATAGAAGAAATGAACAGAGACAAAAATAAGGAAGTGCAGGGAGCAAAAGAACATTTCAATAGAGATTCTGAAAAAATAATGAAACACAAATATGGGGAAATAAATAAAAATCCTAAGGAATGAACTAAGAGAGAACATATAGGAAATAAACGAGCATTTCAGTAAAGAAAGTTTCTTAAAATGAACCAAATACTGTGCACAGTAGCTCATGTCTGTTATCCCAGTGACTTGGAAGCTGAGGCAGAATGATCATGAGTTCAAGTCCAGCCTCAACAACTTAGGGAGTCCTGAGCAACTTAGTGAGTGCCTGTCTCTAAATAAAATACAAAACATGCTGGGAATGTGACTCAGTGGTTAAGCACCTCTGGGTTAAATCCCTGGTACCAAAATGAACAAGCAAACAAAAGTGCTGGGAAAAAAAGACTCTATGTATCAAATTAAAAATTTAGTTGAGGGGCTGGGGTTATGGCTCAGTTGTAGAGAGCTTGCCTAGCATGTGAGTGGCACTGAGTTCGATTCTCAGCACTGCATATAAATAAATAAAATAAAGATCCATTGACAACTAAAAAATATTTTTTAGAAAATTCAGTGGAAAATATCATCAAGAGATTAGACACATAGAAAACAGATTTTCAGGCCTCCAAAACCTAGTATATAATCTTGAAAATAAAGTTGTCAATATAGAAAAGTTATTAAGAAATGCAACAATATTCAAAACTGGATCCCTATTCAAATTCAAGGTGATCAAAGATCTAAGAATTAGACTAGAAACTGCAACTTATAAAAGAAACAGGATTAACATTCCAAAATTTTTTGGCACAGGCATGAATTTCCTTAACAAGACCCTGAAACCTGAAGAAATAAAAAAAAAAGGATAAGTGGGATGAAATCAAAATTAAAAAGTTTCTGCACAACAAAGGAAATAATTAAAAATGCAAAGAAAAAGTTTTCTAATGGGAAAATATCTTTGCTAGCTATATTTTCAATAGGGAATTGATATCCAGATTATATAAAAATTCAAAAAATAGCATAAATCAAATAGTCCTATTAATAAGTCAGATAAATAAGTAAACAGACTATTTTTCAAAAAATATTTTTAGTTGTATATAGACAGTATAACTTTATTTTGTTTAATTTTTTTTCTGCTGGGAATCAAATCCAGTGCCTCATACTGAGCCAAACCCACAACCCCAAATAGACTAGTTTTAAAAGAAGTAATGTGAATTGCCTTAAATGTATGAAAAATGTTCAACATCCCTAGCAATCAGAAAAATGCAAGCAAAATCTATACTTAGATTTTAATCTTACTCCAGTTAGAATGACAATCATCAAGAATACAAAAACAATATTTGTTGGATAGGATGAAGAGGAAAAGTACACTTATACATCTGTTTCTGTGTTGTGGAATTAGTAAAATCACTTTGAAAAGCAGTATGGAGATATTTTATTGGTCTAGGAAAGAAAGCATCATATGACCCAGCTATCCCACTACTTGCTATTTATCCAAAAGAACTAAAACCAACATACTACAGTGACATATTGATATTAATATTTATATCAGCATAATTCACAATAGCCAAGATGTGAAAACAGCCCAGGTGTCCATTAACAGGTGAATAGATAAAAAGGATATATGGTATAAAATGGAATTTTACACATCCATAATGAGGAATTAAATTATACAATTTGCTGGTAAATGGATGAAACTTGAGAACATTATCCTAAGTGTAATAAGCCAGCCTCAGAAAGCCGAAGGTCAAATATATTCTCTCATATGCAGAAGCTAGTGATAAAGGGGTAGGATCCCATGAAAGTGCAAGGGAGAACAGTGGAGTAGAGAAAGTAAATGAATGGGAGGGAGGAGGGATGAGGAAAGGGAGAAAATGTGAAAATAACTAGCCAGATTATATTATGTTCACATATCGATATGTCACAGTGAATTTCACTTTTATGTATGTGTATAAAGCTCCAATTTAAAAAATCAATAAATAAAGTGAAGAAAGAGCAGTAGTTCAGAGGAATGAGAATATAAGGAAGGTGGAGGTGAGGAAAAATGGAAATCCTGATGCTTTATATAGAGCAAATTATATTACAGGCATATAAGACTATGTCAAAATAATTTCTACTATTGTGTATAACAATAATGCACTAACAATACCATTTACAAACATAAAAAAGTAATTGAGATCAGAGAAATGACATAGCTTGTGTAAAGTTATACATTTAACAGTGATACAACAAAAGAAAACAATGATAAAACTACAAAAAAACTACTGTTTTTTATTGTTGCTGTTGTTTCATTGTATTTTTTGTTTTGTTTAATTTTGTGGTCCTTATCGTAGAATGAAAATGTTTGATAAATTGTGCAGACAACTATGTTTAAGGTGTCAGGAAGCCTTCTGATAGTATCCCAACTGACTCAGACTAAATGTACATTATTAATAAGTTTTGGAAGATGCATAATAAAGGTTGTGGTCTTTGAATCAAGGCTGGTCAGTACTAATGTGTGTCTCTACCTTTGATATATTTGTGACAATAAGTAGAGTGCTTAGTTCAGTCTAGATTTTTTCCCTGGTAAAAAGAGTATAGAAATAACTACTTTTAAGGTTGTGTAATTAGAGTTGACAAATTAATCATCTTCAGTCTAGAGCCTTGCACATAATAAAATTTGATGTATTATGTTTGGTTAAACTATCTTAAAACTGTGTAGCAATGCACAATTTACTTATATTCTCAATACCTCAATTAATTCATATAAATTGGGAACAGTATTGATAGTTTGCACTATAAAGTTTATGAAATTTACAAAATTAACTTTTTATTAGTTCTTTTAAGATCTGTGCTTTGTAATTACCAAATGCTATATAAATTTTAGATTTTTTTGCATTATATTAATGTAAGAATTATAATTAGTATAAAAATCAATGTCACACCTAAATTCTTTCCTGTGGCTTACAGTATACATGACAGATTATCAAAATTATGTAAAGCCACCATAAAATTGATTAATTTATCTAAATAAAAATTCACTATAAGTTTTCACAACAATGAATATCATCAAAGATTACATGGTTTGAATCTAGACATTGTTATTAAGGACTTACCTATGTGAAAAACATATCAAATAAGGGAAGCATTTCAAATCAATATGAAAAAATATATCAGTAATTAAGAAATGTGGAAGGATTTTCTGAAAAAAATTGATTCCTACCAACATAAATCTAAATTCTAGATTCATTGAGGTTCTAAATGCAAATGAATGCAAAAGGATTGCAAAAATTTAAGCATGGAAATATCCTCCCTCAAAGCCTTCAACTCCATCATCCTGATGATTATGAAATGGTGCTTTGTAATGGGTCTAATTTGTGTTTCCCTCCCAATAAAACTGAATGTGTTTGGACGAACAAAAAGCAAATATGTCCCCTTTAGAAGTAAATAAGGCATTTATAATTACAAATGTAAAACAAAAACTAAAAAATGATAGATGTGACTAACACAAATTAGTGATGATAAAGATCTTGTGGCCCAAAAGCAGTCATTTTTTCATCAAATTAGAAATGAGTCTGGGGATATAGCTCAGTTGGTGAAGTACTTGTGTCGAATGCACAAAGCCCTGGGTTCAATCCCCAGCAACACACACACACACACACAGTTAGAAATGATTAAAACATTTTAGATTTAATTTATATTCAATAAAAGGACACACTCACCCTCTGCTGGTATGAATATTAATCTATATGTTCTTTGTTCAGAGCAATTTGACATTATATAGGTATTTAAAGAAGGAGGAAAAGGAGTGAAGAAAAGAAATTAAAAGGAAAAGGAAAGAAAATACTTCACAAAGTCACAGTTTTTCATCAGCTACCTTAATATCTAGAAATTTACTCAGGAAATAATCATAAATATATTCAAATATTTAGGTACAAGGCTCATCACTGAAGTCTTTAGCTAGCTATTAAAAGGCTCATCACTGAAGTCTTTAGCTAGCTATTAAAAGACTAGTGTAGGGGAAAAAATAATTACATGGGAAATATTCACTTTACAGAACAAAAAATATTATGAGATATGCATAAATGTCAAAACTACATATGTATGCATACAAAATATCCTGGAAGAGCATTCACAAAAATATGAACATTGCTTACCACTGCTTACCATTGTAGCAGATAAAGGCAGATCTTCATTTATTCATTTATTCTTTTCATGGATTTACAAGGTCACCAGAGCATCTCTTATCTATCTATCATCTATTCATCTATCAATCAATCTACTCAAGTACCTGTCTATCAACCTGTTACCTATGTGTCTCATCTTGAGACATGCTGTATATGCATACAACATCTGGAAATTAAAAGTAAAAAGAAAAAAAAAATAGCACATGAAGTCTTACCATGGATAACTATTATTATTATTATTATTATTTCTGTGCTAAGGATCAAACCCAGGGCCTTGTTCTTGCTTCTAGGTTAATGTCCTACTATTGAACTATAGCCATAACCATATCAAATACTTTTACCCTTTTATTTTTTATCTATGTACCTACGGTCTTTTGTAAATTGTTTTTGGAAAAATTATGAGAAAACTTTGTTAAATGGACCAAAAATATTACTATGTATCCTATCAAGTATACACAGGACGATTTTCTGTGTCTTTCCATGCATTTCTAAGTTAATTTACAAGTGTATAAAATGCATCATACTGATAATAAAATGAATGAACTTTGTATAAAAAAAAATGGTGATTGGTTCCAATGTAGATGCTATTGGTAACTTCACTGTGAATATTCACCAATTTTATATATATTTGTAAATCAATGTTCAGCAAACCTTATGGCACATACAGATGTATGTGTTTTATAAATTCTGTGCTGAATTATTTATAATAGCTTATTTTCACAAATTAATTGATGTTACATAAAATACTTGACAGATGTTAGTCATATATATGATTTTATGGAGATGCAACATGGTGGTGGGCGCAGAGAGATCAAGTCTCTGACCTCTTCAGCTGCGCGGGCATAGGGAGTCGTAAACCGTCTAAATGCTGTTTCTCAGGATCACTAGGCAATGCTGAGCTGACGTGGATCTGGGGTGAACAGTCTGGGCCTCTCAGAACACACACCGAGCACGGATCGGCTAAATTCAAGCTCCCATTTGCCTGCTTCTCACAGACAAACTGCTGTGACTCAGCACTAAACGATCCTGCTGAAACAACTGGTCGGCCCTTCTGAAACTACAGAGGTTAATGCCAACGGAGCCTTCATAGGCAGTGGCCACAGGACTGAAACGGGGCTTGGGAGAGCCAGTCAGGACCCACCAGTTGCATTGGTCACCCGGCAAAGGGAAAGAACTGTTTCCATTTGCATGGGATACCACCATGGCAGAGAACTGACGTCACCAGAATGCAGCGGAGGAGATAACTCCATTGAAACCGGCAGCAACAGTGACTTTTTCCCTTCCCTTCTAATACCTTTTGTCCCAAGCATCAAATAAATTTATAGGAGTAAACAGTAACTCAGCAGTCAAACAGAACAAGAAGTAACATGAGCAGCATGAAAAAGCAAGGAAGAAAAGCAGTACAAACAATGCAGGACAGCCTAAATATTCAGGAGGACCTAGAGGAATCAGAAAAATGGTCAAATAAAGAACTCAAGGAATAACTTAGACAGATGGAATGGAACCTTAAAGAGGATATGAGACAGCAAATTCAAACAGTGAAAGAACACATTAAAAATGAATTACATAAACAGATAAAAGAAGAAATTAAGCATCTTTATCAGGAGATAGAGATTATAAAAAAATCAAACAATAATTCTAGAAATGAAGGAAACCATAAACCAAGTTAAAAACTCAAATGAGAGTATCACTAACAGAGTGGAGCAAGTAGAAGCCAGAACGTCAGATAATGAAGACAAAATATATCATCTTGAAAAGAGTCTAGCCAACTCAGAAAGGCTGGTAAAAAATCACGAGAAAAACATCCAAGAGATATGGGATAACATAAAAAAACCAAACTTAAGAGTCACCGGGATAGAGGAAGGTAAAGAGGTTCAAGCCAAGGGAATGAGCAACCTGATGAATGAAATAATTATAGAAAACTTTCCAGAAATAAAAAAGGAAATGGATATATATATATATATATATATATATATGTATATATATATATATATATACACACACACACACAACTAAATATATATAATTTACTAAATAATGAAAAATAGATATTTTCTTTATTTAGTAAATTTTATATGGAAAAACTTAGTTTTAAAAACCTATTTAAAGTGATTTCTATATGCTCAATGAATTTTGGTATTTTTACCTTAATATTACAACTAGGAAATATGATTTCAAGGGGAAGAAAAGATGAAATCATTGTCATTGTGAGTTAAAATAATTGAAACAAACATATATAAACATGTAAAAACATTCATTCCCCTCCCCATCCCTTCCTTCTTGCCTCTCCTTCTCTCTGGCTCCTCCTCTTTCTTTTTCTCTCTCTCTTTTGAATCTCTCTCTTCCTGCCATTGAATATCAAAGCTATAGATTTTTTTTCTTTAGAATCTGGGAGTTTCATATTATCTTCCTTAATCGTGAGACTTCCACAGGAATACTGAACAGCACATCTGGTTTCTCTGGTTGTATATCTTGTAGATAGCTCATCATGGGATTACTAAGCTTCTATAACTGTGTGAAATAATTGTTCTAATAAATCCCCTTCTCATATCCTAATGGTTTGTCTCTCTGGAGAACCCTGACTAATGCAAAGTTGAAAGTTGATGCTTGTTCCTGTCTGGACTTACAATAACATATTTTCACTTTTAAATGTGATTTTAATTACCTTAAGAGAAATGTATAATAATTATTAGCATAATGGGATCTAGGAGTATGAAAACCTAAATCTAATTTTTGATTTATTGTTTACTGCCTAATGTCCTTGAGATGTTTACTTAAATTCTATTTTCTTCTGAGAGATTATTCTATAAAATATAATAATAATATTTGTAAATATTAAATACAATAATGCATGTAAATCGACCAAATGTGGGATGTGAAAACATAAGCACTTTGTAGATGTTAAGGTAATATCATCACCAAAACCAGCACTATCATCAGAATAAAATCAACTTAATCAGGATTGTTGTCAGCAAAATGTCAGACTGTGAAAATATAAGGTGTTATTTTCCTATGGAAACATAAAATAAGAATAAAACAAAATTTGAAAAATATATTCTATACTAGAACTAAAAATCAGGCAGAGAAGTACAGCATCCAAGCAAACACCTAAACTTTAAAAAGCCACATTCAAACTAGTAAGAAATTTCACAGTGCTTTAGCTTAGCATGTCATTTACACTCTCCAGGATGCAGCCAAGGTTTGGAGAAGATGGCTGCTCAATGCTGGATTTCCACCTTTGAAACAGAAATAGTGGAGCCAACCTATTTATATTTTTTATTATGTCTGTGGGGTGCTCGAATGTCTGGGGTCTGTTTTGCATTAAAATTAAAAAATTCTTAGAGATAAATGAAAACACAGACACAACATATCGGAATCTATGGGACACAATGAAAGCAGTTCTAAGAGGAAAATTCATTGCCTGGAGTTCATTCCTTAAAAAAAGGAAAAACCAACAAATAAATGATCTCACACTTCATCTCAAAATCCTAGAAAAAGAAGAGCAAAACAAAAGCAAAAGAAGTAGAAGGCAAGAAATAATTAAAATCAGAGCTGAAATTAATGAAATCGAAACAAAATAAACAATTGAAAAAATTGACAAAACTAAAAGTTGGTTCTTTGAAAAAATAAATAAGATCGACAGACCCTTAGCCATGCTAACGAAGAGAAGAAGAGAGAGAACTCAAATTACTAGCATACCGGATGAAAAAGGCAATATCACAACAGACACTTCAGAAATACAGAAGATAATTAGAAATTATTTTGAATCCTTATACTCCACTAAAATAGAAGATAGTAAAGGCATCGATAAATTTCTTAAGTCATATGATCTACCCAGATTGAGTCAGGAGGATATAGACAACCTAAACAGACCAATATCAATTGAGGAAATAGAAGAAGCCATCAAAAGACTACCAACGAAGAAAAGCCCAGGACCGGATGGGTATACAGCAGAGTTTTACAAAACCTTTAAAGAAGAACTAATAACAATACTTTTCAAGCTATTCCAGGAAATAGAAAAAGAGGGAGAACTTCCAAATTCATTCTACGAGGCCAACATCACCCTGATTCCGAAAACAGACAAAGACACCTCAAAGAAAGAAAACTACAGACCAATATCTCTAATGAACCTAGATGCAAAAATCCTCAATAAAATTCTGGTGAATCGGATACAAAAACACTTCAAAAAAATTGTGCACCATGATCAAGTAGGATTCATCCCTGGGATGCAAGGCTGGTTCAATATACGGAAATCAATAAATGTTATTCACCACATCAATAAACTTAAAGATAAGAACCATATGATCATCTCGATAGACACAGAAAAAGCATTTGACAAAGTACAGCATCCCTTTATATTCAAAACATTAGAAAAACTAGGGATAACAGGAACTTACCTCAACATTGTAAAAGCTATCTATGCTAAGCCTCAGGCTAGCATCATTCTGAATGGAGAAAAATTGAAGGCATTCCCTCTAAAATCTGGAACAAGACAGGGATGCCCTCTATCACCACTTCTATTCAATATAGTTCTCGAAACAGTGGCCAGAGCAATTAGACAAAAGAAATTAAAGGCATAAAAATAGGAAAAGAAGAACTTAAATTATCACTATTTGGGGAAGACATGTTTCTATAACTAGAAGACCCAAAAAGGTCTACAAAAAACTACTAGAACTAATAAATGAATTCAGCAAAGTGGCAGGATATAAAATCAACACACATAAATCAAAGGTATTTCTGTATATCAGCGACAAAACTTCTGAAATGGAAATGAGGAAAAACACCCCATTCACAATATCCTCAAAAAAAAAATAAAATACTTGGGAATCAACCTAACAAAAGAGGTGAAAGATTTATACAATGAAAACTACAGAACCCTAAAGAGAGAAATAGAAGAAGATCTTAGAAGATGGAAAAATATACCCTGTTCATGGATAGGCAGAACAACATCATCAAAATGGCTATATTGCCAAAAGTTCTCTATAGGTTTAATGCAATGCCAATCAAAATCCCAACGGCATTTCTTGTAGAAATAGATAAAGCAATCATGAAATTCATATGGAAAAATAAAAGACCCAGAATAGCAAAATCAACTCTAAGCAGGAAGTGTGAATCAGGCGGTATAGCGAAACCAGATTTCAAACTATAATACAGAGCAATAGTAACAAAAATAGCATGGTACTGGTAACAAAACAGGCGGGTGGACCAATGGTACAGAATAGAGGACACAGAGACTAATCCACAAAGTTACAACTATCTTATATTTGATGAAGGGGCTAAAAGCATGCAATGGAGGAAGGATAGCATCTTCAACAAATGGTGCTGGGAAAACTGGAAATCCATATGCAACAAAATGAAACTGAATCCCCTCCTCTCACCATGCACAAAAGTTAACTCAAAATGGATCAAGGAGCTTGATATCAAATCAGAGACTCTGTCTGATAGAAGAAAAAGTTGGCTCCAATCTACATATTGTGGGTTAGGGCTCTAAATTTCTCAATAGGACACCCATAGCACAAGAGTTAATAACAAGAATCAACAAAGGGGACTTACTTAAACTAAAAAGTTTTTTCTCAGCAAGAGAAACAATAAGAGAGGTAAATAGGGAGCCTACATCATGGGAACAAATTTTTACTCCTCACACTTCAGATAGAGCCCTAATATCCAGAGTATACAAAGAACTCAAAAAATTAAACCATAAGATAACAAATAACTCAATCAACAAATGGGCCAAGGACCTGAACAGACACTTGTCAGAGGACAACATACAATCAATCAACAAGTACATGAAAAAATGCTCACCATCTCTAGCAGTCATAGAAATGCAAATCAAAACCACCCTAAGATATCATCTCACTCCAGTAAGATTGGCAGCCATTATGAAGTCAAACAACAAGAAGTGCTGGCGAGGATGTGGGGAAAATGGTACTCTTGTACATTGCTGGTGGGACTGCAAATTGGTGCAGCCAATTGGGAAAGCAGTATGGAGATTCCTGGGAAAGCTGGTAATGAAACCACCATTTGACCCAGCTATTGCCCTTCTTGGACAATTCCCTGAAGACCTTAAAAGAGCGTACTACAGGGATACTGCCACATCGGTGTTCATAGCAGCAAAATTCACAGTAACTAGACTGTGGAACCAACCCAGAAGCCCTTCAATAGATGAGTGCATAAAAAAAAATGTGGCATTTATACACAATGGAGTATTACACAGCACTAAAAAATGACAAAATCATGGAATTTCCAGGGAAATGGATGGCACTAGAGCAGATTATGCTAAGTGAAGCTAGCCAATCCCTAAAAAACAAACACCAAATGTCTTCTTTGATATAATGAGAGCAACTAAGAACAGAGCAGGGAGGAAGAGCAGGAGGAAAAGATTAACATTAAACAGAGACATTAGGTGGGAGGGAAAGGTAGAGAAAAGGGAAATTGCATGGAAATGGAAGGAGACCCTCATTGTTATACAAAATTACATATAAGAGGTTATGAGGGGAATGGGAAAAAAACAAGGAGAGAAATGAATTAAAGTAGATGGGGTAGAGAGAGAAGATGTGAGGGGAGGGGAGGGGGGATAGTAGAGGATAGGAAAGGTAGTAGAATACAACAGTTACTAATATGGCATTATGTAAAAATGTGGATGTGTAACTGATGTGATTCTGCAATCTGTATTTGGGGTAAAAATGGGAGTTCATAACCCACTTGAATCTAATGTATGAAATATGATATGTCAAGAGCTTTGTAATGTTTTGAACAACCAATAAAAAAAAAAACCCAGCATTGTGATAAATTGCACTAAAAGAAGAAACAATTAAATGAGAATCAAATCTGAATTAAACTTTAGGGAAATAAATCAATATAGCAGAACATAAAAATAATCACTGCATAATAACTTAGAATTCAAATGATCTAAACTCTTCAATCAAATAACACAGATTTGGAGAATAGATGAAAAAACAAAACCAAACAATACGTTGTTTTAAATAGATTCACCTTACAGGCAATTAAATCCATAATAAGAAAGTAAAAGAATGAGAAAATATTTACAACTGAATTAGTATCTAGAAGCTACCCTCATATCAGACAAAGTGAACTTCAAGCCCAAATGAATCTGAAGAGACAAAGATTACTTCATTCTAGTTAAGCTAAACATCCAACGAGATATAATGATAATAAATATTTATATCTGATACAATGGTGTGTATACCTACATAATATAAAAACTGTTCAATATTAAGAATCAAATAGACCACAGTACAATACTTCTGGGAGAGTCCAACTCACTTCTTGCACCAATACGTAGATTACTCAAACATAAAACCAGTAAATATTTTACAGAATTTAAAAATACTATTAATCACATGGGAATCTAGCAGACATCTAGAGAATATTTCATCCATCAATGACTGAATTCACTTTCTTCTCAGCAGTACTTGGAACATTTTATAAAAGAGATCATATTTTAGGTCACAAAGCAAATTTTAGCAAATACAAAAACACAGAGATAATTTTTGTATCTTATCATATCATAGTTAAATAAAAACAAGATAAAAGCAGAAACTGCTCTAACACTTGGGGATTAAATAATACCTTTTTGAATTTAGAATAGATATCAGAAGAAATCAAGGAGAAATTTTTAAAATTCAGGAAACAGTTTAGAGTAGTGATGCAAAATGTCAAAATCTCTGAGCTTGAAGGATACCAAATCAATAATCTAACATTAAATTTAAATATTTATATAAAGAACAAACTAACACTGAAATCAGCAGAAGACAAGAAATTATTAAAATCAGAGCCAAACTCACTGAAGTTGAGAATACAAAAATACAAAAGATCGATGAAACAGAGTTAGATTTTCGAAAGAATAAATATGGTAGTTAAACCCTTACCTAAACTAACCAAAAGAAAAGAGAGAAGGACTAATTTTTAACAAATTTAAAGAAGAAAAATGAAATATTACAACAGACATTTCTGAAATTCAGAGGAATACTAGAAAAAAATGTCTTGAAAATTTATAATCTAGTAAGACAGAAAATCTTGAAGTTATTTATAAATGCCTAGAGACATATGACCTGGGGCTAGGGTTTTGGCTAAGTGCAAGAGCACTCATTTAACACACGTGAGGCACTGGGTCTGATCCTCAGCACCATATAGAAATGATTAAATAAAATAAAGGTATTAAAAAAAGATAGATGACCTAACCAAATTGAACCATGTGGATATAGAAAATATAAACATATTAATTTTATGTAATAAAACAGAAGTATATGTCAAAAGTTTTCCAAAAAATTAAAACTTAGGACTAGATGGTTTCTTAGCTAAATTTGATCAGATGTTTAAAGAGTATTAACATCAATTGTCCTCAAATTATTCCATGAAATTAAAAAGGAGAAGACACTGATAATTTTACTCTGTAAAACCAGTATCACCCTTATACAAAAGAAAGAAAGACATGTTGATGAAGTAAAATATTAGACCAATATTCCTCATGAATATACATACAAAAATTCTTGATAAAATATTGGCAAACTGTATTCAAAAACACACTGGGCTGGGGCTGGGGCTCAGCGGTAGCACACTTGCCTGGGATGTGTGAGGCACTGGGTTTGATTCTCAGCACCACATATAAAGAAATAAAATAAAGGTCTATCAACAACTAAAAAAAATATTTAAAAAAACACTAAGAAGATAATGAACCATGATCAAGTGGGTTTCTTCCTAGCTATGCAAGTTTGTTTTAACACAAGCAAATCAACATTATTCACCATATAAATAGAGTTAAGGATGTGAATCACATGTTTATTTCAGTAAAGGCAGAAAAAGCATTTGACAAATGCTGTAAGCAGTTATGTGTAAATCCTTAGAGAAAGTAGTGACAGAATAGCTTACCTCAACATTCTAAAGGCGATATATGTCAAACCCAATGCCAGCATCATACTGAACAGAGAAAAACTGAAAGCATTTTCTCTAAAAACTGTATCAAGAGAAAGATGCTCACTTTCACCATTCCTATTCAACACAGTCCTTGAAATTCTAGTCAGAGCAATCAGGTAATAGAATGAAACTAAAGAAAATAGAAAAGAAGAGTTAAAATAATCTCTGTTTGTTCATGACATGACCTTATATTTAGAATACACCCCCCCCCAAAAAAAAAAAAACTCCTCTAGTAGATTTCTAAAGCTGATAAACACATTTAGTAAAGTAGCAGGATACAAAATCAGTATACATAAACCAATCACTTCCCTATACTCCAATAAGGAATCTAAAAAAATTAAGAAGGTTATCCCATTCATAAAATTCTCAATAAAATAAAGTTAAATAGTTGGGAATTAATTTAGTGAAGGACATAAAGGACCTCTGCAGTGAAAAAAAAAGAACTATAAATCACTGAAGAATTAAATTGAGGAGGACCTTAAAAAATGAAAAGACCTCCCATATTCTTAGGATGGCACAATTAATATTGTCAAAATGACCATATCAAAGAAAGCTTTATACAGATTTAATGCAATCCCCATCAAAATTCCACCAACATTCTTCACAGAACTAGAAAACCAATTCTAAAATTAATTATTCTAGAATATGTTAACAATTCTAGAATATATAAAGAACTTTTAAAACCTAATGCTAAAAAATGCAGGTAATTAATTATAAAAAACTAAACAGAAACTTCTCAAAAAAAGAAATATAGATGGCCAACCAATATATTAAAAAATGTTCAAACACTTCTAGAAATTAGAGCGGTGCAAAAAAACCTACATTGAGAATCCGTCTCATTGCAGTCAGAATGGCAATTATCAAAAATACAAGTAATAATAAATGTTGCTGAGGATGTGAAAAAAAGGTACACTCATACATTGCTATTGGGACTGGGAATTTGTGCAACCTTTCTGGAAAGCAGTAGGAGATTCCCTAGAAAACTTGGATGGAAACCACTATTTGACCCACTCGTTGGTTTATACACAAAGTTATTAAAATCAGCATATTACACTTATTCAGACACATCAGAGTCTATAGAAGCTCAATTCACAATAGCATATCTGTGAAACCAAACTAGGTGCTTAGATAAAGAAAATATGATATATACTGATATATACGCACAATGGATTATTGCTCAGCCGTAAAGAAGAATGAAATGTTTGTATGTAAAGAAGAATGAAATGTTTGTATGTTCTGGTAAATGGATGGAACTTGAGACCATCGTGTTAAATGAAATAAGGCAGAAACAGAAAGTCATAGGTCAAATATTTTCTCAGATATGTGGAAGCAGGTACAAAATAACAGGAAAAAGATAGGAAAGGGGTGGTTCCATCAAAATAGAGGAATGATCAGTGGAGTATATAGATGAAGGGGACCTGGGGGTAGGAAGGAAAGAATAAGAGAACAGTGGAATAAATATGTCCTAACGTTTGTATGTACACATGTAAATATACCACAGTGAATTTCATTATAATGTATATATACAAGGTAATATTTACAAAAAAATTCTAATAGCAGAAATATCTGTCAAGTAGTTGGAAGAAAACAGAGGAGGGAGAAGGAGAGGGAAAGAGGAAGTAACTGAACACTGAATTAGAGAAAATTATATTCTGTGGTTTCACAATTATATCTAAATGAATCCTAATGTATGTATGAATAAAACGAACTAATAGCAAAAATGGAAAAATAGTTATCACAAAAAACAAATAAACAATAATAACAAAAACAGATCTGACATCATTGAGCCTAAATATCTTATTTCTATTAGCAAAAATTAAATAATGGCTATCCCCCTCTCCAGTTTTTTTTATAATCTCTTATATTTACTTCCTCTATGCCACAAAGGTAAAGTATCAATTATTAAGTATTATAGAGCTTACCTTGTTCTTTTTTAAATAATAGAACAGAAAACTGAAATAATTTTCATATCAATAACTCTGTAATAATCAGGAAAATTAAAGTTATACTAATGTTCATACTAGCTGCCTCCCTAACAAATAGGATATAGATCTATGGAATATGGATTAAATACTGAAATTATCTGCTACCTACATCCTAATTTCTTAATGAATTCGTTTTTTAACAATGTGAAAGTAGTCTTCCAATATTTCATTTAATTTTTCCTATACAGAGTAAATTATCTGAGATCAGGTAAAAAAAAATTACAAATATTTTTGCTCAATAATAAGATTTCTAGAAGAGACAATGCACACCATTTATAAATATCATGCTTCAATTATAAAAAAATTTGCAAAAAAATACATCTCCGCCTTTCCCTCTATATTTGTTAACTCAGTGAGCTATCATTAAAGAATTATAAGTAATTAAAGAGAACCCCTTTTTGGGGGGGATGGGAGTACCAGGGATTAAACTCAGGGGCACTTGGCCACTGAGCCACATTCTCAGCCCTACTTTGTATTTTATTTAGTGAAAGGGTCTCACTGAGTTGCTTAGTGCCTCAGTGATGCTGAGGCTGGCTTTGAACTTGCTATCCTCCTGCCTCAGCCTTTTGAGCTGCTGGGATTACAGGTATTCACCATTGTGCCAAGCAGATGTTTGTTTTCTTTTTTTGGAATCATATCAATTTATAATTTACTCTCAATTAGAAGACACAATCCCTTTAAGTGAAGGTAGCCAGTGAGCATTTGTTTTTTTTTCTTCGATGTGGTAGTTTCTTCCATCAGGTTTTATAATTATTATTATAACCTTGAGTCTGTTAATGATGCTATATATCTTTCAGTCTAATATAATTATATGTTATTGTTAACTTCTGAGTTTCTGAAAAAAAGTGTGCTGGTAGTTTTGCTTTATTTGTTAAATTAATTCCAATTAGAGTGATTTTAGCCCCCTTTAGACACTAAGCACCAAAGGAGGATAATTTTAAGTTGATAAATTTGAATAATAAATAATATTATAAATATGCATAAATAATATTCACATTTTAATTATATCAGAATATAATTTATTATTAAGCATTTGTCTTTTACTGAGACTCAGACAAAAGCATAGGTCACTTAAACAGCTATTGGATGCATAAACTTTTCTATGTGCATTCACAATATACAGATTAGCCCATCCAAGGAGTTCTGTTTCAAATTCTGTTCAAAAGATCCCAAGACCAGATTGATTCTCAGCTGACATCTACAAGACCTTTCTGCACAACAAATGAAACAACACTATGGGGAGAGAACTCACCAAATGTAAGAAAATCTTTGGCAGCTTCTTCTTCAAATGTAGATTATTTCCAGACTATATGAAGAACTTAAACTTCACACACACACACACACACACACACACAATAACAACCCAATAAATAAATAAACTAAACTGACATTTCTCAAAATAACTAAGCAGACATTTCTCAAAAGAATTAAAAATGATGGGGGTTGGGGTTGTGGCTCAATGGTAGAAAGAGCACTTGCTTAGCACATGCAAGGCACTGGGTTCAATCCTCAGTACCACATAAAAATAAATAAATAAATAAATAAATAAATAAATAAATAAATTGAAGGTGTTGCGTCCAACTACAACTAAAAATAAGTATTTTTAAAAAATGGTCAACCAACGTATGAAAAAAATGTGTTCAACATCCCTAGCATTCAGGGAAATTCAAATCAAAATTATATCGGATTTTATTTCACTGAAGTTATGATGATTATTTTCAAGAATACAGATAATTATAATGCTGACAAGGGTGTGGGAGAAAAGATATACACATACATTGTTGGTGGGCTTGAAAATTAGTACAACAGCTTTGGAAAGCATCATGGAGATTCCTCTAAATGAAATGAAACCACAATATGATCTTGCTTTCCCACTCCTTGACATTTAAAAGAACTAAAATTAGCATACTAGAGTAATAGAGGCCCACCAATGTTTATAACTAAACAGTTCACAGTATCTGAATTATGGAACCAGACCCGGTACCCTTCAGCAGATGAATAGAGAAAGAAAATATATATAATGTATTATGACTCAACCATAAAAATGAATGAAATAATGTCCTTTGGTAGTAAATAGATGGAACTGGAGAATGTTGTGCTAGGTGAAACCAACCATACACAGAAAATTAAGGTTGGAATGTTTTCTCTCATATGTAAAACTTAGAGCAAAATAAATGGAAAAAATGGGGGATCTTATGAAAATAGAATGGAAATAAGTGGAATAGAGAAAGGGAACAGAACAAGAAGTATGAGAAAAGGGATGAACTGTGGAATTAAATGGATTAAATCATGATTTTACATGTATGGATGTATCATAGTGAATTTCAGCAATATGTACGTCTTTTGTAAAATCATTTGTTATTTTTACATGTACATGGCAGTAGATTGTATTTTGACACATTGTACATCAATGGAGTATAATTTTGGAGTATAACTTATTCTAGTTAGGATCCTTCTCTTGTGGCTTTACATGATGTAGTGTTATACCGGTTGTGTATTCATACACAAGTATAGGAAAGTTATGTCCAATTACTTCTATGGTCTTTCTTATTCCCCTCCGCCTTTCTTCCCTTCATACCCTCTGTCTAATCCAATGGATTTCTATTCTTCTCCGCCCGATCCTCCCTTATTGTGTGTTAGCATCCATATATCAGAGAGAACATCTGGACTTTTTTGGGTGGTGGGGGTATATTTAATGAACCAGTAAAAAAACAAAAACAAAATATATAATGACCATTTTCAAGAATCAAGTAGAATAAAGAAACAGGAACAGGGGTAAGAGAACGGAAGAAAAATGTCCAGTACTTAGTATTTAAATGGAAAAATTTCTATTTCACACATATTATGTAAAAATGGATCCTACTGTTATGTTCAACTATAATGAAATAATAAAAATATTTTAGAAATTTATATTAAAAACTGCATAATATAGTAATGAAAAAATAATTATTATGACAATAAACATTATGTAAAATATGTTATAATTTTTTAAAAAATACATTAATTTATACTTACTAGAATCTTATTCCCTCAAAATAGTGAATAGAAGTACAATATTCATGAAAAATATGACTAAATATGATTTCTATTTGAAAATTTTAGCTCTACAGAATAATATATTAAATTATGATCTATTCTTTTAAATTCTTCTGATTTTTTGAATGTTTAAGCATAGAGCTATATACCCAAATATATTTCATGACATTTAATCTGTATTTATTGAGAATATTTTTATCTATGTATATTATGCATTTGCTCAAGATATTGTATTATTTGAGAATAAAATTTGCATCTGGTTTGGTGGCACATGCTTGTAGTTCCAGTGACTCATCAGAATGAAATATTAAGACTGTAAGTTCAAGTCCAGTTACATAAAATTAGCAATACCCTCCAATATTCAGTGACACTGTGTCTCAAAACAAAGAGTAAAAAGGCTGAGAATGCTTCTCATTGGTGAAGAAAATCTGGGTTCGATACACTGTACCAAAATAATTTAAAAAAATAATAAAAGTAAGTTTTGCAATAGTAGAATACTGCTTATATTTCATTTCACACCTTATTTAGTATTTCTGTTTTGGGAAATTTAAATGATTTTAACAAGAGTTATAATCTTTCTCTTTATTTGAATAAGGCATTATAAAATACAATGAATTTGTGTTGTCTTTATTAATTATTATCATTTCCCTTTTACTTTCATTTTCTTTACAATGAGAAATTATTTAATTTGTATGAGATTTAATTTACTAAAATCAGATTTATAAATATTTTCTTCTAAAATACTGAAACATTTCTATCACATTGATTTATTTCTATAATAATATACTAATCCAATAATAATATTGATAATATATGATTATATAGTATGTGTTTTTTCTTATAATCACTAGTTGATATAATTTCCAAATATTTATTAAAATATCAAATTACTTCATTATCTTTATCAAGGTGTTATACTGGAGATTACATTGCATCTTTAAATTTAATTCCCTTTATATTTGTATTTAAGATATATAATATTTAAAATTCAAATATATGAAAAAAATAAAGAATGAAAGAAAATAGTTAAGTTTCTACTTCTAAGTATAACAGATTATTCATACTCATAATATAGAGAATGGAGAAGGAAACAGTATTTAGATGTCACTTTTGGATGGCATCTCTTAAATTCTCAGCCAGAGACCTAAAGCTTTACCAAGCAGGAGGTGCTCTTCCAAATACCAAAAACTGCAGGTAAAATAATTTAATATACTTCTTTTTTAAAAGCTGCATATCTATGCATACATGATTTTATTGTAAATCAATTATTTTGTTTATATTTTAGATATGAAATAGGTGTACATACTATTTTCATACTAAATGATATGAAAACATTTACTGATAGAACAATAGTTCTTACAGTGAAAAATGGGAATTATTAATATTATTCAAGAGACTTTCATTCTTTACCAACTGAAATCAAGCAGTAGTTTTACTAATGTAGCAATGCCTGACTTTAAAGGACTAGCACTTCAACTTTTATTTTCAAGCTTGTTGTAAGAGAGTGATTTAATGTTCTTAATAAGTGGGAATTATTGGTAGAAAACATAATTCTAATGATATGACAAAATCACCAAATATAAAAGTTATTGGGAAGTCAAAACCTAACAGATAGCAAGGAATTCCATATATCTAGTTCTACTCATCTTTGGTGACTCTTCCATTTTAGTTATCTTTTGTAAAATAATCATGGAAATCAAACTTTATGCAGCAATTTTGAATAATTTTAAATTAGAAAACCAAGTTGATTTTATCATTCATAATATAAATATATATCATTTTTTCTTGTGGTTGGCAGTACATGTAAGACGTAACTCTGATTTCACTGTATGCATATTTAATACAAAATATAAATGGTAATACTGGTGGAGGTGGTGGTACTGATGAGAAAGGAATATTTTTGCAACATTACAAATTAGAATAATGTGTATATTACAATAGTTAAATAGATTATCTTGTTCAGTTGAAGATTTAGATTACATAATCAAAATGGCCATTATTCTGAAACACATTCCTTTTATTTACTTCTTTATTTCTTAAGAGTATTTCAGTTTATCTTGCTACTAAATTTATAAAAGGTAACTTATAAAAAGAACATGTATGATATCTGAAAGTTACAAATAAGTTAAAATATATGTTTTTGGTTGAGTTTCAACATTGCAATACATCAATTTTCTATAAAATAATATACATTTTTAGTGATAGAATAGGTATGTATGTTCCTTTTAAGATGCTGCTTTCTTTTTAGCTATTTTGTCAATTTTTAGAGACACCCATCCCAGTTTCTTTCATTTTCACACGAATAATAGTCTAATATTCAGATCAAAACTTGAGACAAGAGATCATTCTACAACCCACAATATAATTCAATAAGCTCCAGCATAATTGGTCAACATTTCAAACATAAGAGCTTTCTATGCATTGATTACTGCACATTTTCTGCAATAATTTATCCAATTTGTTTGATCAATTACAGGACACATTTATTTGAATGAAGTACTTACATCATCAAATCAATGTAGAGCCATGTTCCTACATTAAGTACCATTTAAAAAATATGATTGAATTTCCATAGAAATGAATTGATGTAATAGATTTCTTTGCTGTTTGAATTAGAAATAAAAATAAGAAACAAGGAAATACAAGTTTGCTTTGTTTTATTGTTAGAATATGATCTGTTTCTCTTCTTCAGGGCTCATTAGCCAGGAAATTTGATATCAGGTAGTTTTCAAAAGCAAAGTGTAAATTTAACAGGTATTAGTTCTTGATATTTCCCATCAAATAGGTCACAAAAACATATTGTTTACATTCAGAGACTAATATGAGTCTGGATATTTTTAATATGAATATCACTAAATGGGTATAATTCCAAGAAAGAATATGTAATTGATGAAAATTATTAAAACAAATAAGCATATATAAAATTGAATTCTGAAAATTCTTTTACCAAAGTAGCTTTTTAAATTATAATCTGTTACAAAGTTTAGGAAGGTTGTAGCCCTAGAATATCAAAACTGCTAAGGTGGGAACTGGCAAGTCTAAAATCTATGCAGCAGGTCAGAAAGATGGAAACTCAGGCTGGATTTTTAGGTTAGCATTCAGACAGAATATTTTTCCCATTGTCACCTCAGTTATTGTTCTTAAGACCTTCACTTGATAGTAGGAGGCCTACCCATCTTGTTAAGGATAATCTCTTTTATTTAAAGTTAATTGCTAGTACATGTTAATATCTTCATTATAGCTTTACAATAACACCTGGACTAAAGTTTGGCAAAGTAACTATGCACCATAACCTAGCCAAAAGGACACATGATATTCACCATCATCGAATTATATAAATAAAATAGATCATTGATTGCCTTTATTTTTAAAATGTAAGTTATTATCAGTACATTGTGTAAGTACTATATCAATTACAATCTGAAATAAACATATGTAAAAATGGCACATTAGAGAATTGAACAGTATTAATCTATTATCATTTAGATATGAAATATCCCCCAAAAGCTCATGAGTGAGACAATGCAATAAAGTTGAGAGGTGAAATGACTGAGTTATGATAGCCTTCATCTGATTAGTTCATTGAACCCCTGATAGGGATTAACTGGATGATAACTTTAGGCAAGATGTGCCTGCAGGAGATGGGTCATTGGGGATTTGCCTTTGGGATATATATTTTGTCAATAGTGAGGGAATTCTCTCTCTGTGTCCTGGTGTGATATTTGGGAGCCACTCTCCTCCACCACACTCTTTCACCTTAGTCTCAAAGCAATGGAGCCACTGGTCTATGAGCTGAGACCTCTAAAACTGTGAGCCATAAAATAAAATTTTCCTCCTATAAAATTGTTCTTGTTAGGTCATTTGGTCAGGGTAGTGACAAAGCTGATTAAAACATATGCTAAGTGATTACATTGTGGATTGCTTAATAATTAAGCCTGTAAATAGAAGTGATTAATTTTCAGATCACAATACAAAATAGTTATCAATATCCCTCCTGGAATCAAATTGATAGATTAACATATATTTATGTAACTTCTTTTAATCACATATAATGCCTCTGGAGTATAAGGTTATTCTAATTTTGATAAAGCTCCCTACCCAAAATATTTTCCTTGGTTTTAAAATAATATAATTAAGAATTTTTTTTTCAGAGAATAATATAATAGTTTGGCCAGTGATTGTTTCTCAAGTTTATTTCAGAATTAATATTACATAATATGACAAGAGATTATAACTATATTTTTCTAAAAGATAAACAAGGAAAATATTTAATTAATGTACTCTCCAGAAATTTTTTTGATATCTACAAATTTAAAGCATAAAGATTCATTTGATTTGTGTTGCAACAAAATTTAATATGCAGGATGGTTTTAATTGTTGTAATTATTCTTGACATTTCTTGAAAGGGTTTTGATATAGGAATTCTTACAATTGATTATGTATATATTATGACACATTATTTATTTTTGAAACTTTTTATTTTGTTCTTTTTATTTATACATGATAGTGGAATCTATTCTGACATATTTATACAAACATGGAATATATCTTATTGGAATCAGGATCCTAGTCTTGTGGATGTACATGATGTTGAGATTCACGGTGGTGTATTTATATATATATATATATATATATATATATATATATATATATATATATATATATATATAAATACGGTGGTGTATTCCTATATGTATATAGGAAAGTTATGTCTATTTTACAGAAATTTTGCAATTTGGGAGTTCTTCAAATTTTTTTTTTTTTAATATTTTCCTCCAGATAAAATAAGTAGGATCTTGAATTCAGCTGTCTGGTCAGGAATCATAAAAGTAAGATTGATTTTGATGATATTTATTAAACTTATCTGTTGGTCTTCAAATATGGCTATTCCCCCAACAATGGATTAAGATCTGAAATAAAGGAACACATTTATTTCATTCATGAAAATAAGCCTAAGAAATATTTTATGATACCATCACAGTAAAACTCTACTTTATGAGATTAGCTCATCAATGCAGGAAAGAAATTCTAGGGAACATATTTTGGCAGATTAGTTTTGGTTCATTTATACCTGTTACTTTTGAGAAATAGAGTAGAAATTAAAAACGAATCACCAAAATATATTTCAGAGTTGCAGTTCTATAAACCCAGTAATGTTTTAATTCTTATAAAAATTAGGAGGTAATACATGACTTAGCAGTTTGTTATATATTAAAAATCTTGTTAAATGGTTGAATTTCTGAATGTTTTTGAAAAGAAATATACAGATAAATTTTGTATGCATACTTTTGACAAGTATTATATCAGCAAAGTACCTTTTTGTTAAATAAAATTTTAAATAATATTATTTATTGAAATATCAACAGATCATAATCTCTTTTGCTCCTTATTACCAGAGATTAATAACCCCTCTTATTATCTGTAATTCCACCCATTTTGTTAAAGAATTGACATCTAAAATTAATATCCAGCTGCATACAGAGATTGTAATATCATGGCCCATGCATGATATTATTGTCAAAGGATTTCACATATATTCTTTTATATATTTCTGTCACAATTCTTCCTATTTTGCTTCCAGTTTTTCAAAACTTTGTTCTCTTTCCAAATACTATTCATTTAGTTACAGGTTTCTCAAATTTGTGTTTTTAACTCAACCACTGAAGGTCTTCCTAGGACACAGATTGATACATCCCACTTGAAGTGGAGACCCTCCTTAAGCGTGGGTACTACCATCCAATAGCATAGCAATCATGATCCCTCTTGTTCTGGTGCTTCACCTCTGGGACTGCATGGCTACTGGTTCTCCCAGATCCCAAGCCTTCAGTCATCCATTGTGAACTATCTAGATTCTGGTTGTGTAAGCCAACATTGTAAATCCATGTGTGAAAAAACATACAACATATCTCTCTTGACATGTAAGAAACAATTCACTTCTAGCAATTGTTCTGCAAATGACATATTTTTATTCTTCTTTATGGCTGAGGAAAACACCATTTTTGTGTGTGTGTGTGTGTGTGTGTGTAATGTTTTATTTATCTATTCATCTTTTTTTTTTTCTCTTGATGGACACCTAGACCAGTTTCATAGCGTGACTATGTTTCTCTGGCTTGTCATTGTTTGTCTTGTGGGAAGGGGGCAGCTAAGAAATACCACAATGATCTGGGGGTGTGGCTCTATATCAGAGCACTTGCCTGGCATAAATGAGATCTTGTGTTCAATCCTTCACACTGGGAAAAAAAAAAAAAAAAAAAAAAACATCTAAGCTAATGTTTTCTGAAGATACAATTTTCATCCTTAAATACACACTGGGGATTCTTATGTAAAGATTTTAAAACTAATAATGTCTTGATTTATCCCCCAAAGTTTTTGAGTTAATGTCAATGGGTTGTACCTTGGCATTGAAAGTTTTGAAGTTCCTCAAGTGATTCTGATATGCAGACAATAGTGAGAACTTTTTCCCCCCAAATACATAGAGTTAACAACTAACTCCCCTTAGCAACAGAGGGAATGACAATGGAATAAACACCATTTTTTTAAGAGAAACTCTTCCTGGAAATATTCAAACACTCCTAGAAATATTCAATCAAATGATTAGATATGATCTATGGAGTCATTTAAGTTTTGAAGTTGAAAATACTCTTCTTATTTCATGCAATAAGTTTTGGAGGTCATCATATTTTCAGAGTAAGTAAAGGAAATACAAGATTAAGAAGAAATCACAATTATGTTGACAAAAATCCTGCTACTCTGATAGGAACAATCTATCTTCATTCAAAGTAGCTGGTAACCACTTACAAACTGTAGTGTCCATCAACAATAATCTATAAAGAAGAATTTTCAGATTCTCGTAGAACCTGTTATTGCTAGGCATTTAATAGGAGATAAATAGTACCATACAGAACATGTAGAAGACAAGTTTGAACATATTTGAATAAACTAAGGAAATGATTCTCAACTGAGGGAGATTTGGTCTCCTTGGGGATATCAGAAAATTTCTAGAGATATATTTGATTGTCATACTCACTGGAGGGGAGAAGAGGGTCTGGGAAGTGAAGAGGGTTTTTTGCATCTAGTGGATAACGCCAATGATAATGCTGAATATTGTACAACTTACCTTAAACATTATTAATCCCAAAATGTTAATAGTGAACAAATTTTGGTCTAAGGACTCTGACTCAAAAAATAATTATTTGAATTTATCCATAAAAATACTGAATAATTTACAGCTTTTTTTTGTTTTAATTACTTACACATGACAATACAATGATCCTGACATATCATACATTTGAATCAGATGGGATATAATTTCTCATTTTTCTGAGTGTACAGGTTGCAGAATTACTTTGGTCATGCAGTCATGTACATACCAACAGCAATAATAATGTCTATTTTATTCTGCTGCCCTTCTTTCCCCCCCTTCTCCTCCCCTCCCCTCCCATCACTTCTCTCTACCCAATATAATGTGACTCACTTCTTTTTTTCCCCTCATATCGTCATACCTGTATTCTGAATAAAGAAAAGGTTCTCCTTCCTTTTTCCATGCAATTACCATTTTCCCTCCATTTCTCTCCTACCTCTCTTCCCTATATAGAGGTAATTTTCTTCTCATGCTCTTCCTACCTACCTTTTGAGTCACCTCCCTTATATCAGATATTCAGCATTTTATTTTATTTTACAGCTTTTGTTTTATTTTATATTTGGTGATGATGAGGATTGAACCACAGGCCTTGTGCAAGAGAGGCCAGCACTGTACCTACTGAGCTATATCCCCAGCCCCAATTTACAGTTTTAAAGAATATTTTGCTCTTTGATATGAAGCATCACTAGAAAACAAAACACAGATCAATTAATATGACTAATTTAAAAATAAAGTTCGGAAAACTGTCAGCAAACGTTTTGGTTCCTAAAACTGTGGTATGTTCTAAGAATTTCTATTTTTTGTTGTTGTTGTTATGAAATTGGCAGTACAAGTATAAATAATGAGTCACAACTTTTTGTTATAATAATACAAAATTGCAGACATCAACCAAATATTTGAATAATTCTATAATATGAATGTTACCACTATTTTGTCCAATAAAACACCAGCTTTTCTAGTGAATAAGGAAATTACCTAATCTCTCATTTATCTCAGAACATTCTAATAGGAAATTCTTGTAATTCTAGAAGACTTCCTTTTATTTGATCAGACATAATAGAAATGCAAGTTTATCCTTCTGATTATGTGAGCTCCAAACAGTATGTTGTGGAAATTAAGGCTCTTGGGAGATAAATAATGGAGAGTCTCTTCTCAGTACAAGGAATATACTATTTCTGAATCTATCTTTGAATTAATCTATATAAATGCATGGTAACTCAGATGTCCTCTTCTCCACTATCTTCCTGCTTTCTCAAATTATTTGGTTTTTAATTTTTAACCAGAAAAATGTCAAAAAACGTTTTCACCTGGAATTACTTTTTTCAGGCAAGTTACAGATTCCTAAAATTAAGAGTTTTCTTTCTTTTTAGAGAGAGAATTTTAATATTTATTTTTTTAGTTATCGGCGGACACAACATCTTTGTTTGTATGTGGTGCTGAGGATTGAAAACGGGCCGCATGCATGCCAGGCGGGCGCGCTACAGCTTGAGCCACATCCCCAGCCCCTAAAATTAAGAGTTTATAATAAAAAAGCTGACACAACCTTAACTTTAGTTCTGTGACTAGCACCACTATAATAAATCATCATCAGTCTTCCATATCTGTCACAAGTTCAGTAAATGAAAATCTTAGAATGTAAAACTAAAAACCTGCAATAATGCAACATAGGCTGGTAAACTGGATTAAAAAAAAAACAGATCCAACAATATGCTGCCTCAGGAGACTCATCTGATTGGAAAAGACATAGAACAGGCTGAAGGTGAAAGGTTGAGAAAAATCATACCACTCACATGGTCCTCGGAAGCAAGCAGGGGTGGCCATCCTCATATCGAATAAAATTGACTTCAAGGCTAAGTTAGTCAAAAGGGATAAAGAAGGACACTATATACTGTTAAAGGGAATCATTCACCAACAAGACATAACAATTATCAATATTCATGCACAAAACAATGGTGCTGCTACGTTCATAAAACAAACTCTCCTCAAGTTCAAGAGTCAAATAGACCACAATACAATAATTATGGGTGATTTCAACACACATCTCTCACAATTGGACAGATCTTTCAAACAAAAGTTGAATAAAGAAACTATAGAACTCAATAACACAATTAATAACTCAATTAATAACCTAGACTTAGCCAACATATATAGAATATAACAACCATCATCAAGCGGATATACTTTTTTCTCAGCAGCACATGGAACCTTCTCAAAAATAGAACATAGATTATGCCATAGAGCAACTCTTAGAAATTATAAAGGTGTGGAGATAATACCATGCATCTTATATGACCATAATGGAATGAAACTGGAAATCAATGATAGAAGAAGGTAAGAAAAATCCCACATCACTTGGAAAATAAAAAAAAAAAATATGTTACTGAATGATCAATGGGTTACAGAAGACATAAAGGAGGAAATCAAAAAATTCGTAGAGATAAATGAAAATACAGACACAACATATTGGACTCTATGGGACACAATGAAAGCAGTTCTAAGAGGGAAATTCATTGACTGGAGTTCATTCCTCAAAAAAAGAGAAAAAAAAAACAACAAATAAATGATCTCACACTTCATCTCAAAATCCTAGAAAAAGAAGAGCAAAACAACAGCAAATGTAGCAGAAGGCAAGAAATAAATAAAATCAGAGCTTAAATCAATGAAATTGAAACAAAAGAAACAATTGAAAAAATTGACAAAACTAAAAGTTGGTTCTTTGAAAAAATAAATAAGATAGACAGATCCTTAGCCATGCTAATGAAGAGAAGAAGAGAGAGAGAACTCAAATTACTAGCATTCAGGATGAAAAAGGCAATATCACAACAGACACTACAGAAATACAGAAGACAGTTAGAAATTATTTTGAAACCTTGTATTCCAATAAAATAGAAGATAGTGGAGACATCGATAAATTTCTTAAGTCATGATTTTCCCAGATTGAGTCAGGAGGATACACACAACTTAAACAGACCATATCAATGGAGAAAATAGAAGAAGCTATCAAAAGACTACCAACCAAGAAAAGCCCAGGACCAGATGGGTATAGCAGAGTTTTACAAAACCTTTAAAGAAGAACTAATACCAATACTTTTCAAGTTATTTCAGGAAATAGAAAAAGAGGGAGCTCTTCCAAATTCATTCTAAGAGGCCAACATCACCCTGATTCTGAAACCAGACAAGGACACTTCAAAGAAAGAAAACTACAGACCAATATCTCTGATGAACTTAGATGCAAAAATCCTCAATAAAATTCTGGCAAATTGGATACAAAAACATATCAAAAAAATTGTGCACCATGATCAAGTAGGATTCATCCCTGGGATGCAAGTTTGGTTCAATATATGTAAATCAATAAAGGTTATTCATCACATCAATAGACTTAAAGATAAGATCAACTCTATAGACTCAGAAAAAAGCATTCGACAAAGTACAGCATCCCTTTATTTTCAAAACACTAGAAAAACTAGGGATAACAGGAACTTACCTCAATATTGTAAAAGCTATTTATCCTAATCTCAGGCTAGCATCATTCTAAATGGAGAAAAATTGAAGGCATTCCCTCTAAAATCTGGAACAAGACAGGGATGCCCTCTCTCACCACTTTTATTCAACATAGTTCTCGAAACACTGGCCAGAGCAATTGACAGATGAAAGAAATTAAAGGCATAAATATAGGAAAAGAAGAACTTAAATTAGCACTATTTGTGGATGCTATACCTAGCAGACCCAAAATGTTCTACCAAGAAACTTCTAGAGCTAGTAAATGAATTCAGCAAAGTGGCAGGATATAAAATCAACACGCATAAATCCAAGGCATTCCTGTATATCAGTGACAAGTCCTCTGAAATGGAAATGAGGACAACCACCCCATTCACAATATCCTCAAAAAAATAAAACACTTGGGAATCAACCTAATAAAAGAGGTGAAGGACTTGTACAATGAAAACTACAGAACCCTAAAGAGAGAAATAGAAGAAGATCTTAGAAGATGGAAAGATATATCCTGTTCATGGATAGGCAGAACTAACATCATCAAAATGGCGATATTACCAAAAGTACTCTATAGGTTTAATGCAATGCCAATCAAAATCCCATCGGCATTTCTCTTAGAAAGAGATAAAGCAATCATGAAATTCATTAGGAAAAATAAGAGACCCAGAATAGCAAAAGCAATTCTAAGCAGGAAGTGTGAAACAGATGGTATAGCGATACCAGACTTTAAACTATACTACAGAGCAATAGTAACAAAAACAGCATGGTACTGGTACCAAAACAGGCAGGTAGACCAATGGTACATAGAGGACACAGAGACCAATCCACAAAATTACAACTACCTTATATTAGACAAAGTTGCTAAAAGTATGCAATGGAGAAAGGATAGCATCTTCAACAAATGGTGCTGGGAAAACTGGAAATCCATATGCAACAAAATGAAACTGAATCCCTTTCTCTCACCATGCACAAAAGTTAACTCAAAATGGATCAAGGAGCTAGGGATCAAACCAGAAACTCTGCATCTGATAGAAGAAAAATTTAGCTCTAATCTCCATTTCTTGTGGTTGGGCTCCAAATTCCTTAATAGGACACCTATAGCACAAGAGTTAAAATCAAGAATCAACAAATGGGACATACTCAAACTAAAAAGTTTTTTCTCTGCAAGAGAAACAATTAGAGAGGTAAGTAGGGAGCCTACATCCTGGGAACAAATCTTTACTCCTCACACTTCACATAGAGCCCTAATATCCAGAGTATACAAAGAACTCAAAAAATTAAACAACAAGAAAACAAATAACCCAATCAACAAATGAGCCAAGGATCTGAACAGACACTTCTCAGAGAAGGATATACAATCAATCAACAAATACACGAAAAAATGCTCACCATCTCTAGCAATCAGAGAAATTCAAATTAAAACCACTCTGAGATACCATCTCACTCCAGTAAGAATGGCAGCCATTATGAAGTCAAACAACAAGTGCTGGGAGGATGTGGGGAAAAGGGTACATTTGTACATTGCTGGTGGGACTGCTAATTGGTGCGGCCAATTTGGAAAGCAGTATGGAGATTCCTGGGAAAGCTGGGAATGGAACCACCATTCGACCCAGCTATTCCACTTCTTGAACTATTCCCCAAAGACCTAAAAAGAGCATACTATAGGGATACAGCTACATCGATGTTCATAGCAGCACAATTCACAATAGCTAGAATGTGGAACCAACCTATATGCCCATCAATAGATGAATGGATAAAAAATGTGGAATTTGTACACAATGGAATATTTCTCAGCAGTAAAAAATGACAAAATCATGGCCTTTGCAGGGAAATGGATGGCATTAGAGCAGATTATTCTAAGTGAAGTTAGCCAATCCCTGAAAAACAAATGCCAAATATCTTCTTTGATATAAGGAGCTTAGCTAAGAACAGAGTAGGGAGGAAGAGCATAAGAAGAAGATTACCATTAAGCAGGAACTAGAGGTGGGAGGGAAAGAGAGAGAGAAGGGGGATTGCATGGAAATGGAAGGAGATCCTCATTGTTATACAAAATTATATATAAGAAGATGTGAGGGGAAAAGGAAAAAAAGAGAGAAATGAACTACAGTAGATAGGGTAGAGAGAGATGATGGGAGGGGAGGGGAGGGGTGATAGGAAGGGGATAGGAAAGGCAGCAGAATACAACAGACACTAGTATGGCAGTATGTAAAAACGTGGATGTATAACCAATGTGATTCTGCAATCTGTACATGTGGTAAAAATGGGAGTTCATAACCTACTTTAATCAAATGTATGAAATATGATATGTCAAGATCATGGTAATGTTTTGAGCAACCAAAAAAAACCTGTGTGATTTTTATTCAGTTTCCCCTGAACTTGGACTGATGAAAGGATTGGATAAAAAGACAAATGAACACACAAATACAGGGAAAGCAGGACCTGGTGGGAACGCCAGCCTTGATGAGGTTTGATTGACACAAGAGCAGGCTCTGAACATTTATTACATAGGTTTAAATATCAAAAGAATTAATGTAGGGAGAATAGCCCAATTAAAATTTATCAGCTTGTGCCCATATCTCTTGCCTCAGGACAGCTGGTGTTGGAAGAACCTAAGGCTATTGAATCAATAAATTCTGTGAGGCATAGAATCCCCTTTAAACTGTTGATGGAGCAGTTTCATTTGGAGCATTTACACCAAGAGTTCTCAAAAGGGCATTGCCTCTGCCTAAGGATCCTTCAAAGAAATCTGTAATTCATTCGCTGCTCCCACTAGTACATAACATTTTAAAAGATTTTTTTTCATAAGTCAGTTCAGCACATCAAAACTAGTATTGTTATTTTAGCATGAAATCATATTATTCATGGACACACTCTTGTGGTAGTTTATTGAGTTACTTAAAAAAAGTTAAAATTTTATTTAGAAGTATCTGAAAATAGATATTCTGAACATATTATTCAGGATTCTATTTTAATATAAAATACTTGGAAGAAAATTTATTAAAGTGTTTTATTATTATTTACAGTACATGGACCTTTTCTCACTTTAAGATGCTACGTATGGGGTATTTGACTAAATGTATTTTTAAATTTTGGTAGTCACTCAATAAAAACCTAAAAAGAAACAAAATTACCTCTATGTTGATCATTCAGCAAAATACAAGGTAATTATAAACTTGTAATCCACACATTTATTTTTTTAAAAACACATTATGAGTAAACTAATTTAAAAGTTTTCAAATGGCAGCAGGAATAATTGAACCTGGCTATTTTATTCATTAATTGAAAGCAATTTAGTTTATCACATTATAAATAATTAAAGCATTACGGAGTTTTATCATCCAAAATTTGACATTCTTTTTTTTACTAATTTACTCATCTTCTAGTTTGTTAATGAGGATAAAACTTTGGTATAATTACAAAAACTTTTATAAATTTATGTATTCACATACAGATTAATGTATGCACATGCATACATGAGTATCTACATATGTGTCTACTAATTTGTATTTAAACATTTAGTTTTGCTATTTTCTTATATGATATTAACCTTATTTTTATGGCAATTCGATTTTTTCACTTTACCCTAAGAATAAAACATCTTTTAATTTCAATACATGCAATCCTACCTATTAATTTTTAGTATTTTTACATAACAGAACTTTTTAACCATTTTCCCATAGTTGGACATTTATGTTATTTTAATTCTTAATTTTTACAGAAGTAATAGTACTGCAATAAAGGTGTTTGTACTTCATGTTTGGGTAAATTTTTGAATATCTCTCTACATTAAAAATCCATATAATGGTTTGGTTTAGCTGAAATATATACATATATTAACTTTGTTATATATATATATATATTTTTTTTTTCAAATTCCTCAACAGTGTCTGTATTTATTCACATGATAATTAATTATTTCCATTTATAAGTATTACACTGATTTCTCATCACCACAGAATTTGTTATCCTTCCAAAGATGAACAACACTAGGAAGAAAATCTTTTTTCATGAATCTACATGTGTGCATGGTAGGTGAGAGAGTCAATGTTAAAATGAGTTATTTTAAATCTGTCTAGTGAGAAAGACTGGATTGCAATGTTATGTGGAAAATGGAGACACAACCCTATGAGTATTTGGAATCTGGAAACATGAATTTATAAGAATTTAACGTCTAGTGGATTATAGTTTCATGACATTTCAATTCATTATCATAGATATATAATTTCATTTTTTGGCATTCTACTCAAAGCAGAGCTGAGCCAATGAGTGGATTAAGGTGGTTTTAGAGGATGATAATACCAGGAATCCAAAGTGAGAATGTCAGAGGCTTAGAGAGAGAGAAGGGAAATCCCTATATAGGGACATGTGAAAGTTTTTCCCAACTGTGTTAAACTGAAACTTAAACCTGCTAGACACCCTTGAAAGAGTCAAGGAGAACGCAGCTCATACTTTCCCACATACACTCTCATCAAAGTATCCTGAGAGTTTACTCTCTAGAATGTTAATCATTAATCACTCCCCTATGGTATATGAAATCCTGTATGTGTTTCTCTCTCTCTCTCTCTCTCTCTCTCTCTCTCTCTCTCTCTCTCTCTCTCTCTCTCCCTCTCTCCAAAGCTGTATTCTCTTGCATGGTGTTGATTAAGCTTTTGGTTTTAATAAAATATTTGAGGCAAAAAAGCAGAATTATTGTGGGATTCACTTAGGTAACTTTATATTTGTGCACAAGAAAATTATGCTACATTTATTCTACTGTATTTCCTATTTTTATACCCCTCCCTTCCTTCCAGATGGGATTGAGACTTTAGGTAAAAACCCTAAGTGTAATGAGCATGGAAAAATTTAAAATCAGAGTTTCATCAGAGGTAATCTTTAAAGATGTGTCTGCAGCAGTTCCTACTTTATTCTTTCACTGAATTATTACACCATGAAGGTGAGAATATATATTTTCATCAATAATAATTACTCTTATTTGCAAATTTTCAAGTTACTCAGTAAAATATTTCTTAATATCTGGCCTGGCATGTGTCACATGCCTGGTATCCCAGTGGCTCAGGAAGCTGAGGCAGGAGGATTGTGAGTTCAAAGCCAGTTTCACCAACTTAGCAAGGCAGTAAGCAACTCAGTAAGACCATCTCTCTAAATAAGAATACAAAAGAAAAAGGATGGTGATATGACTCAGTGGTTAGAAACCCCCTTTTCTGATTCAATTTCCACTACAAAAGAAAAAAAATTCCTAATATTTAATGAGCTGAGAGATTTCTAGAATATACAATCAAAAAACATTGAGTAAGGTGAACTGAAAATAGTAAATAACAAGGAATAAACCAAATGAACACTTGTTTTATTGTAGCATATCGAATGCTCATTTTTTAGTTGATTTAATTTTATATTTTTACACAGATGTAACACATCTGCTTTCATTTCTTTGGTTGTACATGATGTAGAGCTACACCATTCGTGCAATTATATTCATACATAGGGGTAATAATTTCCATATAATTCTACCATGTCCCCCCACACACACTCTCCCCTCCTCTCTCCTCCCTGCCATCTCTCTCCTTTTCTCAATCCAAAGTTCCTCCCTTGCTTCCTACCCATTATCGATCAGCATCCACTTATTACATAAAACATTGGGCCTTTTGGTTTGTTGGGATTGGCTTACTTTGATTAGCATGATATTATCCAAATCCGTCTATGTAGCCATAAATGCCATAATTTCATTCTTTTTTAAGGCTGAGTAGTATTCCATTGTGTATATATACCACAGTGTCTTTATCTATTCATCTGTTGAAGGGCAGCTAGGCTGTTTCCACAGTTTAGCTATTGTGAATTGAGCTGTCTTTAACATTGAAGTGGCTGCATCTTTATAGCATACTGATTCTAAGTCCTTTGGGCATAGGAGGAGTGGCATAACTGGATCAATTGGTGGTTCCATTCTAGGTTTTCTAAGGTATCTCCATACTGCTTTTCAAAATGGTTGCACCATTTTGCAATCCTAGGAGTGAATTAGTTTAACTTTTCCCACACATTCTTGCCAGTACTTATTGTCACTTGAGTTTTTGATAATCGCCTTTCTGATTGGAGTAAGCTGAAATCTTATAATAGTTTGATTTGCATTTTTCTAATTGCTAGAGATGTTAAACATTTTGTCATAAATTTGTTGATCAATTGTATTTCTTCTATGAAGTGTCTGCTCATTTCCTTAGCCCACTTATTGATTGGATTATTTGGTTTTGGGGTGTTTTGTGAGTTGTTTATATATTTTGGAGTTTAGTGCTCTATCTAATGTGTGTGTGACAAAAATTTGCTCCCAAAATGTAAGATCTCTCTTCATCCCATTGATTGTTTCTATTGCTGAAAAGAAGCTTTTATTTTTGAATCCGTCCCACTTATTGATCTTGATTTTACCTCTGTGCTTTAGGAATCTTGTTAAGGAAGTCTGGGCCTAAGCTGTCAATATGTAGATTTGGGCCTGCTTTTTTTCCCTATTAGGAGCAAGTCTATGCTTAATTCCTAGGTCCCTGATTCACTTTAAATTGAATTTTGTGCAGGGTGAGAGATAGAAATTTAATTTGATTTTGCTGCATATGGATTTCCAATTTTCCCAGCCCCATTTGTTGAAGAGGTTATCTTTTCCCCAATGCATGTTTTTGGCACTTTTGTCTAATATGAAATAACTGTATTTATGTGGGTTAGTCTCCATGTCCTCTATTAGGTACCATTGGTCTATACGTCCATTTTGGTGCCAATATCTTGCCCTTTTTGTTTCTGTAGCTCGGTAGTATAGTTTAAGATCTGGTATTATGATGCCTCCTGCTTTTTACTCTTCTTGCTCAGAACTGCTTGGGCTATTCTGGTTCTCTTATTTTTTTGAAATGAATTTCATGATTGCTTTTTCTATTGCTATCAGGAATGTCAATGGGGTTTTGATTGGACTTGCAATATATGTGTATAACACTTTTGGTAGTATGGTAATTTTGACAATATTAATTCTGCCTATCCAGGAGCATGGAAGTTCTTTCTGTCTTCTAAGATCCTCCTGAATTTATTTCTTTAGTGTCCTGTAGTTTTCATTGTAGAGGTTTTTTTTTTTACTTCTTTTGCTAGGATGTTTTCCAAGTATTTTGTTCTTCTTTTTTTGACTATTATAAATGAAGTAGATTTCCTAATTTCTCTTCCAGAAGATTCATCACTGATGTACAGAAATGCATTTTATTATTGGATATTGATTTTATTATATCCTGCTACTTTGCTTAATTCATTTACTAGTTCTCAAAGGTTTCTGGTGGAATTTTTGTATCCTTAAGTATAGAATCATGTCATCAGCAAATAATGATAGTTTGAGTTCTTCTTCTCCTATTTATATTCCTTTAATTTCTTCTGTTTGTCTAATTGCTCTGGCTATAGTTTTCAGTACTATATTTAAAGAAGTGATAAAAGAGGGCATCCCTGTTTTTTTTTTTTTTTCAGTTTTTTGGGAAAATGATTTAAATTGTTCTCTATTCAGAATGAAGTTAGCCTGGGGCGGAGCATAGATTGCTTTTTAAATGTTGAGGTATGTTCCTATTATCCCTAGTTTTTCTAGTGTATTGAACATGAAGGAGTGCTTTATTTTGTAAAATGCTTTTTCTGCATCTATTGAGATGATCATGTGATTTATATCTTTAAGTCTATTTATGTGATCAATTACATTAAGTGATTTCCATATGTTGAAACAACCTTGCATCCCAGGGATGAACCCCACTTGATTGTGGAACCCTTTTAATATGTTTTTGTATATGACTTGCCATTAATTCATTGAGAATTTTTTCATCTGTGTTTATTAGAGATATTCATCTGAAGCATTCTTTCCTAGATGTGTCTTTGTCTGGTTTGTTATCAGAGTGATATTGGCCTCATTCCATGAGTTTGGAAGTGCTCCCTCTTTTTCTATTTCATGAAATAATTTGAGGTATATTCTTCTATGAAGGTCTTGTAGAACTCAGCTTTAAATCCATCTGGTCCTGGATTTTTCTTTATTGATATGTTTTTGATGACACCTTCTATTTCATTGTTTGAAACTGCTCTGTTTAAATTGTGTATATCTTCCTGATTCAGTTTGGGCAAATCATATGACTCTAGAAATTTGTTGATGTCTTCAAGATTTTCTATTTTATTGGAGTATAAATTTTCAAAATAGTTTCTAATTATCTTCTGTATTTCAAAAGTGTCCATTGTGATTTTCCTTTTTCATCACAAATTTTAGTAATTTGAGTTTTCTCTCTCCTTCTCTTCATTAGCATGTCCAAAGGTTTATCAATTTTATTTATTTTTCAAAGAACCCACCTTTCATTTTGTCAGTCTTTTGAATTGTTTCTTTTCTTTAAATATAATTGATTTCAGGTCTGATTTTAATTATTTTCTGTCTTGTACTAATTTTGGTGTTGATTTGTTCTTCTTTTTCTAGAGCTTTGAGGTGTAATGTTAGGTTATTTATTTGTTTATTTCTTATTCTTTTAAGGAATGAACTCAATGCAATGATCTTTCCTCTTAACACTGCCTTCATGGTGCCCCATAGATTATGATATGTTGTATCACTGTTCTCATTCACCTCTAAGAATTTTTATAAGCTACAATCTGATGTTTTCTGCTATCCATTGTTCATTCAATAGCACATTATTTAGTCTCTGGATGTTGGAGTAGCTTCTAATATTTATTTTATCATGGATTTCTAATTTTATTTTCAATAAGGATCTGATAGAATGCAGCATAGTATCTCTACTTTTTTATGTTTGCTAAAAGTATATTTGTGTAATAACATATGATCTATTTTAGAGAAGGATCCATGTGCTGCTGAGAAGAAAGTGTATTCATTCATTGAAGGATGAAATATTCCATATATGTCAGTTAAGTCTAATTATTGATTGTATTATTGAGAGCTATAGATTCTTTGTTTAGTTTTTGTCTGGATGATCCATCCAGTGGTTAAAGAGGCATGTTAAAATCACCCAGTATTATCATGTTGTGATCTATTTGATTCTTGAAATTGAGAAGAGTTTGTTTGATGTTCATAGATTCACCATAATTTAGGGCATACATATTTACAATTTTTATACCTTGCTGATGTATGGTTCCCTTAAGCAGCATGAAATGTACTTTTTTACCTTTTTGACGAACTTTCGCTTGATATCCACTTTATCTGATAGGGGGATGGAAACTCCTGTTTGTTTACACATCTGCATGAGTGGTATGTTTTTTTCACAACATTTCACCTTCAGTCTGTGGATGTCTTTTCCCATAAAATGAATCTCTTCAAGGTAGCATAGTGTTGTGTTTTTATTATTTAATCCAAACTGCCAGTCTTTATTTTTTTATTTACGTGTTTAGGCCGTTAATATACAGAATAAAGAGAGATTATTATTAAGACATGTTATTATTAAGACATGGTTTCTATTCCTGGTCATTGTGGTTTATTTATTTATTTTTTAACATGATTTGGTTTCTCCTTTGATTGGCTTTTCCTTTAGTGTAATACCTCCCTTTGCTGATTTTCATTGTAATTTTTCATTTCCTCCTCATGGAATATTTTTTTTCTTAGGATGTATGGTGTTGCATGCTTTCTAGTTGTAATTCTTTTAACTTTTGTTTTCCATGGAAGGGTTTTATTTTGTCATCATATCTAAAGCTTAATTTTGATGGATATTAAATTATTGGTTGGCATCCATTTTCATTCAGAGCTTGGTATATGTTATTCCAGGACTGCCTAGTTTTGAGGGTCTATGCTGAAAAATCTGCTATCCAAATTGGCCTCTCCCTATATATAATCTGCTTCCCTTCCTTTGTGGCCTTTAAAATGTTCTTCTTATTCTGTATGCTAGGCATTTTCATTACAATGTGCCTTGTTATAGATCTGCTGCAGTTTTGTTCATTTGGTGTCCTGTAAGCTTCTTGTATTGGATTTCCCATTTCATTCTTCAGGTTTGGGAAGTTTTCTGATATTATTTCAATGAATAGATAGCTTATTACTTTGGTTTGCATCTTTATGCCTTCCGTGATCCCAATAATTCTTAAATTTGGTCATTTGATATTATCCCACATTCTTGAATGTTCTGTTCATGGTGTCTTATGATTTTTACTGATTGGCTAACTTTATTTTCAAGACTATGTATTTTATCTTCATTGTCTGAGATTCTGTCTTCCGAGTGATCTAGTATACTGGTGATGCTTTCTATTGAGTTTTTAATTTGGTTGATTGTTTCCTTCTTTTCAAGGATTTCTGTTTGTTTGTTTGTTTGTTTGTTTGTTTGTTTTCTTCTTTTTCAGAATCCTTATCTCTTTACTGAAGTAATATTTTGCTCCCTGTGTTTGATTGCATAAATATTTATGGAAGTGATCATTTGTTTCCTGTGTTTGTTTTCTTATTGCATCCTTTAGGTGGTAGGACACTTTAATCATGTACATCCTGAACTCCTTCTCTGACATTTTTTCTACTGTGCTGGCCATGGATTCTAGTAATGTAGTATCGTGGCTTCTGTGAGGTACTTTCCTTCCTCCCTATTTTTTTCATGTTGTTCATGTGTCTTCCCTTCTAGCAGTGCAGACCTGAGGTATTGCCTCAGGTTTTTACCTTATACTTATAGTGTCCCTGCATGTTTCCAGTACCTCTCCTTTAGGGTGGAAATGAATATTAACAGGTCTCAATGTAAAAAAAAATGTTCAGCCTTAAATCAAATAGCTACTATTAAGATGTTTACAGTTTTGTTGCAATAGACAGAAATTATGTGTTTGATTATTAACTACAATACAAACAATAGGTTTGTGAAAGGGTCTACAGTTTCTAATGGAGAACAAAGAAAGAACTGGGATGTGTAGGATGAGATGTTAAGAAGGTAGGAGGTGAGTATATAGATGTATTAGATATAAGAAAGTGTGTATGAGTAATCAAAAGAAGTTGACTGGTAGCAGGAGAAAAGAGAAAAAGAGATCCTCAATAGATAAAAGAATGGGAGGAAAATAGAGTAAAAAAATACAAAGAAAGAATGTAATAATAGAAAGTATAACAATAAAGTTAAAAAAATACCACAAAATTATAATATACTGTTCAGATATTCAATTTTAATATACTATTCAGATATTCCAGTCCTCAGTACCTGCATGCATAGAAAGTACTGGTTTCACAAATATTGGGGATGTGAAGACAGGAAAAGAGAGAAAGAGTAAAAAAAATGAAAATAAAAAATTCTTGAAGGAAAATTGAATGATTGTTTCTTTTGGAGCTCAGTATCTTTTGTGCTTCCCTTCTCATCCAGAAGGTGAGGTTGTCTGTTCTTTGCTGTTATCTCCACCCTCAGAATGGTGAAGATTAATAGTGTGGGAGAGTTGGTCTTGGAGGTGGAACTCTTGGTAATGTGGTATAGCTTTTGTTGCCACTGTTGGAAGATCGTACCCCAAGGATTTCTTTTGGAGCACAATCATGTGATATGGGCACCTGGCCTTGGCCCCTTAGATTGCCTGTTGAGCCCACAATTTGTGGTCTCTAATTTATTCTCTAAATTGTACCTCTCATGACCCCTCCTTTTAGATTTCCCAACCAGGAACCCCTCTCTCCAAAGATCATGCAGGTTGAGCTCTGGGGCCTGTACTCCTGTTGTGGAGAACTGTTGTGTGTCCAGCAGATTAGGAACTGGCTTTGAGAATGATGGGTAGGCCCCTACCTGCAGGCTTTTGAGCTAGGTTAGTGGCTGTGGGAGGATGGGCTAGGGGATGGATTATAGGTACCTTGATATTGCTTCTAAGCCCCAGCTGGTGTCTCAAGATGGGATTTGCACCACCAAAAGATGGCAATGGTGTCAGTGTCCCAAGATGGAAAGACCGCTTTCAGAGGTGGGGTCACAAGAGTGGGCTGTGTAGTGATGTTTTGTGTTGCATTAGAAGATACAGCACTGTGGCATGTAGAGGGCAACTGTCTCCAGACCGTGACCAGTGTCCATAGGAGCAGGCTACCATGTGGAGGGGAATATAGCAGTAATAGCAGTATCCTAAAATGGAGGTACACGGGGGTTGGTGTGCCCTGTGTTGGTTGATGGGGAACCGGCATGCAACACAGGTGTGGTGGGTTCCTTGGGAGCTTGGGTGGGAGTCTGGGGCATCATCTGTGCACAGGCAGGGGTCAAATGGCCATGTTAATGACATAAATCTTAGCTGTTTTTTTCTCTTCCTTGTAGAGAAGTTGCTTTTAAGATAGTAGTGACATTACAGAAATTTTCCACATGGTCCACAACTCTGACCATCCTAAAACAGGAGATGAAATCACAAGGAAAAAATAATAATTCAAAGGATTAACAGACTGTATTCCAAATATTCATGTCACTTTCTTATGTGTTCTTATCTCATTGTCCACAGTTTGCATGTGAAGTAGCCTTTATAAAGATGTATACCCTTCAGTAAGTATTATGTTAGGCTTTATTTTTAGAAAATATTAATTCAGTAAGTCTCCTGTGAAGCTGAGTGATGTTGTAGTCTAACTGGGTTATGTCCATAATTTGAAAATTATCTTTGCTTTCCTGCTTTTACAGTTTAGATGTGGTATCACCCAAAAGTTTGCAGGTGAGAAAATGCAAGAAGCTTCAGTGGACAAATGATTGGGTTGTGAGAGTCTTAACCCAATCAATGAACTAATTTCTTCATCAGGATTAACTGAGTGGTAACTGACAGTTCATTGAGGGTGTCGTTTTAGGGTATATATTTGTGTGTGTCCTGTGTCATGTTTCTCTCTGTTTCTTGATCATCATGTGAACTGTTTCCCTCTGCAACATTCTCCTGCTGTGATGTTCTGCCTCAACTCAACTCCCAAGGAATGAAGCCTACCTCTTATGGCTTGAGACCACTGAAAATGTGAGCTCTTAAATTAACCTTTCCTCCTCAATTGTTCTGGTTTGTCTTTGGGTCACAGCATCAAAATGGCTAACTAAAACCCCTGCCATAGAATTTTTTGAAAATATATTTGAATTCTATTTTGCCTTATATTATGTGAATAATATTGTCTACATAGAATATATATATATATATATATATATATATATATATACAGAGAGAGACATATATGTTTAATTTGTAACACATCTCTGAAGAAAGCTATTGATCTTTTTAATTTCTTTCTAAGCAATTAGAATGTGAGGCATATTATGTCATATTCACAGGCTATATGTGAAATGTGGGATTATGAGAAATAGAAAAACAATAAGATTTATCATTTAATATGTTCTCACACATTATACAAACCAACGTAGAAACAATTCTAACGTTTTTATTATAATTTTATCCAGTTGAAGAGTAATTGCATCATAGTCTTAAGTTCCATGTCTAGTCTCAAGAACCCTTCTCTTCTTCTCAATCTGTTAACCTTTCTTCCCTCTGTCTTATAAATATTCTCTTCAATCTTTTATATACAAAGTCTTACTAGGAAGATAGAAGTAAGAAAACAATTACTTTTTAAATTCCACATTTAATTTGCTGGAAATAAAATGCATACATACCTATCTCATTTATATACTGGTAAAAACAGTAGCATATGAAAACAAGTTCATTTTTTATGGAAATTTTATGTTCATTCAGCTGCACAAACAATTATGATAGCTAATTCCAGCATGCAGAACTTCAGGCAGACATATATCTCAATTATTTTCATATTCAAATAGAATGATAGATGTTTGAAGATGAGTAATCCCAACTCATTCCTCAAGTAGATTGTTTTTCATCTTGAGGGTAAAAGCAATGTTTATTACCTAGCTCAGAGGGAGGAAGATTTTTCTCTCTCTTCTTCCAAGCTTATAATTTCTAATTGTTATCTTGTACTTTGCATCCTCTGTGGTTGCTGGCAACAAAAATTTCCTACATTATTCTAATAGTAGTGTAAGAAATAGACAAGAAACTAATGTAAGTTAAGAAGTCTATAGCACTCCATAACTTATATTTCCAGTCAGCTCAGATAATCTCTACACAGCTAAGACAGAATTCAGGAGATGCCTCACAACAGCCCACATGGGATCCAGGATTTCAGTAGACCCTGTTCACCTCTCCCTCAGCAAAGCAGACACTGCCAGAGCCTAGCCTTTGTTATAAGACTGCCTCTTCCTACCAGCAGACTACCACCAAAGGTCAAGCCAAGCAGCCCAGATACAACCACTCTGACTTACAAAGGTCCTAGAACCAGGATGCAGTAGCATCCATTAAGGGACACCAGCAGGGTCTGGAAGCCCAACATCAAGGTGAGGTACAGAGAATCTGCACAGGTACTCTAAGAATATAGGGAAGAAACTGTAATATCTCAGACCCATACTGAAAGAAGTTAAGACACATAGACAATAAGAAAAACAAGGTAGAAAGTGCCCTAAACAAACCAGGACACTGTAATAACAGAACCTATGGGCAGTGAAGTTGATGAAATGTCAGAGAAGGAGTTCAGAAGGTTCATATTCAAAATAATCTGTTAATTAAAAAATTACTTAAATAAACAAACACAAGCAAAAATTGATCACTACAACAATGAGATAAGAGAGCAAATACAGGAAGCAAAACATTACTTCAAGAGAGAGATAGAGACCCTGAATAAAAAACAGTTTGAAATCCTTGAAATGAAGAATACAATAAATCAAATAAAAAACTCAATAGTAAGCATAACCACCAGAATAGATCACTTGGAAAAAAGAACTTCAGACAATGAAGACAAAGTATACAATCTGGAAATAAAGTTGATCACACAGTGAAAAAAGGTAGAAACCATGAACAAAACATCCAGAAATTATGGGACAGCACAAAAGAGCAAATCTAAGAGTTATTGGGAAAGAGAAAGGCACAGAGTTTCAAACCAAAGGAATGCACAATCTCTTCAATGAGAAAATATAAGAAAATTTCCAAAGCTGGAAGAACAAACTGGAAAACCAAATAAAAGAGGCTTACAGGACACTAAATGTATAAAATTACAACAGATCTACAGCAAAGCACATTATAATGAAAATGTCTAGCATACAAAATAAGAATAGAATCTTAAATGCTGCAAGAGAGAGTAATCAGATCACATATAAGGAGAAACCAATACTTATCTCAACAGATTTTTCAATCCAGACCCTCAAAGACGGGAGATCATGGAACAACATATACCAAGCTCTGGAAGAAAATGGATGCCAACCAAGAATCTTATATCAAGCAAAACTAAGCTTTAGATTTGATGATAAAACAAAAACATTCCATGATAAACAAATTTTAAAATAATTTACAACTAGAAAGCCTGCACTACAGAACATCCTCAGCAAAATATTCCACAAAGAGGAAGTGAAAAACAATGATGAAAATCAGCAGAGGGACAGATAGTTCTAAAGGAAAATCTAAACAGAGGAGAAACCAAGTCATGTTAAATACCCAAAATAAACAAAAAAAATGTCTTGGAGTACATATCATGTCTCAATAATAACCCAGAATATTAATGGCCTAAACTCACCACTCACTACTAGATTAGATAAAAAAAAATAGAACCAACAATGTACAGCCTCCAAGAAACCCATCTCGTAGAACAAGACATTCACAGACTGAAGGTGAAGGGTTGGGAAAAATCATACCACTCACATGGATTGCAGAAGCCAGCAGGGGTTTCCATCCTCAAAACAAATGAAGTAGAATTCAAACTAAAGTCAATTAAAAAATAATAAAGAGTGACATTTCATACTGCTCAAGGGAACCATACAACAACAAGACTTAACAATTATAAATATATGTACCTCAAACAACGGAGCAGCTATGTTCATCAAACAAACTCTTCTCAAGTTCAAGAGTCAAATAAACCACAACACAATTATTTTGGGTGACTTTAACATACCTTTTTCATCACTAGATAGATCTTCCAAACAAAAGCTTAACAAAGAAACTATAGAACTCAATAATAAAATCAATAACTTAGACTTAATTGACATATATAGAATATTTCAACCTTCAATGAGAGAATATACTTTCTTCTCAGGAGCACATGGATCCTTCTCCAAAATAGACCATATACTATGCCACAAAGCAACTCTTAGCAAATATAAAAAAGTAGAGATACTACCCTGCATTCTATCAGATCATAAGGGAATGAAATTAGAAATAAATGATAAAATAGAAATAAAATACACTCCAACATCTGAACACTAAATAATATGCTACTGAATGAAAAATGTGTTACAGAACACATCAAAGAGGAGATTTAAACGATTTTAGAGGTGAATGAGAACACAGATACAACATATCAAAATCTCTGGTACACTATGAAAGCAGTTCTAAGAGGAAAGTTCATTGCATGGAGTCCATTTCTTAAAAGAAGAAAGAGTCAACAAATAAATGACTTAACACTACATGTTAAAGCCCTAGAAAAAGAAGAACAAATTAACACCAAAGTATAGAAGACAGGAAGTAATTAAAATCAGAGCTGAAGTCAATGAAAATGAAACAAAAGAAACAATTGAAAAAACTGACAGGACAGACTTTGGTTCTTTGAAAAAGTAAATAAAATTAACAGACCCGTAGCCATGCTAACAAAGAGGAGAGACAAAACTTACATATGTGATGAAAAAAAGAAATATCACAACACTAAAGAAATAAAGAAGATAATTAGAAATTATTTTGAAAACCCGTACTCCAATAAAATAGAAGATATTGAAGGCAGTGACAAATTTCTAGAGTCATATAATTTGGCCAAATTGAATCAGGATGATATAAACATTTTAAACAGATAAATGTTAAGTGCCAAAATAGCAGATGCCATCAAATGTCTACCAACCAAGAAAAGCCCAGGACCATACAGGTACACAGCCAAGTTCTACAAGACCTTTAAAGAAGAACTAATATCAAAACTCTCCAACTTATTTCAGAAAATAGGAAAAAAGGCAATATTTTCAAACTCTTTATATGAGGCCAATATTACTCTGATTCCAAAACCAGGCAAAGACATAAAAAAAGAAAACTTCTGAAAATATCTCTAATGAACATAGATGCAAAAATTCTCAATAAAATTCTGGCAAATTGAATACAGAACTGTAACAAAGAAATTGTGCACCATCAAGTGGAATTCATCCCAGGGAGGCAAGGTCAGTTCAACATATGGAAATCAATGCATATAATTCATCACATCAATAGACTTAAAGATGAGAAAAAGCATTTGATAAAATACAATAGCACCGCTTTATGTTCAAAACACTAGAAAAACTTGGGATAACAGGAACATATCTTAACATCATAAAGGCTATCTATGCTAATTTACAGTCCAAAATCATTCTAAATGGAGAAAAATTGAAGGCCTTCCCTCTAAAAACTAGAAGAAGACATGGATATGCTCTTTTGCCACTTCTATTTAACATAGTTCTTGAAACACTGGTCAGAGCAATTAGACAGATGAAAGAAATTAAAGGGGTGCACACAGGAAAAGAAGAACTCAAATTGGCATTTATTTGCTGATGATATGATTCTATACCTGTAAGACCCTAAAAGTTCCACCAGAAAACTTCTACAACTAGTATATGAGTTAAGCAAAGTAGCAAGATATCAAATCAATACCCATAAACCAAAGGCATTTCTGTACATCAGTGAGAAATTCTAAGAAAGGAAAATGAGAAAAACTAATCCATTCTCAATAGCCTCAAAAAATAAAATACTTGGGAATCAACTTAACAAAGAGGTGAGAGATCTATATAATGAACATTACAGAACCCTAAAGAAATAAATCAAAGAAGACGTTAGAAGATGGAAAGAACTAACTTGCTCTTGGATAGCAGAATTATTATCAAAATAACCATACTTCCAAAAGCACTATAAAGATTTAATGCAATTTCGATCAAAATTCCAATGACATTTCTTTTAGAAATAGAAAAAGCAATCATGCAATTCATCTGGAAAAATAAGAGACCCAGAATAGCTAAAGCAATCCTTAGCAGGAAGAGTGAAGCAGGTGGCATCACTATACCAGACTTTAAACTATACTATAGAGCAATAGTACAAAAACGGTGTGGTATTGGCACCAAAACAGACTGATAGACCTAGAGTACAGAATAGCAGACACAGAGACTAACCAAAAAAGCTACAATTATCTTTTTATATATATATTTATTTTTTAGTTTTTGGTGGACACAACATCTTTATTTTATTTTTATGTGGTGCTGAGGATGGAACCCAGCACCCTGCGCATGCCAGGCGAGCGCGTTAACACTTGAGCCACATCACCAGCCCTACATTAGACAAAATTGCAAAAACATACACTGTAGAAAATATATTCTCTTAAACAAATGGTGCTGGGAAAACTGAAAATCCATATACAACAAAATGAAATTAAGCCCCTATCTTTTACCAAAATTCACAAAACACAACCCAAAATGGAGCAAGGAACAAGGAATTAAACCAGAGATCCTGTGTCTAATAGAAGAAAAATAGGCCCTATTTTCCATCATGTGGGATTAGGCCCCAACTTCCTTAATAAGATTCCTGTGGCACAAGAATTAAAATAAAAATCAATAAATGGAATGGGCTCAAACTACAAAGCTTCATGTCAGCAAAAGAAACAGTCCATGAGGTGAATAGAGAGCCCACATCTTGGGATCAAATCTTTACCCCTCATACATCAGATATAGCACTAATTACTAGTGTATATGAAGAACTCGAAAAGCTAAACATTAACAAAACAAATAACCCAATCAATAAATGAGCCAAGGACCTGAAGAGACACTTCTCAGAAGACGATGTACAATCAATCAACAAATACATGAAAAAAGATTCATCATCACTAGAGATTAGAGAAATGCAAATCAAAAGCACTCTAAGATTTCATCTCACTCCAGTCAGAATGGCAGCTATTATGCATAAAAACAACAATAAGTGTTGGCGAGGATGTGGGGGGAAAAGGTACACTCATACACTACTGGTGGGACTGAAAATTAGTGCAGCCAATATTGGAAAGCAGTATGGAAAGTCCTTTAAAAAATGGGAATGGAACCACTATTTGACCCAGGTATCGCTGTCCTCAGTCTGTACCCAAAGGACTTAAAATCAGCATAATACAGGGACACAGCCATATCAATGTTTACAGCAGCACAATTTATTATAGCTAAACTGTGGAACCAACCTAGATGCCCTTCAATAGATGAATGGATAAAAAATGTGGCATATATACACAATGGAATATTACTCAGAAATAAAAGAGAATAAAATCATAGCATTTGCAGGTAAATGGATGAAGATAGAGAAGATAATGCTAAGTGAAATTAGCCAATCCCAAAAAAACAAATGCCTAATGTTTTCTTTGATATAAGGAGGCTGATTCATAATGAGATAGGAGAGAGATCAAGGGAGGAATAGATGTACTCTAGATAGGGCAGAGGGGTTGGAGGGGAAGGGAGGAGGTGCCGCAGTCTGGCTGGGCACAATCAGGAGCCACTTGTCAAAAGAAACTAACTTTATTTTTAGAACCACACATGCCAAACAAAACAGCCTCTCAGGAAAAAATCTCAGAGCCTCAACTGCCACCACCGGCTTTCCACAAGCCTCTCTCTCCCACACAAGCTTCTCTCCACCTCCCACAATCCTCCTGCTCTTGAGGCCGATTGGCTGGGTCACGTGGGCGGAGCCAAAAAAGTCCCCCAATGAGCAGCTCCGTGGTCTGAAAGGGCAGGGAAACAGCCCAATGAGCATCACCGCAGAGGAGCCAATCAGCTAGATGTTGCTGGGGCCGCTGTGAGCCAATCATCAGCCGGCAGCTGGAAGTTTGCTGGCAGCTGGAAGTTTGCTGGGGCCCCTTCGGCTGTGGCTCTCAACATCTCCCCCTCTCTGTTTAAACAACAAGCATATGGCTTAGGGACCGTGCCTGCCTTAGGTTGTCCAATAGTACATATGGTCCTTAGGTTGGTACCATTGCAATTGGATCTTACCCGTCAATGACTACTGGTCCAGTATACAGCCACACCTGTGGAGAGGTCTTTGTACCAGCGGGGGGGTGAGGTTCTTTGCCTCACCTCTGTTGGCCCCCAAATTTTAGCTGGACGATCATGACAAGCAGAAGGGAGGAAGATACACCAAGCCAATTGACGGATCCTTTTCGAAAAATTGTACCCCAATGACATCATCAGCAAAAATACCCCAACACTACCACAAGTCGCTGCACCAACAGATAGTTCACAATGCATACAGGTGAGCTCACAATGTGTCCAGGCAAGTTCTGCAAGCAGTTCAGTGATGGCTATTGTAGAAGCTGTAGATTGGTTTTATCTTTGACTTCACCAGCACTGGGATGAAGATAGGAATTCTGGCAATAATGGCTAAAGAAAAAATTATGTAACATTACAGAAGGCACTAAAAGAAAACAATTTTCTTAACAATTTACATTATCTTTAAGAGAATTATTAAATATAATGAAAAGGAAAGGTGAAAGTAAACAAACAGATCTGTTAACCTTCTTTTTTGTTTACATATTAAAACAATCCTCAACAGTTGTTTACCCAATTTAAATTAAACCATATAAATCACGTGAAAAAAAATATTTGGATCCATTTTATCATGAGCGCTCATCATATATGATATATGGACATACGTACATTCAAACATATAACACAAAACACAAGTGTGCACACATAATATAATACATACAACACATAACATTATAGTAAAGGCCTTATAACTTTTTACAGGTGAAATCTCCATTGCAATGTTTAAAAACTCTATAGTCAAAAAATAGAACTGATCAGCAAAACATTAACCTAGGTCTGTATGAGCTCAAAAAACAAAATAGAACTTCATGATATGGCAAAGGGCAATAATAAAATAGATATTGAAAAAAGCATCCTGGTTCTGTTGCAGATGTAAGAATAGCCAAACTGGAGTTTTGGATATCAGTTGTTATGGATTTGAGCCAAATCATCTTCTTTTTGGTCTGTAGAAATCGCTTTAGTTAATCTTTCTGGAATCCAAATCGGCTGCTGTTCTCCCTGTGGAAACACATAAACAGACCCCAGACTCCAGACAATCACTGGGTCAGGACCTTGGTTAATCTCTCTGGAATCCAAATCGGTTGCTGTTCTCCCTGTGGAAACACACAAACAGACCCCCGACTCCAGACAATTACTGGGTCAGGACCTTTCCATTGTCCTGTTAGAATATCCTTCCAAAGTACCTTGGGCTTATGCACATTTTTTGGACACATATGCCTTTCCGCAGCACTAAGTCCTGATGAATCCAAATTTAAAAAGTTTAGAGTAAAAAGGGTTATTTTAAGTTTATCTTTGGGGAATATATACCCCTTCCCAATTCCTTCTTTTTGCTTTAATAAGTACATTTTAATAGTTTGATGAGCTCTTTCAACTATGCCTTGTCCCTGTGGATTGTATGGGATTCCTGTTATATGAGTAATGCCAAATGTTGAGCAAAATTGTTTAAAAGAGGTAGAAGTATAACCAGGGGCATTATCTGTTTTTAACTGTTTTGGAACACCCACAGTGGCAAAATTTTGTAAGCAATGAGCTATAACATCTTTAGTTTTTTCTCCGGCATGAAGGGAGCCCATCAAAAATCCAGAAGAAGTATCAACTGTAACATGCAAATATTTTAATTTTCCAAATTCTGGCAAGTGTGTGACGTCCATCTGCCAAATATGCTTAGGTATCAATCCTCTAGGATTGACTCCAAGATTAACTTGTGGTAAAAAGGTCACACAATTTTGACATTGTTTTATTCTTTGTCTAGCTTGTTCCTTAGTTATTTTAAAGTGCTTTTGTAAAGTATTAGCATTGACATGGAACTTTTTATGAAAATTTATAGCTTCTTCTAGTGTAGAGAAAATATGTATGTCATGTGTAGTTTTATCTGCTAAATCATTGCCCAAACTAAGGGCTCCAGGCAATCCTGTATGTGCCCTGATATGTCCTATAAAGAATGGATCTTTTCTGCCCCAGATTAGACTTTGTATAGTGGAAAGCAAAGAGAAAACAGTAGAAGAAGGGGAAATCCTACCAGCATCTTCAAGAGATACTATAGCATTAACTACATACTGACTATCAGAAAATAAATTAAATACAGAATCTTTAAACATCACAAAAGCTTGTAAAACTGCATTAAGCTCTACCTTTTGAGCTGATTGTTTGGGTACTAAAAATGTAAAAGTTTGATCAGGGGTAACTACTGCTGCTGTACCATTATTTGACCCATCAGTGAATATATTTGGAGCATTCATGATAGGTGTTTTTCTTGTCATTTTTGGAAAAATTACAGGATGCAATGACCAAAAAGACAATAAAGGATTAGATGGTAAGTGGTTATCAAATGAAACATTAGATTTGCACATGATTATTGCCCAAGTATTTAACTCATTAGCTAACTCATCCATTTGATTCATAGTATATGGAGTAATAATTTTATTGGGAGAAATTCCAAACACTCCCTTTGCTGCTTTTATTCCTTTGAGTATTAATTGTCCTACAGCCTCAGGATACCTAGTAAGAATAGTGTTAGGAGAATAAGATAAATGTATCCATAATAATGGACCTTCTTGCCAAAATACTCCTGTAGGAATATTTTTTGTTGGTAGTACAATAAATAATAAAGGCAAAGTTATATCAATTCTATCCAAATGCATATTTTCCATATATGTTTCCATGATTTTTAATGCCTTTCTTGCTTCAGGCGTTAACATTCGGGGTGAATTTGGATCTGATGGACCTTTTAGGATATCAAATAAAGGTCCCAACTCTCCTGTTGGTATACCTAAATAAGGCCTTATCCAATTTATGTCTCCTAATAACTTTTGAAAGTCATTAAGTGATTTGAGTTGATCTACTCGTATTTGAATTTTTGGTGGACGGACCATGGTTGAGGATAATAGAACTCCTAAATAATTAATTGGAAAATTTAATTGTACTTTATCTATTGCTATCTCTAGATTATAATTTTTTAATAAGTTTGTAAGTGTGGCATAACATTCTAGCAATGTGTTTTTATCTTTGTGTGCTAATAATACATCATCCATATAGTGAAATATTTGTAGTTCAGGATTTTGATTTCTAAGTGGCTGGATTACTTTGTTAACATAAATTTGACACATAGTTGGGCTGTTAGCCATCCCTTGAGGGAGTACTTTCCATTCATATCTCTGATCAGGACCTTCATGATTCAGTGCAGGGATAGTAAATGCAAAACGTGGACTATCCTCAGGATGAATTGGAATTGAAAAAAAAAACAATCTTTAATATCTATAACTAAAACATACCAGGTTTTTGGCAAAGCAGACAACTGAGGAATCCCTGATTGAGCAGGTCCCATAATAACCATCTCATTATTAATGGCTCTTAAATCTTGCAATAATCTCCATTTACCAGATTTCTTTTTGATGACAAAAATGGGAGTATTATGGGTAGATACAGAAGGTTGTATTTGTCCTTCCGCTAATTGTTGTTTGACCAGGTCATGGGCTGCTTGTATCTTTTCTTTAGTCAGGGGCCACTGAGGAACCCATACTGGTCTTTCTGATTTCCAAGTAATTTTTATTGTCTCAGTGGCCCTTTCTGAAAATCCAACCCATGTCTTTCTGTTCCTTGATCTATTTGTATTGGTGCTGCTATACCTTGTTCTTGTTTTTCTAATCTTTTTCCTTTCCTAAAACCTTGTCTAGTCATAATAGTGGGTGCATTTTGGTTGATGTTATTTGTTAATGTCAAACCTAATTGATCTAGGACATCGCACCCCCATAAATTTACGGGAAGATGATCCAATACATATGGCTGTATAGTTCCTTCACATCCTTCAGGATCCTTCCAATCTAATACCATTGCACTTCTATGGGGATTAGTCGCCACTCCTAGGCCTCGAAGCGTTTGAGTGGCTTGTTGTAATGGCCAATGTTTTGGCCATTCTTGACGAGAAATGATGCTAAGGTCTGCACCTGTATCCAGTAGCCCATTAAATTCATGTCCTTGAATATTTAGTTTTAGCATGGGGCGAGAATCTAAATTTAAAGAAAGCATAGCCCAATCTACACCTGTGGAGCCTAATCCCTTGGAACCTCTTTCTACAGTACGACTGGAAAATTTATCATGTAGGCTGGGTATTATTAGTAACTGTGCTATTCTATCTCCTGGTGAAATTACTGATATACCCTTTGGAGAAATGGCTATAATTTTTATTTCACCTTCATAATCGGGATCAATTACCCCAGGACTTATCATAAGTCCTTTTAGAGTAGAAGAGCTGCGTCCCAATAATAAGCCTACTGTTCCTTTGGGAAGAGGTCCTTTCACCCCTGTGGGAATGATTTGAACTCCCATCTCTGGAGTTAGTACTGCTCTGGCGGAGGCGCAGATGTCCAACCCTGCGCTCCCTCTGGTTTGTCTGATGAGGGATCTGATGGACAATGTGTCCTGGGCACTACCCTGATGGGGTTGCTGGGTTCCTCCAGTGCTCCGTATATTTGTGGTTTTGGGCCCCGGAGCATTGGGCCCCCCTGTCCATTTTTTGGCAATGGAGCCCGATGCCTTTCTCCACGATATCGTGGATAAACACCTGGTCCTTGTTCATTTTTTGATAATGGAGTACCCTCTATGGTGGTTTGAGAACGGCATTCATTAGCCCAATGTCTCCCTCTACAGCATCGTGGGCAAATACCTGGTATTCTACTCCTTTGATACCTAGTTTTGTTAAACCCTCCTCCAATGGGGCAATTCCTTTTAAAATGTCCTGTTTGTTCACAATTGGAGCATGTTCTTGGCCTGGCATCTAAAGCCTGTTTTACTGCAGCTGCCACAATTTGCCCTTGTTCATTAATGTCTCTGGCATCTAAAGCCTGTTTTACTGCAGCTGCCACGACTTGCTCTTGTTCATTAATGTCTCTACATAATTTAATATATGTGTTTAAATCTTCATGTTTCCATGGTCTAATGATATCTCTGCACCAACGATTCGCTTGCTCATAAGCCAGGTGTTTTAATAATGGCATTGCTTGTTCTGTATTCCCAAAAACTCTGGTAGCTGTTTGAATAAGCCTATCTACAAATTCAGCATAAGGTTCATTAGCTCCTTGTATTACCTTAGATAATTGACCTTGTAAAACTCCATGTCCTTGCAAAGTCTTCCATGCCTTAATTGCATCCGCAGCAATTTGTGCGTATACGCCAGGATCATATGCAATTTATTGCTGCTGATCCACATAAGGTCCCTTTCCTAACAACATATCTAGATTTCTCTGAGGATAACCAGCTGCTGCATTTCGCCTAGCCGTCTCCTTGCAAAATTCCTCATTGGCAACCTTCCATAACAGGTATTGTCCTCCATTTTGCACAGCTTTACACATATTAGCCCAATCTGCTGGCGTCATGTTCAAGTTGTTAATGGATTCGACCATGCTTACAGTGAAGGGTGCTTGAGGACCATAGGTTGTTACAGCCTCTTTTAGCTGCTTCACTGTTTTGAAATTTAAAACTTGGTAAAATCGCTGCCCTCCTGCCTCAAATACAGGGCATGTTAATACTTGAGATCTTGTCTCAGGATCCCAACTATCAACTGCGGGGGTTGGCGACCTCCCAGCATATGGAGGTGGCCTTGTTAGTTGGATACTTATGTCCTCTGGTGATATAAAGGTGTTAGTAGCAGTCTCCTGTTGTAACTTTCCCCCTGATGGCTTTTTCTGTTTTACACTTTCTTTCTCTGTCTGACTAGCTTGAGAGGCCTTCTCTTTTACTTGAATCTTTTCCTCTGTCTGACTAACTTGAGAGACCTTCTCTTTTACTTGAATCATTATGTCTTCTTCTTCCTCTACCATTGTCTGAACTGAAGGCTTGGACTAAGCAAACAAGATATGAACGTCCACAATGGCAATGTGCCAACTGGCAGAGTCCCTGGGCTTTTCTTTTCTATTCTTTTTAAATCTTCACCATGATGGTTCCATTGTGATATATTTAACAACTCCTCCTTAAAAAGCCATGGGCTACATTTTTGTATTGTATCAACGTATGCCCTGATTGTTCTTGATTTTACTGAGATGCCTCCTTCCTCTAACAATTTACTTAACACTCTTTCAGTTTGTTTTTTACTAATTTCTGATCCCGTATTTCTACTATAATACAACCCAACAAGATAACGCCTAACAAAACTGAAACTGAGTGAAACAAAATTGGAACAACACAAAATCATTACAATAGCCTCCTGAAATGTCCATCCGTCCTTTCTCCCTATCTGTTCCTCAGATGTGAGCTGTTTTTCTTCCATCTTACACATCTCCAGGGACAGGCAACTTAAAACAAAAGTGAAACAAAATAACAAAAGAAGAATCTTAAAATGGCTACCCATCCTCGCGCCCTGCCCTCAGGGGCGAGCAGTTCACTTACCCTCAGTCGCTCCCCGTACGGGCCACCAAATGCCGCAGTCTGGCTGGGCACAATCGGGAGCCACTTGTCAAAAGAAACTAACTTTATTTTTAGAACCACACACGCCAAACAAAACAGCCTTTCAGGAAAAAATCTCAGAGCCTCAACTGCCACCACCGGCTTTCCACAAGCCTCTCTCTCCCACACAAGCTTCTCTCCACCTCCCACAATCCTCCTGCTCTTGAGGCCAATTGGCTGGGTCACGTGGGCGGAGCCAAAAAAGTCCCCCAATGAGCAGCTCCGTGGTCTGAAAGGGCAGGGAAACAGCCCAATGAGCATCACCGCAGAGGAGCCAATCAGCTAGATGTTGCTGGGGCCGAGGAGCCAATCAGCTAGATGTTGCTGGGGCCGCTGTGAGCCAATCATCAGCCGGCAGCTGGAAGTTTGCTGGCAGCTGGAAGTTTGCTGGGGCCCCTTCGGCTGTGGCTCTCAACAAGGAGGCATAGGGTAATTAATGATTGTGGAATGTGATGATCATTATTATCCAATGTACATGTATGAACACATGAATTGGTGTGAATATACTATGTATACAATCTGAGAAATGAAAAATTGTACTCCATAAATGTAATAATATTTGTAATATGTTCTGCTGTCATATATAAATAAAAAATATTTACATAAAAATGATTGGATTCCAAAGTAGCTTTGTATTTAGTGTATTACATAGCATTGATAAAATGTTTCTAGATGCATCCTGAATGAAAATGAAAATATTTTGCTGTGGACATAATGAATTTAAAAATTCAGACATTTTTAAAATAAAGATTTGATCATGATTTAGAATGGAATTGTTTATTCAGTTGATAGTTTAAAAATTAATTATGCCTCAAGTTTCTTTATTTTTATGAATTAGAATAAACTTCAAAATTAGTATTCTAGTGAGAAAAACCCATCAACTTGTTTCTATTCACACTTATGGAAGGATATTAAAAACCTTAAAGATGTAGTGATGTAACACAAAGACCATTTAACCACTTAACAATAACAACATGGTAGAGCAGAAGTGAAATGTGAGTTACAACACCTCCATAGTCTGGAGTTGGAAAAAGCTGAAGTACTGCTATACAGCAAAGTGGGTGACTGAATGAACACACCCAGGATCCTTATTAGATTGAAAGAGGTTAGAGAGGCTTAATTATTCTGATCACTGAAACAGGGAACAAGAAGGAATATGCTGTTTCCAAACCTGTCACCAGGTCACTGGAACAAGGCTGGAGAAAAGGTAACTCAAAGGGAGAGAAATAGAGAATTAAAGTAGAAATGTTGCTTTGGAGGCAGCAATAGAAGAGAACATTGGACTGAACTTAACTTGTACAGAAACTACATCATGGGCTGATCAGTGAGGACTGGCCCACTTTTGTTAGCTAGTAAATAGAAAACCATGACCAGAAAACATTTTGTGAAAGTTTCACTCAGGCTTACAGATTTTAGAAAGATACATCCCTACATATTTATCTGAAAGATAGCAGTAGATAGTGTCACTGGAAGATGCCCATGAAGCAATGTCTCTAAATAGTATGTACAGTAAAATCTCTTTGAGCCAAAGTTTCCTGAGATCTACCTCAGAATTGGGACCAGAATTCAGTAGGGCAGAACATTTTTCTGGTGCACAGGATTATGATGCATTTCCCTGTGTAACAAAATTTTCCCAGGAGTACTCATATGACCCACACCAGAGAGGGTTTTGCCCATGGTCCTTGGATACATCTGCACAAGCAGTAAGACTCTATAGCACCTGTGCCTATGAAAGAGGCCCCCAAACCACCTTAAAATTATGAGAGAAGGAAAAATACTTCAACAAAATGTAATTCCACTTCATAATACTAAAGCCCTGAAGAAAGTAGGGATAGAAGAAACTTAATTCAAATACCCCAAGGTAACCCAAATCCAACATAATTGTGAATGCAAAAAATCTCAAAGTATTTCCTCTATCATAAGAAACAAGAAAAGTATGACCAAACTCACTAGTCCCATTCAATATAAAACTAGAAATTTTAACTAGAGTAATCAAGAAAGAGAAAGAAGTAAAAAGGATAACAAAAGGAAATTAAGAATTTAAATTATTTTTGTTTGCAGATGATGTGAGTTATACTTTAAAAATTCCACCAGTAGACTTCTATAGGACTAATTAAGTAATCAAAGTAGCAGAGAAATATAATAATTTTTCTGTATAACAATAAAGAATCCTCTGAGAAAGAAAACAAATATATTTACAATGACAGCCAAAAATTCCATAGAATTAGTCTAACCACAGAGGTGATAAACCTCTAATAGAAAAAATTACACAATATTGAAAAAAGAAATTGAATATATTAGGTTATGGGAAAAACTTCAATGCTCATGGATAGTCAGTAATAACACTTTTAAAATGTTTATACTATGAGAGGCAATGTACAGATTCAATATAACTTCTATGGAAATATCAGATATTGTTCACAAAACTAGAAAAAAATGATCCTCAAATTAATATGGAAGAGTAAAAGACAGAATAGCAAAAAGAATTTCCAAGAGCTAGAAGAGTAAAGCTGGAGGCATCATAATATTTGACTTAAAATTACACTAAAGATCCATAGTAACAAAAACTTCAAAGTATTGGCATATAAACAGATGTGTAGGCCAATGGAGTAGAATAGAAAACACAGGGACAAACCTATGTAGCTACAATAATTTGAGTATTGACAAGGTGTCAAAATGATACATTGGAGGAAAGAAAACCTCTTTAACAAATAGAGCTGAGAATATTGGATATTCATTTGTATGAGAATAAAACTACATAAAGACAGAGTCTACCAAATAGGAGAAAATCTTAACCAGCTCATCTTCCAACAGAGGATTAATATCCAAATATATAAAGAACTAAAATGTTTAAAAAATCAATGTAACAGTTAACCCAAATGATAAATGGGCAAATCAACAGATACTTTTCGAAAGAAGAAGTACAATTTATTAACAGTTATATGAAAAATATTCATTATCTTGAGCCTCTAGGAAAATGTAAAAAAAAAAAAAAAAACAATGAGATTCCACATAACTCAGAGTCAGAATGGCAAGTATAAAAATCCAAATAGCAATAAATACTCACAAGGATATAGGGAATTGTGAAACTTTTACACCATTGGTGGGAATACAGATTAATATAGTCAATATAGAAATCAGTATGGAGGTCCCTGAAATACTCAAAATAGAACTACTTCATAATCCAGCTATATCACTCTTTGATGTTTATCTGAAAGATTTAAAGTCAATATAATTTAGAAATGTATGTATCCCCAAGTTTATTAAAGCTCAGTTCACAATATCCAAGTAATGTAATCAACCTAGGTGTACATTAACATAAAAATGTATGAGGAAAATATGGTATATATACACAGTGGAGTTTTATTCAGCTATAATGGAGAATGTCATTTGCAGGAAATTGGATGGAACTGGAGATTGATAAACTAGACTCAGAAGACAAGCATCATATTACATCTACATGGAAACCAGTGGCAGAGGAAAGGTGGGAAAAACATTCATGAAATTTCAAGGAAGATTAATAGGGTAGGAGGGCATCAAGTGGAAGAGAGGGGAATGGGAGGTAATGTGGAGTGAAATTAATTAACTTGTATTATAGGCATGTAACAAAATGCTAAAATGATTCCTATTAACACAGAGTTGTTTTTAAGTCTTTATAAAAATATTATCCTATGATATGTATGCTTCCTGTCTAGCTATTTTTGCTCAATAAGAAGTTACTGAGACTCATGTCATTTATGCATATGTCAAATAGTTCATTCATTTTTGTTAATAAACAGCAGCCTACTATATAAATAAGTTTATTGCAGTATATATAACCAAAAAATATTTATACATTATGATATTATTATTGCCTAATTAACATATCATCTCACATAACTTGCTTTTGGGGTGAATACTTGAAGTCTTCTTACTTTCTTAGTGAATTTTAAATATATATATGATTATTAATTATAATCACCATGATGCATATTAGGGGTTATCTGTAGGATAAGGTCAAAATGTGTCCTTCCAAAAGTTCACATGTTAACAGCTTTGTTTCCATGGTAGTACTCTTGGGAGGGGTAAAATAATTATAATGTTGTGTCTAATACGAGGACCTTAGATGATTGTAGGCATTACGTAGTTCTCCCACAACACTTTTGTAATTCTCATATAATCCTTTGAATTTTTGTGAGAGATTTGTTATAAAAGGAGCAAGTGTGGCCCCTTTTGTATTTTCCCCTGCCCCTGGTTCAAGGTGTAACCATTTCTTTGCTCTTTCCTGTATTTCCACTACTACTATCTATAGCATGAAGTAATACTGCCAAAGGGAAGCTCCCAAATAAAAGCCTGCTCTGTTTTATTTGAATTTTGAATCTCCAAAAATGTGAGCTAAATAAAGCTCTTCTTCACAATTAGTTTTTTCAGATATTTTGATAGGTAAAAAAAAAATCTAATATGGAATGTGACAAGAATTTATAATTGAAAGTTTGTACTTTTCAACCAGTATTTCTCAAATCTCCCCACCCCTGGACCTTGGTATTTATCTCAACTCTCTGCTTAAAAGACTTTGACATTTTTCTAGTCAACATGTAAGTGGAATAATGGAGTATTTTTCTTTCAGTTCCTGGTTTATTTCACTAAGCATGATGTCCTTCAAGTTAATCTATATTGTCAGAAATGGTAGAATTTCCTTCTTTTCTTAAAGACTGAATTATTCTCCTATGTGTGTGTGTTTGTGTGTGACATTTTACGTACTTATTCATCTATCCACAGACACATAAAATATTGAGAAACATATTGCAATGAACATGGGAGAACAAATCATTTTAGACAGTGTTTTCTTTGGATATACACCCAGAAATGGGGTTCTTGCATTATATGGCAGTTATATTTTATTTTGTTTTTTAAAAGTTTTTGAAGAAGTTTAATACTGTTTTCCATAATAACTATATGAATACACATGCTCCTAACAATGTATAAGGGATCCTTTTTCTCCACATCCTTGCTAATATTTGTTATCATTTCAAAATGAAATGAAAATCTGCATAGTGGAAAAAATATTTATAAATCATATATCCAAAAATATTTAATATCCAAAATATATATGAAGCATGTACAGCTCAACAGGAAACAGTAAAATGGAGAATGACTCAAAATTGTGATCCTCCTGCCTCTTCCTCCTGAGTCTCTGGGATTACAAGTGTTCATCACCATGCCTGTCTATAAAGAATGTTTTAAATCTTTTTGATGTATAAGGATCCCATTTAACATTTTCCAGTACAGTTTATTGGAGAGACTGTCATTTCTTACCATTCTCCATTGTGTGTTCCAGGAAGCTTTGTAGAAAAACAATTTATTGTAAATGCATGTATTTATTTATCAGCTGTCTATTAAGTTCTATTGATCAATATATTTGTTTTTAACCTATTAACATATTATATATGTATATATACACATATATATGTATACATATTATAGATTATATAATATATTTAATAATATATAATGTATTTATATATATATATATATATATATATATATATATATATATATATTAATACATTATATATTATTAACTCTAGTTTAATATAGTTTTTCAGATTTGGGAATCAGACAGTGTGAGGCATCCAGCCTTGGTCTTATTTGTGTTGGTGTTTGTTTTGTTTTTCTTTTTATCAAATTTCCTATGTTCTTTGGGGTATATTATGGTTCCATATTTTTTTTCATGGACTAGCAATGCTTTATTCAACACTCAAGGGCCATATCTTGTGGGGGGAATTGTGGTGTGTCACCATGAGTGCCTGGGTTTTATAGCTTTGTAGCAGAGCCAGGTCATGGTAGGAGTTCTCCATATACATTTTAAGATTTTTTTTTAATTTTGTTTTAAATGTCATTAGAATTTTGAGATGAATTGCATTGAATCTGTAGGTAACTATTATTTATTCCCAGTCCATTCACATGAAATACCTTTCAATTTACTTGTATTTTTCAAAATTTCTATTAACATTTTAGATCAGTATATGGATATTTCAACTCTCTGGCTAAATTTACTACTAAATATTTTAGTATTTTTGATGCCATTATAATTGAGGCTGATTTCTAAAAAGTTTGGTTTATAACAATGCAACTGATTTTATATGTTGATTTTGTGTTTTTGCTACTTCACTGAACTTATTTATTAATTTTAATAAGTACTGGTAGAACTTTTGGGTTTTCTATATATAAGACCATCTTATTTGCGATTAGAAAACATTGTGCATATAGTTTTCTAATTTTGATTACTTTTTATTTCTCTGTCAAATTGTTCTTGCTAAGATTTACAGAAATATGTTGAACACAAGACACAAGATTAGATATTCTTATTTTGTTCATCATTGTAGAGGAAAAACATTCATATTTTCACTGTTGACTATGATGTTAGGCATGATATTTTTTTCACATGGGGTTTTTATGTTGTGTTACATTTCTTTTATTCCTAACTGCTTGAGAGTTTTTATAATAAAATGATATTAAATTTTGTTTCAAATGCTTTTGTCTGTAGTTATTGAGGTGGTCTTGAGGATTTTTAAAATGCTTCTTCTATTAATATACTATATTACATTGATTGATTTGTATAAGTAGAAGCTACCACTTAGCCTAAAGATAAAGCTTATGTGATCATGATTTATAATCTTTTCAGGTAATATAGAATTTGATCTGATAATACTTTGAAGGATTTTCCATGTATATTCATCATGATTACTATTATGTAATCTTTTTTTTTTAGAATCTTTGTATGGATTTTGTGTAATGTTAGTGCTGATCTTATAAGAGATTTAAATTATTTCTTTTTTTAATTTTTTTATTGTTGGTTGTTCAAAACATTACATGTTTCTTGATATATCATATTTCACACTTTGATTCAAGTGGGTTATGAACTCCCATTTTTACCCCATATACAGATGGCAGAATCACATCAGTTACACATCCATTGATTTACATATTGCCATACTAGTGTCTGTTGTGCTCCTCTGCCTTTCCCATCCTCCACCCTCCCCCCCTCCCCACCTCTCCCCTCCCCTCCCCTCCTCTCTCTCTACCCCCTCTACTGTCATTCATTTCTCCCCCTTGTATTATTTTTCCCTTTTCCCTCACTTCCTCTTGTATGTACTTTTGTATAACCCTGAGGGTCTCCTTCCATTTCCATGCAATTTCCCTTCTCTCTCCCTTTCCCTCCCACCTCTCATCCCTGTTTAATGTTAATCTTCTTCTCCTGCTCTTCGTCCCTACTCTGTTCTTTCTATCTCATTTTTTTTTTTTGATAAACATAAGAGGCGTCAATGCCAATTACTCTTTAAATATATGGTAGCATTTACTAGTGTTATTAACTTTCCTTCATATTTTCTTGGTTGAAAATATTTTTATTACTTGTTGGATCTCTCTACATACTGTTGCTTTGTTCGTATTTTCTATTCATCCATGGTTTACTCTTGATAGGTTTTATAATTCTAGGACTTTATCAAATTTTTCTAGGTTATGCAGTTTGGTGGCAATAATTGTTCAATGACAGTCTCTTACACTTTGTATGGTATTGGTTGTAAGATCTCCTTTGTTTCTGATTGCATTTATTTAAGTTTTGCCTTGTATTTTTTTAGTCTAATTGTGGTTTGAATTTTCTGGGAGCAGTTCTAGGGATGGAACCTAGGCCTCATACAGGTTAGAGAAATAATCAACCACTGAGTAAAATCCCCAAGCCCGTGAATTTTTTTCTTTATTTTTTCTATTTACTGTTATTTATGCTTTATCCTTATTATTTACTTCCTTCTACTAACACTAAAATTAGCGTGTTCTTCTTTTTTTCTATTTCCATGGACTGTAGTGCTAATTTGTTTGAAATATTTCTGTTTTTCTACTACCAACTCATTCTCTTTTCTAAAATACATTTTTCTTAAATATTTAGTTGTAGGTAGGCACAATATCTTTGTTTTATTTATTTATTTTGATGTGATGCTGAGGATGTAACTCAGGGATTTCTGCATGCAAGACAAGAACTCTACCAACTAAGCCACAATCCCAGCTCTACCAACTCACTCTTGACCAACACAGAGTACTGGGAACACTAGGAATTTAACCAAAAATAAATAAATACATAAATAATTATTTGTTTATGCTCTGTTAAAGACATAGTATGAGATTTCCTATGAGGACAATTTTATCCTAAGGGATATGATATATTTTATATTGAATTATTTAAATGTACCAAATAAAACTGGTTGTTAATTCAATTATTCAACAAATATCATTTTCTAATTCTTCCATGTGTTATACAGTATATACAGTACTGAATAAACAAAGAAAGATTACATTTATGACTCACAGTTTTCTGAATTCAAGTTGAATTCTCAATTAAACATTAAATAAAATCATCAATTAAAATGTTAATAATAGTAATTTACAAGGTACTTCTTATCATGTGGATTAATTCTTTGAGTTCCTGGCATGTTTGTTTCCTAGTACCATTAGCACAATGATACAAGGTTTTATAGATTTCTACATAATAGCTATATATATATATTTTTTTCACATGCTATTAAGATCCATTAAGCTTGGGTATGGTGGTGCATGCCTGTAGTCTCAGTGGCTCAGGAGGCTGAAGCAGGAGGATCATGAGTTCAAAGCCAGCCTCAGCAATTTATCAAGGCCCTAAGCAACTCAGTGAGACCCTGTCTCTAAATAAAAAAAAAAAAAAAAAACAACAAAAAAAACTAAAACAGCTGGGGATGTGGCTAAGTGGTTAAGCACCCCTGGGTTCATTCCCTGGTATAAAAAATATCCATTGCAAAAAACACTATTGAAATCCACATTACTTAATCTGGTGTCTAATCCACCATCATTTTCATGAGAGAGACCCTTACTATAACTTAGCATGAAGTTCTTTTAGCTTTGTATAAACAGAATCATACAAAATTAAAATATGTCCACTTTTGTTAATTAACTTAAGGTAAAAATAAGTTGTGGACATGGATAAAATTGTATAGGACAGAATTGAAACTTGGTTAACTAAACATTGCATATAAATAATAGATTAAGTCAAAGATTACTGTATTTTTGTGTAGTGGGTAGAAGAGTAAGTGTAAGGAAACACTGGGGGCAGAAATTTGGACAAAAAGTGCTAATCTGATAAAATGGTAGCAAGGAAAAAAAAGCCATCTTTTTAAAAAGAAAAGTTGTTCAGGCCCCTATTATAAAAGCCTATAATTTGAATAGATAGTAACTATTATAAATAAACCTACAAAGATTTCCAAGACCAGAAAGATTAGAAGGAAATAACTTTATTTCTCTGAAGTTAATAAATCATTAAGATTTATCTCTGCTTGGTGCTAGATAAGGAAACTGAAATAAAGTTCCCCAGGCATAATTAAGACAAGTTACCCAACCAGGAAGTAACATAGTTCTCTGTTCTTATATTTGAAATGAATAAAGATACGATTGTAAACATGGAGAATTTTTTTTTTTTTACTTTTCATATGATGTCTTGTGATCAGTCATTATTTTTAAGGACACTTGTGCAGAAAAAGAGAATTTGATTAAACAAATACCTCAATAACTGCTTTAGGAATGTTTCTGATATTATAGACTAGTTAAAGAATTATAGTGAGCTGAGAAGTCAATAATTAATGCAATGCTTTTAATATAACCTTTCACATGTTCCTAGTCAGCCAATGATACTCTCCAAGTGGACAACTGACAACTGATGGTTTATTATGATCCCATAGTTGAGAAAAGAGATCATGTCGTTTTGGAAATGAAGATAAGAAACTTAAAAATTTTTGTTCTTATATAGCTATTTATGTCTTCTAAGTCCCTGTAGTCTAAGTTTAATCTGGATATTAACATGTTTAACATTTTTACAAAGATGGTTTATATTTCTAGCTTTTTTGTAATTTCCCTAAAAAGAAACAGATGGTTGATTAACCTGGGTTGTCAAATACTGGAGAACATTACTTAGTGGTGAATCTGTCAAAATGTGAATTAACAGCCTCTAGCTATTAAAGAAGAATTCTAATTTTTTATATTCAATTATTTTTTATATTCAATTTATATATAAATTTATATATAAATTGAATATATATAAGTTGAATTATATATTCAAGATAATATTAAATGTACCCTCTCCTAAATAATCTTTTTAATGAATGTCTTAGATGTTTCCTATTGTTGTTTACATATAAAGTATTCCCACATGACTCAAGTGTTAAAGTTATAGTTCCCAGTACAACAATGTTCAGATATGGGTTTTGGGGAAGTGATTGAATCATGGGAGCTCTGAACTCATCAGTGGATTGATACATTGATAGCTGAATGAACTGCTAGGAGGTAATGAAAAATATAGGCAGGTGAGGAATGGTTGAAGGACACAAACCATTGGGAGCATGCAATTGGGAATTATATCTTGCCCTTGGTACATTACTCATTTTCTCTTTCTGCTCCTGGGTTCCAGAAGCTGAGTAACTTTCATCTACCACATCTTTCTGCCATGATATTTATTCTGATCTCGAGATCAAAGAAACAGAGGCAGCTTACCATGGACTGAAGCTCCTGAAACTGTAAGCCAAAATAAATATTTCCTCCTGTAAATTGTTTGTCAGGTGTTTTGGTAACAATAGCAAAAGATGACTTACATATTTCCTTACATTGAAGAAAATTATCTTTCTGGGGAATTGCAGAGGTAAAAGGGGAAGGACAAAGAGAAAAAAAATGAAGTAATTATATATATATATATTCCATAGGTTTTTAATAAAAAATCAAAACAAAACAAAAAATAGCATATAAAAAGGAAATATATAAAGAAAAAATGAATGAATCTTCTCATGATTAGCCTAGGCACATCTGCCTTCAAATGTTTCCTGTTATGATTTATGTTCATATCACTTCTGATCCAACTTTCTTATGGTTTTGCAGATTTTCTTTGAAGCCTGAGCAAGAGTATTTACAGTGCTGGGTGACAAGATGGTAGCTTATTGGGAAGTGACTTTTCTCACAGCTCTGTGATGCCAGACTTAAACAGCTAGAAAACTACTTCTTTATGAGGTGAGTGAGAAAAGCACTTCACTGATACTCAATATTAGAGACAAAGCCTTAAAGATGGGAAATTTGTGGTATATTAGACGAGGATAAGGAACAGAATTAGAGCTGAACTCCTGGCTGGAGCAGGGAAAATTAACACAAGGTCAGAAAGCCTGAAAAATATTCAGAAAGTCTTGGTATACAGAACCCAGAAAGTCACCTGAGGCTGCCTGCTGTTCACATGGAAATGGAGAAAAAACATTTGACAAAACTCAGAAATCTTTCATCTTCAAAACAATAGTAAAATTAGGGATGGTTAGAACATACCTCAACATTATAAAAGCTCTGTATGCTAATCCCAAGGCCAACACCATTCTAATTGAAAGCATTCTCTCTAAAAACTGGAACAAGACAGGATGCCCTCTTTCACCACTTTTATTTAACAGAGTCCTTAAAACCATAGACAAAGTAGGCAAAATAAAGAAATTCAAGGGATATGAATAAATTAGAGAGTTCAAACTATCACTATTTGCCAATGACATTATTCTATATTTAGATGTCTCAAAAAACTCAAACAGAAAGTTTGTAGAACTTACAAATAACTTCATCAAAGTAGCAGGATATAACATCACACCCATAAATAAATTGCATTCATATACACCAAAGATGAGTCATCTAAAAGTGAAATTAAGAAAACTATCCCATTCTCAATAGTCTCAAATTCAAATCAAATAAAACACTTTTGAATCAATCTAACAAAAGTGTTGAAATCTCTTTTCAATAAAGATTACACTGATGGAAGAAATTGAAGATGACTATAGAAGGTGGAAATATCTCCCATGCTCTTGGATAGGTAGAATTAATATTTTCAAAATGGCCATACTACCAAAGCATTATGAATATTTAATGCAATTCCTATTAAAATTCCAATGATTCTCTTAATAAAAATAGAAAAAAAGTCATAAAATTTATTTGGAAAAATAAGAGGCCTAGAATAGCCAAAGCAATTCTTTTTTTTAAGAGAGAGAGAGAGAGAGAGAGAGAGAGAGAGAGAGAGAGAATTTTTTAATATTTATTTTTCAGTTTTCGGCAGACACAACATCCTTGTATGTATGTGGTGCTGAGTATCAAACCCAGCTCCTCGCGCATGTCAGGCGAGCACTTTACCACTTGAGCCACATCCCCAGCCCCCAAAGCAATTCTTAATGACCAATCTGATGCAAGAGGCATCAGAATACCAGACCTTAAAGTATACTACAATATCTATAATGCAAAATTAGCATAGCCTTGTCACAAAAAAAAATCAATGTAACATAAGAGGAGCCAAAGACAAATGAACATAAATACAGTTGTCTCATCCTAGATAAAGGTGACATAAAATACATTGGAGAAAGGATAACCTCTTCAACAAATCATACTGGAAGAGCTAGAAATCCAAATATAGTAAATGAAATTGAATCCCTATCTCTCACCCTTCACAAAATTCATCTCAAAGCATATCAAGGACCAATGGATTGGACCAGGGACCCTGCACATACTAGAAGAAAATATAGGTCCAATTCTCCATCAGGTTGGTTTAGAAACTGACTTGAGAGGACACCTAAAGCACAAAAGCAAAATCAAGAATCAATAAATGGGGTGTTATCAAACTAAAAACTTCTACACAGCAAATGAAACAATCAAAAATGTGAAGAGAAACCTATAGAACATGAGAAAATCTTTGCAACCTATACTTCAGATAGAGCATTAAATTCCAGGATATCCAAAGATTTTAAAAAATTTAATATAAAGAAAATCCAAACAATAAGTGGGAAAAAGAAATGAATGGGCACTTCACTGAAGAAGAAATACAAATGGTCACCAAATATATGAAAAAATTTTTTTTCAACATCTCTAGCAATTAGAGAAATGCACATCAAAATTGTACTGAGATTTCATCTCACTCCAGGCAGAATGACAATTATCAAGAATATAAATAACAATAAATTTTCGTGAGAATGTGGGAGAAAAGGTAACAGTAATATTTCTGGTGGAACTATATATTGGCGAGACCACTTTCGAAAGCAGTTTGGAGATTCCTCTGAAGTCTTGGAATCGAATCACCATTTGACTCAGTTATCTCACTCCTTGGCATATACCCAAAGGACTTAAAATAAACATACTACCACATCAATTTTTATAGCAGCTAAATTCTACAATGCTCAAGCTATGAAACCAACCCAGGTGTCCTTCAGCAGATGAATGGATAAATAAAATTTGGTATATATACACGGTGTAATATTATTCAGCCATAAAGAAGAATGAAATTATGTCATTTGCTGGTAAGTGGATGAAACTGGAGACTATCATGTAAGCGAAATAAGTCAATTCCCCCAAACTAAAGGCTAAAAGTCTCTCTGATATGTATATGCTAACACACAATAAGGAGGGGAGCATATAGAAGTTCATTGGAAGACAAAGGGGAAGGAAGGAAAGGGAGGGGAGAATAGGATTAGGGATGACGGTAGAATGAATCTGTCAAAACTTTTCCCTGTTCTTATATGAATACATGATCAGTGAAATTCCACATCATGTACAATCTCAAGAATGGGATCCTAATGGGCTGGGGTTGTGGCTCAGTGGTAGATCACTTGCCTAGTATGTGTGAGGCACTGGGTTCAATTCTCAGTACCACATACAAATAAATGAATAAAATAAAGTTCCATAAACATCTGAAAAAATTAAATAAAAAGAAATGGGTCCTAATTAGAAAAAGCTTTACTCCATATATGTATAACATGTCAAAATATACTGTGTTGCCATATATATCTAAATAGAGCAAATACAAAATAAAAATTAAAAATGAGTACATACCATGCCAAATTTTACCTATGAAATTTAATTTTTGGTTCACTTCCAGATTTACATAATATTTCATATCAGGGATGAGTGATAAATGATATAAACTTGATACACATCCAGTAAATTTAGTGGAAATACAAATGTTTTCCTTGTTCAAATATGTATGAACGCCATAAATGGAAACAATGCACTTTATCCACGGGTTACACATATATTACTCAGACAATATATCTATTAATCCCCATACTTAGCAATTGTATACTCCTACTCTAAATATGCCAATCAATATGAACTGTGCTCACTTAATATATAATACTAGTTCAGAGAAGACACATAATGTCTAAACTATAGGCATGCTCCAAATTGTTAGTAGTAACTGTCTCAAATTATCACTGGAGAAAAGATGAGAAACAACTTTTTATTTCAGTGAAGTACAGGTTGTGGTTGGATAATAATATGTTAATTTTATATGATTAATACGTTATTATGGACTATTATATGTACTATGGACTTACTAGTCTTGTATTCAAAGGTAGTATATATGACCCAATGTGTTCAAATACATTTATTACAGAATATAATTTTACCCAGGTCCCTGCTTGCTCAATAGTAAGTTGTCATGCTAGCAGTTTTGCTGTCACAAAGTCATCACATTTAGGAAGATAATCACTATAAAATGGGAAACAAGAATTGATTTGATATACCAGCAACCAAGTTTGAACTCTTGAGCCTCTAACTCTAAAAAATATAGTTTATTATTTCTATTGGATCCTTTTCTCAACTTCCCACTACTTTATGCTTCAAGTAAGATAATTTTAGTTTGTCTCCTTTATTAAATATGACTGCCCTGATTTTTTATTCCTATTTTCTGTTGATAAATTAAACATGAATTTAAAATGTAAATGCCAAGAAACCATGGGTTTAACATGAATGATTAAACTTATGATGTAGTATAATCAGTATTTTTTTCTATTATCATTAACGATAACACCTGCCTAGTTATCTTGCAACAGTTTTGAATATTAGTTTAGGGGACATATGGATGTATAAATTCAATAATCCCATTGATGACCATCTTGTTAATCCTTTAATTTAAATAAAAATCATATTTACTTATTAAGAATCTAGCTTTCCCCACAGGATCACTACCATCAGGAAAATCTCAGTTGCAATAATTTTGCTCTAATTCAGAATAAATTGAGTTATGAGGGGATCTACTATTATAGAAAGAGATTGTTAAAATTTTGGTTATCTTTTTAAAATGCATTTAAGCAGGGAATGGTGGTATACATCTGCAATATTAGTAATTTAGGTGGCTGCAGAAGGGGGATTGCAAGTTTAAGACTAGGCTTGGCAACTTGTTAGGACCCTGTCTCAAAAAAAATAAAGTGTTGGGGATATAACTCAGCAGTAAATTACTGGTATTTTGTATTGAGTTCAACACAAAGTACCAAAACAAATATTTAACATGTACTGTCTATTATATAATGGATATCAAAAGAGCTGCATACTTGATATAAAATATTTCATAAAGAATATATATTTAAAATGTTTTAACTTTTAAAGGAAAATATTTATTATTAATATGTGATGGAATATGCTGCAAGGTCAATTGATAAAACCTGTTTTGAATGCTTTCAAGTAGTTTGTATATCTTCTCCTTAAACTCTAATTTTTTATTCCATTAAAAGAGCTTATTAGGTAGAAATAAAGCAAGAATTAATATTCTAAGGTAAAATCCTTTTCTTCATGTCCTGCTCTAAAAGAACTCACAGGTTGTGGAAGAAGTAAGCAATTTTTTGGATTAGATAATGGCGTTTACATATCTCAGGTTTATATACATTTTTATAATACGTAAGCGACTGTGTTTGTGTTTTTGCTTCAATTGAAAATATTTTTTAAAATATATTAAATTATTTACAAGCAGTATATCTTGAAGATGCAAGTGAAAATAGTCATAAAACATTCTGAAATATAACTTTTATATTTAACAGCAAGTCTATGATCCCAGAAAGGAAATTGAAAGTATTTGGTAGTTATTTGTGAAGAACTATTTTTGGGTTTGTGTGGAATTTTAATAGAAAGCTATAGTGTAGATAAAATAGGTCTGTAGAACCACTATTTCAAAAGAAACCTGGAGGATTTGTGAGCAATTTCAGTAATAATTGAAAGGTATAGAAAACTATTTCTAAGATTCAAGCAAAACCTATTAAATGTACACTGTCTGAATGAATATTGTTTTAACACATTTATTGTATTTTCTACAAAAGCTGAAACTCCAACTAACTATAAGCATATATGTATTAATTCTGTATAATATGATGATATGTAATCATGTAATAACTCACCTAATAAATATTTCAGTTATAAATATATAATGTGTTTTCTAAAATGTAATAAATTAAATGATACTATTATATATCATGACATATATAAATTGTTAATATATAATATGTTATATACATATGCAGCTGTAGACATATTTGTAAGAAGAATAAATGACAAAATTAATTATAATCTATTTTTTTTCAATTTAGTTATAGATGGACACAATATCTTTATTTTGTTTCTTTATTTTTATGTGTTGCTGAGGATTGAACCTAGTGTCTCACATGTGCAAAGAAAGTGCTCTGCCATTGAGCCATAAACCCAGCCCAATTGTAATCTACTAAATATGATTTGGTCACATACAGGGGTGACAGATATGATATTTGGAATTAGACCATTCAGCTGGAGCCCTTTATCAAACACTTTTATTTTGTGATGGTCAAGTTCTTTGTTTTCCTTTTTCTTAGCTTTCGTATGTGTAAAATTATAATATTTACTTCATAAGGTTATTGCATAAGATACAAAATGGAAAACACTTATCAAATAGCTAATATATGATTATTTAATTTTTTTTTTAGTTGTAGATGGACACAATGCTTTATTTTGTTTATTTAGTTTTATGTGGAGGTGGGGATTGAACCCAGGGCCTCACACATGCTAGGCAAGTGTGCTACCACTGAGCTAAAAACCCAGCCCATGATTATTATTCTTGTTATTTCCATGGCTCCTTTTCTATCACCATTATGCATTGGCATGTGACTTCCGTCTTCCTTTTCTCCTTTGACTTTTTTCTCCTAATAATTATTTCTTACTCATTTGATCTTTCTATGAGCCTCTCTTCTTGTCTACATTTTATTGTTTCTATGGCAGCTATGTCAGTAAAAACTCAAATCGTTCCTCAAGTTCAGTTAAACTTTCAGTACAACTAAATGATTACCTTCTGCTGATAGCCTCTGGCTGTTAGTGCTTTCAGGATATTTCTCAGGTTTTGAGCAAGACCTTACTCTTCTTGGCAGTTCTCCATCAACAAGTGAGCATGGCAGTAGTCCTAGGGTGTTATTATTTCTTCCCAATGAAATGCTCCAGGAATCTCTGTGATTTTTCTATACTTACATTTGCCTTCTTATTTCTTTTCTTCATATAAACTAGGTATGCATACAAACATAAGATTTCCCCTAGTGTGTCTTGGTTTTATCACCCTTAATAAACTACTTGCATTCTAAGTCTACCTAACAATTTTTGTCCCAGGGTACTAAATAGTCAAAATTGATGACAGAAGTGTACAATAAAACCAAATGATCAAATGTGATTTAGCAAATAGTTCTTTGTACCAGGCAGGATGTTGAACATGGAGAATATCTGACACAACATGGTATCTCAATTTCAAAGGCACTCACCATTGTGAGTTGGGAGAAAGTTCCAGTGCATGAGATTGCTTTTACCTATGTGATGATTCAAGATTTTGTAAAGTCGAAGTAAAAGCATAGATATTGGGGGAAGTGTATAAAATAAAGTAACATCTGTGTTTTTTTTTATGAAGTTGTACTGAGGGCATACAAAAGGAATTAATAAACAAGTAAAAACTAAGTTTAAAGACCAAAGAACCTTTTTTCAATCAACAAAGAAGTCATATCTCTACAGAGAAAGAAAAAAAATAATAATCTAAAAATAAAACTAAGTTTTAATGCATGACTTATGAAGGTCTGTTACATTAAGATTTATATTCAAGCCTTGAATATTCTGGCTCCTTAGACACATCTAATCACTCATGACCTACAACAGTTAACTTCAATTTCTCATTTCCATCTAGGGAGATATTGCAGAAATATTATCTCTGCAATAAAACATTTTCCTTCATGAAAATGGGGATTCATATGGAATTTGATTTTAGAGTGCTTTATGAATGGGGCCTGATTTAAGGACTAGATAAAAACGACTTTACTGTCTTTGAAGACTTCTTTCAGGATACTGGATTTAATTTCTGACAAGGCTCCCATATGTTGGGCAAACTCACTGATAAAGTACTCTCAAAAAGCTTAATCATGATGAATAAAGTGAAATTGTCTGAATTGCCCTGGCATATGGTCAAGGAATAATTACAGGCTTACAAGTGTGGAAATGTTGGAATAGATAAAATATATGAGACATAGAAGAGTATTATATTGATTTTATGGTACAGAGGACCAAGTGTTCAATGAAGCGACTGGAATTCATTGGTGGGAGAGGCACTAGTTTCCTGAGAATTTTTGTGAGGCTCTGCTCTGCAGGCTGGGGCTCAGAATGGGAAAAAAAAACAACACTCACAGATCTGGAATCACTAATATTTATGGGGATGATGCCTCCCATTCATATTGCCTATGAGTAACAGAGATGAGGTAGTAGAATGTAACTTTGAAAATTCGGTAGGGCACAGCTATTATCATGACTAACAGTCTTGTAGAACATAAAGAGTTGGTTTAAAAACATGGAATCTCTATGCTAACGAGGATACTGATATATATGATCTGAAGAGAAAAAAAACCAGAATGAGCAAGAAGCCGAGGGTGGTCACCCTATAAAATGTATTAATTACTGACAAATTTTAGGACCTGAGCCTGTTTTTATGCCAAGGATTAGCTGAAGAAAGAATTGTCTAATCTCTAGGAGGAAAGGCCTTAAAACAGCATGCACCCTTTTGGAGAGCTGGATCTCATCAGAACAACATGACTCCATTAAAACTTCTACAGTGAGAACTGTAGATAATTACTCAAGTTACTGTACACTGAGGTAAGGAAATACACTGATATTTCAAGAAGAATTGAGAGTCTGTATTAGTGTATTTCCATTGTTATAACAAAATACCTAAGATTAATATTTTAATAAATGAAAGAGGTTTGTTTAACTCACAGTTTTTGACCCTAAAAGTAAAAAGTTGGGCAGCCTCATTTATTTAGACACTGGTAAGTGCCAATGTGGATATCATCATGGTGGATATCATCATGGCATAAATATGTGCAAGCCAGGAAGCCAGAGATCAGAGTGTGTGGACTCTCTCATCCAGTGAGGAGGTCCATAGAACAGGGTAGAGGAAAGTGTGGCTGCGGAGTTGCTAATCAAGACCTCCAGAGACAAGCAGGAAGCTTATTTTATTGTGCAATTACCATGTATATATATTCAGGCAGTAGCTAAGCAGATTACAGGCAGCCACCAATACAATTTGTTGCTAAGTATCCTTGCAGCAACCAAACGAGGAGCAGGCCATGGAGCAAGCACAGGGACTGCAACACATGGCATCACACCCAGGGCTGTGCCTCCAGGGTAAGCAATCTACTGCTCACACACACCTAGCATGAGGGGAGTGGCCTGCACTCAGATGCCCTTAATGTATGCCAAGTATACATATTCCATTCACCTGCCCCTACATCTCCCCACTCTGACTGTGCTGCAAGGACTTCAGCCATCATTGATGTTTTTCATTTGGTGGCATTTACATGGTTACATAAGCATCCTCAAAACACACAAAAAATATCACTATTATAAACAGTGGGGCCATGGTAATAGCAGTATAAGAATTGGTTAATTTGGCTAATGGGTTTTTTCAATGTTCATCCAATCCCTGGAAGAAAGAAGAGGTTATCAAGATAGACACCTTAGTCTCATTGATTTTGACAATTGTGTTAGTAAGGTTATGCATAATCATAGCATACTTAGCATCCCAAGCACCCTTAATATACTGAAAAAATTGGAGAAGTGTAAGGTTACATTTTTAGATACAGCATACTGGGTGACAGAAATACTATGAAATTCGAGGTCACAAGTGAGTCTTTGCAACATAAAGAAAATATCTAGTTGTTCCTGATGGAGGTCTAATTCTTGCTGAATGACTAAAATAGCAGCTTAGGGGAGCTTATTTAAGTCATTTTGAATGGCAAAGGCTTCTGCCATGGCAGTAGAAAAATTATTTACAGTCTGAGCAGTCTGTATACTCTGAGTGAGCAAAGCAACAGCAATGGGTTAGCGCTGATGGTGGCTACCCAGAGCAATAATTCCAGTGATGATGAGGCTAATTGCATGCCTTGTTTGGTGCAGGATATCATTCAGAAGATTCTTCATCTCCATGTCCCATGGACTCCTTCACTCTCCGGACAGTTTAATGGAAACCAGACTGCTGGGGGCACACTGAGAATAAATATGTGTTTAGCTTTCATAGCAGATGTTAGACAATTTCTGAGCCAGCAGGATGCATTGACTGTACAAGGGATCTCTGTATGAGTGATATTTATGCCATCAGTATCATTGATTATTAGCATGTCAAAGGGTGGCATAACATAAACTTGTGCATAGTGGGTATGGGTATAATTTGGTACAAAGACAAATCCATGGTCAGGGTCTGGACTCAATATAGACCCATTCATCCAGCCAGCTGCTGCCCATGATGGGTCTAGCAGCCAGCAATATTGGTATAATACCCATCATGTCATATTGATTTCCTGCATACTGGTTGGTAATGGCTTGTCCCATGTAGTAGGTACTGCAGTAGCTCATATGGTTTTTGGGCACAACAGTTACATTCCAGAGAACTGCACATGCCCAGGTGCATAAATGTTGTTCTTCCCCAGAGAATCCTCATATCAAGAAGATAAGTTATAGCGGTGACACATTGATTCCATGGGATGCTATCATTATTTGAGAGGGGATTTCCAAAAAGCTTTCTTGGGCATGTTGGCAGCAAGGGTTTCTTGCATTTGCCATGGGAGAATCTAGGGCCATAGGTTGTATTAACCATAATATTAAAGTCAGTGAGAGATAGCCCAACATATGACTTATTATAGTTATCTACAAAAGTTTCATCGGCAAGAGCACAACAGAGGGTACTATCTGGATTATATGTTTTATTATCTACTACAGAGAAACAAATGTGCAGAGTGGGTATGGAAATGCTGGTAGTCCAGGGTATGGTCACCTCCTAGATGGATAACCCAGAATCAATAAGGTTGGAATTATTAGAGAAGAGTTTGGGTAGAGCCCCTTCCAAATTAGCAACTGCTAAAGGTGGTAGCCTAAAGACCAAAGCTCAATTTACCTGATGAGAGGCTTAACTGTTAGTAGTGAGTGCTTCATACAATAGGACTGTCATCATAGGCCCAGGGATGGGATTGTCAATAGGCAAAGGGGCCAATCTGGTGGCTTGTTCAAAAAGCCCAACCCAGGTTACTTTATGTGATGTCCACTTGCATTTTTTAGTCCTTTGCTTGTGGGGTTTCTTTTCCAGAGTTAGTTCCTTCATCTTCTTGGGTGGTGGTTCTAAGGGTTCAGGGCTTGACTTTCTGGCAGGCATCCAGAAGGGGTGAGGCTTCTCTTAATATACGCAAACCCTCAACCCATGATTAGGAGGGGCACCGAACCATCCTGTGCATTTGTTATGGAATCCTTCCATGATATCATAGGTACATGGGAGGGCCCTGAGAGGGAGGCCCAATGTTTATGGGTTGCTGTTTCCATAGAAGATTTTGAGATTGAATGAAAAATTAAAGCAAATAAGGTTTTGTTCAAGGCATCACAAAGGGATTTGATGTAGTTCCCCTTCCCCTCTGTTTTGTAGCATGGTCTTTAATTCTGTGTGTTCTTTCTATGAAGCCTTGAGCCTAAGCATTATAGGGGATCACAGTTAAGTGCTGTATATGCCAATAATTGCAAGCCAATTGAAATGTCTTGCTATTATAGGCTGGCCCATTGTCAGTTTTAATAGACATGGGAACATCCATAATTCCAAAACATTTAAGTAGATGGGAGATGACCTTTTTGTGGTTTCTCTTGTGAAGGCTGTGGCCATTACACAGCCTGAATAGATATCAATGATTACATGAATATATTTTAAGATTTTCAAAAGGTGCATAATGAATGACATACATTTGTCATAAAGCACTAGATTTTAACTCTTGGGGATTCACTCCAACAGGTTGTAAAGAGACAATGGGAAAAAAAGTGTGTGCACATTTTTTGCAGTCTCTGACTAGCTGTTTGCAAGCGTCTTTAATCCTGCTTTTATGCAGCTGCCATGGCTGAGGCCAGCAGAGAGGCTTGAGCTGCTTGTGTCCCTATATCCTGGGTGGCCAAAGTCCAGTCATCCAGTGTTCCATTTTATACTGGCACCACTGGTACTCTATGTTCCTTATTTAATCCACCCCAGATCAGTTCCTTGGCTAAGGCTGCCCTGGCTCCTTCATGAGACACCTTCCTTTCTACCACCTTGGTTACTCTGTCAATAAACTGTGGCAAGTAATCAGTGGCTTTCTGCCTTAAACCCTGTATAGAAACTGTACCTTCCCAAGCTGGAAACTTCCCCCAGGCTCTTAAAGCACAAGGTCGCATCTGATTGAAGTAATGTGGTGGGCCTGTAGGTTGTACACAGGGGAATTATAGATACCTTCTCCCTGCAAGCACTCAGCTGGGAGGTTAACATTTGTGGTGAGATTACAATCCCCCTGCTGTTCATATTCATCATAGAAAAATGCCTTCCATTTCAAAAATGTTACAGACTCAAGAGCTGCTCTGGCTAGGACTTTCCAGTCTTGAGGGCAATTAAGTTCAAGACTGAGTAATTTGTGAATTTGCTCTACAAACAACCCTGGGGTCCATTCTCTTCTACTGCCTTCTTTAACTCCTTCAGGGTACCCAATGCATGTGGATACCAAGTGACAGGGTGCTGTGGTGTTGGGGCCATATTGACTAGAAAGGCTTGTATTCCCTTACCCTACTTTTCATCTCTTACCTTACCTTACATAGTATCTCAGATGGCATACTGGAATGGGTTTCTGGGAGAATATGACTTGGGCTTGTCCAGCAGCTTAGTGATCTCTAATATACCACAGTCCCTTGCTGGCCTTGGCATTGCCTTATAAGGAGGAAGTTGCCATTGACTTAGGAAAGGATATTACCTTTGCCTGTCAGTAAAAGGTGCACTTGCACAATTTATGGTCACCTCTTCCTGCACCTTGAAAGCTAGTGCTACGTTTCCTGCCTCTCTTCCTTTTACACCTTTGTGGTTGCTTGCTTTGAAGTAGATTCTCACCCTCACTTTCCTATGCCTGCTTCGATTGCTTGCTTTGAGGTAGATTTTTGCCCCCAATTTTTTTCTCCTTGTCTGTCTTTCACAAACTCATCTTCCTTCAGGGCCATTATCATATAACAAGGATCTGTTGCAGGGCCCCCTACACTTTGCTGATTGACTGTCACAATAGGAAAAATAATGTAGTGATAAAGTATATCCCAGAAGAGCTCCACATTGGGCATCAGCTGCTTGGGCTCTCTCTTGTCCAGTGAGGAAGTCCACGGGAAAAGGGTAGAGGAGAGTGTGGCTGTGGAGTTGCTAATTAAGATCTTCAGAGACCAAGCAGGAAGCAGATCTGATTTTATTGTGCAATTACCATGTGTATATACTCAGGCAATTGTTAAGCAGATTACAGGCAACCACCAATACAACATTTGTTGCTAACTGTCCTTGCAGCAACCAACTGAGGAGCAGGCCATGGAGAAAACACAGGGACTGCAACACATAGCCTCACACCCAGGGCTGTGCCTACAGGGTAAGCGGCCTACTGCTCATGCACCTAGCATGAGAGTTGAGGCCTGCCACTCAGATTCAATTAATTTTTGCCATGTATGCAGTACTCCATGCACCTATCCCAACAAGGGAGGAATTAATCTTGATCTTTATAACAACTCACTCTTATAGGACCGAACTGGGGTCCCATGAGAAATACATCAATACCTTCTGAAAGTAGTGCATCCAATGGACTAAACATATCCTGCTATGCTCCACCTCTTAAATGTCCCTCCACCTCTTAATATTGCTTTACCATCATACTGGAGACCAAGTTTATAACCCATGAGCACTTGGGTACAAACCATATTCAAACCACAGCAGGATCTGTGTTGACCTTGACACTCATATATCTGAAATCTTATTTTGGTACATTGTGAGAATGGAGCTTATGGAGTACAGGTATTAAATGGAATGTTGACCAAAGTCTAAATCATGACTCACCCCCTAAATTCAGAGTTCTTTAGACCAAATTGGTGGTCATTTTTAGTCTCTGAATGTATAACCAGGTTTGACAACCTGGCAGTTAGAATAACCCACACCCACACATGGTTTTTTTGGCCTGTTATGGATACACATCCATAGTAGATGAGGCCGAATAAATACTTCTGAGTCAATACAATGAATAACAAATAATAATGCATTATGAGGGTGTGGCAGAGTGGTTCTATTCTCAAGGTCTGCAGAATTATTTGGTGGCAGATCTAGATCTCATTCTCTAGTTTGTTCCTACAGAACAATTTATGAAACACTATGACCTTTACCATGTAATAAGTATAAACACACCACTGCAATACTAAACAGGATGTCTGCTAGAATAGAGCAATGCAGACTCAGCTACTTGACATGAGATTATTGATTTTTCAAATGTTCTTTTTATTTCCTGTGTCATTAGGGAAAGGAAACAATAACAGTTCAAAATCACATGGAAGAAATAGGTTTATACAATCATCTAAGAACTACGTCAGCTTTCCCCAACTCTATCATAATTTAGTTTTTCTAATCTAGATTTTGAATTAAAGTAATGCTTTTTAACATGCTGAGAAATTAGATATAAATGATAGTAAAATTATTATTACACTTTATAGGAATGAAAAGGGGAGAAGTGAAAAATATAGAAAATATATAAATTAAATAAAAATAAGAAAGAAATGGGGCAATTTATACAGGAGCAGGTAATTTGGGGCAAAAAAGACAGACTATGAAGAGCATATACCAACCTGGGCTAGGAAAACAAAGGAAAAAATAATGATTACAGTTGATGCTTTAAAACATAAGGATAAATACAATCAAAACAGTTGAGGACTACAATGTTAAACCATCGGGAAACAACCAGAGATTCAATATTTAAAGAAATATATTAGATCAAAATAGACATTGGATCTATTTACAACAATACATGTACAGGTAGGGAGATTTCTTATTTTGTCTTCCTGATGTGAATTTCATCAAGCTTTGGGTGATTTATAAGATGTGCACTACGTTTCAGCATTACCTCTAAGTTTACCTGGATGTGCAGGTACTTATCACACCTTCTCAACTCTGAAACATTTCTAGGAGGATCTCTCCAATCCTTGGTGTGTTCAGATAACAATTAGCTTTCTGTTGGGTCAGAGGAGATTGTCCCTAATCATCTATGACTTAGCAGCCAGATTATTCTCTATAGGTGGTGCAGTGGTGTGTGTCCTCCTGGAAAAATGTGAATCACCGAGACCTGCTCCCCTTTTAATTCTAGCATTACTCTTGAATATTCAGACCATGAATTTCTTTTGTTGGAACATTTAAGCAATTTTGAGATGCCAAGGAGAAAATAGTTTGATTTCTTTCTGTAAGAAACTGTTATAGACCCATTTTGTTGTTGGTTTTATTTTTTTTTTTATATTTTTTGTTGATGTTGTTGATAAACATTTATTTGATTTATTTATATGTGGTGCTGAGAGTGCTTAACACATGCCAGGCAAGTATGCTACTGCTGAACCATAGCCCCAGCCCTACTGTTTTTAAGTAGCAGGCAATAAGAAATTGAGTATAGTTACCAAGACCTTGGAAGACACAGATATTATTACAACTGCATTTCATCAGTTGGAGGAGTTCCATTAAAAACACTTTGAATTTCAATAGAGAGAAAGGAAAGCATATACTGTTGAGTAGATTCAAGACAAGGGTGTGCAAAGTCTATTTCAGAAATGGCATAGGTTTTTATGGGTTGACGAAAAAGAGTACATTTTATTCAAGATCAGCATTTGCCTTTATGAAAAATTTCCAGCTAGAGATTTTCTGTACTGTGCCCCTGCTTCTATACTCTCGATCCTCTTATTCTGCTAAACTCAGGAACATTTCTGTTCCTATTCTAATTATATACTCTCTTTCAACTGAAGCTTATCAAGGACATCACTGATATTGACTTTAGGAAGGTAACCAACTGCTATTCCTGAACTGGTTTGCAAATATATGTTTATAGTCTTGCTCTTTTTACCTACTTGCTTAGTTGTATTAGTTTCTTATGAACCACAGAGATAAGGAAAGAGAGAATTCAGGAGCAAAAATATAGATTATGGGGAAAATAAAAATATTTACCTTTTTGCTTCCTTTCCATTTGTCATTAGGTTTGTCAGCAAAGTTCTAAAAGACCTGTAACATTAGATATTCTAGTAATCCCACTTTGAATCAGTCTTTTCTAAATACCAGTAAACAGCAAAGAAAAAAAAATATCACCAAGAGATGAGTATTTCTTAAAACTTCTCACTTAAACATGTGTTTCTCTTATTCAGATGGAGTTCCTGGGATCATAATTTATAGAATGTGTTTATTTCTGCTAGAACATCAAGCATCATATTGACCATAACTCATTATCAACACATTTCCTTTCAAAGGTTTGAAATGCTAGCTTAGTTGCAGGCTCAAATTTCATTTTATTTTATTCCCTTTGAACTCTGCTAAATAATATAATTCCAAAAATCCAACATGAGCAATATATTTTCCAGTATATGTGAGAAAGCAACTGTCATAATCTAATATTGTGGTGTATAATGTGACTCTTATAAATGATTAAATTTTAATTTTAGCAATATATTATTTGTGATCATTTCTAGAATAACAATTCCTTACATTCTAGACCAGAACATTGTTCATTAAATGTATCAACTTTGAAACATGGTAAATACAGGTTATACCTTTATAATATCAGTGCAAAAGTTGCAGTCATGGAAATAGATTTGATTCAGTGCATCAGAAGATACCTTAATGAAAATCAACTTCCATTAATGCCTCATCTAGTTCCCAAGCAAGACAGTGTAGAGACAAACTATGTTATGAACAAGTTATAAAATATTTTATTTTTAATATTCAAACAGTTATATTAGTTAAAATAAGTATATTTTAACAATTTCCACATTTTTATAATGATGTTAGAAATATTTGGATTAGTTTTTTTTATTTTTCCAAAGTTCACAATTGGGGATTATTTGTTCTAAAATGGAGTTTACATTTCTATTGCCTGTACTCTAAAGACACTTTAAAGATTCCTGTCTGGGTTTTAGATTCTAATCTCTTGCAGCTACTAACTCAGTTGTTGACCTCAGAGATTAGATTAAATTTTTATGTTTTTAATTTTTCTTACCTATAAATCATTAGTGTAGATTAAATTATTAAATGATGCTTTGCAATTCTACCCCTCATAAGTCTGCAAATAGTCCAAATATCTTATATGCTTATCTGAAGTTTTAGTTTTCCTGTTGTTGAGAAGATTATTTGGAAAATACATAACATTTTAGAATTATGTTTTTTTGTAAACAGATTAAGATAAAATAACATATTACATATGCATAGATTAGAAATACCTCCACATCTCAGTAATCTGAAATTTCACTCATGAACAAACTCATCTGATTCAAATGAAAACTTTGAAATAATATAAAATTCTGAGTCACCAAAATGTTACACTTTAAAAAAAAGGTTATTTCCTAAAGTTCATGAACAAAAGTGCTATCTAATTATTTAATACCCAATGAGGTATCAGAACGGATTGCAACCAATAGATATATGTTTGATATATGTTTGATGACATCCTCTGGTTTCATGAAATTATATTTAAAAAATTATTTACACTGAATGTAGAAATGACATTTAATCTATGATTTATTTACTTATCATGGCTTCTTATAATGATGTTCTGAGATGAACAACAAAGCCCTGTTTGAATTCCAATGGGAAAAAAAAATTACTGTGTTAAATTAGCCAAGCTTCCCAGGGATATAGAGAGAAGGAATGGTATTCATAGTGTTCTTAGATAGCCCTGCTGATATATGAATATTGTTTGATTGTTTAGTCTGTTTACTTTTTTTTTTTTGAACCAGGTATTTAACCCAGGGATGCTTTACCACTAAGCCACATCCCCAGCCCTTATTTTTTATTTTTGAGACAATGTTTCACTAAATTGTTTAGGACTTCAGTAAATTCTTGGCCTAGAGCTTAAAATCCTCCTGCTCAGCCTCCAAAGTCACTGGGATTATAGGTATGGCCCACCATTCCCAGCATTCTGTTTACTCTTAATTAACACACAATTCTAGCCATTTAGTTTCTGAGTTGATAGCAAAACATCAACCAGTAGTGTTGTCATACCTCATGAAACATTTAGAAATTTAGAGTTGTTCACTAGTTAATAAATCAAAACACATAATACAATAATTTAATATGAATGAAGGGTCTACTAACATTAACACTTACCCAAAATAGCATTTTAATTACAGTAAAGTAATTATCATATTGATTTTCCAAGTTAAGCTATTAATTTATATGTGTAACCTAAGAATATAGTCTATAATACATTTTCAAATTATTTACATCTAAATTTAGTAAAATAGAAATTTAAAAGTTTCAAGGATATGTGAGAAAATATGGCCATTAACATTTTTTCTTCATTTTATAGAGGACTATCATTAAAAAACAAACAAACAAACAAACCTGAATGGTCTCTTCTTGTTTACTTTTCAACTCATTACAAACTTGCTTTCACAATAAATTGACAGAAACTATGGTTGAAGAAGCATAGGCATTAGACTGACTACACAGACGAACAATGGAAGTTCATTAATATTAGCAACCTATTTCTCATCAGAAACCAGGGAAGTCAGAAGACTATGTGATAATATATTTAAAACACTGAAAGAAAAAAATAAAAGAAAATATATTCTTTCAACTTCTGTATCGAAATCTATAAAGATAATATAAAAGTTAATTATATAGGTAAATTTAAAATCCAGGATTATTATATGTTTGTTTTATAATTCTCCTTTTTATTTCCTACTTAATTAAAAAGTGCTGAGCAAACACAATATATAGAAGTGGTTAATTTTTGAACATAGCAAAATAAAGCGAAGGAGGAAATGCTACAGGAACAGTTTTTATATGCTAATGAAGCAAAATTGGTGCAACTTCAAATAAGATTTCAATAAATTTAAAGATCTCATTTGTAATTTATATGAAAAGACAAATAAAATATAAAAAAATCCAAACACCCACCAAAGTGCATGACGATGAAATAAAATCATATATTCAATGTCATTATTTCATAAATATATATATATATATATATATATATATATATATATATATATATATATATATATATTTCAACTGGATTGATGTATCACTTTAGAGTCACTAAAATGACTATAATTTTAAAAAAATAAAAAGTGTTGGAGAGGGTGTGGAAAATTTGGAACTCTGGTACATTTCTGGTAGAATTATGAAATGGTACAGCTACTTATACAAAACAGTATGACAATTAATCAAATAATTAAGTATGCATTCCAGAAATTCCAATAGATATTGCAACCAATAGATATATATTTTATATAGGTTTGGTGACATCCTCTGGTTTCATAAAATTATATTCAAAAAAATATTTACACTGAAGGTAGAAATGACATTTGATATATGTCCTAGTATATATCCAAAATAACTGAAAATAATTAAAAATATTTATAACTGTTCATAGTAACACTAATCACAATAACCAAAAGATGTAAATAGCTCAATGTGAACCAATAGGTAAATGAATAAATATATTGTGGTATGTACATATATTGGAATATTATTCTGCAATAAAGTAAATGAAGTAATGATATATATTTCAATGTGGACAGATCATTAAAACATTATGCTAATTTAAAGAAGCTAGATACAATGGGTCATATATTGTGTGATTCCATTAATATTAAAAAATCTAGAATAAACATATAGGATAAAAAGAGGGTAGAATTGTGGTTTGTGGCAGCAGGAAAACAGTGAGATGGGAGAAATTACCTAATGGAAGGTCTTTTATTTGGAATGCTAGAAATATTTTATAACTAAGAAGAGGTGCTGATATACACTGATGTGAATGTACTAAACAGCATTGAATTGTTCTTTTTAAAGTGGGTTAATTTGTTTTGTGAATTTTACTACAATTAATTTTAAAAAAGAAAATATTTAAAGGATGTTATAAAATTAAGGAAAGAAAAACTTATCTCCAGTCTTCAATCTTAAAATTTGATATTAATCATGATGTATTTTCTCATATAGATAGATCAATATATTTATACTTCATTTTAATTGCTAGTTTTCCCTAAAGCAAAATCCTCCTCCATACCCCCCCTTACTTGTATAATCTCCAGATTCCAATAATCGAAATATTTGTACCTGGATATTAAATGCATTGGTCAGAGACCAGGCTAGCATCTAATATATGTACACACACATACACACACACATGTATGTAATGTTTAAAATAAATAACTTCTTAAGAGAAAAGAATCAGCTCCCACTTTGTAGGCCCAGGTGACATGAAAATATTTTATTGGTTTAAGTGAAAATAATTGATGGCATCAAAGGAATGATCTCTTCAAATCTCTAAGCCTCTTAGAGTTTTCTCAGATTTCAAACATGTTTTAGAGTGAGATGACATTTAACAGGCTTGAGGTTTGTTTTTTCTTTTCACTTTCACAATTTTCTGTGAACTAATTGTTTTTTGGTCTCAGTCCATTTATGAGACTGGACATTGATTCAGAGATTACAACATAAATCAATCATGGACATTTATTTTTTTCTGAGTCACAAAGCTCTTTACAGAATTCTATAAATGTATTTCTAATAACTGTCCAATGAAAATGCCATCTAACTGGTTTCCCTTTATGTATTAGTAATCAATACACAACATTTTTTTGAAGCAGCAAAAATCAGTTGCTATGTTTAATAACCCAAAATCAAGGTATTTTGGATACAAACCTCAGCCCCATTGGGTGCAAATCATATGATATGTGTCATATATTTAACTTCTTATTTCTTATTTTTTAAGAGATATCCAGCAAAATTTTTATTCACTTAAAATGTGTATACAAACATCTTAATTCATAAAATAAAAGAAATCCACAATATTAATTGTATTGTTACTGTGTTTCCATTATCTCATAAAAAGTAAATCTAACCTTCTTGCAAACCCTAAGAGGTCCCACCACTTCCACATGTAGGAAGCTTTCCACCTGCTACTCATTCACTCACAGCATGATTGGCCAATGTTTTTTTGTGTTTGTTTGTTTGTTTGTTTGTACCAGTTCTAAAAGAAATTGATTTTTTTGTTCTAATTACTTATACATGACAATAGGCTGCACTATGACACACCATACATAAATGAAGTATAATTTCTCATTTTTATGGTTGTACATGATGTAGAATCACACCAGCCATAGAGTCATATGTGTAAATAGGATAATAATGTCAGATTCATTCTACTATCCTTCCACAAAATACCCTCTCTCCTCCTTTCACTTCCCTCTACCTAATCTAAAGTAAATATTCTTCCCTAGTCACCCACAACTTATTGTGAATTAGCTTCTATATCAGAGAAAACCATCAGCATTTGTTTTTTTTTTTTTTTTTGGGATTTGCTTATTTTGCTTAACATAATATTCCTCAACTCCATCCATTTACAGGCAAATGCCATCATTATTTTTTTTTGTAATACTAAGTAATAGTCCATTGTGTATATATACCATAATTTCTTTATCCATTCATCTGCTGAAGGGCAACTAAGTTGGTTTCATAATTTAGCTATTGTAAGTTGTGCTGATATAAACATTGATGTGGCTGTGTCACTGTAGTACTGAATGATGAAAGGATAGCAGCATAGAAGAAGAATAAAATAAAATAAATACCTACAGATAAATGAGGATAGCAAAACCAAATATGAAAATCTCTGGGACACTATGAAGGCAGTGCTGAAAGAAAAGTTCGTTGCATTGAGATCATTTATTAAGAAAATAGAAAGTCAATGAATAAATGACCTAACATTACATCTCAAAGACCTAGAAAAAGAAAAACAAACAAAATTAAAAATTAAAAATTTTTAAAAATAAAAAGTTTGTGCATTGAAAAGATAAATAAAATTGATATACCAGTAGCCATGCTAATGAAGACAAAGAGAGATAAAACACAAATTATGTGGTGAGCCGCTTCTGCCGTTTCTGCAGATTATGGTCGCCATTACAAGATGACGCTGGCTCCGCTGTGATCTGTGACAAACAACTCCTTATCTGGGAGAGTTGGCACATGATTTTTCACCACCCTGTACACCACCCTGTGAGAAAGCTTCACGTGGCAGCTTTGCATTGGGGCTTGGGATGCTTTATTAAGGCTGGGAGGGGCATCCGAGAGAGAGAAGAAGAAATATCAAGGGCCTGAATAAACTGTTGAAAGAAGATTCTCGAGTTGCGTCTTCCTTGCGGGCAAGGGGTCGCAACAAAATTACTAAAAATATATGATGGAAAAGGAAGTATCACAATGAACACTACTGAAATACAGAAGATAATTAGAAAATATTTTGACAATTTATAATCCAATAAAATATAAAATCTTGAAGACATCAACAAATTTCTAGAGACGTGTGACCTACCCAAACTGAATCAAGAGGACATACACATTTAAACAGATAAATTTCAAGGAATGAAATAGAAGACACCATCAAAAGCCTACCAATCAAGACAAACCCAGGACCAGATGGATTCTCAGTCAGATTCTAAAAGACCTTCAAGGAAAAATTAACAGCAATACTCCTCAAAGTATTCCATAATATAGGAAAGGATGGAACCCATCCAAACTGACTGTATGAGGATAATATCACCCTGATACACAAACCATAGAAAGACACAACAAAGAAAGAAAATTTCAGACCAATATACTTGATAAACATATATGCAAAAATTCTCAATAAAATTCTGGCAAACTGTCTACAAAAATATATTTTAATGATAACGCCAGGTGATTAACTGCAATTCATCCCAGTGATGCAAGTTTTGTCCAACAAATTGAAATCAATAAATGAAATTAATCACATCAATACATTTAAAAACAAGAATCATATGGTCATCTTAGTAGTTGCAGGAAAAACATTTGACAAAATACAGCAACCCTTCATGTTCAATAACTAGAGAAACTAGGGATAATGTGAGCACACGTCAACATTTTAAAAGCTACCTATGCTAAGCCCAAGGCCAACATCATTTTAAATGGAGAAAAAAATTGAAAGCATTCCTTCTAAAAATTGTATTGTTGTAAATAAATTGTAAAGCAAGACAGGGATGCTATCTTTTATGACTTCTGTTCAACATAGTCCTTGAAACTCCAGCCAGAACAATGATGCAGATGAAAGAAATTAAAGGGATACAAATAGGATAAGAAAAACATCAAAATCTCACTATCTGCCAATGTCATTATTCTTTCTTTAGAAGATACAAAAAATTCCACCATAAACTTCTAGAACTAATAAATGAATTCAGTAAAGAAGCAGGATATAAAATCAACATCCATAAATCAGATGTTTTCCTATATATCAGTGATGAATCTACTGAAAAACAATTTAGGAAAATTGCCTCATTCACAATAGCCTCAAAATGAAAATACTTGGGAATCAATCTAACAAAAGAAGTGAAAAGATCTCTACCATAAAAACTACAAAACAGTAAAGAAAGAAATTGAAGAAGACCTTAGAAGATGAAAACACCTCCCATGCTCCTGGATATGCAGAATTAATATTGTGAAAATGGCCATACCACTAAAAGTGTTATACAGATTTAATATAATTCCTATTAAAATCCCAATGACATTCTTCTTAGAACTAGAAAAAAATCATGAAATTTATTTTTAAAAATAAGAGATCCAGAATAGCTAAAGCAATCCTTACTAAGAAGAATTAAGCAGGAGGCATCACAATACCAGACCTTAAAACTATGCTACAGAGCCATAATAACAAAAACAGCATGGTACTGGCACCAAAATAGACATATAGAACAATGGTACAGAATAGAGGACACAAGATAAAACTTGAAATGGAATTACCATTTGACCCAACTGTTCCACTCCTCAGTTTATACCCAAATAAATTAAAATCAGCATACTACACAACAACTTTATAATAAGTTATCTCATACTAAACAAAGGTGCCAAAAACTTTCACTGGAGAAAGGTTAGCTTCTTCAACAAATGGTGCTGGAAATATTGGAAATCCACATGTAACAAAATGGAATTAAACCCCTCTCTCTCACCCTGAATGAAACTCATCTCAAAGTAGATCAAAGACATGGGCAGTAGAACAGAGACCCTGCCCTACTACAAGAAAAAGTAGGCCCAAATCTTCACCATGTTAGTGAAGGAACTGACCTCCTTAACAAGACACCTAAAGAGCAAAAAGTAAAATTAAGAATCAATAAATGGGATGGATTGAAACTAAAAAGCTTCTTCAACAAAGGAAATAAGAATGTGAAGAGAGAGCCTACAGAATGGGAGAAAATCTTTTCCATATGCACCTCAAATTGAGGATTAGTCTCCAGGATATATAAAAAACTCAAAAAACTTAACAAATAATACCCAATCAATTTGTGGGGGAACTGAACAGAAACGTCACAGGAGAAAAAAAAATATGAATGGTTAAAATATATGAAAAAATGTTCAACATCTATAGCAATTAGAGAAATAAAAATTAAAACTACACTTGAGATTTCACTTTACTCAGTCTGAATAGCAATTATCAAGTATATAATTAACAATAAGTGTTGTTGAGCATGTGGGATAAAAGGTACACTCATACATTGCTGGTGGAACTGCAAATTGGTGTGATAGTTATGGAAAGCAGTATAGAAATTCCCCAGAAAACTTGAAATGCAATCACCATTTGACCCAACTGTCCCACTCCTCAGTTTATATCCAAATGACTTAAAATCAGCATACTACACAACAACTTTATAATAAGCTATCTAATATGCAGTGATATCATTTGCTTTTCATATTTTTACCTTTTTTTGTGAAAGTTCTTCTCATGTACAAATTAATAAGTATAATCATAGGCAATATGTAGCTTTAATGACTAAATCTGACATTTTTTACTTTTACTCCTTGAAATCTTCTAAATTTATTTCTATTTGCATACTTGGTTTTTAATTATTTATTTTAGTCTTTTTTAATAATAATTTTTATTCTATTTATTTATTTTTATGTGGTGCTGATGATCAAACACAGTGCCTTGCATGTTCTATGTAAGCACTCTGTCACTGAACCACAACCCCAGCCATTATTTTAGTTTTTTTTTTTTTGAATAAATTTAATCAGGATTTTCATCATTGTTTTTTAACTGCATATTGCCCTGAATTTTCAATAATTGTTTTATATATTTTTCAGTGGTCTTCTTATACTGTTTCCATTGGTTTCATGCCTGGCTAGTCATTAAATGGACAAATTCACAGTCAGAAATGTATATTTCTTGTTCATGATTGAAGCACTCATGATTCCTAATGGCTGTACTAAGAGGTAATTTTTGTCATCCAATATATATCCCAGTAATGATCACTTCTCACCCCCTCCACTGTTACCACTTTACCAGAAGCTTCCATCATCTCTTATCATAAAATTGTAAAAACCTCTTAAGCTTTCTTCCACTTTTTACTCTTGGCCCCCTTGCTCATCTATTTTCAACAAAGCCACATGCAGGATTTTCTGGGATTTTCTTCTTTTATTATTGATGGTGGACAAAGTATCATTCTGGGTATGCATGTCAGTGGATGGATCCGTAGTGCATCTAAGTAATTCTTGCTGTTTAGAATACAGAAACCATCCATAAACTTAACAAGAAAATAACATTAATAAGAGGATCATTTCTAGTGTGAAATTCTCATGTAGACTGATGGTCTATAACTTTGTTGATTGGTTTGGACCTCAGTTTAGGTTAATTATACTATTCTTTTAATTTTTTACTCTCATTAACACAATTATTACTCTTTTTTTTTTTTTTTTTTTTTTTTGGTGCTGTGGGTTGAACTTAGGGCCTTGTGCATGTAATGCAGGAACTCTACCAACTGAGCTATATCCCCAGCCCCAAGTATTACTCTTCTATTTAATGTTAAGATTTTCTCTTTTGCATTTTACGTGTAATTCTACTCTCCTACCCACATAGGCACCCACTTTCATATATTGAATATATTTTCACCTAATCTACCTTACTTAAGATTATTTACCTATTGAAAGAAACTTGGAAAATATAGTATTTGAGATAAAAATACTTTTATTCATATAAATATAATTGTGCTTTAATTTTATTCTTACTTATTTTCATTTATTTCCTTATACTATTTTAGATATTAGTGCTTTGTCATTGATGATTATTGTAAAATTTTCTTCAACTAACCCTCTCTTAATTTTGCTTATGGCATATTTTGAAGAATACAGATCTTGAATTTAGCATAGTCAAATCTACCAACTTTTATATTTGTATTTTTAGAATTTTGTAATAATAGCTTTACTCATCTCTTCTTCTAGAAGAGAGACTCTTCAGATCTATATTGCATGTTCCTTTATATGCTGAAGAAACTGACCTTGGCTTTTTCTTTTCTCACAGCAGGATCACAAAACTTTGACAGGCCCTATGTGCCTTATCGATCTACAGACACCATAGAGAGATCTTTAACATCCTGCAGACTCCACACTCTTTCAGAGGTCTACTAGGCAATTTCTCAAACTAGTGTCCTCCCCCATAAATGCCCTACAGTTCACACAAAAGACACCAGCCTCTTGAGGCGGACCTTTACAATTTTCATTGATACCAATCCTTTCAACTTACTCCATACTGCTAAATTAAAAACCATCTTACTTGATGTGGTACTGTGTAACCTTGAAGAACCTTGCCCCTGCTTGTGCTCTCCTTTCCTTTACAAGGCTCACTCACTATAAGTGTTCCTATAACTCACAGACTTACCCACTAAGATAGGAAGAGTATTCTTCCAAAGAAAGCTAACTGACCGAAGGTGTGATCTCTGAATCTCAAATAGTGTTCATTCCCTTTAAACTAACCAACAGGACAAAGAAAATAAGTATCACATCCTGCACTCTTTCAACTTTAAAATATATGATTTAATACATCACAATTCCTATAAATTTATTTCATACACATTTCAGCAAATTAATGATAGTAGCTCCTGAAATTATACATAGTTATTAAATGGGAATCCAATATGTTGAACAAGTGAAAACAAAATCAGAACTTCAGCTTAGAGATATTGAGAAATGCCCATGGATTATTCTTTTTAGAAATTAAATTATAGTATCCAAGATTACACTCAACTTTATTTTTGTTGGACAGTTACATCTAAGCATTTTTATTTATTTCATAAAATTTTCAATAAAAATCCCATCCATATCTAAAACCAGGTCCCTTATAAAAGGGATTTTTCATTTCTATTAAAAGACACTAGAAGGGTTACATTATTTTATAAATTACATTTGTTATCAAACTATTTTCATGTTGCTAAAAACGTAAATTATTTTTGGATATAGTTCTAAGCAAGTTTATAAATCTGTCCCCTATGTTGGAATTTTCTGTTTTAGAGAACTCATACAATAAATAAAATATCTAAAAATATAGACTTTCTTCATCAATAATGTTGACAATTCTAATTTGAACACACATATTGCATTTAATGAAAATTTATCATGATTTGGACATATTTTCATTCAGAACTTTTTTCTAGCGTTTAAAAACTTAGCATCCCCTTAAACTTGCTAATACTTCTACTTTAGGGTCTTAAAGTATCAGAAAGAATTCTTCATTTCATTGCAGAAACTTACACTTCATAATGTGGGCCCAAATACTTCATATCAGCCAACCATTTAAAAAAGGACTATTGAAGTACAAATGTACAAACTCTCTTAAAAGGAGTATGGTTTGTTTAAATTAATCACAGCATTTATCAGTGGATTTCATTCAAATTATATTTGTCCATCACAAATATATTAGAAACAACAAATTCATCATAACTTTACCTGCCCTCAAACACATATTTGCCATGTAACAGAGCCTCCAAAAAAAGATAGAAATAAAGAAATTCAAGAAGGAACTCCATTTAGTCAAAAGTTATTTAAGATCCACATGGAATATCCATGGCATTTTGAACAAATATGACCATTCATGGTATATTTGTTACTATATTGAACTATGTTAGGAAGTTGTTCATATATTATTCAAATAGCAAGCTTAAGATGAGTTTTCCTGTTCTTCTACAAATATCTTCCCAATAATATATGTGTTCTATCACAATTATAAATTCCTTTCCCTATTACACTTTTAGGTTTATGTTGTAAGATTCACATAAAATCGAACATGAATGACCATCAATGATCTCTTTTCTCCCATCAGGAACACAGACAGACTGTTTACTGAGTTTTCTGTGCCTTGCTGAATAAACAGTGAGATAGATTAGTCCTTCTTATCAATTCTTTAAAATAATTACAGAGACTTCCATTTTTTAAATTTTATTGATTTATTTATTTTTAGTTTTCAATGGACCTTTATTTTATTTATTTGTATGTGGTATTGAGTATCAAACCCAGTGCCTTACACATGCAAGGCAAGCACTCCATCAGTGAGCCACAAATGCAGCCTGACTTTCATTTATTTTTAAACACACATAAGTGTCTATGATCACACTGTAAAATAAAAGCCCTTGAAATAAAACAAGATATATTTAATTGCACCTGTTTTTGACATTGCAACAGTAGGGTCCATTGACCCACATTGTGCTTTGACGTCTTTTACAGTGATCTTAATAAACAAGATTCAACTTTGAATGAACAAAGATAAATTTATTGATTTTTGTCATATGCTTATTTTTAGTCATTATGCAATTTCCATCTCTCATGAATGCATCAGTTAAATTAAATTAAATTTTTAAATACATAAAATTTCAAATGTTTTACTCATACTTTTGGACAACTTGATATCAAACTGTTGATTTACCTTTGATATTCTTAACAATTAAAAACCAATGATTCCATTAAATATATCTATACCAGCCTGAATACTTAATATACTCCTTAGGACTTTACAACAAACAACTTCTTAATAGGATTTATTTTACTCTAACAATTAATAAACCACATCCTCAGTAGAACAGCTTGTATTTATAAAATTTCATTTTTCATGTCATCAGGTCAGTATATGCTGAGTTACAAGTTATAGCAAACTCAAATAATTTGGCTAAACAGAGAAGGATTTATTTTTAGGACATGAGAAGAAGCCCAGTGGCAGGAAGTTCAAGGTTGTTAATGAGACTCAACAATGCCAACAGGAAGCCAGATCTTTCTAACTTTCATTTCTGCCAATCATAGACAATGGAGGCTTTCATGCTTCAGGGTATCCAGTGGACATAAAGACTTTCTGACTTCAAAACTGGTTAGAGAGGAAGAGGGCAAAAGGTGATATGATGAAGAAATTCTTCCTAGAAAATTGCCTTTTTATTAAGAATGGATTCCATCCTGTGGGATTTCTACCTATACAGATAACTCATTGGATAGAATTATGTCACACACTGCCTGTAGCTCCAATGGAGGCTGGGCAATCAAATGTTCCATCTGAGCATATTGACATCCAGAATAAATTTAAAGTTATGCTATGAAATAAAGGATTCGTATATTTTGGGTAGAACATCAACAATTTGACACTTTTGAAATAACAACTGGTGTAATAAAAGTGGAGAACTATATGGCAAAAAATATAGCATTTATTTCCTCTATATAAATGTCAGGATTCTAGAGATATTTGAATAATTGGAGATCCCAAAAGGAGTTTAACAATTTTTTTTAGATTCTTCTTGCATTTCCCTTGGCATGTAGAACATTGTGGACATTGATAAATTCATTGTTCTTATCAGAAATGTTCTCATAGGCATTTTTCCTTACTTATTAGAGACATTATAGGAAATCAAGAACTTCAAAAAATTTCTATATCAATTACTGAACCAACAAAATGCTTCCAACACTAGTTGTACTTTCCTCTATATGTTGATATAATCATTGAGCATATTGATTATGTCTATGACAGCATCAGATATAGCAGAAACTCTCTCCTGTATCCTGCATGGGCAGTGGAAATGGTTTTCCCCTCAGTGGGATGGGCTGGCTGACAAATAAAAGCTAAAACAATAGAACAACAATAAAAAAACACAGGACACAGAAAGTAGTTTCAAAATCAGGGGGCAGGATGGGCAAGCCAATCACAATCAGATGAATTGAGCTTCTAGACTATGGCCAAATGGAACCCTCTCCTGCTTTATTTATATTGGGAAACATTAAAGGCCTTCCATGGAACATTATTCACCAAAAAACGTTTAAACGTGGACTGTTCAGTTCCCAACAGGTTACACCCATCTTCCAAGCTACTATGAGGGATCTTCCTAGCAGAGCAAACATAAAGGTCACATGCAATGGGCAATCTCTTGCCATGGGAGAGCCACAGATGGTTCCCAAGGCCAAACCTAAATCTCCCTGTTTTCCATGCTGTGAGAAGACCCTCATGTAATTCACAGATGGCTTCCTGCAAGAAACCTAACGGGCCATTATTCAGTTAATTAGGAAATATTCATAAGACTATTCCTTTCAAAATACAAAGACCATAGTAAAAATCCTCCTATCATATGTGAACAAAATGAATAATGATAAACTATCTCCTTAACTTCTACTTACTGGTTATTTAACAGAATATCTAACATGTTTCAATTCTGAGGTATTTCAAACACACGTTGCCTGTCCAATTTCAATGATAAAATTACCTGACCACTGATAGACTATTTCTAAAAAGAAAAAAAAAAAGATCATTGGCCAGTTCATTTAGACTACTAAGACACACATTTGAGAATGTGTCTCTACAGCATGCTAATTCTACTACTTTTCTACAGATATTTATGTATTTCCAAAATGAAATATACACATAAAATTATTTTTAGACAAGCCAAAACATAAGAGCCTTGAGGTGGGTATCATTTTACTTTCTAATATACCTGTCATTTTAAGATTAATTTTATGATAGTTTCCTCTTATTGCACAGGGGATATATTCCAAGACCCCCTGACATAACATACAGTACCAAAACCTAAATATACTTTATTTTTCCTACACATACATACCTACAATAATTTGTAGTTCATAATTAAGCAGAGGAATATATTAATGACAATAATAGAGCAATCATAAAATTATACTGTAATAAAATTCCTGACATTAGTATTTATGTTTTGGGGCTATAATTAAGTAAAATAAATGTTTCTTGAATATAAATATACTGATAGCATTGACAGTTTATCTGGTGGCTTAGATAGTTACTATGTGACTAATGGATTGGTATTGTATATAGTATAAATATGTAGGACAAAGGTATGATTCAAAACTCAGGTTGAATGGAGCAGGGCAACACAAGATCTCATTAAACTACTAAGAATATATCACAAATTAAAATCTATTAGTTGAATATTTCTGTATATTTTCCATTCAATTTTTTTAATACAGTTGAAGTTGGTAACTGAAAACATGGAAAGTAAACAAAAACTGTATAAATAGGAACTACTGCATAGCAAAAAACATACTACTAAAAATTAGATGTAGTCTTCTGTACTGTAGCATATCTCTGTCTTATCTGGGAATGTTTTATAGGTTTTCAAGAACAAATCCCATAAATTCAATTCCTACAAATTAATGAACATGTTATATTATTAAATTGAACAATTAGGTGTTTCTCTGATGGAACTCTTTCAATGGAAGTAATCTTTGTTTCCGAGCTAACATGTGAAAATCAAACTAATTAAGAATTATATTATGGAGCTAATGAATAATTAGTGAAGGCAAGTCTCAATATATTGAATCTCAGAAAACAAGCCCTTCATATTTGAACAGAGAGCCATGTTAGATCTATACCTAGAACATTCAACTCAGCAGGATATGTTCAGTCTTGCTATGCATAGAGAAAATATGCATGAACTAAGAAAATCAAGCAAGCTTGGAAAACAGAGACCAAAATTGTGAAGCTGAAAATAGTTCTTTTCTGCAACAAATAGTTCAGTTTAACTGAGAAGCTCTAAAGAAGAGATAAAGTAGATAGTGGATTGTATGGCTCCTTTTTATTTTTGTTTAGAATCTACAAATATTTCAGCTGATATTAATTAGTAGCAATTTTTTTTGAAAAGTAGTAGATTCCAAGATGATATAAAAGAACAATTTGATAGAAGGTTTTTTATTCCTCAAAAGGGGGAATTTCACAGTTGTCGTGACCCCTTGCCCGCAAGGAAGATGCAACTCAGGAATCTTCTTTCAGCAGTTTATTCAGGCCCCTGATATTTCTTCTTCTCTCTCTCGGATGCCCCTCCCAGCCTTAATAAAGCATCTCAAGCCCCAATGCGAAGCTGCCACGTGGAGCTTTCTCATAGGGTGGTGAAAAACCATGCGCCAACTCTCCCAAATAAGGAGTTGTCACAGACCACAGCGGAGCCAGTGCCATCTTGTAATGGCGACCATAGTCTGCAGAAATGGCAGAAGTGGCTCACCACAGTTCCCCCTTTCTGTTTTCTTAAAACAATACAGGCGAGAGTAGAGGTCCTATCCCACTGTGCAGAAGTGGCTGCATAGTATGGCTCAGTCCTAAGGAGGGCCCTTCCCCAGATCTGAGGCCATATCAGCCGACGCCTTTTTTCGTGGGGCGGGGCGTGGATGCGTCTAACCCGCATGCAATAGGACATGCTCTCCTTGAGGTCCACGTCAAGGATCACTCAAGTGCAGTGCCTTGCCTCGCATCCTGTATCGTGATGATGGTGGACGAAGGGGGATAGCTGAGGCTGAACTGTGGCTGTTTATAACGACAAACAAGTTGACAGCACCCTGAAAGAAAGGCACAGACTTTAAGACGATAGAAAAGCACTAGTGTGGAAACCCATCTGCGTGCAATGGCAGTAAGACAGGCAGAGTGCAAGGGCTTTCCAACACTAAGAGAATAACAAGGAAAGTCATGTCGATCCCAGTGCAATGTTATAATAACTTGGGGTGTAACGACCATGTCAAAGGTTTACTGTTTAAGATGCGCAAGCCAGACTTGAGGTGAGTTGCCATTTTCTAAAGCTGCAAGAGCTTGTATGATCATAGCCTTATCGTGAGCACTGCAGGCCTTAAGGCGACAGAGAAACCACAAACAGAGGAACATACTGAAGCAACACATTGCACCAAAAATGCCTACCCCCACCCACTCTTTGAAGAAGGAAAAAGCAGAAGATATCCAATCGGTGAATTGACCCAAAGTCACGGGATCGACATGGGTACTGTTCAAGACAGCTATCTGGGTTAGTTGAGACTGGATCATGTCTTCCGCTGCCATGGACCAATTTCCGGCCAAATATTCGCCAATGATGCGGGAGGCATTCCTGGAATCATTAAATCTGACAGAGGTTATGCATAAATGTGCACGTTGGTCAACACAACCCAAAAGCACCAAGTCAGCCAATTCTTCTACCTGAGCTTGGAGTAAATCTATTCTTTGGTTGGCAGCTAAAATCCCTGACAAAATATGTTGATTAATTGTATTTTGGGATTCAAGTATGGTGGAAGTTTGTTGAACAACTTGACTAATGGTGGCAGCAGTTTGTACTTGACTGGCCATGGCCACTCCGGCCATAACCGCTGCAGCAGCAGACACTGCCACAGCTGTCACTATAGCTGCCATAATTCCAAAATCCCTGAGGACTCTAAGTAGCTCAACAATGGGGAATTTATCTGGGTCCGCAGTGACTGGGATTGGGACAAAAGTTAGAATTTTCATAACCACTGCTACAGTCCAAGAACCATTCCAACACTCAGATAAGAGACAGGTAACATTAGAACAATCCAGCATCCCCGACGAGGTGTCATTAGCCAAAAGGAGCAAGAACGGGGATTGGACACAGACCATTGCAGGGGGCAATGTGGCATTATATAGCAGAGAGTTGAACGAAACAGATGTAAGTCTATTACCTCGTTCACTCTCCCTAACAGTGCCAGAAACATTAGCCAGCCAGCTTTTGGCTCCCAGCAATTGAGCCAATGCAGAAATATCGGCTGAAGCCCCCTTCTCATTAGAAATCAGCCATTGAAACCAGGACCAACCTACTCCTGTAGAGGAGTTGGCACTGTTGTTAAAGTTATAAACATGCCTCTTAAGAGAGGGGGAAAGGGAGAAACCTTTAGCAACTTGATGTTTCTCCCAAGAATGATCCTGACAAGGCGCAAATGTTGGGGGGAAACCAAGATTAGGGGTACAGTAAGGGGAGGCCTTGAAATGAGTGGCATTGTAAGTACTATTAGAAGAAGGAGGCACTGGGATTAGTACCTTGGAGATAATAGCCAAGGTAGTTATGTTTAAAGCAGAGCTATTTGCGGGGGTCCCTGAGCCTGATTGCTTTCCCGAAACTACTTGGCTCAGTACGGCACTGATAATGCTCCCTGAGACCTGACTGGACCGCAATGGGTCCTCCCAGTTAGTCAAATTTTTGGTCTTAAGGCTGATGCAATTAGCGTTTCCAAGGCTGAAACAAAAAACTCCTGTGAGATTAACTTGAGATTGATTAAAAATGCTCTCCATGTCCAAATATTTACCCAGGGAAACACAAGCCCGAACAAGGCTAGCCCAATCAGAGGGAGTCACGCAGTATCTAGACAGACTCTCCACCTGAGTTAGTGTGAAGGCGGCATCCACCCCATAAGTGCGCACAGACTCTGCCAGGGTCTTCACAATTTTAAAATCTAAGGGTTCATGGAATCTCCCCCTATTGTCATCCTGAAAAACTGGATAAGCAAGACCCATCTCAGCGTTAACAGCCCTCCATGTTTGGGCATGGAAAGCTCTCCCCGAAACACCCCCACCATACGGCGGTGGATCCGGGGGATCGCTTTTCTTGAGCCCCTGTTTATTTCTGTTCCCTTCTCCTATAGTTAAACTCTCTAGCTGACGAGACAGCCTCCCGAGCTCTTCTTCCTCATCCTCCTCTTCCTCTGATCCACTTTCACATGGGGGTGTGCGCAGCGTACTGAGATCTGGATACAATCGTCTCCTCCCCTGTTTCACGCTCCGCACACTCCCATCCTTCTGAGATACCTCACTTCTTGCCAGAGACAATCGTCTCCTCCCCTGTTTCACGCTCCGCACACTCCCATCCTCCTGAGATACCTGACTTCTTGCCGTCTCCGATGTCTCCTCATGTAATTGCTCTAGAACTTCCTGTCCTTTAGTAAGTGCTTCCTGACATCTGCCATCTGTAAGGCAACTACGGACCATTTTCCAAAGGGGTATCACCCCACCCTCTAATATGCCCTGCTCAGAAGCAAAGTCAAGATCTTTGCCTAATTTATCCCAACTAGGTACAGTAAGGCTGCCCGAAAATGCAAACCACAGTGCAGCGATATCTATCTTCTGTAAAAATCTCTGTAAAGTACTATGTTTCACTTCCAGGCCCTTGGAACGTAACAGGCCATCTAGGGCCAGGAGAAGCGGACTTGAAGATGCGGCACCCATGACACAACAACAAAAGAAGCACAAAAAACAAAAGCGAAATGACACAACAAAAGAAACACAGAAAACAGAAGCGAAAGTACACAGTGCAGCTGCAATAAAATGTAATGCTCTCTCTTTCTTTACAGAGGAGCTGCCCCGCTTTGGTCGCGGATCCCACTTATTGGGACTAACCCCGCTTTGGTCGCGGATCCCACTTACCTGGGACTAACCGGTGCACCACCCCTGACTGCTGAAAGTTCTGGTTCCCGGGTCTCGGCACCACTTGTCGCGACCCCTTGCCCGCAAGGAAGACGCAACTCAGGAATCTTCTTTCAGCAGTTTATTCAGGCCCTTGATATTTCTTCTTCTCTCTCTCGGATGCCCCTCCCAGCCTTAATAAAGCATCTCAAGCCCCAATGCGAAGCTGCCACGTGGAGCTTTCTCATAGGGTGGTGAAAAACCATGCACCAACTCTCCCAAATAAGGAGTTGTTTGTCACAGACCACAGCGGAGCCAGCGCCATCTTGTAATGGCGACCATAGTCTGCAGAAACGGCAGAAGCGGCTCACCACACACAGTGGTGTGTATTAAAATAAATTCATGGAACAATTTTTGAAACTTATTGAGGGCTAACTGACAAACAATAAAAAGTATACATCTTGTATAATTTTTGATATGTGTGGCATATATATGGCAGTTATATGGATAGTAGATGTATTTTCATGTGTATATAAATATATATATACAATTGAATTTTCCCAAAATTCATCTATTGATGCCTAACCCTTGGTAGACTGTATTTGGAGACACAGTAGTTAAAGAAGTTATGAAGGGGTTGCTTCTTTCTCTTCGAGACACCCCACGTTCTCCCTGAAATATGTGTCTTCCCTCCTAAATAAACCTCTGTCTATGTCTTTGTATGTCTCTGTCACATATGATAAGAACTCAGCTGGTCCTGAGTTGAGTTTCACCTCCCTTTTGGATCTCCTCAGGCCCTTCTCCAGAGACCTTTTTGTAACATTGGTCCACTTTAAACTCTGAATATAGCCTTTGCCACTCTGGCACTGCAAATTATTTTTAAAATGGACATGTTTCTTTCTCTTCCTCTCTTTCCTTCTCCATAATCTCTTCCCCTCCCTAATTATAGGGGAAACAATTTACCTTTCTTCTCCATTTTAGGCAGATTTACCTGTCCTTGAATACATACTCAATATAGGAATGAAGTAATCTAGACTTTGGGGATGGTACCAGAAGACCTCAGAAATTACTATCTCCCAAACTAACAAGTGAATTACAACTCTAACAGAGCACCTGGAATATAGCCTTTGAATCACCTATTTAAAAGCCCCCTATTACTGCTGATAGGCAGAATCAGAGCTTCTGGGACTGTAATCTATGTGTTTTTCCTTTGCTAGCAAAGCAATAAACCTTCATTTTCCTTTTTCTCAAAAAAAAATTAAGGTTTACATGGACCCTAATCCAAAATGATTGATGCCTTTAAAAGAAGAGGAAGAGGCACTAAGAGCACCATCTTTAAATCCACAGATGTTCCAATTACTATAACTGTATAAAAATAATTATAAATATTAGTGAATTTAAATGATAATGATCTTTCTAAAAATTTGCAACATGAGTATCAATGTTCTCAAATAAACTTGTCTCTGCTCTACTTACAATTAGGATACATATTTACACCTGTTTGCACATGTCCATTTCACGTGATATGGGCTTCCTTACCACATGGTTAGTGATTTATAAAAATGATCATTCCATTGTAAAAAGAGAACTAGACAGAAACCATAGTGCATTTTATACTTGTCTCAGAGATCAGACATTTATGACTCCCATCACATTTTATCTATTGATGCAGAAGAAAAGTATTGCCCAGGTTAAAGGGGATAAAAAACAGATTCCATCTTTTGATAGGATATGATAACATTCTAGAAGATCATGAGGGATCCAAACTTTGATCTAATTGCTCTGGTAATTTTTGGAAAATAAAATCTGCCATATCAGTTTTCTGCATGTGAAGTTCAGTCTACATATTTGTATGTCTTAATATTTTTTGAGTACTTCTAAGGAGTGGGACTAGGAATTGATGTGGGACATAAGCAGACATCCTTTTGATATTATATGTTTTGTATTTTTATTTTAACATAATCTTGAATTTTATTTAAAGAAAATAATGCAAGATGTAATTTTGACATCTCTAAAATTTACTGGAAATCAATACATACATAAGCTGTCAGTGAATCTATTTTTAAGTAAATCTATAGAGTCAAGTCTACTACTTTAATTTCACAGATGAAAAAAAAATGTTGCCCATTAATGGAAGTCACATGATGAATGTATAAGATATTCCCCACATTTCTGCCTCATGTCTGACATTAGTGCTCAGTTTCCTACTACAAAGAAGTGCTTGGCTCACAGATACATCACCTACATTGTTTCTATTAGGCCATAATGTCATGTAACATGTACAAAATGTTTGCAGAATAGCAGTAGAGAACTGAAGAGAATGACATTAAAACTTCTTCTTGATTTAAGCTTCTGCAAATGTGTTACCATCAGGAGGGTTGCTGTCTGGAAACAATTAAGAAAGTATACTTTCCCTGTCGAATTCTCTGGACTTTTGTGGCTCCTCCTTTAGTTCAGACAGATCTCTGTAAAATTGATTTTTTCTTCTCTGGCTCTATCTTCATTTTCAGGAGAGTGTTGCAAGGTTTGTTTGTCTTTAATTATTGGAACTGTATGACAAATATAATATGTACAGAACATTCTAGCATATCAGTGTAAAATGTTTAATTTCACCTTTCCTATTTTCATTAAGAAATTTTTAAATAATAAAGTGTACTTAGGCAGAAAGAAGATTGAATAAAGAAAGCCATGAAGAGTAGCAGAAATAAAACAGTCCTATAAAGTGTGATAGGTGAGATGAGGGGGATTACTGATAAAATAAAATACTTTAATTTCACTGTACAAAGAGTATTCATACTGTGTACTATAACAGAATTTCTCATACCATTAAATTATTTCCCTAGGTAACTAATGCCTTTACTATCATGGATAACACATTATTATAAGTTATTATTTGAGTACCATACTGGTGAGAGCTCCCTTAAATTTGCTGGAAGGGATTTTGCAGAGTGCCCCTGTGAGAAACACATGCCAGCAACATGCATCTCTCAAAAGCATAACCTATTTCTAAGGAGACAAAACCAGAGGAAAATGTTGTTTAAAAAAAAGTCAATGCGGTTCTATGGCAAAGTGAGTTAATTTAGCAATGAGAAATTACCTAATTCAATAATAACAACCAAAAATCAGGTGATTGTTGTTAGCCAATGTTGTTTCAATTAAGAATGAAACAGAAGGTTTAGAAATATCTACTTACAATTAACTATAATTAAAATATTTAACAAACATTTTACTTTTCTATAGATATCATTTCATGTTATGTAAGTAATTCAGACAAATGCAACATAATTTGTGAAATTATTTTGAAACTAATCGTGAATTACTAAATTCCCAAAACTAAGAAGATCTTTTATTCACTTCTTCAATTACAAGTAAGACACTATTTCTAGGAATAAATCAATATATATCACAGCATACTGAACTACTAAATTGAAGCTTGCCTAGTGTTTTGTTCTGTTCTTTAGTGAAATAAAATAATTTGAGTGTATTTTACAAGACAAAGTAAAATAACATTTTAAAATATTTGCCAAAGAGAATTCATTTCAGGGTAAATATTATATATATATAACTTTTAAAGTCCTAAAGATTTTATTAAATGATCCTATAGGACAACATCAAGGGGCTTTTTAAAGACTTAACAGCAAGTGCAACGCACTTAATTTTTTCCCACAAATTTTCTTTCAAATATCAAATAGAATGGAAACACAGAGAAAGAAACCACTAATATTCTCTTGAGTAAAAATGTAATTTAGTAAGTTTTCTCTTGAACTGCAAGTAGAATCATGGAATCTCTGTAAGTGCAGCATTGAGAATGTATTACTACAAAACACAATAACAGAGTTTGAAAGATAGGTAGACATAGAGATGCTGCTCACATTATGATAGTATGTTCTTATAAATCCATTGTATATTTAAAATATACAATGCAAATACTTTAACACAAGTAAGTTAAACATCATAGCTTAGCAACACATTGTACTACAAAACCTCAGTTGTTTGTCCTTGTGATCATGTGACTGAATGGGAATGCTGTGACTCACTGCTCCTTCCACATATTACAAGAGTATTGTACTTCATGTTTCTATTTCAGGAAAAATTAAATGTGTATCACTTTTTTATTCTTGTGAAGTAAAAAAAAATCTTAAATTGAGATCCATCTAAAAATAAAGATACAGATGCAGTTGTAGATATAGACATATACAGTACTTTCAAACCTCTGAAAAACAGGCAGTAATGCCTCAACTTTAATGATCAGTTAAAATTCCTTTCACATTTGGTCATGCTTTCAATATTGTTGGTGGATATATATGGTATTCTGTTTTAACTATTTTATGTTTTTTAAATTGATTTTACTTTTTAAATACATGACAGCAGAATGTATTGCAATTCTTATTACACATATAGAGCAAAATTTGATGTAGGCTCTCTATTCACCTCAAGATTGTTTCTTTTGCTGAGAAGAAACTTTTTTTAGTTGGAGTCCACCCCATTTATTGATTCTTAATTTTAATTATTGCACAACAGGAGTCTTATTAAGGAAGTTAGGGCCTAATCCCACATGATGTAGATTAGGGCCTACTTTTTCTTCTATTAGACACAGGGTCTCTGGTTTTATTCCTAAGTCATTGATCCTTTTTGAGTTGCATTTTGTGGATGGTGAGAGATAGGGGTTTAATTTCATTTTGTTGCATACAGATTTCCAGTTTTTCCCAGCACTCTTTGTTGAAAAGTCTATCTTTACTCCAATGTATGTTTTTGGCACCTTTGTCTCCTATAAAATAATCATAATTTTGTGGGTTAGTCTCTCTGTCCTCTATTCTATACCCTTGGTCTACCTGTCTGCTTTGGTGTCAATACCATGGTGTTTTTAGTACTGTTGCTCTGTAGTATACTTTAAGGACTGGTATAGAGATACCACCTGCTTCACTCTTCCTGCTAAGGATTGCTTTATCTATTCTGGGTCTGTTATTTTTTTCCAGATAAATTTCAGGACTGCTTTTTCTATTTCTATAAGGAATGTCATTGGGATTTGATCAGAATTGCATTAAATGTGTATAGTGCTTTGGTAAGTGTGGTCATTTTGATAATATTAATTCTGCCTATCCAAGAACATGGTAGATCTTTCCATCTTCTATGGTCCTGTTTGACTTCGTTTTTTAGCATTCTGTATTTTTCATTATATACATGTTCCACCTCTTTTTTAAAGTTGATTCTCAGGTATTTTATTTTATGAGAGAGAGAGAGAGAGAGAGAGAGAGAGAGAGAGAGAGAGAGAAATTGTTATATTTATTTTTTAGTTATTGGTGGACCCAACATCTTTATTTTATTTTTATGTGGTGCTGAGGATTGAACATAGCTCCCCGCATGTGCGAGGTGAGCGCGCTACAGCTTGAGCCACATCCCCAGTCCTTATCGTATTTTTTGAGGCTATTGTAAATGGAGTAGTTTTCCTCATTTCCCTTTCTGAGGATTTGTCAGTGATATACAGAAATGCCTTTGATTTATGGGTGTTGATTTTATACCCTGCTACTTTGCTTAATTCATTTACTAGTTCTAAAAGTGTTCTGGTGGAACATTTAGGGTCTTCTGGGAATAGAATCATATTATCAGCAAATAGTGTCAGCTTGAGTTCTTCTTTTCTTATGTCTATCCATTTAATTTCTTTGTCTGTCTACTTGCTCTGGCTGGTGTTTCAAGAAATATGTTAAATAGAAGAGGTGAAAGAGGGCATCCCTGTGTTGTTCCAGTTTTTGTGGGAATGCCTTCAATTTTTCTCCATTTAGAATGATGTTGACCTGGGTTAGCAAAGATAGCCTTTAGGATGTTGAAATGTGTTCTTATAATCCATAGTTTTTCAAGTGTTTTAAACATAAAGGGTGCTGCATTTTGTCAAATGTTTTTTCTACATCTATTGCGATGATCATATGATTCTTATCTTTAAGTCTATTGATGTGATGAATTACATTTATTGATTTTTGTATGTTGAACCAACCTTGCATCCCTTGGCTGAATCCCACTTCATCATGGTGCACAAGTTTTTTATATGATTTCATATTTTATTTGCCAATATTTTATTGAGAATTTTTGCCTCTATGTTCATTAGAGATTTTGGTCTGAAGTTTTCTTTTTTTGGATGTGTCTTTTCCTAGTTTTGGAATCATAGTGATATTGGCCTGATAGAATGAGTTTGTAAGCATTGCCTCTTTTTCTACTTCCTGAAATAAATTGGAGAGTATTGGTATTAGTTCTTCTTTAAAGGTCGTGTAGAACTTGGCTTTGTATCCTTCTGGTCCTGGGCTTTTCTTGGTTGGTAGACTTTTGATGACATCTGCTATTTTGTTACTTGAAATTCATCTGTTTAAATTGTGTATATCATACTGATTCAATTTGGGCAAATCATATGACTCTACAAATTTGTCAATGCCTTTGATATTTTCTATTGTATTGGAGTACAGTTTTTCAAAATAATTTTTAATTATCTTCTGTATTTCTGTAGTGTCTATTATGATATTTCCTTTTTCATCATGTATGTTAGTGATTTCAGTTTTTTCTCTCCTCTTTATTAGCATGGCTAAGGGTCTCTCATTTTTATTTATTTTGTTAAAGAAGCAAAATAAATTTTTCAATTATTTATTTTTTATTCTTTTCTATTATGTCACTTTTTCAATTATTTCTTTTATTTCAATTTTATTGATTTCAGCTCTAATATTAAATATTTCCTCTCTTCTACTGCATTTGGTATTGATTTGTTCTTCTTTTTGTAGGGCTTTGAGATGTAGTGTTAAGTCATTTGTTTGTTGACTCTTTCTTCTTTTAAGGAATGGACTCCATGCAATGAACTTTCCTCTCCAAACTGCTTTCATAGAGTCCCAGAGATTTCGATACTATGTATCTGTGTTCTCATTCACCTCTAAAAATTTTCTAATCTCCTCCTTAATGTCTTCTGTATCCCATTGTTCATTCAGTAGCATATTATTTAGTCTCCAGGTGTTGGAATGGATTCTATTCCTTATTTTATCATTGATTTCTAATTCCATTCCATTATGGTCTGATAGAATGCAGGGTAGTATCTCTACTTTTTTTTTTTATATTTGCTAAGAGTTGCTTTGTATCATAGTATATGGTCTATTTTAGAGAAGGATCCATGTGCTGCTGAGAAAAAGTATATTCTCTTGTTGAAAGATGAAATATTCTATATATGTAAATTAAGTCTAAGTTATTGATTATATTATTGAGTTCTAGAGTTTTTGTTTGGAAGAACTTTTCAGTGATAAAACAGGTGTGTTAAAGTAACCCAAAATTATTGTTTTGTTGTCTATTTGACTCTTGAACTTGAGAAGAGTTTGATTGATGAACATAGATGCTCCATTGTTTGGGGCATATATATTTATGAATGTAAAGTCTTGTTGGTGTATGGTTCACTTGAGCAGTATGTAGTGTCCTTCTTTATCCTTTTTTATTAACTTTAGTTTGAAGTCTATTTATTTTTTTAATATTTTTTTGTGAGGATGGAAACCCCTGTTGCTTCCACAGTGCATGCGAGTGGTATGATTTTTCCCAACCCGTTGCCTTCAGTCTGTGTGTGTCTTTTCCTACAAGATGAGTCTCTTGAAGGCAGCATATTATTGGGTCTTTTTTTAATCCAATCTGCTAGTGTATGTTTTTTGAATTGTGAGTTTAGGCCATTAAAATTCAGGGTTATTTTAGGGACATGATTTGTGTTCCCAGCCATTTCTGTTGATTTTTGCTATTTAACATGACTTGGTTTCTACTTTGATTAAATTTCCTTTAGTGTAATCACTCCCTCTGCTGATTTTCAACATGGTTCACTCCCTCTGCTGATTTTCAACATGGTTTTCATTTCATGGAATATTTTGCTGAGAATGATCAGTATTGCAGGCATTCTGGTTGTAAATTCTTTTAACTTTTTTTTTTTTCTCTTTTCATCATCAGATCTAAAGCTTAGTTTTGACAGATATAAGATTTTTGGTTGGCATCCATTTTTTTTCAGAGTTTGGTATATGTTCTTCCAAGATCTTCTGGCTTTGAGGGTCTGTGTTGAAGCATCTGCTGAGATACGAATCAGTCTCCCCTTATACGTAACCTGATACCTCTGTCTTGAGGATTTTAAGATTTTGTCTTTATTCTGTTTTCATTATAATGTGACTTGATGTAGATGTGTTGTAATTTTGTATATTTGATGTCCTGTAAGCCTCTTTTATTTGGTTTTCCAATTCATTCTTCATGGATGGCAATTTTTCTGATATTATCTCATTGAAGAGATTGTTCATTCCTTTGGTTTGAAACTCTGTGCCTTCCTCTATCCTAATAACTCTTAGATTTGGTCTTTTGATGCTGTTCCATAATAATTCTGGAATGTTCTATTCATGGTTTGTACCTTTCTTCACTGTGGGATCAACTTTATTTTTCACATTTTATACTTTGTCTTCATTATCTGACATTCTTTGTTCCAAGTGATCTAGTCTGTTGGTTATGCTTTCTATTTTTTATTTGATTCATTGTATCCTTCATTTCAAGGGTTTCTGAGTCTATCTCTCTTGAAGTAATCTTTTGCTACCTGTATTTGCTCTCTTATCTCTTTGTTGGAGTGTTCAATTTTTGCCTGTATTTTTTTATTTAGGTCATTTGTTAATTCACAGATTATTTTGATTATGAGCCTTCTGAATTCATTCTCTGACATTTCATCAACTTTGTTGTTCATGGGTTCTATTATTATAGTGTCCTGATTTGTTTGGCGCACTTTCCTCCCTTTTTTTTTTTCATGTTGTCTTTTGCCTTCTTTTCTTGAAGTGTGGATCTGAGCTATTACAGTTTCTTCCCTATATTCTTGTAGTACCTGTGCAGATTGTGTGTAGCTTACCTGATGTTGGGCTTCCATACCCTGCTGGTGTCCTTCAATGAATGCTAGTGCATCCTGGATCTGGGTCCTGAGCAAGTTGGAGTGGGTGGATACGGGCCACTGGGATGACCTCCTTCAGTACTCTGTTGTTTGGAAGGGGCTGTCCTGCACAAGATGCTGGGCTCTGGCAGGCATCTGTCCCTCTGGGAGAGGGGTATACCAGGACCCCTGTGTGCCTGGTTCCCTTATAAGGCAGTTTGAGTAGATCTGAGCTGCTGGGCTTATCCTCCTGTTGTAGTCTGCTGGTCGGAACAGGTGGTCCTGCACCAGAGACTAGGCTCAAGAATGCTTTTCTATTATCCCAGCAGCTTGAAAGGCTGAATCAGGAGGATGGAGATTTCAAAGCCTGCCTCAGCAACTGTGAAGGGCTAAGCTTCAATTTTTTTGTCTATTTTTTTTTTAGTTATAGATAAACACAATAATTTCATTTTTATTTATTTGTTTTTATCTGGTGCTGAGGATCAAACCCAGGGCCTCACACATGCTAGGCAAGTGCTATGCCACTGAGCTACAAACCAAATCCTAAGACCACAATTTTTAAAAATTCATAAATTGATAAGTCTTGGTAGTTTTCTTTGTGTTTTTTTAATTTAATATTTTTTTTTTTATTTTGAATGCAGTTTTGTTGAGAGCCACAGCTGAAGTGGCCCCAGCAAACTTCCAGCTGATTGGCTCACAGTGGCCCCAGCAAACTTCCAGCTGATTGGCTCCTCTGCAGTGACGCTCATTGGGCTGTTTCCCCGCCTTTCATACCACAGAGCTGCTCATTGGGGGATTCTTTTGGCTCCACCCACACGACCCAGCCAATTGGCCTCAAGGGCAGGAAGAATGCCGGTGGAGGTGCTCACTGGAAGAGCTGGTAGTGGCAGTTGGGCTCTGAGGGAATTCCTGAAGAGCTCGTGTGTTGCGGTGTGTGCCTTATAAAAATAAAGTTTGTTCCTGCTTGATAAGTGGCTAGTGAATTGTGCCCAGCCAGACTGCGGCACAGTTTAAATATTTAGTAGAGAAATTATTTAAATGTGAAACTATTTAATTCTAAACCAAATTTTTCTAAGGAAATTTTAATTTATTTTATTTCATATTGCTAATATGTGATTGAAGGAATTGATGTTTTTAAGTATCTAATTGTATAAACTCATTTAGTTTTCAAAAAAAAGTAATGTTTTATTATTGTTATCAGCTTGCAGATGAGGTACTGGCCTCATGTTGTATTAGATTCCTAGGACTGTATCACTAAGCACCAGAAGCTATGGGACATAAACTGATTATTAAACTTTTGGAAGCTAGAATTTTAAAATTGACATGTCATCAAGGTCTCATTTTCAACAGTGACTCTACAGGAGAATACTTGCTCGCCATTTTTAGCTTCTGTTTATTGCCAAGCAATGTTGTTATCCCTTATCTTGTATATTTATCATTCCTGTAATATACCATATTCCTCAGTGTAAATCTTCACATATTCTTCCTTTAATGTGTTTTTTTGCACCCAAATTTCTCCATTTCATAAGAATAAAAGTCATATAGGATTAAGGCTTGTTGTAATGTCTAATTTGCACTTGATTACCTTTGTAATCAAGTAATATTACAAGTAATACTACATTCTGATGTGCTAGGCTTTAGGATTTCAATTAAATTTGGAATGGGGTGTGCACAATTCAACCCAAAACACATGATTAAGTATTGATTAGTAAGTGTATTCAAATAGTCCATACTCTTATTCACTATACCCTTTATTCTTCTTCTCTCTCTGCTCTTTGTACATGCCTCTCCCTCTCACACTGCTCTCCATCATCTATAAATCATTGGTAGAACCACAAATAAAGAAACTGATAATTTCAAGGATATTACTTTAGGATTTAAATATACCACTTATTATATTATGTGATTTCTACATATTCAGATGTCCATAACTGTCTTTTATGCTTTACTGGAAAAAGTTTTGCAGGCAGGGATTCTTAATCATAATGGTTTTTCTCATAATCAAATACATGTACTCAGTTTATAGCAATTATTGAATTTATTTTACATAATGAAATAGAGATAACAGTATGTCTCTTAAGTTCTCTTTATTCCAAGTTATTTTATAAGGTTCAAAAATTTATGGAGTTTAAAGTGGCATTTTATTCTTATTTTCATCACACTATAGATCTAAATATGAAGTTTGTAAAACTCTTTGATTCAACTTTATCTTTTCTATGAAATTGAATTATGCAAAATACAGGCAAAAGCAGTTTTAATTATTAAAATATTCTTTTGGGACTGAGGCTGTAACACAGTGGAGAGTGCTTGCTTAGCATGCATGAGGCACTGGGTTCAATCCCCAGCACCATATAAAAATAAACAAATAAAATAAAGGCATTCTGTCATCTAAAACTACAACACAAATTTAAAAACTATTCTTTTGTTGTTTTGTTACTCTGACAACATTTTTTTCTGCCTATGACTTTCTATCTGGACAACTGATAAGTTAGAGATGGGAGTAGAGGTTAGAGTATGCTGTTTTGGGACATCTGTGACTCACATCATGAATCACATTCTGACATACTCTAATGAGGGTTTTCACAGAGAGACCCTATAGTGTTTTATAAATAATAATATGTTAGTATAAAGTTCAGGAGACAAAGTACCAATCACATTTCTACTTGAAGGATTTTTTTTGTTTGCATTTTTTGCTAAACCACATGTTAAATATGATAAATGTGTAATGTTATAAATAAATGAAACAAATTCTAACATCTATTAATCTGGTTACCTCTTAAACATGGAAATAAGTATTTGCTACTGCAAAGACTGTGAGTATTGTCATTATCCTATCTTCCACTAATTTATTTTTAAACATATTTTATTCAAATCCTTTGGGAATCATAAAAATATGTTGATGTTTAATGAAAACAATTACCGATTTTACATTCCAAATTAAATTACTGTTTTGGAAAGACACATAGAATGTCTTTAAAAGAGGTTAATACTGAGGCTGGAGTAATAGTGCAGTGGTAGAGCGCTTGCCTCGCATGTGTGAGGCACTGGGTTTGATCCTCAGCACCACATAAAAATAAATAATAAAAAAAGCATTGTGTCCATCCTCAAATAAAATATGAGAAAAATAGAGGGCAATTATTACTATAAATATAAAAATGTATGTACCTGCAGTCTTTAAAAAAAAGTTAAAGTAGAAGACAAACCTGGAAAATATGGCTTGGGTCATGCCATGTTAAATAGTTTGGGTTTTTATTTATAGGCAGCAAGTAATTATGAAACATTTTAAAAAATATTAATGATTATGAGTGCATAGTATAGAATAACAATATTAGGATTTTAACCCAGAAAGTCTGACCATTGAGATGTAGCTTTTGATAACTGCACCACGTGGTAGGATATTAAATGGGATCAGAAATCTTATGATAAATAAATATATCATTCAACCCTCTTTAAATGATAATATACTTAAGAATAGAAGGATGGATTTAAAAGATGTATTCCCCCAATACAGTGTTATTATTACCACCTGAACACAGTTTTACATCTATTTCTAATTTTGAAAGATAATCATTCTAATAAACACACACACATCTATTTTGTCAATGTTAAATGTTTTTACTAAGTATGGACACTTGCACAAAACCTCTGTTCTATATGGCTAAAAGCATTATACTTATTTTTTAAAAAATCATGGTGTTGCTAGACCAAGTCCCTTATTGTTGAACTAACTGTTGCCTGACTGCTTGACTTAACATTTAGTTCGCAAAATTCCCCAAATTTCAATTTTAAGGTTGTTATACAAAATGTAGGGCTAGGAAAAAAAGCAGAAATAACAATTTTCTGTTGTGATTCTTTTTAGTCTAGTCATAAATTCTCATGCATGCATTACTAATTGTGTCACCCTTGGAGAAAAGGAGGGCAGTAAAACACCACGTCTCTGAAATGCCCTTCTCTTTTCTCAAGAACACAGCCATGTTAAGGGAACAATGAGAGTGAATCTGATAATGGAATGTCCAGATAAATATCGTTTTGAAGGATATTGTTTTTCTCTAATGTATGTTGGGGAATCAGGACTAGTTAGTGCTGTCTGCAGAAAGCTGCTTTTTTGCATGCATGTTCGGTACCTTGAGATACTAGTCATACAATGGCAGAAAGCAAGCCAAACTGATGATGTCACTATATCTATAGCCTCACTTATAAAGCTTCTCACTCTGTGGTAATTGGTGTGGTACAGAGCACTGTGCAAAGGGAGCTGTCTCATCAAATGGGTTACCAATGGACAAAGCATTGTGAATTAGAGGTACTATTTTCCTTACAACTGCCAGAGGCAGAATGTAAAACCAGGTGCACCTATTGGGCCCATTACCACTGGACTCTCTGGAAAAGGACCTCTCAGTCTGTCACCAGTAAACTTCCCTGAAAACATTTTCAATAAACTTCGAGTCCCACATCCCATTTCAGAGTGTCTTGTTTAGATTTGTGACAACTGTTGAGAGCCACAGCCGAAGGGGCCCCAGCAAACTTCCAGCTGCAGCAAACTTCCAGCTGCCGGCTGATGATTGGCTCACAGCGGCCCCAGCAACATCTAGCTGATTGGCTCCTCTGCGGTGATGCTCATTGGGCTGTTTCCCTGCCCTTTCAGACCACGGAGCTGCTCATTGGGGGACATTTTTGGCTCCGCCCACGTGACCCAGCCAATCGGCCTCAAGAGCAGGAGGATTGTGGGAGGTGGAGAGAAGCCGGTGTGGGAGAGAGAGGCTTGTGGAAAGCCGGTGGTGGCAGTTGAGGCTCTGAGGGGTTTTCCTGAGAGGCTGTTTTGTTTGGCGTGTGTGGTTCTAAAAATAAAGTTAGTTTCTTTTGACAAGTGGCTCCTGATTGTGCCCAGCCAGACTGCGGCATTTGGTGGCTCGCCCGGGGAGCGACTGAGGGTAAGTGAAACTGCTCGCCCCTGAGGGCAGGGCGAGAAGATGGGTAGCCATTTTAAGATTCCTCTTTTATTTTGCTTCACTTTTGTTTTAAGTTGCCTGTCCCTGGAGATGAGTGAGAGGGAAGAAAAACCGCTCACATCTGGGGAAAAACTATTTACATCTGAGGAACAGATAGGGAGAAAGGACGGATGCACATGTCAGGAGGATAGAAAGGCTATAATGACTTTTTGTTGTTCCCTTTTTATTTCATTCTGTCTCGGTTTTGTTTGGCGTCATCTTGTTGGGTTGTATTATAGTAGAAATATGGGATCAGAAATTAGTAAAAAACAAACTGAAAGAGTGTTAAGTAAATTGTTAGAGGAAGGAGGCATCTCAGTAAAATCAAGAACAGTCAGGGCATACATTGATACAATACAAAAATGTAGCCCATGGCTTTTTAAGGAGGAGTTGTTAAATATATCACAATGGAACCATCATGGTGAAGATTTAAAAAGAATAGAAAAGAAAAGCCCAGGGACTCTGCCAGTTGGCACATTGCCATTGTGGACGTTCATATCTTGTTTGCTTAGTCCAAAGCCTTCAGTTCAGACAATGGTAGAGGAAGAAGAAGACATAATGATTCAAGTAAAAGAGAAGGTCTCTCAAGTTAGTCAGACAGAGGAAAAGATTCAAGTAAAAGAGAAGGCCTCTCAAGCTAGTCAGACAGAGAAAGAAAGTGTAAAACAGAAAAAGCCATCAGGGGGAAAGTTACAACAGGAGACTGCTACTAACACCTTTCTATCACCAGAGGGTGTAAGTGTCCAACCAACAGCACCACCTCTACAGGAGACTGCTACTAACACCTTTCTATCACCAGAGGACGTAAGTGTCCAACTAACAAGGCCACCTCCATATGCTGGGAGGTCCCCAACCCCCACAGTTGATAGTTGGGATCCTGAGACAAGATCTCAAATATTAACATGCCCTGTATTTGAGGCAGGAGGGCAGCGATTTTACCAAGTTTTAAATTTCAAAACAGTGAAGCAGCTAAAAGAGGCTGTAACAACCTATGGTCCTCAAGCACCCTTCACTGTATGCATGGTCGAATCCATTAACAACTTGAACATGACGCCAGCAGATTGGGCTAATATGTGTAAAGCTGTGCTAAATGGAGGACAATACCTGTTATGGAAGGTTGCCAATGAGGAATTTTGCAAGGAGACGGCTAGGCGAAATGCAGCAGCTGGTTATCCTCAGAGAAATCTAGATATGTTGTTAGGAAAGGGACCTTATGAGGATCAGCAGCAACAAATTGCATATGATCCTGGCGTATACGCACAAATTGCTGCAGATGCAATTAAGGCATGGAAGACTTTACAAGGACATGGAGGTTTACAAGGTCAATTATCTAAGGTAATACAAGGAGCTAATGAACCTTATGCTGAATTTGTAGATAGGCTTATTCAAACAGCTACCAGAGTTTTTGGGAATACAGAACAAGCAATGCCATTATTAAAACACCTGGCTTATGAGCAAGCGAATCGTTGGTGCAGAGATATCATTAGACCATGGAAACATGAAGATTTAAACACATATATTAAATTATGTAGAGACATTAATGAACAAGAGCAAGTTGTGGCAGCTGCAGTAAAACAGGCTTTAGATGCCAGAGACATTAATGAACAAGGGCAAATTGTGGCAGCTGCAGTAAAACAGGCTTTAGATGCCAGGCCAAGAACATGCTCCAATTGTGAACAAACAGGACATTTTAAAAGGAATTGCCCCATTGGAGGAGGGTTTAACAAAACTAGGTATCAAAGGAGTAGAATACCAGGTATTTGCCCACGATGCCGTAGAGGGAGACATTGGGCTAATGAATGCCGTTCTCAAACCACCATAGAGGGTACTCCATTATCAAAAAATGAACAAGGACCAGGTGTTTATCCACGATATCGTGGAGAAAGGCATCGGGCTCCATTGCCAAAAAATGGACAGGGGGGCCCAATGCTCCGGGGCCCAAAACCACAAATATACGGAGCACTGGAGGAACCCAGCAACCCCATCAGGGTAGTGCCCAGGACACATTGTCCATCAGATCCCTCATCAGACAAACCAGAGGGAGCGCAGGGTTGGACATCTGCGCCTCCGCCAGAGCAGTACTAACTCCAGAGATGGGAGTTCAAATCATTCCCACAGGGGTGAAAGGACCTCTTCCCAAAGGAACAGTAGGCTTATTATTGGGACGCAGCTCTTCTACTCTAAAAGGACTTATGATAAGTCCTGGGGTAATTGATCCCGATTATGAAGGTGAAATAAAAATTATAGCCATTTCTCCAAAGGGTATATCAGTAATTTCACCAGGAGATAGAATAGCACAGTTACTAATAATACCCAGCCTACATGATAAATTTTCCAGTCGTACTGTAGAAAGAGGTTCCAAGGGATTAGGCTCCACAGGTGTAGATTGGGCTATGCTTTCTTTAAATTTAGATTCTCGCCCCATGCTAAAACTAAATATTCAAGGACATGAATTTAATGGGCTACTGGATACAGGTGCAGACCTTAGCATCATTTCTCGTCAAGAATGGCCAAAACATTGGCCATTACAACAAGCCACTCAAACGCTTCGAGGCCTAGGAGTGGCGACTAATCCCCATAGAAGTGCAATGGTATTAGATTGGAAGGATCCTGAAGGATGTGAAGGAACTATACAGCCATATGTATTGGATCATCTTCCCGTAAATTTATGGGGTGCGATGTCCTAGATCAATTAGGTTTGACATTAACAAATAACATCAACCAAAATGCACCCACTATTATGACTAGACAAGGTTTTAGGAAAGGAAAAAGATTAGAAAAACAAGAACAAGGTATAGCAGCACCAATACAAATAGATCAAGGAACAGAAAGACATGGGTTGGATTTTCAGAAAGGGCCACTGAGACAATAAAAATTACTTGGAAATCAGAAAGACCAGTATGGGTTCCTCAGTGGCCCCTGACTAAAGAAAAGATACAAGCAGCCCATGACCTGGTCAAACAACAATTAGCGGAAGGACAAATACAACCTTCTGTATCTCCCCATAATACTCCCATTTTTGTCATCAAAAAGAAATCTGGTAAATGGAGATTATTGCAAGATTTAAGAGCCATTAATAATGAGATGGTTATTATGGGACCTGCTCAATCAGGGATTCCTCAGTTGTCTGCTTTGCCAAAAACCTGGTATGTTTTAGTTATAGATATTAAAGATTGTTTTTTTTTCAATTCCAATTCATCCTGAGGATAGTCCACGTTTTGCATTTACTATCCCTGCACTGAATCATGAAGGTCCTGATCAGAGATATGAATGGAAAGTACTCCCTCAAGGGATGGCTAACAGCCCAACTATGTGTCAAATTTATGTTAACAAAGTAATCCAGCCACTTAGAAATCAAAATCCTGAACTACAAATATTTCACTATATGGATGATGTATTATTAGCACACAAAGATAAAAACACATTGCTAGAATGTTATGCCACACTTACAAACTTATTAAAAAATTATAATCTAGAGATAGCAATAGATAAAGTACAATTAAATTTTCCAATTAATTATTTAGGAGTTCTATTATCCTCAACCATGGTCCGTCCACCAAAAATTCAAATACGAGTAGATCAACTCAAATCACTTAACGACTTTCAAAAGTTATTAGGAGACATAAATTGGATAAGGCCTTATTTAGGTATACCAACAGGAGAGTTGAGACCTTTATTTGATATCCTAAAAGGTCCATCAGATCCAAATTCACCCCAAATGTTAACGCCTGAAGCAAGAAAGGCATTAAAAATCATGGAAACATATATGGAAAATATGCATTTGGATAGAATTGATATAAGTTTGCCTTTATTATTTATTGTACTACCAACAAAAATATTCCTACAGGAGTATTTTGGCAAGAAGGTCCATTATTATGGATACATTTATCTTATTCTCCTAACACTATTCTTACTAGGTATCCTGAGGCTGTAGGACAATTAATACTCAAAGGAATAAAAGCAGCAAAGGGAGTGTTTGGAATTTCTCCCAATAAAATTATTACTCCATATACTATGAATCAAATGGATGAGTTAGCTAATGAGTTAAATACTTGGGCAATAATCATGTGCAAATCTAATGTTTCATTTGATAACCACTTACCATCTAATCCTTTATTGTCTTTTTGGTCATTGCATCCTGTAATTTTTCCAAAAATGACAAGAAAAACACCTATCATGAATGCTCCAAATATATTCACTGATGGGTCAAATAATGGTACAGCAGCAGTAGTTACCCCTGATCAAACTTTTACATTTTTAGTACCCAAACAATCAGCTCAAAAGGTAGAGCTTAATGCAGTTTTACAAGCTTTTGTGATGTTTAAAGATTCTGTATTTAATTTATTTTCTGATAGTCAGTATGTAGTTAATGCTATAGTATCTCTTGAAGATGCTGGTAGGATTTCCCCTTCTTCTACTGTTTTCTCTTTGCTTTCCACTATACAAAGTCTAATCTGGGGCAGAAAAGATCCATTCTTTATAGGACATATCAGGGCACATACAGGATTGCCTGGAGCCCTTAGTTTGGGCAATGATTTAGCAGATAAAACTACACATGACATACATATTTTCTCTACACTAGAAGAAGCTATAAATTTTCATAAAAAGTTCCATGTCAATGCTAATACTTTACAAAAGCACTTTAAAATAACTAAGGAACAAGCTAGACAAAGAATAAAACAATGTCAAAATTGTGTGACCTTTTTACCACAAGTTAATCTTGGAGTCAATCCTAGAGGATTGATACCTAAGCATATTTGGCAGATGGACGTCACACACTTGCCAGAATTTGGAAAATTAAAATATTTGCATGTTACAGTTGATACTTCTTCTGGATTTTTGATGGGCTCCCTTCATGCCGGAGAAAAAACTAAAGATGTTATAGCTCATTGCTTACAAAATTTTGCCACTGTGGGTGTTCCAAAACAGTTAAAAACAGATAATGCCCCTGGTTATACTTCTACCTCTTTTAAACAATTTTGCTCAACATTTGGCATTACTCATATAACAGGAATCCCATACAATCCACAGGGACAAGGCATAGTTGAAAGAGCTCATCAAACTATTAAAATGTACTTATTAAAGCAAAAAGAAGGAATTGGGAAGGGGTATATATTCCCCAAAGATAAACTTAAAATAACCCTTTTTACTCTAAACTTTTTAAATTTGGATTCATCAGGACTTAGTGCTGCGGAAAGGCATATGTGTCCAAAAAATGTGCATAAGCCCAAGGTACTTTGGAAGGATATTCTAACAGGACAATGGAAAGGTCCTGACCCAGTAATTGTCTGGAGTCGGGGGTCTGTTTGTGTGTTTCCACAGGGAGAACAGCAGCCGATTTGGATTCCAGAGAGATTAACCAAGGTCCTGACCCAGTGATTGTCTGGAGTCTGGGGTCTGTTTATGTGTTTCCACAGGGAGAACAGCAGCCAATTTGGATTCCAGAAAGATTAACTAAAGCGATTTCTACAGACCAAAAAGAAGATGATTTGGCTCAAATCCATAACAACTGATATCCAAAACTCCAATTTGGCTATTCTTACATCTGCAACAGAACCAGGATGCTTTTTTCAATATCTATTTTATTATTGCCCTTTGTCATATCATGAAGTTCTATTTTGTTTTTTGAGCTCATACAGACCTAGGTTAATGTTTTGCTGATCAGTTCTATTTTTTGACTATAGAGTTTTTAAACATTGCAATGGAGATTTCACCTGTAAAAAGTTATAAGGCCTTTACTATAATGTTATGTGTTGTATGTATTATATTATGTGTGCACACTTGTGTTTTGTGTTATATGTTTGAATGTACGTATGTCCATATATCATATATGATGAGCGCTCATGATAAAATGGATCCAAATATTTTTTTTCACGTGATTTATATGGTTTAATTTAAATTGGGTAAACAACTGTTGAGGTTTGTTTTAATATGTAAACAAAAAAGAAGGTTAACAGATCTGTTTGTTTACTTTCACCTTTCCTTTTCATTATATTTAATAATTCTCTTAAAGATAATGTAAATTGTTAAGAAAATTGTTTTCTTTTAGTGCCTTCTGTAATGTTACATAATTTTTTCTTTAGCCATTATTGCCAGAATTCCTATCTTCATCCCAGTGCTGGTGAAGTCAAAGATAAAACCAATCTACAGCTTCTACAATAGCCATCACTGAACTGCTTGCAGAACTTGCCTGGACACATTGTGAGCTCACCTGCATGCATTGTGAACTATCTGTTGGTGCAGCGACTTGTGGTAGTGTTGGGGTATTTTTGCTGATGATGTCATTGGGGTACAATTTTTCCAAAAGGAGCCGTCAATTGGCTTGGTGTATCTTCCTCCCTTCTGCTTGTCATGATCATCCAGCTAAAATTTGGGGGCCAACAGAGGTGAGGCAAAGAACCTCACCCCCCCGCTGGTACAAAGACCTCTCCACAGGTGTGGCTGTATACTGGACCAGTAGTCATTGACGGGTAAGATCCAATTGCAATGGTACCAACCTAAGGACCATATGTACTATTGGACAACCTAAGGCAGGCACGGTCCCTAAGCCACATGCTTGTTGTTTAAACAGAGACGGGGAGATGTTGAGAGCCACAGCCGAAGGGGCCCCAGCAAACTTCCAGCTGCCGGCTGATGATTGGCTCACAGCGGCCCCAGCAACATCTAGCTGATTGGCTCCTCTGCGGTGATGCTCATTGGGCTGTTTCCCTGCCCTTTCAGACCACGGAGCTGCTCATTGGGGGACTTTTTTGGCTCCGCCCACGTGACCCAGCCAATCGGCCTCAAGAGCAGGAGGATTGTGGGAGGTGGGGAGAAGCTTGTGTGGGAGAGAGAGGCTTGTGGAAAGCCGGTGGTGGCAGTTGAGGCTCTGAGGGGTTTTCCTGAGAGGCTGTTTTGTTTGGCGTGTGTGGTTCTAAAAATAAAGTTAGTTTCTTTTGACAAGTGGCTCCTGATTGTGCCCAGCCAGACTGCGGCAATATATTTTATGGTCTAAACTGGAAAATGTTAGATATTCAAAAAATGTGATTAAATAATTTCCAGTTAAAATGTATAGAAACCAAGATTTCCTATAGCAGACTCTAGAATCAACTAATATGTGGTGGAAGATTTGGTTACAATCATTGCCTCATATCTTAGTACCTGTGTAGAAATCTTTAACTGCATTCATTGTTATGATTTAGGTCCTGTGAACAGGTGACTTGTTTCCTCTGAGTAGCACTTACTCATTTAAGTACATGATTTTGATGGAAAGGAAAGTAATGAGTGATTTAAGTAAAATAAAAAATAGATAATTCTCAGAATAGTGAAGGTGTACTAGTCTTAAATAGCCGAATTAATTGAGTATCTGATTCAAATATTTCAAGTATATACAACATGATCAGATTCATACATTTATATCTGTATGTACCACCCTCATACTCTATGTTATTTTAAGTAACATCATTATACTGTTGAATAATTTTAAGCTTGATGACAACTAAATTACTTGAATCTTTTATTTAAATCTTCTTTCTATCTTACTATTTAATCCATCTCTTACATTCTACATTTTAGATGCAGGTTTCTGTGCCCAGGTTTGAGATGTGGATCACCATCTTATCATATTCATTATACCATTTTAGCCTATTAAAATCTTGATGATACATAAGCCTAATTTACTATCTTGCAATAACTAAACATTTCTGAGTATCAGTCACAAATACCACATAAAAAGTTATGGATAAAAATAAATTTAAAACTAAAATATTAAGCAAATATAAGGTAAAATATTGATGATGTTTATTTTTAAAGTGCAGATGAATAGTGATTACACAAGTGTATGCAAAATTTGAGTTTTGCTAAAGCACTATAACATATATGAATAAATTATAATGTTACATGGTAAGTGGATACTCATATGAAACATAATTTGTAACTTAAAAAGATCATATATTGTGTATAAATTGATAATACTTCAATAGTTTTCTGCTTCTCTTTTACTATATCAATAAAATGTGATAAAAATGGGCATATTAGTAGATATTTACATTGCGTATGTAAGAAGTTAATACTTTATTCATAGTATGTATACATTTTATATCTATTCAACTCTAAATCTGTGGTTCTATGATAATTTTTTAAAATTTTTTTTTTGCATATTTGTGAATTTAACAATTTGAGTAACTAATGGCTGGAAATACATTCTTGTTTAACATGGACTTAGTGAATTAATGAGTTATCTTTCCTGTTTTAAAAATCTAATATTAGATTTTATGAATCATTAGAGTTATAGCCTTTGCTATGTATATGACTAAAGTAAATTTGGTATGTAAAAAATTGATAAATAATATTTTCTGAGACTAAAAAATATGGCTAAACCAACAGCAATTATTCAAAGTTTATTGAATAGTACTGACCTCATCTAAAGCAATTTTCTGTTTATTATTTTGTAAAAACAACTTAGAAATTGTGCAGAAAAAAATGTATTTATTAAACTAAAGTTAAATTTTGGTCAAGATATATCTGAATGTTACCGTGTAATGAATCATTTATATAAGATAAGATAATAAGTTTGCTTATATGTGTAAAATAGTCACTGTTCAGAAATCTCATTAAACTTTAAAAGCAAGTGAGTTGTATTGCTGATGTTTGTTTCCTTTTCAGGAATCCATAAGATATATCTTGAGAAATTTCTTTCCCATTGTTGAATGTGCAGATACAGTGTATTTTACCTGTATAATTTGTTGAACTAGTGGTTATTAGAGAATAAATACAATTTATTATAGACAATGGAAAATATAAAATATGTTCATCATTACATCTGCATAGGCAACAATCTCATAGTTTAAATGTGAAAATAACAAGTTAAACAGTAACAACACAATATCCTGAAGGCTCACCAGTCTCTCAGCAATATCAGTTTAAGTCATTTATCAGAACTTAGAGTACAGTGTGTTTTCGTCAGCTATTTCACTGCTGTGACCAAAAAATCTGCCCAGAAATATTTTAAAAAAGAAAAAATGTACTTGGGCGCTCATGGTTTCAGAGGTATTGTTCCATAAAAAGCTGGCTTCATTCCTCAGGGCTCCAGGTGAAAAAGAATGTCATGGTGGAAGAGTGTCCAGAAAGAATCAGCTCACATGGTGGTCAGAAAGCAGAGAGACTCCACTCACCAGACACAAATGTATACTCCAAAGTCAAGCCCGAATTCCCACTTCCTCAAGCTACACCCTACCATTTCAGTTACCAGTCAGTTAATCACAGGGGATTAAATCACTAATTGGGTTAAGACTTTTGTAACCCAATCATTTCTTCTCTGAAACTTCTTCCATTGTCTCACACATGAGCCTTTGGGGGACACATCACATACAAACCATAACACAGTAGTAATACATGGGACACGTTGTAAGAACAAAATATTATATTTTCACTGTATAATAATAAAAGGGTGCAATGGTGAAAAAATACCTATACGTAAGAAAAAATCCAAAGAGATAAGGACATTTTAATATGACTAGGCAAACAACAGTAGAATATAAAGCCTTGGGAGTTCACATGTGACTTGTACAAGAATCCCTGCAAGTTCCAAATTCACCTTTAAATAAATAATTTTTATGGAATAATTTAATCTTTCTTATTTCTCCAGCAGGTATTTGATATCAGTCTACGGTGTGACTGTAAGATATAGTGTTATAATGAAGAAAATAATAAAAATTAGGTTGTAAAGAATTCTTAAATATTATTATTTCTATATAGTTATAATTTGAAAGACAGACACTATTCTAAGAACTTTGTGTTTAATTTTTATTTGCATCTTTAAAACCTATGAAATATCTACTATTTATTACTGGTATTTTACATCAGAAAGAATCAAGGCACTTAGAAGATAATACACTGCCCATGGTCATACAAATAATAATAATAAAACTCAGATAATGGGTGAAAAGTCCATATTCTTGATACCTATTCTGAAAGATTAATTGAAAAACCGTAGAATAGTGTCTTTCATCCCAGGCATCTTTAAAAAATACTTCATGCTGCCTTGCTCTGATGTATATTTACAAAATATAAAAACCATTGTAAGCATACATCTTGGACATTGGAAAGTGCATATTAACTCTAGATCAATGTGCAAAAATTGGCTATTGAAGAATGTCTAAGCTAGAAAATTAAATGTGTGTGCATATATTCTAATTTATTTTATTTTGCTTTCCATTATTTCTGACATACTTTGCTTTCCTATTTTGAATTCAGCAATACAGACAGATGCTTAATTTAAAGAAGGTGATTCACCATTGTCTAAGAAACCAAGAAAGTGATATGTTATTCCATTGTAAAATCAGAAGAAGGGATGATCTACATGAAAAGCTCCTATTCTATTCTGAAGTTTCTTTATATATGATTTTTGATCAAATTCCCAAGAAAGTATACAAATTCAAAAAATTTGATTTCCCTTGATTCTTAATTTTTACTCTCTTTGCCAATAAAGCTAAGAGCATGCCTCTTTTAAAGCCATGATATATGAAACATTTGCAATTATAGTAATATAACCACATAATATGATCAAATGTTTATCTTATGAACTCACTACCAGAGCTGATTTAATAGTCAATTTTCAGATACAATATGACATAAAGTTCATACAAAACTCATTTTAAACATGTTGGCCTGGACTGCAGGAAAAACATGGAAAATATCATGACAGGTGGCAATTATAAATGTATAATGGAATAAAGTAACTAGGCAGTACTGTGAATGGAAGATATTAAAATTTTCACAACTATATATATATATATATATATATATATACACACACACACAACTAAATATATATAATTTACTAAATAATGAAAAATAGATATTTTCTTTATTTAGTAAATTTTATATGGAAAAACTTAGTTTTAAAAACCTATTTAAAGTGATTTCTATATGCTCAATGAATTTTGGTATTTTTACCTTAATATTACAACTAGGAAATATGATTTCAAGGGGAAGAAAAGATGAAATCATTGTCATTGTGAGTTAAAATAATTGAAACAAACATATATAAACATGTAAAAACATTCATTCCCCTCCCCATCCCTTCCTTCTTGCCTCTCCTTCTCTCTGGCTCCTCCTCTTTCTTTTTCTCTCTCTCTTTTGAATCTCTCTCTTCCTGCCATTGAATATCAAAGCTATAGATTTTTTTTCTTTAGAATCTGGGAGTTTCATATTATCTTCCTTAATCGTGAGACTTCCACAGGAATACTGAACAGCACATCTGGTTTCTCTGGTTGTATATCTTGTAGATAGCTCATCATGGGATTACTAAGCTTCTATAACTGTGTGAAATAATTGTTCTAATAAATCCCCTTCTCATATCCTAATGGTTTGTCTCTCTGGAGAACCCTGACTAATGCAAAGTTGAAAGTTGATGCTTGTTCCTGTCTGGACTTACAATAACATATTTTCACTTTTAAATGTGATTTTAATTACCTTAAGAGAAATGTATAATAATTATTAGCATAATGGGATCTAGGAGTATGAAAACCTAAATCTAATTTTTGATTTATTGTTTACTGCCTAATGTCCTTGAGATGTTTACTTAAATTCTATTTTCTTCTGAGAGATTATTCTATAAAATATAATAATAATATTTGTAAATATTAAATACAATAATGCATGTAAATCGACCAAATGTGGGATGTGAAAACATAAGCACTTTGTAGATGTTAAGGTAATATCATCACCAAAACCAGCACTATCATCAGAATAAAATCAACTTAATCAGGATTGTTGTCAGCAAAATGTCAGACTGTGAAAATATAAGGTGTTATTTTCCTATGGAAACATAAAATAAGAATAAAACAAAATTTGAAAAATATATTCTATACTAGAACTAAAAATCAGGCAGAGAAGTACAGCATCCAAGCAAACACCTAAACTTTAAAAAGCCACATTCAAACTAGTAAGAAATTTCACAGTGCTTTAGCTTAGCATGTCATTTACACTCTCCAGGATGCAGCCAAGGTTTGGAGAAGATGGCTGCTCAATGCTGGATTTCCACCTTTGAAACAGAAATAGTGGAGCCAACCTATTTATATTTTTTATTATGTCTGTGGGGTGCTCGAATGTCTGGGGTCTGTTTTGCATTAAAATTAAAAAATTCTTAGAGATAAATGAAAACACAGACACAACATATCGGAATCTATGAGACACAATGAAAGCAGTTCTAAGAGGAAAATTCATTGCCTGGAGTTCATTCCTTAAAAAAAGGAAAAACCAACAAATAAATGATCTCACACTTCATCTCAAAATCCTAGAAAAAGAAGAGCAAAACAAAAGCAAAAGAAGTAGAAGGCAAGAAATAATTAAAATCAGAGCTGAAATTAATGAAATCGAAACAAAATAAACAATTGAAAAAATTGACAAAACTAAAAGTTGGTTCTTTGAAAAAATAAATAAGATCGACAGACCCTTAGCCATGCTAACGAAGAGAAGAAGAGAGAGAACTCAAATTACTAGCATACCGGATGAAAAAGGCAATATCACAACAGACACTTCAGAAATACAGAAGATAATTAGAAATTATTTTGAATCCTTATACTCCACTAAAATAGAAGATAGTAAAGGCATCGATAAATTTCTTAAGTCATATGATCTACCCAGATTGAGTCAGGAGGATATAGACAACCTAAACAGACCAATACCAATTGAGGAAATAGAAGAAGCCATCAAAAGACTACCAACGAAGAAAAGCCCAGGACCGGATGGGTATACAGCAGAGTTTTACAAAACCTTTAAAGAAGAACTAATAACAATACTTTTCAAGCTATTCCAGGAAATAGAAAAAGAGGGAGAACTTTCAAATTCATTCTACGAGGCCAACATCACCCTGATTCCTAAACCAGACAAAGACAATTCAAAGAAAGAAAACTACAGACCAATATCTCTAATGAATCTAGATGCAAAAATCCTCAATAAAATTCTGGCGAATCAGATACAAAAACATATCAAAAAAATTGTACACCATGATCAAGTAGGATTCATCCCTGGGATGCAAGGCTGGTTCAATATACGGAAATCAATAAATGTTATTCATCACATCAATAGACTTAAAGATAAGAACCATATGATCATCTCAATAGATGCAGAAAAAGCATTCGACAAAGTACAGCATCCCTTTATGTTCAAAACTCTAGAAAAACTAGGGATAACAGGAACTTACCTCAACATTGTAAAAGCTATCTATGCTAAGCCTCAGGCTAGCATCATTCTGAATGGAGAAAAATTGAAGGCATTCCCTCTAAAATCTGGAACAAGACAGGGATGCCCTCTCTCACCACTTCTGTTCAACATAGTTCTCGAAACACTGGCCAGAGCAATTAGACAGACGAAAGAAATTAAAGGCATAAAAATAGGAAAAGAAAAACTTAAAATATCACTATTTGCAGATGACATGATTCTATATCTAGCAGACCCAAAAGGCTCTACAAAGAAACTACTGGAGTTAATAAATGAATTCAGCAAAGTGGCAAGTTGTAAAATCAACACGCATAAATCAAAGGCATTCCTGTATATCAGCGACAAATCCTCTGAAATGGAAATGAGAACAACCACTCCATTAACAATATCCTCAAAAAAAAATACTTGGGAATCAACCTAACAAAAGAGGTGACAGACTTATACAATGAAAACTACAGAACCCTAAAGAGAGAAATAGAAAAAGATCTTAGAAGATGGAAAAATATACCCTGTTCATGGATAGGCAGAACTAACATAATCAAAACGGCGATATTACCAAAAGTTCTCTACAGGTTTAATGCAATGCCAATCAAAATCCCAACAGCATTTCTTGTAGAAATAGAGAAAGCAATCATGAAATTCATATGGAAAAATAAAAGACCCAGAATAGCAAAAACAATGCTAAGCAGGAAGTGTGAATCAGGCGGTATAGCAATACCAGACTTCAAACTATACTACAGAGCAATAGTAACAAAAACAGCATGGTACTGGTACCAAAACAGGCGGGTGGACCAATGGTACAGAATAGAGGACACAGAAACCAATCCACAAAATTACAACTATCTTATATTTGATAAAGGGGCTAAAAGCATGCAATGGAGGAAGGATAGCATCTTCAACAAATGGTGCTGGGAAAACTGGAAATCCATATGCAACAAAATGAAACTGAATCCCTTTCTCTCGCCATGCACAAAAGTTAACTCAAAATGGACCAAGGAGCTTGATATCAAATCAGAGACATGGCGTCTGATAGAAGAAAAAGTTGGCTACGATCTACATACTGTGGGGTCGGGCTCCAAATTCCTCAATAGGACACCCATAGCACAAGAGTTAATAACTAGAATCAACAAATGGGACTTACTCAAACTAAAAAGTTTTTTCTCAGCAAAAGAAACAATAAGATAGGTAAATAGGGAGCCTACATCCTGGGAACAAATCTTTACTCCTCACACTTCAGAAAGAGCCCTAATATCCAGAGTATACAAAGAACTCAAAAAATTAGACAATAAGATAACAAATAACCCAATCAACAAATGGGCCAAGCACCTGAACAGACACTTCTCAGAGGAATACATACAATCAATCAACAAGTACATGAAAAAATGCTCACCATCTCTAGCAGTCAGAGAAATGCAAATCAAAACCACCCTAAGATACCATCTCACTCCAGTAAGATTGGCAGCCATTATGAAGTCAAACAACAACAAGTGCTGGCGAGGATGTGGGGAAAAGGGTACACTTGTACATTGCTGGTGGGACTGCAAACTGGTGCAGCCAATTTGGAAAGCAGTATGGAGATTTCTTGGAAAGCTGGGAGTGGAACCACCCTTTGACCTAGCTATTGCCCTTCTCGGTCTATTCCCTAAAGACCTAAAAAGAGCATACTACAGGGACACTGCTACATCGATGTTCATAGCAGCACAATTCACAATAGCAAGACTGTGGAACCAACCTAGATGCCCTTCAATAGTCGAATGGATAAAAAAAATGTGGCATTTATACACCATGGAGTATTACTCTGCATTAAAAAAATGACAAAATCATAGAATTTACAGGGAAATGGATGGCATTAGAGCAGATTATGCTAAGTGAAGCTAGCCAATCCCTAAAAAACAAATGCCAAATGTCTTCTTTGATATAAAGAGAGTAACTAAGAACAGAGTAGGGAGGAAGAGCATGATAAGGAGATTAACATTAAACAGGGATGAGAGGTAGGAGGGAAAGGGAGAGAGAAAGGAAATTGCATGGAAATGGAAGGAGACCCTCAGGGTTATACAAAAGTACATACAAGAGGAAGTGAGGGGAAAGGGAAAAGAAAACAAGGGGGAGAAATGAATTACAGTAGATGGGGTAGAGAGAGAAGAGGGGAGGGGAGGGGGGAGGGGGGATAGTAGAGGATAGGAAAGGGAGCAGAATACAACAGACACTAGTATGGCAATATGTAAATCAATGGATGTGTAACTGATGTGATTCTGCAATCCGTATATGGGGTAAAAATGGGAGCTCATAACCCACTTGAATCAAAGTGGGAAATATGATATATCAAGAACTATGTAATGTTTTGAACAACCAACAATAAAAATTAAAAAAAAAATAAAGCCACTAATTCCAAAAAAAATGGCTTTATTCTACATTCTTTTTATGAGGATAACTTGCAATCCTCCATTTAATAATATCTTTTAGTTCTTACTTAAATATTTGCTTGGAAATATTCTCTAAGATAGCTATCTTTTTTGTTAAATCTCTTGAGATAATTCTGGGATATAATTCAAACTTACTTAACAAAACAAAAAACAACAACAACAAGAAAAACCTTTTATTCCTATTTTTAGTTTAGAAGTATGTAACTATATATCATTTATCCAAACTTTACACCTTTCTGAAACCTTTTTGAACCTTTAAAATGCATGTTTATATTCTCCTTTATATACAAAAGTAAAATAAACATGAAAGTCATTGCAATAATTTGCCAAAATACATAAACAAGATAAAGATGATGTATTCAGATATACTCTTCAGGCTTTTTAAAAAAAAAAAAAAACAATATGTAATAAACAATCTGAGAATTAGCATGTACAAAGAACATTTTCTCAATCTATTTGTGAGTAAATTTCTTTGTGAAAACATATGCCCTCCCATAATCATTCCTGTATGTTTCTTTCAAATAAGGATATTCAATCACAGTACAACTGTCAAAAAAATTTAAAATTATCATAGAGAATATGCTATCACATTCAAGTTTTGCCAAATGTTAAAATAATAGCCTCCATAGAAAATTAGTTTGGTTCAGAATAGTATGTACATTTATTTAGAGATGATATCCCTTTAATCCTTTTGATTGTGAAATTCAATTTATTCAATAATATGCCATTCAATTTTAATTTACACCTTGCTAATGGTATTCATTTTGATAATTTTATTACAAATGTAGTCACCATACTTCTCCATTGTAAACTGTTTTTACATAATTGAATATATATGAATTTTCCATTCCTCACCAAATTTTTTATTTTAAAATTATGTAAATACAGATTTACATTTTTTAGCTTATTTAGTGAGTAATAACATGGTAATATAATACTTATTCCAACATTGAAGTTGTTGCAGACTTGGTCATTGGGAGCTGTTCAAACTGCCTCTTTTGTCTTTTTGACAAAAGTCATCAATTCTTGAGCACTTTCTTACTTACAGGCCTCACACTATAACCCATGCTGGTGTTTTATTCCTCCTGTGCCATATCTGGAATCGTGCTTCCACAATTCTGTTTCCTTTCAGTAGAGAATGGTATTTAAATCTATATCTAGTTATTAATTAAATCTCAAAAATTAGTAGTGTGGAATATATTCTAATTTTTTTCTGTGTTTACAAATTCCTTTTTCAGCAAGAAGAAAACAGGCTTATGTTATCCTTAATATATTTATATATTTAGGTATTCACCTTTATGTAATCAATTTCCTATTTCTATCACTACAAAACTTGTCACTAGAAAAGAAATCACAACATAGTTATTTTAAATTCCCATGTTGACTCAATTTTAATAGCTTTTTACAGAGAAACTTTTCAAATTTTCCTAGTATGTGAATAATCCAAATATCTTTTTTTTATTTTTTCATAGTATATCTTTCATAGAAAATAGAATGGCATCTATGATGGTAGCTGATACTGGATATTACTCCATTAAATGGAAGTTACATTTTTTAGAACTCAAAGGGTTCTTTCTTCAAGAAACACATTTTGATGTTTCCAATTATAGCATTTTATGTCTGTTTATACAACATGTGAATGCAATAATTTGCCAAAAATTAAATAAACATAGTAATGATGACCTATTCAAATATTTAAAAATTTTAGAGAGCCCAAAAAAGCAAACTTCTCTGGTTTTTCATAGGGATTTTCTCATATATTCATATTGGCATTATACATTACAAGTTATCTTTTTCAATAAAAAACATGAGGGTTTGTTGTTGTTGTTGTTTGTTGTTTTTGCACTTTTTGTCTGGCTTATGCCTTGATTTAGTCTTTGCCAAGATCTTGTGCTTGGTCTGTACTATTTCTGAAAGTAAGTATGTCTCTGGATTAAATTAGGGATTTAAAATTTAAGGAGCTTCTCAACAGATTGTTTACTCATTACAAGTGGGATAATGTTACAGTGGAGAAATCTGATGGAAACTATCATCACCAAGTAACCAAAGTTAACACAAAATATATTAGAACAAATTGACATGATATAAAACCGCCCACTAAGGAAGGTGAACATGATCTCTGAAGGATTCATGCTGAAAACACAGAAAATAAATGTAATCATAAGGAGAAGATGAGACAAAACTACGTAGAGAGCAACCAAAAAAAATCAACATCTTTAAATTTTTTAAAAATGTCAGTGACATGACAAAACAATAAATGGTGAGGAAGTCTTAAAAATTAATAGAGATGAAAGAAGGCATGCCAGCTAAATGCAGTCCATAACTCGAATGGGATCAAGAAATGGGAAAAGAACATATTTTAAAAATATTATTGGTATGATTAATTAGAATTGTGCTGTTATAAACATTGATGTGGCTGTGTCCCTGTAATATGCTGTTTTTAATCCTTTGGCTAAGGACCGGAACAGACACTTTTCAGAAGAAGATATACATTTAATCAACAAATATATAAAAAATGTTCAATATCTCTAGTAATTAGAGAAATGCAAATCAAAAATACTCTAAGATTTCATATCACTCCAGTCAGAATGGCAGTTAGCAAGAATACAAACAACAGTAAGTGTTGATGAGGATGTGGAGGAAAATACACACTCATACATTGCTGGTAGGACTGCAAGTTGGTGCAAACAATATGGAAAATAGTATAGAAATTCCCTTGAAAACTTGGAATTGAATCACCATTTGACTTACCTATCCCACTTCTCAGTCTATACCGAAAGGACTTAAAATCAGTATACTATAGTAATGTAGCCTCATCGATATTTATAGCAGCTCAATTCACAATAGCTAAACTGTGGAAACAACCAAGATGCCCTTCAATAAATGAATAGATAAAAGTATTGTGGTATATCTACACAATGGAATATTACTCAGCATTAAAAGAGAAAAGATTATGGCATTTACAGGTAAATGCATGGAACTATAGAATATAATGCTATGCAAAGTAAGCCAATCCCCCCAAAAAACAAAGACTGAATTTTCTTTCTGAGAAATGGATGCTGAGCCATAATGGTGGGGGCATGGGAAAAATGAAGGAGCTTTGATTGGGTAAAGTGGAGGAGGAGTGAGGAGGGGTTTTGAGGGCAGGAAAAATGGTGGAATAAAATGAACATCATGACCCTAGGTAGATGTATGACTGCACATATGATATAATGCTACACAGTGTTCAGAGTGATTAAAAGTTATGCTGCAACTGTGTACAATGAAAAAGATGAATTCTCTTGTCAAGATACCTAATTAAAATAAATAAAAAAATTTTAAACAGAAGGAAAAAATACAAAAGATCAATGAGACAAAGAACTGTTTCTTTGAGAAAATGCACAAGATTAATTAATTCTTGAACCCTATAAAAGATTTGATAGAAGAAACAAATTGATAAAATTAGAGACAAAATTAAGACTAACAACTGAATTCTAACTAAATCATTAAGGAATATTTTGAAAATTTATATCAAAGTTTGAAAAATCCAGAAGACTTTGATAAATGTCTAGACAATATGACCTACCAAAGTGTAATCAGAAGGATATGCAAAGTCTCAGCAGACCAATAACAACCAATGTGGTAGAAGCAGTAAGAAAAAGTATCACAATGAAGAACCAAATGGATTTCCAGCTGAATCTCACCAGATCTTTAAAGAGGTAAAAATATTTCCATGAAATAGAAGCATGGGGATGGCTTCCAAACACTGTATTGCCTGATACCCAAAATCAGATGAGTCAATTAAATAAAACTTCAGAATATTATACTTGACGAACATAGTGGTAAAAATATTTAAAAAGAATATTAGCAAATTGAATTTAATAACACATTAAAAAGATCATGCACATGATCAAGTTGTTGTAATTCAAGGCATGCAAGGATTTTTCAACTTATGCAAAAAAAACATAGTACACCATATGCATAGAACCAAGTATGAAAATCTCATGATCATCATAATAGATGCAGAAAAAGACTTCAATAAAATTAAAACCTTTCATTATAAAAATCCAGAAGGAAGTATAAATACAAGGAAATTATTTTAACATACTAAAGTCTAGTATGTATGTATGTGTGTATACTCACACACACACACACACACACACACACACACGTGGTAAGCCATTCTTATAGACCGTGGCTGCCATTAGAAGATGGCGCCGGCTTCCACTGTGGCCTGTGATAAACAACTCCTTTTTTGGAGAGTTGGCGCTCAATCCCTTACCACCCTATGAGAGAGATCCACGTGGCAGCTTGGGATTGGGATGCGGGAGGCTTTATTAGGCTGTGCTTGGGCGCTCGGCGGGGGGTCACTAGAAGATGATACTTGAATCAAGGCCTGAATAAACTGCTGAAAGAAGAATCCTGTGTCGTGTTTTCCCTTGCCGGTGAGGGGTCGCGACACACACACACCAAACCTAAATCCAAATCCAATATTATGATGAATGAGGATACACTGAAAGTGTTTCCCATAAAGGAGGTAACAAGGCAAATGTGGCCACTACTATTTAATGCAGTACTTGAAATTATAGTCATAACAATTAAAATGGGAAATAAATAAAAGGATACCAATAGGAAAGAAGTTAAGTTTCATATATTTATAGGTAATATTTTTCTGTATATATATGATTTTAAAGATTTTTCCAGAAGACTTCTAGAGACAAGAAACAAATTCAGGAAAGTATCAGACAACAAAATGAACATATTCAAATAACTTATGTATACTAGTAACTTATCTTCTGAGAAGAAAATTTAAAAAAAATAATTACATTCACAATAGTTTTTAAAAATCCCTACAAATAAATCTAAATGAGGGGAACAGTTCTACAGGGAACATTATAGAATTCTGCAGAAATAAATTAAAAAATAGACTGGAAGATGAAAAGACCTCCAATGCTCATGAATACAATGAATTAATATGTTTAAAGTAGCTATTTTAACAAAAGTAATTTATGGATTCAATGCAGTGGCCATTAAAATACTGATATCTTTCACAGAAACAGAAACAGCAATCCTAGAATGTATTTGCAAGTGCAAAAGATCCAGAATACTCATAGTGATTCTGAACAAAAATATATATGCTGGGGGCATCATAATATCCTATTACAACATATATTAGAGCCGTTATCACAAAAACTGCATAGTACTGATATAAGAACAGACATGTAGACCAGTGGACTATAAGAGAAGCTATGGAGAAAAACTCACACAGCTAAAATCACTAGATTTTTCATAATGGTGCCAAAAACATTCAATGGGAAAAAAGATACCTAAACAAATAGTGTGGGGAAAACTGGAGATACATATGAAGAATAGTAAAATTAGATTCCTATTTATCAAAATGCACAAAAGTTAACTCAAAATGCATCAAAGTGTTAGGCATAAGAAGAACAATTATTAACAAGAATCAGTAAGTGGGATGGTATCAAATTAAAAACTTCTGCATAGTAAAGGGAAAAAAAAAACAATGTAAAGAGAAAACCTACAGAATGGGGGAAAATCTTTGCCCAATTAGTCTTCCAACAGGATTAATATACATAATATATAAAGAAATCAAATCACTCAGCAGAAAATACAACTCATTCAATAAGTGGCGAATGAAATGAATGGATACTTCTCTAAAGAAGCAAAAGAGGCCAACAATTACATGAAAAAATGTTTTACATATTTAGCCAACAGTAAAATGCAGACTATAATTATGTTCAAATTCCACCTCACTCTAGTGATAATGATAATCATTAAGAACCTAAATAATAATACTGGCAAGAATGCAAAAAGAAACTCATATACATTCTTGGATGGAATGTGTATGCATGTATGGCCAATATGAATGCTAGTATGGAAGCTCTTCAAAAAGCTAAAAATAGAAATGCTGTATGTTACAGCTATGCCACCTTTTATATTTATCTGAAATATTCAAAGTCAGTAAACTTTAATGATACATGCATAGTCATATTCATTAGCTCAATTCATAATAGTTGACTTATGGAATCAATCAAGGGGTCTGCGAACAAATGAATGGATAAAGAAATTATGGTATGTATGTACAATGGAATTTTATTCATTCAATAAAATAGAACAAAATTGTCATTTATAGGAATAGGGATAAAACAGGACAGCCTCATGTTAAAAAAAAAAAAACAGACTCTTAAGACAATCACTATACATTTTCTCTGATTTGTGGAAGTAAGTGGAAGAAAAAAGACAAAGAAAAAAATAAAATCTTCACAAAGTTGTAAGGTTGGAAGAATTAATTCATGGGGCAGTCGAAGGAAGGTAAAGTAGAAATACAAGGGAGTAATATTGGTCAAATTATGTTATATACATATACCAATATTCCATAACAAATCTCACCATTATACATCATAAACATGAACTAATGTAAAAATAATAAGAATCAGGATAAATAGAAAAAAAGAGAAATAATTTTCCCATCAGAAATCATTTTTTTTTCTAGATCTGTGTACTGTTTGAAAATGTAAAGATTACTCTAGCCATCTTGAAATATACTGAATGACCAAAACAAGTATTATATTGTTAGCTAAGTGTTATTTCTTTAAGGAAAATAAAGTTCTTAACAATCTTAAAAAATTGTGTGTGTGTGTGCGCACGCATGTGTGTGTGTTCTGACAGGATAAGACAAATACTCTAAATGTAATTTTTTAGATCTTTCTATATAGCTAGCTCTATTTAGCTTTTAAAATATAAGTGTAGATTCAGTTGTCTGCAGTTATTTCTAAGTATGTTTTCATCTCTTTTATGTAAGTTTATAATGTATTCATTTTACTATTATTAATTTTAGTTTGAATGCAGTTTTCACAGGTCAGTCTGAATGGGAAAGAATACTTTATTAATGTATCAGGTTACTCTGGATTTTAGTTAAGCTTCTTGAGATTTTACAGATTATCAGAATTTTTAATTTTCAGTTAATATTTATTGAGGATCACAAAATTGGGGGATACTATGGTTTGGGAATTATAGAAAATAATACAGAGAAAATGCTATCTATTTTACCAAGTATCCCCTTGGAAAATAATTTGTCTACACAACATAGTTCAGAATTTAGAATGTCCTTCATTTATATTCATTAAAAAAAAAAAAACATCAATCAAAAAGGAAAAAAAAAGTTTGGAAACAAAAATCAGGTGAGAGCCAACATGGCAAACTAGAGGGAGAGTGCATTCCCCATTGCTCCATGACTCTGGATTCAAGCAGAGGAAATGCTGTTTCTCTGCAAGGCAGCCCTTAGTGCCCACCAACCCCCTGCTATTTGCCTCCTCATTTGTACAACTTAGTCACCACCATTGGCCAGCACACCAGCTATGGAGTACCTGTGGCCCACTGCCCATTGCTGTCAGGAAGCCCATTGTTAGGGTGCCCACAGGTTTGGTTACACACAGTCACTGCCATCTTGGGATACAGCCAGGGCCTTGGATTCCAAGACCAATGGGCCTGCAGGTTTGCCACTGCCACCACTACCATCTTTGGGTACATCTGCCTCAATCTGCAGACACTGGCCAGGGCCTAGATATCTATTGTCAAGGTACTTGCAGGTCTGGTTGCACCTGAGGTCTTTCTGGTAGGTGTGGTAGTGGCCACCATCTGTATGTCTCTTTGCAGGGTCACTCCTTTGTGTGAGCACATTCCTGGTGGTCTCTATGAAATCTGGAATGGCATTGAGATCTTGAGACTTCAGCAAGGCAGAGACTGGGGAATCTGATGCCCAGGCCTGTCATACTGCAGCTGGGTCTGCTTTGGACATTCTGGGCCTTGCAAGCCCATGGAAAACAAGACACTGGGGACAATTCTCTGGAGGGAACACAGATTGGAGAAACTGGAGAAAACTGGGGTGTCTTCAGTTTAGTGGTTACTGAAGTGTGTGGGGATGGAAGAGGCCAGCTACAACAGTTGGGAAGACTAGAAGAGGGTGTGAGGACATCTAGCTTTTGGTTTGCCCAGCCAAATGTTCTGGCACCCATCAGTCTGGAGCTACCATAAAACTTCCAACAACCCCACCTATCAGCAAATATGGGAAGCTGAAAACATAATATTTGAATGGCAATGTAAGCAATCATTCAGTTTTACATAGAGACTTCAATTTTTTCTTTCCCCCTCTCTCACATTTCTACCATCTTTGAATCTAAATATTTTAATGCATCAATTTATTGAGGAATAGGGAATCTGAATAGCATATTGCAGTTTTTTGTGTCTTTTTAGATTTTCACTTTATTCACTTCTTAGGTTTTCACTTTATTTTCATCTTTTTTCTCTCACTTATCTGTCTCCCTGGATTATCTTTCTATTTCTCTTATGCTAACAACCAAACTCTACTAATTCCTCCTTTGCTATTATTATAAAATTTTACTTCTATCTTCTCTTCTTCTTCCTCATAACATGTCATCCTAAACTACTTTGGTTCCCTCTTTGTCCACCATTTGAAATGGTAAACACTTTAAGCAAACCTAATATTTTTATTGTACACAATAATTGAACACATAATTTCTGTTTATTGCTACAAAACTGTAAACGCTTTAATAGGAGCTATTTGGTTTAAGGTTGCATATTGTTGTTTGCTTTGGGTGCTGTTAATACTGGTCTCATCCTTAAAGATGAGGTGCTAGAAGCCTTCAGGGACACCATACAACTACAGGGTAGAAAATATACTCCCACAGATCAATACCACTAGATGAGTTAACACAAAAACAACAAGAAAAAACAAGGGAACAAAGTTTCTCAACAAAATCAAGATGTTCCAACAATAGAATCCATAGACAACACAGAAGAAAAAAAATGTCAGTGTAGGAGTTTAGGAGGTACATATTCAGTCTGATCTTTGAATAATTGATGATATCAGAGTTAATATCAGGAAGTGAAAGATCACTTCAATAAAGAGGCAGAGATTATACAATGGAATCAAGCAGAAATCAATAAAATTAAGGAAAAATAAACCAAGGTAAAAATTCAATGGAAAGCATCACCAACAGACTAGACCACTTGGAAGACAGAATTTCAGGCAATGAAGACAAAGTATATACTATTGAAAATAAAGTTGACTGTGCAGAGAAAATGGTAAAAAATTATGAACAGAACTTCTAGGTAATGTGGGATAACACAAAAAGACCAATTTAAGATTTATCAGAATAGATGAGTGCATGAGATATGAACCAAAGGAATGCACAATCTTTTCAACAATATAATATTAGAAAATTTCCCAAATCTAAAAAATCAAATGGAAAATCGACTACAAGAGGCTTAAAGGACCACAAATGTACATTATTACAGCAGAGCATATGAAGGCACATTATAATGAGAATGACTAACATAGATAACAAGGATAGAATTTTAAAATTTGTGAGAGAAAAAAAGTACATACAAAGAGAAACCAAACCGGATATCAGTTGATTTTTCAACCCAGACCCTCAATGCCAGAAGGTCCTGGAATAACATATATCAAGCTCTGATAGAAGATTTATGCCAGCCATAAATTTTATAATCAGCAAAACAAAGCTTCAGATTTGAAAATGAAATAAAAAACTTCCATGATAAACAAAAGTTAAAAGAATTTACAACAAGAAAACCTGCACTATAAAATCTCTCAGTAAAATTTTCCATGAGTAAGAAATGAAAAAAAAAAAAAGAAAGAAAGAAAGGAAGAAAACTAGTAAAGGGAATAACTACACTAAATTAAAATTTAATCAAAGAAGAAACTAGGTCAAATTAAAAAACACAAATAAACCAAAATTACCAGGAATACAAATCATATCTCAATAATAACCCTGAATGTTAATGGCCTAACCACATCAATCAAAAGATATACACTGGAAGATTGTGTTAAACAAAATAAAATACCCAAAAATCTGATGTCTTCAAGAGACTCACATCTTAGGAAAAGGCATACACAGACTGAAGATAAAAGATTGATAAAAAAACATATCACTCACATGGAATGCATACACAGGCAGAGGCTTTCATACTCGTACCAGATAAAAAAAAAATCAAACCAAAGTTAGTGAAAAGGGATAAAAAAGGGCTTTTCATACTACTCAAGGAAATCATACATCAATTAGACATAACAATTTTATATATGCCAAACAATGAGTCATCTATGTATATCAAACAAACTCTTCTCAACTTCAAGAATCAAATAGACCACTACACTAATACTTAGTGACTTTAACACACCTCTCTTACCACTAGATAGATCTTCCAAACAAAAACTAAACAAATAAACCCTAGAAATCAATAAAACAATAATTTAGAATTAATAGAAGTATATAGAACAATTCATCCATAAATGAGCAAATGCACTTTCTTCTCAGCAGAACATGGATTCTTCTCCAAAACAGACCATATGTTATGCCACAAATCAACTCTTAGCAAATTCCAAAAACGTAGAAATACTACCCTGCATGTCATCAGATAACAGAATGAAACTAGAAATCAACAATAAAATAAATAATAGAAGCTACTCCAAAGCCTGGAGACTAAATAATATGCTATTAAATGACAAATGGATAGCAGAACAAATCAGCGAGAAAATAAACAAAATACAACATATCAAAATTTCTGGGACATTGTGAAGGCACTGCTAAGAGGAAAGTTCATTGCACTTATCTCATTCATTAAAAAAATGAAATGTCAACAAAAAAATGACCTAACATTACATCCCAAAACCCTAGAAAAAGAAGAACAAATCAATACCCAAAGCAGTAGAAGACAGGAAATAACTAAAATCAAAGCTGAAATCAATGAAACTGAAATAAAAGAAGCAATTCACAAAATTGACAAAACAAAAGGTTGGTTCTTTGAAAATATATATAATATTGATAAACCCTAACTACCTAAATACACTAATGAAGACAAAGAGAAAAAAACTCAAATTACTAAAAATTGCTCTGAAAAAAGAAATATCACTGAACTGCAGAAGAAAATTAGAAAGTATTCTGAAAATTAATACTTCAATAAAATAGAAAATCTTGAAGACATCAACGGAATCAGGAGGACATACACAATTTAAACAGATCAATTTGAAGCAATGAAATAGAAGGTACCATCCAAACCTACCAACCAAGAAAAGCCTAGGACCAGACAGATTCTCATTCAATTACTATAAGACCATTAAGGAAGAATTAAAACAATAATCCTCAAATTATTCCATGAAATAGAAAAGGAGGGAACCCCTCCTTTTCTATGAGACTAGTCACACTGATTTCAATACCAGTTAATGACACATCAAGGAAAGAAAACATCAGACCAATATTCTTGATAAATATAGACACGAAAATTCTCAGTAAATTTCTGGCAAATTGCAAAAAAAAATTTTTAAAAGGTTATGCACTACAATCAAGTTGAGTTTAACCCAGATATGCAAGGATGGTTCAACATGTACAAATCAATAAAAATAATTTGTCACATTAACAGACTTAATAACAAGAATCATATGATTGTTTCAATATATGCAAAAATAGCGTTTGAGAAAATATGGCACCTCCTCATGTTAATGGCCTAACCTCATCATGTTCAAAACACTAGAAAAACCAGGGATAATATGAATATACCTCAACATTGTAAAAGCTATCTATGTTAATCCCAAAGCCAACACCATTCTAAATGGAGAAAAATTGACATCATTCCCTCTAAAAACTAGAACAAGACAGCTATGCCCTCTTTTACCACATCTATTCAATATAGTTATCGAAACTATTGAGAACAATCGAACAGACAAAGGAAATTAAAGGCATATGAATAGGATAAGAAAAACTCAAACTATCAGTAGTTGCCAATGACATGATTCTATGTTTAGAAGATTCAAAAAGTTCCAACAGAAAACTGCTAGAACTAACAAGTGAATGTAGCAAACAAGCAGGATATAACATCAATATCCTAAATCAAATCCATTTCTGTATATCAGTGATGAATCCACTGCAAGATAAATTAGGAAACGCAAGAGGTGAAATATCTCTACAATGAAATCTTCAGAACCCTAAAGAAAGAAATTGAAGAAGACCATAGAAGATGGAAATATCTCCCTTGTTCTTGGATAGTCAGAATCAATATTGTCAAAATGGCCATTTTAGCAAAGCTATGTTTCAATCTTGGTAAAAATAATACTTACTCTTTTGTCTCACCACATAATTTAGTTGCTTGTTTACAACTAAATATTCTTAATCCAGCTCAGTATGTAAGTAAATGATTCTAATTACTTTGGGTTTTCAGTTTTTTACACGTGTTCCCATGCACTTATATTAGCCTCTCCTGTTAATCTATATTTTTTGTCTTTATACTTTCACACATCAAAGACCCCAAAAAGATGGGAGATGGAATTTTCCCACCCCTATGGTCTTTAGACACTTTTTCTTTATGATCTGGAAAGGAACATATTTTTCAATAAGACTAAAACTCATATATGCAGGGCTGAGGATTTGGCTCAGTGCTAGAGTGCTTGCCTAGCATATGTGAGGCACTAGGTTTGATTCTCAGCACTGCATATAAATGAATAAAAATAAAGGTTCATTAACAACTAAAAAAATATTAAAAGCAACAAGAAAAAAACCCTCATATATATTTGCTGAGTAACTTGGCATGAGTTCTCACTAAAATTGACACATATCAGAATCATGATTTGCTTCTTGAAATGTCATTTTTATTGCTTTATTTTTTATTATTTTTTTAAAATTTATATATGACAGCAGAATGCATTACAATTATTACACACAGAGCACAATTTTTCATATCTCTGGTTGTATACAAAGTATATTCACACCAATTTGTGTCTTCATACATGTGCTTTGGATAATGATGTTCATCACATTCCGCCATTACTTCTAACCCCATGTACCCTCCCTTCCCCTCCCAACCCTTGCCCTATCTAGAGTTCATTTATTCCTGCCATGCTCCCTTTCCCTACCCCACTATGAATCAGCCTCCTTATATCAGAGAATACATTTGGCATTTGTTCTTTTGGGATTGGCTAATTCACTTAGCATTATCTTCTCCAACTCCATCCATTTACCTGCAAATGCCATGATTTTATTCTCTTTTAATGCTGAGTAGTATTCCATTGTGTATATGTACCACATGAAATGTCATTTTTAAGTGGAAGTTTTGAAAATCAAATTAATACATTTAAATCACTTGATATATTTTCAAAATATAAATAAGCTAAAGTTGAAAGTGTGTTATGGTTTAGTTATGAGGTGTCATAAAAAGCTCATGTTTGAAAAAAATGCAAGAAAGTTTAGAAGTGAAATGATTGGCTTATGAGAACCTTAACCCAATCAGTGAATTAATACCCATATAGGGATTAACTGGAATGTTAACTGTAAGCAGGTAGGGTGTGGCTGAAGGAGGTGAGTCTTTGAGGTATAACTTTGGGCTTTATATTTTATAAATGGTGAGTGGAGATTCTCTGTTTCCTGGTTTGATGTCCAGAGCCACTTCCCTTTACCATACTATTCTGCCATGATGTTCTGCCTCACATTGAGCCCTGAAGAATGGGGACTTGTCTGGTTTTAAAGTCACAGAAGCAAAATATCTGACAAATAAACACAATGAAAGAGCCAATTGGATGGTAAAATTTGTGAGGTTGTGGGGCTGGGGTTCTGGCTCAGTGGTAGAGAACTTTCCTAGCATGTGGGAGACACTGAGTTTGATTCTCAGCACAGCTTATAAATGAATGAATGAATGAATGAATAAATAAATAAATAAATAAATAAATAAATAAATAAAATGAAGGTCCATAAATGACTTAAAAAATAAAAAAATAAATTTGTGAGTTTGTATACTTAAAATTCTTTTGCTAGAGAAAAATCTGATAAAGAAGAATATCTTTTGAAACATGAAGATGAAGTTAAAAAAAAATCTGTGGTCTAGAAATTTGGGATTCTTTTATTCTAATGAACTTTTATTAATTACTAGTTATATGTTGTAGTAAAATCTAGGGAATCTGAGCTTAAATAGCTTCATCTGTAGAAATAATGCAACAGATTATACCATCTCAAGAATTATTTGTATTATCAATAATATTTTTTAAAAAAACAGAAATAGAATTTGTGAATTTTATTTATGGAAAGATAGATTCTAACTGTGTTATTTTATTGCAATGAATGAGTATTTTTATGAAATTCAAGATAGGATACTATAATAATATATATCCTATACTTCCAAATATAAAAGTCTCAGAAAACGAAATGTGAGATTATAAATGTAACTTTCAAAATATTGTCTAATTTACTGGTTGAGCTCTTGCTGTATGAATTTAAAACTCTAAAAAATCTGGGCTGGGGAGATAGCTCAGTTGGTAGAGTGCTTGCCTCAGATGCACAAGGCCCTGGGTTTAATCCCCGGCATCGCGCGCGCACACACACACACACACACACACAAGAATCTATTATCATAATTGAACCAAAGATGCACAAGAGGAATTAGAAAATGCTTTACAATGAATGTAAATACAGGCATAATATAGAAATTGCATACAGTAAAATGTGCTTAGGAAAAACGTTTACCTGCAAACAAATGCATTTAAAATATCTGAAACCTGAGTGCAGCGGCACATGCCTATAATCCCAGCAATTTTGGAGGTTGAAGCAGGAGGAGTGCAAGTTTGACGTAAGCCTATGCAAATTAGGAAGATCCTTTATCAAAATGAAAAAGGCAGGAGATTTAGCTCAGTGGTGGAACGCCACTGTGTTCAAACGCCACTGTGTTCAAACCACAATATCAACCAAATAAATAGATGTCTAAATTTTAAAAATAAAAATATATCAAGTAAAAGAGTCTTCTAATATATGACACAGGAAAATATACATAGTTAAAGCATAGCAACCAACAATAAGTAAATAATACATAGTGGTCATACTTACTGAGGAGCAAAGAGAGAAGATTCAAATTACTGAATTCACAAAATAAAAAGGGGATAATACAACAGGATTTATGGAAATACAGAGTTTTATGATAAAATACAATGAAAAAATTTTCTACAAAAAAAAACAGAGTACTGAAAATGACTCTATAAGGAATTAAAATTCTATGTAGACCTATAGCAGGGGAAGAATCTCAATTATTTCTACAAACAAAACTTCCCAGAAAAATGAGCACATTCCTAGATGACTTTATATGTGAATTCAACTAAACAAAATTTTTAAAAATACCAGTTCTTCAAAATCTATACCAAAACAAAAGACTGAAATCTTTCCTACCTTCTTTTTAAATAACATTATTACTCATCAGTGTTACTAGGATATAAAAAGCAGATAAAGAGAGAATAATAAATGAAAACTACAGACCAACATTCTATATGAATATATTTGCAATAATACTTAAATGAATACTAACAATATATAAAAGGATTATACACTATTATCTCAGGAATGTATGGATGATTGATATCTGAAAATAATCAATATAAAATAATATAGCAATAGTATAAATGACAAAACACGATCATCTCAATTGATTCATAAGGCACATTTGACAAATACAATGCTTCCTTTTGAAAACATTCAAAACATTAAGAATAAAACAAAAATTGTTCAACTTAATAAGCCACAGCTAACATAATTAATGGTAAAAGACTAAATAATTTTCTTGAAGATCAAAAACAAAGAAAGGATGACTGATATCATCAATTCCATTCAAAATTTTTCTGAAGGTTCTAGTCAGAACAAGTAGGCAAGAAAACAAAATATATGACATCCAAATTGTAAGGGAAAAAGAAAAAAAAGTGTTTATTTGCAGATAATATCATCCTGTATGGAGAAATTTTGAACGATTTCATGAAAAATATGTACCGTGTTTATGAGTGAATCCATCAAAGTTGGAGAACACAATTAGCATACAAAAATAATTGCATTTCTGCAAAGAGATAGTGAATAATTCAAAACCAAAATTAAGGAAACAACTTCCACATATGATAGCTTCAAAATAATAAAATACTTAAAAGTAAACTTGAAAAACAAGTTCAAAATACATACACCAAAAAAAATGCTGAAAGAAGTTAATAAAAAAATTAACCAAATGGAAAGAAACTCCATGTTAATAGACAAGAAAATTAAATTTTAAAATGAAAATATCCCCAAATTCAACTAAAGATTCAACACATTTCCTCAAAAATTCAAACAACTTTCCCTGTCAAAAATTAAAAGTCAGCTCTAAAAATTATGTGAATATTCAAGAATCACAGAAAATTGTAAATATTTTGAAGCATAGCATAGTTTGCTCACACTTCTGGATTCCACAATATACTATAAACATACCATATTCAAGAAATTATAACACCAACATAATCATGGGTATATATATATTAATATGTTAAAATTCAGGGTATAGAAATAAAGCTCATATTTACTGCCAATTTATGTTTCATAAGGGTGCCAAAAACATTATAAGAAAATAGTCACCTCAACAGCGATTTCTGGGAAAATGGTATATATACCCACAAAAGAATAAAGTTTTTCCCTTCTTCACAACTTACCTAAAAGAAACTCAAAACAGAGTATAGACCTAAATGTAAGAGCTCAAAAATATATATCTATTAGAAGAAATTGTAGGAATTAACCTATACGACCTCAGGTTAAGAAAACCCTTGTAAGTAATGATACTAAAAACAGAGAACAGAAAAGGAAAAAAAAAGGTGAATTGGATTTTATCAAAATTGAAAACTTTTGTGCTTTTAATGACATCATCCATAAAAAAGGAAAAAAAAAATACTTGCTAGCCATTTATCTGATAAATAATGCATATATAAGGTACATGGACATTCTTTCAATTGAATAATAAAAACTCAAATTACCCAATTTGAAAAATGGGCAAAGAATTTCAATAGATCTTTCTCCAAACAAGATATGAAAATATCTAATTAGTACATGGGGAAGTAAATGACATTATTCTCCATAAAGTAAATACACATCAAACTACAATGATATTCCATTTTGAATCTACTAGGATGGGTGTTATCAAAGAGACATAGAACAATCAGAAAGGAGTGGAGATTGGAAACCTTATACTATAGGTGGGAATGTAAAATCATGCATCTACAATGAAAATATGTATGGCATTTTTTCAAATGGTTAAACAGAGAGATAGCTTGTGCCCCAGAAATTGCCCTTCATAATATATACTGATATTATACACCAAAAGCATTTAAAATATGTGTTCACATCAATATTTATGTATAAATAACTTTTGTAGCATTATATGCAATAGCTTTTTTTGAAGCAACACAAATGTTAATCAGCTTATCCATAGGTAAATAAAATGTGGCTTATCCACACAATGTAATATTTTTAGCCATAAAGTATAGTGTAATATTGATATTTACTGAAAGACAATTGAAGCTTGAAAACATGCTATATAAAAGAAACCAGCTACCAGCACTGAATATTATATTTCATTTATATGGAATGTCCAAAAGAAGCATGTGTATATAGAGAGAAATTGCATAAATGCAAAAATGATATCAGTGGTTTTTTTAGAGCATGGGGTTGAGTGGCAATAGATTATGAATGGAAGGTGATAAAAACTAAAAAAATAGATTGTGATAATCCATGTACAACACTTTAGTACACTAAAAATAATTCAATTATATTAAAAAATAATGAAATATGAGGTATATGAAATTTACCTCTATATTCCAATTTTTTGAAAAGGAAATAATTTTATTTCTGATAATGCCTGTAATTTGTAATATAATGATAAATTAAAATTATTGCATGGAAAAGTACTTCTGTGCGGCACACTGTCAATACAAATTAATTGTAAAATTTTAGATCAATATAAGACTTTTTTTAAGAGCTTTACGGTTATATATAGTACTTGGTTCATTCCAACAAACTCACACATGCATAGAACTTGGTTTCAGTTCATGATTCCTCCATTTTCTTTCCCACTTTTCCTCTTGTCCTCAGTCCTCTATTCCATTCTCCTTCCTCTACACTACTGGACTTCCTTTCACTCATCTATTAGTTCATATTTGATGAGTTCTTTCTATCTATGCATAAACGTGAAGTTCTCTGTCATATTTAATATATGTACATAGCATGATTTTTTTTAGAATTAATTCTGCATTGCCTTCCCTTACCCATTCCTTTTCTTTGTCTCTTGATCTCTTTCTACATTAAGTTATCCTCCCTTTACCTTTATGTAAACCTATCCTTCACTCCCACATCATTTATCTTTCTCTAGTTTCTGTATATGAGAGAAAATATTCTACTTTTAAGTTTCTGAGTTTGGTTTATTTCACTTAGCCTTATATTCTCCAGTACCATGTATTTTATGGAAAATGCCATAATTTCATTCTTTTATATATCCTAGTAAAAGTCCATTATGATTTTTTTAAATGAACAAACAACTTGAAAAATGACCTCACAAATATGTTCTTGGGCATTTATCTCAAAAAATGAAATCTTATATTTAGTCAAGGAAAATCTTATATTATTATTCTAAGCAGTTTTATTCATATTGTCCTTCAATTGTAAACAAATAAAATTCCCTTCAGTCACTGAATTTTTTAAAGAAAAATTTGCCATCTATAATATGAAATTATATACTCAACAATAAAAAGAAATAAACTATTGAATTACATCATTGATGGATCTCAAAGATTTTATCCTGAATGATAAAAAGAAAAATAACCTCATGGGTTATATACATTTACTTCAAAATGCAAACAAAGAAACAAACAAACAATAACAACAACAAAAACAAAAACATAGGGCTATGGGTATAGCTCAGTTGTAGATTGCCTGCCTAGTATTTATGATACCTTTGGGTTCAATAACCAGCACCATGAAAAATGCAAAACAAACAAACAAACAAAAACATAAAACAAAAAACAAAATTCCAAAATAACACAGAATAGATTGGTGGTTATTAGGGATTAAGTACTGGCCTGTGAACTTATGATTATATATATATATATAATCATAACTACAAATATTTCTCACATACTATATATATATATAGTAATTCTATTCTGTATTTTTATTGTGATGAAGTTAAATTAATCTACAGAGGTAATAAAGCAGCCAAAAAATGTAAAACAACAATGGCAAATTTCTGGTTTCAATAATGATAATCAGAGATTTAAAAGTTAATGATTTGAACGAATTCTGCCCAAGTTTTGTTAAATGTATTTCAATGTATTTCATAAGTTTGGTCAGTGGTGGAAATGGAGTAAAGAGTACATGGGACTCTTTACTATCTTTTCAACTTCCTATGAGTGTATAAATTATTATAATTAATCATATTAGTGATTATAGAAGTAAACGTCTTTAAAGAACACTATTGATGAGAAATTCTTGTACGCATAACATGTTCATAGGAGACATTTATTAGAGTACTCATGGCAGCATGACTTATAACAGAAACAACTGGAATCCACCCAAAAATACATTTAGAAGAGAATGAATAAATGGTACCACAATGGTACACATAATAGTATATTGAAGAGGACTGGCAAAATAAGGATTGAAGATGTCCTGCCTATCTTTCATCAATTATACAGTTGATGATCTGATTATTTCACTCTTTTATGATTCTGTCACAAATGGAATTATATTATTACTTTCATTTTTAAAATTCTCATTGCTAAAGTATTGTAGAAAATAATTCATTTTGTATATTGACTTTATATAATACAATCTTGATGATCTTTTTTGTGCTATTAATATTTTAGTGAATTCTGTCTGAATTCTTTTTTTAAATTATTTTTAGCTGCAGATGGACACAATATCTTCATTTATTTTTTTATGTGGTGCTGAGGATCTAACCCAGTGCATCATATGTGAGAGGCAAGTTGCTCTACCACTGAGCCACAACCCCAGCCCTCTCTGTCTGATTCCTTCATACAAGATCATGACATATAAAACTAGAAATAATTTTGCTTTTTCCTTTATAATTTATGTCATTTGCTTCATTGCCCTAGTTAGACCTTCCATCGTCTTTCCTCAAACCCATATTAGAGAAAGCATTAGGTATGGGTTAAAAAATTCATGATGGATTTTCCTTTAATGCTCTCTATTAATATAAGTAAGTTTTAATGTCTTTCTAGTTTGTTCAATGTTTCTTTTTTAAATCATAGAATAGTGTTATATTTAATTAAGTAATTTTACTTTGTTTACACATATGATAATATGTTTTCTCCCTTTTTTGTACCATTATGGTATATCATAATAATTGCTTTTCAGATGTTAAACCAACATGGAATTCCTGAAAAAAAATCACATCATCATGGTAAATAATTTACATGTTGTTATATACTTTTTGTTGGTATTTTGTTTCAGGACTGTTACATCTTTATTACAGGAGATATTGGAATGTAGCTTTATTTCCTGTGGCGACTTTGGATATTTTTAGTATCAAGGCAATACTGGCCTCATAGAAAGAGTTTGAAATTGTTACCACTTACTATATTTTTGGAAGACTTTATATAAAACCAATATTAATTTTTCATTAAATTCATCAGTAATGCCATCTAGGTCATGGGCTTAACTGTGTGAAACATTTTATTTATTTTTTATTTTGAAATGTTTTTCTTATTAATTATACATAACAGAACATATTTTGATATCACATATACATGGAGTATAACTTCTCATTTTTCTGGTTGTTCATGATGTGGATTTACACTGGTCTTGTATATATATATATATGAACTTAGGAAACTATATCCAATTCATTCTACTATCTTTAAATTCCCATCTCTACTGTTTTCCCCACATTCTACCCTGGATTATCTAGTGAACCTTCCCTTATATCTCCCCACTCCCCCACCTCTTGTAGATCAGCATCCATATATTAGAGTGAATATTTGGCATTTGGATTTTTCAGATTGGCTTATTTCACTTAGCATGATAGTTTTCAGTTGTGTCAATTTACCAGCAAATGCCATAATTTCATTCTTATTTATAGCTGAGTATTATTCTATTGTGTGTTTTTTCTAGCTATGAGACATTTTAAAGTAACTGATTCAATCTCTTTAGTTGAAAATTCTCCATATTTATTCTTCCATCGTCTTCTGTAGTTTTTGTCCTTGTAGGATTTTATAACCTAGTTAACATACTTCCCTGGGATACAACAGTTCAGAGAATGTCCTTGTAATCTTTTGCAATTTTTTGAATGTTCTATACTGATATTACTATTTTAAACTCTTAATATAAGAAATATATTTATGTCCTCTTTTTATTGTATAACAAAATTTGTTAATATTGTTAAGCACTTGAAAGAATCTACTTTTAGCTGTTTATATTTTCTATTGTTTCTCTTGTTTTGATTTGGCACTGGGGATTGAATCCAGGGGCACAGTACGACAGAGTTACATCCTTAGGCTCTTGTTAAGTTGCTGACTCTGGAGTTTTGAACTAGTAGCCAGCTTTAGAGTCATGCACCCTGACTCCTGCCTTCTCCTCCTTCCCCTTCTCTGCACATCCTGCCCATATACTGATGTCATTTTTCTTGCATGGGTGCAATGTGACCTATAATGTGTTAATGTGAACTATAATGTGTTAATGTGATTACTCTTTTTCTCTAGTTTTCTTTATTAAGCTTCAGATTACTCTCATGTATGCTTGTTCCTAATTGTGTCATGGAGTTGAGGTTGTATTCTTGATTGTTTTCAACCATGATCTCCATTATACTTAACAACAAAATTAGGTATGGCATATTCCAAACTCCATTTCACATTAAGTACTTCTCTTTAATAGAACTAGAACTGGTAATAGGGATCAACATTTTTCTCTTGCCTCTCCCAGCATGACAATTCCTATGGTGAGCTGAGGTTAAAGTAATTGAGACTCAGTGTTATTATCCTGCTATCTCTGTGGAATAGCTTCTATCTTATGAATAGGTCCTGAGTGGAGGAAGGGAGCCCCAGAGATCTCAAGCTCTCAGTCACTCTTGCATGGAATAGATCTTCAACAACATGGAGCTGGGTAACATAATAAACATTACACTAATGCTCTCTATCCACCATGATGCAACTATAACTTTAGACTGGGAAATGGAGGGACAGGAAGTCCTGTCTTCAAAGCCATGCCTTACCAAAACAGAGCTCTGCCTAAAAAGCTTCTGTAACTCAGTGTAGGGGTTGGTAAGAGAGTGATTAATACCTGAAATGCCAGGATTCTTATTGTTCTTTCTGATATTTAGTGGATATTTTGAATGTATACTTTTCCATTTGTGGCATGACCTTAAGATTATTTTCATAGACATTAAATCATTGCTTTTTAAAAATATAATTTGTATATGATTTTTTTCTGGAGATAGTATATTCAAGGATTCAAGAATCCTTATTCCATAAGTCTGGCACAGTATGTTTAATATATAGCATTCTTATCATTATTTACCTGTAAGTACTCAATACTTTCATTATTAATTTTTCTTTGGTGAATTTCTTAGGAGGATGCCCTATGATTTCCAAATAAATAGTATTCATATTTATATTTTAACTATTTCATTTAATCTTAATTGCATTATAATCAGGCAACATAGTGTGTATGATAACAATGTTTGAAAATTTTTGAGTCTTACTTCATGACCTCGCACCTAGGTAATTTTGTAAAATATCCATGAGACTTGAAATGGTATATTCTCTCATTGTTTGGTCCTGAACTTTACTATGCTGCTATCATTTCCAACACTCCAACATCTGGTCATAGGTCATTTTTTGGTTGTTTGTTTTTGATGAGCCTGTGGGAGTAATTCTTTATTGTCTGTCAAGAAATACACTGAAAAATATGTTTTAGTAATATCTAGTTGCCCCAAAGGGAGAGGTTTCTCCAGTTGTCTATTTTACTATATCAAAATGTTCTGTATTCTTCAATGAATATGAAAAACCTAACAAAATGGGTTCCAAAAGGCGGCAGTAGATTTAAACAATTTTCAAATTGAGAGAAAAATATTTGACTGCATAAAATATTATTTTCCAATAAATTTGTTTATCATTAGATTATTTAAATAAACTAATTGCAAAGTGGTTTATACTTTTACATTCAAGTTAAGACTTCTTGTTTTTTGTTTTGGCTTTTTTGTTCATTATAGTTATAAATAATAGTGAGGTTTATTAAGCCATATCATACATGCATGTAATATAATTTCCTTCACTTCAATTCCAAGAATTGGAAAAGTCTTTTTCCTTCTCCTCCTCCCTCTCCCTGTTCACCTTCCTCTCCTCTACTAATCATTCTGCTGTTTTTCTTCTTTTTTTTAAAAAAAATTGGTGCTTTATAGATATACATAGATATGGAATTCACTCTGGTATATTCATATTTATATTTTTGTTTATTTCAATTTTTACCTGTAAAAGACATTGACTTTCTCTCAGAAACAATAATTATTGAATAAAGATGGGGTATTCATTATTTATTTTACCTTTATAATACATATTGAAGGAAATGCCAGGTGCTCACTAGCTAAAATTTTCTTCTAAGATATGGAAAAATTAATAAGCAAGTAACATGTCAATTTTTTATGTGAGAATTATGGAGGTAGTTGAAGAAAAATATATTCTTACATTTCTTTTGCCTCATGCAACAAAATTTTATATAAATCTGTGAAATCTCTGACATTACTTTTCACTTCAAGTTCATATATCCTAATTTTTAATTTACATCATTTTGATTTTATTAATAGTATATAGAGAAAAAATAAATTCATTACTTTGAATAAGTAAGAGTTTATATAAATATTTCAGTCATGTTCCAATCAGAAAAATAGAAACTACTCTTGGAATATGAAAAAAGACAAAATTAGTTTCTAAGGTGTTGTAAGGGCTAGAAGGGTAAAGATAGATGACTGAATAACCAGAGCATCTACAAAGTCTAGAATTATTTATATCATGAATAATATGAAAGATAGGAAAATGCTAATAAACCTGGAAAAGAGTTCTTGAAACTCCCCCTGTTCTTGCAGTTGGTTCTGGATCCACTGAGGAGTTATTGCATTTACACGGGCTGCAAACACTGAAATAAGACTGTGTTTCTGTTTAGGTTGGTATATTGTGTGATCTTCCCACTCTTCCTGCTGATACTACAAGTGTCAAAAACTGCCAGCTACCACACTTTAAAAGCCAGAAGTGAAGTGTAAAGTTTTTATCTTCTCCCTTTCTTTTTATCTGCTATTATCTCTTATTAGCTGAAGATAGTAGGATGTCAAATGTTGAGAGAACATGATTTTCAGAATTCCAGCCACAGTCATATAGAAGAAACAATGGGAAGGCAGATATGGGCTGCCAGTCAATAACAAATAATCAGTAAAATAAACACATAGAAAGATATATTTTTAATATCTTTATTTATTTTTATGTGGTGCTGAAGATCAAACCCAGTGCCTCACATGTGCGAGGTGGGCGCTCTACCACTGAGCCCCAGTCCATAAAAAAATATTTTTGTATTTATTTTTAATATTTTTTAATTGTTCATGGATCTTTATTTATTTATTTTTTTAAGAATCAAACCCAGTGCCTCACACATGCTGGGTAAGCACTCTACCATTGAGCTACAACCCCAGCCCAATATTTTTTGTATTTTTGATAGGTTATAAAATCTGTAATAGCTGAGCACAATGTATCTTATTTTTTTTCAATTTGACATGATTAAATTTTACTGATGTGTACTTTGGATGTCTATAATAATCTTATAGAGTGAATGTTCCACTCCAAATTTATATGTTAAAATCCTAACCTTTAATATGATGGAATTATGAAGAGTAATGACTTATATCATGGGATTGGAGTCCTTATGAATGGACTGATTGCCATGATAAGAGTCCCAAAGTTATCTATCATACATCAGCCATGTGAGAATACAAAATGTTATTACTCTTCATCCTGGTAAAGGGGCCTTTTCCAGCTACCAGATCTGTTGGAATCCTGATTATAGAATTTCAAAGTCTTCTAGAAGTTTGAGAAACAAAAACAAAGACATATGTACTACAAGCGTGATGTTATTTCTAAAAGGAGATGGGATAATTTTTACTAAATGCAAACAAAATAAAATTAGAGTGAAATAAGTCTCTAACATGGAATTATTAAGGTTGGTTTCATATATAATGTGAGCATAATGTAAAACATTATATTTATGCATTATGCTTTATTTAGTAAATTTCCAAGTATACAATTTTAAATGCAGTACTACAGTTGTTTTCCCTTGTGTATACTGTGTATATAGGACACAAAATTTCTTTATTGTTACATTTTATTTATAAAGAAATTGAAGTCCAAAATATTAACTTACTTGTGCAAAATCATTGAGCTTGAGAGTATGAAACTGTCACTTGCATTTAATTTTGCATAAGTCCATATTCAGCATTAATTTACTACCTACAGAGGAAAATCTGTGTTGAAATCAGGCACACAGCCTCTTCCTGAAAGAATTTTTAAAAATATTTTTTTATTTGTCAATGGACCTTTATTTTATTTATTGATATGTGGTGCTGAGAATCGAATTCAGTGCCTCACACTTGCTAAGCAAATGTTCTGCCACTGAGCCACAACACTGGCCCCTGAAAGACATTTCTTTATTTCACTCAGAAGCAAATTACTCATACAGATTAGTTCTAAATTCTTTCAGTGCTGGAATATTTAGCAGATGTTAGATGAAAGTTTGTAATTTCACCACTCACAAAATATTTTTCAATTGTACTACCTTTACGCTTTTTATTATCTGAAACATAACACTTCTGGGAGTTATTCTAAATTATTTGGTGAGTGGGAACTAAGTCAGCTCTTAAGAAGCTATTCCACACATAACAAATATCTTGTTCTTACTTCTATTTTCTTTAAGTAGAAAATAAATATGAAGTTGAGACAAAATAGTTCAAGTTAAGTTACTAAGAGTACTTCTCTAGGTATAGTGGAATAATGCAAAACATAAATATGAAAACTCACTGGACCTAATACATCTCTCAAGGAAGCAATTGTCACTGATATAGTTTTGATCCTTGAGAACTTTGAATACAAGCTAACCAACTGAATAACGCAAGAGATATAGACATTGATTTTAAACCTGTTTTATGTGTCATTCTTGTATAAATAAATCTTTAATGTTTTCATGTAAAATATCAAGCTGTTTTCTTATTATAAATGTCTACTTGTGAATTTGAGTGCCACCTGGCAAGACCAGTAAAACAAAGAGGGACAAAACTGAGTATTAATAAAAATAGAAAATAAACATCTTCTAAATTTTCAACTGCCCTTGTTAATGAGACAAGGGTTTATAAAATGCAGTTTCTCTTTAAAACATATAAAATGTGGTTACAGGTGATTTTTCTGCCTTAAGTACTCAATTTAAAGACTTCCAGCTTTATATGTACTGGCTTTTAATTTAACTTTTTTGATCTTTCTAGAATACCTTAAGTATATCTGAAAATGTTTACTACCATTCTCCTAATCCCCACACATATAATCCATTGTTAAAGTCTGCTATTTTTGCCTATTATTTCTCTCACATCGGCTCTCATACATCTACATTACCATAGAGACCTCCCTATCCCAATAAAGTTATGTCTATATTTTTGAGATAGTTTCCTAACTCGAATGACAATTGTCAATCTTATATTTGCAAATCAATAGAATTTATAGAATAACTCGAAAACACATTTTTTATTATTTGAACACTCTCAACATTTTAAATTATGTCAAATATCTGAACCTTGATTGTGACTGTCTACTGCTTATTTACTCTTCCCTTCTCTTTCATAACCCTCAGATTCTAACATGATGATATTCATTTTTTTTTGTTGATACAACTTCTTTACTTGCATTTTTCTATTTATAGAATCCTGCTTTCCCTGGAATGCTCTTCTTCTTAACCCTCACTATATTTTACCAATGTTATTATTATTATTTTTATCTTTTCAATCACACTAGAAACTTTCCTCTTCCCAGAATAAGTTTCTGAATTATTCTATACATTTATTGTGATCCCTTTTTACAAGCACATGCAATAGTTATTAAATTAGTTTGTTTCTGCTAATCTTTTATCCATAGTAAAGTCCAGGATTTTATATGTCTACATTTAGAATTCAAATTGCTTTAAAGAATAAAAATAAACTTATTTCTAGGTATAATTTCCATACTTTCATATCGGCACATGCTAAATATCTGTACTCATTAAAATGGGTATCCTGTTAAATTTTTTTACAAGGCTCTAGTTTTGTGTTGGAGCTAAAGAATTCTATGATACTATTTGTTTTCTCCCTCTATAGAAAACTTTTAAATGTTAAATTTCATGCTTATATCATATATATTACTAAATTATTAATAATTGTGTCACAAATGTATGACATACTCTTTTCAGCAGGAGACAAAACAATGCTCAATAAATAGGAAATGCCTTGGGTTGCACTTAGCTTTTTTATTGGCATGTCATTCTATGTTTGTTAATATATTATTCATATGAAAACTTTTTTTAAAAATTTGGATTCAATAATGAGGAAACCGGATAAGTAAATTAAGTACCAGAGATGTAGAAAGACTTGTCTAAGTGCACATATGTTAATTAATAGCAAAAGTGAAAAATAACTCTTATCTCAAACTGTGAATTTCTTGCTCATTTCATGACAATATGCCATGTTTCAAAGGAATTGTTTTCTCTAGAAAATATAGCAGAGAAAACTTTCAAAGGCAATTAATCTTACACAATATTTTATTTTAAATCTAATCATTCAAGCCTAGTTGAATATCTACATTATTAAAATATATTTGTAAAAAAACATACAGAATAAAATAGTGAAAAAAATAGTGTCAAATATTTATGTAAATTTAATCATTAATACATTTGATCTTTATGATGAATATATATGCATATGTGTGTGTGTATATATATATATATATATATATATATATATATAGAAATATATAGGTAGTATGAATGATGTAAAAGGCAGAACAATATAATATTTACAACAGATGTATAGATGCTCAAAATTAACATTATTTTTTTAAAAAGTTTTATTTTGGCTTTGGTATCTTTTGCAAATAAATTATTCTTCATTCATAAACCACTTGTAAACTAATCAAAAGTTACTACATTTATGACAAGAAGATTAGTTTCAACAATTATCCTATGTTCTTCTAGAAAACGTATTTATAGCTCATTCTAACTTTTATGAGTGAGCATACAAATACTAAGCCATGCATCTTAATTCTGGAAAATCATGAATTCCATAAGGTTATTAGCTAGGAATGTACAGAAAAATTGCTTATACCCATTTGTATTTCGATGACCAAATATCAGTATACTGCCTACAGTTATGATGTACTAGGGCAGTAGGATATGTTGTCTGCCGCAGTCTGGCTGGGCACAATCAGGAGCCATTTGTCAAAAGAAACTAACTTTATTTTTAGAACCACAGGCCAAACAAAACAGCCTCTCAGGAAAAACCCTCAGAGCCTCAACTGCCACCACAGGCTTTCCACAAGCCTCTTTCTCCCACACAAGCTTCTCCCCACCTCCCACAATCCTCCTGCTCTTGAGGCCGATTGGATGGGTCACATGGGCGGAGCCAAAAAAATCCCCCAATGAGCAGCTCCGTGGTCTGAAAGGGCAGGGAAACAGCCCAATGAGCATCACCGCAGAGGAGCCAATCAGCTAGATGTTGCTGGGGCCGGTGTGAGCCAATCATCAGCCGGCAGCTGGAAGTTTGCTGGCAGCTGGAAGTTTGCTGGGGCCCCTTTGGCTGTGGCTCTCAACATCTCCCCCTCTATTTTTAAACAACAAGCATGTGGCTTAGGGACCCTGCCTGCCTTAGGTTGTCCAATAGTACATATGGTCCTTAGGTTGGTACCATTGCAATTGGATCTTACCCATCACTGACTACTGGTCCAGTATACAGACACACCTGTGGAGAGGTCTTTGTACCAGCGGGGGGGTAGGTTCTTTGCCTCACCTCTGTTGGCCCCCAAATTTTAGCTGGACGATCATGACAAGCAGAAGGGAGGAAGATACACCAAGCCAATTGACGGCTCCTTTTGGAAAAATTGTACCACCAATGACATCATCAGCAAAAATACCCCAACACTACCACAAGTCGTTGCACCAACAGATAGTTCACAATGCATACAGGTGAGCTCACAATGTGTCCAGGCAAGTTCTGCAAGCAGTTCAGTGATGGCTATTGCAGAAGCTGTAGATTGGTTTTATCTTTGACTTCACCAGCACTGGGATGAAGATAGGAATTCTGGCAATAATGGCTAAAGAAAAAATTATGTAACATTACAGAAGGCACTAAAAGAAAACAATTTTCTTAACAATTTACATTATCTTCACCAGCACTGGGATGAAGATAGGAATTCTGGCAATAATGGCTAAAGAAAAAATTATGTAACATTACAGAAGGCACTAAAAGAAAACAATTTTCTTAACAATTTACATTATCTTTAAGAGAATTATTAAATATAATGAAAAGGAAAGGTGAAAGTAAACAAACAGATCTGTTAACCTTCTTTTTTGTTTACATATTAAAACAAACCTCAACAGTTGTTTACCCAATTTAAATTAAACCATATAAATCACGTGAAAAAAAATATTTGGATCCATTTTATCATGAGCGCTCATCATATATGATATATGGACATACGTACATTCAAACATATAACACAAAACACAAGTGTGCACACATAATATAATACATACAACACATAACATTATAGTAAAGGCCTTATAACTTTTTACAGGTGAAATCTCCATTGCAATGTTTAAAAACTCTATAGTCAAAAAATAGAACTGATCAGCAAAACATTAACCTAGGTCTGTATGAGCTCAAAAAACAAAATAGAACTTCATGATATGACAAAGGGCAATAATAAAATAGATATTGAAAAAAGCATCCTGGTTCTGTTGCAGATGTAAGAATAGCCAAATTGGAGTTTTGGATATCAGTTGTTATGGATTTGAGCCAAATCATCTTCTTTTTGGTCTGTAGAAATCGCTTTAGTTAATCTTTCTGGAATCCAAATTGGCTGCTGTTCTCCCTGTGGAAACACATAAACAGACCCCAGACTCCAGACAATCACTGGGTCAGGACCTTGGTTAATCTCTCTGGAATCCAAATCGGCTGCTGTTCTCCCTGTGGAAACACACAAACAGACCCCCGACTCCAGACAATTACTGGGTCAGGACCTTTCCATTGTCCTGTTAGAATATCCTTCCAAAGTACCTTGGGCTTATGCACATTTTTTGGACACATATGCCTTTCCGCAGCACTAAGTCCTGATGAATCCAAATTTAAAAAGTTTAGAGTAAAAAGGGTTATTTTAAGTTTATCTTTGGGGAATATATACCCCTTCCCAATTCCTTCTTTTTGCTTTAATAAGTACATTTTAATAGTTTGATGAGCTCTTTCAACTATGCCTTGTCCCTGTGGATTGTATGGGATTCCTGTTATATGAGTAATGCCAAATGTTGAGCAAAATTGTTTAAAAGAGGTAGAAGTATAACCAGGGGCATTATCTGTTTTTAACTGTTTTGGAACACCCACAGTGGCAAAATTTTGTAAGCAATGAGCTATAACATCTTTAGTTTTTTCTCCGGCATGAAGGGAGCCCATCAAAAATCCAGAAGAAGTATCAACTGTAACATGCAAATATTTTAATTTTCCAAATTCTGGCAAGTGTGTGACGTCCATCTGCCAAATATGCTTAGGTATCAATCCTCTAGGATTGACTCCAAGATTAACTTGTGGTAAAAAGGTCACACAATTTTGACATTGTTTTATTCTTTGTCTAGCTTGTTCCTTAGTTATTTTAAAGTGCTTTTGTAAAGTATTAGCATTGACATGGAACTTTTTATGAAAATTTATAGCTTCTTCTAGTGTAGAGAAAATATGTATGTCATGTGTAGTTTTATCTGCTAAATCATTGCCCAAACTAAGGGCTCCAGGCAATCCTGTATGTGCCCTGATATGTCCTATAAAGAATGGATCTTTTCTGTCCCAGATTAGACTTTGTATAGTGGAAAGCAAAGAGAAAACAGTAGAAGAAGGGGAAATCCTACCAGCATCTTCAAGAGATACTATAGCATTAACTACATACTGACTATCAGAAAATAAATTAAATACAGAATCTTTAAACATCACAAAAGCTTGTAAAACTGCATTAAGCTCTACCTTTTGAGCTGATTGTTTGGGTACTAAAAATGTAAAAGTTTGATCAGGGGTAACTACTGCTGCTGTACCATTATTTGACCCATCAGTGAATATATTTGGAGCATTCATGATAGGTGTTTTTCTTGTCATTTTTGGAAAAATTACAGGATGCAATGACCAAAAAGACAATAAAGGATTAGATGGTAAGTGGTTATCAAATGAAACATTAGATTTGCACATGATTATTGCCCAAGTATTTAACTCATTAGCTAACTCATCCATTTGATTCATAGTATATGGAGTAATAATTTTATTGGGAGAAATTCCAAACACTCCCTTTGCTGCTTTTATTCCTTTGAGTATTAATTGTCCTACAGCCTCAGGATACCTAGTAAGAATAGTGTTAGGAGAATAAGATAAATGTATCCATAATAATGGACCTTCTTGCCAAAATACTCCTGTAGGAATATTTTTTGTTGGTAGTACAATAAATAATAAAGGCAAACTTATATCAATTCTATCCAAATGCATATTTTCCATATATGTTTCCATGATTTTTAATGCCTTTCTTGCTTCAGGCGCTAACATTTGGGGTGAATTTGGATCTGATGGACCTTTTAGGATATCAAATAAAGGTCTCAACTCTCCTGTTGGTATACCTAAATAAGGCCTTATCCAATTTATGTCTCCTAATAACTTTTGAAAGTTGTTAAGTGATTTGAGTTGATCTACTCGTATTTGAATTTTTGGTGGACGGACCATGGTTGAGGATAATAGAACTCCTAAATAATTAATTGGAAAATTTAATTGTACTTTATCTATTGCTATCTCTAGATTATAATTTTTTAATAAGTTTGTAAGTGTGGCATAACATTCTAGCAATGTGTTTTTATCTTTGTGTGCTAATAATACATCATCCATATAGTGAAATATTTGTAGTTCAGGATTTTGATTTCTAAGTGGCTGGATTACTTTGTTAACATAAATTTGACACATAGTTGGGCTGTTAGCCATCCCTTGAGGGAGTACTTTCCATTCATATCTCTGATCAGGACCTTCATGATTCAGTGCAGGGATAGTAAATGCAAAACGTGGACTATCCTCAGGATGAATTGGAATTGAAAAAAAAAATCTTTAATATCTATAACTAAAACATACCAGGTTTTTGGCAAAGCAGACAACTGAGGAATCCCTGATTGAGCAGGTCCCATAATAACCATCTCATTATTAATGGCTCTTAAATCTTGCAATAATCTCCATTTACCAGATTTCTTTTTGATGACAAAAATGGGAGTATTATGGGGAGATACAGAAGGTTGTATTTGTCCTTCCGCTAATTGTTGTTTGACCAGGTCATGGGCTGCTTGTATCTTTTCTTTAGTCAGGGGCCACTGAGGAACCCATACTGGTCTTTCTGATTTCCAAGTAATTTTTATTGTCTCAGTGGCCCTTTCTGAAAATCCAACCCATGTCTTTCTGTTCCTTGATCTATTTGTATTGGTGCTGCTATACCTTGTTCTTGTTTTTCTAATCTTTTTCCTTTCCTAAAACCTTGTCTAGTCATAATAGTGGGTGCATTTTGGTTGATGTTATTTGTTAATGTCAAACCTAATTGATCTAGGACATCGCACCCCCATAAATTTACGGGAAGATGATCCAATACATATGGCTGTATAGTTCCTTCACATCCTTCAGGATCCTTCCAATCTAATACCATTGCACTTCTATGGGGATTAGTCGCCACTCCTAGGCCTCGAAGCGTTTGAGTGGCCTGTTGTAATCGCCAATGTTTTGGCCATTCTTGACGAGAAATGATGCTAAGGTCTGCACCTGTATCCAGTAGCCCATTAAATTCATGTCCTTGAATATTTAGTTTTAGCATGGGGCGAGAATCTAAATTTAAAGAAAGCATAGCCCAATCTACACCTGTGGAGCCTAATCCCTTGGAACCTCTTTCTACAGTACGACTGGAAAATTTATCATGTAGGCTGGGTATTATTAGTAACTGTGCTATTCTATCTCCTGGTGAAATTACTGATATACCCTTTGGAGAAATGGCTATAATTTTTATTTCACCTTCATAATCGGGATCAATTACCCCAGGACTTATCATAAGTCCTTTTAGAGTAGAAGAGCTGCGTCCCAATAATAAGCCTACTGTTCCTTTGGGAAGAGGTCCTTTCACCCCTGTGGGAATGATTTGAACTCCCATCTCTGGAGTTAGTACTGCTCTGGCGGAGGCGCAGATGTCCAACCCTGCGCTCCCTCTGGTTTGTCTGATGAGGGATCTGATGGACAATGTGTCCTGGGCACTACCCTGATGGGGTTGCTGGGTTCCTCCAGTGCTCCGTATATTTGTGGTTTTGGGCCCCGGAGCATTGGGCCCCCCTGTCCATTTTTTGGCAATGGAGCCCGATGCCTTTCTCCACGATATCGTGGATAAACACCTGGTCCTTGTTCATTTTTTGATAATGGAGTACCCTCTATGGTGGTTTGAGAACGGCATTCATTAGCCCAATGTCTCCCTCTACGGCATCGTGGGCAAATACCTGGTATTCTACTCCTTTGATACCTAGTTTTGTTAAACCCTCCTCCAATGGGGCAATTCCTTTTAAAATGTCCTGTTTGTTCACAATTGGAGCATGTTCTTGGCCTGGCATCTAAAGCCTGTTTTACTGCAGCTGCCACAATTTGCCCTTGTTCATTAATGTCTCTGGCATCTAAAGCCTGTTTTACTGCAGCTGCCACGACTTGCTCTTGTTCATTAATGTCTCTACATAATTTAATATATGTGTTTAAATCTTCATGTTTCCATGGTCTAATGATATCTCTGCACCAACGATTCACTTGCTCATAAGCCAGGTGTTTTAATAATGGCATTGCTTGTTCTGTATTCCCAAAAACTCTGGTAGCTGTTTGAATAAGCCTATCTACAAATTCAGCATAAGGTTCATTAGCTCCTTGTATTACCTTAGATAATTGACCTTGTAAACCTCCATGTCCTTGTAAAGTCTTCCATGCCTTAATTGCATCTGCAGCAATTTGTGCGTATACGCCAGGATCATATGCAATTTGTTGCTGCTGATCCTCATAAGGTCCCTTTCCTAACAACATATCTAGATTTCTCTGAGGATAACCAGCTGCTGCATTTCGCCTAGCCGTCTCCTTGCAAAATTCCTCATTGGCAACCTTCCATAACAGGTATTGTCCTCCATTTAGCACAGCTTTACACATATTAGCCCAATCTGCTGGCGTCATGTTCAAGTTGTTAATGGATTCGACCATGCATACAGTGAAGGGTGCTTGAGGACCATAGGTTGTTACAGCCTCTTTTAGCTGCTTCACTGTTTTGAAATTTAAAACTTGGTAAAATCGCTGCCCTCCTGCCTCAAATACAGGGCATGTTAATATTTGAGATCTTGTCTCAGGATCCCAACTATCAACTGTGGGGGTTGGGGACCTCCCAGCATATGGAGGTGGCCTTGTTAGTTGGACACTTACGTCCTCTGGTGATAGAAAGGTGTTAGTAGCAGTCTCCTGTAGAGGTGGTGCTGTTGGTTGGACACTTACACCCTCTGGTGATAGAAAGGTGTTAGTAGCAGTCTCCTGTTGTAACTTTCCCCCTGATGGCTTTTTCTGTTTTACACTTTCTTTCTCTGTCTGACTAGCTTGAGAGGCCTTCTCTTTTACTTGAATCTTTTCCCCTGTCTGACTAACTTGAGAGACCTTCTCTTTTACTTGAATCATTATGTCTTCTTCTTCCTCTACCATTGTCTGAACTGAAGGCTTTGGACTAAGCAAACAAGATATGAACGTCCACAATGGCAATGTGCCAACTGGCAGAGTCCCTGGGCTTTTCTTTTCTATTCTTTTTAAATCTTCACCATGATGGTTCCATTGTGATATATTTAACAACTCCTCCTTAAAAAGCCATGGGCTACATTTTTGTATTGTATCAACGTATGCCCTGACTGTTCTTGATTTTACTGAGATGCCTCCTTCCTCTAACAATTTACTTAACACTCTTTCAGTTTGTTTTTTACTAATTTCTGATCCCGTATTTCTACTATAATACAACCCAACAAGATAACGCCTAACAAAACTGAAACTGAGTGAAACAAATTTGGAACAACACAAAATCATTATAATAGCCTCCTGAAATGTCCATCCGTCCTTTCTCCCTATCTGTTCCTCAGATGTGAGCTGTTTTTCTTCCATCTTACACATCTCCAGGGACAGGCAACTTAAAACAAAAGTGAAACAAAATAACAAAAGAAGAATCTTAAAATGGCTACCCATCCTCTCGCCCTGCCCTCAGGGGCGAGCAGTTCACTTACCCTCAGTCGCTCCCCGTGCGATCCACCAAATGCCGCAGTCTGGCTGGGCACAATCAGGAGCCACTTGTCAAAAGAAACTAACTTTATTTTTAGAACCACACACGACAAACAAAACAGCCTTTCAGGAAAAAACCCTCAGAGCCTCAACTGCCACCACCGGCTTTCCACAAGCCTCTCTCTCCCACACCAGCTTCTCTCCACCTCCCACAATCCTCCTGCTCTTGAGGCCGATTGGCTGGGTCACGTGGGCGGAGCCAAAAATGTCCCCCAATGAGCAGCTCCGTGGTCTGAAAGGGCAGGGAAACAGCCCAATGAGCATCACCGCAGAGGAGCCAATCAGCTAGATGTTGCTGGGGCCGAGGAGCCAATCAGCTAGATGTTGCTGGGGCCGCTGTGAGCCAATCATCAGCTGGCAGCTGGAAGTTTGCTGGCAGCTGGAAATTTGCTTTGGCCCCTTCGGCTGTGGCTCTCAACAATATATGGTCATCCTAATGTTATAAATAAACTGATGTGACAGGAAGACCAATGACATATAATAGAACAGAGGGAATAGATACAATTATCAGATCCCTCATAAAGTATCAAAATCATATGTTGGAGAAAAGATAACATTTCAAGCAAATGCTTCTAGGAAAACTAAATATCCATATGTCCATAGATGAAACTATATTCTTATTTCTCATCTTACATAAAAATGTCAACAGACATGGATAAAAGACCTAGGAATTAGACCAGAATCTTTTCTACTTAAAAAAAAAAAAAACAACCAAAAACAAACAAAAAATCAACAACAACAACAACAACAACAAAAACAACCATAGGATAGAAACTTCAACATCTGGGTGTGGCATATGCCTGTAATCTCAGCGGCTTGGGAAGCTGAGACAGGAGGATCACGAGTTCAAAAAGAGCCTCAGCAAAAGAGAGATGCTAAGCAACTCAGTGAGACTCTGTCTCTGAATAAAATACAAAATAAGGCTGGGGATGTGGCTCAGTGGTCAAGTGACCCTGAGTTCAATCCCCAGTACCCCACCCAAACAAAACAAAACAAAACAACTCCAACACATATATGCAGACAACAGCTTCCTCAATAATACTCTGAAAGCTCAGGAAATAATATCAATAATTAGTAAATTGGATATCATACAATTAAAAAGCTTCTGCTCAGAAACAAAACAATTAAGAATGTGAACAGAACCTGAAGAACAGGAAAATATCTTTGTATCTTTACCAGTTGTGCCTTGGAAAAAGAAATGATATACAGAATATATAAATCACTCAAAAAGCTTAACTCCAAAAAAAAAAAAACAAGTAAATGGGCAAATGAATTAAACAGATATTTTTAAAAGAAACAAATACAAATGGCCAAAATTATGAGAAAATGGTCAATATTTTTGTCATTCTGGGAAATGCAAATTAAAATTTACTGAGATTTCATCTTATTTCAGTTAGAATGACAATCATCAAGACTATAAATAAAATATGATGTGTGAGGAGGCGGGGGAAATAATCAGTTGTATACTCTTGGGGTTTTGTAAGTCAGAACAATAACTATGGAAATCAGTATGGAGGTTTCTCAAAAGAATAGAAATGTAACCAACATATGACTCAGCTATACCATATCTCAGGATTTGTCCAAAGAATTAAAGCCAGTATAATATGAAGACACAACATCCCCAGGTAAATAGCAACACAATTCTCAATAGTCAAGTTATGGAATCAACTTCTGTGTCCATCAACAGATGAATGGATAAAGAAAATGTTACACACACATACACACACACACACACATACACATGCACACGAGACTTATGTAGCTATACAGAAGAACAAACATGTAATTTTCAGGAAAATAGATGGAAATTTTGAGCATTATGTTAAGTACAATTATTCAGATTTATGAGGATAAGGGTCAAAGGTTTTTTTTCTCTTATGTGGAATCTAGAGAGAAAAGGAGGGGAAAGATATGGGGATACGGGGATTCTCATCAGAATAAAAGGTAAGCCATTAGATTAAAGGAAAAATACCAGGGGGAGGTTGGAGGGGAATAAGTGGAGATATTGGCAAATGAAATTGACCAAATTATTTTATGTGCATGTATGAATATTATCTAATGAATCCCATAATGTATAATTATAATGAGCCAATAAATATTTTTTTTTGAAAGAAAACTGTTCTGAGAAAAATTTTCAAAACACAGAGAAGGAAAGAGAGAGAGAGTGAGACAGTGATGGAGAAAGTTGGGGAGAGAGAGAGGGGAGACAATGAGGGGAGATCTCCTAGACACATGCCCAAGAATTCCCAATTGGTTCTTTCCAAATTTCCAATCACTATTTAATTACTGTGACTTTTATTCCATTAGTTACTTTATAAATGCTTTTTCAGTTTTATTAAGGTGTAATGACAAACAACATTGTACACAGTTAAGCAGACAACACTGGGCTGTTGGTAGAGCGCTTGCCTTGCTTGCACAGGCCCTGGGTTCAAGTCACAATTCCACACATACACACACGCACAAAAACCCAACAACAATAACAAGCAAAAAAACAGGCAACATGATGATTTGATAGATTTCTACAGTATAAAATGTTTGCAACAATCAAGTTAAGTAACATGTCCATCACAAGTTAAGTTACATGTCCATCATATTGTTACTATTTTTACTTTCATGTAATTTTCTAATGTAACTGAATATCTATACCCTTTAACCAACACCTTTCCTTAACACTCTCCACAAACACCTGGAAAGAACCATTGTACTCTCTGCTTTAATGAGTTTAACATTTATTTAATTTTTATGTATTACTTATTATTTTATTCATTTTCAAATTTTTCTATGTTTGAAATATGTGGTGCTGAAACCCCTGATCCCTAGACAACTGAATATCTGCTCCTTTTAAAGATGGTATAATAGTGTCTCCCTCATGGAATGGCTCATTTTATGGCAGCTGGAAAGTGAAAAGGGAGAGGAAGAGTGGTGAGTAGTATCCAAATATATCCTTCAAGGGTATTCCCTATCTTTCTCCTACCACACTATGCTGCTTAAAGATTCTCCCACCTCCCAATACCACTAAACTGGAAATCAATATTTTAGCACATGGGCTTTTTGGTGGATATTTCACATTTAAAATACAACAGTTCCTTTAATACCTTATCTTCTTCAGGCTATATCACACCTTACATTCATCCAACTATCCACTTATCCATTCATTCACAAACATATTTACTAAGTAGCTTCCATATTTTATAAGAAATAGGCAATGGGCATGTAAAATTAAGAAAAAAGTGAAAAAAATGGCCTTCATTTGGTGAAATTTATAATCCAAATGACAACACATAATATTAGCAAGTGATTGAATATTATAAAGCTGTTAATACAGGAATATATTATATGAATTAGACACTATCTCCTTCAAGGTATGTATAAATCTCTTTGCTATAATTGTGTGAAAGTATTTTAATTTTTGTAAAGAATGTGTCTTTTCATCATATCTTCATCTCCTTCAGATAAGTAAATCATACTGTCCTTCAAAATAAAAGATAATTATTACCTCTTTCAGAATGTCTAAAATATTCTGCTCTCCCTAAAGTTGACTCCATTTCCTCCTTTTTGTTATCTCTGATATTATTTATAATAAACTGTATAATAAATAATATAATAAACTGTATAATAATCATTTAGATAAAAATTATATTTAACAATTTGTTATTTTATTTTTCTTGAACATTTTTACTCTATATGTCTTTTAAATTTTCATATATAAACAATCACATCATTTGTTCTATTTTGTCTCTGGCTTCTTTTTATCAATATTATGTTTGTTGGGTAACTCTCGTTCAGAGGCCATGATTAATTTTTTTTCCATTAGAGTGTTGATGGATCTTTGAGTAGTTTCCAGTCTGGAATTGTGCTGCTGTAAATGTTTTGGTACTTTTTTCTCTTGATGTAAAAGTACTCACATCTTTCTTGGTGTCTGAACCTAAATGTAGAATTGATGCTATATCTTAGCTTATCCATGTTCTTTTGCCCACTATTCTCCACGAATATCTGTTTTTTCTACAATTTGTTTTAAAGGATATTTTATATATTTTGGATACAAACTGTAAAGTGTATAAGACAGTGAAAAAAATCCAGAAAGACTTATATAACTTTGAAGGTGTTTATATTTCAAGAAAGAATGAGACTAAAATGGTGGTGACATTTGAATTGAATGGTGGTGACATAAGAACTGAAAACTCCTGGGGTCTATCTTGCATTCAATAGACACATGCACAATTCAAAAGATTAGCATGAAAACCCTGTATTCATTCTGTTTAGTTGGTCAAAAAGCAAAGTTTTCTCCCTCTTTTCAGGTGGAATGAAAGAGATAGCTGTCTCATTCTTTTACATATAAGCAGGGGAAATCCAATTTTCTGTATCTGGCTTCCCTCAAAAGAACTGGAAAATTGCGGAAGACAATGCAAATGATATTAGAACTCATGAGGTGTATTTTAGACATGGAAATAATAGATTAAAAATCCAACAAAAGCCTTCTTCAAGAGATATGTATTGCTAATTACTTTCCCATTCTTTTCAATTTCACACTGAATTTGTCAATCTTTTCACTTAAACTTGTTGCTCTTTAAATCAGGTTTAAGAAGAAATGGATGGCATTAGAGCAGATTATGCTAAGAGAAGTTATCCAATCCCCCCCCAAAATAAATGCTGAATGTCTTTTTTAATATAAGGGGGGTGACTCAAAATGGGGAAGAGAGAAAGAGCATGAGAAAAAGATTACCTCTACATAGGGAAGAGAAATGGGAGGGAAAGGGAGGGAGAAAGGGAATTGCATGGATGGAGGAAGGAGACCCTCATTGTTATACAAATTCATGTATGAAGATGTGAGGAAAAAAAAGAATAGCCTTACCCTAGATTAGGTAGAGAGAAGTGATGGGAGGGGAGGGGAGGGGTTGGGGAGATAGGAAGGATAGTAGAATGAAACAGACATTATTATTACTGTGTGTATATATGTGAATGCATGACTAATGTGATTCTACACCCTGTATACTCAGAAAAATGAGATATTATATCCCATCTGATTCAAATATATGATATGTCAAGGTCATTGTATTGTCATATGTAACTAATTAAAACAAATTTAAAAAGAATTTTTTACTTTCCATGATGTTGTAAAGACCATGCCCTTTATTATTTTTGAAAACTTTAATTGATTTGCCTTTTATATTTAGACATGGGATTTATCTCTGATTTGTATGTATGATGTGAGGTTATTACCAAATTTAATTGGTTTATATAGTTACCCAACTGTACCCACACTTTTGACATTTTTTAAATCTTCTATAATTTAATTACTTTGGAGTTTATTTTACTTAGTTTCAGCAAAATGATAAAAAATCATTTAGACATAGAGAAGAAACAAAACCAATATAGCTATATTGTCACTGGAATGATTAGATAAAAAGAGTGAATAAATTTAATTTTATGATTGTACTACATACCTCAAATTATGACTACATAGGGTACTGTAAAGAAATAAGACATTAAGGTTGTTCTAATCCTAATGTATTTTTAGTATAACATAGAGGTCACAATTAGGCTTTGGAGTTTTGTCAAATTAACAAAATAATAATTATGCAAGTCATTTAGCCTTGGAGAATATTTTATGAATGAAAATTAAAATATATTTTTTTTGAATATACAACCAACTTGGAATTACCAAATTCTTCCCAGGTTTAATCTTCTTTTTCTCCAATTTCAAGGATTCTCTGTGCTATGTGTGCTAATTATAAACAGATTGGTATCAATATTTTTTATATAAATTTGTTATTACAATGGCAATAGCAGACATCTTATTAGCACATGATAATATCCAGAAAGTCTCATGTTATCCTGAAAGTCATGTTAATGTAAATATGAATGGCTTTATAACAAAAATGTGAAGCTTATTTAAAGATACAGATTTAGAAGTAATAGTTAAAGCCAATATAATGAAGTAAGATTTTCAATTGTTGGCAGAAATTAGAAAGAAACCTGAAAATATCTAGTAGTTGTAAATTACATGTTGACTAAATATAATATTTACATTGGTACACTTTATCTTATTTATGTTGAAGTTTTTACTGAACTCACTTCTTAAATATTCCAAAAATTACACAGAATATATCTGAAAGGTTGGTGTTTAATTTTTCAGTCCATCATAATATTCTGAAACAAATAATTTTGAAACAAAATTTCTTACTTAATTATATATTTTATTTTCCAATTCTTTTCTTGTAGGGCACATCACATCAGAGAAATAGAAACCTATGATGGAGAAAAGGAAACCTAACTTGCAGACTGATGCTCATTTCCTGGTCTTGGGGCCCCACATGGATAAGATGGCACCTGGCAATCAGCCAGAAGGCATTACTGTGGGTTGTGATGAAAAATCGGACCACCTCTAGGATAGGCTCAGAACACTTCCGCCCTTGAGGACAGCTCATGTCTCTCATTACTGCCTGTAGGATGGGTGTACATGTGAATTCTCCCCACCCTGCTAACCTTTATCCTGATTGGCTCCTGTACATTATATTAGCTGTGTGTGTTTTCTCAATAAAGGAGCTCCTGCTTGGACTGGTCTCCCTGACATGTCTCATTGTCCTCCAGTGAGGGAGGGCTGGGTGCAGGCAGTCAGTCTGCCCTCTCCTTTCTTGGCTCATCCTGGTCAGGGCATGCTCTCCCCATCTCTCCCACAGGTCCAGAGGGAACGAGGGCTAAAAACTCTGACATTTTCTGATCATCTTCCTATTTTGATGTTCTCTACCTGGTGATTTTTCAATAAAAATTACACACATTTGTTATTTTTCCATTATCTAAATTCAATTAAAATTGTTTAAAATATAATGCATGTGTTTTCTATCTGTAAGAATTAAAGAAGTTAATTTGCCACCAATTTTCCTCAGAATGAATATATGACTAATTACTATATGTGAATTATGTGTGAAGTAATACTTTTCAAAGCTGAGGGCCAAAACTAGGCAAATTTTACACAAACCCCATTACTCCATTTGCTTTAGAATGAATCAATGATAGAGCCATGTGTGCAGCTATTGTAGTTTAAAATTGACATAAAATGACAAAATGTTTGTTTTTCCTCTTCATTTGTAATTCTAATGTGGAAAATATAAATTTGAATTTTTTCTCTTATACAAATTTTATAGATAATGTACATGTGTCTGTCTATAACTCTAGCAAAAATTGCAAATCATTAGTTTGCTAAACCAAAGAGCCAAGTCTATATAATAATTTTAGGTTACCAAGAGAAAACACAGTTTATCATACAATACTAATATATATATATATATAGTTTTTGGAGCCAGAGGTTGAACTCAGAAGCACCCAACAACTGAGCCAAATCCCCAGCCCTTTTTGTATTTTATTTAGAGACAGAATATCACTGAGTTGCTTAGCACCTCACTGTGGCTGATGCTGGCTTTGAACTTGTGATCCTCCTGCCTTAGCCTCCCAAGATGCTGATTACAGGAATGCACCACTACACGTGGCACAACATTAAGATTTTTATATACTCAGAGTAGCATTCATTGAGGATTATTATATAATCAGAATACCATTCATTGTGAATTATTTACATGTTTTTCCAAAAATAAACAATTTCACCACACAACCCCAACATTTATTCTTTGTTTCTTCTATTACATTTCTCTGAACTAACACAGACTTAATGCTTAATTATTCACTATAAAGAAAGGTGGCATATATATATATATATATATATATATATATATATATATATGCAGTATATAAGGCAAAAGTTATTTTAGCAGTCTTTTTTTTCTTTTTTTATTGGTTGTTCAAAACATTACAAAGCTCTTGACATATCATATTTCATACATTAGATTCAAGTGGGTTATGAACTCCCATTTTTACCCCAAATACAAATTGCAGAATCACATTGGTTACACATCCACATTTTTACATAATGCCATATTAGTAACTGTTGTATTCTGCTACCTTTCCTATCCTCTACTATCCCCCCTCCCCTCCCCTCCCATCTTCTCTCTCTACCTCATCTACTGTAATTCATTTCTCTCCTTGTTTTTTTTCCCATTCCCCTCACAACCTCTTATATGTAATTTTGTGTAACAATGAGGGTCTCCTTCCATTTCCATGCAATTTCCCTTTTCTCTCGCTTTCCCTCCCACCTCATGTCTCTGTTTAATGTTAATCTTTTCCTCCTGCTCTTCCTCCCTGCTCTGTTCTTAGTTGCTCTCATTATATCAAAGAAGACATTTGGCATTTGTTCTTTAGGGATTGGCTAGCTTCATTTAGCATAATCTGCTCTAATGCCATCCATTTCCCTGCAAATTCCATGATTTTGTCAATTTTTAGTACACAGTAATACTCCATTGTGTATAAATGCCACATTTTTTTTTATCCATTCATCTATTGAAGGGCATCTCTGCTGGTTCCACAGTCTAGCTATTGTGAATTGTGCTGCTATGATCATCAATGTGACAGTATCCCTGTATTACGCATTTTTAAGGTCTTCAGGGAATAGTCCGAGAAGGGCAATAGCTGGGTCATATGGCGGTTCCATTCCCAGCTTTCCCAGGAATCTCCACAAAGTTACAACTATCTTATATTTGATAAAGGGGCTAAAAGCATGCAATGGAGGAAGGATAGCATCTTCAACAAATGGTGCTGGGAAAACTGGAAATCCATATGCAACAAAATGAAACTGAATCCCCTTCTCTCACCATGCACAAAAGTTAACTTAAAATGGATCAAGGAGCTTGATATCAAATCAGAGACATGGCGTCTTATAGAAGAAAAAGTTGGCTCCGATCTACATATTGTGGGGTCAGGCTCCAAATTCCTTAATAGGACACCCATAGCACAAGAGTTAATAACAAGAATCAACAAATGGGACTTACTTAAACTAAAAAGTTTTTTTCTCATCAAGAGAAACAATAAGAGAGGTAAATAGGGAGCCTACATCATGGGAACAAATTTTTACTCCTCACACTTCAGATAGAGCCCTAATATCCAGAGTATACAAAGAACTCAAAAAATTTTAGCTGTCTTTTGAATGACTTATAATTTTCCAAGGAATGGTGTTGGGCCTTAACCTTTCTAAATCTTTTTCATATAATATTTATAATAGTCTAGCCTTATTGGAAATGTAATCAGAATCCTGGGAGGCAACATAGCATAATTATAGGCTAGAGGATCTGAAATTCTGAAGTATTTCTGAAGTTCTATGGGTTGAAATTTGAATTCCATGATATTTATTTTTGGAATATTCCCTCAAGCCATGAATCACCATTCTAAATATCATTAAAATGGGAGTAATACTTACCCCTTAAGACAATTATACACATTAAATGATGTATTGCTTATAATATTCTTGCTTTATATCTGGACAATTTTAAGCACTAAGTAAATTATACAAATAACAGGAGTTAAAAAGCATATTAATGTGGCTGGGTGTGGTGGCATGTGACTGTAATCCCAGGGGCTCAGGAGGTTGAGACAGGAGGATCATGGGTTCAAAGCCATCCTCAGCAAAAGTGAGCATTAAGCAACTCAGTGAGACCCTGTTTCTAAATAAAATACAAAATAGGGCAGGGGGTGTGGCTCAGTGATTGAGTGCTTCTGAGTTCAAATTCTGGTACCCCCCCAAAATTGAAAATTGTAATAATGTGAACAAAAACCAGATATAACATTACATAGAAATGGTGTATAATAGATCCACAAATGTTTGAGATGACTGTAATGATTGCAGTTCTAAATATTAACAAAATTGCATATTTTAGTTATTTTTTCAACACACATATTTTTTCAACTCATATAAACTAGGTAAGTACTGTAAAACTGAGCTACCCTACCAGCCCTCATTTTTAAGTTTTAAATGTTGATTTGCGATCTTTTTTCACCTATTCAACTTGTAAGAATTTTTAAATGAAAAAGTATTTTCCTTAATATGAACCTCTTGTTACTATGAAGATTCTGCAGTTTACTGCATATATATATATATATATATATATATATATATATATATATATATAGAGAGAGAGAGAGAGAGAGAGAGAGAGAGAATTTAAGGAGCATATTGGTCTTTATTTGTTTGAGAAAACAATGTCAGCATTTTTATTATGATATTATTGCTATTGTGCTTAAAACATTTAAAATGAGGTTGCCATTTCTTATATGTTTATGTGTGGTATCCCCCAAGAGCTCATGTGTGAGAAAATGAAAGAATTTTCAGAGGTGAAATGATGATATTATAAGAGGTATATCCTAATCAGTGGATTAATGCCATAATAAGGATTAAATAGGCTGTAACTGCAAGAATGTAAGGTCTGACTGGAGAAAACCGAGGGTGTTGTTTTGTGGTTTCTGTGTTTTTCCTTAGTGGGTGGAGTTTGTTTTCTCTCTCTGTGTCCTAATTTGATATCCTGAGCTGCTTTTCTCCACCACACCCATCAACAAAGAAATTCAGTCTCACCTGGTGCCTAGAGCTATGGAGTTGGCTGTCCTTGGACTGAAACTCTGAAAACATGAGCCAAAATTAACTTTTTTTTTTCCTTTCAGTTGTTCTTGTCAGGTCTTTTTGTCAAAGCAATGAAAAAGCTGACTTAAACAGAAATTGGTACCAAGAAGTGAGGGTATGCTATTACTAAGTTCATCATGTGATTCATCAGCTTTTGGATCATTTTGGTTTGTGGTTTAGAATGTTGAAAGTGAAGCTTAATGGTGATTATAATGGGAGCTCAGGAAAACACAATGTTTATAGGACTGTGGTCAGTAAAGACTGTGGTCAGTAAAGACTGTGCTCATGAGGTTTTATAGGAGGAATACTCTATTGGAATTGGACTATAGACCATCATTTAAATTCTGATTAAAAAGTTGTGTGCTTTTTTTCTATGTCATGAGACTTTCTCTGAGGATTAAATTAAAACAGACTGATTAATCTGTCAGAGGAAATTTCAGGAAGTACAGTAGCATTCATTCAGGGGTTGAGATGTATATTGTGGCAGCTTTTAGCCAAGTTTATTGTAAAGATCAGTAATAGAAACTTTAAAAGAAACATTAGAAAAAATGCAATTTGGCCAAAAAATTTCAAGTAAAACTGAGGATAAGGAAGGCATATTTAAAATACAGGACAATCACTAAAGAGATGCTAAGTACTTTATCCAGAAACAATATAGAAGACTGTTTCAGGGTATCTCAGAATTGGCAAGACCACACTCTTCTCAGGTTCAAAGGTATGAAGCAACAATTCCTTTGAGAAGAGACATTATGAGTTACTTGCTTGTACAGCAGATCCTTGGCAGTTGTTTCACTGTGGTCAACAGTAAACACAATAAGAGGATGCTATAGCCAGGGTCCCTGAATGCTTAGCTACTGCTCAAGATGGCAGCAGATCTTGACATCAACCACATGGTACTGATACTTCTAGAATGCAGACTGCAAGAGTTAAGAAGCCATGAAGGTTCCCATCAAGATTTAAAATAAAGTCTGGGATGCTAGGCAAATTGCATTGGAATCCAAGTTCTTGGGTGCTGTTCCACAGAGGGTGATGCATGAAGATGTGAGAAGGAAACTGAAGCTGCAATGGAGAAACTTTAGATTAAAATATGCCTGCAATGTGGAATGTCTCCTGAGGAAAGCTGCTGGAATTGAGTAGAAACAAACCAAGTGAGAGGCTATGTAGATTTTAACCTGAAAGGGCATAGGGGTAGAGTTACACAAGTTCTTTAGAGAGAATATCACAAAGTTATGAGCTTCAGATATTGGATGCAGAGTTATAGACCTTGTTTACTGAGCTCAATTTTAATTTTGCTGTGTTCCTATACCTTCATTTTGTGCCTCTATTTCTTTGAATTGGAATGGAAATATTTATCCCGTGCCATTATATATTGCATATATATAACTGGTTTTTGAGTTTGTTCACATCTGAGAGTTTACCGTGTATCAGTGGAGATTTTAGGTTTAGACTTTTGGGAAATCCTGGAACTGTTAAGAGTATGACAACTTTTGGGAATAGATTAAATGTATTTTGTAATGTGAGATGCCCCTGAGCTTTTAGGGGATAAGGGAAAAATATTATGGCTTGGATATGTGGTGTCCCTAAGAGTTCATATATGAGAAAATGCAAGAATTTTCAGAGGTGAAATGCTTAGATTATGGGAGCTATAACCTATCAGTGGATTAAGCCATTGATGTGGATTAACTGGGCATTACTATAGGCAGGTAATGTGTGACTTGATGAAGTAGGTCACTGGAGTTGTGCCTTTGAGATTTATATTTTGCCTTTGATGAACAGAGCTCTCTCTGCTTTCTTGTTTTCTCTAGGCTACTTACCTTTACCTTTTTTTCACTATATTGTTCTGCCTCAGTCCCAAAGTTATGGTGTCTGCTGACCATGAACTGAAACTCTGGAATCATAAGTCAAAATAAACTTTTCTTTCTTAAGTAATTCTTGTGATTTCTTTTGGTCACAGTAATAAAAATCTATCTGAATCATTATGTTAACATTTATAAATATGAAATAAAATATTAGCACCATAATGATGCTTTATAGCAAATTTCTGAAATATATTCATCTTGCACAGCAGAAATACTTTGTGTATGTTATATAGTAACTCCACATTTTTCCCTTGCTACAGCTTCTAGCAGCCATTAAATTTCTTCTAAAATTTTTTTTCTAAGATTTTAGCTATAGTATATAAGGCATATATGTGGAATCACATAGTATTTTCCCTTTTGTGTCTGGTTTATTTTACTTACTAAAATGTCTTCTATATTCATCCATGTTGCTGTGTATTTCAGGATTTCCTTCAATTTCAAGACTGAGGGCATTTCATTGTATGTATAGACCACATGCTCTTTATCCCTTTTTCTGACATACAGGTTTTTTCCACTTCTTCATTATATGAATAATGTTGCAATGAACATGAGAATACAAATATCATTTCGAAATTTATTTTCTTTTAAATAAATACTCGAAGTTGGAATGATCTATATTTTAAATTTTTTTGAGGATGCTTCATACTGTTATTCATATCAGCTACACTCTTAATTTGCTACCAAAAGTTTACAAGATTCTGTTGAAAGTTAACACTAGGTAGGTCCTAAGGGCCTAAGGCAATAGACAAGTTTAACCTGATTTATGCATTACACAATGTTCATACTTTAAAACCTCACACCACACTCCATTAATATGTAATATTTTTCTTTTTACTATATCAGCTAATATAAATTTAATTTATAAAATCACATTTTATAATAGTTATAATAGTTAAAAAGATTTTACCTAACAAAATTGTTCGTTAATTAGTCATATTTGTGCTACTAGAAAAAAAATACCTGTGACATAAAAATTTATAAAATGAAAATGATTATTTAGCTTTGTTCTGCTCATTCAAGAATCCAGTGATTGCTTCTCTTTGATTCTGGTAAGGACCTCATTGTGAATTGTAGATGATGGAGTGTGTGCAGTAACAAGCAAGTGATTACATCTTGAAGTAGTAAAGGCCACCAGAGCTAGGTGGTGTCAAAGATGGCTTTTTATAATAGCCCTTTGGGAGTAGTATCAAAGAGTCACATTGACACTAATTTCCCAGGATATTCCTGCTATGACTTAAGGATTTCCAACAACACTTCTCCCAAAATGTTTCACCACTTCCAATGATCATGATCTTGTGGAACAAACTTCAAACACAATAGATTTTGGGGGATGCATAAACCATATCCAAGAAAGGCACTGCAATTTCTAAACACTTCATTTCTTTTGATTCTATGGAAAATTTCAGAGTTACATTAATTTCCTTTTTAGATATTTTATTGTTAGTGGGTAGAAACACAACTGACTTTTGTATGTTGATAAAGCATTCTACAAGATGGATAAATTTGCTTATTTATTCTAACAGTTTCATATGCAGTAGTTAGTGTTTCCTATACATAAGAACATGTCATCTGCAGACATAGAACAATTTGTTTTCCAATTGTCATTTGGGTGTTTATTTTTTTTCTTGTCTAACTCCTCTGATTAAGAAGTCCAGTAGTATGTTAAATAGAAGGGAAAATGAGTATCCTTTCCTGTTTTTAATCTTAATGAAAAGTTTTAAGTTTTTCTTTGTTAAGTATGATAATAGCTGCATGTCT